>NC_072796.1:64677963-65877963 GCF_028583425.1 Eublepharis macularius | reverse complement strand
TTCATTGATCATGGACATGAAAACCGAATGTGCTCCAGACAGGCCAAAGGGCATGACCAAATATTCATACTGCCCTAGGGGCGTATTGAACGCGGTTTTCCATTCATCCCCCTGTCTTATACGAACGTGGAAGTAAGCATCTTTTAAGTCCAATTTTGTAAAGATCTTACCTTGGGCCATGATGTTGAGCAAATCTCTGATGAGAGGAATTGGGTAAGCATTCGTGGAGGAGACAGCATTGAGTCCTCTGAAATCAGTACACAGTCATAGTCCTCCATCTTTCTTCTTTACAAAAAGTACTGGGGCTGCATGAGGACTATTAGCAGGTCGAATAAACCCTCTTTCCAAGTTGGTATCAATAAATTTGCGTAGTTCCTCCCTTTCTATGGGACTCATTGGATATAATCTGCCCTTGGGCAGAGTAGCTCCTGGAAGGATTTCTACTGCACAATCTGTCCTCCTATGAGGAGGTAAAGCGTTTGCTTCTTCTTCAGTGAAGGCTTGTAGATATGCCCGGTATTCTTTCGGTATTTGGTTGATTTCTTCTTGGGTTAGTAGGGCTTCCTCCATCCGGGTGGGATCGGTACCCCAATTTTGGTTCCAACGGTTATTCCTACAGCCGTCTTGCCGAAATGTAACACTCCCGACCGGCCAGTCAATGTTTGGGTTGTGATCCCACAACCATCGGCTACCTAAGATTAGAGGGTATTTGGCAGTAGGGCTAATCACAAAAGACCTTGTCTCCCAATGCTGGCCCATTCCCGTGATTACCGGTTTGGTTTCGGTGGTTACTGGGTTCATGTTGGAGCCATCCATTTGTTCGAAGATGACAGGTGTTTCTAGTTCCTTCATTGGGAGCGCTAGTCCATTAACCAGAGTGGGTGCAATAATATCTCTGGAACAACCAGAATCAATGAGTGCTTGTACACGAATATGAGTTTTCCGCTCTGGGTTGACTAACGTAACTGGCATGAATAGAATGGACCCTCGTGGTCTTTCCACTACGAGAACGGACTGGTTTTTGATCTGCCATTTGGGTCCGTTTACGACAGATCCATCTCATTTCCCGAATTCGGGCTCTCTGGTCCTTCCTCTCCAATTAAAGCGGTTGAGTCTAAGTCCATGACTTCCTCTAATTCTAATCTTTTCTCAGGAGGGTTTCTGCGGGTTGCACTGCGTCCTCTAGCAGTTCAGGGAGCGGGCGTTGGGCAGTACAGTGGGGGAAGGGCGGTAGAGGTTGTACGTACTGGCTGGAGCGGAGCTCGTTGCACAGGCCTGAGTGGACATTGCGCTGCGTAATAGCCGCTTTGGCCACAATGTAAGGATAGTCCTTGTCGCCATCTAGCTTCTCTCGCTCCTCTAGCCGCGTATCCTGTTCCTCTTCCCCCTCGAACAATTATCGATGTTCTTCAGTGCCCCATTGCCTGCTGTTGTTCTACAAGACGTACTTCCTGCGTACGGTTTTCCACTTCACATGCCAATTGAATCCAACCCAATAATGTTGGGGGATTGTCTTGCTTAAGAGCCCGATCCAGCAGTTTAGGATTCATGCCTTGTTTAAACAGAATTATTTTTGTGGACTCCTCACATCTCGGGCATTTGGCCGCTAGCTGTTGGAATTTAGTAACATAGTCTCTGGCCGACAGATTGCCTTGCCTAATGGTTTGCAATTCCGTTCAGGCTCTATCTTCTTCTAACGGGTCCTCATATTGTGCTCGGAGAGCCACTAACAAGCCTTGCAAGGTATCTAACTCCGGGGCCCCCAATTCATACAAAGTTACATACCATTCTGCCGCTTTTCCTTGCAGTCGGGATCCTAGGTGTTCGATTTGACTAGCTTCGTCTTCGAACAAGTGTCCCCAACGGTTGAAAAACTGAAGAGCTTGTACTAAGAAGAATCCTAGTTTTGAAGGATCTCCATCAAACGTAGCTTCTAACTTTACCCACCCCATTGGTAACTCCTGTGGTCTAGCGACTGGGGTTGGTGCTGGTAACGGGTAGTACTGTAAGGGCACTGGCCTCGGTCTGGGCTGTGCGTCCCGTTGCCGTGGGATAGGTTGTACTGGCGGTTGTTGAGGTCTCAGCTGCGGAGGACATAGTGGACCCTGAGGTACTTGCCGCGGACGAAATGGTTGCGGTGCTGGACCTCTTGGAAGGGGATGATGAGGTGGTTGCCCTCGCGGTGGCGGGAGTCTCGGAGGTTGCTCCTGTGGTTAAAGTGGCTGTTCTTGTGGTTGAAGAGGGGGCTGCTCTCAAGGTCTCTCCTGGTTCCCATCTCCCAGGGGTCCTGGCGGGTGACGATTATCATCTTGAGGAGGCCCCTGTGGAAGGTCATCTGGCAATACGTCCGGTGGTCCTTGTGGAGGGTCAGGCGGCGGCGTCATTGGTCTTTGTTGATCATCCTCCGGTACTATCGGTAGTTCTCTGTTCAAAGGGGGGACCTGACCCTGTGCCGGCGTTATAACTGGCAGATCCCTCTGGACAGGCACCGACGGTACGAGGGGATATACTTTTTTTTTCAATTTTTTTTATTGGATTAGATTATAATATTATTCAAAACATACATTACCCCCTTATAGATCTTTTTCTAACCCCCTCCCTTTCCTCCCCCCTTTTTGTTGACTTCCAACAGTTTTCCAACCCTAAGTCTATCTTATTATTTAATTATGTAATATCTCATATATCCTATTATACACACATTTAATACTCTTTTCTCTAAGCTTATTTAATCTCTACTAAAAATACTCTATAATATAAATTTCCCTTTGGATGCCTCAATTAAACCACATATCCTACATAAAATAATACTGGCATAATAATATATATTAGCAATCAAGATATTAAAAGATATAACATTATATTCATTTTACTTTCCAATCACCTATGTTCTTTGCTTTCCACCATCATCCTAACTCTAATATTAGCTTAGACTCTAATACTCTATTACTCATCCATCTTTTACTATTTTTGTTCTAGGCTTCTTTTAAATCTATAAGGTAATTGTTATATTCAAATATCTCTTACATACACTTTACTTAAACTATATATTGTAAATAATATCTAACTATCTTAATCTTATATATCCATAGTGAAACATCCATTATTTAGTACTCTATAATTTTTGATTTTATCATAACTCCATTAATAGCTTAGATTTTTATAATTAAATTCCCCCCTCGGTAAAGTCACTTCTCTCTTCTTCTGTTACATTTCAATAATTCTCGAACTGCCACAGTTCTCCTTTCACGTCCCATTTTTTTTCTAAATATTGTTTCAATTTCTCCCAGCCTGCATTATACTGTTCTGGATCAAGATCTTTAAGTTTTCTGGTCATTTTATCCATCTCAGCCATGTACAACAATTTATACATCCAATCTTCTATAGTTGGTATTTCTTGTACTTTCTACTTCAGCGCATACAAGAGTCTCGCTGCTGTAATCATGTAAAATAACAATGTGCTATACTGTGTTGGAATACCTTCCATTCCCAAGTTCAGTAGCAACAATTCTGGGTTCTTATTTATTTGGGTTTGCAAAACCTCATTAATTACTTCAATTATATCTCCCCAGTATTGCTTCGCTACCTCACAAGTCCACCACATATGATATAGTGATCCTTCATGTTTTTTACATTTCCAGCATTTATTTGACATGTTAATATTTCCTAATGCTATTTTCTTTGGTGTCAAATACCAACGATAAATCATTTTGTAGACATTCTCTTTAATACTTGTACAAGCCGTAGTCTTCAGAGTCGTTTTCCACAAATATTCCCACACCTCCATTGTTATTTCTTTATTAAAGTTTATAGCCCACTTCACCATCTGTACTTTTACTGTCTCATCTTCTGTAAACCATTTTAAAAGTACTTTATAAATCCTTGAGATTTCCTTTTTACCTTCTTGAAAAATTACGAGGGGATATACTGTAGCAGGACCAGACTCCGTTCCTCCCGGAATGGGTTGATTTGTTGTAGTAGGTTCCACTCCTTCCGTACTGGAGACATATGGATCAAACAAAGGGTCCCTGTCGGGCTCGGCCTTGGTATCCGTCTCCTCCGGCCAAGGCATTGGAACAGAGGTGATTCGTAACAAAATGTCAGACTGTGGCTTGCTAAAAGTTGCACCTCAGTCTGCCTCTTGCAATAAGACAAAAGTCCCTTGGTTTCAAAAAGCTTTACTGGAGATAAACAACCATTAGAGTACACATTCCAAGATACACGGATCTTAGCTGAACTAGGAAATTGTTACGAATGCCAAGACAAGGATGAGGTACAGAATAAGCAGTTCCCTGCAGGCCCCATCCTCCCCCACAGTTCCCAAAACAAATGGCCCGAGGGTGAGAAAGTGAAAGTTTCTCAAGGGTGTCATAAAGGCAGATATATGTAGACACAACATTCCTCCTCTCTCTGTAAGCTTCCAGCAATAGGCTTCCCACCTGCAAAAGAAACACTTAATACACTGACAAGATTAAAATGGAGTCTTTTTGGCTTAAACACAATCAGAACCTGACACTCTCTGTCTGTCACTCTCTGAAACATGTTGACGGGGTGTCTCTCTCTCTCTATTTGGAGAGGCAGGGACGGCTGAAAAACTCCCCCCCCTGTTCTGAGAGAGAGAGAGAGAGAGAGAGAGAGAGAGAGAGAGAGAGAGAGTGAACGTCCCCTCCCTGAGGGGAAGCGGCTCGTCGCTGGGTTAAAAACTTTTTTCCGCCTGCTCTAAGTGTGTATGTGTGTGTGTGAACGTCCCCTCCCTGAGGGGAGGCGGCTCGTCACTGCCTCCCCGTGCCCGCCGGACCTGGCGGTCACCGCCACCACCCACCTTCCCACATAGCTGGGAACAGCGGAGCGCCCCTCCGCTTTGGCCTCCCCGATCCCCGATCCACGGATTGGAAATGGGAGATGACCAGTGTGGATCAGTGATCTGGGGTTGTCGCCAGCGCCGATCCCTGATCAGCTTGATCGGTAATTTTTTTGGGATCATGCCCACCTCTAGTTGGGGGATCTGAAATTTTGACTACCCTAGTCTTTTTTTTTAAAGACTCAGCAGCATCCATCAAAGCAGCAGACAGTGGGAAGAGGGGGACTGCCTTTCTTCATATTTCATACTTCCTAAAAAGAATTCTTAAAGGAACAATATTAACTGGATAAATGTTTAAGTAATTTATTAAGAATGGCTACAGGATGTCTTTTTCTTTCAGAGAAAATAAAGATGAAGCTGTTTAAAAATCATGGCAATTTAAATAACTGACAAACATATCAGGTTGGAGCCAATGCCTTTTCTACTCAGGGAGCTGGATCCTTCCCTATCATCCCCCAGTATCCCCTAAAAAGACAATGGTGGGGGTCAGGAGAGCTTCATGGGCAATATGCCACATGGCTCAGAAGGCTACAGTCAATAGGAAGAAATCAGGTAAATCTGCCCGCCTTCCTCTTGCATAAGTAGAAAGCTGGTAAGAATCAACCCACTAGTTTGAAACATTTGAAAAGATTTGATCATGCAGCATATGTTTATTATTATATTTATTTTATTTATAGCCTGTCTTTCTCACTGAGATCCAAGGCAGATTACACAATATAATCAACAGCTAGGACATTCACTGAGTAAAATACTGAACAACAATGAGAACATTCAGTGAAAGAGATACTATAGGATAAGGTAGCAGAAAATTTGAAAAACAAGCATAAAGCCAAGCACAGAGATGTAATCCTTCTGAAACAAAGCATTCCTAATTTACATGGCATGTTTAGCAACATGGAAACTCCCTACTATATGCATGTCTACATCACTAGACAATACCCAACAGAGCAGCGTATAATCCTTGTCCCTACCAAAGCATCTCTCTGAGCTACTTCTTACAACACAGCCCTATAATCTGGGAAGAAAGCCCTCCTGAATAATTCAATTTTTCATAGTTTGCAGAAAGCCAGGAGAGTGGGAGCTTTCCTCCTCAGTCAGGCCATTCCATAAGGTGGGGGCTACCACAGAGAAAGCATGTGCACAAGCAACTGTTGATTTTGCCCAACTCCAGGACGGTATCTGCAGAAGACCTTGTACAGATGAGCAAAGATGCTGGGGCAAACTTGGGGGAGAGGCAGTTGCACAGATATGAGGGACCCATGCCACGAAGGCCTTTGAATGTGATAGTCATGGCCTTGAATTGAGCCTGGAAACTAATAGGAAGCCAGTGGAGTGACTGCAGAATGGGAATTATAATGTATGCTCAATCTAGCTCCTGAGAGTA
Source organism: Eublepharis macularius (assembly GCF_028583425.1). NCBI lineage: Eukaryota > Metazoa > Chordata > Lepidosauria > Squamata > Eublepharidae > Eublepharis > Eublepharis macularius. Next base: position 65,871,721 of record NC_072796.1, on the reverse strand, counting down.
AATGAACGGCAGCATTCTGCACCAGCTGGAGTCTCTAAAGTCAACTTTGAGGGGAGACCTAATAATAACATTCAATTTATATACCACCCTTCAGGAAAACTTAATGCCACATTCAGAGTAGTTTATAAAGTGTGTTATTATCCTCAGGACAATCACCTGAGGTGGGTGAGGCTGAGAGAGCTCTGAGAGAGCTGTGCCTGACCCAAGGTCACCCAGCTAGCTGCAAATGGAGGAGTGTGGAATCAAACCAGTTCTCCAGATTAGAGTCCTGCCACTCTTAACAACTACACCAAACTGGCTTTCTGTAGAGTGCTTTAAAAACTCTAGTCTCGATGTTACTGTGACGTGAATCCAGGTGGCCAGATTGGCCATAGCAAGGCAGGGGGCCATCATCCAGGCTAGTCTGCATTGTGAGAAGGCCTTTTTGGAAGCTGCACTTACTTAAAGTAAATTTATTAGTCAACAATCCAAAATACAGATATTTAAGGTCATCATAACTGCACCAATGGAATGTTTGTATATGACTGGCCAGGAGGTCTATTTGGCCTGGGCCTCACCTTCATGGATGGCCTCAAAATTAGACTTCTGACACTATCCTCAAATGAATGTATACATATCATTGCAGAGATACACTGACTGGATTGAAAGAATATGTTCATCATACAAATTTAAACTTGCATCCTATTACTGGGCCACAGCACCTGTAGTACCCTATGAAAATATCATCATCACCATCATCATCATCTATTCTAACAGTTAAGTGAGGCCCCATCTGCGGATACTTAGATCTGCAGATCAGGACCATACTGACAAAAATCAGACACTTCTGCAAACTTGACAGGGTGGAATCACAATTTAAATCACTAGTCAGTAAGACTAGATTTAAATCATGGTTTTCTACATAAAGACTCATTCTTTTCTGCATAAGTCTCCTCACACTTAGCTTCTTGTGCAGATCTATTCTACTCCCAACAATCCTCTATTCATTGAATTTTTTGAAATTTAGCACTTAAGAGGTTGGTTCTGTGTACAAAGATTTGCAAAGGAACAATGGGATTAAGGTCTTTTTCTCAACTATGTATGTTTATTTTATAACTTTTTTGCTGTGAAGAAGAGACATGATCTCTGCAGACACAAATTCACAGTTTTGAGAACTGTAAAAACAAGCATCTGTGATAATATCTTCTAGATAGAAAAATTGCCCAATAATCTTACAGAAACCTTTGGAAGAGCATTTTATGAATGGATAAATGGCATTTGTTTACCAAAAAATTTAAACATTGCATGAATATACAGCCTCATGCTACATAATTAAAAACTAATCTTTATTTCATGATGATAACTTTTGGACTATAATGTACCTTAAATAGAAAACTATCTTTAGATAGATTTTTCCTCAAAAACATTTTATTTAAAAAATCCAATTTAAATTTTTTAAAATCCATTTTTTTTAATCATTGATTTTTATCTACCCTGCTTGGGGAACCCATCCAGATCTGCAGAAAAATGTGAAAATGTTTTTAAAAATACACTGAAGGGATTAAATCCATGTCAAAACAAAAGCATTCTCTGTGCTTGTGCAGAAGTTCCATCTACCTCCTTTGTTGTCATTGTAAGTAGCAAGGCTAGGAACTGCACCAGGCCTGACAGCAGTGGCTGTAGGAGAGGGCTCAAAAACTGGAAGTGGTCCAGGCCTCTCTCAGCTTCTGAGAGGCTCTGTGACTGGCCACTCATCAATTGAAAGGAGATGCACCATTTGACCCCTCCATCCTCCCTGTTGCCAAGTCCCCAGCAGCTCAGTGCCTGCAAGTTCAGGAGGGAGGTTTGATGGACCCAAAGGCAGGCCCTCATAGTATCTATGGACTGAACATTTGTGGGGGAAAGGACAATCATGGGTCAGAGATCACTGAGAAGCTTAAGACGCCTTCCTTAAAAAACAACCTGTTTATGGGCAATGGTCACATAAGCAGTATGGTGACGTTCAAGATGCTATAATTTCAATGAAAATCCAAAATTAGTTGTTGTAGCCTTCGACAATATAAAGGCCAAAATATTGTTATTCCCTACAACAACTAAAGGCTTAGTTATCATCAGGTGTAACTGAAAACTACTTTGTGTTACAGGAGGCCGCAGAGGTATATGAGCAGGCCATATTATGACACACTACATTGTTCTTGGGCTAGTGGGTCTGCATGCAAAAATTCTTCAACACCGTGCTCAGTTCAAGGTATTGGTTATCATATACAAAACTCTTCACTGTCTTGGTCTGGCATACCTACGGGCAGGGCTTTTTTTCTGGGAAAAGAGGTGGTGGAACTCAGTGGGTTGTCCTCGGAGAAAATGGTCACATGGCTGGTGGCCCTGGGGGCTGGGGGCCACCAGCCATGTGACCATTTTCAAGAGGTACCGGAACTCCGTTCCACCACGTTCCAGCTGAAAAAAAGCCCTGCCTACAGGACCGCCTCCCTCCCTATGTTCCTCCACAGCAGTTTCGCTCATCTAAACAGGGTCTCCTACAAGTGCCACCCTGAACATGGGCAAAATCAACACCAGCCCATACATGAGCTTTCTCTGTGGTGGCCCCTACCCTGTGGAACAGCTTGTCTGCGGAGGTCAGGAGAGCCCCCACTCTCCTAGCCTTCCACAGATGATGCAAAACTGAATTATTCAAAAAGGGGGTCTCAGATGCTTCACTAATGATTTAGGGACCATAGACTTCACCACTATGTTCCGTACATACAAACTGTTGTTTTAAATATGTGCTCCTATGAGATTCCTGTGCTTCATGTTGGCTAATGTCAGCCCTAGAATTGCTTATGCTCTGTTTCAGCAGTTCTTCAAATCTGTATTGGATTCATACAAATGCCATGTATTTGTAAAATTGAATTTATTTACCCTATGGCATTGTTTATGGAAATGTCCTTGATATTGACTGTACTAATCTCACACTGTGTAAGCTGCCTTGAGCCTCAGTAAGAAAGGCAGACTATAAATAAATAAACTAACTAACTAAAATAAATAAATAAATAAATAAAGTTGCCTTAGTGGCATAGCACTCCACCACACTTGTTTTGCAACAATGCAGGTGGGATAAGGGAATGTGTAATTAAACTCACTGCTAGGATGATTTATGGTGGGGCTCATCTATGGGTGATTGCTTCCTGTGACAACCAGGATTGCCAGATTCCTCCGGCAACCAGAGGAAGGAGGAACGGCAGGGGGGCCTGTTCCTTACATCAAGACGCCTGCCGATTATGTAGCTGCTAGTGTGACATGGAAGTGAGGGTGTTGCACTAGGGTCAATTCTTTAGGAATCATCCCCAAACATAGCATTTTCTGAAGTGACATCATTGGCCAGAGATGCAGGCACATTCACGCCCATTTCCCCAGCCTGCCTCCTTGCCTCTGCTGATGGCAGATTATCTTCAGGCAGCTTGCCTCCTCCCACCAATTGCCAGTGAACAGCATGGAAAGATAACATTCGCCAGAAGATTGCCCTCCATTGGTGGGAACCTGGCAAGGCAATGTGACACTTATAGCAGCTTAGCACATTTAGAGAATACTAAAGTATTACTCATTAGCAAGGTATATATCTCACATGTTGATACAAGGAGGGTAAAAATAGAAAACAGAATTTGTTTATAATGCTTTCTCTCTCCCCTGACCCCCATCAGCAGGCTATACATGCATGCTAGCAGGCAAACAGCAAATACAATAACCCCATAATCAAGGGAGATGGGAAGCAAATTATTCCAATGCAGGTTTAGCTACATTGTGCTGCCTTCAGTGGAATGCGTGCCTGTAGAACTGAGGATCTAATGCGGCACTCACCCCATTGAAAGTACTGCAGTGTAGCTGCTCTAAAGTACATTTGGACATGCACTTAAGTTTATGCTTCCAGGTTCTTACCTAGTAAGTTATTAATCCACAGATTTTTGCTTATCCTGCATTGAGTACATGTGTGCAAGGACATTCTAGAGGTAAGTGCCAGCCCCTGCTCCCACCAGGAAAGTAAAGGGACCTGGCAACCCTACTTAGTTGGTAATAAGCCCACCCTACACTTGGCCTGAGGCCTACCTTGTTTTTGCAGTTCATTAAATCATACAGCAGCCTGTATATGTTCAGTATCATAAAAGGACATACAGGTAGGAGCCGATGCAAAATGAAGTAAAACTGGTTTTTCATCTAAATGCAAATACTAAACTTTTACATAAAAATTTATTAAGCTGGATTGTGTATGAATAACCGGTGGTGCATGCTGCATATGTGCTATACAAGCAATTTACAAACAATACTAAAGTTTTCTGCTATGGTTAAAAGTATATTGCTCTTTAGAGATGGATTGCTTATGCACTTTAATCCATAGACTTTAGACTACTTCTCACATGTGATCTCCGAGAAAGCAGGCGGGCTGGGTTTAAGTCATGAATTATTCATATACCATCAAGACAAAAGGTACATTGAATTACATATCAGCATGGGCAGTGTAAGAAACCCAAGTTGTAAATGTCGATGAGAAGGCATAAAAGGGGATGTCAAAACTGCGCATGTCAGCAGATGCTCTTACATGCATATATAAAATTGATCTGCAACACTGCACAAAGCAGAAGGATAACGGAAGAACAAGGTAAAACAATATAAGCTCACAGTCCCTCATAATTGGTTTCTGCATCTCATCAATACATCATGAACCTAAAAACCACATACTTGTGACTAAAAGCCAATCCCTGCCAGTTTTGCTTCTCCTTTGATCTCTCTCTCTCTCTCTCTCTCTCTCTCTCTCTCTCTCTCTCTCTCTCTCTCTCTCTCAAACACACACTCAATCCAAATCTCTGCTTTCCTTCCTATGGTTCCCTCTCTTTCATGGCCACTATAGGCTCTCCCATCTCAGCTTCCAGTCCTTGAAACAATGTTAGCCACGTTCTACAGATCATGATGTTCAATGGTTTTATTCCCTTGACCTATCACAAAAATATCCTCCAAATATCCTTCATGGCAAAAATATCCTCCATGCTTAGCTGTTAAAGCAGCATTGGTCTATATCCCACTGACTTGGCAAGTACCTGCTTCACTGATACTGGATAAATAATCCTAATCATCATTCATTTATTTGATGTTGATGCAAAATTAATCTTAAAAAATTCCAAAATAAACCACTTCTTTTCAAAACAAAGACTTATAAAAATGATGACTATCTCAGTCTTATCTGAAAGTTTCCCTCCAAGAGACCAAGTCCTATGAGGAAAGGAGCTGTATATGTTTAGCCTGGAGAGGAGGCAACTGAGAGGTGATAGGATAGCCATCTTCAAGTATTTAGAATGGAGTTGTTTTCTGTTGCCCCAGAGGATTGGACCAGAACCAACAGGTTAAAATTAAATTCAAGGTTTTCCACATTAGGACAGTTACAGCGGTTCCTAAGTGGGGCTCTCCTTCTCTTAAGAAGAGGCTAGATGGCCTCTGACACCAATGCTGATTCTATGACTAGGTATGAATTTAGGCAAATCTTGAGTGGAAGGCCAAGAAGGAAGGAATGAGCCAGTGTGAGGCTCTTGTGGCCCTTTCTTATGCCAATTGCCACTTTGGAGTCAGGAAGGAATTTTCCTCCAGGCCAGATAGGCCAGGGATCCTGGAAGGGTGGGATAGAAGCCGAACAAATCAAACCAAGTTTTTTGCCTTTTTGTCACAGAGCAGAAGTCACTGGGAAAGTAGAGAGTGAGGTAGCTGGGAATTTCCTAAATTGTGTAGGGTGTTAGACTAGATGACCCTTGATGTACCTTCTAGCTCTATGTTTCTATCTTGGAGCTTCTTTATCCAAGGTTTGACCAGAATCACTGAGGAAACCTGTTGCAGCTTTGATTCCCCACTCCTCCACTTGAAGCCGGCTGGGTGACCTTGGGTGAGTCACAGCTTCTACGAGCTTTCTCAGCCCCACCCACCTCACAGGATGTTTTGTTGTGGGGATAACAACATACTTTGTAAACCTCTCTGAGCGGGTGTTAAGTTGTCCTAAAAGGCGGTATATACGTTGAATTATTATTATTATTATTATTACTACTACTACTACTACTACTACTACTACTACTACTACTACTACTACTACTACAGGGAGAGCATAATCATTTCAGTCACTACTAGTCTTGGAGCTGTACCTCACATACATATAAGTAATCTCGGAACTGCTTTTTCTGAACATTACTGTGACAGATGGATGAAGCTCGTCTGTTCTATTCGGTAATGCATCTAAGAAAGGTTCATTCCAGCTACAAATCTTGAACCCATATCAGCTGCATGTTTGTGGCATCCTTTACACAAGTGTGACAATAGTTACTTGTATCTACAAAGACATCAGAAAAAGGTCTGCATAAGCCTTTCTCATTTAAAGCTAGTCTTAATGCATGATGGCACATAACCAAAATCAACTGTAGCCACAACTTAATAATATATAATATAATAATAACATTCTATTTGTATACCAACCTTCAGGACAAGTTAACACCCACTCAGAGCGGTTTACAAAGTATGTCATTATTATCCCCACAACAATCACCCTGTGAGGTGGGTGGGCTGAGAGAGCTCTGGAAGAACTGTGACTGACCCAAAGTCAACCAGCTAGCTTCAAGCAGAAGAGAGGGGAATTAAATCCGGTTCTCCAGATTAGAGTCCCGCTACTCTTAACTCTTAGAGCCCCACGGTGCAGAGCGGTACGCCGCAATACTGCAGCCCAAGCTCTGCCCTTGACCTGAGTTCAATCCTGGTGGAAGCCAGGTTCAGGTAGCCGGCTCAAGGATGACTCAGCCTTCCATCCTTCTGAGGTCGGTAAAATGAGTACCCAGTTTCCTGGGGGTAAAGTGTAGATGACTGGGGAAGGCAATGGCAAACCACCCCGTAAAAAAGTCTGCCAAGAAAACATCGTGATGTGATGTCCCCCATGGGTCAGTAATGACTCGGTGCTTGCACAGGGGACTACTTTTACCTTTTATTCTTAACAACTATACAAAACTGGCTCCTTCATAGAAACCAGGGGCAGATATCAAAGGCTGATGTGCTCTTAGTATAGGAACACTGGTTTGTATTAGGGGTAAAGATGGCGTCCTGAGCAGACTCACCAGCGCGTAGCTCCTGCTCCTATCTGACTTTAAGATAAGTGCCTGTGCCTGTGTGCTTTGAGCTTTGATAAGCTATAGTTAGTCTGAATATTTGCACTTTCAAGGAGATTTATTTAGTGAACTTTAGTGGTTTGTATTAAAACAGGAGAGATTCCTTGAAAAGCTGGACACAATTAACATCATACATACTAACATCTGACATAAGAGAAAACATTTATTTATTTATTTATTTATTCATTTATTTATTATTTCAAATTTCTATTCCACCCTCCCCGCGGGAGGGCTCAAGGCGGATAACAATCTATTAAAACACAATAAAAATTTCATCTACATTAAAACATCATTAAAACAGCAGCATATTTCTATTAATACAAATTTAAAAACAGGATGGTGGACAGCCTTCACAGAGAGGGTTAGAATTTTATATACTCCTTTTTTTCAGGCCAGCGGAGGCCTGATATACCTCAGCCATGTGCCTACTTAAACAAAGAGGTTCCACCACCAATGATATACCAAAGAAGCGAAACACTCGCAAGTGGATGGAAAACAATCAGTAATCCACATACACAAAACTTATAATTCTATTAGTCAATGAATATCATTAGTGAATATCACAACACTAATCACTGGCAGAACAGCTCTGTCTTGCAGCAGAAGGATAGTAAGTCCTGCCAGGCCCTGATCTCAGCAGACTCAGCAAACTGAACCAGGTGGGAGCCAGAACTGAAAAGGCCCTGGCTCTAGTCGAGGCTAGGTGGGCCTCCTTGGGGCCAGGGACCACCAACAGCTGTTTGTCCCCTGATCAGAGTGTCCTCCAGGGAATATATCAGGAGAGACAGTCCCGTAGATATGCTGGCTCCAGTCCACACAGGGCCTTATAGTTCAATACCAGAAGCTTCAATCTGATCCAGTACTCCACTGGCAACCAATGCAGCTCACGTAATATCAGTGTTATATGTGCCTTATTTGGCACTCTTGTAATAACACGTGCCACTGCGTTTTGTACCAGCTGTAATCTCTGGGTCAGGCTCAAGGGCAGCCCCATGTAGAGTGAGTTACAGTAATCTAGCCTAAAGATGACCGTTGTCTGGATCACTGTAGTTAAGTCACGGGTTGACAGGTAAGGGACAAGTTACCTGGTCTGCCGCAGATGGAAAAAAGAGAACCTCACAACCACTGTGATCTGTGCCTCCATTTTCAGGGAGGCATCCAGGATCACCCCCAGGCTCTTAACCCTCGGAACTGGCACTAACGGTGCCCCATCAATGGCCAGGAGCTGGAGTCCCAAACCTAATCCCCATGGCTCAAGTACAGTTCTACTGTCTTCATCGGGTTCAGTTTCAGCCAACTCTGCAACCAACTAGTCACAGCTGCAAAACCATGTTCCAGGACATCTGGGGCTGAGTCGAGCCAGCCGTCCATCAGATACAACTGAGTGTCATCTGCATATTGATGACACCCAAGTCAGAAACTTCACACCAACTGGGCAAGGGGGCACATATAGATGTTAAACAATAATGGGGAGAGTATTGCTCTCTGTGGGACCCCGCACACCAAAGGGTGGCAGGATGACAATTTCTCCCCAAGCCATCCTCTGTCCCCGATCGTGGAGAAAAGACACCAGCCACTGCAAGGCAGTCCCTCATATCCCCACATCAGCAAGGTGGTGAGTCAGAAGATCATAATCAACTGTATCAAATGCTGCCAACAGATCCAATAATATCAACAGCTCCAAGCCGCTTCAATCCAGATGTCTACGAAGATCATCTGTGAGGGCAACCAGCAATGTCTCTGTCCCATGTCCCAGACAAAACCCAGACTGGAAGGCATCTAGGGCCGAGACATCCTTCAGGAAACCCTGCAGCTGTTCCACCACCACCTGATCAATCACCTTTCCCAGAAACAGGAGGTTTGAAACCGGGTGATAACTGACCAGGTCGGTGGGGTCCAGCGATGATTTCTTTAAAAGAGGCCTCACCACAGCTTCCTTTAATGGCCCATAGCTCCTCGGCATTGGCCTTTATCAGCCACGATGGGCATGGGTCCAAAGGACATGTGGTGGGCCTAACTGATCGCAGGGTCCTGTCAATCTCCTCCCCAGAGATTGGGCAGAAATGATCAAATATTGGCCCTGAAGATAGCCAAGGGGTCTCTAGCTCATTTACTGTATTGAAGGTGGCTGGTGAGTCGCGGCAGAGAGACAAGATTTTATCAGCAAAAAAGCTTCCAAAAGCCTCACAACTAATATCCAAAATTTGACGGCCTCCCTCTGGCAAGGAGACCAGTGACCGAACCACATGAAACAATTTTGCCGGGTATGAGCTAGCTGATGCGATGGAGGCTGCATAAAACTGTCTTAGCTCTCGCTTCTTCGGTCGGAGCTCATCTTGCATGGAGGCAAAGACGGCAATGGGGAGTGATTTCCTCAATGGCTTTGGAGAGCTGGCACTGCCAGTCCTCCACTAGCTCATCTAACAAACTGCCGTAGAGCACTGGATCCCGCAAAGCATTCTGGAAGCCAATCGGGTCCATAAGTCTCCGCGGGCAAGCATAAATCAGCTCACCGCCCTTCTGAGGGGGGGGGGGTATCCCAGTCGAGCCTTCAGAACTGAGTGGTCTGACCATGGCACTGGTTCTACCTGTTCATACAAACAATATTTATCTTATTTTATCTGTAGGTTATTCAAAAAGGTCTACACAATGCAATTTGCCATTTTTATTTCTACCTTTATGGATATCTACTCCTGCTTCTTCATAAGTGACTGATTATTCCAGTGCCTGTTATCTATTGAAGGTTTTTAAAAAGCACAGGGAATAACCCAAACAAATTGAAGAACCAATCGTATCATTGTATCTGCTTATTCAGTTTTAACCAAAGCACAAGGAGATTGCTTCCACTTAAAATGACAGCATTTCTGGCCCTCAGCCAGAATACAAACACAATAGATTTTGCGCTTCCCAGGTAACTTGCCATTGTTAGGTAATTCGAATGGTATGGGAACAGATAGTGGATTTTTTGTTGATAAAAAAGAAGAGGCTTCCTTTGACCACCAAAATAGGCTATGCTGAGGATCATGGGACTGTATATGCAGAAGCCATGTGGGACAGGAGTTTGGTAAGGAGAATAAGTTGATTAGAAGTTTTAAAAGCTGAATGAACCTAACCCAGATTCTGATATATTATGGTGGCTTCAGACATTCATATTATCTTGAACACCACAACAACCAAACTCAGGGTACAATCTGCTTTACTACAAATCAATAGGAACTTGGTTATTTTTTCAGTGGAATGAAGATTACCTCCTATTTCACAATCCAACAGAGTGTATGTCATGTGGTACTGTTCCACTTTGTGGCCACCTCACCCAATGTAAGAGGACTATAAGAGATCTGCCCGCTGACAAACAAGGCCTCAGTAGTAGTTGCAGGGCCAAACAGAGAAAGCTACCACAGCTCTCCCAAGAGGAAACCATAGTGTGGCAAAACTTCACCAGCCCCACTGCTCTTCCTGGTTCTCAGCTATGCATAACTTTTATAGATTAATGATATGGATGGGAGGTGGCCAAGAAGTGGCACAGCACTGCTGCAGGTGAAATCAACCACCACCCATCCACATCAGAAGTCTCAAAGACCAGCACAGCTAAGGACCAGGAGCAGCAGGACTAGCAGAGAAAGCTGTCATAGCAATCCCAGGGGGAACCATCAACACAGAGGGTAACTAGCAACATTTATGAGTAACTCCAGGCCCTCCACTGGTCAGCATTCATACATAAAAATGGAACAGTGCTATAATTCCTTCCTATAATGCTGTTTCACAGCACTCTGTTTCCAGGACAGTATCCTCAGGATTATTACTGTACAAAAGAGACCTTCACCCCATTTCAGTCACAATTATTATTTTATCATCATCTTGACCATGACATGTTTTTAGTTGTGATTACAAACACACATATTTTTGAACATTTTACATGAAACTTTAACTTATTGTGAAATAAACAGCAAAATTCCTATTGGTGTAATTTAATTAGAAGTTGAATAAGCATTGGCAAACAGCAGAGGAGGGTTGTTGGATAATTTTGGTAAGCCTTCTAACGAATTTCATGTAATACCTAGTCTTTCAAACCAAAATATACTTTCTGGTTGATCTTGAACATGTGGTTCAGAATAGAGTAATAGATTTTTATGGCTGCAGAGACAAAACCCTGGAGTAACCCAGGAGTTATTTCTTTGCTGACTCATACCTGATTTAATAAGTGAGAGTGGCTGGAAATGGCTACCTTATCTTTGTAAGAGCTCAGTATTGCCATGATGACCCAAGTTCTCTGACAAGACCCTACAAACAACTTATAAGAGTTCTGAATAAAACAGATTGAAACTAGCTATCCATTGTCTACATTTACTATTGTATCATCAGCTCTATGTTATATTTAACATGTGACTTGCCATTTGAGGGGCATTTATTCATTGTGCCATTGACTGAATATATTGTCAAATCTTTGCCCATTCACTGTATTATGTCCTTATCTACTTTTATAGTCTGATACTTGTTTACATTCTTGAACCATTGTGTTTTAACTCTTATTTCATTTGGTGTTTTTTGCTCTGCTCCTCTAGTACATCTGTACTTTGGGGGAGGGGGAGCAGATAAATACATTTTTATGGCTGCAGAGGCAAAACCTAGGAGAAATGTTTTCAAAATATAGTGAACATATTAACAGAAAGTTGTAAACCCAGGTTTCTGGACAGTTATTATAATTCCCATCTTACAGAATGATACAAGCATCAGTATTGTTTTGAAATGCAGCATATAACTGACCTCCATGGCCCTTTTTTTCTGCCAGAATGCAGTGGAACGCAGTTCTGGCACCCTCTTGGTGCCAGTTGCTGGAGGAGGCGGTGGTGGTGGACAGGCACCCACGTGGCCTCTCTGCTGCAGCTACAGGAGCCAGAGGAGGCAACGGCAGTGGGCAGGCTGCCGAGCGTGGGTTGGCAGTCAGCTATATGGTGCGCCCTGGCCTCGGCTGGCTCGCATGCTTCATCTACAGTTGCTATTTCCAGGTAGAGAAATTTCTGAAGATTTGGGGGCTGGCAACTGGAGAAAGTAGAGGTTGAGGGTGTCTGCTTCTAGCTCCTGAAACTCAAGCTGTATTCCCCACCCCACCCCCATCAAGTCTGCCCCACATTATTACCCTGCTATAAATGTTAAGGAAGTTAAGTTCTTGTTTCTTAACACTTTCAGCTCTGTATCCAACTTCTGGTTGTTTTCAAATTTCTGCAACCCATTCCCTATTGTATTGTTTATTGAATGCCCCATTCTATTGATTATATTGACTTACACTATGAAATGTGCCTTGAATCTCAGTGAGAAAGGCTGACTATAAACAATGCAAAGAAAATAAAATAAATGGCAACCCTGCAAGGTTTTTAAGGCAAGAGATGTGCAGAGGTGGTTTGCCATTGCTTGCCTCTGCAAAACAACCCTGGAGGGGATCACCTACTTAACTTCCGAGATCTAAGATCAGGCTAGCCTGGGTTGTCCTGGTCTGGGTTCAGGTGGTATACTGCCCCTATACGTGGAGTATCCAGTTAACTCTTATGCTAAAATTACTGTGAATAGACCTTTCATTCACACATTAATAATCTTTAAGGTCCCTAATGCCCTCTAGTACTTGCTACGTCATGTGGCAGTGAATTCCATATATTACAGATGCACTCTTAATATCCAGAGGAGTTAGCTGTGTTAGTCTGTAGATGCAAAACAGAAAAAAAGTCCAGTAGCACCTTTAAGACTAACCAACCTTATTGAGGCATAAGCTTTCGAGAACCACATGCATAAGTGGGTGTCAACAACGTATTGATGGATTCTGGTTTTGGAAAAGGAGCGCTCAAAACTTGCAAGTAGATTTCTGGCTCACAACACTGCACCGCTTAGAAGGAACACTGCTGCCAGGTAGGGGGCGGGGAGGTGAGCGGGCCCAAATCACAGGAGCACTCCCAGGGAGGTGGCCGTTGTTGCCAAGTAGGCCCCCTCCCCTGCTTTAAGGCCTGCCATGAACTGTGTTAAAGTTTCCTGCATTGCTGTTTTATTGCTACACAAAGATTGCTTTGCACGTGTGTGCTCTGATACACGTGTCAGTTTCCTGCCTGCGTGTCAATTGCCTTACTGCTGCTATAGACTGTGTAGTTCCCTGACTCCATGTTTGGATAATTGCACAAAGGACTCTCTTCCTGGGCAAGCCCTGCCCTGACCTGTATCTGGACTTCCCAGTGTGTGTTTGGACTGTGTTACAAGTGTGCCCCGTGCCTGCATTGCCAGCTGCCACGGACCGTGCCTGTTCCCTGCTTTGGACTGTGTTTTGTGTGCTGTTTCCCCTGCCTCCATGGAAGCCTGCCTCATATGGGCCCAAGCCGCTGCTAGCAGCCGGGCGCCTGCCGGGGAAACCTCCAGCGAGCCTGGCTAGGCGCTCCCTGGTCAGTTCCCGCCTGGAGCCTCCCGCGGGTCGGTCGCCGAGCTTGCCCTCGCTACCGGGTAGCCTGCTATCCAGCCCCAGCTATGCCCAGCCGGCATCCATGTTCTTAGCCAGCCAGAAGACCCAGAGGAAGAGACTGCTTTGAGAAGCCATTTCGGCGAAGCGGGCACACCACGTCCGCAGCGAGAGTACCTCGCCCCGCTCTGCATATCTTAGGAGCCGCCCCGGAGAAGGAACTAAGTGCCGACCATCCCAAGCACTTAAGGAATGCATCTCAAAGAAACCTCTGCATTCCAGAAGCTGATGACATCAGGACAAGCCCTGTCCGCTGGAACATCCTTTCAGCCCACTTGGATTTCCCCCTTCCTCTTTTGTCCCCTCTTCCTGAGGTGTCACTTATCGCAATCAGATTACCAAAGTGGCCCATCCAAGCCATTCAGTAGCCCATTAGAACCTTTGTTTTAATCTGTGAGAACCACCAAGTACAGCACCAGCCCCAGGGTACATTTTGGGGTATTTAAGCTGGTCTCCCAGACCACTCGGTGCTTAGGCCATTCCCATCCAGAACCCCTCGCTGTCCGTCTGTGGTCCCAGTGCTGGCATTGGGCCACCCTCGCTGCTGTGTCTCTGCTTCGCTCCAGGATTGTGAGTATTTCCCTTATCATCGTTGGGAACCTGCTAATGCGAAAGTCTCTATATTTCCTACTCTGTATTTCTTAGGTCTTGTATGTTCTTTGTATGCTTGTGCAAGTTTAGGCTTACGCCACACTGAATACACGTGTTTGGAACCTATTTGTAGTCTGCCTCTTTTTCACTAGAGTGTCTGGGATCGGGACCTCCGTAGACATAGGTTAAGATCCGCGCTAAATTTTAAGTTACAGACTGCTACAGCTAATTCCCCATTATAATAAAGAGCAGTTCTGGTAACACCGTGCCCTGTGCAATGATGTCACTTCCCAAAAGTGACATCATTGTGCGGTCCTTGGAGAGCGCATGCACAAAGCATGAGCATGTGTGGTGCCGGGGATGCCACCTCCTGCCAGGAGTTGCCCTGGGTGCTGGCAACTCATGCTACACCACTGAGTTCCACCACCTCTTTTCTCAGAAAAAAAGCCCTGACACACAAACTCCAATGCCTGGATGGCAGCTGTGAGAATAGAGGGAAGTGACATTTATTGCAGCAGCACTCAGCCACAGCAGGCCACTCAAAAATGCCTGGATGCGAAATCTTCACAGTTGTGGAATAAGCGTGACTGCACCTATGACCGTATCAGTACCAGCACCAAATGGGCAGAGCTACCAGGCAATGAATAGAAAAGAAACTAACATCAATCCAGATTGATCAGATAATAAGGAAGGATAAAGAAGGGTTGTGGAAAAGGCAATCCATGAAATATCCATCTTTGTCTCTCCAAGTCTGCAGGCACCTTAAGCTACAGCTGCCATTTCTGATCTTACCATGTGGGCTATTCTATTAAACAGGTACAACTGGATTGCTGGAGAATGATATTCAGTAGATTTTCCAGAATGTAGATTTTAAATTAAGGCAGAAGCCAAAAGGCAACCAAAAAAATGTCTGCCACTTCAGTTTTAATTCATGTGCAAGGTTTCTTGCTTAACCAGCTGGTTCTCTAGGCATTCCCAGAGCACCCGGTGCACTACAGTTGTAAATGCAGTTTATTTTACCATTCTCCTATCCACCTAGACTATTTAATGAATTGTGCATAACGTAACAAAGCGGAACAACAAACGATAATTACTACGGTTTACATCAGTTTAACATGTTACCTTCCCAAACAGAGTCATCAGGACAAGTAAGTTTCTCAGGATTTGAGGCCTTAGAAATATAAACATTATATTTGGAACCAGGCCTACATGATGTTATTTAAAACCAAACAATTTGTGCCCAAAGTGCAGGGATGCCACAAACCCTCGTATTGCGCTGCCTATTTCTTAAGTATTGGAGATAACAAGGAAGCTTTGCCCCTACCCCCAGTCAAAATAAAGAGGCAGACACAAGGCTTGGGTAATAAAGGGCCACTTTTTATTTATGGCAACAACATGAACTGCAACAACTGAAACCTGGCAAGGGCCTAACCAGCGGTACAGGTCAAGCCCTGGGGTCACTCCCCTGGACCCCGCCTTGACCTGTTTGGGCGAGACCCGCTGCCCCGGATGCTAGCCATCCAACTGCATGGCTGGGATCTGGCCGGCCTGGTGGATGGTTTCCCCCTTAAAGCTCCAAGCACCCTCCCCACGGAGCATGAGGGCAGGACTTTTCCAGGGGCTCCCACCAGGCAGCCTGCCCTCTCAACTGGCCGCCTCCAAGCATGCCAGCCAATCCTGACAGGCCCCCAATATCCCCACCAATGGGGATGTGCCAAGGGTACTCACCGTCCCACTAACATCCCCCCAACTAAACTCTGCCAACACTAAGGCCGAGCCTCTGCTCAGGCCTTCGCGCCCCTAGGCCACAGAAAAGAAAGCCAAATAACTGGCTCCCAATATATGCTACCTAGTGGGAGGAGGGAGACCTGCCCCAAACCAGGCAAGCCTGCTAAGTAGGCCCCACCAAAACCCCTCTCTCATAACCCTGCTGAGGTAGAGCTCAGATACAAGAATGCAAAGCTTAACACGAATTTGACGCTGAGAAAGCAGCCACTTCTCGTCGAGTCATAGAAGCCTTTCACCGCTTTGCTCCGCACCGCTCAGCCTTCCCAACGTCTAGCTGGTCTTCAGCCGGCTCACCGCCTCCCCACTGCTCTCCAAGCGCAACGCAAACACTCTGTCCACACCACGCCGCTCCTATCCTTGCTGCCTCTCAGCTGTTGCTGCAAACGGCTCTGAAGGCCTGAAAGTGCTCAGGGAGCAGGAGAAACACTCTGCTTTCACCGAGCACTAGGCGGCAAGTGCAGGAACAGGGGGCAGGGCTGCCTATTAAGGCACCAAGCCCTGCCCCCTTCCCACGTGACCCTACGAGGCCAGGGAAACGCTGCCGCTTATTCTCTGCGGCGGCAAATGCAGCCCCCGGCCTCAAGACTTTGGCTGCCAGCCAGGTGGGGGCCGGATTAGGCGCAATCTTCATATAAGCAGTGTTTAGTACTGCAAAATAAGCATGTAACAATTACATGAAGCTGAACTACTGGCATATATTGAACATAATATAGAACTTAAATACAGCATTAAAACTGACATATTTTCTATTCCAGTGCAAAAACTAGTTTTCATTGTCAGACATTCAGAAGATTTCCAAGTCTAAAGGCACCATTCTAAACTATGACTCCGAACCTGGGATGGTAACTAAACCATATGCCAGTGTAACTCAAGAATACACCAGTTCATCTAGAGATATGCCAGCCCAAACATGACAATGTTGTGCCAGTGACAGGCTGGTGTAACTCTTGCACCAGCATACACATCAGAGTCAGGGGTGTGTTAAAGGCAGAGTGGGGCTTCTCTGGCAAACTAAGAGCCGGACCACATGTTACTAAATACACGCGAATGACATGCAAACCAACTTACACGGGTCTCCCCTGTACACTCGCCAGTCTTTCATCACCGTAATCAAACTCGTGTCTGCCTTTGCACGGGTTCTCTTGGCATTCCTCCAAGACGGGCGAACGGTATCCCATCATGCATCCGTTCCATTTCCTCATAAATTGAATCAGTGTTAGGAATTGTTCCTCAAGTGGTCAACAGGGGGAGTAACGATAAATGTTATGTTTGTCATGTTTGCTTATCAATTGCTTTGTAGTCGGCTGTAATTTGTACTCAACATATGTGGTGTAACTCAATAATAGTTTTCCGTTGATCACAAGTAAGCTAGACTATAAAGTCCGGACCAATGCCTTCATTCCCATGTCTCCCTTATTTTTTCCCACCACCCAGCTGAGTGGTAGTGGGTAGGGCCTGCTATGGGTGGAGGATACCCCAACCCAGTGGGAACATGGCAACCCTACCCTGCTGAGTAGACTAATGATTTTCAAGGTATAAGCTTCTCAGAGTCAAAGTTTGTGATGAACAGAGCTTTGACTCTTATACTTTGAAAATATTGTTAGTTTTTAACGTACTGCTGGACTCAAATCTTGCCCTTTTGTTTTTTATTATTTATTTTTAATTTACTTCTTTCATATCTCAACTTTCTCCCCAATGGGGATCCATAGCAGCTTATATCATTCTCCTCTATTTTCCCCTCACAACAACCCTGGAAGGTAGGTTAAGCTGAGAGTATGTAACCACCTGGAGGTCATCCAGCAAGCTTCCATGGCACAATGGAGGATCAAACCTGGGTCACCCAGGTTCTAGTCTATCACTCTAGCCACTGTACCACACTGGCACTCCCTGAGCAGACAGCTATCATAATCAGGAGAATGTCTTTTTTTTCCCCCTCCTGCCTTTTGATACCGGACAGAAGAAGAAAATGTCTGCTGGCTTAGGACAATTTTACTCCTAATGGGTTATATCAGTCCATTCCACTAAAAATGCATCACGTATAAAACAGTGGTTATTGATAATGCCTCAGTCATGTCCACCCAATAATCATGTGTTTTGCAATGCCTTGGTGATCACTAGTGACCCCGTGCCCATCTTTCATGGTTCCGGTAAGCCCTGAGCCATGCCGTCACAGCAGCCAGTCTCTCCTTTGGTGTTGCTTGGGGAGAGGGAATATAAGCAGCGGTCAAATGGTGGGGAAAAAAACCCAGGGCGATTACCTACTGTGATGAGATAGTACTTCGGGTAGAACAGGGCAATGGCAGGCAAAAAAATGTGTTGCGCGACTGACATCCAAAATAAATTCTTGACGTTCCCTCAAGTAGATGTGAGCGCCATCTATCTGCAATACTGAGAGCACGGATGACTGTGCTGAGGGCGGGAAGCGGAAGAAAACGGAGACGGAAACTCTACATTGCTGACTTGATGATCGAGACCACGTACACTCGCCACTGGAAAGAAATGATCCGAACGCATGGCCGGACAAGGACACGTACTCATCTAGGCACGGGAACTTGGGGTGAGGCACGAATATAGACACTCGCTCGGTCTCGTGTATTTAGTAACGTGTGGTCCAGCTCTAAGCCTCCACAACCTGTATCCTTTCCCCAGTACATTACACTACTGGCAGCCCTATCTTTTAACCTCTCATGTTCTTTCCCACAGAACACACAGACAGTAAAAAGACAATTTTCCCCCCTCAAGCTCTCATTTCACCCTCGTACCACGATGCAGTTAATCATACTTCTCCAAAACACTGTATAACCCACAACCAAGACAATGAAAGATCAACTCAGGGGCACAAGGGGCTATATATCTCTGGCCCCACAGTGGGCATACTTCCAATACCCACAGGGGGACTTCAGTGTTGCCCCCTCCCCAAAATGGCATTCTGCACAACAAGGAGATACTGTGCACAAACAGGCAAGGGAGAGAACAAACATATGTCTAACACTGCTCATGCCTGCTACAGGTACTCCACTACAGGACACAAATTTATTTATCATCAGTCTTTGATATGTAGACTCAAAGAGGATTACAACTAAAACCAATACGTTGAGAACAGTACAAAACCCATAAGATCAGAGAACATACAGAGGTGTTTGGATAATGTGTATTACAGAAGAAAGTAAGAGAGAGGACATCCTGCCTCAAGCTGTGACCGCTAAAATAGATCCTCCAGTACCTTCACACCTACTCTGGGCACGGTCCCAACAACCCTTCCTCCCCTTAACAGCTGCTAGCAGTAGGTGCATACAGTACAGAAAGGTACAGATGTCAGCAGCATAGCTCTGTCAGTGTGATGCGCTGTCTCCCTTCAACTGTGGGACACAGGAAACTCAACCACAAGCCTGGGTGATGAACAGCTACACTCTAAATTGTGCTGCCAGATATGCAGGATCAGAAATATTTAGCAGACAGTGCAAGCACAGTTCCTGTGCAACTCAAGGAATGGGTTAGTATCAACTTAAAGGCAATGCTATGTCCCAACAGTAAGCATGCCACCATCTGGGAACCCCCAAGGAATAGGAGGCAGAAGGAACTACAGCAGCAAGTGGAACACACTTGTTATTTCCTGCCGCAACTGTGAGACATCGTCATTGCTATCGAAGGAAGGATTGTCTATTTGTGAAAGTATGCTCTAGCAAGGGGAATGATCAGGTTCCTCGGGTTGCATGCTTGCTCGGATCACAATGGCCTTACAAGACTTACAAACTGCATGACAGGAGTGGTAGAGGAGGCACATGCGTTGCTGAGATGAATAGAAGTAGGTGGTAGCAATGAACCTGTCCACAGCAGGGAGGATGATGCATGAGGTTTTGCCACCCCAAATGAAGGGCATGTTGGGAAGCCAGTCAACATGAGTATCCCCATCCTAAATGATTATGCTTGGTACAAAACCTCAATTGTGCCTAGAACTCCTTCCAGGTCCGTCCAGTAATTTTCTTCATAAGAGGCTTAAACCAGGTCCCTGAGTACGCTCAGTGCCTGTGTATTTACAGTGCACTGTCTTTCCCTGCTGTCCTCCCTGCCCTGCTATTTATGGCTGTCATGTCAGTGCCTAATGCCCTATGCTTTGTTTTGTTCCTCTATGCCTAGTCAGATATGCAGTTAGTTAGAAGTCTTCTCCTAAGTATATGAGGTGTTGAGTTCAAATCCATCTTCCTGTTTTGCTTCTAATTGGGGTGTTGTTGGCCAAAATGCTGCTGTAAGTTTACTGCAATACAAATCAACAGCTCTTCTTTTGAATTTACTAATTCTTTTTTTTTTTGAAAAATTTTTTTATTGGGTTAGAGCATTATTATTTTTACATTACATTCAATTTTCCCCTAATTTTTCGTTTCTAACCCCCTCCCTTTCCCCCCCTTTTGTTGACTTCCAACAGCTTTCCCACCCTCTGTCCCTTTTCCCTTACTTCTATAAAATTCATCTGTCTAAAACAAATATACATTCTCCATTATATTAAGCAGTACATCTTTAACTCCTTTACTTATTATACACCCAAACCGTACGTCTTTAGATAACCAATTTATCCCATTTTCCAGTTTTGAATATTTCTATATATCATAAACCTATACATCGTAAACCATAAAAATTTCCCACATTTAAATCAAACAATTTGATTTATTCTCTATATATTACTCATTTCATCTTTTTATGGTAATTCTATCTAACTTATCACATAATCAATCAATTTAACTCTTCTATGCATTCAGTTTGGTGCATATAAATCTTATCAAAGAAAGAAAATATTGTTAGTTACTCAATCCTCATATTTAAACCTTATCATTAATTATTCTCTATCAATATTCTATCACTTAATCTTTACATATCTATATATATCTCGATCAATTAATCTAACTGCTTATAAATTCACATTTCTCTTCCTCCCCCGGTAAAGTCACCCCTCTCTTTTATACTTTTATTATACTTCAGTAGTTCTCAAACTGCCACAGTTTTCCTCCCACCTCCCATTTCTTCTCCAGATATTGTTTCAGCTTCTCCCAGTCTGTGTTAAACTGCCCTGAGTCCAGATCTCTCAGTTTTCTTGTCATCTTGTCCATTTCAGCCATGTACAGCAATTTGTAGATCCAATCTTCAATAGTTGGCACTTCTTGTACTTTCCATTTCTGCGCATACAAAAGTCTAGCTGCTGCAGTCATATAAAATATCATCGTCCTATGATGGGCTGGAATTCCCTCCATTCCCAAGTTTAGCAGCAGGAGTTCTGGGTTCTTATTTATTTGAAACTGTAAAATTTCACTCATTTCTCTTATTATTTCCCCCCAGAACTGCCTAGCTACCTCACACGACCACCACATATGATAGAGGGAGCCCTCATGTTTCTTACATTTCCAGCATTTGTTAGATGTATTCAAATTCCCTAGCGCAATCTTCTTTGGTGTCATGTACCAACGATAGATCATTTTGAAAATGTTCTCTTTAATATTAATACATGTCGTTGTCTTCATTGTAGTTTTCCACAAATATTCCCATGCCTCCATTGTTATTTCTTTATTAAAGTTTATAGCCCATTTCACCATCTGTGTTTTAACTATCTCATCCTCAGTATACCATTTCAACAGTACTTGATATACCTTGGATATTCTTTTCTTGTCTTCTTTAAGAAGGGTCTGCTCTAGTTCCGAGTTCTCTGTTCGTATGCCCCCTTTTGCAAAGTCCGAGTTGTATAAGTCTCTAATCTGTCTATACTGAAACCAATCATAGTTAGGTGATAGTTCCTCTTGCGTCTTTATTCTAAGTTTAGATACTTCAATCTTAGTTATTTCTTTGTACGTTAAACATTGTTGTTCATTATCCACAGCTCTCGGATCTATCACCTCATATGGAACCACCCACAAGGGGGTTCCTTCTTGTAGGTAAGTTCTGTACTTCTTCCAGATTGTATATAGACTTCTCCTTACAAAATGATGCAGGAACATCGAGTTGACCTTTACTTTGTCATGCCATAGGTATGCGTGCCATCCAAAAATTTTTTTATATCCCTCTAGGGCTAATAGTTTCTTATTCTTTAATGTCATCCAGTCTTTTAGCCAAACTAGGCAGATTGCATCATGGTAAAGTCTCAGATTGGGCAGTTGCATTCCGCCTCTCTCCTTTGCATCTTGTAGAACTTTTACTTTCACTCGAGGCTTCTTGCCTGCCCAAACAAAATCTGATATTTTCCTCTGCCATTTTTCAAATTGTTTAGAGTCTCTGATGATTGGTATTGTCTGTAACAAAAACATTACTCTTGGTAACACGTTCATCTTAACTGCTGCAATCCTGCCCAACCATGACAAATTCAGTCTATTCCACTTAATCAAGTCTCTCTCTATCTGAGTCCATAATTTTTCATAATTATTCTTGAACAAATCTATATTTTTTGCAGTCAGCTCAACTCCCAAATATTTCACTTTACTAGTTACTTCACAGTCCGTTGTTTCCATTAACACTTGTTGTTTCTGCTTAGTCATGTTTTTACATAGTATCTTTGACTTCTTTTTGTTAATGAAGAAACCTGCCAAATCACCAAACTCCTTGATCTTATCTATCACTTTTGGCATGTTCTCCAATGGATCTTCTACAATTAACATTATGTCATCTGCAAATGCTCTAACCTTGTATGAATAGTCCTTTATTTTTATTCCTCGTATTTCCTCATCTTGTCGTATTTGTATCATCAGAATCTCCAATACTAAAATGAACAACAATGGAGATAACGGGCAACCTTGTCTTGTTCCTTTACTAATCATCAATTTCTTGGTCAATTCATCATTCACTACAATTGCTGCAGTCTGGTCTCTATAAATTTCTTTAATTGCTCTGATGAATCTTTCTCCCAATTGTAGCTTTTCCATAGTGGCAAACAAAAAGTCCCAGTTTAAATTGTCAAACGCTTTTTCAGCGTCTACAAAGAAGAAACCAACCTCTTTATCACAACGCTTGTCATAGTATTCAATAGCATTGATCACTGTCCTTAAATTGTCTCTTATTTGTCTGTCCGGCAAAAAGCCTGCTTGTTCTTCCTCTATGACTTCCGAGAGCCACCCCTTCAGTCTCTCCGCCAATATCTTCGCAAAAATTTTGTAATCATTGTTAAGTAATGATATAGGCCTGTAATTTTTCACGTCAGTCAGATCTTGGCCCTCTTTTGGGATCAATGATATATTCGCTTCGCTCCAAGTGTCTGGAATTCTTTGATCCCTGAAAACTCCGTTCATCACCTCTTTTAGGAATGGTGCCAGTTCGTTGGCCATTGTCTTATAAAATTTAGCCGTAAGTCCATCTGGCCCTGGCGCCTTTCCTAGATTCGCGGATTGTATTGCCTTACTTATTTCTTCATCAGTTACTTCACTGTTCAACTTGTTTCTCCAAGCTTCCGAAATCTCTGGAAGTTTAGTTTTCTCCAAATATGATGCTATTGATTCTTTGGTTACTTCTTTTTTATTATACAGCTTCGCATAGAATTTATAGAAGGCTCTACTAATGGTAGTCTGCTCCAGGTACGTTTTATTTTCTTCACAGATTTTATTTATTATTTTCTTTTCCCTTTTCTTCTTCAATTGCCATGCCAAATATTTCCCAGGTTTATTAGCACCCTCAAAAGCTTTTTGATTCAGTCTTTTAAGGTTCCACTCCAATTCTTTATTACTCATTGCTGTTAACTGTTCTTGAAGAATTTTGATTTCCTGATGTATTTTCTTTTTCCCTGGTCTCTTTTTTAACTGTGCTTCTTTGGCCTTTATTTTCTCCTCAATCTCTTCCTCTTGTCTCTTCTCCTCTTTCTTTTTCCTTGCTCTGCCATTTAAGTCCATTAGTATGCCCCTTACAACCGCCTTGTACGCGTCCCAAACTTTACTGGTTGGTACTTCTTTATTCACGTTGTATTGTATAAAAAACTTAGTCTCTCTTCTCAATGTTTCCATATTCTCACTTTCCTGTAACAAGTCCTCATTTATTCTCCAGGCTTTCCTTTTTCTCCTTTTTCCAAATTTCCACATAATTGGGTTGTGATCTGAGCCTACCATCGGCATTATTTCTACCTCCTTAGTCCATAACGCTAAGTCCTTTGAGGCCCAGATCATATCAATTCTTGATAATGTAAGATGCCTTGCAGAATAAAAAGTAAACTGTCTGGTTTTAGGATATTCTCTCCTCCATACGTCTTCGAGAGTCTCTTGTTGAATCAACTCAAAAAAAAGCTTTGGCAATAGTCCTCTTTTCTTTTGTGCTTTTGTAGTCTTTTTGTCTAGTTCCAAATCTGTCACTCCATTGAAATCTCCAGCAAGAATTATCTGGTCATATACAAGATCGTCTAGGTGCTTCCTTAAGTCCTTAAAGAAGCTTTCCTTTGCACCGTTAGGTGCATAAAGTCCGACTACCAACACTCTCTTTAAATTCCAATTACATTCCACTACTACAAATCTAGCTTCCACATCTCTCATAACAAGTTTTGGCTGCAGCTCCTCTTTTATATACAACACCACTCCTCTTTTTTTCTTGTTGGAAGCCGCTACAAATTCTTTGCCCAATTTTCCAGATTTTAAATATTTTACATCCTGTTTTCTAATATGGGTCTCCTGCAGACAAACAATATCACATTTTTGTTTTAATAGCCAATGAAAAATATTTTTTCTCTTATTCGGTGAGTTTAGTCCATTTACATTCCAAGATAATACTTTACACTCCATATTCATGGTTTTGTTGGTAAGTCTTTTTCATTGTCCTTGATAAATCTCTCCATCTCCCGCTCAGATCTGATGCGTTTTTTTTGCCCCTCCAAACTCAAAGGACACTCCTTCCGGTAACTCCCATCTGTATCTGATATTCATGTCCTTCAAAGTCTGAATTAGCACTCTATATTTTTTCCTGTCCAATAACACTGATCTGGGCAGTTCCTTCATTATAATAATCGTCTTGCCATCAATCTCCAATGGATCTTGAAATTGTTTTGTCACAATCCTCTCTTTCATATTTCTAGTTGTAAACTGCACAATCACATCCCTTGGTAGTTTCCTCTGGGTTGCAATTCTCGAGTTCACACGATACGCCACATCTAGGATAGCCACAATCTCCTCCTCCTCCTTCCCCAGGTAATCAGCCAACACCTCAGTCATCTGTTCTTGCGCTGACTTCCCTTCCACTTCTGGCAGACCACGAAAACGAAGCTGCTTCTCCATGTGTTTAGTTTCTGCAACTGACATCCTCCCCTTCACCAGCCTCATCTCTGTTTGTTGCGTGTCTATTAAATTCTCCATCGCGTCTTCTACTGTTTTAACTCTCTGCTGCGTTCCTTGTAATTCACTGCTAATCGTTTCCACGCCTTTTTTCACTTCTGACAGCTCCGACTTTACTGTCTGTGTAACTTCCTTGACCTCTTTAATAAGCTCCAATTTCGTGTCCTTAAGTTCTTTCATCATGTCTATAAGTTTTTTGTCCAAATTTTCTATTGCCGATTGCCACTCTTTTTTCGACATCGTGGGGCTTGCTTTAGCTCGCTCCCACGAATCTGCTCTCTTCCTCAGCTCCGTGGCGTATAATTAAACGTTTTCCTTTTTTTTAAATGTCCCAATCTTTGCCAAAATTAATTTTTTATATCCAAAATGTCGGGCGTCTTTTCTCTATGGTTTCTCTATGTTGTTGTAATCCAAGATGGCCTACTTCCTCTTCCGCTGAAGCCACGACCCTTCCACTTTCAAAGATGGCGATTCCCCACTTCCTGTCCTTTGGCAAGGGCCGCTTCCCTCCAGCCACTCTATTGTTATTACGCACTTCCTGTCTCCCGTCTTCCCACAGCAGGTCTCGCGATGGTGTCTTTTTCCCACAGCTCCAAAACCACAGGTATTCAAAACAATAGTCCGATTTTTGTAATAACTTCTTTAAACTTAGTCTCTTTTAAAATACAACTCCTGCCGAGTCTTCACCTCCTTTTCACTAGTCTGTTGCAGTTTAAAAATCTACTTTCTTTCCTCTCTGTTTTTGTCAATCTGTCCCGTTTCAAGAGATAGCGATCTTTACCTTCTCTTCAACTTTCTCGGGTTGTAATCGCTGTTTCGATCTTAAATTCTCCTCTCGACTTCCCTCCCCGATCGAAGCTTGGGTATGTAGGTCTTATGCCAGCCGAATTGGCCCCAAAATTGCCGCAGAGATTATAGCCGACCCGTCGCAAGGTGGGACCTCAAGGATCGAGGGGGAGACTCCTTGTGTAGAGCCCCCCCTCGTCCGAGATCTAGCTCACCCTAGGGTCTTGAGCGTTCTTTGCCTGCTCCCCGCCTGAGAGCAGTCGGCCGCGGGTTATTTTCACCCCTCCGGCCGGTTAAAACGGCAATCCGGTCAGCTCCTCAAATGGAGCTGCGTTAGACCTCCATGAATCCCAAACCGGAAGTCGAATTTACTAATTCTTATAAGCAGTTTCACAATCCTCCTTACTGGTGTCTCCTTCCCTGTTGTGTTAGGATAACAGCAGCAAATTGTACTCCTTTAAATCCACCTTTAGACAAGGATAAAACATGCATGTAGCTGTACAATATACATGCAGAACACGTTAAAATGAACAGACTTGGAGGTTGTGGAATGTTCTAGGGATGCCAAACACAACAATGAACCTTTTAGCACTGCTAGTTCTATTTTTCCAAGGTCTCAAGGCTAGATAGTACTGTGTTATTACCATGGACAACATTATCAGAGACCAGAAAATAATCAAGTTGCACATGGCACTACTTTAAAAAAAAACAGTAAATAAAACATTACTTTATCACAGAAATGTGAAATATTGATTAGTTTTCCACAAAAATGACTTCTGTCATTGCACAATTATTACATAAATACAGATAAAAATAGGACACATAAGAGTGATTTTTTTAAACAAACATTTCAGATTAGTCTAATTGAAAATTTTCTTTCAATTGGATTCTTAAAATTTAAACTAAGGCCCTTAAGAAAAAAAATGTGTTTAAAGTGGATTTAGTATGAACATATTAAAGTCTAAACGTTTTAAAACAGAACCCATGACCACTGGCAAAACCACTAAAGTAAGGCTGCTTTTCCGTTTAAGAAAGTGAATCTCAGAAATAAATATCTGCTTTTGAAAACTAAGACTCACAACAGGTCATGGATTGCTTTGACAAATTATGTATATATGGATGATATGGATAACCAAACAGCTTAAATATTTAGAGTACAGCTCTACTAAAGTTCAGCAATTTACATTGAAATCCTAAGCAGATCTACTCAGAATGCTACTCTGGTCACTCCAACAGAACTTACTCCCAGAAAAGCATTCTTAGGACTGCACTGCTAAAGTCAAATACTAGTCAAAGGGGAGAGTTAGCCCACAGAATTTTCTTGCACAGTAGTCAACAACAGAATTTAAACATACTTAGTTTTAGAGGCATAGCACACCTCCTCTTTCCATCTAATGCAGAAATACTCTTTTGCCCAATGCCATGATCTGGATACCAGCTATAATATAGATAAGGTGGAAGAAATGCTTAATACACTATCTGGTTCATGTATGAATGAACCACTTTGAACCAGTTACAAAGAGGGATCTTGACAGGATCCTGGCATCTATGAAGGCCACTTGTTCACTGGATCCTTGCCCACCTTGGCTGTTAAGATAGTGTAAGGACCACATAAATGAGCTCTTGAGGCCTGCTGTAAATCAGTCACTAACTCAGGGCACCTTCCCTGAGCCATTCAAGCAGGAGATTATCCACCCACTAATTTTTTTAAAAAATCTAGACAAAAATGACATGGACAATTATTGCCCAGTCTCTAATCTGTTCTTTCTGGGCAAAGTGATTGAGAGAGAAGTAGCTGACCAGCTCCAGGTCTTCTTAGATAACTCGGGTGCTTTGGACTCTTTTCAGCCTGGATTCAGGCCAGGCTATGGGACAGAGAGAGCTCTAGTAGCTTTAGTGGATGCATATAGACAAAGGTCATGCTTCATTATTGCTCCTCCTGGATCTATCTGCAGCCTTTGATATGGTAAACCATGCCATCTTGTTGAGGTGTTTGGGGGCAGAAGTGAGTATCAAAGGATGTGCCTTGGACTAGTTTAAATTAGAGATGGGCATGAACTGAAATACAAAACAAAGTTCGTGATGATCTTGTGGTTCGTCAGAGCCCATTTCTGACAAACTGCCACGAACTGCCACGAAAGTGGCCTGCTGGCCCAGAGGTGACCTTCTGCAGACCTGGAAGTGGCAATTTGCTGAACTGGTTCACGAACCAGGGCAAGTACATGAAAGTTCATGGTTCGTGAAATGAGACGAACCACGAACCACACGGTTCGTTTTTTTCTGGTTTGTGCCCATCTCTAGCTTAAATCATCTCATTGAATGTGCTCAAAGGGTCACTGGCAACTGCAAAAAATGCTTTCTACAAACTCAATCTAACCTGGAAGATGGACCCTCTACCTTGACATGGCCAATCTAGCCACCTGGATCCATGCCATGTAACATCAAGACTTGGCTGCTGTAATATACTCTACATAGGTGTCCCCCATAAGTTAAGTCAGAGGCTCCAGTTGGTACAGAATGCTGTATCTCAGTTATTGGGAGCTAGAAGAAGAATGAACATTACTCACATTCTGTAATAGCTCCATTGGCTCACTCCATTACCAGGCTCAATTCAAAGTACTGGCTATCATATACAAAGCTCTTAATAATCTTGAGTCAGCATATCTACGGGACTGCCTCTCTCCCTTTGTTCCACCACAGCAGCTTTGCTCTTCTAAATCTTGCACATGGGCAAAATCAACAACTGCCCGTCCATGTGCATTCTCTGTGCATTCCCACTTTATGAAACAGCCTACCTTAAGAGGTCTGGAAAGCAACCATTCTCCTGGCTTTCTGCAAACTATGCAAAACTGAAATATTCAAGAGGGCTTTTTACTCAGATAGGAAATGGTCTCAAAGAGATGCATCAAAAAAGAGATGGGGACCACAGACTTTACTACTGTATACTATCTGTTACTTTAAATATGATCCTACTTTTGTTTAATGTCAGTTTTAGAATTGCTTAGGCTCTGTTTCAGGATTTCTTCAACTCTGTATTGGATTTCTGCTGGTAAATCTTTGCAAATTTGCATTTATATATCCTATTCATAGTTTATTGAAATGTCTTTGGAATTGACTGTACTGATTCACACTGTGTAATCCACTTTGAATCTCAATGAGAAAGGTGGGCTATAAATAAATAAATACATGAATGAATAACTAAATAAATAAATAAGGTTCTCTGCAGTCATTGAGCTTAATAGGGTGTGATTCGGCTTATGATGGCCCTCTCAGTCACTGACTTAGGGTCCTTGCACATACTGAGGGAATCCAAGGAAAAATATGTCGCAATCGTATACTTCTATCTAAGCAAAGAATTCTGTAGAGGAAAAAATACACTGATTGTATGCTGATTATGTCCAAATTTTATAAAGGCTCTATTTAGTTGCAAACCAATATTCTTTTATTTAGCATGCATCCTATTCAAGAAATACATGAATTAAACACTTGGAAATTTGATTTAAAGCTGACTTTTTACCTTTGGTGATTTTAAATGGAGTCGATTTATCTCACTCTGTCCTGTAAAAGAATGCCATGACAACCCTTCTAAAGAATAATCATTTTAAAATTCTGCATATACTGGCTTAAATTCTGTGTTGTTAGAACTATAAGGCATTGCTTTCTAATCATCATTTGTTCTTAAAGCCAATAAACAGCCTAAGAGAGTCATTAGCCATTCAGGAGAGGCTTTGTGGAATTATACCACTTTGAAATCAAGGTAGGATAAATGACATTGTAATGTACCACCATTTAAAAAAAGTAGCTTGTCAGCAAGAAGGTCAGACTAAGCATCAAACTATAGAGAAAATTCTGAAAACCCATTACACAGGGACATGATATTTTTCACTCCTACCACAAAATTATGCTTTCCTCCAATTCCTTGGATGTTTCTCTCAATTTAAATACATTTACTGCAAACATATTTCATAATTTTACTTTTGACAAAGTTCAGTGACGTTTCCAATTCAAATATTATTTTATTTATTTGTGTTATTTATTAGCCACTTCTCCAAGTATCATGTCTGAAAGGGATTACAATAAAACAAATAAAATACAATAAAACAGCAATTAAAATGAAAGCAGCATAAAACATAAGACCAAAAAAATTAATATATGATAAAACATCAGTGCTACATTTGCCATCTCCAGGTTGAGAAATCCTTGAAGATTGGGGATGGAGACTGGGGAGGGGAGAGAGCGCAACAGAGATGGGATGGCATTGAGTCCACTCTCCAAATGGCCATTTTCTCAAGGGGAACCGATCTCTGTAGTCATGAGATCAGTTGTAATCCCAGGAGAAATCCAGTCCCCACTTGGAGGCTGGCAACTCTCATTCAACGCACAATTGAAAAAGAATCATAGTAGCATAGAAGAATTACAATGAGAGCAAAAGATCATGCAAATAAAAGTATTTTTAACCTAAAAGATAAACTAGGAACTAAATGAATCTTATGGGAGGGGGGCATTCCAAAGACAAGCCGCCACCACAGAATATAACCTACTTCTGGGTTCTACCCAGCTCCCTTCAAAAGATGGAAGCACATAGAGCAGAGCTCAAGATGCTAATTTTAACTGGCAAGCAGGCTGAGATGGGAAAAGGCCTCAAGCATTGTTGCCTCAGGCCAAGTAAGGCTTTAAAGGTAAGAAGCAGCACTCTGAATTTTAGCCACAAACTTGTAGCCAGTGAAGTTCCTTTAAGCAGGAGTAGATATATTCTCTGTCACTCAACTCAGTCAATAAAGCTTGCTGCCTACCAACTTATCAACTTTGCCTTCCTCGCAGGATCTCTTTGGCCAACCTAGACTCCCCAACAAGGCATCTAGTTTTAACAAGAGACAGAAAATGCATGGCTTGTCTTAGTGGTTTGTTTTTTTCTGAGAATCCCACTGATTGCAATCAAAAGCAACTTAATAATGATTTAAGTCACAAAAATGGTCAACTTAAAGCCAATGATTTAATTTTAAAAATCCATTATTTAGATACTAATTAAAATGTACAGTAATTTTTGCTATGACCATAAAATTATATAATCCTCGAGTGTACTTAATTTCAATGGGCTTAGACTGGAATAACTCCACATAGGACTGCCGGTCAAATACTTAGTATTTTCCTTACTTTAGAAAACTATGTATTTTCTTTTAAAAATAACTGGATGCTCATGATCCCAAACAGAGCCTCTCTTACAACCTGCAGCCATGACAGGTTTTTGTAGATAGGCACTGATAGAAACCAACACTACCAGTGAAATCCTAAGCAGTTACTCCAGTCTAAGCCCACTGAAGTCAATGAAGTATTTTAATGGCTGTCAACGGGCTGTCATTGAAGTCAATGGGCTTAGACTGGCGTAACTCTGCTTAGGATTTCACTGTAAAAGATGCTTCTGCTTTCCTGTGCTGCTTCCTATCTCAATCTACTCTTTCTCCTTTGTGACTCCTCTGGTTTTTTCTCATCTCGAAAAATATATAATTGAAACCAGAAGCAAAGGCTGGTAGAATTTACTGGGCATATGAGGAATAAAAAGTCTCTCATCTGTGGGTAATAATAATAACAACAACTGCACATATACTGGTATTCTAGGCAAATTAGTGCCCCACTTAGAGCAGTGAGCAAAGTTAGTGTTATTGTTATCCCCGCAATATAGCTGGGAAGCTGGGGCTAAGAGGAGTGGCTTACCCAAGGCCACCTGCTGAGCTCAGTAGTAGGATTCAACCCAGCAGAGTGCTGACTCGCAACCCGCTCCCTTACCCACTATAGTGACTTCCCAGTTCCCAGACTTGTGTGAACAACAATAATACTTTGTGTAGTATGATAATTACTATCAAAAATGTCCTTACAATTCTTTCTTTACAAAGAATGGCAGTTTTCATAAATTCAAAACAGGATCACAAGGTCAGTTTTAATAAATTATGTCTTTTCTTTAAGCCTGATTTTATTTTAAATCAGATTTTCTTTTTAAAAATAAAATTATAGTCGAATCTTAGTTTTAAATGTACCTTAGTGCCACGTCAGGATGAGTGGAATCCCTGATAATTTTTAAAAATGTTGCTTCTATCTAAATTTCTCAAATGTTTTCATTTAATGAAAAACAACCTTCAAAATTTATCTTAAAAATGTCCAGGCACTGAACCTGGAACTTTCTCCATGCAAAGCCTGTGTTCTACTACTGAGTTATGCTTCCCTTTCAAAAGAACAACCACAAGATTCATACTGAGACCCCTGAGGCACACGTACTCCCATTATGGCAATCTAGCTAACCTGAATCTGCATTTTATTTTACAAACAGTAGGAACCAGAAAGGCAACCCATAACACATCTTCAACATCTAGAAGCCAGGGTTGAAGCTTTTCTCCTTAATCTCCTATGGGTGTTCATGCCTCTTGCAGCTTCCCTCCAGAACATCAAAAAGTATATTTCATCTAATTTCCTGAAGCAAGAGAATTTACATTTTAAACACACAGCACCTTCTCATTCATGGGGTCTTTGACAGCCCAGGCAGCTTGCATACTTAGAAGCCCAATATTTATTCACACAATACATCTATAGTTTTCTGGTATATCAGTGGGACTAAACTGGTGTGTATCAAAATACTCTAAACTTTAACTGGGCTGCAGATTAGACGGCAATAAATCTAGGGCTTACTACTGCAAATTATGAATCACTGACAGGCTTCTTACATAAACAAAATGTGCAGCTGGAGTCACTGGGATGCATACAATATTCCACGGAACAGCAAAGCTGCCTTTCATTACCAACCACGATGCAGGAATGAGGACTATCCTTGTATCATTAAGACAAATGATGAAAGTGCAGTATCAATTCAATTCAATGGAGCTGTATACATTTAAAAAGTGAAGCTATATAATCAAAATGATCTTGAGAATTGATTCAGACTACAGGTTTGTTTATGTAGAGCAGCTTTGCTAACATATGACTACAGCTGCTATCTAAACTTTTTTCTAATTTGCATCATTCCGATAATACAAAAGTATTCCCAAGCTTATCCCTCTGAATCCACATAGCAAGGGAGTGCTTTTAGTAAGTGCTATTCCAACCAGACAATCATAAACTCATACTTCAAGAATTTACTAGCCCGTTCTGTAGAAACACATCAGAGGGTAGATCTCTTCAAGTTACTCATTTGGAAGAATCTGGTTGTGGCTGATAGACACTAGACCACAAATGTTATGCTAGAATAAAAACATGTAAGTCTTTAAAATACCACAAGACTCCCATTCATTTTGTGCAGCAACAGACTAACTTTGCTCCCCCCCCCTCCCTGCCCAAGTTTGAAAAACTGAACGAATCTCAAGCAGGCCACAGTAAATTATGTTAAAGGACTTATATATGAATATGGACTTTGGGGGAGATCACCTACCAGAAGAATCCACATTTAGTTTTGCAGGTGTTCACTTGTGTATATGTGTAAAACTGATTTATTTCACCAAACACAAGATACTGCAAAATGGGTATTCTGTCTTTTGGAAGGTACAAAACTGGAATCAAAGAGATTGCCTCACTGAAACCATTGGAAAAGGCATAAATGAATAAATATTGCTCAGTCTAAAACTGAAAGAGAAAAAAAGTAAATGGAGGGTTGTGTCCATGCAGGTGTCCTTTAAGGCATGTAAGGCAAAGTGAATTTGGAAGAAGAACAATTCCTTTAACATTACTTTAGAACATTTCTCAGATAACAAATAAATAAAACAACAATTACAATTAGTCTTAATAGCAGGCAGTTTTGGGCAGCCTCCAATGCTTATATATGAGGTATGGGCAAACCTAGAAGTACTTGGGGAGAAAAAAAACGCTGAAAATTGTACATAGCTCTGACAATCTCATCTGGCTGCTTGAGCAGCTGAAAATTTGGGATGGACAAATGAACATAATGATTAGGAAGTAGAGTGACACCCTTCTAAGCCTATTGACTTTGACAGACTTAGAAGGGTGTGATTCTGTTTAGGATAGAACTGTTAATAAGATCCAGGTTACCAGGTTTGCAAGCACTCGGTCTGAAGAAAGTGAGGTTGTGGCTCCTCCTGCAAGCACAGGGGGACAAAGTTGTTGCGGAAGGAACTTCACCTCAGGGGTTCATTTAACCAAGCCAGTCTGAAGTACACTGTGGCTCATAAAGCACTTGCCCCATGCAGCAATTATGTCTCTAAAAACACAGCTTCTCTCTTTTATGCAATAATGGCCTCGCACAGAGGATTAATTTTATAATACCTGACCAGCAGGCAAATATCGTGTTCCCGCTAAACTACAGGTTGGAGACTACAGAATAATCTCTACAAGAATTCTAACAGAAGGATATTCAGGTTCTTTTTCACCCAATGCTGTTTGCAGATGATACCTAAACAAAGAAACAGATGGAGTCTGGAGTGGGCAGAAGACATTTAAGTGAAAGGGAATTGTGAACAGCAGCTCAGGACCTGAGCAAAGTCTTCCATCCTCCAGCCCTGTGCTACTGAGAGATCTGCAAGTTCAAATGTTGAAAAGCTGCATGAGGGGGTGGGAGATGTTGTCAAGGTTCTAGACATGCTTTGAGTAGTAAATCACTGTAGCTTACTTGTCCCTTCAAGCCACTTACCCTCTAGTCTGTGACTATGTGAACGTACAAGAAGATGCTGGGGCCCTTGGGAGGCGGGCTTTGCTATAAAAGGTACAATAAGGCTTTTTCCTCAGGAATTTAGATGCCTTTATTTTTCATTCACAGGGAATGCATATCACTCAGTAAAACAGAGTATTATTCTGTGGACTTTGGTGCAGTTTTCTACTGGTCCTTCTTAACTTCCTGTATGTCCGCCCAATTACAAAGGCAAAAATTACAAAGGCAAGGAGAAGCATCTGGTTAGGGATGCAGGAGGAAGAGGGTGTGTATGAGTCTCTCTTTCTCCCAGGCAAAATTCATTTCCTGAGATGTTTTAAAAAGTTGTGAGAAATTACTCTGGAACATTATGCAAATTTCTCAACCAACCAAGGAGGAGTTTGGTACCGCCTCCTCATTATGTGGGCACTGGCACTTCAAATATTTAAACTGGATTTATAATTACAGAGATCTAGATATATGGAATGTGCCCACACAACCTTTAAGTTACAATGTGCCCACACAACCTTTAAGTCACAGACAAATCCACAAATGGCTTCAGCCATACTAATATTTTTTTTAAAAAAAAATTGACTCCAGCTTCATTTGTAACAACACCTATTTGTAGCTGCATACGCAATAGCACGGCAGAGTATTTCAGTATAACAAATAGTTCACCGTTCCTAAGGCTTTTTCTGCATTGTACCAAGACCATAATAAACCTGGCGGTATTTCTATTTTACTAAAGTTGAACCTGAAACCATTAACAGAATAAACACTTATAGACATCTGTACCACAATTCACCAACAGTTGCTTATTCATCACCCTTTTCTCTATCTTTTCAATTTGTAATATTAAAAGACCAAAACTTTTTAATTCATTCAATTTCTAATATGCAAACACAGATTAATAATAACCACCAACAATGATAGTTGGACAGTCTAGAAATAACTACCTTTCAATCATACAACTAGCATTAAGACTCCAATAATTAATTTTGCTGTGTCTGCAACGCAACTGTCTCATATTTTAAAAAGAACACGAAAGAGCCAGGTTTGTTTGTCTTAAAAGTATAAATATTCATTATGTATAAATATAGTTTTTCAGGAGCAATCTTAACATACTATTAATTTAAAGTATATTCTACAGGAATCAAATGGGGAATATTTTCCAGACAATGGATCAAGGTCTTTTTTACAAGTTGCATTAGTAAGTGTTTCTACAGGTGGTGTTTTGAGTCTGGAGAATATTCAGCTAATCAGGTTAAACTGTATACAGATTGAATCCTTGGCTGAACTATAACAGTGCCAAATATTTAATCAACTAAATGGGTTTTGAAAATGTATTAATTTCGCTTTAATTTAAGTAAATTGGCCCTAATATTTGAGCTCAGTCAGGTTAGTGAACACAGAAAGTTTGAAGGGAAAATGAAGAAAACACAATGGAGGCTATTCCTACAGAATGCGTATGCAACACATGTGGGGGTGGTAATTAAAAGTTGAATGAATTGTTGGAGGACAAAGGGTGCCTTAAGAAAGGCTTTATAGCCACGAAGATGCTTTAAGACCACCAACATACCGAATGTGGGTCTTAAATTAGCTGTCGTCGCCCCCCCTTCCCTTCCTTCCCCCTTCCCTTCCCACCAAGGCAAACTTCACATACCAGTGACTAGACAGATGGGAAGTAGTAGTCTGAAGATCAATCCACACACCACTTCTGTTGCCATCGCTAGAAGGTCGGCGCAAGTCTAGGGGGAACAAAGGACAGCAGTCCTGCTACAATTACACCAGGCACCAAGTCATCACTTTTAGGTCCACCCTGGTCGAGGGCTGGGGCGAGCGAGCATTGTCTCTACAGCGGATCGCTTCTCAGAAGCCCCCCGACATCCCAGGAGCGGCCCGTCCAATAAAATCCGAGGCAAAGTCAAGCTCCGCGGCGCTCTCGACTCAAGGCGGTCTGGAGGCTGTTCACTAGCGAGCCTCTTCGCCCTGGCATGGAAGCGCTTCCTTGGCACCCTTCAAGCCCTCACCCGGAGCTGCCTAGCCTGCGCTTGCTCTGTATCCTAAGAGTTTACGAGCGAGATTCCCAGACATAACAACAGACACGCCGTCCGCGGCCACAACTTCAGCTCCAAACAACGTGGTCCAAGGGAAGCCGCGGTGCCGCCAAACGATGCCCGACACTTTACACGGGAAGCATGGCGGGAGCGTTCGAAGCGCTCGGCACGAGCAAGAGGAGCGCCTCGCTCCCTTCTGCCAGCCACGAAGCTCCCCAGCAGCAGCGGCAGCAGCCCAGTCTTTCGTCTACATTTCTCCACCTCAATGAAACTTTGCGTGGCGCCGCCTCTGCTGGGCGGGCCAGACAGGCGGCTGGAGCTTCTTGGAGCCAATCGAGAGCAGGGCAAGGAAAAGCCTGGCTCCGGCTTTAGGCTGGCGAGGCGACACGCCTCCTTGGCAGCCTGCGCCGTCTTCCAGGAGAGCGCAAGGAGGCTCGAGGCAGCTCCGCGCCAGGAAGCCCTGAGGAGATGCGCTGACGGCCCTCGCCACAGACCAGGTGCCGCCCGCCCGCCCGGTGAGCTTCCTCCCTAGCTTTGAGGGAAACCATTTCCACTTTTCCCAATGGTCCAATGCTTAACAAAATAAATCAAAAAGCAATAACAGAATTATTCTTTTCTTTTCAAAGAAATACCAACTCAAAAATCTTAAGAAAGGGCAGAAAATGATCGGAGGGGGCGCCAAGGTTGCTGGGACAAAGAGACACAATATGGTTTTTAACGTCTTCGCTTGTTTTTGCACCCACCACGAGCTTTCAGTTTAAGCCTGGGGGGGGCGGGGTTGACATTCTGTGGGATTTCCTCCTGGGGATGTACTAAAAGGAATGACAGGATTGCCCATTGAAAATAATGGGAGAGGCTTGAATGCCCATTGGAAATAATGGGAACCTGGAATGCCAATTGACTTGCATGGGCTCCATTGAAATACATTAGAGCAAAAAAAAAAAGTGCAAAGAAAATGTGGAATGGATTTCGAAGGAAAGTCTCTGGGCCCAGATAGACTGTTCTGGGACTGGATTGGCAGGCCCCTGAGTGCAATGAGGGCACCTGGGTGTGACAGAAGAGGTCTGGGACTGGAATGACAGGCCCCTGACTGGAATGACTGTCCCTGGGTGTGACAGAAGGGCTCTTGGATGGGAATGACAGGCCCCTGACTGGAATGACGGCCCCTGGGTGTGACAGAAGGGCTCTTGGACTGGAATGACAGGCCCATGAATGGAATGATGGCCCCTGGGTGTGACAGAAGGGCTCCTGGACCGGAATGATGGCCCCCTGACTGGAATGACGGCCCCTGGGTGTGACAGAAGGGCTCTGGAACTGGAAGGACTTGCCCGTGAGTGCAATGAAAGCCTCTGGGTGTAGTGGAAGCTTTCTGGGACCTAAATGACTCATTCTTGAAAGGACTGAGACTCTAAATATTGCAGAAATGTTCTGGGTCTGGAATGACATGCTCCTGAGTGGAATAATGGTCTCTTGCCTGTCATTCCTGTCCCAGAGCCCTTCTGTCACACCAAGGGGACGTCATTCCAGTAAGGGGGCCGTCATTCCAGTCCCAGAGACCTTCTGTCACACCCAGGGGCCGTCATTCCAATCAGGGGCCTGTCATTCCAGTCCCAAACCTCTAATGTTATACCCAGGGGTCGTTGTTCCAGTCAGGGGCCTGTCATTCCAGTCCCGGAGCCCTTCTGGCACACCCAGGGGCCGTCATTTGAGTCAGGGGCCCGTCATTCCAGTTCCCAAGCCCTTCTGGCACACCCAAGGGCCGTCATTCCAGTCCCAGAGCCTTTCTGTCACACTCGGGGCAGTCATTCCAGTCAGGGGCCTGTCATTTCCATCCAAGAGCCCTTCTGTCACACCCAGGGGCCTGTCATTCCAGTCCCAGACCCCTTCTGTCACACCCAGGCGCCGTCATTGCACTCAGGGGCCTGTCAATCCAGTCCCAGAACAGTCTATCTGGGCCCAGAGACTTTCCTTCAAAATCCATTCCACATTTTCTTTGCACGGTTTTTTTTTGCTCTAATGTGTTTCAATGGAGCCCATGCCAGTCAATGGGCATTCCAGGTTCCCATTATTTCCAATGGACATTCAAGCCTCTTCCGTTATTTTCAATGGGCAATCCTGTCATTCCTCTTAGTACATCCCCTAAGTAATGCACTGAATTGCAGCCCAGCTTCTTAAGTCTACATAACCCTTGCTCTCTTCTGCCTTGGGCTTTCCATCATGCCCAACAGCATCTCCCCCAAAAAACAGTTCTGGTAAATACATTTTCTTCTTGTACTAGAATGTAGCGAATCAAGTGCTTACATCAATGGAAACTGTCTAATTTGTAATGCCATCCTAGACAAAGTTACACCCTTTGAAGCCCATTTACTTCAGTGAATTTAGAAGGGTGCAACTCTGTTTAGGGTTGTTCTGCAGAAGTGCTTAGGAGCATGCTCTATGACTGCCTCTTAGAACTATGCTCAGTTTAAAAGCAATGGGTGGGGGGGGGGGGGAGGGTGTCCAGCTATATGCGTTGAATATCATGGCACCAAGACAAATGTGCTTAAAGTACAGTCCTCAACAGAGTTGCATCATCCTTAGGCCACTGAGTTCAAGAGTATAACTTTGCTTAGGACTGCACAATAAACAGCAGCACCTTTCATAAGCAATAGTCCAATTTCTTTAAAGTTGTGGGATCAGGAATGCGTAGCGAGTTTTAGGGCAAGAAATAGTGAAATAATTTTTTTGGCTGTATTTGAATATATCCATATGCCTACCTCCTTAATGGCAGTAGAAATGCATTGGAGTGTTGTCATCTCATTTCCAGCCCTTTCAGATAGGCAGAGTTATGAATAAACTGAGTGGTCAAATGATTCGAGTAATCAATCATGCATTTTGTTTCTTTTCCCAAAACCCCTTTGTGTCACACAAAGTTTCCATATAAACCTCTTGTTGATGATAAATAAATCACTGGCAATCTGAACAAGCCGGAATCCTATCAATTAGTTCTTAGAGCTCCCTGGGAAGCCCACACATTACAACTTTTGAATATAGCTTTAGAATAGGAACTTACAAATATGTGACTGCTTTGCCTATACACCATCACATACATATTCATAACATCTATTTTTATTTATTCACTTACAAAATTTATACCCTGCCTTTCTGTTCTCTTCAGGGTTGCCAATGTAGCTAAAGATTAAAAGCATACATAATAAAAACATGTATTGAAAACCATTAAAACCAAGCTAAAACTAATTCAGACAGAAGACATAAAGGAGGAATCGCTGAGGACATTTTTTTTAAGTCTTCACCTGCTGTCAGGCAACAGAAGGGGACAGACAAGTTTCCCTTTGGGGATAGTTCCAGAGTTTTGGTGCCATGAACAAGAAGGCCCTCGCTCAGGTTGCCGCCCACCTAATCTCCAAAGTAGGGCATAGAAAGATGACACACAAGTAGCAAAGCTGAACAAGGACTGTCAGTGTTTCTTTGCTCAAAGACGAAGTACCAACCTTCCTTTTCAATGTTTTATTGGATTTTGTTATTGCAATAGCGTAAACAAGGTACTGCTTTGTTGCTGTTTTAATTTATCAGTTAAGCATAAAACCTAGTAATTCTCTGATCTACCTAACCTCCAATAAATGAGACAAAGATAAAGCATACAAGTATGGAGGGGGAAATGAAGGCACTTAGACAGTATGTATGTATGGTGTGTGTGTGGGGGGGTGTATCCCATTTTCCAGGCAAATCAAGATCCTCTTTTGCACATATGGGG
Organism: Eublepharis macularius; assembly: GCF_028583425.1. Lineage (NCBI taxonomy): Eukaryota > Metazoa > Chordata > Lepidosauria > Squamata > Eublepharidae > Eublepharis > Eublepharis macularius. Next base: position 65,831,194 of record NC_072796.1, on the reverse strand, counting down.
ACATTACCACCCATGAACAAACATGATGTTATTGTATACCCATGTGGTTTTGCCTAGATGCTTAAAAACAATTAATGCGAAGAAACCACACAATACCAGGACACCACTATAACGAATGTACATATATTCCTGTCCACATGTAAAAGTGCAAAGTGCAAAGTGCGATGTGTTCAAATATATACAATACAGAAATACACAGTATAATCATATACAGCACATATGTAGTTCAAACAAGTCTTTACAGTCCGTACAGTTCCTTGCTTTCATTTAAAGTGCAACATGCAAAAAAATTTTTAAATGGAAGCCCATGGAGAGAATCGTGGAAGATGTAATCACATTCCCAGTCCCAAAATTCAAGATTTATCCAACAACGCCGACGGGGATGAGTCCGTTAACACCACCTTCTTCTCAAGCCCTCAGAGAATGAGTTTGGTTCTTGCAATTTTCTTGTATCCAGTCTGAATATATGTACATTCGTTATAGTGGTGTCCTGGTATTGTGTGGTTTCTTCGCAACAATTGTTCCAGGGCCGCCCGTGGTTTTTCCAGTAAAAACAATTAATGGCAGTATGTGGAGGGCAGACATTGTGAAATTGGGCCAAACCATCAGGCAAGTGGCATACAGACACTAATTGCCTGTATGAACAGTGATGTTTAAATAATCTGTTAATGAATCTATGATTGAGCAATAATGTTCTGCACTGGTTTTGCATTCAATAGACTACACGATTAAATAAATTTAGCCCAAGAGGACAGATACTACTAGAGATTCATTACTGTTTCTCTATCAATAATTCTCAGAGTGCCATGTAACATATAATATAGAGAGACACTAGAATTACACAAACAAACACACACACACTATCTTTAATCCATCCCTTCAAGATGTTAATGTCCCTGGGGTCCACAGTTTAATTTATTTTTGTAGTAATGCACATGAAGCAGAATTTGCTCCTTAGTGGTCCATTTTGAAGGTCTCCCTTTATATTTCCCTGGATGACCAAGATCCTGATATAAAATTAGAACCATTAATAGTCTATTTCATATTTATGTACAAGTGGGGCTTACCCACATAAGTGGCTACAGAATACCAACCATTTGGGCCATAATATTACTGTCAGTAAAGCCCAACTTCCATATCAGATCAGTCAACGGCACAAAAAGAGACTGATTACTCTTGAAAAACTTCTTAAGTGACTAGTTAATTAACTGTACATTATTTGACCTTGGTCAAATATTGTCAGATACTTCATAAAGCCAACAATTTCACTGAATATGTGACAGCTTGGCTATTTAATTACATTGTGTGTAAATTGTTAGCAGCAACTGTATTTTAAAACAGACTTTATTTCAGTTTTCATTTCAGTTTTAATGTTGTAATTGTAGGCTAAACCTAGTGTTCTAGGAGGAAAGCCAACAAGAACTATTTAGTGAGTAATTTACATTTATGAAAACTTTATCTAGCATTGTTGAAATTATAATACAATAATTTTAAAAAAAATGTTTCACAGTAAGTTTACTAATTTGTTTTTAATTAACATTACTATCAAGTCTGATAATTTAAAGACTGTTTATAAATATAGCTAAATATAGCTAAAGATAAAAAATTGATTGGTATGTGGGTGGGAAGGAATAAAGGAAGCAATAAAAAGTGTAGATATCTACAGACCTGGAAAATGCCCCAGATTTGCAGAAAAATCTGAAATGATAAAAAGGGGGGTTGAAACCCTCCCCCTAAAATAGAAGCAGCACCTGTAGGTTTAGGAACAACTGCGTTCAGTGGCTGTTGCTAGGCAACTCAGTACTGTCAGCATTCAAGCCTTGGTGTCTGTCAGTAAAGGACAGGGGAAGGGGGCTTTTTTCGCATTTGAAGAGCTGAAGAGTGGGGCACATGAAAGGTTAGTTGGTGAGTGGGAAGGAGAGAAAAAAGCAGGGAAAAGTGAGACTCATTACAGCCCACTTAGTAATTCAATAATATGCAAATTGCATGACTCACCCAGGCCTAGCTGCTTGCTTCTGTTTAACAACTGCCATTCTGTGAAATGCAGCATTCTGTAGTGGTTAGAATTACAAACTAGGTTCTGGGAGACCCAGGTTTGAATCCGCAGTCTGCCATGGAAGCTCATTGACCTTGGGCCAGTTATACACTCTAAACCTAACCTACTTCACAGGACTGTGAGGATAAATGAAAGAGAGGAGAATGATGCAAGCTGTCCCATTGTGAAGGAAATAAATATAGCTGAAGAGTGGGGCATATGAAAAGTTAGTTGGTGAGTGGGAAGGAGAGAGAAAAGTAGAGAAAAGTGAGAATTTGTGGGATAGCTAGAAGAGGGAAAGAGGAATTAATATGGGGAAGGGAATACAAGGGGAAATGAGATGTCCTTCGGGGTTTTCCACCATGTAATTGGGCCCAGCTCAGCAGCCAGCACCACACTACTAGACCTACCTCAGCAGCCAGCCCTGCACAACTGGGCCATAGTTTTCCCAGGTAGAGGCTGCCGGTGCGAGGGAAAGAAGAGCTGAAGACAAGCGCAGATAAAGGTAGGTTGGCTGCTGGATGGTGGGAAGGAGAGAAGGAAGGAGGAAAAGGGAAGAAGCTATGAGGGTATTCAGGGAACAGAAAGAGGATGTGTGTGGGAACACTTAAACTCTAGAATTCTTCTCCATCAGCAGTTTGGGGCTGCTGAAGCTTCAGTCAACAAATTAAAACTTCGTATGAAATTTTCCAAGTTTCTATTAAACAAAATAAAAGTTGAGTTTAATACTGTTCTTTTACATGATTAAGTCAAAAGTAAAATGGGACGCTTCATATCGTATGAAAAATTGCCCCCCAAAGATATAATCTACTACAGAATTCATGCTTAAGCACCCTTAAACAATTCAGACTAGGTTCTTGGTTCAGAAGTGTTTTACAGATTATAAAACTGTGAAATGCCTTTTATTAAAGCCAACCAAAACAACATAGCATAGTGTGTAAATATTTGAATTCTCCAGAACTCTTCATCGGTGGTGGGGGGGGGAAGATGGGGAAGATTTTTCAGGTCATGATCTTAAGGCTTCTGTCTGTATGAGGGTTACCATGCTGAACCTGGCAACTGGTGGAAGGTTTGGGGGCAAGGACATGGTGTGTGCGCGATGTCAGTAATGTCACTTCTAGGGAAAAGCCTACAAGTGACGCAGCAACATTGCTGAGGTGCGTGTTTTTTAAATTTTTTCTTCCACTGGCATTCAGAGCGGCAGTGAGCAAAGAGGCCAGGCCAGTGGGAGACCTCCTGCCATAGTGGAAGGTCTGTCAGCCTTAATCTATAACCAAACCAAAAGAGCACGCAGGCTCAAGGGAGTTGCAGCAACATGCAATTTATGCAATACAAATTAAATAGATCATACAGTCCCAAATTTGCAGAACCGTAGTGCCCAAACAATGAAATGGTATACTACAATTTCATACAGTATGAGTTCTGCTATTGTAGGGAAAATGCTCTGTTAGCTGTATACATGCAAAATCAAAAGTATAATGTCCATGTTTAACAATTCTGGCAGCCGAAAAACTGTCCACGGCAAAAATTATATCCACAGCGGCGGCGAGCTGCACCGGTCTTTTTCTCTTTTTCGCTCGTTTCAAGCAACTTTCTTCTTCAGGCCGTTAATTCTGCTAATTTGTCTGACTCTCTCTGCTGTTTAAGTCGTTTAGCTATTGCTTTACCTTCCAAAGCCATGCTTATTGCTTCTCGTGAATATCACTTAGTTACTCTTGAATATACATTGTAGCATATTCAAGAGTAACTAAGTGATATTCACGAGAAGCAATAAGCATGGCTTTGGAAGGTAAAGCAATTATGGAAAATTATGGAAAACTGAATTATTCAGGAGGGGTTTTTTTACGCAGGTAATAGGGCTGTACAGCAAAGAACTAGTGTTGGAAGATGTTTTAGTAAAAAGATAGGGGCTGTGAACTATACTAGTATGATCTGTCTGTTATTGTAAGTACGCTCCTACCATGTAATTTCTGTATTGTTTAATGTGTCATGTTTAAATGCTTATCATTTGTTTTAGCATATTTCAGCTTTGTATAAGATTTCTGCTTGTTTTCAAATTTCTGCAATCCAAACACTATTGTATTGCTTATGGGATGCCCCACCCTATTGATCATATTGATTTATACTTTGTAATTCACCTTGAGACTCCGCAAGAAAGGCGACCTACAAGCTGGGTTAGACCGGGAGACAGTGAATGGCCCAAAGTCATCCAGGGAACTTCCATGGCAAAGGGGGTTCAAGCCCGGGTCTAGCTCCAATGCCAGGCTGGCTTCCCTCATGAAATGGAACTTTTTGCCTCCCCTTTTCCACTGTAGCCCTCTGTACTCTCCCAAAAGCTACTCCTGAGAGTTGTGGAACCACTTGCAGCTGGGGAATTAGATCCACTTCAGATTATCATCCTAGCAACCTATTATCTATGGCACTATCATCAACAGCTATTTTGCAAAATGCGTTAGCACAAGCCTTGTGCTATGAATTGTATACGTAGAGATGAACAACTCCATATGTTATAGTATTTTAGTTCAAATGAACCAGACTTAGCATTTTGATTTGGAAGGGTTGGTTTCTGTTAGCATAGATAAAGGAGGAAATGATCAAACTTCTTCCTTAATGGTTTAGAAGCAATTCCATTATGTAACATTATTGAAGCAACTGAGCCTCAACCCAGCTTCCACTGAAATCAATAACAAAAGCTGCTATGACTTGAGATTTTTAGAGGTTTTAAACATCTGAGACGTCCATTAACTACTCTAGTAGTTGCCTGTGCTAAGCGCTTTTGAAAGTCGGGTCACATATTCTTTTAGGACTGCAAGACCGGACCTTACAATGTAGACTTCTGAGGATTTTAATTACTTTAAGACTAAAAACAAAAACATGAACAAAAAAAGTTGGCATATTTGACTAATATATACACATTTGATAGAAGACAATACTTTTTAAATTTGCTTTTGTATTGCTTTGTACTTCAGTCATGCAAGATTTCTATTATTTCTGAAATGCTGGGTTTTAAAATGTTTTTGCTGCTATTTTTCTAGTGTGTAAGAAATCATGAAATCATTCTGGCTTCAGCTCTGTACATACTGTGAATTAAGACTGTACAGTGAGCATATAAACATGGGCACTGTCACACTTAAAGAAGCTACACATCTAATGGCCTGAACAGGCTCTAGAGGGCTACAGCCATTTATTGCACAGGTGAGTGTAACTTCTTCATATGTGACAAGTGTACATTTTTAATACATTCAGCCCTTATTTATAACTCAAAACTATGGAAAAGAATTGAAACACATGCAGTGAATCAAATCACATACACCTAGAGCAAAATGGATGTTGCAGTGCCATCTTTTGGCCAAATTGTCTCTTTTTTATTGAAGGTAGCAGTCCTGCAGAAGAATTCAATAACACTCATTTATATACAAAAATTACAGACAATGGAACACCTGTAGGGGGTTGATCTGGGCTGGCGGTCATAACACCATGTTTCCTTATCACTGCTTCAATGATCACACTTGTTCCCATAGTTTCCTTCCAGATTTGTTTCTGAGGTTTTGTAATTGACAGTGAAATATTTCAAACTTGAAGAGAGCCATGAGTGAAGTCTATAAACCAGCAGGAAGGAACAGAAGCCAAAAATGACAAGCAAACCAACATAAAGTGGGAAACTAGTAACAGCTAAAATATGTTTTTAAAAAGTAATTTACAACCAAAGCCATTTATGGAAATAGTTTGAGGATTTTTTTGTATTCATCAAACTTCATTAAAGAGAAGATTAATGAAAAGGTCACAGAGATGACTGCTACTAGATACCTTGTTAGTATATATTTTGTGAAAGAAGACACACACCCCCACTCCACCCCATCCCACCACTTTTCCCCACAATATTGACTAGATTCCTGCCTGTGGGAAGAGCAGCTAGAATGGAATTACGGCAGAAAAGCAGAGAGTGAGAGAAAATTCTAGCCCCCCCCCCCACACACACACATTTACCCTCTGTTTCTATTACTTCATATCATATATTTCCTGTACTGCTTTGTAAGTCTTTGGCAGAGAACCTAAAGGTACTAGATTCCATCTTTCTGTGCTTAAGAGTATTAAAGCAGATTTCATGTTTATACTGTGTTCATTAAATATATACAAAGTTGGTCATAGTAATTTACCCAATATTTTTCCATCTTTTATTTCCATGCCAAGCTCCGAGACATAAGAACATAAGAAAAGCCATGCTGGATCAGACTAAAGGCCCATTTGGACGAGCACTGTGTTCACACAGTGGCCAACAGCTGTCTCTAGGAAGCCCACAAGCACAGTGACGGCAACGGCATCCTTCTGCCCGTGTTTCAAAACAACGGATATAAGGAGGCATAGTGCCTCTGGTACTGGAAGGAGTATATATCCATCATGAGTAGTACCCACTGAAAATCCCATCCTTCATGAATTTGTTCATGAATTTTAAAGTCTTCCAAATTGGCGGCCATCACAACTTCCTGCGGCAGTGAGTTCCACAAGTATGTGCTGTGTGAAGTACTACTTCCTTTTGTCTGTCCTGTAATTCCCACCCATTGGCTTCAGTGGATGAACCCGGGTTCTAGTATTATAAGAGAGGGAGAGAGAAGCTTCTGTCTATTCCGTCTACACTATACATAATTTTATAGACTCTATTATGTCTCCGCTTAGTCTCCTTTTTTTCTAAACTAAACAGCCCTAAGCATTTTAACCACTTAGGGCAGTAGCTCTAGCCCCAGTCATTTTGGTTGCTCTTTTCTGTACCGTTTACACTTGGCTATGTCCTTTTTAAGGTGAGGTGACCAGAACTGTATTTGTATAAGGGCATTATGACGTATTGAGACCTCAATACTTGCAATAAATACCTCTAACAAGAAAGCTAAGTAAGGTGAATTGGAAAGCAAAGATGAACTATAATGTGATATTCTTATATGCCTTAACAGTGCCAGTTCAATAAGCCAGAAATGGCTTAAGCGAGGCTTTCACTTGGACTCTGTTGTGTTGCTAAATACAATATTCATTCTCTTTTTGGCTAACTTCTGCCATACCCACACTTTCTGGCATAAGTTAATCGTAGTTGTTGGAAATAGGACTGGAGTGGGCCTAATGAAATTGGCCATGTATCAATTTTCAAATAGGCACAAAGAGAAAGAAAATGCAAAAGAAAACTTATTTTCATATAGTTAATTCTTGGGGACACACTGCTACCAGAATTTATTTATTAACATCTTCAGTGTGCTTTTCACTAAAACAAAAGGTTCAAAAGGTCTGCAATAATATTTAAAAACATGTTATATGTCATGCTTTAGGAATTTTCCCACCCTAAGGAGCCTTCAACCAAACTAGGTGGCTCTCCCACGTGAGAAAGAGCTACTTAAGTTGGAGGACGGCTCTTTGAGTTGAGGGACTATTTTAAATTTTGCTCGATGGACTAGTAAGCCATCAGTGACTAATGAAAGTAATAGAAAGTCAGGAAAATAAAGGGACTATTCAGTTCTACTAGCCACCTTCAAAAGCTCCGAACACGAAAAGGTGAACACATGAAAATAGTTTTGGAAAGATTTCCAGAACAATGCTTCTTTGCACTAATACTTATACATATCTTTTTAAAAATTAAAGGTTGAGAAGAACAACATGGCATCCTTTGCTGCATACAAGTGGCAGATGTTGCCACTGTCATACACAGGTGAGATAAAGAGGAAAAACTAAAAAATAATTTATAAAGATCCCTTTCTATTTCTTTTAACCACAAAATTCTGTTGCCACTCAGCAACTCAAACCGCCTCTCAGAAACTGATCAAATAAATCAGCAAAAATGTTGCTGCCAAATAGAAGTACGATGCTGCTTATTAAATAAGCGTATGTATCCTGCTGGTAAAGCACTTCAATTCACCTTCGTAGAATTGGCATCTTTCTATAAGCCCAGGCCCCCAACTTAGCAGAGGCCCCGTTTGCGGGCTGTGAGAAAGAACGCAGGGCTGCAACACTGGCTGCTTTGCTCTGGCCCACACAACTCCCTGAGGCCCCATGTGATTATTTTATTTTATCGTATTTATATTCCGCCCTCCCTGCAAGCAGGCTCAGGGTGAATAACAGCATTAAAACATTTTAAACATTTCATATAAAACATTTAAAAGCATTGCACAAAAAGATAAAGAAATAGCAGCACTCTTTTTCTTGATGGCGGCAATACCGTTAATTACAAATAGTGCAACAATGCAGTTGAACATAGCAGCAGCTTAAGAACAGTGGTAGGCAGCTCTCATAGGGAGGGGAGTAGATGTATCCTCCAGCCAGCGGAGGCCCAGCCTCAGCCATATGCCTGGAGGAATTGTGCCTGGTCAGCCAATTGGGGGCCACTGGCTGGGCTTGGAGGCAGGGCCTGGCCAGCAGACTTGAGCTTAGTGTTCTGCTCAGGTCCACTGGGCAGGCACATCAGGGGGAGCCGCCTGGGCACTTAGCTGGCACCCTACCCGCCCACCCACTTTTACGATGGGATACTCTGGCTTTGCTGGGAGGCACTTTCATGGGTTGGTGCTGTAACGGGTTATTCCTTCATTTTGTTTGTACTTTGTCACAACTTGGGGGGGGGGGCGGTTTGGACATTGTGCACAAATCCTATTGGAGGGAAACATGGCTGATGTATTAAGGATTTCCTGAAGGAATCTTGGGAGTGATGCAGGACAGGGACCAGCCCAGCTCAGGGGGCCATTGTGCTTGCTCACTCCCAGGGCCGTTTCCAGACGGCCCCCCGCCTCGCGAAACGTCGCGCGTCGTCGCGCGTCGTTGCGCAGAAAACGCGAAATATCGCGTTTTCCTCGCGCGAGTTTTGCGCGACGTCGCGCAAAACTCGCGCGAGAAACCGCGATATTTCGCGTTTTCTGCGCAACGACGCGCGACGACGCGCGACGTTTCGCGAGGCGGGGGGCCGTCTGGAAACGGCCCAGGTGACAGTGGAACCACACAGACATGTATGCCCAAGTGTAGTCTCACTTGCTGTCATCCCCTCTTAGCTGGCAGACTGAGGGGGTCAAGGGGTCATTGGCTGGCAGCCGGGCGAGCCAATTGGGGGAACCGTGCCCCATGCAGTGCCAAGGATCTTGCAGGCTGTAAACAATAAAGTTGCGACCTTTTTAACTCCAGCTGTTGTTTCTGTATCTCGTCAGTCCCAGCCCTGCTCTCTCTCCTTGAGCTAGCCCCTCAAATCAGAGTCTTTGTAATGACTCTACCAGTTTATAATAAATTCACTGACATTTGATCAACCATACAACTCTCTCACTTATAGTGGTTACCACTTGTAAATATTGGTTACCAGCAGGTTCCCAGGGCGGGGCGGAGGGGGGGGATTCCAGTAATGAAAATAACTTCTGGCCTAAACGCATTTGGTGGTCAGTGGCACAGTGATTTAGTGATCCATTATCTAGTTAAGGAGGTTTTGTTAATATATTGTATTTTATGTATATTTTAACAGTTTCTAGTAGATTTATGCATATTTTACTTTACTGATTCATTATCTCTTCTCAGTTTTTTGGTTACTTGATCTGTTTAATTAGTTGAGTTTTCTTTCATTCTCTTTTCCCTTGTTTGTTACTACATTAACCTGTCCATAACCAAACAATATATTCTGTATACAATATGGATTCAAAACGCTTATGCCTACAAATGTTCTATATATGTTAATCTCTAGTTTCTGATTCTTGCATTACAAGAAATAAAAAAAGGATCTATCCCACTCTGGAAAATGCACAATACACAAAATGAATGTCACCCATCAGTTTAAAACACTAGCAGAGAATTTCTCAGCTGTTGTTCTCATTTGCAGTTCTGCCCTGTTCCAGTTCCTTAGATTAAAAAACTTGAAGCACCTTTAACCAGGGGAAATCTGTCATTTTAAAACATTTCAGATTTTATTAACATCATTGGTCTATAGATTCTGAGTCAAACCTCCCTACTGGAAACGAGAGATCTTAAATGAAATCATGGCAATTCAAGCAGAAGATGGAGAAGGGCCAATCGAACAGATTCTGTTTGCTCTGTTTCTTACATTATAAGCAAAGAGAAAATTATTAGAAAAGTCTGCTACTTACGCTGTTTTAGAGCTGCTTTCTAATTAAATCTGTTCATTACATTTCCATTATCAATCTTAACACAAGTTGAAGAATACTACATCATGCAGATTCAAAAGAGAGAAATTATTTGAAGTGGGTTGGATGCACTAGAAATTACAAGTTGGGAGTAATACTGCTAATTATAAAATAACAGGAATGCAAATATCTGATAAGGAATTAAGAACTGTAACAAGAACAAGAAATAACAATTGAATTGCCTAACCTTATTTCATTCCACATTTCACAGTTCTATAGGTTTATTGCAACCTAAAATTATGGAACACCTGATTTCCCATTAAAGAGTATGTTTACAGAGGCTGCTAATCTTCATTCTTGTTTTCATAGCATACTGTACATTTGCCTCTGGTAACCTGCTTCTGAATAATAAAGTTTTTTTTTCTATAATGAAACACCATGATCCCAGAGATAGGCAGGCAGGAGAACTTGTTTGCCACTACTGCATCAGCCTTAATCTTCTAGGACAGAGGCGAAATTTCATGTTCTTCCACCCCAAAGGATTACGACATCCATGATGATGCATGTTTTCGGCAATTACATAAGTAATGACAAACACAACCCAATAAACCAGATTTAGAAACAGGCTGGCTTGAGATATTGGGAAAAGCAAGGTGAGGTCAGGATAACAAATACAGAGTAACTAAGTACACGTATGACAATCGTAATTGTCACCTCCAAAGTGAATGTAGGATCTGTGTCCCACTTTATTGTTCTGCTTAAGGAAATGTGTTTCTCTTTGAAATTCCTATAAATCCCAGATGTTGTCAAAGTTAAGACATGTCAGCCAAACATTAAATTAATATTTAGTTTTTAGTGCACTTCATTAAAGTCATTCTGATAGCAAAAATAGGACTGGCATGTGATAGAGCTAGATGTGTTCATAGTTATAATATTTCAAAGTAATTATTGTAATTTGATTTCAGAATATTGGGGTACCTAAATTAGGACTATAGCTTGCAATGCTGAAAGTCTAGGGACAGGTAACAAACACAGTAATGGTTGTTGTGGGTTTTCCGGGCTGTATTGCCGTGGTCTTGGCATTGTAGTTTCTGACGTTTCGCCAGCAGCTGTGGCTGGCATCTTCAGAGGTGTAGCACCAAAAGACAGAGATCTCTCAGTGTCACAGCAGTGTCACGGCAATACAGCCTGGAAAACCCACAACAACCTTCATTCTCCGGCCGGGAAAGCCTTCAACAATACATCAAACACAGTAATGTTAATGTAATTATGCTGGATTGTAAATTACATCCCAGGAGGCCGGTCCCTTAGGCTGTCATACTATCTTAATTTATACTGTAGTCTTCAACCTATTTACTCTGAACTAGCCACTCAAAGTTTAGAAATAAGTGGTTTTAAAATGGCTGCCTAGAGGGCTTTGCATGGATCTATTCTGTCCCCTAGTATAGGACCGCAGAAGTACATGAACTTTGAGAAAAGTACATCAACCCTCACTTTTGGTGGTGTGCAGCTTCAGCAAACAATGAGCACAATGGAAATCATGTAACCGGACAGGCTTGAAAAAAAATCCTCATGTTTACCATTTTAAAAAGCGCAGGACTTGTTAGATCAGCTCAGGGCTGAATCTCTCATTTGAAATTATTGCCATGGCAAATAGGATGAATTTAAAAACTACATTATATTTTTAGGTTGATTTGTCTTTTTGTTTTATTTTGTAGTATCAAATTTCAACATAAACCTTGGAAGGGCTTGCTGCCAGAAGGAGTGACAAGCTGTACATTTCAGCAACTAAACTAAACCTTTGCCATAGAAATCAATTTACACTAAAAGGAGCAAATCCATTAACTGTTGTTCTGCTAGATTTTAATAGTGACATTATCAATAAAACTGGTTTCAACAGGATTTCAACAATTTATAATTCCAATAATACCAATGTAATGTACCATATTTTAAAATTGCACTAAGAGCACAATGAGAATATGAGATTTTTTTTTTTTTTTTGCAATACATTTTAAATGAGATTATTGGCTTGGCAGTAGCTAATCATATGATAGCACAGCCGTAATGTGAAAAACGTAAGTCATTCCAAAACATTTCTAATTCTATTGCCATGAATACCAAGTAGAAATGTAGTTCATAACAAACTCAGTTACTGAGAACAAAGGTGCAAAGCCAGTTTTCCTGTTATGACTTTGGAGATTTGGGTGCATTCTCTTGGCCTATCAGCCATATTCACATTACAAAAACAACCACTAGAACACAGTATATCAGTCTTTCTTGGCAGCTTTGACCAAAAGCAAAAGGACAGGAGTAATGTCTCTTTCCTGCCGCCCCCAAAATTGAAAATAGATTTGTTATCCAAGTGACAAAAATAGACAACATGGCACACACCTGTGTCCCACCCAAAAATAATTCTGCTAAGTAATTTCAGGCAACCAGAATCTACAAACTATTCCAGTTCACCTGTTTAAAACCCAGCCCAGTGCTGTGGAACTAGAAATTCATTTCATGAAATTAGTTTTATCACTATAATATTTGGTGAGTCTCTTTAGTTTTACAACATCTCCCTTTATCTTTCAATGAAAAATGTGTTTTTATTTTCAGCATTTTGTTCCTAAGTTGTTAAAAAAGTATATTTTTCTGTTTGGTTCTGGAGTGTACACACATCTAGCTGTTGCAGGCCAGCATCGAGAGTGGGAGGAGAGCTAGGAGGCAAGGCGACAAAATACACTAGACAACCATGATGGAGTTAAAATAGGCCACAACTTTATCGATTACAGCTCGCAGAGCATTGGTGCTGCATAGGGCACTGATTGTGCCAGCCAATTACCACCAGGCCCCCTCAGACTCCCGCTGAGCGGGGGTGGGGGGACCGTAGGATGACAATTAGGGGGATACCACGTGGGTGGGCATCCCTGTGTAGATCCACTGCCACCTGGGAGTGAGGCGAACCTGATAGCCCCCGAGCTGGGCATGCACTTGTCCAGACCCACTCCCCAGACCCTTTAAGAGGATCCCCATAATAAGTAAACAGAGCTCACGGGCCCTATTTCCCCCCCCCCAATGGATCAGTGCCCAATGCCCACACTGCCACAAGAGCCACAAAACAGTTCCCGCCAACGCTCCTAGAGCTGCACCCAATACCACTGTTCAAGATGGCCAGCCACTGGAAGCCCAAACCCATGCTGGATAGGCTCACTCCAATAGGCCAAAACAGGTCTCCAACTGAAAATGTCCACATGAGGAATCACCCCTCAAGTCTCACTGTTTGTTCCCCCACTGTGCGGCCCCATCGCCAGTTGACCACAACACGCCCCCAGAAAAGAAGAGGTGCAAAGGAGCCCCACCTGGCCATGAAGGAATGTCCCAGGCCTCAAGCTGGAATACAGACATTAGGGCCAACCAGGCCTGGCTGCTGGACCCATATGTGGACCTATGCCCACATATTCAGACTGCCCATCGCCGACCATAAGGATGCCATCAAGCCATCCGATGAGGGCCTTAGTAGTCCTGGAGCATCCCACCAGATCCAACCCCTTGAAGCTGATGGCTGAGACCTGCCACAGGAACTGCCAGCTTCCCAGTTATGCTGCTTGGGGGTCCTCCACACACTGCTCCGCCCTGTGACGCCCAATGATTGCACTGACCTGCAGCACTAGAAAGAAAGAAATCACAATGACATTGAACCCCTCAGCAGGGTACTTTGACATTGAGTTCACCCTCCAGGGTAGCCATTTTTCCAGGGGAACTGACTTCTATGGCCTGGGGACCAGCTATAATTCCAGGAGACCTCCCACCACCACCTGGAACCTGGCAATCCCACCAGATGCACACACGTATGCTTGGAAGCAAGGGCCATAGATTTAACTAGATCTTACACTCAGCACTGGGGCCCATTGGATTCAACAGGGCTCACTCCCAAACAAGCAGGCATGGGTCTGCAGCCCATTCAGCGTCTCCCCACAGATGTGCAACAGGTTTTGGGAGGAAGCAACCAGGCGCAGTCACACCTACCCTTTCAGAGAGCAGCTTATCTCAGCATCATACTTGTTTTTATGGGAGAGGGAAGAGGTTGCTGCCCTGCTGCTCAACAGGGCAGGACCTGGGATGACTGCAGGCTAGGGTTGCCAACTCCAGGCTGGGAAAGACCTTTTGATTTGAGGGATGAAGCCTGGGAAGGATGGGGTTTGGGTAGGGGTAAGAGCTCCGCAGGTTATAGTTCCATAGAGCCCACCTCCAAGGCAGCCAGGGGAGAGCCAGTTCGGTGTAGTGGTTAAGAGCGTGGGAGTCTAATCTGGAGGGCCGGGTTTGATTCCTCACTCCTCCACTTGAAGCCAGCTGGGTGACCTTGGGCTAGTCACAGTTCTCTGGAGCTCTCTCAGCCCCACCCACCTCATGGTGTTTGTTGTGGGGATAATAATGGCATACTTTGTAAACCGCTCTGAGTGGGCATTAAGTTGCCCTGAAGGGTAGTATATAAATTGAATGTTGTTGTTGTTGTTGTTGTTGTTGTTGTTGTTGTTAACCCTCCGGGGAAACTGATCTCTGTAGCTTAGAGATCAGCTGTAATTCCAGGAGAATGCTAGTTCTCACCTGGAGGTTGGCAACTCTACCGCTGGCCAAAGGAACCATTGCAAGGATGAATGTGGGGGGGGATGTGTGCCTTGCCCACTTTTCACCCTCCCTGCAAGGTGGGAAGCGCGGAGCTTGCTGTGCTGTGCCCGGTAGCTGCAATCCACCTCCAACTTGTTGATCACATGCTCAACAGGGAAGGAGACGCTGAACACGTGGCTCCAGGCTGGGAAAGACCTTGAGATTTTGGAGATGAAGCCTGGGAATGATGGGGTTTGGGTAGGGGTGAGAGCTCAGCAGGTCATAGTTCCATAGAGCCCACCTCCAAGGCAGCCAGGGGATCCCTCCAGGGTAACTGATCTCTGTAGCTTGGATGCTTGAAGTAGCTGCGCCCAGTAGCTGCAACCCACCTCCAACTTGCTGATCACATGCTCAACAGGGAAGGAAACACTGAACACATGGCTGCAGGGGTTGATGCCAAGCTTCAAACTGCCCTGAAGACCAGCCAAATCCTCACAGGCCTCCTCCTGGGGATGCTCCCTGGTGTCAGCAAAGAGGCAGTGCGCGCATGCATGTGCCACAAGCTCCCTCCGGCAAAGGCAGGGGAGGAGCAAAGAGGCAGCAGTGGTGCAAGCACATGGCAAAAGCTCCCTCTGATGACAGAGATGGTGCCGCCACCTGCCCTCTCTGGTCTGCTTGCCTGGACACCAGCAGAGGCAGCAGGAAGGAAAGACCAGTGCCTGCTTCTGCCAGTCATTAGCCAAGTGTCAAGGGGCAGGGGCTGCCTCCCTCTTAAGAAGGTGCAGCGGACCTATGCCGGAAATGCGCCTCCCAGGTCCTTAGCCCTCTTCCCCGCCTTCGCTGCCTGGGCCAGCCTGATTAGATTGGCTGGCCCAGGCATTTGAATCTGGCCTGCCAACCCCTAATGTGCTGACCACCCCACATCCTGCCCTCCTCCCATGTGGCCTGCAACTGATCCCCCCAAATAAGTCTGGGAGTCGCATTTCTAGGCAAGCATTCAACTGTTCTGTCATTGCATTTCAGCCCAGAGCCAATCTAGACAGGCTAAAAGCAGTTCCATTTGTTTGTGAGATTCCTATCAAGGGTCTAATTTTGACATCAAAGTGAGTGCATCAGTGAAGGCAGCTGAACCCTTTCCTACCTTATCTCCCCAAGGTCCATCTCCCTGGCTACTTTCATCCATCGTGGCCTCACTTCCAGCATCAAAGTCACAGTAGAAGAGGAGCTTCAGTGACCAACCGCAAGGAAGTGAGGAAGCAGCTCCACTCACCTACATGTCACTTTTGAAGACATATAAAGTATATATGTGACATATATGAAGACATATAAAGTACCTCATGTACTTTACATATGAATACAGCAGCTATGTGACAACAAATTTGGCTGCAACCATTACATTTATTTGGGCTTAAAAAATAAGATCCAGATGATGACACATCACTCAATTTCCACATCAAGTACAGCCTGAGCATAGCTATATTCAGGCATATGGGCTCTTTAAACATAGTAATACTGCTATATTATCCTGAAAGCATCTGATTGAATGTTTACTTCTAATCTAATACAGCAGGTATTTTTTTTCTCAGATGTTATGCTGTTTCTTGACATTTGAAGCCCTTGGAAGACATCAGAAGCCTATACAAATGTGCATCACCAATTTCATACCTCAAAAGAAGAGACAAGAATGTCCTGAGAAGCAGCACAGACATATAGAACTGGGTGGGGTGTTGGTTATAAATGTTGCTGAAACCAATAAAACTCATCCCAGGTTGACTCTGTGCTACCTATGTTTAGTAAACTCCTGTTAAGCCAAACTAGCAGATGTGGTACAGAATCAAACTTCTGGAACAACCACTCATTCTCTCATGCTCAGTTCTCACATTTGCACATGATGCAATATAGGATCACTTATTATTACATGCTACAAAATGAACACTTGGATGTATCTAAACAGCCCAAAAGTTAACTTCGTGCTACAATTCTTACCTTCTCCTTTTCACTAGCATATTTTATTTCAATGAAGTGCTTTGTGTATTGTGAAAGAAGAAAAACAGACATTCTCAGGAAGAATTTTTTTTTCAGGACAGCCACTTGGTTTGGATACTTTCTCAGAGGCTATTTATTTAAGCCCTCACAACAAATTTTGTCAGAAAGTAGAAGGCAGCCAGCAAGAGCATAAAGACATCTGCAGCCTCTTTAGTTGGAAAAGCAGGAACCCGTAAAAGAAGAAAACTTTCTTAATCCTCTACAGCCTCAGCCATGGACATCAGTGGCAGACGGAGGTTTCTGTACTCCCTTTTGTTTTTATAATTGCGCACACATGTGTGCACACACACACATGCACTTTTTTTTTAAAGTTTTTTTATTTTTTTAATTACTAACAATACAAGACACACATGCACTTTTTAATGTGGTCAGGACAGTTCCATGTTTCAACATGAGAAACTTCTACCATCACATTAAGTTTCTGCTCTAAATTGGTACACCTTAAAAAAACAAAGACATGTACTGTAGCATTGGATTTGTATATTTCTGTGGATATTGGCACAACTTGTGAATGTGTATCAGTTTTTTTCCCCACTGCCTGCAAAGCAGCCCAAAATGCTATATCAAGGTACAGACAAAGGACCAAACGATACGTTACAGCATCCACAGGTCCAACCTACAGACACCAATGCCATTTTAGAGAAGAATTTAGACATTTTAAAATGCTGTGATGGCAGTGCAGTGGGCAATCTTGTTTTCCTCCATACGTCTTTTCAAGTGACAAAAGAGTGGGGAGGGGGGAGCTGTTTCAGCACTTTAATGATACCGAGAGAAAAGATCATCTAGTCCCACCACATTACAAGCCTGATCCCTCATTTTTAAATGGCAAGAATCTTCTCTAAAATGACATCCATGGGCATTGTACATCTAGTTTGGTCTAAAGATAAGTAGCTTTAGTTTAAAGGACAGTTCAAGTGTTAAAGCAAACCTAGTGGTCAGACAGAAAACATTTTTATCCTCTTAAAATGTTGAGAGCAATTATCTGAAGACCTTCTGACTGCTTTTCATTTTTTGGCACTTCTTTTACACAGCATTTACTCAAGGCAACTGTTCTTTATCCAGTCCGTTTCTGAAACATTTTTTTCTCTCTTCTCCTGAAGGTTACAGGATAGCACAGGGGATCCAGGGGATCCAGGAGACCAATCCTTGGAAGAGAAACGAACCCTTTTTGCAGAAAGGATAGATTTGCCTAATAAAACAATACATAAAATCCAAGTGGTTTTCCATTGACTGGGGCATCATCAGGCAGCCAGGTCAGTGACAGCAAAAGGTGTTAATGACAGAAGTTATCAGCAAGCAGAGAGTTTGCTAAGCATGCTTATTTATGTGAGCAAATTTGTAATTCAAAAGAAACACATGAACAGAACAATCCTTTTTATGGATGCATTTGTAAGTTAAAATAGTTCCCCATACTAAAGAAAATAAAATATCTGCACATGAAAATTTAGCATGTCAAAGAAAGCTAGGCTAGATCCCTTTTCACAGACATCCTAGTATTCTTGGATAAGAGAGATTTTTTTGTGTGAGATTGCACTCAAACGTGATTTCTTTTTAAAGCTGACTGTGTCCATCAAGGCTTACAGAATGACACATGAAGAAGCGAGATGTAAGCAAATAGATGTCCAAATCTGATTCAGTGCAGGAGTGGATCATACTTGATCTAATCTTACTAGCTGGTTCCTGAAACAAAAGGGTTAAGCAGGAGGCTGAATATAATGTTCTCTCACCTGCCTAAGCAATGACTGAAAGTTCAAAAAATTATTTTTCATCTAACTGTGGCCTGTTTGTTCATTAAACATTTCATATAGTAGAAGATCAATATTGTGACACCAAAATAAAAAAAAGATTCAAAAACTTCTACAGAAAATGTTCTATTGCTGTATATTTGGAGGCACATATAAGATTTAACATTTATACTTGTCCCAAAACTGGTATGTGTGTTTGTGTGTGCACGCGCGCATGCGAGCGAGCGCACGTATGTGCAAAGACATGCTGTTCTAACTAAAGATGTGCTAATGTTCAGAAACAAAGTATGCAGAATGATTAATAGTGATGACAACTTATTGCCAACGTGTGGCTTCAGGTTGAATAATGCCACCATTTTGCAGAAATTCTTTTAGGAAATACAAAAGTAGCTCACAGCAGACTGCAGTATTCCCTCTGCCCTCTTTCACAGAAAGATTCTTTGTCCGCTCAGTCTGAGTTATTATCATTTTACATTCCTATTCTGTTCCTGTGGGCATTCTTAAACAAAAGACAAGGTCCATGAAAGGTTTTAATTACATAGCCTCACATTAATTTCTCCCTAATGACCACATCTTTTAAAAAGAGGTTGATGACTTCTGTTACCACTTTTAATTTTGTGTCCCAAGGCATTCATGACAAACACATCCCTTCTAATCTATGCCAACAAATGTACACTTTATTATGAACTTGTTTCCTTCTTCATCCAAACTAGATCATTCCCATATTTACAATGATTTTTTTTAATTTAAGTACTTACATATCACCTTCCAATAGGTGTATTCCCCAAGTAGTTCACAGAATACTAATAGCAGTAAAATTACACATTTCTTGCAAATTTTCAAAATGTACCAGAAGGACAAAGGTAGGAATTTTATTCTGATACAAAAAAGTGAAATGAATCAAATCTGCAGAGCATACAAAATGTCATTTGAAGAGGTTTTCATGATATAGAATCATAATATAGTTTTTTAAAAGTCTGAATAGAGACTAAAATGTTAAAATACTTTTTTTTTTCAGCTAAGCTGAAAAAGCACTAATATCCACATTCCTATACAGCTATTTGAAATTAGTCATTCATGCCCTAAGGCACTCTAAATATAGGGTGAGTCAACTAAAACAAGCAACTATAGTATTAGTCTCTGTGCTGCTAGACACCTATACAACGTGTATAAATTAAACAAGTATAGAGGATAAATAGTTCTTTTCTTCTTATAAGTGTGAATACATAGCTGCATTTATGCTTTGCGTGTCACACAGTCACTAATGACTTTCCGCACACATACCCAACCCTCTTACTTTAGCACTACCTACTGTGGATGTGAAACTATATTTTTAAATATTGTTCATACAGTGCCACTTTAGGAACACTTTCCCGGAAGTAAGCCCCATAGAATAGACATGAATAGGATTCTACATAAGTTTTCTCAAACACTTGCATGGTCTATATTTCTTGGGTATTGCAATATACACACTGAATGCATAGACAAGCTGTAATCCTATCTAGGTGAGCCCCACCCACAAAAGTCAAAACTGACTAAGGTTCACTTAAGAAATTCTAAAAAAAACAACAACATGAAATTAAAGTTTCAGTGTTAGTCTGTAGTAGTAAAACAAAGTTCAAGTCTAGTAGCACTTTAAAGACCAACACAATTTTCCACAGTATAATTTTTGTGAATCAAAACTCACTTCATCAGATACCTGACAAATGAGCTTTGACTCAGAAATGATTATATCCTGGATAATTTTGTTGGTCTTTTAAAGTGCTTGAATTTTTTTCTACATGAAATTAAAAAGTATTGATGAATTTTACCAGTCTGTACTCACAACATGGAAGTGTGCCATCTTTGAACAAGGTGACAATTGTACTTTTGTAACTGGAATCTCCTTTTCTAAATACGGTACAAAATCAGAGAGTTGGATTTAAAGGTTGTGTCTTGTTAACGTAGAGCCTTCTACCATTGCAAGGGCTTCTGTCAGTGAAACCTGGCTCTTCTGCCAGAGGAATGCTCCTTGCATTCGAGGAAATTGCTACAGTTGGTGAAATAAAACCTTTGGATCCAACCCTTAGGATCTAATCCAAAGTTTTCAAGGTCAAGCAATAAAATAAAAATGGTCTCAATGTCATAGTGACAAAGGAAAGTTGGTTCTCAAGCTATTAAATAAATGTATCATACATTGCCATATAAAAATAATTATGGAATTTGTCAAATTTGTTACTTATTTTTATGTAATAATAATGTTGATGATGATGATGATGTGCTTATATACTGCCCTCCTGGACAGATTAGTGCCCATTCAGAGCAGTGAACAAAGTCAGAGTTATGATTAGCCCCACAATACAACTGGAGAGCTGGGGTTGAGAGGAGTGGCTTATCTAAGGCCACCTGCAGAGCTCACGGCCGTAGTGGAAGTCAACCCAGCAGAGTGCTGACTTGCAACTCAACCACTTAAGCAGCTATGTAATACTATTTAGTTTATTGTACGATTCTTATTTTTGTGATTCTTTTAGTCACTTGTTACAATCACTATGTGAAGTATAGTTCCATAGATCTGACTTTTTACAGTCCTTATGCTTTAGGTCAAACTTACAAGTATATTCTTTGTCTCTTTTTTTTTCAGATTGAAGTTGAATTTTAATACAGTGACATCATGACAAATCATGTGAAAACAAGAATTATAATTCCTGGAATCACAAGAACATTATGTTGAATTAAGGAAGTGCATTATTTCTTGCAGGGGTCATTTCCTAGAAAAAGAACGGCAGGAACTCATTAGCATATCTCATTAGCATATGCCACACCCCCTGACATCACTGGAAGTGTGTCAGAAGACACCACCCACCCCTCAGGCCCCTTTCCCCAAAAATCTCCAGGTATTTCCTTAAAGCAGAATGAACTCAAAGCAACATACCCTCCTCTGGAGAACCAGCCCTGCTTGCTTGCACGCATGCATGCACACACGCACTCTCTCTCATAAGTCACAAATGAAAATAAAGCAGCAGAATGAATTCAAAGCAGCTTATGTTCCTTTGGATTCCAGCCCCACCCGGCTTGCACTCACTCATTTATTTTCTCTCTCCCATGAGTCACAAATGAAAATAAAGCAAGCAGCAGAGCAAAATGAATTCAAAGCAGCTTACGTTCCTTTGGAGCCCAGTCCCACTCGGCTTGCACTCATTCACTCATTTTCTCTCTCTCCCTCTCTCTCTTACGAGTCACAAATGAAAATAAAGCAGCAGAGCCTGCTGCTAAAGATGAGGACAGCCAGGAGGAAAGGGAATCATGTGGGTGGGGCCAACACCCAGGTGACCTCTTTTCAGATCTACTGGAATGCCGTTCAGGTGCGTTCCACCTCCAATCGAGCCCTGATTTCTTGTCCAAGGATGAGCACCCCAAGTGCCCCGGACATTCCACTGACTCCTTACCTGAGGATGAACAGCACCTCGGCTGCAGGCACAGAGATCCCAGGGGAAGGGACTCAACTCCAGCCAGCAGAGGGGGAGGGGGGAAAGGAGCCAGCTAGGGGAGCCGGCCAGGCGCACGCCACCCAGCCAAACCCCAAAGGGCAAGAGGCACACATGACTATCGGGGGCGCCAATGCCAGGACAGGCAGGCTAGAAACCCCTGCCCAGGCCCTAGAGGGATCCAGCAGCAATGTCCACCCTGGAGAACTGGCTAGAACCCAGAAGACCAGGGTGGCACCTCATGAGCAATGGCAGAGGCAGCCAAGCTGCATTGTCTGGAAAGGCCCTGCTAGCCCCATCCTGCAGGAAAGGATAAGGGAGCAGGAAGGAATGGCAGGAGGAACACCTGGGGATATCTCCAGCTGTGCTAACCCCTCCCTGCAAGAAAGAATAGGAGAGCAGGGAGGGACTGGGGCAAGAGAGGGAACACCTGGAGGCATATACCTGGAGGCTAGGAAAGAGCCTGGGAGGAAGGGAGGGGGAAAGCCCTATAAAGGCAGGCTCAGTAGAGAGGTTGTGGTGGGTTGTGTAGGAGCGGTGGTGGAGAAGAGGAGAGCAGAGAAGGAGTGGAGAATTAGGGAGAGAATATACGAGCGGAGAGAAGAGAGGGAAGGAGAGAGAGAGAGAGAGAGGAGTGAAGAATGAGGAGGCGGCAGGGAGCTTGACAGGTTGAGCAGGTCCGCGAGTGGTAGAGAGGGAGCGAGGGTGATGTATACTTCCCCTCCTTCCACAGAGCTGGAACCTGTACTGTCCCTGTCTGCTCCTTGGAGACACCGCCCAAGCACACCGGCGCCCTGCGCGCCTGCGCCCATGCTGGAGCATGACAAAGTGGTGGCCCATATGGGGTCTTATGGTCCACCCCAGGGGTACCCCAAAGTGACTGCAGCAAAAGGCACTGCACTCACTTGGCTCAGATGCTGGCTGACATAGCGTCAGGAGGAACTCTAGCAGAAGTTGGTGGCCCAGCACCAGGAAGCCCAGGCTGTGCTGTTATGGGAGCTAGAGCAGTTTTGAGGGGCCCACGGAGGGATGGGCTACCCCCGAGGGAGTGTGCTGTGGTGTGGGAGACCTCACGATCCCCCCCCCCCCCCGCCACTGCTGCGCCCATGCCGGAACCTGACATTTCTCTAATCAAAAATTATCAAAAAGCTATTATATTCTCAAATGGAGGAAAGCAAATCTTGGATGCAGCAGAGATTAGGAATATCTTTGTTCCAAGAAGACTAGTGTCAGTCAATACTGAATCTGTGGATTGTGTAATTAAACACTAATATAAGCAATATACATTGGGGAAAAGTCTAGAGAAGAGAATATCAACCTACAAGTAGCTGTTCTTCTCAGTGGAATCACAAAAACCCACTCTTACATACAACCAAGAGCACCTCCATTCTCATATAAATCATTGGCAAATCCTCATTGTGTGATATGGTAAGCCTATCCAAACCAAATTCATAGCTTATTGTCTGGAAGGAACCTGGGATAAGAAAGACCCTTGGATTCTGATGCCTCATTGACCCCAAGGATAACCAGCGAATGTTGCCAGCACATGGTTATGGCGTGTGGCCAGAGAAAAGCCTGCCAAGCAGCTGATCCACTGTTTTCCCTGCCAAGCAGCTGATCTACGGTTTGAATGCCCCTGTCCCTGCCTCTGCACATCGGCACAGAAAGGGGAATTTAAAACCCCATGTCCCGAAGCTTCCCAAAGCAATACAAATTGCTTTGGGAAGCTTAGATTTGGGGTTTCCAAATCGGGCCCAGGATGCTGGGTTCGTTCTGGAAATCCCGAATCTTTGTGAATTGGGTCCGATTCAGGTGTTTTGCCCAAACGGGAAGCCCGATTCGCACATCCCTATTTGTGACCATATCTGAATAATATGGAACGATGATGAGGTAAATATAACCTCCTTCACACAAGCTATTTTGACTTGGCAATCAAGAGGCACATGGAACTGAACAACAAACATTTACAGAAAATAAGGTGTAACACAATGAAGGTTTAGTGTAGACTGGCTCTCAACTGCATTCCCCAGAGGTTATATGTTTTCCTCATTGTGAGTTAATCCATTGAACTGAGCCTTAGTTAGCCAAACACAAAAGCTGAGGGGAGAATGGATTCCTTTTTCTCCAGATAGGGTTTCTTGCTGTTTAAGGTCTAATGTAACCTTTTAACCAAAGCTTACAGGCTTACACTCAGGTTACACCACACTTTTATAATGGCCTGGTGATTTGGGTACCCTAGAAAACTAGGCTGTAACTCCATTACCATGTGAGATAGTTTAGGCTGAAAATGGTGTGACTAGCCCAAGGTCAACCAGCAAGCTTCCATGGCAGAGTGAGGATTCAAACTTGGGTCTCCAGATCTAGCCACTAGACAACACTGGCTCATATGTATAAAGTATTTGCAGTCGTGTTGGTCCATTAGAATAAAAAGAACCCCCCAAACATCAATAGGCTAATATCTTAGAACCAACCAAACATTACATTAAACAAAAATAGCAAAAGGGGCAGGGGGAGGAATTGGAGTCATGGTATAAAAGCTTAAGTGTGGGCTATGGTATCATTTCAGAAATACAGAAAATGTAAATTAAGAATTAAATAGAAATTTTTCTTTCATTACTAATGATTGTTACGTATAAGATGATGCTATATGTATGGTAAGGGACCCATGTCACAAGTTTATACTGGGATAGAAAAATAATGCTTGGGCTGTGCCTCCATCATGTAATGTTGTACTGGCAAGAGGTAGCAAGTTAAAATACTCTAAGTGAACTCACTGGAGACACGGGTTACCCTCCCTTCCCCATCCTACACAGCTACAATGAATCACAGGATTCTAACTAGCAATCACAGTGCACCAGCAGCAGAACAGGAACTCTGAGGAGAGAGCACTTTGTATAATCACCTAACATGACCACAAATCCCAAGAGAACGTATTTCTAACACCTCTCAGAACCCTTTACAGACTCCCTTCATCCATCATATATACTAAGTTGGAACCATATTCTACTCCACCAACCGGTAAAGGAAGAAAAAGCACCCCACATAGGTAAGCAAGGGAGGGAAATGCCTCAAAGTTAAATTGCTGCCAACAGCTTCCATGTTTCTTCCCTTTCCATCCATTTATTTAATTATATTTGCAATATTGGGGTGGACTCAACAAGCTTTTCTTCGATAAAAAAGGAAGGATCTTCTTTGACCATCCAAAAAAGTTTTGCCGTGAATGATGGGACCTGCATGGACAAAAGCCATGTGAGACAAGGGAGGAGAGTTGAGTCAGATTGAGCAGAAAAGCTGGTTGGATCCATACTAGCACACTCTCCTTTAACACGATTATTTTTGATACTGCAATTCTGTATTCATTCTCTGGTCTTCAAGTGCTTGCAAATTAGGAAAAGGAGAAAGAGTCCAGTGACCTAAATGTGGTTTTGTAGTTATAATAACTGAAAGAGGAAATGCTGTGAGCCTTAACAGCCTGTGAAATACGCATCGGCTTGTCTTTCCCACAGCTTTCTTCACAGAAAAAAACCTATTGTTGCAAATGTCTCATCATACCCCCTAGTCCTTTGTGAAGTACTGTCCCATCCACACAAAATCAAAGCCAGCTGTTTTCATGGTAGCAAGTTCTTCTCACAGACTACTGTGGCACGTATTCCAGAGATTTGTAAAGGGTTGGAGGATAATTCAGGGCTGAAGCAATCGCAACCAGAGGCCACATATTCTTCTAATAATATTCATAGTAAAGTATTTATAGTGCCCTCATCTTCCTAACATCTTTACATCAGGCAATTTGCATACTAATTGCACAATGAAATAAATAAAAGATTAAAATCCATTCAAGAATAATTATTAATCGAAAAATTGTGCAGGAGAGGAAAATACAATAAAGGAATTCACAGTGAAAGTTTCATGTACTGGGAGGGGGAAATTCAATTTTTTTAAGCTAAAAAAGGAGAGCCAGATCTAGCTATCTGGACAAACTGTTCCATGCTGACTGGGGTTTCCCAGGAAAGCACAAGCTTTTTCCATGTGAGCTTTTGAGACTGCATATATCAGGGTGCTCTTGGCAAAATGTTTTCAGTGGAACCACTCTGTTAAGAAGGGGAAATGTTCTTTGCCACCCTAGTTGGAATAATGAGACAGACACAAGGCTTGGAACTAAAGGGCCACTTTATTAAACATAACATCAACCATTAATATGGCAAGGGCCAACTAGTGGTACAGGTCAAGCCACGGGGTCACCCTTGGACCTCCGCCTTGACTTGTCTGGGCGAGCCCCGAAGCCCCAGGTGCGAGCCATCCTGTGGATGGCTAAGACCCAGCCAGCCGGCAAAATGGATCCCCCCCAGCTCAAGCTCCTAAGCCTCAGCTGTACAGCAGTGAGGGAAGGACTTGCACATGGGGTTCCCCAAGGCAGTCTGCCCACGCAGCATGGCAGCTGTCACAAGCAGTACCATCCGCTCCTGGCAGACCTCTCTTCCCCATCAGTGGAGAAGTGCCTAGGGTACTCACTGGCCCGCTCCCTATTCCCAAACTGTATCCTGCCAGTGACCATCCTAAGGTGGCTCCACCTTGCCAATTACCTCAAACCTCTGCAAGCAGTACAAGGTAGGCAAAAAACCACCTCTTCCCCGTGCCAATTAGGGAAAAGGGGAAAAAAATTCCTACCTGGCTCTGGCAACTGCCAGCCGGCTGGGCGGAGTTACTTCATAGACTCCTTTCTCCGGCCTGAGACCCAGATACCATGGAAATGCTCTGTCTCCTTCTCCTTCCAGGGAGCCAAAGAGTGGCCCTCAGCCTTATCAGTGGAAGCTGCTACTTATATTAGTAGTAATGATAACTTCCCACTGATCCCGAAGCTTAATGGGTTCATGGCTGCTATGAGGATTTATAGATCCCAGGGGAAATATGGAATTCCCACCCTGCTGTTTGCATTTTTAAATTGACCAGCACTGGTCATAGAATCTGTTCAAGCTCTGTATAGCCCAGATACCCCTAATTTCTGAATTCCTTATAGGACAATCAGAGTCCATTCTTAGTGTTAATTGAAATTTCTAGTGTTCATTTTTAGTGTTCATTGGAATTTTCTCTGATTCGCTTCTGGTTACCTTAAACCATCATGAATGAAACGCTGGGGGCAGGGGGGAGAGCAATTAAAGTTTGAAAGCTATTACTCTCTATATGAGCCAACTTCTCGCTGGTTAAATGAAGTGTGTGAGTTTGTGATCAAAACGTAAACACACACTCATCCATATGTATAGAAGGAAAGTGGAAATGTCTGATAAATGTAGTGCAAGACAAAAGACATAAACATGGGCCAAATGTGTGTTACAGGATTTAATTTAATATCTCCTGATTAAGGTTTTAAATTATTATAAATTAAAGATATATTCCTATGAAATACATATTCCATTGGGGTGTCTGTTAGTCTATTTTAATAAAAACTAAAAAAGAAAAGAAAGGAACTTTAAAGACTAATCTTTAATGTGCCACAAGACTTTTTTTTGTTACTAATAGGAAGTGAAGGTTAAGCCTTTATAATGCAGAATGTTACTTAAATGATCAAAAAGAGTTTACGCAAAGAATAACATAGCTGGAAAGCTTTCTCTTGACTCAGATCCTCTTTACAAGGAGTTCTCTCACATGCAGAAAAGTGCCTGTAATTACTTACTCCACAGACCAGAGTCTTTGCTGATTGACCATGACTGGAATAGTTTTGTACCAGCAGTTAAAATGCCGGAAAGATTGCTAAGCAAAATGGTCTGTCTCTCTCTCTCTTCCCTTTTCTAAAACTGACTTTAAACGGTAAGAGCCTGTTCCCAAGAATTATCATCATATACAATAAATATAACAGGTCATTGATTCCAACATAAGGGATTCAGATCTGTGCAAAAGGCGAAATGAAGTAAATGATGCAAATCTAATGTTATCCAATATTGCACAAAATTACATATTTTCAGAAACTGGAACTATAATGCTGAAATAAAGGGATGGATGATTTCTAAGATAAGATTTATTACTTGCCAATGTGTTGTAAAATGCTTTTGATCTCTTCTGCACTGTGGCTTGGTTCAGATATAACACAAAACCATGGTTTATTTTTACCACACTGAGTTTGTAAAACCAGGATTCAGCTTGCAAGTGATCACTCAAATCCTGATTTGCCTCAGGAAATGCTGGTCTCATCATTACCTTCTATTTGTAGCCAAAGAGGGCGCTGCTGGTGAACAAGCCAGGATTAAGCCAGGGTATCTGCTGATACATAATGTGAAACAAAATTCCAAATAGAGAGAGTAACGGAATAAAACTCCAACACAAACAATATAACCATCACCTACTAACTAATGTAACACTAAAAGATACTTGACACACTTTTATGCAAAATTACAAAATTTACTAGTACATAAGGTGAATTCTAAATGCGCAATAAAACAAATTCTGTTTAAGCAAACATGTTGGAACATATATCACACCCTCACTTCTACAAAAAAGGAGTGGGGGGGGGGAAACATACAAGCCAATCCCCGATGTCTGCAGAGCCAATACAGTTATAATAGGGCGAAAAAGCCTCTACAAAAATTCATCCAAGTGTCAGTATACTTTTTACAAAATACACACGTATGTTGCCAGAGTCACTGGTCAACAAGCAATCGATTTGTGAATTGTAATCAACATATTCAAATTGTAACCGCAACGGGTCAGCTAGCAAGAGGTCCCGTTTCCGGTTTCCCCTTCTTCAGAGCAGTTACAACTGTAAAGAATGTACAAGAAATACAAATTAATTATACACAATATAAACTTCCATTCAATATGATTCTGCACACGCATACTTCTGCAAACGCATATTGAATGGAAGTTTATATTGTGTATAATTAATTTGTATTTCTTGTACATTCTTTACAGTTGTAACTGCTCTGAAGAAGGGGAAACCGGAAATGGGACCTCTTGCTAGCTGACCCGTTGCGGTTACAATTTGAATATGTTGATTACAATTCACAAATCGATTGCTTGTTGACCAGTGACTCTGGCAACATACGTGTGTATTTTGTAAAAAGTATACTGACACTTGGATGAATTTTTGTAGAGGCTTTTTCGCCCTATTATAACTGTATTGGCTCTGCAGACATCGGGGATTGGCTTGTATGTTTCCCCCCCCCCCACTCCTTTTTTGTAGAAGTGAGGGTGTGATATATGTTCCAACATGTTTGCTTAAACAGAATTTGTTTTATTGCGCATTTAGAATTCACCTTATGTACTAGTAAATTTTGTAATTTTGCATAAAAGTGTGTCAAGTATCTTTTAGTGTTACATTAGTTAGTAGGTGATGGTTATATTGTACATAATGTGAAACAAGCAACTATTTTCTGTAATAAACCAACTTAATTCTGGTTAGATGAATCCTATAGTTTGTGGAGTAGCTTGCATTCAGACTATTTCACTCATTGTAATTAGTTTAATTAGACCATGGTTTCACCTAATCTTAGAACCAAGACTTGTTTTTTTCTGGATATCACTGCTGATGAGTGGCATCAGTAGTATGGGCAATAAATCAAGTCATGGATGCTGCTGTGATGTAACTAAAATTTTTACTACTCTGATCAGGAGCAAATTTTCTTCCTTCAGCTTAGAGATTTCAGATTTCTGTCTGCCTGTCTGCCTGTCTGTCTGTCTGTTTGTTTGTAGATATAAACCTCCTCCAGACCTGATACTACAGCCAACAATTTTTCTCTGCCCCAAAGCATCAAAGGGCTTTCTTGCTGCTGGAAGCAAGGAGTGCATTGGAAAGGCTGCTGATGGGTGGACTAAAGCAACAAAATTCTGTGGATCAGAGTTATCCTGGCAGCCTGTAAAGTGGGATTTTCATATTATAGCGTTTCTCAATGATGTGAGGGGGGGCTCTCATAGAAAGTCTTTGTTTGGAGCCTATGGTGGCTCTTAGCAGTTCATGTGATAAAGATGAGAAATCCTTCTAGTATTCTGTAACTAGGTACATGGAGGGATGCAGTTCTCATGGATATTTGCAAAGAACTGAAACCTAGGTCCGCAGTTATTTTTTTGATTCCATTATGATAGTAAGAGTTGCCAGAAGTAGTCTTCCAAGTAAAGTTATTTACTCCAAAAAGCACACAACAGAAAATATTACATGGTTTAAGAAACTGAAAATAAAACAATGTTCCAAAGCAAAATAAAATAAAAACATATCATCTATAGGTTTCTAGGAAAGACACTATGTGAACAAAGTGCTACAGAGAAACAAGTTTGAATTGTACTGTATAGGAA
Organism: Eublepharis macularius; assembly: GCF_028583425.1. Lineage (NCBI taxonomy): Eukaryota > Metazoa > Chordata > Lepidosauria > Squamata > Eublepharidae > Eublepharis > Eublepharis macularius. The sequence goes on along the minus strand of NC_072796.1, from coordinate 65,800,947 downwards.
GCTTAGCAGATATGAAATATTTATTTGTGTATTTAATTATTTCAGAAGATTAATAAGCTTACTTCTTCCTCCAGAAAACTGGAATCAAAGGCATATGGATCCAGCAAGCTTTTCCCCTCAGTTACCCTCATAACAGCCCCTGTCCCATATGACATATATCCTTGCTGGTCCCATGATCCTCACTGTAACCTTTTTGTATAACCAGAGGAACACCTCTCTTTTTTCACCAGTAGAAAAGCTGGTTGAATCTAGCTTTTCACAAGACAAGTGACTGAAAATGCTCACAAAGATGCAGCAGCTAATCATATCTTAGTATGGAAAGAAAACACTGTGCCACATGGATTTATACTGGGAGTATGTGTGTCAGTCCTTGGCAGGTAAAATCCCCCAGTTCTCCACAGTAAACACGCAGGTGTATTGGTTGAAGTAACTTTATTAGAGATTCAGCAAGTTCAAGGTGCTCAGACAAGTGCATTGGCAGAAGTGACATAATGGCGGCTGGTGATATTAGTTATAGGAAACATTCCCGCCATCAGGATAAGGGGCTATTAAAGTTTTTGGGCACGAAAGAGCCAGGGGGGTTGTCAGGGAGAAGCTAGGTTTAGGCTAGACAGAGCAAAGAATGAAATCATCTCAGTTTCCAAGAAGATACATTTCAAGCTAGCTGCAAGCAGCCGTCAAGGACACTTCTGGAAGCAAGTGCCTTAACATCAATAAGAAACTTCTCATGCCCTCAGAGGACTAGTACAGAACACAGAATACATTCATGGCAGATATGCAGACAGGCATATATGATAATGTGGGTCCCAAGCCATGAAATATCACAGAAATAATAAAACCTTTGGCTTTTGGGGTCAAGTGGTTTCTTGGAGTTCCTGTTCTGCCCCCCAGCATGTAGAGGCCATTGGACCTGGCCTGGTCCAATTTTCATGCCTTATATATTCACCATTTGGAGATGTTGCTTGCTTTCTCAGAGATATGCTTTCTGTCCAGAACTTAGTCTAAAAATAGATTTAATGTACATTCTGTGCACTATAAGTCAATTTAGAGCTCTTGGGGAAAATCAGGTTCTTTTCCAAGCATTCTCCATTAACACTCATAATTGGAGAGTTTTTCTGAATTGAGCAGTGGAACGTTCATTCATGTTTTGCAACACCATTTAAAGGGCTAGTGGCGCAAGATGTGTTTTAATAGATGCTAACCCATGAAGTAGCATTCAAGCCGCTAAGGGGGCTACTAAGAAAAACATAAGTGTTGATGTGCTGCCATGTGAAAGAACCCATAACTGTTCTAGCAGCTGCTAGTTCTACTGGATTAGATGCTAAATTATGAAATAAAGGCTCATCTGTTACATACCACCACAGTAATGCAGGGGAGGGGACTTTTTTGTCCCCAAACCCTATAATATGTTGATGTGTTGTCAAACAAAAACTGGTTTGGGACGAGGGTTGGTCAGCCCCACTGAGAGCAAGCTGAGTCTCAGCAGCGCTGCCAACACTTCAGAGGCTCACTCCTGGCAGGCAGATGCGTAGGTCTGCAAAGTGATGGCGATCACCTTCTTCCACATAGCTGCCCCAGAAGCTTTACCAGTTTCACAGGGGCTCTCCTTGGTTGCTTATGTGAAGAACCAGCTCTGTGTACCAAGCGTTTGTACATACCTTGAGGGTTGTCTCCTCCTGCCCTAAAGAGTATCCAACACAGTGGTGTTCAAACAGAGAAAAAAATGTTGGCAATAGTGTTATACTGCAGTGTATCCCATCAATACTTCTATAGAAAAATAATGGTCATGGAAAAACACTGAAAACTACTGGAGAAAATTTTCAGGTAACCTTTGCAAGGATGACCAGAACCTGAGTTTCAGCAGGCAGCTATACTTATCCGAGCTACAGAAACAGTCAATAGTGATTGCATAAAGTGACAGTATTGCAAAACCTAAATGATAGTAAGTTGACTATAAACATTAAACCTTGGAAAAGAAGAGCAGGTGTATATGCTACCACTGGATACTTGGTAGAGTCGTGTTCCAGATCCAGAAAGTACTTCAGGAAAAAAACCCCAATGGAACCATCTGTCAAAATGCAGTATGAAAACCTGCAAATGGGACTGTGAAACATAAGACTCCAACTTGCTATTTGGTTTCAACTAATGATGCAGCTGTCTAAGGAGCACAAGAAGTAACAGTGAGACTTCAGAGGTTTTGGATAGTGACAGTACCATTCTAAGCAAGAGCTATACCTTCTAGCCCATTGACTTCATTTGACTGAATGATATAACACTTCTTACGATGGTACTGGTTGCTGGCTGATGGTACTGGTTACTGTTGGCATTTGACTGGGTGGCAGGACAAAAATGGGGGAGGGGGCCATTGCCAGCATTCCAACATACTGACATTACCTCTGGCACAGCTGAAAATGACATCAGTATGTCACCAGTGACCCTATAGGATTTAGTCAAAAATCTATGGTTAAACAATATTAAACCATAGAGTTTGGAGCCAAATGTTACAGCGTCATTGATGACGTGATGACATCACTTCAGGTCACACTGGAACTGATGTCAGCACATCATCTGCAAAGCCCCTCTTCCAACAGTGAGTATCTCACCAGAGCCTCCCTGGCATCCCTAACTTTAAGTCATCAAGAAGCAGTGTGATAAGAAAACCTTATTTTATAAAGAGAATAATATTTTAATTAAAAGGAAATAATGTAGCGAGAGTGAGAACCAAAGTGTTTCATGACCTGGCACACAGAAGGAAGCGATTCTGGGAACACCAACTGATAACTAAACCTAGAACAACAGCCATTTTATATTGTTGCAGAAAAAGCTGCAGCAGCACATTTTACTCTTCCAACCATCTGAAATAACAAAGAAGAGCATAACATTTTACCCAGTTCACTTAATCAGTAAGAAACATTCTCTGCCTCCTTTACCTGTCACTGATTGCTGTCATGCTCAGCATGGCAAAAGTCTGCGCTTGTCGAATAAAATACATGTTCTAGAGAGCAATCCTAAACAGGTCTTCTCAGAATCCTACCCTCAGCTACTCAGTGAGGCTTAGTCCCAGGAAAAGATTACAGGTAGCTAAGCAAATACTAGAAATATATGAACAAATGAACTTTCAGTATCTCCACTGCAACTCTCTGAGCTAAATAGTAACATTCAGCCAAAAATCCAGGATTATTTTGTCTATAGGCATTAGTATCCAATTTGAAACTTATCTTGATTGTAAGGTTGCCAACTTTAAAACTGGTCACTCTAGTTGTCCTTGAATATCAGTTTGATCTGCGAGCAATTACTAGGTGATTTATTATTTAATTCAATGCCATAAATTCTTTAGCTGCACATTTCTAAACAATGGGTCACTTTCCCCCTATCAGCTTGGAAAACTTAATTTGGTTGCTCTACTGGATCATGAGAGAAATAATCATGTATATGGAAGTTCTAACACAGATGTTCAGTCTTTAATTACTTACTTATATGTCAATCAGCAACTGATGTTGTGGTTATCAAGTAATGGTATGCATGTGTGACTCAACCCAGAGATAGTTGTTAATCTCTATGATTGGCATTCACAAAGCAAATTAATATTTTAAATATATGATTATATGGATTAGTCTTAAAATGTTCATGTTATTTAAAGTTGCTGGTTTGGGTACTGAAATACTTTAATCCTTGTATTTCTATGATGTTATACATATATAAAATCAGTTGAACATTTTAATTTTATAATGTAGCATGTTTCTTACACAGTGAAGTTCAGCGCATCCCCTTCTTTGTTTAAAATGTCATAAAAGGCCTACTTCTCAGCTTGCAAAGCAATTATCTGCACATTATTGCCTTGAATGAATCACAGCTACAATAGAAAAGTTTTATTTTGTTTTTATACACATAAGAGTGTTTTCTACTTCTGGCTACATCTTGAGACCTTTCACACTCGTACTTTACAGCTTTTCCCCACCTGTTTCGCATCCCATGTTTGTAGAGGTTTCATACTTGCAAGCTAGTCATGGGACGCAGTGCTGCTCTTAGTCCACAGTATCCCCTATTTTCCCACTGCGAACATACCACGATGTTATTTTGAACCCGCCGCTGACTCGCAGCTGGCCCAATTAATGCCAGTGTGAACACTTTTGTCCTCTTTTTGCTTCTCTCTTCCCCTCCTTCTTTTCCTCAGGAGCTGATTAGCCTGTGTGGATCTGACCACACCCTCTCTCCTCAGCTATCTTGACAGCTTTGTCCACCCCTTTTTTAACATTTCAGCATTTGGTAGCAGTGCAGCAAAGCGTCCCAGCCCAACCAGCTGGCTGGCAGCAGGGAGCTGGGCATCTGCCTGGCCTGGCCTTGCCTGAGTAGGGAAAGCAGAGCACAAAGCAGGAGGGAAGCGGGCAGGGCCAGGATCATGAGGTGCAAGTGTGTGTGCTCGCCCTCTGCGCCCCGGAGCTTTCATCCGAGCGACACTCCTGAAGAACTTGGGCTTGGCTTAGCAGGCAGCCCTGGTGGTGGTGGCTTCGGCTGTGCAGAACGCAAGGTGCTTGGTGTGCAGTCTGGGGCTAAGCTGACTTTAATCTTCGCTCAGCTGCCTCATGCCCTTGCCAAGTGCCGGTGAGTTTGTGAACTGGTTCGAGAGCCAGTTTGGTGTAGTGGTTAAGAGCACGGCACTCTAATCTGGAGAGCCGGGTTTGATTCCCCATTCTCCACTCCTCCACTTGAAACCAGCTGGGTGACCTTGGGCTAGTCACAGTCTCTGGAGCTCTCTCAGCCCCGCCCACCTCACAGGGTGTTTTTTTGTGGGGATAATAATGACATACTTTGTAAACCACTCTGAGTGGGCATTAAGTTGTCCTGAAGGGCAGTATATAAATTGAATGTTGTTGTTGTTATCTGCAGCCCGGAGCGAAGGAGGGCGGAAGACTGGGAATGAACAAGGGGCACAGGAGACTCTCCCTCTAACAAGGCCTTCACTCATCCTCTCTTCTCTTCTGGCTCCCATCCTTGCATCCCCCTCCGCCCTTGGCATCCTGCTGCTGTGGCTTCCTCTTAAGCTTCCTCATTACATTTGAGCTCTTTGCTTCTCTACACCGCTCTCTCCTTTTCCTTAAGCTGATTGTGTGGATCTAATAAAACCCACCCTCCTCTGCATCTCATCCACTTTCTCTGTAATTGTTTTTTGGATTTCTAAAGGACAGTAACGTTCTAGCATTTTTTTTGTTTTAATCAATGGATAGGAAGCAATGCTCTTACATTACTGCTGTTTGAGGAAAAAGTTCTATGGGAAATCACCACCAGTAGATATACTCTCTGGCTCCTCAAAGAACCACTTCTGTTCATTTGAACGTTTGGACACATTTCCCTTTTGATTTTTAATGCTCGATATAAATGATAATGATGGCCTTAAAAATGGTGTTCAAATGGAGTTCAAACAAACATGGGGAGTCATTCTCCAAAAAGATCACCACACCCCATATATTCAGGGTTCACATTATTGCGTGAGACCAATGGTGGCCAGAAAATTTTCTGGGCAGGGACAATCAGCTCTCAACACCCCTCAGCACTATTTTCAAATTTGAAAAGTTAGGGTGCAAAAATGGCTGCACAGAGAAGCAGTATTGATGTGCACAGGGAGGGGTGGGGTTTCAAGTGATGACATCACAAAGTTATAATACGTGTGCAAACTTTTTTTAAAAAGGGGGCGACATGAATTCCAAAGCCCACAAAGCATGCAACAAAACCAGGGCTTGTGAAACAAAATACAGGACAATTCGAAACTTCTCGGACAGTGTGAAATGCATGGGTGCCGAGCCGAATCTGTTGCAATCGTGGCGACTCCTCAGAAATGGCGCATTAACACATGAGTGTGAAATGTACCCTTAAAAAGCAACAGATTTACAAAAGGGTAACTTACTGAAAAAAAAATAGTAGAAGGGAAAACTAAACGTAATTTAGGAGAAGAAAATGAGTTTGGTATCATAATAGATGTCAAAGAGAACTTACTTTGCTATCTGAATTTCTTACAAGTTAGCAGGTTTGGTGTTGTATATAACTCCAGCAATATTTCTATTGCTTTTTATAGTAGTGGTGGAAAGTGCTGTCAAGTTGCAGCCAACTTATGGTGAAACCTGCTGGGGTTTTCAAGGCAAGAGAGTAAAAGAAGTGGTTTGCCATTACCTGCTCTGCTTCTCCATAACAACCCTGGTCTTCTCTGCAGGTCTCCTATCCAATTACTAACCAAGGCTGACCCTGCTAAGCTTCTGCGATCTGATGAGATCAGGTTTGCCTGGCTATCCTGGTCTTTTATCTCCTAGAAGCTATCAATTATCTTTTTGTTAACATACTCAGCCAGCTATCAATTGATGACATTTTAGTAACGTTGCAAATATATTAAGACGTGGAAATCATATATTATGGTTGGTTAAAAGTGTTTTCTAATAAGAAAAATTCAAAATTATCTTTTTAAATGAAAAATGTCTCAAGATAAAATAATGTTCAAGTTAGCTGTTTTCTTTTTTATACATTCTTAGGTTTTCCCAAACATGGTCTGTAAAAGAATTACTGAAAGTACTTAGTCCAGCTAAACATTGTGTTTATAATCTTGATATTTTACTGTATATGTACTTTTATGAAACAATATTAATTTTTAGAAACCACTGAAGAAGACTTTGGCTTACCATTCCCCTAGTTGATGCTGGGGATCCCCCCCCCCAACAGCAGCTTCCTGCCTCTACTCAGATGGCCGGCAGGAAAGAAAAAATGGTGGAAATGTGGGAGGGGGCATTGTCAGCATCCTGATGCACTAACCTCACTCCTCATGCATCTGGAAGTGATGTTAGAGCACTGTGGGGAGCACTGTAACATTTGGGGAGAACGCTATGGTTTAACCAAATACTAGGGTGTCCTCAGCATCCCTCAGCAACACACTGACCTCACTTCTGGGCACATGGGGAATGATATCAGCATATCAGGATACTGACAACATTTCTCCCATTCCTGCCATATTTTTCTCCCTACTTCAAAAAGGGAGTCCCCAGGAACTCAACCTACCAGAACAAAGAGGAATGAACCAACTGGGGAGCTACACAATAAAGCAACTCATCAATATATGAATTGATTAGTTGCTTTATTGCGTATGAATAAACCAAAAGCTCAGTGGGTTTGCAGTGTGATTATAATCCTGTTTTGATCCACACTTTATCAAGGGCAAAAGAAATAACTCAATAATTATCGACTGCAATAAAAACAATACACAACTAGATTGTATATTTTCAAACATACTTTCAAACATAATTCCTCTGGGAGTGTACTCACTGTTCTACAAGCACCATGCATATGAAAAAGAATTTAAGTTTTTGATTTTGTGTGTGGTCATCTCCACATCTAACAACAATATTCAGAGAAACTTGTTACAACTAGAAGCACAATGGTTTTTTAGATTGAATTGTTTAATCCCTCAGGAAAAATAAGGAGATATAGACTATACATGTTTTCTATAGAATACAGGTACCTTTAAGAGTTAAATGGGAACACACTGAGTTTGCTTTAAATATTGTGTTATATGATGTCAGGCCACAGTGTCAGACCGTCAGCTATTTGGCCAACTTGGTATAGTGAACAGAATATATTTGGATCAAAAAGCAATTATAAACATGCTGGTAAACCTGTTGGGCTTTTGTTTTATATATATCCTGGATATCATTTGGATATATGTCCACTCTTTAGAAGTTAAACATCTGTCAAAATTGAAAGAAGAAAAAAGAATTGGTGAATCTTTTTAACATGGTGTACTCTTTTTTTCCTAGTCACTTATCTTCGTGTATAGTTTTTCTGCATCCTTTAAAGGAACAGTAACAGGGACTGTGATATTATATAAGGACATAGAATTGCTGGTTGGTCTGGAAGTAATTTATGTAATAGATACTACATTTTTACTAATATTTATGGTTACTGGTCTATATACTTATACCATCCATTGTATTTATTGATCTGTATTTATTGACCTGTATATGGTAGGCACTTTAGCACTGTTGCACTTTGATTACATTAATTGGTCCCATTATATTTATTATATTGATTAGTTGCTTTATTGTGTAGGTCCCCGGTTGGTTCGTTCCTCTTTGTTCCAGTATATTTTTCTCCCAGCCCACTAGCTGAGCCCCTCCCTGACCCAGTAAGTTCCCCACCCCCTACCAGTTGCTGCCAAGAGGGACTTGGCAACCCTGAGAAGACTATTTAGTTGAAATGTCTTTGGACTACATTATCTTTACCCAAATATTTTCTTAGTTTGCTCGATATGATATTTTATGTTTTCAACTTATATATATCTTGTGTATTATTCTAACAAATGAGAGACTTCAAGTCAGAGGTCTGTACTGATTCAAAGGGATGTTCGTGACAGTGATATGGAGACAAATCACATTGTGGGGCTCTAATGCTTGAAGCCCATTCTGCAGCACTTACATTCATAATGTTTCTATCATGAAGAGGTTACTCAGCATTAAGAAAGTGAAACATGCACATAACCATTTCCAAAACTAAGAGTCAAGACAAAATGTAGCAAATTATATAGATAACATAGTGATGAATATATTACGAGAAAGTAAATCACTAGATATGGTAATAGAAATAGGCCCATTACTTTCAATATAACTGTAAATAGGATTAAGTTATCAACATCCCTGTGCCAGTGATTTTCAAATAAAAGGCGTGTATTATAGAAGTGCCAAAAGCCTGCTCTCAGTATAAGAGACTGTGAACACATCAACTGCTATCCTGGACTATTTAAATGTCAAATCCGTTGCACCTGTAGGAAACAAGACTAAATGTAATGTTTTTGAGTAGGCACAGAGTATATTTCTCTGACCTCCAAATAACTACATATAGGAGTTAGCCACTTGGAGCCAAAAAGGGAAGGGAAGGTATTGATATTTTAATAAAATAAATAAAGCTAGGGGGACCTTGCAGCCCTATTCTGCACTGTATGAATGACTCAGTATTTTTAATATACCCGTTAAACAATAACTTTTAATTGAATTTTACATACATTCTTCTGTATTTGTTCATTAACCCATTGATATTCTTTTGAAACCATGCCCCTATGAGTTAGGCTTTGGAAAGCTTTTAATTTTTCTTGTACGTTCATCATGAAGTACCGAGGAACTGGGTCATCATTTTAAAAACTTTATTAGAAAGGAAAAGATAACCACAAAATGCAAACCTAGTTTTATGTTCACATAATGGTTGTAAAGGTCACTCGGTGTGGATTGAGAATCACAGAAAGTCAATATGTAAAAAAAATACTGTCTTTGTTCCTTAAAGAGGTTTTCTTCTAGCTTGCCAGTTTAAAACAAAAACAAAAACTAGGACTTTACAAAGTCAGCAAACAGATATTTTAGATTGTTGTGAAAATCTAATAGCTCAATTATCTGGAACTATTTTGTTCATTTGGCAGAAATTAAGTGGAGATACAAAAAATGTCAACAACCACTTTACTGCTTCTTTACAGTACAAATGAACAACACAACTATGCCCCAGTAAATCCATTAAAATGTTCATAGTTCTTGGATGCCAAAGAACAGCTATTAACAAGCACAATATGCAATATTGATACTGCTTTATAGATAATTTCTGTCTAGATATAGGAACTAGAAAGCGAGAGGACACTACTTAGAGTCTCTTCTTTATGCGGGAAGCAGAAACCAAGCACAGGCCAAAGACATTTATTTTGAGATTTTAAAACATACCCTTTCATGTTTGATCTGGCCTTAAGATTTTATCCATTCATGTGTAATGATACACTTGATAAAAATTAATCATGTACTAATACAGTTATGTAATAATACTATGTTAACAGCCATTTAAAACTATTTTAATGAAGAAAAATAATAGAAGAAAAAATATAATAGTCATGTCCTATTGTTGGATAGCACAAGCTGAAATAAAATGCTATCTAAGAGCCAAGCTACAAGTGACACCTGACACAGGTTGGACACTTGACAGCTTCCCTCAAGTTTTGATGGGAAATGTAGGCATCCTGGTCTTGCAGATTGGCTCTCCGACTGCTGTCCCATGGATTTTTTAACTGTCACTTGTCCAACATTCCGCTGAGTTGCCTACATTTCCCATCAAAACTTGAGGGAAGCTGACAAGTGTCCAACCTGTGTCAGGCGTCACTTGTAGCTTGGCTCTGTGTTCTTCTCAACACATCATCCACCCTTTCTCTTTGTCTCAGGGGGTATAACCCCAGTCTTGATGAGAAACTTTCTTACTGCACATCCTTACCCCCATAATTTGCCCTTCTATCCCCTCACTGTCAGTGTTTGGGTGCCCAACCGCCTGTCTTCTGCCATGTTACTTTACATGTGGGTCCTACCTTGATGAGCCCCTTAAGGAGTTCCATGTTGTTCCTCTGTCTTTATTAACTTTCTGTGGCCTCTCCAAGGGTGCCTGTACTGTTTCTCAGTCTTTTCCCATTTCCACAGTCTCACCCAATTTGAGAAGACAGGTGTTCTCCAGTTGATACTGTGGAAGAGATGTTTTTAACTTCGCTCCCTGTTTCACACTGTCCCCATCCTGGTTTGGGAGGCCATTGTAATGCTCTCTATGGAGCAGCTGGCTCCACCCCCTCTGAGTGATATATTGTTATGCTACTACCAGTTTCACTGAGGCCAGTTTCAGTCAGGACAGCAGCAGTGCAGCTTCTGCTATATGGACCTGACAGCATGAGTAAAACATTATTATTTAATTGAGGTTGGTAGCCTCACAACATTCTAGCCACACAATATAAGAAGAAATCTTGGGGAAAGAGGGGGCTGATCAGCTTATCTCCAACTGGAGGTTAGGTAGCTTTTTAGGCATAATTTCTTATTAGTAAGGCTTCACCATAGTTTTATATTTGTACATGTCTGCCAGGGGCCCAAACGTAATTCCTTAGGATATATTTGCTCCTTGAGGATACTTACATAGAATACACTAAAATGAGCCCATCTGTGAAGTCAGATATTTCTATGATTTCAGTTAATATTAGAGGGCTTAATAATAATATAAAGCACTATAGGCTCAAGACCTATTTACATAGGTTATGTCAGGATGTCAGTTCTCTAGCCAGAGTTACACCATATTAACTTATGTTATAATCAGTAGTTGTATAGTTTTCCTCCCTCCAGGCCCAGGTGTTGTACGGGCCGCTCATACCCATGGGAGCGAAAAGTCCTTATCTATCCAGTCCAGCCAACGACCTTGATGTCCTCGTCTTCTCATGCCTTCGCAGATGGGACTGGGGGGAGGCTGGGAATGGGTGTTTGAAGTGTTGTAACTTTCGCTTTGCATGCCATTCTCAACAAAGCTTTCGTTCAGCCAAGGACCTCAAAAGCCTTTGGATTATGTATCGTGAGCATAGTCTTTCAATAAACCTTTTGGAATCAAGAAACCTTGTGCTTCTTGCAGAGTGGGGAGATGAACTCTAGATAACTGGGATTCCATAGTCTGACAGGTTATATCCTAATATAGTTTTCTTGCAGGAAACACACTAGGAATACAAAATTTCCTATTATTAAGTTAGTGAAATATGACCAGCAATTCCAGGCCCCAAGTTCCTCTAAGGCCCAAGGAGTTGCCATTCTAATCTCCCGGCAAATTCGGTTCTCTCTAAAAGCCTTAGAATCGGACCCTAGAGGCAGGTTCCTTTTTATCAAAGGCACCCTAGAGGACAAACTAGTGACTTTGGCATCCCTTTATGCCCCTAACTCTTCGCAACTGCCCTTCTTGGAAGACACTTTGGTTAAACTGAGGGAGTTTCAGGAAGGAGAGCTGGGCGTTGGGGGGGGGAGGACCTAAATTATGCTGTAGTCATTGCCCTGGATAAATCCCAAAGGGAGAAGAGAAGACTTAAGACATCCTCAAACACCAAGACTAAATTAGCTGCTCTTCTGGAGGAATTTCAACTTTTTGATTTATGGAGACACAAAAATCCTTTATTAGAGATTATTCTTATTTTTTTGGCCCTTCATAATTCCCATACTAGGATTAGATCCAGAGGAGTTAGCCGTGTTAGTCTGTAGTAGCAAAATCGAAAAGAGTCCAGTAGCACCTTTAAGACTAACCAACTTTACTGTAGCATAAGCTTTCCAGAATCACAGTACTCTTTGTCAGATGCGTGGATTGATTATGTACTTACAACCCAACCACTGCTGGATCTCGCAGGGCAGATTGAATATAGTCCCAAATTATTCACAGATCGTGCTTGTATCCACTTGCATCCCAAGGGAGACAGATTATAGATGGCACTTTGATAAATATCTGTTAATGAGAGAAGAGGTTTTAGAGGAAATTGCTAGGGATATTCAAGAAAATGTTTCCCTTAATGATGCCCGAGAAATTAATCGTTCAATTTTATGGGATGCCATGAAGTCAGTCCTTAGGGTCAAACTGATGGCAATCTCATCTAAATTGAGGAGAAAAAACATTCCACTTTGAGAGTCTACTTTAATTAAAATCAAGCACGTTGAAAACGAACATAAGAGAACAGAAAGTAAAAAAAAATTATAAGGGGTTATTAATGGAAAGAAACTTTTAGATGCTGAGGAAATTGATCAAATATGGAAAAAGTTGTTACATCTTAAACAAATTTACTGGCAAGGATCCCCCAAGACGCTAAAGTTATTAGCATGGCATGTCAAAGACAGAAAGGCAAGAGAATCCATTGTTATGATGAAGGCTCATTCTGGCTTGATAAAAACTTCATCCAAGGAGATTATGGGTATCATGTCTTCCTTTTATAAAAAATTATATACTTCTAAAAACCTGGACCAGATTCAAATCCAAATTTTTTTTGATAACTCCTCTTTTATACAAGAGCTGTTGGAGGACCACAAACAGCTCCTGGTCAAGAAGATATCAGAAAAAGAGGTAGTAGATGTTATCAAGAGTCTGAAGAGTGTATTGTCGAAGGCTTTCACGGCTGGAGAACGATGGTTGTTGTGGGTTTTCCGGGCTGTATTGCCATGGTCTTGGCATTGTAGTTCCTGACGTTTCGCCAGCAGCTGTGGCTGGCATCTTCAGAGGTGTAGCACCAAAAGACAGAGATCTCTCAGTGTCACAGTGTGGAAAAGATGTAGGTCATTTGTATTTACTCAGGAGGGGTGGGGTTGAGCTGAGTCATCCTGTGAGAGTTTCCCAGGATGTGGAATGCTAATGGCGGGAGGCTTCACTGTATCCTGAGGACGTTCTTTTGCATATGGATTGGTACTTGATATGCTAATCTTCTCTGCAGGGCTATTGTCGGGGATAGAATGTTTTGTTAGCCTGGTGTTTTTCAGAACTGGAAACCATGCTCTGTTCATTCTTAAGGTTTCTTCTTTCCTGTTGAAGTTTTGCTTATGCTTGTGAATTTCAATGGCTTCCCTGTGCAGTCTGACAAAGTAGTTGGAAGTGTTGTCCAGTATTTTGGTGTCCTGGAATAAGATACTGTGCCCTGTTTGAGTTAGGCTATGTTCAGCCACTGCTGATTTTTCAGGTTGTCCAAGTCTGCAGTGTCTTTCATGTTCTTTTATTCTTGTCTGGATGCTATGCTTTGTGGTCCCGATGTAAACTTGTCCACAGCTGCAGGGTATACGGTATACTCCTGCAGAGGTGAGGGGGTCTCTACTGTCTTTTGCTGATCGTAGCATCTGTTGTATTTTTTGGGTGGGTCTGAATACTGCTTGAAGGTTATGCTTTTTCATAAGCTTTCCCATCTGATCAGTAATTCCTTTGATATATGGCAAAAACACTTTTCCTGTAGGAGACTGTTTTTCCTTGGTTGTTTGATTCATCCTGGGTTTGATTGCTCTTCGGATTTCATTTCTGGAGTAGCCATTTGCCTGAAGTGCGTGGTTTAGATGGTTAATTTCCTCATTGAGAAAGTGCGGCTCACATATCCATCTTGCACGATCCACTAATGTTTTCATTATGCCTCTTTTCTGTCGGGGGTGGTGATTGGAGTTTTTGTGTAAGTACCGATCAGTGTGAGTTGGTTTCCTGTAGACCTTGTGACCTAACTGAAAGTTTGCTTTGCGGATGACCAAGGTATCCAGGAATGGGAGTTTTCCCTCGATTTCTTTCTCCATTGTGAATTGTATGTTCAGGTGGATGTTGTTGAGATGATTCAAAAACCCCATCAATTCTTCCTCCCCATGGCTCCAAATGATAAATGTATCATCCACCAAGGTTCCAGTAAAAGACACTATTGCACTTATTAATCAGATTTTCCCAGAGGATGTAACAGCCTTATTCCACCATTGTCTGACAACCAGTTACTTCCAATGGGACAACGAATTCTATGAACAGATGGATGGGGTGGCCATGGGGAGCCCACTCAACCCAGTTATAGCAAACTTCTACATGGAACATTTTGAAAAAACAGCTTTAGAATCAGCACCCCACAAACCTAGTGTATGGTTCCGGTTTGTGGATGATACATTTATCATTTGGAGCCATGGGGAGGAAGAATTGATGGGGTTTTTGAATCATCTCAACAACATCCACCTGAACATACAATTCACAATGGAGAAAGAAATCGAGGGAAAACTCCCATTCCTGGATACCTTGGTCATCCGCAAAGCAAACTTTCAGTTAGGTCACAAGGTCTACAGGAAACCAACTCACACTGATCGGTACTTACACAAAAACTCCAATCACCACCCCCGACAGAAAAGAGGCATAATGAAAACATTAGTGGATCGTGCAAGACGGATATGTGAGCCGCACTTTCTCAATGAGGAAATTAACCATCTAAACCACGCACTTCAGGCAAATGGCTACTCCAGAAATGAAATCCGAAGAGCAATCAAACCCAGGATGAATCAAACAACCAAGGAAAAACAGTCTCCTACAGGAAAAGTGTTTTTGCCATATATCAAAGGAATTACTGATCAGATGGGAAAGCTTATGAAAAAGCATAACCTTCAAGCAGTATTCAGACCCACCCGAAAAATACAACAGATGCTACGATCAGCAAAAGACAGTAGAGACCCCCTCACCTCTGCAGGAGTATACCGTATACCCTGCAGCTGTGGACAAGTTTACATCGGGACCACAAAGCGTAGCATCCAGACAAGAATAAAAGAACATGAAAGACACTGCAGACTTGGACAACCTGAAAAATCAGCAGTGGCTGAACATAGCCTAATGCAAACAGGGCACAGTATCTTATTCCAGGACACCAAAATACTGGACAACACTTCCAACTTCTTTGTCAGACTGCACAGGGAAGCCATTGAAATTCACAAGCATAAGCAAAACTTCAACAGGAAAGAAGAAACCTTAAGAATGAACAGAGCATGGTTTCCAGTTCTGAAAAACACCAGGCTAACAAAACATTCTATCCCCGACAATAGCCCTGCAGAGAAGATTAGCACATCAAGTACCAATCCATATGCAAAAGAACCTCCTCAGGATACAGTGAAGCCTCCCTCCATTAGCATTCCACACCCTGGGAAACTCTCACAGGATGACTCAGCTCAACCCCACCCCTCCTGAGTAGATACAAATGACCTACATCTTTTCCACACTGTGACACTGAGAGATCTCTGTCTTTTGGTGCTACACCTCTGAAGATGCCAGCCACAGCTGCTGGCGAAACGTCAGGAACTACAATGCCAAGACCATGGCAATACAGCCCGGAAAACCCACAACAACCATCAGTCTGAAGAATAATACTACCCCCGGGCCCGATGGTTACATATCAGAGTTCTATAAAGCACTTCTTGGCACAGGAGGGCTGTGCAGGCTGAAATAAACAAGGTGGGTGAAATTGCCAGCCAAGTTTGGAGCCAGGGTGGACTTGCCAGGTGGGCACCCAAGGAGGATGCCTAGCACAGCCTGCCCTCAAATAGACAACTTATATTATAAATGTTGATGGAGGACACTAGTTAAAGTTAAATGTATATGACCCCATATAACTTATGTCTGTGTATTTATTGCTTTGGGCCATATTTGGGGTGCTGGGGCAACTGTCATTCTGAATTTTAGATTTACCAGAGTAGTCTATGCCATGACTTGGATGGGTGCCATCTCCAGCTATCTTGACTTTAAGGGGTAGGCTCATTTTCTGTTCTTTAGTGGCATATATTAAAATGGAGTAAGGCATTGTCTGAAGCAGTGTTTTACATTGTTTATGTGAAAGGCTATACACAAAGGGTTATTATTAAGGTTGGAGGAGGCAATGAATATACTTGCAACACACAATAATGAAATTATTGGGTTAATACTTTGAAAACCCATAAAAATTTTAATGAGAGGGACAGAATTCCAATATTTGTTACATATAAATCTAGTGTTATTATAACAACAGTTGACCATTGTTTTGAACAGTACATGCCTTATATTTTTTGTGGTAGCAAGTCTTTTGATTCTGGTATTTGCTAATAGCAAACATATTTCACATAATCATATCTGACTCACTGGAATCTATGACAGTCTGAAAAAAATTACCGAAGCAAAAGTCTCTTTGGACCTTTCCCCCAAGAATGGATTGAATCACTACAAATCATGGGTATGAAAGGATGGAAAGAATGTCTCTGTGCTATATCTCAGCCCCCTGATCATTCCCTTGATTGATTAACTCATATCTTCCAGAGTGCACTGAGCCAGCAATAAGACTGCACGAAGAAAGGCATAATTTCTTATAAATTATGCAAATTACATAAATGTGCACAGAGTTGCCTATTTTATGTAACTGCCTTTTGTCTGAAATACAAGTACTTTCCAATCTATCATCAAGGATTCTACCACTTCTTCCTATGGGTGTTATGCACTGTCAAGTTGCTTCTGACTTGTGGCGACCCTGTGAATTAACAACCTCCAAAACATACAATCATTAACAGACTTGCTCAGATCTTGCAAACAGGAGGCCATGGCTTCCTTCATTGAGTCAAGCCATCTCATGTAATAGCTTCCATCTTTCCTAGCATTATTGTATTTTCCAGTCAGTCTTCTCATGATCGAAAAGAGTCCAGTAGCACCTTTAAGACTAACCAACTTAACTGTAGCATAAGCTTTCAAGAATCACAGTTCTCTTCATCTGATGCGTCCTGTGATTCTCGAAAGCTTATGCTACAGTAAAGTTGGTTAGTCTTAAAGGTGCTACTGGACTCTTTTCAATTTTGCTACTATAGACTAACACGGCTAACTCCTCTGGATCTCTTCTCATGATGTGGCCAAAGTACAATAGCCTCAGTTTTGTCATTTTAGCTTCTAGGAAGAATTCAGGCTTGATTTGATCTAGAATTCACTTATTTGTCTTTTTGGTAGTCCATAGTATCAGTAAAACTCTCCTCCAGCACCAAATTTCAAATGAATAAATTTTCTTCCTGTCAGCTTTCTTCATTATCCAACTTTCATGTCTATACATAGTAATGGAGAATACTGGTGAGGAGTGGGCCCACCCCCATTGCCAGAGCCACCCCAGATTTATCCAGGAGTCATAGGATGTCTACTTTGGAACCTAAGGTCCCAGCAACAGGAAAATCCTCCAGGACAGTGGCAACATAGAAAAAGGCAGGAGCAGCAGCAACCCAGTATGGGCACCTTAAGGCCCCAACTCAATCACAGCCAAGAAGTTGCCAAGCCAGTCAGGACAACAGTAGCAATGAGGAAGAGTGTTGTATCAGCAGTAGTGCAGTTAAGGCCCCACTTCATTTTGTACCAACATAGGGCACATCCATATAATAAAGTTGACATCACACAGATTCTACTCCAGATGGAAACACGTTTGATTTATAGATTTAATACTATAGTTCCTAAAGGCTTAAATCAATCAGCAGAATTTACAGCTTTCTTATAAGCATTACCCATATGGGGTGAAGGAATTCTGCACTGTTCCTTTAACAGAGCAAGCTAACTAAGAACACCTATGGATGCTGAATGGGATTTAACATCTCTATGTAGAGTAGTGTAATTAATTACAGCCAACTTCAGAAGGAGTGAAGGCTTTTGCCAAGAGATTGAGTGGCACAATATCAAAGTTTGGTGTGCATGTTTGTTTTTGATGTTGTAAAATACTCCTCTGTAAAATTAATGGTTGGATACTCTATGAATGTTGTTGAATAGTTTATGTTTTGTATATTTCAGAAGAACTTTCTGTATTAGAAAGCTGCTGCTTTCTTGATTGTACAAACTGGGAACTAGTGGTAAGGGTCATATAATACCCTATGTTTGCAATTAATTGTTAAACTTGACTAGGGAAACAGTTTACTCACTGCTGTTTTTACACTTTCATAGCACAGTCTACTTAACTGTGAGCTGAAGAAACACATGTAACCATCACAAATTTTGATCAATTCATACCTGAAGATGTTTCCATTGAAATGTGGTTTATAACCAGAAGGATGTTGATTATGTGTTACTGTTGGATTGGATATAACAATTTATATTTGATGTGAATTTTGCCGGTAAATGGTATTTATTGCATATGACCAGCTGCATTGATTGTGTGAACAGTGGATTACATATGCTTCTATGAGTTACTGATAGGATTGTTACGAGATATGTCTACTTACCCCATGAATTGTTTGTAAATTTTCCAACTACACGGTTGTAGTTTTTGTTAGACTTACATTTAACACCGTGGTCCTTTTTGTTGTAGATAGAACAACAGTAGCAATGAAGAAGAGTGCTGTATCAGCAGTAGCACAGTTGGGGCCTTTTAACGCCCCACTTCAGTCACTGCCACCTAGTTCTGCCAACAGCTGCTGGCAGTTAAGCCCAACCAGGGTAACAGGAGGGAGAAAGAGGCTGCAGGAACAGCCCAGGATTCCCTTCAGATCCTACAAGACTTCAGAGGTCCTGAGCAGCTGCAGCCTGCTGCATTAGCTTCATAAGGGATTCAGAAACAGGCAGGTGAGGAAATGGCTGGGTTGACTCTCTCCAGGCTGCTCAGGAGAGACCCAGTGAAGAAGAGGAAGAACCAGGTACTGCAAGCCCCCTCTCTTCAGTTCTGAGGATCTGCAAGCCCAAGCAGGACAGAAAAGAGTGGGATGGATGAAACTGGCATGGGCATGGGCATGGGCATGGGCATGGGCATGGGCATGGGCATGGGCATGGGCATGGATACCCTCAAACCTCACAAATACCATAGTATGAATTCTCTTGATCTCCAGTGACACATTCTTATCCTTTAGGAGCTTTTGTAGTTCCTTCCAGGTGTTAGTCTCCTTCTGATTTCTTGGTTGCAGTCTACCATTTGCTTGATGACTGAGCCAAGGAATAGAAATTTTTGAACATTTTCAGTTTCTTCACTGTCAACTTTAAAATTGTGTAATTCCTCAGTAGTCATTACTTTTGTCTTCTTGATATTCAGCTGTAATCCTGCTTTGGTGCTTTCTCCTTTAACCTTAAATCAGTAGTTGTTTCAAGTCTTCGCTATTTTCTGCCAGTAACATGGTGCCATCTGCATATCTCATATTGTTAATGTTCCACCAATTTTCACTCCACCATCTAAATATAATCCAGCTATCCTTATGATATAATGAAATTAAACAAAAATGGCTGTTCCTGTACCAAATAGACAAAATCCAAAAGAGAGTGCACTCACAGGAGCATACAAGTTATAAATTTATAAGTCAATTAATCAAGTGCTTTTGCTACATGTTACTCATAAAGAGTGACCTCATTCATTTTAGTCCATTAGAATCAAGATGAAAAAGTTCCAAAAGTTCATTAAGTGTTGTTCCCTTGTAGTTTCTTCTGTATCAGGTTAAAGCAACAGTGTCCCAAACGAAATTCTTTCCCTTCCTCTTCTCCGGAAAGGTTCCCAGTATATTACGCCGCGGTAGTATTCCAAATGATGGTTAATGCCCAATCTGACTGCCGGCTGTATAAGCTCAGATTTCGTTCATTTGCTTCCTCAGGGGCATTATATACCGCTGTAATACATACATATATTCATACATGACCTTTGTATTATCAATACAGCAAATTAAAAATAATAAATAATAAATACTCCTCATCATTTTACCCATACAGACCTGTTGCTTTCTTGTATTTTCTGAATTCCCTTGGAAAGGGAGGACACCGGTGGCTGCATGTGGATTCGCGCAGCCTCCCTATTGTCTGTCGGTGTCTCTTATGCAAATTCTTTAGAATCAAGCATTTCATTTAAAGGGACCGTTTCTAATTCTCAAGTAAAACCCTTGTTACCACAATTGTGGATTCATTTATCAGAAAACCATTTACAAAAAACAATTCAAAGAAAGTTCGTTATTCAAGCCTGAAGGTTTAACTGTTTGTAATTCATGAATCCAAAAAGCCTCCCTCCGTAAAAGAACAGTTTGATCTGTTACCTCAAGGACCGCAACTTTAAAACATCTCTCATTGTGAGTTCTTTCCACAAAATGCTGAACTAGAGGCGCTTCCAATGTTCTGTTCCGGATTCGAGACATATGTTCCAGTATACGTACTTTAAGGGGTCTAGTAGTACATCCAACATAAAATAATTTACATGGGCATTCAATTATATAAACCGTATTGTAAGTTTGACAGGTAGCAAATTGTTTCAGTATCAGTTTCCTGTCTCCAATCTGTATCTCCTGCCCCTCCCAAATAAGTCTGCACACACTACAGTGACCACATTTAAAGGTACCTGACGGGAGTTTAGAATCAACTCGCGGTTTTCCCAGCTTAGCATGGACAAGCCTATCCCTTAGGCTACCTGTTCTGCGTAATCCACAGACAGGGCACTGTTCACATCCTTCAATACCCTCAATAATATGCCAATGCTTATTTACAATCTTGATAATCTGATTTGTCAAAGGGGTAAAGTCAAGAGCCCATTTAATTCTCTGTGTTGGTTGTTGGAGCTGTGTCTCAAACAGGCGTGATCTATCAGTGGCCTTAGCACGATTTAGGGCCGCCCGAACAACTCTCCAGGGATAATTTCTATTAAGGAAACCCCTGCACATATTTTCACTGTCCCTTTCAAAATCACACATTGTCGATGTGTGGAACAGCCATTTTTGTTTAATTTCATTGTTACGTATGGCTACCTTTAAGGAAACATTAGCCTTTACGGCAGAAGAACAGCATGAAATCTTGTCTGGTATGACCTCGCTTATGAATGAGTCCAGCAATGTAATTAAGGATGAATGGGACACCCTTTCTTTTCTTAAGTCTAAAAAGGTTAAGTTTGATTTGCATGCCTCCACCCTTTATGACTATCATACTACCCAACGTATCCCGCGGGGTACGCGTATCCCGGTGTCCTCCCTTTCCAAGGGAATTCAGAAAATACAATACAATACAAGAAAATACAATACAAGAAAGCAACAGGTCTGGGTAAAATGATGAGGAGTATTTATTATTTATTATTTTTAATTTGCTGTATTGATAATACAAAGGTCATGTATGAATATATGTATGTATTACAGTGGTATATAATGCCCCTGAGGAAGCAAATGAACGAAATCTGAGCTTATACAGCCGGCAGTCAGATTGGGCATTAACCATCATTTGGAATACTACCGCGGCATAATATACTGGGAACCTTTCCGGAGAAGAGGAAGGGAAAGAATTTCGTTTGGGACACTGTTGCTTTAACCTGATACAGAAGAAACTACAAGGGAACAACACTTAATGAACTTTTGGAACTTTTTCATCTTGATTCTAATGGACTAAAATGAATGAGGTCACTCTTTATGAGTAACATGTAGCAAAAGCACTTGATTAATTGACTTATAAATTTATAACTTGTATGCTCCTGTGAGTGCACTCTCTTTTGGATTTTGTCTATCCTTATGATATATTCTGCATATAGAGTGAAAAGATAGGGAAATAATATACATCCTTGTATGACACCTTTGCCAACTGAAAACCATTCTGTTTCTCCATTTCTTCCTTCTGCATGCAGGTAATTCTGAGTTTCGCTACCACATATCTCACAGACAAGCTTTGTTCCTGTGCAGTTAGCTATAAAGCAGTTCCAAATTCTTTAGGTGAGAATTTAAATAAGCTGTAGTATGTTTCTACGCTGTGTAATTTATTCTTGTGCTATATCTATTGCCCTGTTTCTTACCAGCAGAATAGCGAGCAGCATGTAAGATATAAAAACATTGAATTGATACTTGCGGTGCAACATCACAAACAATATCTGAATCCATCCTATGAACTGCCCATACACTGGCTCACAGAACAGACCTTTAATGTGATAATACAGTTACTGGCTGCAGTTTGGAAAATGAAGGTTTCCAATACATTTCTTAGGGAGTAAGTCCTACTGAGCTTAATGTTTATTTCTGAGTAAACATGCTTAGAATTTCACTTTAATACATCCACACCTGATCACAACAGAATAAGAAAGAAGCCACTGAAGCAAAACTAAATCTCCCAAAATCATATATCAATATAGCACTCTGGATTTTTTCCGTTTAGTGATACTTATGAAAGTGAAAGAATGCACGTCAATAGAAATATTTCCTTGATAGGTGAAAGCAGTGTATTTCATCCTAACTGCCAATAAAAAGAAATAAAACACATATTTAGTTATTCATTTCAAAGATCTCTGACTCAAACCAACCTGATCTACATTCTTTTAATAAACAAGCAGCTATGAAATGGGTTACAGAGATGTTGCCAATATTCTTGAACTACCTGATAATTTCCTTCAGAATGCAGATTTTAAAAGAAAAAAAATCAATGGGCCAGAACAAACAACAGTGTTGTCATTATGTATTTTGTTGTTACCAGGGCTTTTTTTCAGCTGGAACATGGTGGAACGGAGTTCCAGCACCTCTTGAAAATGGTTGCATGGCTGGTGGCCCTGCCCCCTGATCTCCAGGTAGAGGGGAGTTTAGATTGCCCTCTGTGACCGTTTTCATCTAGGGCTATTTAAACTTTAAAAAAACTCCCTCCTTGTTCCAGCTGACCCAAAGTGATGTCATTTTGTGGTCCTGGGAGCATGTGTGCACTTTGTGCACGAGCATGTGGTACCAGGAGCACGACCTCCCGCCAAGAGTTGCCCCCTGTGCTGGCAACCCACTGAGTCCCACCACTTCTTTTCCCAGAAAAAAAGCCCTGGTTGTTACTGTAAGGCTGCTAGAGTAAAAAAAATGAATCAGGCAAGCTTCTTCTCCTTTTTTAGAATATATCATTTACTCGATTCAACCACTTCATTATGGTAAAATATATTAAGAGGATTTGTTGTTGCTGAATTTTGTTTCTAATTTGTGGTGCCTAATTTTAGTTAGGAAAGTTTCTGGAAGGGATAGCAGTCTGTACGGGCACAAATCACCAGAAGTAAGGTTTAACAGATTCAGTCTAACTAAAAACAGCAGTTTGCTGCCAAACCTTTTGCCTCTGTGAAATAGTAAAATGTTCCAAGGAACACTTGTCATGTGCCTTCACCTCTAAAAAGTTTGTTTACTACCTCCCAGGCCGTATTTCTTATACACTACCGATTTGAGTTGCCTAGTTCATAACACCGCAAGTCTCACAAAGTGACTTCTGTGCCACAACAGAGAAGTTTCATATTTAAGCACCATTCTCAGTTTATATTAGGCCTCACATGGTAGAATACACTTCCATTTAGGATCAGATTGCCGGGGCCTGGCCTGGAGAAATTTCTGGGCTGCCCCTCCCAATCCATTCTCTGTTGTCCATCCTCCTGCCACAGTTGCTGTGGCCAGCAGCATCTAAGTCCCAATTTAAACTTGACTCAAATGCAGTGAAGAGTTTCTGCATGCAATTTTTCATGGATTCTGCATCCCATTTTAGCTGCACTTCTGTTAGGGTTGCCAGCTCTGGGTTGGAAAATTCCTAGAGATTTGGAGGTGGAGTCTAGGACCTCAGTGAAGTGATGTTAGCACACTGGTGCATGCCAGTGGAACATACTGGAACATTACTGGAACATTACTTCCAGTAAAAAACAGTAGTGTGGATGCTCTTGCATTTACAAAAACTCTGTGGTAAAACCACATAGTTTTTGAAAATGCTGGAGAGTCATTACTTCCAGATTTTACCAGAAGTGATGTTAGTGTGCCAGCACAATGCAGGGATGCAGGCACTACTCCTCAGTATCTCCTGGGAGTTGCTAACTCCATCCTGTTAACCCCAAGAAACCCTTTCCTCACCAGGTTTCTATAAAACCATCTCAGAACAGCAAGACTCCTGTCTGGGGCTGGCTGCTTGGCACATATAATTCCAGTGCTGTATTAATCGCACTAGTTACCTGTTTGTCTCAGGGCCCAATTCAAAATGCTGGTTGCTATCTTTAAACCCCACACAACTTAGGGCCTTCACACTTATTGCACTGCATCTCCCAGTACACTCCCATGAACCACCTTCATTCCTCAGACAGCATTCTTCTTGCACTTTCTCTTAGGATTGTCCATATAGCAATAGTTAGATTATGGGCTTTGTCTGTGATGGATCCAGTTTGGGTGTGGTGGACACCTTCACTTGCTGCATTTTTATTTCAGAGGGCACTTGATGGAAGGTAAACTGTTTTGGCAAATTTGTCTGCATTTTTAATCTATGTGCTGTGTTAAATTTTATTAATGGACCGCTACGTTGTTTTTGTGTCTTTGCAACATGATGTTGTGAAGTTAACCAACTTTAGTATGAGGCAGTAAGGCACGATATACATATTTTAAATTAATGAATAAATCACATTTAAAGTGGCCCTAATTTGCTGCACAGCAACTGATGGCAGAAAATAGGGATTAAGACAGTGGTAGTGTGTCCTCATTGTCCTGTTTCAACATGTCCGAGGATGTGGTTATCTAAGGTTGTAAGAGACTCTTTACATGAAGCCTCTTACACAAGAACACTCAAGTGAAGGGAGATGCAATATTAGCCGGGAAGCATAGTTTAAAAAGATAGAGGCAAAGGCTCTGTCAATTTCCCCTCTCTACAGAGCTGGCAAAGATCACTGCTCAGAAGGTTTGTTAATTTCCGCTTCACCTCTTTGAGGAGCTGAAGAGGAAATTAACAAACCCTCTGAGCAGCGATCTTTGCCGGCTCTGTAGAGAGGGGAAATTGACAGAGCCTTTGCCTCTGTCTTTTTAAACTATGCTTCCTAGATAACATTGTGTCTTCCTTCACTTGAACGTCCTTCTGTAAGAGGTCTCATGTAGAGAGACTCTACGTAGCAATAATATATTGTCTTGACCTGAAGAATGTCTCATTATTAGGCTCTTCACAGTTAGTCATATATGGCAGTAGGGTTGCCAACTTGCTGTCCCTGGCTTTACTCACCTGGCTGACAAGGAGGAAAGGCGGGGGGGGGCAAAATGCCACACTCTCACTCTTCCCCATTATGCCTGTGATGGAGGAGTCACAGGGCATGCTGAAGCCCAGTTGACTAATGGGTGATTTTTACTGAACTGGGCCACAGCTCCTGTCGTGCCAAAATATAACATCTTTTTCCAGCATGATGGGGGAGTTGTGGGTCATGCTAAAACCTATTTCAGTAAAAACTACCCCTTTGGAGGCAATTTTTACTCTACTGGGCTTCAGCAGACC
Source organism: Eublepharis macularius (assembly GCF_028583425.1). Taxonomy (NCBI): domain Eukaryota; kingdom Metazoa; phylum Chordata; class Lepidosauria; order Squamata; family Eublepharidae; genus Eublepharis; species Eublepharis macularius. The sequence continues at coordinate 65,775,465 of NC_072796.1, read as the reverse complement.
CCATGGGATGTAGGGGTAAGTCCTCTGCTGCCCCCTCCCTCAGCCCCTTACTCCCCCCACTTAGGCCCCTGGCAAACTGAAGTTCCAGGTCCCAGGAGCCAAACAGGGGGCAGATGGCAGCAGGTTCTTACCTCTCACATGCATATCCTCCCATGCCCCCTGTTGTACCAGAAAATGACATTTTCTGGCACCATGCAGAAGCTACAGGTTGCTAAAAAAATTGCCCCCAAACTTAGTTTGCAGTGTGATATGGGAGCATGCACATGCTTCATGAGCGTGCCTCCCTCCAAGGTGCTTTCCCCCCCTCTGGCCAAGTGAGTGGAGGTGGGGAGTGGGGGATCCTTTGCCTCAGGGTGGCATCCCTACTTGCAGGTATTATAATGACTCAACAGGTATTATATTGCCCAGGTATTATAATGACTCAACAGAAAGCAGTTCTTGCAAATGAACCATGCTGAAATTCAACAGCACACAAAGGGATAGGGTGTTTAAAATTACATTTCCAGTCCATGAATCATTTCTGAAATTCTGAAGGCTTATAGAATAAATTTCAAAAACCCGCCACTTTAGCAGTGGTGGGGGTATAGCAGTGATTTACATGAGTTCAAAACAACAGATCGGATGCTGTCAGTTAGCTGTGTGTACTTCCTGTATGCTGTGTGTACAGCTGTCTCCCCTCCTCCAAAGTTCTCTTTCAGATAAAATTTGGCATGTTGGGACTTCCGGTTTGGGATTCATGGAGGTCTAACGCAGCTCAAAGAGCTGGGCTGTCCATGCCGTTGTTTGTGGAGGCTGGAGGGGCACAAACTGCCCGCAGCCCCCTGTTCCCAGGCGGGGAACAGGCAAGTACGCTCGAGAACCTGAGGGCGCGTTGATCTCGGGTGTGAGGGGGGTTCTACACAATGAGCCCCTTCCACCCTTGAGGTCCCACCCGAAGAAAGGTTTGCTAAAATCTCTGCAACAGCTCTGGAGTCAGTTTCTGGCATAAGACCTACATGCCCAAGCTTCAGTAAACCAGGAAGGGAATTGGAATTGATCAGATAATTGAAGCAGCGATTACAACCCAAGAGAAACATCTAAGAAGGTAAAGATTGCTATCTCTCAGTACAGGACAGATTATAAAAAGGAGTAAAGAGATAAAGACGACTTAAAAACTGCAAGGGACTTGTTATATATAGGAGAGAACTCCGGCAAGTTAACTTTTTAAAAAAGTGACATTATAAAGAGAAATAAACGCGGAAAACTGATTATTGTTTACATACCTGCGGCTAAGAGGAGATAACGAACTGTGAGAAAGTTTTAACATCGCGAGAACTGCCGTGAAGAAAGGAGGAACAGGAAGTGCGTCAAAATCATAGAGAGACTGGTGAGAAGCGGTTTGCTAAAAGCGGAAGTAGAAAGCCGCCATTTTGAAGAAGGGCAAAGCTGTGGCTTCAAAGAAAACGGAAGTAGGCCATCTTGGATGAGGGTAAGGGAGATTACTTCAATATAAAACCATAGAGAAAAGACGCCCAACATTTTGGACCGTGCAAGCATTAACTTTTAAAAAATAAGCCGAATTGGGACATTTAAAATTAACAGAAAGGAGTAAATTAGCGCCACGGAGTTGAGGAAAAGAGCGGACTAGTGGGAGCGAGGTAGATCTAGCCCCATGATGTCAAAGAAGGAGTGGCAAACTGCGCTGGAAAATTTGGACAAAAAAGTTTCAGAAGGAAATAAAGAGCTTAAAGAAATGATGCAAGAGAACTTTAAAGATTTTAAAGAGGCACTCAAATCGGAGATGGCAGAACTCACAAAGAAAATTGATCAAGTACAGAACGAACTGCAAGCTACACAGCAGAGGGTAAATGATGTAGAGAATACAGTTGACACTTTAGCAGACGTGCAGAGAACAGAGATGAGAGGAATGAAGGGAAGAATGGCCGTAGCTGAATGTAAACAAACGGAAAAACTACTTAGAATGCGCGGAATTCCGGAGATTACAGAAAAATCAGCCCAAGAACAGATTTCAGAAATTTTGGCAGGTTACCTGGGAAGAGAGGAAGAGGAGATTGCAGCTCTCCTGGACATGGCATACAGAATTAATTCAAAATTTGCAGCACAGAGGAAGTTACCAAGAGATATGATTGTGCAATTTACGACCAGAAGTATAAGAGAGACAATTGTAAGCAAACAATTCCAAGAACCATTAGAAGTCGATGGGAAGGTGGTGAGAATCATGAAAGAATTGCCCAGATCGGTGTTGGTGGAGCGGAAAAAATACAGAGAGCTGGTCCAAATGTTAAAGGACTTGAAAATTAGATATAGATGGGAAATACTGGAAGGACTGGCATTTGAATTTGGTGGAACAAGGAAGAACATTAGATCTGGCCATGAGATGGAAGTTTTTATTAGGGACAATGAAAAGGACTTACCAAAAATACAAGAATGTAACCATGGAGTGTAAAATTATATCTTGGAATGTAAATGGACTAAATTCACCTTGTAAATGTAAGGCTATTTTCCATTGGCTTCTAAAACAAAAATGTAATATAGTATGCTTGCAAGAGACACATATTAGAAAACAGGACTTAAAGTATTTAAAATTGGCAAAACTGGGAAATGAAATTGCAGCTGCCTCCAAAAAGAAGAAGAGAGGAGTTGCACTGTACATAAAGGAGGAGCTGCAGCCAAAACTAGTTTTAAGCGATGTAGAAGCCAGATATCTAGCGGTGGAAATAATTTGGAACTTAAAAAAGATTTTGGTGATTGGAATTTATGCACTGAACGGCGCAAAAGAAAACTTTTTTAAGGACTTGCAAGGTCAACTAGAAGAGTTGACTTATGATCAAATAATTATGGCGGGCGACTTTAACCGAGTTACAAGCTTGGAAGAAGACAAGAAATCTAAAATTGCACAGAAAAAAAGAGGACTTTTGCCAGTCATTTTTTGCAATCAAAGAGAAAGAAAGTCTGGAGGATGTATGGAGGAGACAAAATCCTAAAAATAGACAATATACTTTTTACTCTGCAAGACATTTTACATTATCAAGAATTGATATGATCTGGGCTTCCAAAGAATTGACGTTGTGGACTAGAGATGTGGAGATTATGCCTAAAGTAAGCTCAGATCATAATCCAATTATGTGGAGATTTGGAAAAAATATTTAAAAAAGAGGATGGAGGATAAATGAAGACTTGCTGCAGATAGAAGACAATATGGCGTTGCTGCGAAAGGAGACCAAGTTCTTTATACAATGCAACATAAATAAGGATGTGTCAACTTACAAGGTATGGGACACCTACAAAGTGGTAATTAGAGGAATACTGATGGACTTAAACGGAAGAGATAGAAGGAGAAAAGAAGAAAAATAAAGGAAATAATGGAAAAAATTAAAGCCAAAGAGATGCAACTTAAGAAAAGACCAGGGAAGAAGCGAATATATCAGGATATAAAAATATTGCAGGAGCAATTGACGGCAATGAACAACAAAGAATTGGAGTGGAACTTGAAAAAAATGAACCAAAAAATATTTGAAGGTGCAAATAAACCTGGCAAATACCTAGCTTGGCAATTGAAAAAGAAAAAAGAGAAGAAAACTATAATTAAAATCCGAGAGGAAGATAGAATATTATTGGACCAAACAGCCATCAGTAAAGCCTTCTATAAATTTTATGCAAAACTGTACCAGAAAAAAGACGTGAATGGGGGTTCAATAGAGGAATACCTGGAGAAAATGAAACTACCAAAGATGTCGGAGGAATGGAAAGAAAAATTAAACAGAGAAGTGACAGAGGAAGAAATAAAAAAGGCCATCCAATCAACGAAATTGGGGAAAGCACCGGGACCGGATGGACTAACAGCAAAGTTCTATAAAGTGATGGCTAACGAATTGGCACCTTTTCTGAGAGAGGCAATGAATGAAACTATGCAAGGCAAAAAATTCCTGATTCATGGAATGAAGCTAACATATCACTGATTCCGAAAGATGGACTGGACTTGACTAATGTTAAAAATTATAGGCCAATTTCGTTATTGAACAATGACTATGAAATATTTGCAAAAGTTTTGGCAGAGAGAATAAAAGGATGGCTGGTGGAATTCATTGCAGAGGAACAGGCAGGATTTCTACCTAACAGACAAATCAAAGATAATTTAAGGACAGTAATAAATGCTATTGAATATTATGACAAGCATTGTGATAGGGAAGTTGGTTTCTTTTTCGTGGATGCAGAAAAAGCATTTGACAATCTGAACTGGGACTTTATGTTTGCCACTATGGAAAAGCTGCAAATGGGAGAAAGGTTCATACAAGCGGTCAGAGAAATTTATAGAGACCAAAGTGCAGCGATTGTAATGAATGAGGACTTAACCAAAAAATTGAAAATAAGCAAAGGAACAAGACAGGGTTGCCCTCTGTCTCCATTGTTGTTTATTCTGGTTTTGGAAATATTGATGGTTCAAATACGAGAAGATGATACAATCCGAGGTATAAAAATAAAGGAATTTTCCTACAAGGTCAGAGCATTTGCGGATGACATAATGTTAATAGTAGAAGATCCAATTGAAAACATGCCAAAGGTAATAGAGAAAATAAAGCAGTTTGGGGATCTAGCTGGATTTTATGTGAATAAAAAGAAGTCAAAAATACTATGCAAGAATATGACTAAACAGAAGCAACAAGAACTAATGGTGATAACGGACTGTGAGGTAACTAACAAAGTAAAATATCTTGGTATTGAACTGACTGTGAAAAATATAGATTTATTCAGAAACAACTATGATAAATTGTGGATACAAATAGAGAGAGACTTGATAAAATGGAATAAATTGAATTTATCATAGTTGGGAAGAATAGCAGCAGTAAAGATGAATGTTTTACCACGAGTGATGTTCTTGCTGCAAACAATTCCAATTATTCGAGACAAAACAGTTTGATAAATGGCAAAGGAAAATTTCAGACTTTGTGTGGGCAGGCAAGAAACCACGCGTGAAAATGAAAGTATTACAGGATACGAAGGAAAGAGGTGGCTTGCAACTGCCCAATATAAGACTATATTATGAAGCAATATGCCTGGTATGGTTAAAAGATTGGATAACGTTAAAAAATCGTAAATTGCTGACCCTGGAGGGACATAAAAAAATATTTGGATGGCATGCATACATGTGGTATGATAAAGTAAAAGCGGACTCGAAGTTTTTGCACCATTATATTCGGAGAAGCCTCTTCACAGTCTGGAAAAAATATAAGGTTTACATGGAAGATGGAATTCCTTCATGGGTGGTTCCGTATGAAGTAATAGATCTGAGAACTGTCGACAATGAGCAGCAACGTCTAACCTACAAGGAGATAACACAAGTACAACATTCAATGCTAAGAATAAAAACAGAAGAAGAGTTGTCTCCTTGTTATGGATGGTTTCAATATAGACAGATCAGAGATCTTTATAACTCGGACTGCCTAAAAGGAGGTATAAGAATGGAAAATTCTGAACTAGAAGAAGTGATGCTACAAGAAGGTAAGAAAGAAATATCTAAGATTTATAAACTACTTCTGAAATGGCATACGGAAGATGAAACAGTTAAAATCCAGATGGTGAAGTGGGCAATAAACTTTCATAAAGAAATAGCAATGGAGGCGTGGGAACACCTGAAGATTTCAACTTGTACGAATATTAAAGAGAATGTATACAAAATGATCTACAGATGGTACTTAACAAAGCGCAAAGAAAATTGCGCTAGGGAATACGAATATGTCTGACAAATGCTGGAAATGCAAAAAGCATGAAGGATCATTGTACCATATGTGGTGGACTTGTGAAGTAGCTAAGCAATATTGGGGAGATATAACTGAAGTAATTAATGAGATTTTACAAATTCAAATAAATAAGAACCCAGAATTGTTGCTACTGAACTTGGGGATGGAAGCTGTTCCAATGCAGTACAGAACATTGCTATTTTACATGACTACAGCGGCAAGACTTTTGTACGCGCAGAAGTGGAAAGTACAAGAAATACCAACCATAGAAGACTGGATTTACAAATTGCTGTACATGGCAGAAATGGATAAAATGACAAGGAAGCTTAAAGATCTTGACCTAGGACAATATATTGCTGATTGGGGGAAATTGAAACAATATTTAGAGAAAAAATGGGATGTGAAAGGAGAACTGTGGCAGTTTGAGAATTTCTAAAGGGCGGTGTTGTAAATGGAGGAGAGAAGTGACTTTACCATTAAGGGGGAAATTTAATTATAACAATCTAAGCTAATTTTATGATTAAGGAAATTTGATTTAGATTATATAGTTTAAGAAAGGAAAAGTAAAATTGATACATTAGAAAATTTATACTATATACTATATATAATATATTATGATGTATGGTGTTAGTATATCACATTGCATACTATATTGGGATGTTATGATATGTTATATTATAATGCATGCTATGTTATATTGTATGCTATGCTATATTGTATGGAATAGTATATAACAAATACTATATTGATAGTATATTTGATAGAGAATATACATAAAAGAACTAGAACATGTTTAGAGTAAGAGATATTATGATCTATGTGTTGCAGATAAATATATGTTATGTTATATTACAATGCATGCTATGCTGTATTGGATGGTATAGTATATAACAAATACTATATTGATAGTATATTTGATAGAGCATATGCATAAAAGAATTAGAATATGCTTAGAGTAAGAGAGATTATGATCTATGTGTTGTAGAAAAACATAAGTGAAATAGAATTAAGCAATAAAAGGGGGTAAGGGTTGGAAAGCTGTTGGAAGTCAATAGGGAGGGGGGAGAAAAAGGGTGGGGAACAGAACTAATTAGATATGAAGGGAACGTATGTATCAACTCTGAAAATTCAAACTCACCAATAAATTTTTTTTTTTAAAAAAAGATAAAATTTGGCATGTTTTGCTAACACGATCAAATTTTATTTACAATTTTCACCAGATGATTAACTATTATTTAGGGTTTTGTCATCACTTTGGCAGATCATATTACACTGTATATGTCTAGCTACCGACTATTTCTGAGTAATAAAAATATTCCAAGTTACTCCATGTAGCCATCCATTTCTATTTAATATATCTGCTACTAACTTTCAGGGCTAGTATAGAATTCCTTCCTTTTCATCTGGTTTGGATCATGCAATTTCAGTGTTTACACCATGGCTGTTAAACTGATCCATACTGATCTGATTGTATGTTATGCTTGTTATGATGAGGTTCAGTATCCTTCCCTCGTCACATTTGGAATATCATCAAGTTGTCATAGAACCAAATTCTTCAGTTATATATTCTATCAAAAATGAATAGTTACCTTTCACTCTCATTTGTGAGGCTAGGGAATGTATCTGAGAAATGAAAAGTTTCATAATTATACGTGTCATGTTAAAACCTCTCTTAAATAGCGCACCTTCAAGAGGAACCTTATTCTCTGCTCCACATTATTAGATATTCATTTGCTGGTTTTCTAAAAAAGCTGTGAGCTGAAGCCAAATGAAATACTATACAGCTGCCAATAAAAATTTTACAACAGCCAAGCATTTCAAACATACCCTGGCATTTTTCAAAACAGTGACTTGTATTGGGCTGTGAGGAAGGAATTACATATATGTGAAAGATCTGAATATTACTGAAACCATCTAAAAACTCAGGTCACAATCCAGCTCCCAATACATATGACATTAAAGAGCAGCGGAAGAACAGCTCTTAATAGGAGCCAAATGTAAAGCTTCCCTCCTTGTTGGCCCCTGTGATAGGCACTGCTGCCCTGCCTCCCTATACCATCATAGCCAGGTAATTGCCTGCAGACAGAGACCTTTCTGTGCCTCACAATAGAGGATATGCAGCAGCTCAATGCCCCCATCTCTGCCCCCATGCAAGACTGCTTAGAGCAAAGGCAAGAACTGTGCTCTGTGGTAATCTTCATTTGTGCTCTCAGGTTATAATGGTTAAGCTTATGTTTCTGCTAATATGTTGTCTAGTTGTAGAGGTGATTTCTCTGACTTTATCTTAAATATTATTTTCACAGTTAACAATAAAGGTCAATACAATGACTTAGAATTACTGAAATGAATAATACAGTAATAATACAGCTCAAGCATTTTTTGTAAAAAAAAAAAAATGATGGCTTGTCATCTCTTCCTACAAAAAAAAATCTTGTTTTTTAACATAGTGAGCTCTGAGAAAGAGAAAACAAATAGCTTTAAATAGTTATTATTTCCTGGCTGATTTCATGTTGATTATATACAGGCATCTCTCTCAGACTCTCTTTCTGCCTCTTATACTCTCTCTGTGTGTGTATAGATGGAGACACACAACTGTATATGTGTGTTTACAGTTCAAGGATATTATTCAGCATAGCAGTATTTCAAAATATTAGTAGTTCAACTGAAAAGGTCTTTGTTCTTCTCACTTTACAAAAAAAAGCAAAGCCTCTTCCAAGACATACCAGCTCTCACACAGTCATGTAGATTGCAGTTTTTAAAGTGGTTTGGCTGTGATGACCTGTGAGACTTGGCCTTGCCCCTAGAACTCACAGGCACCTCAGTCTACATCATCATGAGGCACTGGGTTTTAAATCAAGTTGGTTCCATTAAAGTTAATGAAACAGACCCAAATATTTGGGTTTAACCAAGCAGTTCAGAACCATATTGTATATCTGTGAGTGTGTTCACATCTGCAGTAATAGTTCCTGCTATTTTTCAATCATCCAAGTACGTTTTGAACTATGTTGATGTAATAAATCAGTAAAATCTTAATAATGAAACTGCTTATAATTGCCCCCCCCCAGTTGAAATGAAAGGCAGACACAAAGCTTGGGATTAAATTGGGCCACTTTATTAATTACAACATAACTTGTCGCTATGGCATAGGATCTAACTAACTAGCGGTACAGGTCAAGTGATAGGGTCACTGCAGACCTCCGCCTTGACCTGTCTGGGTGAGCCTCCACTGCCCCAGGGGCGAGCCATCCAGTGAATGGCTGTACCTGGCGGCCAGGCAAATGGTTCCCCCTCCAAGCCTGCAGCACCTTGCCGTACAGGAGGAGGGCCTTACTTGTACAGGTGAGCCACGCAGCAGTCTGCCCTCACAACTGGCTACCGTACAGCCCACCAGCTGCTCCAGACACACTCCAATTCCTCACCAATGAGAATGTGCCAAGGAGGTCACCAGCCCGCTCATTTTGCCATCCTAACCTGCCAATGCCTAGGGTCAAGCCTCTGCTTAGACCCTTGTGCCCCACAGGTGGCTTATGGCCAACCTGAGCCCTTGCCATAGATCATTCAAGAATACGTTGTTGTCCACCCCTGAGAGGTGGACCCCATCACCCCTATATAGGTTTGCACGCTCAGCCTGAATCAAGGGGTGTGGCAAGTAAATCCCCAGCCACTGTCCCAGGGCTTTCTCAAGGGCTCTGTTGGCCTTATGCCTAGTCCGCTCCATCCTCACAGGATGTAACGCTTCCCGCCACACCCGGCGTGTAAGCATCGCTGACCAAATTATCAGCACTTCAGGCCAGAACTTGCCTATGTACAGGAAGTCCTCCCGGGCCTGCAAAGACAGGGCCCTGCCCTTAGCCAAGCCAAGGTCATTATCACCTAGATGAATGACCAAAATGTGAGGGGACGGACCAGTTCTCCCCTCAAAGAGGAGTGGCAGCAACCCAGGCCAACGAAGGCCTCTACGGCCCTGCCACTTGACCGTGGCCCACTCACTAAGGCCAAGCTGAGACCCAATCAGAGTCCTTCTGGCTTGGTGGGCTGCCCAAAAGACCATACTGTGCCCGCAGATGAGGACCCGAAGCCTCTTGTGGCGAGACACAGCACCAGAAGAAAGAAAAGAACCAACAAATTACAAATACGTCAAAGGTTACATATAACCCTTGTACACTGAGGACCGCCATTGCCCAACCTTCTGGATCATAGGCCTGGGAAATCCCATGGCTGCTGCTGTTGAAGCAGCCACAATCCTGAAGGAATGGGTGCCAAATTTAACATCTGCGAAACCTAGACTAGCAAGAGCCTTGCCTGTAACTGCCCCAAACTGATACCTGGTGAGAGGGGTGTCGTCCACATGACAGAAAAGCAAACCCTCACCTTCCCCTCTCAACTCCACATAGTGCTTAAGCGTGCTTATGGGACATAATCCAGGCTCCGAACAGGCACTCAACTGAACTACAGTTCCCTTACCCCTCTGATCAGTTTTAGACTGCGTGATCCTAAGAGTAACTGTATTGCCAATGAATTTGAGGTCTTGCACCATAAGGGCATGACCCGACCCATCCCTAAGGGATTGGACCACCAATTCACTGACACACAAAGCACCAAAAATGTCATGAGAGCAGCCACATGAAATAATGCCACCTCGAAATACCGGCAGCATACTTTCTTCCACACCAGGCAAAGGCCTCAGAGGACAGAAGGAGAAATAGGTTGCCTAATATCAGCCCTCGGTCCCTGCTCACGTGACCAACCCTCAAGCATCTTCCTCATCCTAAAGTCCCCAGTGGTGTCATCCATTCCCCTGGCCTTGCTCTCAAAAGCGAGAGCCGCTAGCTGGCTTCTTATGCACTTGACCGCCAGCCCCTTACCTTTCTGTTTGACACAAAATCGCATAAGTTGTTTCACCGGTATGGACTGTACCTATGACAGTCTGGCATCATGCCTAAAGCATGAAAATTGACGCACTGCCCGGCTGTAAGACTGCCAGGTACTAGGGGCAATAGCTAATTGGATGGCCTTTCACACCTCTACCATCCAAGGCTCCAAAGCTCCTGGGGCATCTGAGCCAGCTGTAAGTTGCCTCCGGGGCAAGCTGCCAAAACCGTTCCATCTGCAAGCAAGACAGAGCATCTGCTATACAGTTATTTACACCTGGAACATGCCTTGCCAAAACCAAAATGTTTAGCCTCAAACACTGAAGTGTGAATGCCCTGACCAGCCTCATATCCCAAGGAGATCTAGATGAGAGGGAGTGAAAGACACACACCACTGCCTGGTTATCACACCAGAAATGGACAGTACGGTCCGCCAGTTCAGCCCCCCACAAATAGACCACCACTAATATGGGGAAAAGCTCCAAAAAGGTCAGATCTGAAGTGAGTCCAAGATGTATCCAGCATTCAGGCCACTGCTTAGCACACTAGTGCCCCTGAAAAAACACCCCAAAACCTGTGGACCCAGATGCATCAGAGGACACCTGCAACTCTGCCTCCAACAGGAGGCACTCCCTCCAGAAAGTAACACCGTTATATTGAGACAAAAACTCCTGCCAGACCACCAGATCGGCCCTCATAGGTCGGCTAATCCATAGCCTGTGATGGGGTAACCTAAGGCCTCCCATGGCATCACAAAGGCGTCATAAAAATGCCTGACCAGGTGCCACAACCCTACATGCAAGTTAAGGTGTCCAACTAGCTGCTGGAACTCTAACAGGGAAACCTTGTGCCTCTCCAAAAAATAAGCCACTTGAGCCCGCAGCTCCTCTAGCTTCTGGGGCGGCAGACGCAAAGTCTAATGCAAAGTATCTAATTCTATGCCCAGAAAGGTAAGTACCGATGATGGGCCCTCAGTTTTTTCATGAGCCAAAGGAACCCCAAGTTCCTCAGCCAGGCCCATGAAGCCAGCTAAAAGGTGGGCACACTGGGCAGTGCCCCATGGTCCCACAAAAAAGAAAATCATCTAAATAATGGGCAGTGTCCCGGCATGATAGCTGAGACCTCACGGCCCATTCCAGAAAGGTGCTAAAATGTTCAAAAGCCGCACATGAAATAGAGCATCCCATAGGGAGGGCCCTATCCATGTTGTACCAGCCTTCAAACGAAAATCCCAAGAGTTCAAAATCTCCAGGATGAATGGGCAAGAGGTGAAATGCAGACTTAATGTCGCATTTGGCCACTTCTGCCCCAACCCCACACTGCCTAACCAATTTGACTGCTTTGTCAAAGGATGTGTAATGCACTAAACATAAATAGTCAGGAATGCCGTCATTCACTGACCCGCCCCTGGGATAAGAAAGGTGGTGAATGAGGCGGAACTCGCCAACCACCTTCTTTGGCACCACACCTAAAGGGGAGACTCTAAAATTAAAGCCCTAAAACTCGTCCCTCCCTACACTCCTTGGCTGTCTTAGAATGTACAACATCCTCCATGCCGACAACAGAACATAAATTGGCCGACATAAAGTGGGACTGAGGGCTCTGAAATGGAATTCTAAAACCTATGGTAAAACCTTCTAACAAATAACAAGCATCTTGGCACTTTGGGAAGCCAGATAAAAGGCGTCTAAAGACCCTCAGTCTTATGGGGCTGGGACCCTTTTCCAGAAGAATGGACACTACCACCCCTCCCCCTCTCTTTCCCCATTTTCTCAGCTGACATGGGCAGGCCTCAAAGGGGTGGGGGCCGCCACAGATGAAGCACTGATGTTTGAAACCACAGGCCTTTCTGGAGCAAGATCCCTGGGAGTTATATTCCCAACATAACAGGCAGGGTTGAACCGATTGCCTCTCCTGAGGGCAGGGACTCTGAGCAGCTTGTTGCCGTTGCACTAAGTGGCCACTGTCCGATCGGTCACCCATATTTGGCCTGGCAGGGACATAACCTGCAGCCAAAGCTGCTGGTGCACCTGATCCCATGGAAGGTTGGGGTTAAGGGCAGCACGCATCCTCCTCGTCATACTGCAACTATGCAGCACACGAGAAGTCCGAGTACCCTCTATAGATAATATCAATATACTGAATTAAAGATGCAGCCCACCAAGGCTGCACCCTTGCAATCACCCCCACATAGATAAGCATGCCTGGTAACCAATCTGCGATTTCCCTTCCTGTGCTTCAAGCGCTCCTTTTCCCTGTCATCAAAGTCCTCCTCTTTTTTCTCCAATTCTCTAAATAGGAGGCTGAAAACATCCACGTATTCCCCTTTTAGTATTTTCTCCCTTGTATTGGGAGTTAAGTGATCGCCCAAAAGCATAGCCATGTCCCCAAATGGAAGGGCCCTAAATGGGACTGTTTTTCAGTCATCCAAGTTCGTTTTGAACTATGTTGATATAATAAATCAATAAAATCTTAATAATGAAACTGCTTGTAATTAACTTATACCAATCCACCATTTCATCAGACAAGTATCTTCTTTGCATATTTTTAAGAAGCAAAATAAATTGGAGCTATCTCATGTTGTTCAGATCTATACAAGAAATAGCTGGAGTCTTAGCCAAAAAAAATCCCCAGTTCAGGACCACAAGTATCTACAGGCTCCATTAGAGAAGTAGAGGTCTGAAAGATATGAGGGGCAGCAAAATTCAGCAAGATCCTGTGGTGATGCTTAGATATACATCGAATATTTAATTTAAAATATTTTGTATTTGAAGAATATTTGTTATAACTTTTTATCTACATGTCATCATTTCTATATTTATCATTTGTAAAATGGCATGCAATATCGTCTCTTTGTTTCCTGAACTTCCAAGTGGCTACACAAAGGTAGTTAACATTGGGTTAAATTGCATAGTCAGAGGTTACACCAGGCAGTGAATTTTAAGTGGTGTCAGGATGGCTGCCAGTAATCTTAGTCGTCATAGAGTTCAGCAAGTTGTGTGTGATACGTATTTGTTTCATTTTTTTTCATTTGCATGCTTTTAATCTGATGTGGACTCAAAACAATATTTTACAACAAAAAAAAGACCAAAAACATCAATTTTATACACACCTCTCCAAATTATACACAAGTTACCAAATGGCAAATCTACCCACCATCAACAAATTAATCCACAGGGTGGGAAGGGGGCAGAATAAGTGGTAAGAGCTCTACCCTTAATGGAAACTCTCCCCAAACAGGCAGTGAGGCAGTCTCTTCCTTCCTTCCAGAAGGCATCTTCCCTTTATGTTTCAAGGGGCTGGAGGGGGAGGAGCAAAGCAAGTGGTCACAACTCTCCCTTTGATGGAAACAGTCTGTGCCCAGGAAGAGACTCACTTCCTTTCACCTTCCATAATTGCAGTGGATGTTCTCTTGCACCTGTGGAGCTGCCTCTATGCATCTGAGTCTTAATTTATTTCCCTCTTTCAAATAAATGCTTTTTGTAAAGACTGCACATGAACACCTTCGGGCTCTTCAGCTATATTGCAAAATCTAGTGTAGCAGATCATTTTGAGGTTACACCAAGTCACTCAGAAGTAGTACTATGTTGATATGCAAAATTTATTGTCTATATAAAAATGTCTCTTATCCTTTTAGCAAAGAAATGGTTGCTGGGTTTGTGGTAGGAGTTTGTATTATGAAGATTTCATTATATTTACAAAATATGCCACAGAACATTACAGTAAATGAAGTAGCATGAATAATTAAAACTGAGCTGTCAGTTGTCTGTATAACAGAAGTGCACTTTCTACTGTGTAATGTTGTTTTTACTGTATTTTTCATATTTTCAGCATTTCATAAACAGATACTCCCATCATTATTACTCATTAGAGAAGATTTCTTGTGTGTTTTGCTAATGGAATTATATACATTTTAGGAATGCCTCTTTTGGACATATATTTTTGGCCATAATTGAGCAGATTCTTCTGTTCCTGGAAAAAAATCTGAAATGAAAGTACTAGAGAAGTCAGTTGCACTCTCTAGAGCAGGCCTGCACAAGTTGTGACTCATCAGGCTCAAACCAGCCTGCCACTCTCAGTATTGTAAATGCCAGGTGCAGTCCCTAGAAGCAGCAAAAGAAAGAAGTTTATTGAGGCATTTCTGGGCTTATTTACATGGCTAATCAGCTATATTCAGCCTGATGAATTGCAAGGTGTGCAGGCCTAAACATCAAGAAAGAATTCTCATTTCCAAGAGTTCCCTGTTAGTGAGGTGGAGCCTAGATGAAGGCTTCACTAAAAGGTGATGATCACTTATACATATGCATTATATATGTTTTCTCATTAAGAGTTCCATATGTAATCCAGCAATGAAGCTCACTCGGTGATCTAGGGTCTGTTATTTTCTTTCATTCTAGCACATAGAGTTGTTGTGAGGATAAAATGAAAGAGAAAAACATACATGAAGGAATGGCAGGATAAAATGTGAAGAGAGAAACAGTTGTAATGATCAACTCAGCATGATCTTCTTGACCAATAGCATCCTGAGAAGGGGCTGGCTAAAATCATAAATGCCTTCTATTTGTTCTCAAAAGTTCTAAATGTCCCCAAAATGTGTAGATCATAGGGACCATATGGCGCCTGAAAAGAATTATTGTCATAGGTCATTTTTTGGATGCTTAATTCAAGGTTTGTATGTTTACATCCGCAGGATGGTTATCAACCAGGAAAACAGTAGATATCTGATCCTATGCCTATGGGGGGTGGGGCGGCAATATGAGTCTGTGACGTTGGTTGCACAATAGTTTCAGGTGGGTAGCCGTGTTGGTCTGTAGTAGAAGAGCAAGATTTGGGTCCAGTAGCACTTTAAAGACCAACTAGATTTCCAGGGTATGAGCTTTCAAGAGCTCTGACTCTCAAAAGCTCATATCCTGGAAATCTAGTTGGTCTTTAAGGTGCTACTGGAACCAAATTGTGTTCTTCAAATGCACATTGTTTAATCTTTTTCTAGTAACCTTTAATTTAATGGATCATAGGGTATTTGTGATGTGCCTTGGAGTATGTGCAGGTTGTCATACGTTCTTAAATGCCCTGTCCACCCAGAAAGGAAGGTTATAGAAGATGCAATAAACCTTATCCCTCTAAAGACTTTACTGTGACTATTCATCCTTCCCTGTTCTAGTTCTAAGTATATAGGATGCTGTTGGCCTAAATGTGCAGGAAAAAAAATACATTGGGAGGGTTAAAAAAAATCAAAAGAAGCAGCACAGGTAGTTTTAAAAATAAATTCCCTCAGTGCCATTGCTAGGCAACCACAACAGTACTGTCAGCCTTCAAGTCTTGGTTTCTGTTAGGAAAAGGCAGGGGAAGGGACATACCCAGGGCTGCTTTGGTCTTTGAGGGACGATTTGTCAGGGCACGGCCAGGTCCACCAGCAACCACAGGGTGACTTCATACTATATGAGTTCCATGTCTCCCCAGACTGAGTTGATCACTACTGTTAAACAGCAGTTGACAGAAAAGCCCTGTTTCAAATCTCCATTCTGCTGTGGAAGCTCACAGGGTGCCTTAGGCTAGTCACATACTCTCAGGCAAACTTACCTCACGGGGTTTTGTGAAGATAAAATTGAGTAGTCGGGGGTGGGTCCACGTTGTGGTGTAAGGCAAGGTATAAATGAAGTAAACCCATATTAAATTTCCCTGAAGATAGGGGGCAGATAAAAGTTAGGTGAGGTGAGGTGAGTTGAGGTGAGTGGGGGTGGGGGTGGGAAGGACAGAATGAAGCAGGGAAAGCTGAGGATATGGGTGCCACCACTGGGTGGATGGAAAAAAATAGTGTGGTGAAGGGGATGCAAGAGGAAATGAGCTGCACTGTGCAAGACATTTTAGATTTCTCACCAAGCAACTGGGCCCAGTCTAGTAGCCGACA
Organism: Eublepharis macularius; assembly: GCF_028583425.1. Taxonomy (NCBI): domain Eukaryota; kingdom Metazoa; phylum Chordata; class Lepidosauria; order Squamata; family Eublepharidae; genus Eublepharis; species Eublepharis macularius. Next base: position 65,758,948 of record NC_072796.1, on the reverse strand, counting down.
CCTCCCAAACTCGCCATAGTTTTCTCAGACAGAAGCTGATAGATGAAGGTAAGGAGGGAAAGAGGGAAAACTGAAGACATATGGGCAGATACAGTCAGATTGGCTAGTTGGTGGAAGGAGAGAAGGAGGCAGAAAAAGGGGGGTTTCAGGGAAGGGAAAGATGAAATAGTGGGGGAGATACCTCCTCCCTGCAAGTCCTTGCAGACCCCCTGCTTGTAACTTCTATAATTATAGAAACTGAGCTCACTATTAAAATTATGATTTGAGTGATTGCTACATTCCTTTGCACAACTAGTATTTGCCTTGGGAAATTTTCCTGTAGATGACATCATCATCTCTTCCTCCTCTTCCTCTTCTTTCTCCTCCTCCTTCTCTTCCTTCTGTCTCCCTAGAGCTTTATTTAATAGTCATGTCCCCCCCCCCCCTAAAATCCTGAGAACTTTACTGTGAATTCTTTGTTACACATCCTTTGTTCACAGAAGAACAGGGAGGCCAGGATTTCTTGGTTGGGATCTGTTCCAGCTGAATAGATTTAAAACTTGCATCCACATGTTTCAGACTGATTAGTTAAGGTCTGTTCTCTTTTAATACTGAAGAAAGAGCTTTTTCAGATATACACACACACGATTTCTCATAGATTTGCCATCTCTGAGTTGGGAAATACCTGGAGATTTGTGGAGGGAGGTGGAGGCTGAGGATAGCTGGGAAATGAGTGCAATGGAGGAGTCACTGGGTGTGCTGAAGCCGAGCATGGAAGCATGTTCTAAATACATTGGCACAACGTATCAAGAAACTATTGCTTCAGCTAATTCATCTTTGACATGGAAGCAGGGTTTTTTTGAATAATAGGGTCACCATGTACCCACTTATGGTGGGCAACATCCTAGCAATTTTCTCCATTCCCTACCACTGTTCAGAATAGCAGCTGGAGAAAAATAAAACTAAAAATACTGAAGATTTTTTGCCAATATGTCACTTCTGGGTACCACCTGGAATGGATAGCTCTAGTTATATCACTGGTAACACTATAGTAAAAATGTAGCATTTTACCATAGAGTTGTGGTGATTCCTAGAGCTATCCATTGTCACTTCTGGATTAAATCTGGATGTGACATAGTGACATTACTGCTAGTGCCACTGTCACACGCTTCCCCTAACCATACTAGGCAACCCTATTGGCTAGGGAGGAGATCCTAATTTAGGTGACCCTTTCCTGGTTAGCAGACAAACCTGCAGAATATGTACTTGCTGCCAGAAACCAAATTTGAGGATTTTACTATAACTTGGAAAGTGGCAATTTATCACCCTTCCTTTTTAAGTCCCTGGGCAGTGCCTCTGTGAAATGTTACAGCCCCAGCACTATTTTAAAGAATTTTTATTAAAGCATTACACACTTAACAGAAAAGCAAGAAAAGCCAAACCACCATTAGTAACTTTTAGTTTTCAAAATACTGAAGAGTTGGGGCCATATCTTTGGTGCCATAAAAACAATCCTATGAGCTAACAGAATAAAGAGAAAGCTGGCAAGGAAAATGACAAGTCCTTAATATAACTATCTTGAATTCAAAATCATGTGGAGATCCTGGCCGTAGATGATGAAAGTGAATGGCGAATGATAAAGGTGGGAGGTCAGAAGTAAATGTTTTGCTAAAGCATGTAATTAAAACCTTTGTAGTGAAATGAAAATATCTCGTCATTGAGGAGAATATAGGAGATGATAATGACACATACTAGGAAAGACTATCATCAGTGAGAATGTGAACTTCATTACTGCTTATTTGGCTAGGGCTTGGAGGGCGAAATAGCAAGAGTAGCTCTTCAGTGATAATGAGATGGCAAAAGCTAGATTCACCATGTGCTTTTAGAACAGGCAACTTGGAATATTTGTGCACATAGCTAGAGGAGCAACCAAGCAGTTTGTTAAGAATTTATTCACATATTACCCTTTAAGGAGAAAGAAAAGAAATTTTGCTGAAACCCTTCAATGCCTTAGGACATACAGTACACTGTTTATTAAACTCACAATCTATCAATAAGGACTCAAGAGTTAAGACTTCTAATATATCTAAATGATGCATTGCCTGCAGCAAAGAAAAAGCATGTGCAAGATGGGAAGGGGCTGCCCATTTCCACAGAACAGTCAAAGACAACAGCAACAAGATAAACTGGAGTTTTCATATTAATCTAAAAGTAAATGAGAGAACTTCAAGAACAGGCAATTCCAAAAAATATCTGAAAGGGGGTTTGATAGTTTTGGGTTTTACATCTATTTTCATTAGGGTTAAAAACATTACAGAATTTTTTTTAAAACAAACTACAGTATAGAAAAAATAGAAAATTTGGCCATTTTCTTTATATATTTTCTGCATGCCAGTTTGATGGCTTTACTCCCTTGATAAAGCCACAGGGTTGTTGTAGCGACATTGTGCCATAATCCTCTTGCTGAAAGTACTTTCCTGAGCTGGAATAAGGAATAGTGAAAACACAAACTGTGCTCTCTGTTTTATTCTACCTGCAAAAATGTAGACTGGAATGCTTGTTTGAAGCATAGATTTTGAACAATTGAAAGGAATACACTCTCTAATTTTGTAACAAAACAGAACAATCCTATGCAGAATTACTCCAGTCCCAGCTTGTTGATTTTGATGGTTTGCTAGGTTTGCTTGGTTGAAGGAATCAGCCAGTGGGGAAGTACACGCAATACAGTATATTGAGTAGAGAAAAATTGTCCCCCTTCCATTTTCTCAGGAATAAAAACATTTTTGAAGATTTTGATACTGCACTATAGGACCCCAGAAGAAACAAGTTTGAAAGGGAGCACAAATAGTGTTTGATTACAACCACAGCAGCAGCTTGCCAAGAACTGGCAAAGAACATCTCCTAGAAGAATTCATTAAAACCAGGTATGTATTTTATAGCCAGTTTGCTTCTGGATTCAGATTGACCACCTCATCTTAGGGTTGCCAGGCATCACTCTATGGTGGAAGGCCTCCTGCTGGTACCCATGGTTGCCCACAGGAGTCACATGCAGCATGACATTACTTCCAGAAAAAACTTGCAAGTGGCATCATGTAGATCTAAGATTTGTCAGAAACTCTATGGTTTTACAATGGCGTTTCTGATTATTCCTAAAGTGACATGATGTCACTTTCAGTTTCCCTCAGAAATGATGTCATGGTGGTCATGCTGTGCACCCCCCATGTTCCCATTCACACAGTCTGGCCACACTAACTCATCTGCTGTTTCTGAGAAGTCAGCCAAAAATCACTATGCTTCAGACATGATTTTGCTAAAGCCCTCCCCCTGCCTTTTACTGACAGAAACCAATGGTTGAAGGCTGGCAATATTATTGTGGTTGCCTAGCAATGGCCCCAGAGGGCATTTTTCTTAAAGCTACAGGTGTTGCTTCTATTGTTTTTGGATTTTTAAAAAACAGAATTAGATTTGTAGGGGGCCTTTCCCTGCCCTAAAGAGATAGTCTGTTCTGCCTATCATTTTGGGAAGGGGCATGCTTGAACTCATTGGATGAGAGGATCCTGTTGCATCAAATCATACTCTTCTCTGGCTCTATTTATTTATTTGTTCATTTATACCCGTCTTTCTCTCCATTGCGAACCCAAAGCAGCTTACCTCATGCTCTCTGTTCAGTTTTATCCTCACAAGTTCCCTGAGTGAGTGAGTGAGTGAGTGAGTGAGTGAGTGAGTGAGTGAGTGAGTGAGTGAGTGAGTGAGTGAGTGAGTGAGTGAGTGAGTGAGTGAGTGAGTGAGTGAGAGAGATTGGCTCAAAGTCCCCCAGCAAACTTCCATGGCAGAGTGAGAATTCAAATCTGTATCTCCCAGATCCCACTCTGATGCTGCTAGCAGTGAGTGTTATGTACCAGGACAAGCTCTAGATGCAAAACTCCCAGGGATTTAATGCACATTTTAAAAATTCTCCCTGCAGCAGGGAAGATCTGTTTATTGGACATTGTTCCCATTCATAGACTGCCCCCGAATCAAGTGGGGCAATAGTGTCATTTTATCGTTAAAGTATTATTATTTCTATTCTATTGGTGTGAAAGACAGAGAAATGTTGATTGACCTGACCGTGTGATGATTGCCCGGACGTGCTCGGAGAAGGCAGGAGCTTTTTCTGCTCTCTCCTTCCGAGCACGTGCAGCTGGTGGTGGCCGGGCCCGGGCCCGTTTGCAGCCTTGCGTTAGGCTCATTGGGCTCGTTGGGCTCGGGTGCTCCCGGGCTGCTCCAGCGGCGGCATTTTAGCAGCCGTTTTTCAGCCGGCATTTTAGGGGCCACATTTTTGGTCGCTTTTCGGCCGGCATTTTAGGGGCCGTGTTTTCGGCCGCGTTTTCGGCTCTCTTAGCTATGGTGGTGGCAGCGGCAGCTGCTGTTTTACGGCCGCTTTTTCGGTGTGTTGTGACGGCCGCTTCTCAGTGGCAGCAGCGGCATTCCGAAGGCGGCGGCGGATCCCTTAGTTGCTAAGATGCAGCTGTTCTTGGCGCCAGTGGCTAAGGCGCAGTGGTTAAAGCAAGATATTGTACTCCCCCTAACTGGTGAGGGTGGGCTTAGCTGGTGAACAGAGGGACCCTAATACAGCTCTGCAGTGGCCATTTTGTCACGAGGGACCCTAACACAGCTCTGCAGCGGCCATTTTGTCATCCATTACGACAGTGGAGCCTGGGCTAGAACTCTGCTCCTCTCCTGCCCTATTGGCAGGCCTGTTTTCCTCATGCGGGCCCAGTAATTGTGCGGGGTTAATTGTGTCAGACTTGTGGCTAGATAACGTTCTTACTCCAGACTACCTCCTGCAATTAGACAACAGTCCATTGTTTCCAAAAGGCTTTTACTGAAGAATTAGTTCATTATAGTCCACGAGCCTGAATACAAAATCCAGGATGGTACATATGCATTGTTACCAATGAAAGGCAAAGCATGAGGAACAGAGTAACAGATCACAGTAGGCCCAACCTCCCCCCACAGTTCTCAAAACAACCCCTTTGAAGCCAGAAGCGCGGAAACTTCCCAAGGCCGGTTCTTGGTGGAACGTCGGTAGCCAAAACAATCCTTTTCTGTGAGATAGCTGCCTGGGAACCTTGGCACCTGGAAGAGAGCACTTAAACACTGAAAGGATTAAAAATGGAGTCGGTTAAGCAAAGGCACACAAGAAAGCAGTCTGGGCCTGACAAATTGACACCCTAATTAGTGGCAGGCTTGAGAGTCCTTTGGGTTCTCACCTAGTCGCCATTGTTCAGCTGCTTTAGGTGGCCATTTTCTAGTGGCAGTAGCGCCACCTGGTGGTGCACACGGTTGCTGCGGGGATATATCCCTTGCTGTTTATTCGCCTGTGCTGGGACTTTTGCGCTGTTGGCCGTGGGACTGTTGCGCTGTTCGCCTGTGCTGGGACTGTTGGCGCTGTTGGCTTGACAATTGTTTGTACAGTGTTACTTAATATTAGATTATTGGAATGCCTCTGAAAAAGGGTAGTGGGCCATCCAAGGGGAAGCAGCTGGTTAAACAGCCTGCGCCAAAGAGGCCTCCCCCGGTGCTTTTGTCATCTGATGATAACGATAGTGGTCCCACCAGAAAGGAGCTCCTTGACCGTATTGCTGCTTTGGAGAGGGGAAAGGGGGCCGCTCCAGTGGTGGCACCGGTTCGGCCACGCTGGGCGTCTAAGAAGGTGCCTAGAGCGGTGTTTTATAATGAATTCTTATCTTGCCTTTCTGCCCTTGAGGGTTTCTCTCGGGATGTGCCGGTTGATGGTGGCAGTGGCAACGAACCTTTGACTTCTTTGACTGAAGGGGAAGTCGAGCCAGAGGGTATGGCGGATGACGGTCAGGTGGCCATAGCAGTGGAGCCACCTTTTGATGACAGTAAGTCATCCGTGCCCCAACAGGTTGGCGGTTGGCCTTGGGGATCTTTGGGTCACCAGGAATCCACTGGTCTTGCTGTCCAGCCCCCGGTCTATCCCTCTCCAACTCAGGGCTGGCCGTCATGCCCCTCTCCTTCTGTAGGCTGGCCGTCTGCCGGATTGCTGGCATGGCCGGGGTATGTCTCGGGATTGGGTGGTCAGCAGCAGCAGGCGCAAGTTCTGCCTGCATGTGGTAGTGCCGCTAATGTGGGCAGCCAGGTCTTTCCACTCCCTTCTGCGGGTTGGCCTATGGGGTATGGCTCACAGTTGGGGACTCCTTTTGTATGGCCTGCTCATAGCACTGTTCCATATAGTGCCTTGCCCACCGGGGATACGGCACTACCTTTAGGTGACCACTTGACGCAGGCTACCCGTGAAAAAATTATACGGGGCGAGTACTTGGACGTCTTTACCCTTCTCTTCAGGGAACTGGAGAAGAAGGATAAAGACGATCTTGACAACAGGGATAAGGAGAAGATCCACCACTGGTGGATTGACAGGACATGGGCACATTTGTTGCCAGGTTTCCTGGTTTACGTGGGGGTTTTGGCCAGGGTGCAGCCGCATACGGCCCTCCCCCTCTTTCAGTATATGAATATCATATACAGGGCGTATACAGATTTTGAGGGGGTGGCTTGGCTGCATTATGACGAGGAGTTCCACATGCACCAGATCCTAATTCAGCTCTGGGTGCAGGTTATAGCTCCGGCGAAGTCCAATCCCGGGGATAAAACCGACAGCGGTCACATGATTATACGGCCCGCTTCCGGTCCAGGTTCCCGCACCTCTGCAGGGCAGCAGGTTCAATTACAGCTGCTCTGCTGGAAATTTACATCCAAAGGGGTTTGCAACAGGAGGGCGTGCAGGTATAGGCACAAATGCCCGGTGTGCGTGGGGCCCCATGCACATACTGCTTGCCCCAGGGGAAGACAAGGTGGCAAATGCTTTGGGGGCAGCGGCGGTCAGCAGGGGCCTGGAAAAGGGGCCCAGTCCAGTAAGGCTGAGGGTGCTTGAACAATTGCTTCAGGTGTACCCAAGGCACAGGGACGCTATTTACTTTTAGGTTTTAAGTTTGGTTTTAGAATCCCTTTTCAGGGCCTCAGGACACCTTTCATGGCAGCCAACCTTAGATCAGTGGCTGGCATGGAAGGGGTGGTCCATCAAAAAATCTTAAAGGAGTGTGCTGAGGGCCGGGTTTTAGGGCCTTCTGAGGGCCGGGTTTTAGGGCCTCCTGTCCTGTCCCTGCGGGTTTCACCTTTGAGGGTGGTGCCAAAAAAGGCGCCTGGGGAATTTCGCCTCCTTTTACCACTTGTCCTTTCCCAAAGGGGGCTCAGTGAATGATGGCATTCCTGATGAACTCTGCACGGTGCACTACACTTCCTGTGACCAAGCGGTCAAGGTTGTGCGCCTGTGTGGTGTGGGAGCCGAGATGGCAAAGTGTGATATCAAGTCTGCCTTTCGCCTGCTCCCTGTTCACCCAGGAGACTTTGAGCTCCTGGGGTTTGCATTTGAGGGCAAGTATTATATGGACAGGGCCCTCCCAATGGGGTATTCCATAACTTGCTCTGCTTTTGAGCGCTTCAGTTCCTTGTTGGAATGGGAGTTGCATCGCCGCTGTGCCTGCCCAGACACCGTCCATTATTTAGATGACTTTATGATGTCTGGGCCGGCTGGCGTGGGACAGTGTGCCAGGCTATTGGCAGGGTTTATGGAGCTTTGTGAGGAACTGAATTCCTGAACACCTTTAATGGGGTGACTTTCTGGAGGGAGGATCTTTTGTTAGAAGCTGAACTTCAAGTCACTTCAGATGCCTCCGGGTCTACTGGCTTTGGAGTCTTTTTCAGGGGGCATTGGTGTGCTGACCAATGGCCCGAGGATTGGATGGCCCAGGGATTGTCCAAAGACCTTATGTTTTTGGAGTTCTTCCCCTTGGTAGTGGCTGTGTGGCTTTGGGGACCTCAATTGGCTAACCAGGCTGTCCACTTTTGGTGGGACAACCTGGCTGTAGTGCTTGTGGTCAACGGAGTCATGCAGCTGGTTAGGGCCTTTACTTTGAAATGTTTACAACTAAACATTTTATTTAGGACCAGACACGTTCCGGGTATTAACAACGGTGCTTTGTCTCGCCAACAGATGGAACAATTCTGGCAGTTTGCCCCTTGGGCCGACAGGCAACCGGCAAGGATGCCCCAGGAGCTCTGGCAGCTTGGACGGCAGAAGCGAATAGAGCGATCCAACTGTTCATTGCCCCCAGCACTCGCAGGGCCTATGACCGGGCGGTAGGGCAGCTCTACGAGTTTAGGGCATCGGCCGGGCTGCAGCAGTCATGGCCCATCCCGCCTGAACACCTGATGCACTTTTGTGTGGTGCAGCGTGGGAGGGGTCTTTCTGTAAAAACAATCAGGGGACAGCTTGCTGCTTTGGCCTTTGCCAGTAAGGAGCACGGCTTTCCTGAATTCACGGGTGCTTTCAGGATTAGAAAGATGCTTGAAGGCTGGGCTAGGGAAGTGAGAGTGCCTGGTGACCCTAGGCAGCCCATCTCCCCATCTGTATTGAGGGGGTTGGGGACCGCTTGGGGGGAGGTGTGTTCCTCGGCCTTTGAAAGGAAGCTATTTCATGCAGCTTCCTTGATGGCCTTCTTTGGGGCTCTACGAGTCAGCGAGCTTGTGGCCTCATCTCGCAGGGATGCTTCTGCTGTGCCCTGGCAGCCAAGGATGTTAAGTTTGTGGGGGATAAAGTCTCCCTTTTAATTAGGCAGTCCAAGATGGACCGGCGGCAGCGGCGGTGGGGGAGCACTTTGCTTCTGGGCTCCTGCGCTGAACAGGAGTTGTGCCCAGTTAAGGCCCTTAAGGAGTATGTCACACTTCATGGGGAAGGCCAAGGGGTCTTGTTCCGCCACGAAGATCAGGCCCCATTAACTAAGTTTCAGTTTTGGGCTGTGACAGAGAGGGCTCTTAAGAAAATTAGCCTGTCAGGGGTCAAATTCGGCACCCATTCCTTCCAGATTGGGGCGGCCTCCACGGCAGCAGCTATGGGGTACCCTCAGCAGGCAATACAGAGTGGGCAGGTGGCGGTCAAGGGTGTTTCGGTCCTATATCCGGCCCCTGCCTTAATTTTAAATGGTGAAACTAATTGCTCTTTCCTCAGGTGCTGTGTCGGGCCATGCAAGGAAGAGGATCCTGATTTGTGGCCACAGCATGGTGTTCTGGGCAGCCCACCAGGCCAGGAGAACGCTGTTTGGATCTCAACTGGGTTTGAGTGCTGTGGCCACTGTGGAGTGGCAGGGCCGGCACAGCCTTAAATGGCCAGGCCTGCTGCCCCTTCTGTTTTGGGGACAGAAATGTCCTCCCCCGCACATTTTGGTCATTCACCTCGGTGGTAATGACCTGAGGTTGATGCGGGGCAAAGCCCTGTCACTGCAAATAGCCGAGGACCTGAGATTTATAGGCAGCCGATGGCCAGGCATGCTTATAATGTGGTCAGAGATGCTACAGAGACAGGTTTAGCAATTGAGAGGTCCCGGCGTAAGGCTAATCACGCCATTAAGAGGTCTTTGGGGCAAGGCTTGGGCATTTATTTGCCACACCCCAAGATTAGGGTCGAATTTGCCCACCTCTACAGAGGTGATGGTGTACATATGTTGCCCGAGGGCAATGAATTGTTCCTAGATGACCTGCGGCAAGGGCTTCGGTTGGCTCTAGGCCACCTGTGGGGCGCGAGGGTCTAAGCAGAGGCTTGGCCCTGGCGGTGCCAGGAGATTTTGGGAATAGGGTGTGGGATGGTGAGCACCCAGTGGCATTTCCCCAAGTGTGGGGAACAGGGTCTGCCATCTAGTGCAGTATGCTTCTTGATGGCTACCGCATCACTGGCAGAAGCCTGCGGAGATCCCCAAACACAAGGCCTCCCCTCATGCTGTACAGCTGAGGCGTTAGGTGCTTGATGAGGGGATCCATTGCCTGGCTGGCTGGGTTGCAGCCATTCATGGGATGGCCTACACTCGGGGCTTTGGGGCTCACCCAGGCAGGTCAAGGTGGAGGTCCGGAGTTGATCCCAGGGCTTGACCTGTACCGCTTAGTTGGCCCTTGCCTTGTTAAGTTATGGTCATTTTAATAAACGGCCCTTTAATCCAAGCCTGTGTCTGCCTCTTCATTCCGGTTGGGGTTGCAATGTGACTCACCCTGCGGCTGCTTGCAGCTCAAGCAGGGAGTCACACTTTGCAGCTCTGCCGGAGGAAAGGAGGCAGGCTCCCTTCCTCCCGGGCATCCGGGGCTTTGGCCAGGGGGGCGGAGCCAGGAGCTGTTTTCAGGTGGCTCCGCTTTCCCCCGGCCGCAGTTGTAGACGCGTTCGGCCCACCCACCTCTCCCTGTTTTAGTGCAGGACTAGCTGGCTGCTGTTACAGAGCCAGGTAGGAATTTTTTTGCCCTTTCTTCCCTGATTGGCTTTGGGAAGGGTTTTTTTTCGCCTACCTTGCACTAATGGCAGTGTTGAGGAGTTTGTGTGGTGGTGCTGTGGTCTGTCACTGGCAGGAGATTTTGGGAATAGGATGCGGGATGGTGAGCACCCAGTGGTGCTTCCCCAAGGGTGGGGAACAGGGTCTGCCATCTAGTGCGGTATGCTTGTTGACGGCTACCGTAGCACTGGCAGAAGCCTGCAGGGATCACCAAACACAAGGCCTCCCCTCATGCTGTACGGCTGCGGAGTTAGGTGCTTGATGAGGGGATCCATTGCCTGGCTGGCTGGGTTGCAGCCATTCATAGGATGGCCTACACTCGGGGCTTTGGGGCTCGCCCAGGCAGGTCAAGGCGGAGGTCTGGAGTTGACCCCAGGGCTTGACCTGTACCGCTTAGTTGGCCCTTGCCTTGTTAAGTTATGGTCATTTTAATAAACGGCCCTTTAATCCAAGCCTGTGTCTGCCTCTTCATTCCGGTTGGGGTTGCAAATGTTGATTAACCTGACCATGTGATGATTGCCCATTTGAAGTCCATAACTCTTTTTATTTCTAGCACAGATCTTAGATTTTTCCCTATTCCCTTGTTGATATAATGCATAGTACTATTTTCTTCCATAGACACCTGGAACTAGTGATTTGAGTTAAAAGGAAATGAAACTGCTTCTTTTGGGGAAAGGACACTTTTTATTTGGTAGAAATATGTATCTTGTGATCATTCAAGCTTTGGTTTAAATAAATTCTCTGCCTCTCAGTGAGTACTCCCACTGATTTCAAACAGCTGTTAGCAAGAATACTATGCAGAGAATGCATTTCTGAATCTTGTACCCAATGCTTTTCAGAATCTCACAGCATATTCTGCAAAATATAAATATCAATAACTCTTGAACTTAACCTAAATTGATTACTTAACTAAAAATCTGTAAGAGAATGTGGTCAAGACATGTGTTATTTTATATGAGACTGATATCTCCAAGAGGTACTGATTATTTGAATCAGAGATGCAATTTAAAAAAAATGAAGCTGATTTAAGGATGATCCATATCCACATGAGAATGGGAGGGGTGTTTTATAATTAATAACAAAAATTGAGTGTTATTTTAAGTTTGGGCAACTTGTTTCAAAACTATTTTACTGCTAGGCTTCAAAAACCTTTCCTTTTTTTTTGTCTGAAACCTGTTCACTGATACATGAATGTTATATTTCCTGTGTCTGTTACTCTCTACGGTGACTAGAAATTCCTTCATTTTTTCCAGTTAATGGATCGTTGTATGTGTTTTATTAGAAGGAACTTCACTTCTGGCTGTTTATCTCTCATTGGCCATCTGAACTCATATTTGCATTGGCTAAAAAGCTGTGCTTACTAGCCTATCAAAATATCGATGTTTTCTCCTCATGAAACACACAAATTTGGTTATCTGAGTAGTTAGAAAAAACTAAAAAGAAAAAGCTAAGAATTAAGGAGAACTAGAAGCCAGTTGCTAGAAATTATGTGCAAGGAGCTATTTGTGAGCAGGCTTTCAGGCATCTTACACAGTGTAGAAATGTCTGTATTCTCTATTTTTATCCTTTCCGCCATTCTCATGTTTTTAGTTTATTATTTGACTTTTATAATAAACATTTAAAAAATAGAGATCTGTGCCTTCCCATTCTGCCTAACTGCGTCACACTTATCAAGTTGTTTTAATACTGGGATTTTAAAACCTTTTTTAGAATTGTTGACCAGAGGTCTTTGGCTGCCTTCCTTAACCAAAGAGGTTAAATTTTTAGCTGTACTCAGACTACTACTTAATTACTGAGGTGGTGTCTGTAAATGTTTTTAAAAGGCTGGCTGGATATAGAAACAGCCCACATGACAGCATAGGAAGAATTTGTTGCAGTAAACTTAAGTACTCTACATGATCACACAGTCTCCATCACAACTATGTTTGTCTAGAGCAACTTAAACTGCTTAATTATTATCTACAAAGAATGATTAAAGAGAACAGGAGTCAGTGGAATGCTTTACAGTAGGTTTAAGGAGGCCATCCTAAGCAGAGTGTCAGCCTTCAATGGGCTTATAATACTAATACTAATAACATTCAATTTATATACCACCCTTCAGGATGACTTAACACCCACTCAGAGTGGTTTACAAAGTATGCCATTATTATCCCCATAACAAAACACCCTGTGAGGTGGGTGGGGATGAGAGAGCAAGGAGCTGTGACTGACCCAAGGTCACTCAGCTGGCTTCAAGCGGAGGAGTGGGGAATCAAACCCAGTTCTCCAGATTAGAGTCCTGCGCTCTTAACCACTACACCAAACTGGCTCACTACACTGAACTGACCTTAGAAGGATAGAACTCACCTTAGGATGGACTGTAAGAGTAGTAGGCAAGGGAGAAGTATTACCACTAAGGCCTTTGTGGAATATTCCCATTTAGTTCTTCAATATTGACCATTTTTCCCACTGAAACAAAATCTGGGGTTCTTTTGGGGCCAAACATGGCAATAAATATTAGACTCACCAGGCACACAGAATGACTGTTCACAGGCCTGTTGCTACAGTGCCTGATCATTAGCACTGATATGTTTTGTGTTTTTACAACAAAGAACTTAAAATACCAAAAGCTATTTATCCAAACAGCCAGCTCACCTAATTCACATATGCACTTGGGAGAAAACAGTAACAGAATCTACAGTTAATGCATCAAATTATTGGAGATCTCAATATTCTGTCTCACAAGAAATAGGAAGAACGTGGTTGTTCTAAAGCCGCTGTATGGAATAGAATGATCATTTAAATTTGGTCAGTATAAACAGACATAGCTGTATACTAGTGTACATTTCAACAGCATTAGGCTACAAAGGACCCTCTGTATGGTGATGAAAAGCTGGCAGAGACTGGAGACAAGAGGCAATAAAAATTATGTCTTTGCTTTTAAAAAGATTTTACACACTTCATAAATAAAAGATTAATAACACTTTCCAGATTCTGCCACTTTAGAATTCAGTTGTCATTGAATTCCTTAAAGTTCTGATGCTGACGTGAAAAACCAACAGGAGATAATGGCTGTGCAAATATCCAGGCATCTCCATGCCAGGAAGCCTGCATACAGAAATTGAAAAAGGTTAAAACAAATCTGTCTGATTCAGTTGATTTTTTTTTTGGTGCAAAAAAATGTGTGACAGTTATAAGGCTGTGTTTGTGTTCTGCACAATAAAACTAGGTGGAGCTCATAAAAACAGATTGTGAATAAAACTGCTACTATCTGATTTGATGGCTAGCACTTGGAACATAGTGGTGCTTGAAGTCTCATTATTACTATTGAACCACTGTGTCAACTGAATACATTCCTTGGCCATTAGCTTAATACAGTCACTAATTAAGCAACTCTTGCTACTGTTATATGCCTACTGTGAGATAATTGACTTCAGCTCAACTCGCATTCTCTCCAGCCAAGTTAACGTAGATGAGCATTTACACACACTTAATAATCCCTGCCAAGAGAAATCATCACAATATAATCAGGAATATCAAAAATATGTGTATGGTGCCTATACTATAGACAACAGCTATATTAAATTAATAAACATGACAGTTGTTTTAGTTGATTCTCTGAGGACATTGCAGAGCTGGAAAAAAGTACAGAACAAGCAAACCAAGATAATTAAGGGGCTGGCACAAATTTCCTATTAGGAAAGGCTAAAAAGTCTGAGAGTTTTCGGTTTAGAAAAAAAGATGACTGGGGGACATGACAGAAGTTTATAAAATTTATGCATGGGGAAGAGAGAGTGGACAGAGAGAACTTTCTCTCCCTCTCCTGAAATATCACAACTCGGGGCCACGCAATGAAATTGATGAAAATGATGGACAATGAAGTTGATGGGCCGTAGATTCTGGACAGACAAAAGGAAGTCCTTTACTCAACAAGTGATTAAACTGTGAAATTCACGGTCAGAGAATGTTGTCATGACCACAACCATAGATGGCTTTAAAAGGGGGGTTGACAAATTCATGGAAGAGAGGTTGATCAGTGGCTACTAGCAATGGGACCCAAAAGAAAACCTCCACATTAAGAAGCAGAAAACCTCTCTGAACACCAGGGCCGGATCTAGGTTGCCCGGCGCCCGGAACAACCCAAGTTTGGAGGCCACGTGCGCACACCCCCGGCACTGCATGATGACGTAGGGTGGGCGTGTCGCCAGTGGAGCAGCGGTAGCGCCGGTGGCTGGGAGGCTACCCGCGACATTCGCCTGCCCGGCTGAGGGGGCGGCCGGCTTGCTGCACTCCCTGTCCTGTGGGGCCGCCGAATAGCGCGGGTGGCCTCCCAGCTCTCAGTGCCACTCACTTACCCAGCAGGACAGGGAGCACGCAGCAAGCTGGCTGCCCCTCAGCCAGGCAGGCAAATGGTGCAGGCGGCCTCCCAGCCCTCTGTGCCATTCGTCTGCCCGGCTGAGGGGGCGGCCAGCTTGCCATGTGCTCCCTGTCCTGCTGGGCAGGCAAATGGCGCAGGCGACCGCTCAGCTACCCACGCTGCTGCCGGCACACTCCTGGTGGCTGGCAGCTGTGCCTGGTGCCCCCTCTTTGGTGGCACCGGGGGCAGACTACCCCCCTGCCCCCCCTTGATCTCGCCCTGCTGAACACAACATCAAGAGAAGGCCTTGGCATCAAGGCCTTGGCATCCAGTCCTGCTGGATCAGACAAGTAGTCCATCTAGTCCAGCCTCCTGTCTCACACAGTGACCAACCAGTTGCTATGGAGTGCCAACAACAGGGCATAAAGACTGAGGCCTTCCCCTGAGGTTGCCTCCTCACACTGGTATTTAGAGGTTCACTACCTCTAAATATGGAGGTTTTCTTTAGTCACCATGGCTAGTAGCCACTGATAGTTGTATCCTCTGTGACTGTCTAATTCTCTTTTGAATCTGTATGTGCCTGTGGCCATCACTACATCCTCCAGCATAGTATTCCACATCTTAATCACTTGTTGTTTAAAGAAATGTCTGTCCTGAATCTTACTGCCCATCAGCTTCACTGGATGCCCTCTGTTGGATGCCCTTCTTCTACCTGTCGAGGATTCTGCAAATTTCATCATACACCACAAAAGTGATGCTCAGAAGTTGAACATTCCACCTTCAGCACATATGATTGGGTGGTGAGCTGATCAGGGATATGTTTACCTTCCACCTAACCACTCAAACAGCTGTCAAACAGGTTTGTAGTTGCTCTGTTAGTCAGAAGCCAACTATCAGCTGATCAGAAAACAGCTGGGGATCAGGTTCATCTTCAAGCACTTCTTTATATCCTAGCATTGCTTTGCTGGGACACAGGGATGTTTCAGGGGAGAATCAAAATCCAATTTCCAGGAGATGAGGGATCAGCTGGGAATTGGCTTCTGATGCACCCATCTCCCAGCATGGAGTGGAAACAGATAAAAGCGACCATCTTTTCTGCCTGCTTGCAAGCAGGGAGTTGAGATACCAAGCACGTTTCTCTGCTTGCACTCAATCTGGGGGAAGAGTGATATACTTCCTATCTGTCAGCTCGCAAGCATGGAGCCAAGATGACGATCACTTCTGTCCCCCTCCTGAGCTTGTTGGGGTGGAGTACAGAAGCAATCAGCTGATTGCTAATGTTCTGCCCACCCTAAGCATCATCTGTATCAGGGAGAAGCTGAGTGAAGACACTGATTGGCTATCAGCTTCCTCCTGAGTACCTGCAAGTGAGAAATTTATCTTTGTGCGGAACTGGCCTGAACAAATGAACAGCCATTTGAATAACTGGCTCCCTGATTACTATTCAAAGTAAACCAAACTCGGAGGGTGTTTAAGCATCCTTAATACTTGAAGCCCCCCAAAATGAAAACTGAACACAGTTTTTTGACTAAAAAGCTAACATATGAATAACCTAAGGGTCTAAAGCATCCCCTTCTATGCTCACAGTTCAAAGTGACAACATGAGAAGTGATGCTCATAATTATTTGCCACCTCACACATTCTAAGGATATGTTTTCCATCCTGCTGAGTACCTTTGCTGGCCCAGTCTGTGAGGCAGAAAACAGGCAGGGAGGCAGAACTGCCTAGGCAACTTCTTCTGAGAGCAAAAGCCTTGAGTTATGCAAGGGGCATGTGCAGTTGGCAGCTGCTTGCTGCCAACTGAAGGCAATAGAATTTAGGTGGGTGTCTGCTCTTGGTCATCTGCTAGCCTGCTTGGAAAACTTTCCAATATTGTCTAGCAAAAAAGTTAAAGGATTTTTACTTGGATTAAATCGATTAATGTTAACTAAAAATTAAAGTCTGTTTAAAAAACTGATTGAGCTAAAAATTAAATTATTTAAAGATAGTTTTCCTCTTATTTAGAGTCCTTGTTTTCCTTCAGATTGAATCTATAGCAGATTTCCCTTTTAACTAGTTGAACTGCAGGTATCAATGCTTAGTTGAAATCAATGGCACTCTGGATTTAAAAAATGAATTTCAATGCAAACACATCAACTCTTACATTGTACTCCTATGCCGAGCCACTCCAGTTTAAGTCCTTTTATTTTGCATGCATACATGCACGAGCATATAAGATACATCATAGGAACCTCATGCTCTCATGTGAGATTGATAGACTCCCAGTTCATGTGTATATAACATCTGAACAACACTACTGTTCATACCCTAAGATATCCTGCAAGTACTGTATTTGTTCAGTACATGAAAAAAATGGGTGAAAAAATGTTCAAGCATTTGGTGGCTCTCTTAAAGATAACATTAGGCTCTCTTCCTATTACATTGCTATAATGCTAATGCCACTTATAGACCTCAAGGAACTAGCTGTACTGCTAAATGAATCTGGTATAGAAATAAGTAACCAGTATGTAAATGAGAGCCCTGACCTGGATAGCCCAGGTGAGGCTGATCTCATCAGATCTCAGAAGCTAAGTAGGGTTGGCATTGGTTAGTAATTGGATGGGAGTCCGCCAGTGAAGACCAGGGTTACAGAGGCAGGCAATGGCAAACCACCTCTGTTAGTTTCTCTTGCCATGAGAACCCTGCCAGGGGTTGCTATGACTTGAGGACACTCTCCACCACCATGTAAATGATATGAGATGCATGGGATTTATTATCCACAAAGAAAATGTACTGGAAAATGAACTGCTGTTAGAAACCGAAGAATGTAATAAAGTAAGCATCCTCTTAGATGGTTCTACAGAGAGCACAACTGCAGAGGAGCTTGTTATTTAGGTAAGATAAAATAGGAATGTTAAGAAAGCATATTTATCTGTAGTTCCCCTACAACAGGCCACAGCACAGGGTTACTTAAAAGCTTTGGATGAAGATATGGAAAGATTAGGTCAATATTGTTTAACTAGAAAATGGCTAGTTAGAGTTGAAACAGATGGTACTGCTATGATAGTTGCCCAGAAAATTGACTGGTTGCACTAATGAAGCAGAATGGATTGGCTGGTATCCCTACACTGTGTTCCTCACAAATAGGGTTGTCTGCCTCCCCCCGGCAATTGGAGGTGGGGGGTGCACATGAGATGGCGCGTTTCCTCATGTCCCTGGCTGATGACATCATTTCTTGCATGATGGTGTTGCATGACAGTGCATGACAGTGTTATACTAGTGCTGATTCTTTAACATTCAGCCCCAAACCCAGACAAAATGCTATGTTTGGGACCAAGTGTTAAAGATATGGTCCAGGTCCAACGCTGTCAATCCCAAGTCATGTCAGAACGGGCATAATTGGCCAGGGAATTGAGTGCATGCTCACTTCCTCAGCCTGCCTATTCTGCTGCATGTGCATTTTCCCACTCTGCCTTTTCCCACTGATCGCTGGTGATTGGCGGGTAGAGGTTTAAATTGCCAGATGTTTCCCTGCCATAAGTAGGCACCTGGCAAGGCTACCCACAAATTATATCTGGTAGTTTTTTTAAAAGTTGAAAATATTAAATATCGATTTTAAAACGATATGAGAACCCTACAGATTTTACATGCTAAAAAGTTAAAGGTTAAAAGAACTGAGCAGTTTCTGAAGTACTGGAAGCTAAGATGGAGAAATTCCAATGTTTACATCAAGTTAGGTGGGTTGCAATTAAGTCAGGTGCTATGGAAGCATTAGCAAAGAACTGGAAAAGTGTTGTTTTATGAGTAGAAGACACTTCTGAAGGGACAGGCACAGACAAAGAAGAGCAACCAAAGTCACTGAACTCCTTCCATTTAATCACAACAGCCAATTTCTGGATTGACTTTCTTGAGATTTAAAAAAACAGCCTGGTGATAAGACAAATTTACAATCATATTTACAATCGTTACTAGATCTGAGGCTCCAAAGGAAAAAAAACCTCTTGTTGAAAAATTAAAGAAATGTAGACATTTATAAGGACATTTAGTTGTCTGTAAATCTGACAAAGAAAGGATGATTGAAAATTAGATTAAAATCAAAGTTTTCCTTTAATTACTACAATTATTATACTGTCCAGTAGGCTAAGAATCTTACCGGTGCTTTCTGCACTGTCACTTTAAAGTGTTTCAGTATCTGTTCTGCTTCCCATGTTTGCAGGAGTTCCGCATGTGCAAGGCAGTCATGGGATGCAGAACCAATTTTTGTCCGCGCTATCCCCATTTTTCCCCTGCGGATATACTGTGATTTTATTTTGAAGCCGCTGCTAAGTCATGACTGGCACGATTAATGTCAGTGTGAACTCTATACTCCCCTTCTACTTCTCTTCTTCCCCCCTCTCCTTTTCCCTAGGAGCTGATCGGTCTGTCCATCTGTAACCCTTCCCACCTTCCTCATCTCTCTGAACTCCTTTTCCGCCATTTTTATCAGTAAAGTGAGATAAGGGTCATAAAGCTGCTTCTCTGTTTGCTTCCTTCCTCCTGGGTATGCACACTCTCTTTTTTTCCCCAAAGCCAGGAACGAGTCCTAACGTTGCTGCTTATTACCTGCTGGCTTTAAAATCCAGGAAAGAATTAAATGGCTGCTTTCCCCTCCCTTCTGATGTCTTCTCCAAATGTCAAAGAGGGGGGAAAAAACAAGCATTTTGCACAGCCCTTTACTAAACAAAGTGACAGGGAAGCTGCCAAGAGGGAATGAAGCAGAAGCATTTTAACCCTTTCCTGGCTTGGTTTTAAAAAAATAAATGAGTGGAACAAGCACAAAAAGTACATGTTTTTCCCAGGGCCAGATCGACCGGGGGGGGGGGGGGTACCACCAAAGAAGGGGCGCTGGGCGCAGCTGCCAGCCACCAAGAGTGTGCCGGAGCTGGCAGCGGCAGCATGAGTGGCTGAGCAGAGGGGTGGGAGGCTGCCCGCGCCATTCGCCTGCCCCACCGACGGGGTGGCTGACTTGCTGCGCACGCAGGACAGGGAGTGCATGGCAAGCCGGCTGCCCCATGCACTGGGGCAGCCAGCACGCCGCGTGAGCGGCACACCTCCAGGCCCCTGCATGATGATGTCATGGAAGTGATGTCATCACGCAGTGCTGGAAGCATGCATGCACTATGTGCGCGCGCAGGAGAAATGCCAGTCTTGGGTTGCCCTGGGCACTGGCAACCCTAGATCTGGCCCTGGTTTCCCCCCAGAACTCTGCCACCAATTGCTTATCCAGTAGGCACGGGACAGTTCAATCAGCAAATACAGGGAGGGGGGGAGATGGGTTCAAACATTTCAACATTGCCACTCATGCAAAAACAATTTTTAAAAAAAATGACATCAGCTCCAGCCACCACAAAATGCAGCTCCAAACAGACACATCTCAGCTCATCAGCAGATATGTGCAGTACAGAATAATGGGACCACAAGCCGTTTCAGCATCAATTGGCATGAATGCTCAGCATTGCCGGCTTAAAGCGTGCCATGCGGAATGGGCCACTGTAACGGTAATGGTGTGATAGAGCTGGCTAGAAAAAAATAATGGCTACAAAGCTCAGTCACAATTTGTCAGTCGCTAAAGAGACCTTTTCCCCTGATCCCAACATTCTTTGGTTCATATTAATTTGGGCATACTGCAATGTATCTGGGCATTACCTTGAATGGGAGCTCTCTCCAGACCTCTAGTACAGGGATTCAGGAGACTGACGTTCCCTGGGGTCTTGGCTAATTATGCCTGGACCCAAGAGATACATGGCAACATCTCCATGGAAGAAAATGACAGGTCTCTTTTTCAAAATAAGAGCCAGGTAGAGTGCATGTACTACCTGTGCTTTAAGTACAACCCTACTGGGTAGTTCTGTGTTATCAAATGTCAGTTCTAGAATTGCCCATGCTCTGTTTCAGCATTTCTACAACTCTGTATTGATTTCTTGCTAATGTTAATGTCGTTGTAACGTTGCATTTATTTACCCTATTGCATTTTTTATGGAAATGTCCTTGATATTGACTGTACTAATCTCACACTATGTAATCCACCTTGAGTCTCGGTGAGAAAGGTGGACTATAAATATCATAAATAAATAAAATAATAAATAAATTGTGACCAGCCTAACTTGTGCCTGGCTAAAAGCT
The DNA here is from genome assembly GCF_028583425.1 of Eublepharis macularius. Taxonomy (NCBI): domain Eukaryota; kingdom Metazoa; phylum Chordata; class Lepidosauria; order Squamata; family Eublepharidae; genus Eublepharis; species Eublepharis macularius. The sequence goes on along the minus strand of NC_072796.1, from coordinate 65,738,116 downwards.
CCTGTGAAAGTGAGGGGGTGGGCTGCCCTATGTTGCACATTAGGAATGAATGAATGAATGATGGTTCAGCTTTTCATTTATCACCTTTACTCAAGTACTGGTGTTGAAAAGAAAAATATGAAAACCTTTACAGCAGCTTTAGCAAAGGGCAGAGGAAAAGCATTGCCTGCTAGCTAGTACATAGAAATCAGATATAACTGTATGAAAAAACATAGAAATGACAATATCTGCATGCTTCTCAATTTAGTACCTTACAGAGATTAGAGAGGAAAGTCAGCACACAATGCAAAAGATTATCTGCAAAACAAGAGAAGGGGATATTTTGCTCTTGTTAAATATTTTTTATAGATAGGTTTCTTGAATTTAAGTAGCAGCTGTTTTATGTAGAAGGAACAGAATCTTGTTCACTGTTGTAATTAAAATACTCCCCTTTCCCCTCGTTATAAATCAAGCAATGTGAATTAACAAGATCCAGTCATTGGGAGGCCTCATGATTTCATATACTTTGTATCTTTGCTAATTAGGTTCTTCCCTGGGAAAGCTCATAAAATATTTTCATTATCTCTTCGGTATCACAAGAGCCTGTGTTTTTGGCACAATAGAAGAGCAAGGATTCTCTTTTTCATTTTTAAAGCATACCTACTTACAGCAGTATTTTCTACTAACAGTAGTAACCTGAGTCACAGCAGAAGACTGAGTGCTGAACTGAAGTTACAAGTTAAGCCTGAAGAGTTAACCTTGCTGTTCAAATCACTTTCCTTGTGATGATATAAATCTGATAGCCAGATAAGATGCTGTCTTGGTGGATCATGACTTTTAGGTATAAACAACTTTTAGGTATAAACAATCAGAAATGACATAATTAAAACCACAATAAATGCAATATAGATGTAATAAAACATATCTTAAAGACTCTGCTAGAAGTTAACAGTATCTGTATTTCAACAACTACTATAACAACTAGTTATAGGTTCTATGAGGGAAAGGTTGAAGGAATTGAGTATGTTTGTCCTCAAGAGAGAAGGGGGTGGGGGAGGACAACAACATAATAGCATTCTTCAAATTCCTAAAGGACCCTCCCATGGAAAACTGCAGGAAACTGTGACAGCATTTTGAAAATGGAAGCAATTCATTGGCGGCTGACTGTTCCTAGCTAGAGGTCTTTAAGCAAAGTCTAGAAAGCTACCCCTCAACAACTATATCTATGGATTCCTGCATGGTCATAAAGTGATAATCTACGGCAAAACATAAGCTTTGGGACCCTCCTCCTGCATCACCCAAATGCTGTCATTAGCATATTTAAGTTCATAGCATATCATTATAATAGATGTATTATATAGTTTGGTATGTAATAATTCTGAATGCCGATTCAGTAGTTAGGTAAACAGGCTTCCTATGTGACTCGGTAAGTCACTTCCATAAGATGATGGATTGGACAGGTGCAATCTCGTTTGCACACCAAGTTTGCACACCAAGTTTACATGAACATTGGGTCTCTTCTATTTTGGAGGAGGGAACCTGGGAGGAGAATCAAAGTTGTTCACTTTTACAAAGGACAATGGTATATAAAGTTTATGCCATGCTCGACTATCCGGAGGTCAGAGCCTGAGGGAGGTTTGATCTCCAGGATGCCTTTCCTACCAGGCCAGCAGGCAGGTAGGCCTCAGAATAGAGGAGGAGGCTGCCACTTAGTTGAAGACTCCCTTGCCTCTGTGGCGACTGTCATGGGGTTGGCTGGCCTGCTACTGGATCATCTCCCATCCTGCTCTTGACCTGAGGAGCTGGTAAGTTTTGGTGTGAGGATCTCTCTGCCCTGGACAGTCTATACAGGTTATTTCAGATGGATAGATGTTCTAGAATCTAAACTTGAGTCAGATGGATTTTTAGTCAGCTTACACTAAAGACTGGACTTCAGAGAATATACAAACAGAAAAATACCGCAAAATCTAAAGAGAAGGTAATGGGAAGTTTCAGTTACCTAGAGGAACTTAATATCATATTAGGAAAGGGAAATAATGTTTTTACCTAGGCAGTATGATTGCTTTTTGATTTGATAAGAGAACCACGAACAAAAATAAAAGGCATCATAGACTTTATAATTGATGTTGAGGTAGGGATGCAATCAGCAGAAGTGTACATAGAACCAACATGAAATCAGATTAAAGGAAATGATTGTATCAAAGAATTAGAAGTTAACAATACAATCAAGTGCTTTTAAAAAAGAAACACTTGAACATATCAGGGTTTTAAAAGAAAAACTTGACTGTACACACAGACTGTACACACATTAGACAGAACAAGCTTCTGGAGAAATAGGAAATTATTCTGAAACAAAAGTTGACATTTCCATTCAGGCGTCATCTGCCCGCACTTTGGCTAGCATTCATTAATTTACATTGCCTTTTAAGGCTATTCTGTACATTTCCATCACCACAAAGTAACAACTAGGGGTGAGCATAATGAAAAAAAGACCCGAAAATATACACAGAAATCACTGGTTCAGTTTGTTAAAGCAGCTTCTGGAATGGCAAAACAAATTCCGGAAACAAGACTGTAACAAGTGTGGCCCCCGCAATGAAAAAAAAGTTTTGTTTTGTTTCAGTTCTTACCGCGCAGAGATTGTGCAGGCAGGCCAGGCAGTTGGGGGCCATCTAAAAGCATCTTGTTTTCCTTAATGGCAAGTCTGACTGTACTCTTCATGCAACTGCGGCAAGCGGTTCTAGCCTGCTTGGTCTGGCCATTGGGCTATTTTTTATTATCAATGGGCCTCCCCCCCTCCTTTAGAGGCAGTTAGTGTTGTTCCCTCTCATAAGGGTGGGGGTTTTGGTGCCACCCCCCCTCCGCCCTCCCCCGTTACTTTTTTAGAGGGTGGAACGTTGTGTGCCCCCCCCCATCCTTGGGTTGCCTAAGGGGGGGTAAAGGCTTGGGGGTGCATTCCAAGCATTGGGTTGGGGGTACTTGAAGGAAGTGGTAGGCCTTCAGTCCTCATTGGCTGGAAGGTGGTGGCCATTTTGGGCCTGTATTAGGTGGCTGATAGTCGGCCATTTTGTGAGTTTGGAAGTTTGGGGGCTGACGGGCTATAGGAGCGGGGATGCCTCCTAAGAAAGGGGGTGGCCCTTCTAAGGGCAAGAGGTCTGTTGCAAAGGCCCCTGCTAAGAGGCCTGTCCCCACTGGGTCCTCTTCTGAGGAGGAGTCTGAGGCGACCTCACAGCAGGAGATTCTGCGGAGGCTGTCTGCTTTAGAGCAGGGTAAAGGGGTCGCTGCTGGGGTTGCGGTTGGTAGGGATCAGGCTAGGCCTGTGAGAGGGGCAGCTAGGGATGCTGTCAATAGAGAGATTTTGAGATGTCTTTCTGCCCTAGAAGGTACCACTGGGACGGCTACCACGGACTCCGGCGGAGCCAGCGGGTTGGCGGGCCCATGTGCGGGTGCAGCTCAGCAGGTGGTTGACCTTGAGCATGAGGCCACGGTGGACCCTGTGCCAGTCTCTCTGGCTGTTGAACCCATGGAAGGTACTGGTATGGATTTAACACCACACAACACTTTCCCTTGGCCTTGGGGCCACACTGAGGCACTGGGGAATCAAAGACCGCTGGCGGGTAATTACCCGCAATTTCCTATGCCATGGGCATCTGGTACCCAATGCCCATGGGTAGGGCTGGGGTCAGGTTTGGTGGGTGCCCAGCAGACTGCCGGGTCACAATCGGCTTGGGGTGGATTGGATGTCGCATGGGTGTATGGCCTGGGTTCCAGGGGGCTCCTTGGGGCTTTTATCCTTATGCCCCTTTGGCTTATGGTAATGTCCCCTTTAATGCTCTCCCCTTTGGGGACACCGCTTTACCACTGGGTAATCATTTAACCCAGGCAACACGGGACAAGATAATTAAAGGAGAGTATGTTGATGTCTTTTCCCTTCTTTTCCGCGAGTTGGAAAAGAAGGACAGAGAGGACTTAGACGACAGGGATAAAGAGAAGCTCAAGAGGAGGCGTGTTGATAGGATCTGGCACAATTGGCTCTTGGGCTTTTTGATTTACGCTGGGGTTTTGGTGAGGGCTCAGCCCCACAGGGCTGCAGCTCTTTTCCAATATTTAGATATTATATATAAGGGTTACACTGGCTTCTCAGGTGCTGCTTGGATGCAGTATGATGAGGAGTTCAGGATGACGGCAGCTCTTAACCCCAGCATGCCCTGGGATAGGATTCACCAGCAGCTGTGGCTGTCGGTGATGTCACCATCTAAACCCAACTTGGGGGATTGGTCCGATAGCGGGCATGTGGTACAGCGGTCAGCGTCGGTGGCTTCGTCCAATACCCACTCAGCAGCGGGTCAGTCGGTTCAACCCCGGCTGTTATGTTGGGAGTTTGCCTTCAAGGGAGCGTGTTCCTGAAAGCCATGTAGGCTTAAGCATAAGTGCCCCTCATGTGCTGGTTTCCACCCCTACAATTCATGCCCTAAGGCAAGACAAGGGGGTGCCGGCCAGGGTTTTGGGGGCAGCGGATCTGGCAAGCAGCAGGCTCCTGGTAAAGGGACCCAGCCCAATAAAGCTGAAGGTCCTTAGGCAGCTTTTGCAGGCCTATCCGCGCAGGGAGGATGCGTTGTTTTTGTGGCAAGGTTTTTCAGTTGGGTTTAGAATTCCAGTTCAGGGAGTACGTTCTGCTTATATGTGTTCAAATTTATGTTCGGTAGTAGGGATGGAGGATGTGGTGAGGAGTAAGATAGTTAAGGAATGCGCTGAGGGCCGGGTGCTGGGCCCATTTGATGCCCCGCCGGTTCCTAATCTTAGAGTTTCCCCCTTAGGTGTTGTGCCTAAGAAGGCGGCAGGTGAGTTCCGCCTGATCCATCACCTCTCTTTTCCTAGAGGGGAGTCTGTGAACGATGCTATTCCTGAGCACTTGTGCTCGGTTCGTTACACGTCGTTTGATCAGGCTGTCAGGGTGGTGCGCCAGTGTGGCCCGGGGGCGGAATTGGCAAAATGCGACATTAAGTCCGCCTTTCGCCTTCTACTGGTCCATCCCGATGATTTTGAATTGCTGGGATTTTGTTGCGAAGGAAAGTATTATATGGATCGTGCCCTACCTATGGGCTGTTCTATTTCATGCACAACATTCGAGTGTTTCAGCTCCTTTTTGGAGTGGGAGCTCCAGCGCAGGGCGCATAGTCACAATTCTTGTCATTATTTGGATGATTTTATGTTTTCTGGGAAGGCTGGGACCGGGCATTGTGCCCGGTTGCTCGTCATTTTCACGCAGTTGGCCGAGGAACTGGGCGTTCCTTTAGCGAGTGAGAAAACGGAGGGCCCATCTCCGGTCCTAACTTTTTTGGGTATCGAGATTGACACTAGACAGCAGTGTTTCCGTCTTCCCCCTGAGAAGGTTTCTGACCTCAAGCTTATGCTTCAGGAAGCTAAGGCGAAGCGCAAGTTGTCCCTTGTGGAGCTTCAGCAGCTTGTGGGACATCTGAACTTTGCGTGTAAGGCTGTTGCTCCGGGAAGGGCATTTTTGCGGCGGCTTTGTGATGCCATGTCGGCCCTTCGGGCTCCGCATCATCGCCGCAGGATCTCTAAAGGGATGCTGGAAGATTTGGACGTATGGTCCGACTTCCTTGGGGGCTATAATGGGGTTACTTTTTGGAGGGAGGACCTGCTTTTGGAGGTGGACCTTCAGGTCACGTCGGATGCATCTGGATCTACGGGTTTTGGGGTGTATTTCCGTAGGCACTGGTGCGCTGAGCAGTGGCCCCCCGATTGGCATGCCACGGGTTTAGATAAAGACCTCACATTCCTAGAGTTTTTTCCTATTCTTGTGGCAGTACACCTTTGGGGGGACGAGTTGGCCAACCATGTTGTTCACTTTTGGTGTGACAACATGGCTGTGGTGCAAGTTGTCAACTCTTTGTCCTCTAAATCCGAACAGGTGATGAGGCTTGTTCGCGTTTTTACGTTGCTTTGTCTCAGGAAGAACATTTTGTTTAAAGCAAGACATGTTCCTGGGGTAAGCAATGGGGTGGCAGACACTTTGTCTCACCAACAGATGGGGCATTTTTGGCAGCTTGCTCCGGAGGCGGACCAGGTACCAGCACGGATGCCTCCGGACTTATGGCTCCTTGGGAGGCCGAAGCCTTCAGGGCCATAAGGCTTGCGGTGGCTCCCAGCACACGGCGCAGCTACAACAGAGTGGTAGGGCAGTTCTCGGGGTTCAGAACGAGAGAGGGACTGCAACAGGCTTGGCCCATACCGGTGGAGCATTTGATACGTTTTTGCATGTATCAGAAGGGGCGTGGATTGGCAGTGCAGTCCATTCGAGGCCAGATGGCTGCATTAGCTTTTATTAGCAAGGCTCGGGGGTTCTTGGAGGCCACGGGGGACTTTCGAGTCAGGAAAATGTTGGAGGGTTGGTCACGCGAGGCGGGCCCTCGCGTGGATCCCAGGGAACCTATATCGCCTTTGGTATTGAAGGGACTTATATCTACCTGGGCTGCAGTATGTAGCTCGGGGTTTGAGGTCAGGTTATTTCACACGGCTGCGCTTATGGCCTTTTTTGGGGCTTTGCGCATCAGCGAGTTAGTAGTCCAGTCCAAGACCGATAGGTCTGACTGGGCCCTCATGGTTGGGGATGTTGAATTTGTTGAAGCGGGGGTCTCCCTTTCGATTAGGAAGTCTAAAACAGATCAGAAGCAAAAGGGGGTGACCGTTACTCTGGGTTCGTGTGTGGACCAGGAGTTATGTCCAGTCCGTGCCCTGCGTAGATACCTGAGGGTTAGGAAAGCTGGCCCAGGAGTGTTATTTTGCCATGAGGATAGTTCTCCATTAACACGCTACCAATTTTGGACAGTAACTGAGAGGGCACTGGCAAAATTGTGGTTGGCTGGGGTTAAGTTTGGAACCCATTCCTTTAGGATTGGGGCGGCGTCTACAGCCGCTGTGATGGGTTATTCGGCGCAGGCTATTCAGGGAGTTGGCAGGTGGTGGTCATCTGCTTTTCGTTCCTATGTTCATGCGTTTAAACGTTTTTAAGAGTTACTAATTGATGTTTCCTAGGTGCTGTGTCCTGCCGAGAGAAGCGAAGAATTTTGATCTGCGGGCACAGTATGGTGTTTTGGGCGGCTCATCAGGCCAGGTGGTCTTCTGTTGGATCACAGCTTGGTTTGAGCGAATGGGCTTCAGTGGAATGGCTAGGCCGTAGAGGCCTGCATTGGCTGGGGTTGTTGCCACTGTTGTTTCGGCAGCATCAGGGGCCTATTCCGCACATTTTGCTTATTCATCTGGGGGGAAATGACTTGGGGTTCATTCATGGTAGGGCTTTGTCTCTGCAGGCCAAGTGGGACATGCAGGAGATTTTGCAGTGTTGGCCGGGGGTACTTATAATGTGGTCCGCTATGTTGCCTCATAAGGTTTGGCATGAGGCGATGGACCGGCATGCTATCGAAAGGGCCAGAATGAAGGCCAATAGGGGCATTCAGAAGGCTCTTGGGGAAGGTTTGGGTTTTTATCTACCACACCCAAGGATCAGGGCCGAAGTTGCCAGCTGTTATCATAGTGATGGGGTTCACCTGTCGGAGGCCGGCAACGAGATTTTCCTCAATGACTTGCGGCAAGGCCTTCGGTTAGCTCTAGGCCATTAGTGGGGCACAAGGGCCTAGGCAGAGGCCTGGCCATTGCATTGGCGGGATAGAGTTGGGTTTTAGGCAGTGGGCCGGTGAGCACCCTTGGCGCTTCCCTATGTTTGGGGAAGAGGGGCCTGCTCGGAGCGGCTGGTACTGGGAATGGCAGGGGTCTGGGAATGACCACGTGGCTTGACCTGCACCGCTTCAACCTTGCCGCAGTTTGATTAATGTTAACGTTGAGGTTATTTAATAAAGTGGCCCTTAGATCCAACATGGTTGTCTGTCTCTTCATTCCCACTAGGGGAGCAATTCGACCCTACCTCCGTGCAGCTCTGGCTGTGGAGGAGGGGGTCGGACATTGCTCTCCTGGCAGGAGGGAAAGCAGGCTTTCCCGGGCATCCGGGTATCTGGCGTGGTGGGTGGAGCCAGGAGCCATTTAGGCGGCTCTGCCCACGCAGCTCCAGTCACTTCTGAAGCTCGGCCCACCCTCCTCACCCTGTTTTTGGTGTAGGTTTATCCGGTTGCCGTCTTCGGAGCCAGGTAGGAATTTTTTCCTCCCGTCCTTATTGGCCGTGGATGGGGGGTTTTTCACCTACCTTACACCATGACTTGTGTGTAGGAAATTGGCTTAGGGTGGTGCCTGTCAGGGCGTTCTGGCGGGATAGAGTTGGGTTTTAGGCAGCGGGCCAGTGAGCATCCTTGGCGCTTCCTTATGTTTGGGGAAGAGGAGCCTGCTAGGAGCGGCTGATACTGCTTGTGACGGCTGCCAGCACGCGTGGGCAGGCTGCCTAGGTTATCCCCATGGGCAAGTCCTGCCTCACTGCTGTACGGCTGAGGATTGGGAGCTTGAAAAGGGGGAACCAATTTTGCCTGGCTGTCCGGGTATCCTAGCCATCTATAGGGAAGGCTCGTACCCGGGGCTTCGGGGCTCGCCCAGGCAGGTCAAGGCGTGGGTCTGGGAATGACCACGTGGCTTGACCTGCACCACTTCAACCTTGCCGCAGTTTGATTAATTTTAACGTTGAGGTTATTTAATAAAGTGGCCCTTAGATCCAACATGGTTGTCTGTCTCTTCATTCCCACTAGGGGAGCAATGGCTAGCATTCATTAATTTACATTGCCTTTTAAGGCTATTCTGTACATTTCCATCACCACAAAGTAACAACTAGGGGTGAGCATAATGAAAAAAAGACCCGAAAATATACACAGAAATCACTGGTTCAGCTTGTTAAAGCAGCTTCTGGAATGGCAAAACAAATTCCGGAAACAAGACTGTAACAAGTGTGGCCCCCGCAATGCAAAAAAGTTTTGTTTTGTTTCAGTTCTTACTGTGCAGAGATTGTGCAGGCAGGCCAGGCAGTTGGGGGCCATCTAAAAGCATCTTGTTTTCCTTAATGGCAAGTCTGACTGTACTCTTCATGCAACCAATTGGATCCAAAGCAGAGAGACTGAGCCCTTGGCATTGGCATTGAGTAGCTCGTAGGGATCAAATCATAAAAGATTTGCTTTGTGCTGGGGAGCAGCAGAAGGCACAGTGGCACCAGTGGCACCATCCCTTTCTATGCATTTTTACACAGCAGGTTTGAGGACAGAGGGGTCTCCTCGGCCTGTGAGTCCTGTGGCTCATGTTATGCAGATTGGGGAGAAATTGGAAAGAAAATTGTACAGTATAGAAGTGTTAAAAGTGGAAAGAAAATGCAACTTTTAAAGGAGACTAGACCAAGGAGGTCCCAGACATGTGGAGTTGGTTCATGCCCATCCAGTGGCCTTCTGCTGCTGCTGTCTTTGACTTAGGTGCCGTGGTGCCAGGGCCACCACTATAACTAAAGAAGTCCTCCAAAGGTAGCGGGGTTGAGGAACACCAGGAGGAATTTCATCTTGCCCAGAAAGCCTTCTGGCTTTGGGGGCTTTTCTGATTAAAACTTAACCCAACATTAAATGACAGGAAGGTAGCAGGCATGTACATTGCACACTCACACATTCATTCACACCTAAGTCTTTCCAGATCAGTATTTCATGTGGAAAGTTCTATCTGGTCATATATTTTTTTCATTCTATTTGTCCTCCTGTGATTTCTTCTTTTTATTCAATTCTGGATTAACATTTGGAAATGGAGACTAGCAGGCTGTCCATTCTCCCACACTCGTTAGGAAAAAAATAGGAAAAGAAAGGGCCATCCTCCCTCTACGACCCTTCTCGTGAAGGAAAAACCAACATCTAGCACTCCCTTTCTTTGCACTTTTATATACAGTACAAGGACAGGCCAGCAGCAGGTGGGTTTAAACAGGGAGCTTCAGGCTGCTGCAAAGTAAATTAGAGTGAGAGGATTCACCCCTCATCATGGAAACAAAATTACAAGGCACAGGGAAACATGGCATAACAGCAGGACTCAAAAATAATAATTTATTGGCTTTGTCACCAACATAAAGAAGCAATTTTTTATTCTTTGAAGTCCATTGTTGTGTGAGTTTTCATGAGCTTGAGGAGAAACTCTTAGGATTGGTGGATTTTTTAATGCTGCGGTTTTTGTTAAGAATGAATAGATCCTTGGTCTCCCCTTGAAAAGAACAGCGTGTGCATAAGTGTGCAGCTGCCCTGCACAACACCCCCATTAATATGTACCTTCCACAGGCATTCTTCAGGGTCCATAAACATGGAGCCCCATTGTTGTATGCTGTCAAACTTGGTGGGTCAATGGTTTAGAGGGAAGGATTGTGTTCTGTGCTATTTTGGTGCTGTTGCGTGAAGAAACAGCTGCCTCATTTTCCCACCCCCTCTTGAAAAGAACAGCATGTGTTTGTGCATGTGCAGCCAATGCACAAACAACAGTCCAACACTCATGAAAACAACAGAATAAACTGATCAGATAAAAGCTGACACCACCCCAGCTGGAACAAATCAGTAATGGAACGGAATTATACCAGAAACCCCTAGAATCGAAATGGAAATTTTCTTGGTACGGACCCCTAGTGACAACATCCACTTGGTACTCAAACCATGTGGTAGGTATAATGCTCAATGTGTCATATATGGAAAGTTTTCATGCCATGGTCACAGCTAGCAGCTGCAAGGAACATCCAGTGATGGCATGGAGAAACACCAAACTATGTGGGCAAGCCACAAGGCAACACACATTATGTGCTACAGTTGCTTTCTGGGGCTACTGCTACACAGAGATTGTTTCAGTCAGCCTTGGTGAGGTGACTGCAACTTGTAGATTGCCTGTGTTTCTGCATACATATAGTAGACCAGTCCAAGTTAAAATCTAAAATGCTTGAATATAAATTCATTTAAATCTAATCCTCATGACTGTCCAGAATATCTGTACAAAGTTGGGCATATGATGAAAGGTTTGGGTGTTTCCTATACCTGTGTGCATACATCCCCCTACATTCACTCAAAAGGAAAGTGATTGTTAATGGAAGACCACACCCTTAAAAATGTTATACACACACAAAAATATTACTGGACATAACTGTAATGTGTATGCGAATGAAAGACACCCCCTTCTTCTTCTTCTTCGATAGGGGGGATCTGGGGGGGAAACTTAGGGCGAAGCTACAAGTGACGAATGACACTTGAACGGCAAGTATATTTCTCCCTGTTCACTTGCGCTCCACTCAATTCACTTGCCGTTCAAGTGTCATTTGTCACTTGTAGCTTGGCCCTCAGTCTTTCAGCAGTTGTTAGATGTATTGGAAATGACATGTGGATTGAATTGCACACTGTGTGGCATTGTGGGGCGAGCAATTTTGATATACATTCACTCAACAAACAAGGTGTAATTGGACAATACGTGAAATGTGAGTTGAGTAGGGGGAGACCCCAATCCAACTTGCTTTTAATGGGTGACCTGACATCACCTTTAAAATGGCGGGGGGGACACACAAATGTGCTCTTGAGTGTGCAAAGGCAGGAGGAACATCATCATTCCCTACTTTCCATCCTGCGCACTCTAACTAGCAGAAAAGGGCTGTGGTCTGAGGGCTATTTGTCTTATTGCCAGTTCCATGTGTCTGTCCAAGAGGCACATGAAACCAGCAGTAAGGCAAACGAATAATCTAATCAGATCAACATTCTCTACAACCCAAATCGGTTCTAGGAATGGACCTTCAATTCTTAATTTCATAGGTGGAAATGTTTAAAAGATCAGGATTGGCCAGGATCCCAAAGGACATGCGTAGATCTTACACAGGCAATTGGAGATTCTGGGATCCATTTCGTATTACAGCTAGCCTGTTCCCAAAAGCACTCCCTAAACTCAGAAGACTGTGTAGCAGCCTCCAATACAATACACGTTTGTACATTTGTAGCTGGAAATTAGATTGATCTACATATGCAGAAATGTATAGGCATGAACATAGGCTGGGTTCATGATGAGCTTACACCAAAGTAGAATACTACATGTGAAGGAAACAATAAATTTACAAATGTTATAGAATAATAAATACAATGAAAGAATCAATAAATATTTACTCAATGAAAAACATGTATCAGTCAAAAGGTAAACATCAAAAAGTCAAAGAGAATAATCAAACAGCAAACAGTGCAAACTCAAGCCGTTGTTGTAAGTTAATGAAGAATAATGTCCTTATGGTCCAAACAACATAATGTCCATCAAGAACATCCCACAGGTAAGTCTCCAGGTAAGTAACCAAACAGTCTTTAGGTTAAATGAATAATATTTTGTTTTCCTTTTCCAGGTGGTGTGTAAAAAGTCAGGACACCCACTGAGGGTGCAAACCATCCGCCCAACAACCAGGGCCGGCAAACGCTGCCTGTTGTTTCATTCAAAGACCTCCTCTAGAGTGGTTACAAGTCCACCAATAAACACTGTCAACAAATGTAATAAGTAATAAAGAACCATGCAATGAACAACATAAATGTTTAGCTATACAATGAACCAAATAAAAATTTAAATGCATACAACATACCCATGTATTCTTTATGAGTACTCTAATTAGTCATAAGGTATACAGTCACGAAGTCAAAAGCAGCGGCTGAGAAGCACTCAGCCCCGCAATCCCACCTCATTTAAAGGGCCAGCAATCAAGTAGCACGTCTCCAATTAAAGATATGGTACAGAAATGTTCTGAATTTGAATACAAAATTGCCTATAGAAAACATGACAAATTAAATTCATGATTTAGTCCACTGGGCTTCAATGAATTTAACTTATATATCCACAGAGATTCCTTTTGGAGTAAAGTTCTCTTTACACTCCGTTCTGGGATATCATGTTCTGAAAATAATACAGTGAACCTGAAATCATCTTCCTTGTGGTTACTCTGTATAAAGTGTTCCACTAATGGGGCATCTACCACTCTGTTCATAATACGCGATATATGTTCCATCAAGTGAATCTTGAGAGCCCTAGAGGTACTGCCCACATACAACAAATTACATGCACCATTATTAGGTAAACAACTCCCTGTGTTTGGCAAATTGTAAAATGCCTTAGTTTCACTTCTACATCTGTACCTGGAATCGAGATTCTATCTCCTATAATCGCCTTAGAACACAGACAACACTGTATACACTTAAAGTGTCCTGTAGGGAGATTTGAATTGCATGTATCCACTTTGAAATCCGAGTGTAACAAAAGATCTTTTAGAATTTTAGTTCTCCTCCATCCAATCACTAGGGGTTCCTCACATCCCTTAATGTCATGGAGAAGGGGCCAATACTTGAATATAATACTCCTAATCTGATAGGACTGGGGGGTGAACTCCATACTCCACATCACTCTCCCCCTCTCCCCCCTGGGCTTGATAACAAAAAGTTCCCATCTAGGGACATCCCTTGCTCGCTGTTGTGCCCTTTACAATACATGACTGCGGTATCCCCTATTATGGAAAGCTTGCAACATACTTCTAGACTTTCACAATTGATCAGTTGCATTTCGACTAACACGAAGCACTTGGCCATATGGAATATTACTTTTCAGAAGCCTTGGATGATACGAATTGAAAGCTAGATATGAGTTACGATCAGTTACTTTACGATAGGGTCATACTCTGAGGGCATTGTCTTTCTGTCTGTATACAACTATATCCAAAAAATTAATACATGTCTGGTTACCTTCCCAAGTAAATTTAATATTGCTGTGCATAGAATTAATCCATGTCCCCAAACCTTCCTGACTCTCAGATGTGTTTAGAATGATGAAACAATCATCAATAAAGCGACAATACATGGACATGATGTCAAAATAAGGATTAGACTCTTGATTATAAATGAATTTCTCCTCCAAATATGACATAACAAGGTTCGCCACACTGGGAGCAGTGGTGCAACCCATGGCTACTCCCCTTATCTGAAAATAAAATTGTCTGGAGACACGAAAGTAATTTTTCTCAACCACTATATCAAATAACTGTAATAAAAATTCAGTAGAGGGTCTTTGTGTGGTACAGGACCTAAGAGCCAGTTCCACAACCAATCTAGCCAGATCGTGGGGAATTGAAGTGTACAGCGATGAAACATCCATGGTAACTAGAATGGAATCACTGCCAACTAACCTACCTTCAACTTTCTGGATGAAATCACTAGGGTCTCTAATATATGCCTGGGTACTCCTAACCAATGGTTGTAAGAATTGATCTAAATATACTACTAGAGGTTCCAAAATAGAATTACTACCCGAAATAATGGGGCATCCAGGAAGGGAGGAATGTTCTTATGTATTTTAGGTAAAACATAAAGCACCAGAATACGTGGAGAGGGATTAATTAGAGCCCTTCAAGTAAACTCATCAATTTCACCTGCTACCAAAGCCTCATCCAAAACCACTCGAATGAGATGCTCAATATGCATTGTTGGATCCTGTGTTATCCTGGTGTAACTAGACTCATCTGCCAACTGCCTCTCCACTTCCCTGGTGTATACTATTGTATCCAATGCAACAATACCCCCTCCCTTGTCAGCCGGTTTAATTATTATATTGGGGTCTTGGTCAAGAGATTTCAAAGTATGCCAGTCTTGCCTAGTAAAATTATGCCAAACATTCTTTCTTTCCTGCTCCATTTTCTCAATATCACCCAATACCAGCTGCTCAAAAACCTCAATGTTCGAGTCCATTATCGGGGGGCATAAATGTAGAGTGACTCTTTAAATTAGTGTCATGCCTGGAAGGATTAGGTTTGTCCACAAAATTTTTTTGAGCTTTATTAATTGAATCAACTTTTAAAAGTCTACACGTGTTTGAAAGGAATTGTAATGTGGGGTAGGTACAAAACTCAGACCATGATTTAGAGTCGAACCTCAGATTGACTTAATAGGCATTCAGACAAATTAAATACTAAGTTTTCTTCCTCCCTCAATAATAGGGCTGTTTCCGTAAAAATGATTTAGTGTTAGAGGGAACAGTCCTGCTTCTAAGAATTTTAGAGCTATGTCCTTCATCTCCTGATGTTTCCGTATCAGAGGGATCCAAGGTATCCCAATCAGAGAATTCTTGAAGTGGTTTAGCCCAAGAGACTTGTTTACGTTTAGTCTCCAGGTTTTCCCACCACGCACAAACCTTTCCTGAAATATAGTTCTGATTGTCCCTTTTGAACTTTCTCACTTTAGCTTCCCTGACCTTATCCTCAAAAGCTTTCATCTGTTTCTTTAAATCTTCAAGCCTACTATCAAACTCCGTATGAATCATAGTCCCCTTCAAAGTGTCTGTAACTCTCGTAATATCCTTATTGACTTCCTCTATCTCCTGTTTGCAAGTTTCCAGTATCAAAATAATCAGGTCCATAGTGCTTTTATTTAGAATAGTCGCCCAACGAGTTCTAAAAGTCTAATTGTCGGCAAACATGCCAGGGGGCTTGTTCACACGCAGCCCTCTCAGAATCTGGCCGTCGTCACACGGGCGTTTATTCTGTCAAATTTCCATTATGTGGCGCTATTGTTCCTATCGGCGCTATGATGCAATCTTTTGTCAAATACCGTCTCCTCCCGCTTCGAGTTGTTCACACCGTAGCGCTCTGTGCCGTCATTTTGAACGGGCACAGAAAAAACTCCTCCCCCCTTTTTAAATTTTTTTTCCGCTTTATTGCGTTATAACGACATTACATCGTTATAACCAAACGTTAGCCCAACCCCAAAAGAGCAGGATAGGTTGGCCAAGTTTTCCCGCCCTGGAAGCAGCTTGAACATTGGCTAAGATTGTTTTTCTTCCTAATTTGAACATCCATAAATATACTCTTGTTCTGAGAAAAGCCCCTGTCTGACGTGATCCCCATCGCCGAAGACTCAACCATGGCTCCACCGAGTGAACTTGTAGTTCTGGTGGCCCAACTGGTTGTTTTGATGGTTCAGAGCACGTTCACTCTGTGCCATGCACACCTGCGATCCCTCCGTCGGAGGCGAAGGGCAGCGGAAAGACTTTTTCGGTCTATGCTGCTCGAGCAGCATAGAAAGAACACTCTTTCATTGCTTTGTATTTTTATAATATTATGACGTTATAGCGATATAAGGACTTTTTTTTTTTTAAAAAAAAAGGAGCTCGCTGCAGGATAGCGCGAAAGGGCGTCTGGGATAACGGGTCAAGATAAGAAAGGGAAAATTCCGTCATTATGGGATAGAAATCGATGCCGGATGGTCACACGGAAGCAGATTATAGCGCAAAAATTGAGACCAGAGGAGAAATCTCAGACTCGCAACAGTGCCAGAATAAGGTGGGAATTTTGCGGCAGATTGCGCAATTTTCGCGCTAATTTTAAGCCCGTGTGACGACGGCCTCTGTTGTAACTTACAGAGATGTCATATGAAAAGATAGTTTAGCATGTTTCATTTGTAAGTACTCAAGGGTTTGCCAATCCTCTCTTTGTGGATTGCTATGTATTGAAAAGGGCACAACAGCGAGCAAGGGATGTGTTTGATTATAAATTGTTTACAATTGACCACTGAGGAAGGCCTTAGAGCCAAAACACGTCTGTTTTTTTCCACTGTACCTTGGTCTATTTGTGTTGGTCATTGCACTGTACCATCATCTGTACCTTGAGATGTTTTAGCAAGTTTTAGCATAAACATGTAGCCTGCCATTCAGGCCTTATGTTTTAAACTTGTTTTTAATCTACATTTGTGCACATTTATAATAAATATTTTCTAATATATATTTTAGGTTGTTACTTAACCCCTCTATTTTGTTCCCCTGCTTGTTTGGGTTGAGTTTGTGGGGACTTTCCCCCCACCCCCTCTTTCTTCTTTACTAATGCAATGGACTCCATAGTCTTCTCACTTCGATGAATTTGCAACAATTTGAATCCTCACCTTGTTTTAAGAATTATGAACAACTCACGGGACACAATTTTGATCAGCTCCTCTCAGCCACTGTCCTATCATGGGGGTGGAGGTAGGGAGGGAGAGACAGCACAGAAATATATGAATGTATGGCAACATCAGAGCCGCCTTAACCTAAGGTAAAAAGAATCATCAGCACATTAAGTCACATAACATTTAGCTGAGCCCTCAGGATAACAAAATGAAAATCCGAGGTACCAGATTTCAGTTCTGAAATAAAGTAATAGTTAATAGTATGCAAGAGGCAAATACAAGCTAAACAGAATGGTAATGTTTAGAATTAAAAAAGTAAATAGAAAAGAACAGCTGTGTAAAGCCATGTGTGTTGAAAGTAAGGAGATTAGAATATTAGTAACTCAAGAAAAATTCTATTTACATTTAATGGAATAAACTACTGATGATATAGAGGCACACTATATAAATCAATCCAAGAGGAAGCTGGAGGCATTTTTACACAAGAAGGAAATCAAATAAATTGTTGGCTAGCTAAATATTTGTGGGTTAAGGACAGGCAACGTAAGTTAACTTGAATTTCTTAGCATTAATAAGAATCTATTTCAATGAATCATAGTCTGTCTTAGTTCCTATATGTTGCTAATTTAATCATGAAAGGTCTGTTGAGATATTGAATTTGGGTTTTGATTTGTAAAATGTCTTCCTTAACATTGCATGCACAGTTTATCATTATTCCTTCACAACATCATGTTTGGCAATAAAACCTGCTGCCATTTTAAACAAGCTTCTGCACCAGACTGCAAGTAATGAATCTCATATTTGGTGCTTTTCTTGGAATCATACTCCTGGAATTAAGTACATAAATGCCCTTTTTGGAGTATTGCTCTCTGGTCGGAGCTTGCAGTGTTGACTTGTGTGCATATTGTAGCCAATTTTACCTAAATGGTTTTACCTGCAATTGTAGAAACTGCCATTAGTGCTATAGAGCCTAAAATTGTGTCTCAGCTGTGAGTGTAGAGGAGAAATATTGTAGCCTTCCTCATTTAGTCTACAAGCTACCACTTATTAGTCAATAAACAGATAAAAGATGTCTGCATAAGCGTCCATTGTTGGCTCTGGAGTGTCAGTCTCTAAATTCATAATAATCAGGAGAGTTCCTTTTGCTGTAGTGCTCTATTTCTTCTGTAGCAATCACAGGATAAGCATTTTAAATATTATTTTCAGTGCTAGGCCACCATAGTGTAGGCTTAGCATGGACATTTGGCTATTCCCTGGTGGATTGAGTCTAAGATTACACTAATCACTTTTTGTTGTACAACAATTGATTAAACTGATAAAAAGTACATTATGTCAAATCATACCATTGGTCCATTGATCTCAGTAATGTATACCCTGACAGGCCACTCTCTGGGTCGCAGATATTCAACACAGCGACCACCAAGTGTTCTTAGAAAGTAGACGGAGCCAGGTGGGGCTTTTGCCCATCAGGGCTTCTGATTGGCCACTGGAGATCTGATTAGCCGTGCAGATTCAAAAAGAATTGCTTCAGCACAAGTATCCACTGAAGATTAACTTTGTGCATGCAAGAAAATATTTGTACGATCATTTAAAAAGGCACCCTGAAGCACAGCTTCTGCCTGAAATGTTGAAAAGTTACTATTAGAGTTTTGCATGACCTTACTCCATAACATTTTGTGGCTCTACCTTCCCTGGCCACCATTTTGTAGTTGCACCCACACCCTACAGTCGGATCCTTGAAAACTATATTCTTTATCTTTGTAATATGACACTCCTGTCTGGCAGCAATAGCCGCTTCAGCTGGGAGCTGCAATTTGCCTCCCTGAAGAAGGAAGAGGCAGCAGTGCTTCTCCGGCCGTATGGGAATGCTGGAGGGGGCAAAGCAAGAGGCCTTATAGGGCTTCTCTGTCCCTCAGCAGCCACCTGATCTGGTTCCCAGAATTGTGGTGGATGTCAGCAACAGGTTTAATGGTTGTGTGATCCCATTAAGATGCAAATAGCAACTGTCATAATTCACTGTGACCAGAGTACATCTCAGGACCAAGCTACACATGACGAATGACACTTGAACAGCAAGTGGATTGAGTGGAGGGCAAGTGAAAAGGGAGAAATACACTTGCTGTTCAAGAGTTATTACAGACTGCAGCCTGAGCCTGTGGAAAAAGGGAATATCCTGCCAATGAAGCAAGCAATGTTTTAGAATGATTTTAAATGTGGTTTTATTGTATATTATATCTGTTGTAATGATTTTATTCAATTGTTTTTATACTGCTTTTATATTGTTGTTACCCATCTTGGGTCCTCCTGAGATGCTTGGGGGAAAGGTGGGTACATATTTTAAATAAATATTAATATTCATATTAATTTATTTCAAAACATATATTCATAAATAAAGAAATAAATGTGTCTTGCCTTAAATTTTACCTACTTCCTGAAATGATCTTACTTATAAAAAAGTAGAATGGGGGGGGGGGAATCTCCACATCCCTCCTTTGTAAAGATTGGGAGGGTTTTGGAATTCTTCTTAGGCCTCCTCTGAATAACTGCGATATCTGCTCCTGAATGATTTTTAAATTAATTTTCTACCTAAATTTAATATCTTTGCAAACAATGAAACATAACAAAAATGACCAAATAACAAAAAATTAATTTTGAACATTTTCTGCATTGGACTCCTGTAGCTAGGCAATTACTTCAACTACTACAGCCTGTGCATGTAATCTGAAATGCTATGCCTTTCTTTCTTTTTTTTACTACATATGCTTTTTAAATTTGTGGGCTGCTTTTTCTCCCTCTGTGATTTCTTTTGTGCTGTTGCAGTGAATTTTTCCCATTCGGAAATGGCGGCTGCTGTTGGTTTGGTGTCTGGGGCTCAGAATCCTTTTCTTCCAGGTTCCCCTAAATCTGCTTCTGCTCCCAGCCTGATTTTCTGTCAACCCTGATTATGAAGGATTAAATCCCTTCCTTTTCCTGCATTTTCCCAGACATTCTAGAATACCAAGCATGAGTCCTTCTCTAAATGGGTCCCCTTTTCTCTCATTGCAAAGTGACCAGCCTTTTTGTGCAGGCCTCTGTCAAATAACTGTTTCTCCACACTTCTGAGCTAGGGTTGCCAGATGTCTGGTTTTCCCCTGGACAGTCTGTTTTTTTTTCTTTTTCTGGGACTGTCTGGGGGAAATGGGGTTAAAATACCTGACATACAAATGTCCAGTATTTTTGTTCATGGGGAAGAAGCAGCTGGCCCGCCAGCATCCATGAGCTGGCAGCAGTGCCAGCAGGCCTTCCTGCACCGCCTCTACCTCCTCCCTCTCCCCTGTGCTTCCAGGTTTGGGGGAATGGCCAGCCTGTTTAGCCTCCTGCACACTTGGAAAGTGGCAGGATGGCTGGCTGGGCTTCCAGAGCACCAAAGCTTCTGGAAGGGATGCCATTGCACCAGGCCTAGGAGCATGTGCATGGGCCCAAAGAAAACAATGGTCCAGTATTTTTTAATATGCCAATTGACAACCCTATTCTGAGCTCTTTGATGAAAGAAGGCCCTCTCATAAAGCATGTTCCTTTTTGGAATGAAATGGGCATCAGGACAGCCTTACAGTCTTGCATATGGCTCTCTGCAGCGAACATGAAGGATTTTTAAATATTGGTGTTTTTCCCCCCACAGCATTAAACAGCAAAGTTCCTTGCAGTATTCCTTAATTGTTGTGAAGCTTCATCACCAGCTGAAAAGCAGGTAAATCTTATTTCTATTCAGGATTATTAAAGCTAAAAGTCTTCTGGTGCAGGAAATTTTGTCATTTCAAGAAAGGCTCAGGATGGTCATAATAAAGAACCTAATTTCAGAGAAGAATAGGAATAGAAACCCCAAGTCAGCCTTGGTGGAACTAATGATTGTGCTACCTATAGACAAAACTTTAGAATGATATTTTCCTCATACTCTGAAGCTCTGCAGTGATTATAATTGCAAAGCGAGCTAGCACTTTTCTAACCATAAAAGGTGACCAGCTAAAATATGGATTTGGAGTACCTGGGTAGGAGGGAAAGTGTGGTCACAGACAGCAAATTACAATTGAGACCCCTCATAGGATTTTTCCCTGGGATTCTCCAGAAAGCACCTGTGAGATAATTCAGAGGTCCTGAAAGCTTACATTGCTCCATTATACAATGATTCAGAATCTTAATAAAAAGTCAATAACTAGCTTTTAGCCCTATCAATATGTTTATGTTTTCAAAAGATATCTTTTCAAGGGAAAAGGATCAATAAACTGTCCTTTTTCTTTAAAATGAGTTCAGATTTCTGCCAGTTCTAAGACCCTATGTTTACAGGAAACCTATAGACTTGAATTCTAAAGTGGACTCAACTCAATGACTATCTCTGGCTGCAGATGGAGAAATATTTCCCTCGAATTCTATATGCCTGGATCACAAGATATTTTGTTTTGTAAAGAATATATTTAAATGCAAAAGAAGGAGAAGGAGAATCTGGGCTTTTTCAATCAAGTTGCCTAATTGTTTTATCCATAGAACAATTATGTTTTATCCATAAAACAATGATGTTTTATCCACATATAACTGCACGACTCCTTCCTTCCACCCTCTTTGTCCCTCCCTGAATGTAAAAGATGAACAGAAATCTACACTCCATAGGGTTCTGCTCCCTTGAACCTTCTTCAGGGAACATATTAGACCTACAATATATATCAAATAGTAAAAGGCAGTAGAAACAAATTATAAATTTGTTTTCCAAGACAAAAGATACTGTTGCAAGATTAAAATGTTTTTATTCATTCAGGCATTTGGGATTTAATTTCTTATTCAGCTAGTGTTTTCTTAGTGAGCTGGTGGCTGATTTTGATTTTTCTGTTCTGATTTATTGAGATTTTTTTTTTAATTGTCATTGATTCCAATCATATGGAATGATTTTGGAAGAAACCACAAAGAAGCAGTTTCTCCACAATTTTGATAAGAAATGGATTGGTCATGTACTGTGCCCTGTGGATCCCTGCATTTACCAGGTTCCAGACAGAACCCAAATACCAAGAAAGTCCAAATGACACAGTGGCTGCCAGGATGGGGTCCTATCAGTCCTGGAGCAGCCAGACAACAGTACTGCTGAGGTTGTACCACTGATCCACTCCTGTAGAAGCCCTATTCCCTCAGTGCTATAAAGACAGACATGGCTGGGAAAAGTCTAGGGATATCTCATGGTTCTTAGGAGCACAGTCAGATCCTTCTGAGTCAGTTTGGGTGTTGAAGGAAAGCCAGACGAGGAAAAGTTCAATGGAGGTAGAAAGCAGAGACATTTTTCTAAGGAAGAAAGAGAACACCAGTAATTTCCCACCCTCTCTCCTACATATCAGAAGCTCAAAGAAGTTGCTCAGAGATGGATTATAGTTCAGTCTTTCATAGGATCATGATATTGTCAACTTTCTATATTCTTCAAGAGAAGGAAGCTGTCATCCACTGAATATTCTGTGTCCTCTAGATCTTCCTGGCAAACGTTTTACTATCACACTACTAAGAGACTGGAGAGTCAAATTTTTGGTAACACTAACAACTTGGCAACCCTACCTTTTCCCCTTCTACCCCAGGCAGCCTCTCCCCTATGGCCCAGTTACATGGTGCTGGCTGAGCCAGGCCCAGTTGCTTATTGGGGAACCTGTAAGTTCTTGTAAGTAGGGGTACTTCACTTTCCCCTGTATCCTCTTCCTCACTATTTCCTCTTTCCCTCCTCCTGGCAGCCTTCATATGCTCATCTTTCCCTACCTCCTTCTCTTCTTCAAACCCATTAAAATTTGCCCCCCATCTTCATCTATATTTATTATTTTACTTCATTTTTATATTGCCTTTCTCCACAATGGACACCCAAAGCAGCTTACATCATGCTTCTTGCCTCCTTATTATCCTCACAACAACTCTGAGAGGTAGGTTAGTCTGAGAGTGTGTGACTAGATCAAATACATCCAGTAAACTTCCAAAGCAGAGTGGTAATTAGAATCTGGGTCTTCCACATTATTGTATATTGAGATTAACAGATCTTTATTGGAGACTGGAAGCCGATAGACTAGAGACTCAGGCTCAACAGTAACCAGTTTATACTTGTAGAAACCACTCCCACTTTTACAACAACCACTACAATGTAAGCAGCTAGAATCTTTTGTTTGCATGAACTATATACAAGTATCTACTTTTCAGCACAGCAATTGGACTACAAAGCAACAGTTCTGATTGGCCATGCAGGCACCCAAACACCAATAGCTTTGTAGGCTTCAGGAGCCTTCATTCTACTCAAGCAATACATAACACCCCTCCCCCTAAGTTCGAGCTACCTCATCGCAGATGAAGTCGCTAAGATAAGCCGAGGGATGGCGAGCCCATTGAGACCTATGCAACCCTTCTGCTATAGACGGTCAGGTGGCTCAGCAGGTGGCTCAGCGTTGACAATGGCAGAGGGCATTGACAATGGCAAAGGAGGGTGGCTCCGCATTGATAATGGCCTCTGCCCCACTAGGAGAAATGGAGGAGTTCTCCAGACTTGATTGAATCGCTGAACAGCTTTGTGCCACTGTACTATCTCCACTCTGTTTGGTCGCCGCCACCAATTCAGCCCTTGTGTCAGTGGTACAGGGTGAATAGTCTCTGTCCAATCCCTGTGCCAGCTCCACCCAGCACTACCATAACTGATCAGTATGTCTCTGGAGTATTCTGCTTCATAGGAGATCAGCCCCATCACCCTGAGCACTGACGCCAGAACCCAGGTTGGCCCTTCCCCGTAGTTTCTGGCATAAACTAAGTCACCCTGCTGAAACCTCCTGGGTGATCCCAAAACCTCCATCTCCCTCCGGGCATCTGGATCTAAGTCTGAGCGGAGCCGATCGAGCAAGGTTGTTAGCTGTCATCCCATCAAGAGCTCCGCTGGGCTCCGTCCCATGGTGGAATGTGGGGTGATGTGCTACCACAATAAGTAGTCAGCCAGCCCCTGGCTCAAATCCCCCTGGCCTAATCTGCGGAGTGATTCTTTAGTGGCCCTCACCATTCTTTCTGCCTGTCCATTCGCTGATGGGTGAAATGGCAATGACATGATGTGCCAGATGGCGTTATTCTCGAGGAATCTCTGGAATTCCTGGGAGGTGAATTGTGCGCCATTGTCTGAGACTATAGCATCTGGCAGGCCATGGGTCACAAACAGCCACCTTCACGAATGGATGGCCACCACGGATGTCATATTTGATACAGGGATTACTTCCAGCAACTTCGAAAAGGAGTCTACTACAATTAGAAAAACTTGCCCCTGGAAGGGCCCGGCAAAATCAATGTGGGTCCGTGACCACGGTGTGTGTGTTGTCTCCCATGGGTGCACAGGGGCTTGTGGCCAGTTGGGCCAGGACTCCTGGCAGGGCAGACAGGTCCATACCCATCTCTCCACAGCTTGGTCCATCCCTGGCCACCACACGTAGCTGCGGGCCAGAGCCTTCATTTTGACAATCCCCAGATGTCCCACATGAAGTGCCTCCAGCACATGCTGACTCAGTCTGGGTGGAACGATGACTCTGTTCCCTTAGAGCAGGCATCCCTTGTGGACTGATAACTCAGTCTGTCAGAAGCTGAAAGGCTCGAACTCGGTGTCCAGCCGGCCAATAGACCACCCCCTCCATACCCAGTTGAGAACCCGAGAGAGCATGGGGTCCTTGGCAGAGTGGGCTGCAGTGTCCGCCATATGGAGAGGTGGTTGGGGCAGGTCTTCCAGCTGCACGACCTCATGAGCAGGAGCAGGGAATGCGGTGGGGCCCTGCAGTGGCAGGTAATTAAGGGCATTGGCATGTCCCAGGGCTTTGCCCGGATGATAGAAAAGTTCGTAATTGTAAGCAGACTGGAAAACCAACCAGCACAGCATTCTCAGAGACATGACCTGCGAGGTCTGTCAATTCTATATGCTACACTACACTGGCTTTCGGGGGTGGGGTGCTGTTGAGTCACGCAAGTCATGTGGTATTAAGTAGTCCAGTGATTGTTTCTGAGCCTGGCCCCAGTGAGTTCTCCCTAAAAGGCCAAAACAGCTTGGAAAGGGCCCTGCTCCTTCCCCCTGCCTTTTTCTGACAGAAACCAATACTGGAATACTGATCTAACCAAGGCTGATAAAGAGTCTGAGGATTACAAAATTGCAGTCTTGCTTTACTGTATAGGAGACAAAGCCCTTGAAATTTACAATTTGCAAGGTGTGTTTGCAGATCCTGACAAAAAAAGCCTGGTAGAGGTTTTAACAGCTTACAATAATTTGCAAGGTGTGTTTGCAGATCCTGACAGCAAGGGCCTGGCAGAAGTTTTAACAGCTTTCCCAACCTACTGTGAACCCAGAAAGAACCTGTGTTTGAGAAAGACTATTTCTGGCAATTAAAATATAATGAGGCTGCTGGAATAGATGATTTTGTCACTGAGCTTAGACAAAAAGCACAGCATTGTGAGTTTTATACATCTAAGGATCTCATGTTAAGGGACAAGATTGTATTTAGTGTAACTGATAGTAAACTCCTAGAGAAACTCCTAGAAAAGCCTGATCTCACCCTCCAGCAGTCAATTGATATGTGCAGAACAAAGGGTCTTACAAGTGTCCTGACCAAAGCTATGTCTGCAGAAACATTGCGTGCTGTGGAGCAAAAGTGAAACTGTTCCAGCTCCTTGCAACATGCATGCAAGCCTCCAGCCAAAGCAAATGCCTCTCCCAGCTAAACTGCAGAAGATTTGCAACAAATGTGGGAACACACACAAACCTAGATATTGTCCAGCCTTTGAAGTTACTTGTTACAAATGCTCAAAGAAAAATCATTTTATTAAAGTGTGAAGAATGAAGGAAGAACATGCAGAGATAGAAAAGGATGTGAAAATGCTGTTCATGGGCTCCCTGTCAACTTATGATTGCTCTAAGGCATGGCACAGAAAAGTAACAATAGCAGGTCACCCAGTCTTTTTAAAACTGGCTAGTGGAGCTGAAGTAAGCAACATTCCGGCTACAGTGGCTAAAGCTTTGATGGGAAAAGTGCACATTATGCAAACACCAGTCACACTTACTGCTTTATGAAGTGCCCTCATAAAACCATTGGGGCAATTGTGGCTCATTGCAAAGCAGGTCCCAGTAAAGCCCAGCTGATCTTTTATGTGAGGATCCTCCCTTGCTTGGAAGAGATGCCTACATCAGTCTGGACCTCCTCAGATGAGTCCACTTGTTACCCCATATAGTAACTGAACCAAGAAATGACCTCCTTAGATACTTGGATGTTTTTGAAGGCTTGGGGTCAATTTCCTGGCACTCATCACATCTTTCTGGACTCAACAATTCTTTCAGTTGTCCATGGATGTAGAAAGATCCCCTACTCCATTTTGAAGAAGTTGAAGGACAAAATTCACCAATCGGAAGCACAAGGCATCATCACAAAAATTACAAAGCCCACTCCTTGGGTCAGTAGCCTAGTGATCACACAAAAGAAAAATGGTTCCCTACAGATTTGTCTTGATCTGCGTGATCTTAATAAGGCAGTGTTGAAGGAACATTTCTCTATTCCCATTGTAGAAGATGTCCGGAAAAACTTGACTAGGAAGAAGCTGTTTACCATCCTAATTGAAAAGGATGGCTATTGGCAGGTAAAACTTGACAAAGAATCAGCAGAAGTATGTACTTTTAACACCTCATGGGGAAGATACCACATTAATAGACTCCCTTTTGGTATACTGTCAGAAAGTGAAGAATTTCCACAGAAAAATTATAAATGTTTTGGTGACATCCCAGGTGTCCATATTATTGTAGATGGCATGATCATCGCAGCAGCAGACAAAGAGGAACACAACACCATTTTGAAACATGTTCTTCAGAGAGCACAACAAAAGGGGGTAAAGTTCAACAAAGATAAGATACAGTTCCTAGCAGAAGAGGTCAAGCATATGGACCGTGTGTTTTCCAAAGATGGCATCAGACCAGGTAATGACAAAGTGAAAGCCATCAACAAAATGCCCCCACTTATGGAAAAGAAAGGCTTTCAGAGACTCGTAGGTACTATACAAGACTTGGCCCAAGATAAATCACCTCTGCGATCCCTGTTGAGAAATGATGTACTGTGGCAATGGGGCTGCTCCAGTATTCTGATACTTTGATTCAGGAGAACAATTGGAAGTACAAGAAGATGTTTCTAAAGATAGTTTGGGAGCATGCCTATTTCAGCAGAAACAACCTATTGCTTATGCTTCAAGAGCACTGACACAGGCTGAGCGAAACTATGCACAAATCAAAAAGGAATTTCTAGCAATTCTCTTTGCCATGACTAAATTTCACCAGTACATGTTTGGTACCCAAGTGATAGTCCAGTGAGACCACAAACCCATGGAAGCAAACATTGCCAAGCCTATTGGAAAGGCTCCAGCACATCTACAACAGATGCTGTTACAGCTCCAAAAATATGACATCCAGGTTGCTTACACTAAGGGCAAAGACGTGCTGGTGGAAGACAACTTTTCCAGAGCCACAACGCTCCATCTGCCCTCTACGCCTGATCACATTTATGAAGACAAAGTAATTTATAGTTTGGCAGATACTGAACCACTTAGTGATTCCTTGCTAAAGCAGCTGCAAGACCACACAAGGACAGACCAAGAATTGCAGGATGTCTGAAAGAACCCTGCCTCTTCATGGATGGTCACATCATCGAAAGCAAGTCAAATAAGATGGTAGATCTTATTTGCTTCTTAGGGATCAAATCAGGATTGAAAATGACTTACCCATGATTGGCCCCAAGGTGCACAGTCTCACATGCTGGCCCTGCTTTACTCTCCTCATCAAGGTATGCAGAGGTCAAAAGCATGGGCTTATCAAATCATGTACTGGCCTAACATGAATGCTCACATAGAGCAATGGGTTGAACATTGTGCACCACGTCAGAAATATCAGCCTAGCAATTGCAGGCAGCCAATGATCTCCCACAAGATCCCAGAATTGCTGCAGTTCAAGTTGGCAACTGACATTTTTGATCTCAATGTTCAATCCTACCTTATAGTGGCAGTAGGTTTAATTGTATATGGTCAAAGGCCGTCACAATACAAAGTTAAAAAACAGTAAAAATAGAAATCTATCTTACAAGCATAAAATACAGTTATTAAAATAATAAAAATAAAATACAATTAAAATGGGACCTTAATAAATACCAGATAGTTATGAGAAAAGTTAGGTTTCTGAGGAAACAATCTTGGCCCTAAGCTTTTTTGCAGCTAAGGCAAACCGGGATACTCTGCTAGTGACAAATGAATCAGTATCAGATAACAAAAAAACTAATTTGTCAATATCAGAGGTAAAGTTACGCCCCACTAACAAGTTAGCAAGAAATTTAGCTCTAACCTCTGCATACATGGGACAAAATAAGGTGTAATGTAGAAGATCCTACCTTATAGTTGTTGACTAGTATTCCAAATATCCTGAGATTCTGCAGCTGACAAGACAGCTGACATGGTTGGGGACAAGATGAAAGCATTGTTTGCTCTCCATGATATTCCTAAAGAGCTCATTTGCAACCATGTCCCATTTGCAAATTCAGTGATGAAACAATTTGCATCTGAACAGGGTATATTACTCCAGTCTTGGCTAGCCCCAGTCCAATGGTCAGATTGAATGCATGGTTCAAACCATCAAACACATGTTCAAAAAAGCTTTATTAGATGGGTCCAATCTTCATTTGGCCTTACTCAGCTTGAGGAACACACCTGTTTCAGGTATAGAGTACGCCCCACACAACTTTTATGCAGCATTCTACCGGTTAGATACCCTGACTGCTGTTAGCAGTTCTGCAGAAGTAGAAGGCCCTTCAGTGTTGACAAAAATCCTGCTATAACAAATGGGCCATATCCCTTCCACCCTTGCAAGAGGGGGAGAGTGTGCAGATGCAGACACAGACGGGATGGGTACCAGCATAGGTTACAGGAAAGAGAACTGAGCCACGTTCTTATACTGTTGGAACACCGAATAGAAACCTGTATAGGAGGAATAAGAGACATGTGAGAAAAGATTGTTCTTCTGCACCTCCAGAATTTGCTGCTGTGCCTGATGATTTCAGTTTCCATTCTGGTGGTGGAGAATGCTGTCAAGTCATAGGTGACTTATGGCAACGCTTGGTGGTTTGCCATTGTCTACCTCTGCAACCCTGGTCTTTATTGGCAGTCTCCCATCCAATTACTGACCAAGGCCAACCCTGCTTAGCTTCCTAAATCTGATGAAATCGGGTTTGTCTGGGCTATCCAGGTCAGGACACTTCCATTCTAAGCTTTTATTATTAAAACATGATTATTCAGCATTCTTAAATAATCAACAGAAAATCATACCATGCATTATAGCTACATAGATCATTAAAGGAGAACAATTATATGAGTCCAAGAAAGTATCTTACCCAAAGATAAGCAAGTCACAGGCAAGGAGCCCCCTCTAGGAAGATAGCTCCCAATCAGTTCAGCTTCTCATATTTATAGAACTTCAAAATAATCTCCTAACAATAACAATAGCTAACTATCCTGCTTCAAAAGGGCTCAAATTCTTAGCTAACTAATTGTCTTGTAACTTCAAACACCAGATAAGGTTTTCTATATTTGAAATATCTTCTCAAAGTATATAAAAATTGTTAGTTCATTCATGCTATATTTTGACACCGTTTGCACTTACGGTAAAAGCACCATTTCTGAGCAGTTGCAGTGATTGCAATGACTTTGGCTTGGCACCTGCTCTCTTCACACTGTCTCTGGCAGTTTTGATTTGCTGTCTTGTGATTCCTTTCAGACCTGCTAGGAAGACTTGGTTCAGTTTTGGGCTTTCGGGGCTTTGCAGTGCACATCACCAGGTTTTTAAAAAAATTTGAGCATGCACAGTTACGATGTATTGTTGAAGGCTTTCATGGCCGGAGAACGATGGTTGTTGTGGATTTTCTGGGCTGTGTAGCCGTGGTCTTGGCGTTGTAGTTCCTGATGTTTCGCCAGCAGCTGTGACTGGCATCTTCAGAGGTGTAGCACCAAAAGACATGGAACTCTCAGTGTCACAGTGTGGAAAAGAAGTTGGCAGGTAATTTATATCTACTCAGGAAGGCAGGGTTGGGCTGAGTCATCCTGTAAGAGTTTCCTAGGGAGAACATAGCCTAACTCAAACAGGACACAGTATCCTATTCCAGGACACTAAAATACTGGACAACACTTCCAACTACTTCGTCAGATTGCACAGGGAAGCCATTGAAATTCATAAGCATAAGCACAATTTCAACAGGAAAGAAGAGACCTTAAGAATGAATAGAGCATGGTTTCCAGTCCTGAAAAACACCAGGCTAATGAAATACTCTATACCCGACAATAGCCCTGCAGAGAAGATTAGCATGTCAAGCACCAATCCATATGCAAAAGAACTTCCTCAGGATACAGTGAAGCCTCCCTCCATTAGCATTCCACACCCTGGGAAACTCTTACAGGATGACTCAGCCCAACCCTAGCTTCCTGAGTAGATATAAATTACCTGCCAACTTCTTTTCCATGCTGGGACACTGAGAGATCCCTGTCTTTTGGTGCTACACCTCTGAAGATGCCAGTCACAGCTGCTGGCGAAACATCAGGAACTACAACGCCAAGACCATGGCTATACAGCCCGGGAAATCCATAACAACCAATGCACAGTAACGTTGTGACATTACTACATCGTCTGTCCGAAAAGATCCCTCCCCCTTTACCAGGTCTGAAAGTATACCACCCAAAATTCAACCACTTCAGCACAGCTTCCTCTCTCTACACAGTTTTTAAAACGGGTTAAATGGTTCAGTTGTTGAACGTTTTTGCCTTTAACCCTCCTCCTTGAAGATAAGAATGGGATATATAAGTATATACATATATAGTGAATGTACCTTGGGGGAAAACCTGCTGAGGGAAAGGGCCAAGTCCCCGCACTAGGCCATGGTGATGCCCAACAGCTGAGCAACAGAGGCAGAGCCATACCCCCAGTATCACAGCCTGGCTGCCATGCACCTGTGCAGGATGCCTCGCTCCCGCCCACTCAGCCACCACCCTGCCAAGCACCATCTGCCCACAACTCAGCCTGCAACCCTAGTGCTTTTTGGATGGGGCCAGTGGCAGCAAGACCATTGTGGCGGTGGGGAAGCTCAGCCACAAGTGCCAGGAAAGCCTGATGCTGCCAGACTGTCAGGGCAGTTCAGCTGCTCCGCCCACTCCTCCAACAGCTGAGCAATGGAGACAGGCTGGAGCCATGGCCCTAGTATCACAGCCCAGCCATCATGCACCCATGTGAGATGCCTCACTCCTGCCCGCTCAGCTGCCGACCACTGATCAGTTGTTGCTAAATGGTTCAATTGAATATCGGTATTTAACGTTGTAGCGCAGCAACATTACTGTTCTTTAGAAAAACAAAATATGGTAGAAAAAGCAGTGGAAGAGCTGTGGAGGGTGGGTGTGGTTAGAAGGAAAAGGAGAAGGGGGGAAAGAAGCAAAAAGGGGGCAAAAGTGTTTACACTAGCGTTAATCAGGCCAGCTGCAAATGGGCAGCAGCTTAAAAATAAAACCACAGTATGTCCACAGGGCGAAAAATCAGGGAAACCGCGGACAAAGAGCAGCACTGCATCCTATGACTAGCTTGCAAGTGTGAAACCCCTGCAAACATGGGACACAGGACAGGTATTGAAACGCTCTAAAGTCTGAGTGTGAAAAGTACCTTTATCTTAACAAAATCTATGAGAAATTTGCGATTACAGTCCTCTCATACACATGAATATCTTTTGGCCCTCAACCAATACACCCATTCTTGAATTATATCTACAGCTTCTGTGAAGTTGGACATGCCTGTCATTCTCTGATGCTCTCTGTAACTGGACCTCAATATATAGTATCTGTTGATATGGTTTAGATGCACAAGACTGTACAACTGGTTACTCCTCCATTTCATGCCTTTCTCCAATGTTGTACTATATTAGGCCTCTAGACACCCTTTGTGGCATGTCTAGCTATGGGGCCAAGCTAACCTTGTTTTTGTGTGCAAAAACATCTTTGGTCTTCTTGGTCAAATCCAGCAACAATTCCCCTACCTAACTGTATCCGTGACATAGCACTGGAAATCCATAACTACCTGCTGCAGCAAAAGGCATGGCCTTCTCTTAATTACGTGTCTGCAGGAAAGATTTCTTTAACAGCAACCACTACTGGCATTCTACCTGGCAGTATAACTTTTAAGACCACTTACATAATTGGAATGCATACACTCCAGTCCAAGGATACATTTACAGAAGGCTTTCACCTGATAGCTTCTTTGTTTACCACAGGCTAATTCCTCTGTTGACTTGGAATTACACGATCACATTACGGTACTTTCTGAATAAAATATCATGTACAAATTATGATGTTCACGTAGGCTTCCTCTTCTAACAAACAGAATCAGATTCATTCCTGTAACGAATCCACCAGAGATGTAGAGACAAGTGATAAATTATTTAAGGAATTTGAATCAGTGCATCAATTTCCTCTTTGATTCTGTTGCTATGTTATGATGCCACTATTTGTTACAGGCAAAGGGGGATTTTCTCTCTAGCTATTTGTGTTATTTGTTTTGTTTTCATTTAAACAGTGGCTTTATAAAAAGAGTTTACTATATTTCCTTCATTACCCTGATATTATACATTTCTGATATTGTAAATTACAGATATTTTAATAGAGCCAAAAAATTACATAAGAAGAATTTTAGAAACACAAAGTGTGTACTTAAGGAAAACATGCCATTGAGTTGCAACTGACTCATGGCATCCCCTTCCATGGAGTGTTCCAGGAATGAGATAAGCAGAGGTGGTTTGCCATTGCCTTCTTCTATATAACAACCCCAGTCTTCTTATCACATTATGACCATGGCTGCTTAGCTGCAAGGAGCACAAATAATCAACATTAGAAGAACTATTCTGAATTGGGTATTTCAAGTAAAAACATATAGATATAATACATGTCTCGAGCCTTGAGATGCCGAGGAGAAAGGCGGTTTTATAAAAATTCCAAATAAATAAATCTACACTCAACAACTGCTGGTGCCAAGTGCCTCGATCAGATAACATGCCAAAATAATTTTAACTCTGTGCGAGACATATTTATTAATTTCAACTAATAACTCAGGCAGCTCAATCCTAAGAGGAATGGTGGAAAGCGCTCAGGGAGCGAACTAAGGCGTACGCTGGCAGAACTGGCTCTTATGTCGATGTAAACCCCTCTCTGCCAGCGCCCACTCGAGGTGCACTACTGCAGATGGGTTGCCACCAGCGGGCGTGCTTAGTGGCCAGGTGGAGGCGCAAGTGCAGTGTAAGTTCCCACGCTGGCGCGGGAGGGGGCAAAGCAGGGGGCGAGCCATGAGTTAGTCTGCTTCCAAAGCCACTCCAGCCCTGGGAACGCCCCCAGCAGCAGTGGAAAGTTAAGCCACAAAAAAAGGAAGCGTAGCCCATAGGTGCCCATTGAATGGGAAAACTCATGCCCCTCTCTCGGTGCCCAGCCCACCCCTGTGGCCTGAAGGAGCATAGAATGGGAACTACCACAGGGGCCAATCTGCGTGAGCTGCTGGGGTGGGCAAGCCCCCCTTCCCGCACCCAGTCACCTGCTCACGCACCCTACAAAACATCTGGTTGCGCTGCTCATGACCTCAGGTAGATGAGCACACGGCCGAAGGTTCTGCCTGTCAGCCTTCTGCCACGGGGACTTTGTGCATGAGGCAGGAGAGTGGGTACTCATGGTGGCTGGCCCTGAATGCACTGGGGGGACTTAGTGGGACAACTGGGAGAACTTTGCACTCGCTCAAGGGAAGAAGGGCAAAGTCCAGAATGTCTAACAATAACCACTCAAGTTTTCTTGCAGGTTATCTGACTCTGAAGTTCCAGCTAGGTAAGAAATGAGGGAGCACTGACAGGTAAGAAGGAGATGAGTGGCGGCTACCCCAGCTAGCTGATTTGTGCCAGCTGCCCCCTCACCTGAACTTGCCTGACTGCTAGCCTCTTCAGGTGAGGCTCAGCAGGGGAGGGGGCAGTGGCAGCAGCCCCTGCCTGCCCCAGAGGCTGTTGCTCAGAAAACTACATTTGACACAGCCAATGGGGGGGTACTACCCATGTGAGAGCTCTGTTCTCTCCCTCAGCTGCAGCCCCTCCCGGCAGAGGAGGAAGTATGGCCAGTGGTTAGGTTGACCGGGTAATCATAACACCCTGTTGCTGAAGGGTGCTCAGCCACTTGACCTTCTTCCTCATGAGATAAGATCATCCCAAGGCAGAGCGCTGTCTCACCAGACAGTCATAAATCATGTGCTTGCGAGCTGCACCTGTGGAGTTGCCGCCACAGCTCTTAACCAAAGGACACCTTCCCAGACGTTGCAGATTGGGCTTGGCATCAGCTGCGCACTGGCCTAGATCACTTACAACATGTGTCTGTTTCCTTTGCAGGCAGATTGCCACTCGTGTGGGAAACCAAGGGACATAGCTGTCTGAGCTCCCTGTAAGCCTCCGCAAGTGCCAGTCAGGTCCTGCCCAGGGAGCAGTTTACCAAGGCAGCCAGTGGCTTGGCCACATTGGCAGGAAATACTTCCAGAGAACCTCTGTACTTTTTCCAGTTTAATAAAATATGTGTTGAAAAATAAGAAATGGTTGTCTGTTTGCTTGCTCCTCTGACATTGACAATAGCTGCCACCGCCCCCAACTCCCTGTTGAGACATCTTCTCACGCATCCCCACAAATTTTTCCTGGCTCGGGGCTGGGATCAATGGGGTGGGCTCTGCTGCCAGGAGGACCAGGTGTCAAGTGGCACCCTGTCCAGCTTCCCTGCTCCCTCCCCTCAATGTAAGTTCAGCCAGTGGGGTGGGAATTGAAGTGTGGCCCATGAATGTCTGTCAGGGTGGGGGGGATGCTCCACTGAGGACGTTCATTCTCTGGCAGACTGAGCTGTTGGTGTCTGATAAGCCAGGCAGAGAGGAAGGCAGAAGTTACTGCAGGGAGGTGGGGGATGTGGAGCAACATCTTTGGATCTCCTCCTCCTGCAGAAGGATGGACCATCCTCTGTTTCGCTGTTTGCGGAAGCAGGGATGGACTTGGGAAATCTGGCACGGGGAGGGAGTGAATGACGGCCCCTGGAGCAGTTTCTCTGCTCCCGTGGGCTGTCAGTCCATGGGAGGACTGGGCTGGACTGGACTAGGGTATGGCTCTCAAGGTCCAACCCGCATTCTTACATTATTGTGACACAGTGATTGTTCAAATGGTGCCGCTGCAAGTCTGTGGGAGCTTTGCACTCTCTTCTGGCTTCTCGCATGGTTTCCAATGGGCATTCCTGTCACTCATTGTAGAACCTGCTGCCCCCCTGCCTCTCCAGATCCTGGGGGCTGCTCCTAAGTGCTGCAGGCTTTCTGGTCCCACTTTTCAGGGAGGGGGAACCTGTTTCTCATGGTAGCGGCGGTAGGGATTTGCAGGTGCACCAAGCTGCGGCCACCGGCCTGGCTCTCATCGGAAATAGAGTCT
Organism: Eublepharis macularius; assembly: GCF_028583425.1. NCBI lineage: Eukaryota > Metazoa > Chordata > Lepidosauria > Squamata > Eublepharidae > Eublepharis > Eublepharis macularius. The sequence continues at coordinate 65,702,721 of NC_072796.1, read as the reverse complement.
GGACCGGTGAGAGGGTAGGTGTTTGATCCAGACCTTCACTATCACCTCTGCCTGGCAGGGAAGCGTGCTCTCCAGGGGGGGGGGCTATTGGTGACAGCAGGGACCGCGGTCTTCCCATTGGCTGTGCTGCTGCTTGCCCCTCGCCTGCCTGTCAGGTGAGGGGTGTGGCCATTGGCTGGTGTGGCAGGGTTGTCAGGGGAACTGTGGGTGGGTGCTCCTGGTGGTGGCTGCACCTTGCCTTGCCACGCTCGGGCACTGGCGGGACTCTCCTGCAAAAGTCCATAGGGAGCCGTGGAGTGGCGCCCCATTTATGTCGACGCATGAGTGATGACGCTGCCTCAGGGCTTAGAACTGAGAGCGGGATCACAAGTGACGCCTGACACAGGTAGACACTAGTCAGCTTCCCTCAAGTTTTGATGGGAAATGTAGGCATCCTGGTCTTGCAGCTTGACTCTCTGACTGCTGTCCAATGGACTTTTCAACTGTCACTTGTCCAACATTCCGCCAAGCTGCCTACATTTCCCATCAAAACTTGAGGGAAGCTGGCAAGTGTCCAACCTGTGTCAGGCGTCACTTGTGGTCCCGCTCTGAGCTGATAGTTTACTTCTCTGTCAACCATTATGTCAAATTATCCATTGCCAGAACTGAACTATGATTTAGAAATCATTATTCTAAGTAAGGGTATGGAAAATTTTACCCTCTTTCAGATATGTACAAGCGTATACTATTTCATTTTTTAAAACATTTTATGGTTGGGAAGACCAACCATTATCTTTTATCTAGTCTTTCTCTTTTTATCTAGTCTTTCTCTTTTTGGCAATTTCACCATTTTTGTCTGTTCCTTTTATCAATTTAAACAGTATTGTGATGCCATTTTATGAATTTTTAAAACTTTGTGCAATGTATTTATGCCATTTATTTGCAATAGATGCCAATATAGACAGCCGTTTTAATGCCAATATTTTGTTAATATGGTTATGGTAAAAAGACAACTGAAGCCAAAAAAGAAATTTGAACTGTTGTATGCAACCAGAAATGTCATGAAAATTGGTAACTTCCATATTACTGATTTGTTTAATTTTCCAAGGCTTTAAATAATGCTGATGATGCAGCTGTCAAACACAGGCATTTATTTGGAAGACTGCTCTTAAATGGTTCACTAATTTTCAGCAGGAAGTTCCGTAGGTCATGGTCTACTGCTAATCATCTCATCAGGCTTTTCCCTGCAGGATCTCATATGAAACCATTTTGTCTCCTTATAAATTCAATGTATACATAAGATTATCTTTGATCAATAACAGGCCTGTGTTGTTACAGCACATCTCCACAAAGACTCTCAATGATTGCCTCAGAAAAATACTGTTCTTCACAGTGACACCTCAGAGGTATCTTAGATCAGCCATGAGCTGAGAGAATGACCAATTTTATCTTCATTCTACAGAGTAAGTGTCCAGACAAGCCTACCCTTTAGTGTATCTTGCACCTGAAAGTCTTCTATAGTGCGTTTGCTCTCTGCTCCCCACGTACTGTGGTCTAAACTACACAGGTCAATCCAACCAGCTGTCCATAATAAATTTCTCTGATTACTTACATTCCAAATGTTACCAAATAGTTAAAAACAAAAAGATCTAATTTTATATCAGTGAAACCTTTTTTCTTGTCCTTGAATCAATGCACTGGACTGGCAGCTGAACCAGCCTCGTTGTGATTATTCTGAAGACTGATCCTCTATTGTGCTTCAGAGTCGTGAGCGAGGCATAGCAAGTTTCAAAGAACACTCAATGCTTCTGTTTCATGTACTGACTCTCTAGAGTTGCTGTCTGAATTCCTTAGACCTGGAGAAATACCAGAGAAGTCAGACAGCACAGCCCCCTGGGGTACAACTGTGGAATTTAAGTTCTTTTTATTCTTTTCTGCCCAATTAAATAAGAGCTAAAGCAAAAGTTTAGTGGCATGTGTAGATAAATTTTATAAAATAAGATTGATGAGCACAAGGAGATCTTAGCTTTTCGTGCTTGTAAATTAAATAGCTCTCCCCCAATGCACAAACATCTCAGTAACTACCTCCTCAGCCTATCCATTAGTTAGTTCTGCTGTAAGAATAGAACGTCCTGCTGCTGCTTTGTTTTTGTTTATTAAAATAACTATAAAAGTTTTATATTTAAAACATTTGAATACTGGTTTCAGTAGTTCTGAGAAACTGAGGCCAGATGGAGGCCTCATTTCACAGTTCATAATCTTTTGTGTTCAATTTAAAGAGCTCCCCAAAACAATGCAGACTGTCTGATATCAGAAGTAATATTCATGCCAAACATTTTGAAGGTCATTTTTTTCCAATTTAGGGAATTCTTATGCTGTATCTCCCAGGGAACCTGCCTAAGGCAGCTTACTAAATAACATAATTAAACATAACATTAAAACATTACCAAGTCATGACTACTGCTGCTAGCCAAACATTTTATTTTTAAAAATGAAACAGCATAACTAAAGAAAACAATCCTACCTTATATAAAATATACAAAGAACATGTGATATTCAAACTTCAAAAGCATAGAAGTAAAATTATGATGTGATCTGCAGTTCCATTAATTCTCCTGGAAGAATTAAGCTTGTGCTTATGTATAACCGTGCTAAAGTTCAGAGCCTCTGATAGGAGGTATGGCTGAACAGAGTAGCATGAGATGAATACAATTAGCAAAACTGCTCCAGAAAATCCTACCCGCATCTCTGCTTAAATTTGGCTGGATATAAGTAGAACTCTGAGCAATTACAAAGGAGTTACTATACACTCTGGAGCAGATTGCTTATCCTTGAAGGCACAAGTCCAAATGAAATATTACTACCTTGTATTTATCAAGCATTGTGTATCAGAGATTTCTAATGGCCTTTACAAATTTATAATGTACAGATTACTTCATTCATAGGGACAAGTGAAGTAAGTAAAGAAAAACGTGTATCCACAAAGGGGGAAATGTGGTACTTGTGTAAGGCCTACTGATCTTATACTTGAGCAGTAAGCTCATTACTGCAGACAGATTAAAACTCAGATTCTGCTCTCGCTGACAAGACATACCACGTTTCTGTGATGTAATGTTTAGTTTAGTGCTTAGTATCTGCAAGAAGAGAGCCATTCCTTACTTGAACTTTCACAAGGTCGTGATACTTTACAAATGAATGGTATTCCTGTAACAACTCCCTGCCTCAAATCTGCAGGAATAGCTGATATGGTGGTAGGGGGAGGGGACCTGGCACCTGGTACTTCCTGGGTGTGCACACAATCCTAGTGCTGCTGCAGTGACATCATGGCCGAGAAGTGATGTCATCATGCTGGCCACAGGCATCCTTCCATGCTTTACATGGGGTCAATTCAGCAAAGTGCAGGAGCACACCTGCAGCCGGCTCGATGACATCACTTTGGGAACTGATGTTGTTGCACCCCACCAGGAGTGTGCCCCATGTGTGCTTTCCTGGGCTGCCTGCTGGTGGCAGGTGATCACTGGGGGGGGGGGGGGTTGCCACCAGGGGCAAAACCCTGGGAGATTGCCCTTCACCAGCAGGCAACTTGGAAGCCTACTGACATGATGAGGAGTGAGGGCCTTACTTTGCCTTGGGGAGGGGAAGGGGGACGGCTCTAATAGCCACAGATGGCACAATGATATCCCTTCCCAAAGTGACATCATCGCACCAGGGCCAGAGGTGTGCACACTTTGTGAGCACACAAAGATAATTCCCCCTGTAAGTAGCAAGGCCCCCTGTCTCTCTGGTCTCTCTCTGAGATTTTCCCAGCGACCATCTGCAACCTTTGTTAGAGTTTCAGACTAGGATCTAGAAGACCCGGGGTTGAATCCCCATTCAGCCATGGAAGCTCACTGGGTGATTGGGCTAGTCACACACTCTCAGCCTAACCTACCTCTCAGGGTTGTTGTGAGGTTAAAATGTATTAAGTGAGTATGTGGGTCCTGCAATAAGTCCTAAGACAGCCACAGCATTGGAAGGAGTACTTTTTAATTAGGCAGACATGTTGCAGCTTGTGTGCTTGCTCTGTTTGAGTTAACATAGAAAATAACTGGAGCCCTCTAGAGACTTAACATGGATCATACATAACAAAATGAAGGAGAGAAAAATTATGCAAGCTGTTTTTGATCCCAGTTGTGGAGGAGGTAGGGTTGCCAGGTCCCTATACCCTCCCACTGGGGGTGGCGGGGACCTGGTACTTACCTCATGCTGGAAGCAAGGTCTTCTTCATGTGCACACAAAGCACACATGCACTCCAGCACCTGCATGATGATGTTACCCCCAGAAATGCCAGCCACAGGAATGTTCCAGTGCCGCATGTGGGGCCTATTCAGCCTGTTTGGGGCCCAAATCAGCCCCAAACAAAGCGCAGGAATGCTCCCGTGGCCGGTGCAATGACTTCACTTCTAGGGGTGACGTCATCGCAACTTGCTCCCCTTGGAAGTGCATGCACAGCATGTGTTCCTGGGATACCTGCTGCTGGTGGGCAAGCTCCAGAGCTTTCCACCTCATACTGACCACTGCAGAGTCAATGGGCAAAGTGGCAAACCCCCAGGAGTTTGCCTACCACTAGCGGGCACCTTGGAACTCTAGGAGGAGGACGGGGTAATTGAAGTAAATGATAAATATAGCTGAAGATAGGGGGAAGATAAAATGTAGGTTGCTTGGTGCATAGGAAGGAGAGAAGGAAGCAGGAAAGGTGAGGATATGGGAGCTGCCAAAAAGAAGGAAAAAAAGAAATAGTGTGAGGAAGGGGATACAAGGGAAGTAAGCTGCCTCTAAGTCGTTGCAGGTTTCCTGCTGTTCAACTGGGCCTGGCCAGGCATCCATCACTGCACAGAGTTTTCCCAAGGGAAGGCTGCAGGACAGAGGAAAGAAGGCTGAAGATGGGGGGTGGGGTGGGGAAGATCATGGTAGGTTGGCTGGTAGGTGCAAAGGAGAAAGAAGCAGGAAAAGGGGGCTTTTAGGGAAGGGAAAGAGGAAACAGTGGGGAAGGGGGAAATGAGATATCCTCCACAAGTCCTTGCAGGTACCCTGCTTGTACATATTGAATTTGTAAACAGCATAAAATGGAACAAGATCTGGAAAGATGCGTTTAGCCAATCCTGTAAGAATATTGTCGAAGGCTTTCACAGCTGGAGAACGATGGTTGTTGTGGATTTTCCGGGCTGTATTGCCGTGGTCTTGGCATTGTAGTTCCTGACGTTTCGCCAGCAGCTGTGACTGGCATCTTCAAAGGTGTAGCACCGAAAGACTGTGACACTGAGAGATCCCTGTCTTTCAGTGCTACACCTCTGAAGATGCCAGTCACAGCTGCTGGTGAAACATCAGGAACTATAATGCCAAGACCACGGCAATAAAGCCCGGAAAATCCACAACAACCAACAATCCTGTAAGAAGTTAAACATTTATCTTGTGCATGTAACAGCTGCATAATTTTCAAATAAAAGTGAAAAAGACAAACCCAATGGTTGTTCACTTCTATAAAGGTTAGTATTTCTATAAAGGTTAGTATTTCTATAAAGGTTTACACCACACTATTCGGAAAAGAAAAAGACCATGAAAAAATATTTCATAACCTGTTCTTAAAAGACAGATTTTACAAACTGACAAGCCCACATCTCTGTCAACATATCTGTCAGAATGTTGATAATTCATCTTGTATCTCAGATAGATCTTGTATCTTGAGAGCCAGTTTGGTGTAGTGGTTTAGAGCGCAGGACTGTAATCTGGAGAGCCAGCTTTGATTCCTCACTCCTCCGCTTGAAGCCAGCTGGGTGACCTTGGGCTAGTCATGGCTCTCTGGAGCTCTCTCAGCTCCACCCACCTCACAGGTTGTTTTGTTGTTGGGATAATAATGACATTCTTTGTAAACCGCTCTGAGTGGGCATTAAGTTGTCCTAAAGGGCTGTATATAAATCGAATGTTGTTGTTGTTGTTATGAGACATATTTGTTTGACATTTTTAGTACTCTAAATAGCTTGATTGTAATAGCAGTTAATTAGTGTGGCCTTTTGATAGAAATAATCAAAATGACTCTGATTAGTCGGTATTACTGTCTTCTGAACGGATAAACATATATATTTGTAGGCACAGATTGGCAGCAGTAATGAAAGACAGTGAAAACAGCACGGCACTTTTGATTTATTCAGCTGAAATTCTACAGTTGTTTCATAAGACAGCAAGAAATCTTGTAGGAAAAACACAATCATGTATTGACAGCATGAAAGAAAGTGTCTCATAAGTGTACAGGCAGGCTCCATGTGTATTTAATTATATAATAAAGCATGAGTTATGAACAAATCAGAATTACAGCACAAATAATAGAAACTATTTGGAAATTGTCTTCATTTGAGGATGAGACTCATCTGTAACTTGCTGGATTTCATTTTCTTCATATCTGAAATACAGAAGACTTTAGCTAGACTTTAGGTAAAGGGCTATGCTTGTCACCTAACTTTTCTAACATAGGGCCATTTCATATTTCAAAAATTTAATTGCCAGCACAGAAGCAAAACATGGAGATAAATCAAAGAGATCAATAAAATATATGTGACAAACAAAATTTATCTTTCAGTAATATGCATATTAGATATATTTATTTTTTAAATCAAATTTGTACTGACAATACTATGAAGAATGCTAAACACATAATAAGAAATCCAAGCCGATAAGGTAGTCGTTTTAATGTTATCAATTGTGAGTTGAATATTTAATCCTAATTCTCTTAATTTAATTCATGATCTGTTCATAATACAATTATCATCAATACAGAGCCAGAAATCCAAGTCAAGATACTTCACAGTACTTATCACAGTAATTATATTTCATTTCAGTTTTAAAAGCCAGGTGTAGCTGTGATGTTCCCTCCTCCTCTTTCCCTTTTATTTGTCCTTAAACAGCAGGAGAGGCATTTTTAAAATTCAAGCAGTAGGAGAGGCATTTTTAAAATTCAAAAATAACTCACAGTGAAATCCAAAGCAGAGTTACTCCAGGCTAAGCCCATTGATTTCAATGGATTTAGACTGGAGTAACTCTGCTTACGATTTCACTGTAACTATTTTATGTATTTTAGAGAGGAAAGGTCAGGTGAAATCGGGGTTGAACATTTCTGAGGAAATTCAACATAGAAATTTCAGTGGTAAAATCTGTATGTGCACAGACTTTCACTCTTGTGCTTTTCACAGATACTTATTTGTATTTGTATTTTTCTTTCTGGTTTTAATGTATTTATATTTTATTTTTGTACTATATATATTGCTGTAACCTGCCCTGAGCCCGCTCGCATGGAAGGTGGGCTAAAAATAAAATCAATCAATCAATAATATTAAATTTTTATCTTTAGAGGCTTTTGTTCCCATGTTTTCCCCACAACACAATAGTACATTTTCTTTTAGTATTCTCTTTCCCTCTTAGGTTTAAGAATGTTTGTACTCACTTTCTAGTACCCCTCTAGTCCCTTCTCTTCAAACACCAGTGATTTCTTTCAGTTTTTAATTGAATCTTAAAGTCTCCAAAAGGCAGCTTCCAATCATATCCGGCCAGAGATCTCTCTACTTACCAGAGCTAACTCCCTGTTTAACTAGGTAGGGCAAGTATCCTCTCCTTAGAAGATTTCATTTCTTTGGCCCAAATGGGAGTCTGCACCTACATCCCAAACTTCCTTGCCAACTTTTCCCCAGTTCTCCTGTTGGTGTTAAACTGCTTTAGTTAGGACTCAGTCTCCCCACTGTTCACTCTCAATTCCTCTCAGCTAGGGCTTACATCAGACTCTCCTCACCCCCAGCATCCAGTTCAGAAGTCTTTCTCTGTTCAGCTCATGCTACCCATTCAGATTCATTGGAGTAGCCTGTCACTCAAAGCTCCCTGTGTCTGTGAGGGATTAACACTTAACAGTCCTTCAGCTGTTTGTACAGCACTTTCCGGCTCTTAAAAAGTGTGGTCCATCACAGTAGCATTCAAACATATTAACATAGGCTTTGGTAAAAAGACTTAAGAAACAACAATTTATTTTCAATAACATGGTGATGAGATTTATGGCTGAAGAGGATGTGGGGAAGGTAATCTTCAGATTGCCACCTTGTTATCTGTTCACAAGTCCTAATACTGCAGACCTCATATAAACATCTCTGGAGGAACTGAACATGCAAATGATGGGCCTGGAATTTTGTGGTGTTTTCTCTGACTCCTCACATTTTCTGCTGGACGCAGTATTTGGAACAGAAAAGCAAAAGATAGGAATCAACCATCTCAGACAGGGGTGACATATTAGAGAAGCTGAAAGTTAACAGTAGACATGCTCCATCACAAATGAGTAATTCCATTTTTTAAAAAAACATTTATACTTGCAAAATAGAAAAGAGAACATTAGCACCTTTAAGACTAACCAACTTTACTGTAGCATAAGCTTTTGAGAATCACAGTTCGCTTCGTCAGATGCATCTGACGAAGAGAACTGTGATTCTCGAAAGCTTATGCTACAGTAAAGTTGGATAGTCTTAAAGGTGCTACTGGACTCTTCTATTTTGCTACTACAGACTAACACGGCTAACTCCTCTGCATTTATACTTGCCTTTCTCTTGAGGACTCAAAGCAGCTTATGAAGGTAACATTAAGTTGCAAAAACTGAATAAAAATACATACATAATGAGCAGCCACCAATGCCCAGCCATCTTCTAGAACATCTGTTATAGAAATGATGGCTTCTTAGTCACTGCAGCAAGTCTCCCTAAAATAAGACACCTTTTAATACCTTACAAAAAAAAGGAAGCAAAAGTGCCACCTACACTTCTTTAGGCAAACCATTCACCACAATGCTATGTTTCTGAAAATACCCTTCCCCAAGCTGATGGACAGTGGACTGACTGTCTTGAGAGGGCAGAACAAAGAGGAAGTCATGTGAGAAACCCAACTGGTGCACGGGAACATATCAGGAGATGCAATACACTGCTAGAATCTGAGGACAACTGGTTGGCCACAGTGTGAAACAGGAGGACACTAGACTAAGTGGACCACTAGTCTGGTTTAGTAGGTCACTTCTTATGTGTGATCAGGCCGTGAAGAGCTTTAAAGGAAATGACCAGCACTTTGAATTAGTCCTTGAAGCGTATAGGCAACCACTGCAGATGTTAAAGCACACGCGTCATATGTTCCAAACAGACAGCCCATGCAGAAGCCATTTCATACTAACTAAACTTTCTGAGTTGTCTTTCTGGGTTGCTCCACGTAGATCCTATGTGGGATTTCCAGCCAAAGGAAACTCCTAAATCACCTCATGTGTCTACTGAGTTTCTATTGTGCTAAGAGAAATAATAAACTTTTACTGAAAATTCCTATGCAATGTATACATAACTTGTATGTCTGCACAGTAGTTCGCAAGGGAAGCATACAAACAAAAACTCTTCATACCAATTCTGGCAATTTTTTTAAAAATAAAACATTCCTTTTTTCTTATGTGCATAACTTTCAACTACTGGCATATGCCCAACAAGAATAGCAGTGCAACAGTTCAGAAATACATTGAGCTTTAGTGAATAAAGTTCATGCAGTAGGGATCCCAGGTGCCTGCTGGTGGCAGGCAATCTCCCAGCAGTTTACCTGATTGCCCACTGGTCGCTGGCGAGGCTTCCAGCTGTCAGAGATCACCTGCCACTGGTGGGCACCCCAGGAACACAGACGGCACGCTCGTTTCCAGTGGACATGACAATATCACTTTTGGAAGTGATGTCATTGCACTGGCCACAGGAGTACTCCAGCACTTTGTTTGGGGCTGATTTTGGCCCCAAATGGGCTGATTCTCAAAGAATTGGCCCTGTGCAGAGTGTGGGGGTACTCCTGCTGTTGATGTGACAAAGTCACTTCTAGAAGTGATGTCTTCACATTGGTGCCACAAGTGCGCGCGCGCAAAGCATACGCATGGAGAGAAGAAGACAGGTGAGTGCCATGTCCCCCTCCCCACCTGGAGGGTAAAGGGACCTGGTAACCCTAATATGCAATATTTGTCACAGGGGAATTGTGAATGTGAATACACCATTTAACTACAAAGCTTGCAAGGAATTAAACGACACTGCAGGTTTTACACAGTGTCAGTGTTATTGTATTGAGAATGAACATGGATTTGCTCACTTAAACATGGATTTGCTCACTTGAACCCTGAGCAATGGTTGTTGGTTTAATGGAGGGAGATGTAGCCTAACTAACAGAAAGCAAACCAATGTCAAAGAAAGCATACTTGTGAGAACCATTTCCACTGATTTTTTAAGAAGTAGAAGCTAGTTCTGCCTCAAAATTCTGACAATTAAAAAATTTAAAAGCCCACTCTGCACTGAGTAGCTCCTGTACACAGAAATCTTAATTGCTACATTGCCTAAAGTAAATAAAACTAAATAGGCGTTCTGTCACACACACTTCAACTAAGAAGTCTTTATATGTTATGGCAATTAAAATTCTTGTGGTCTGGGAACCTTGAATCCATACATCCCGTTTTTTTTTTTTAGTTACCCTTCTTTTTTCTGAGGTAATTTTATTTTCTTTTGTCACTAGCTAGCTACAAGTTTCTTTTTACAAGAACAAGCACTTCCACAAATGCTAAATATAAAACAGATGTTCACTGTTAAGTCTCTGGAGAGTTTTAAGGCCAAGTACTAATGCAGCTTGCAATCCATTCATTTCAGTGTTAAGGTTCAAGGTATAGTATGATATTAAAACACAGTTATGAATACAATTTCTGAGCAGAATATTTTTATTGTGGAAACTGATAATGTGAAAACCTTACTTATTATTATTATATCCATATTAAGTACATAGTGACACCCATTAATACACCAGCAGAAACTGAAGATTTTTAAAAAAATAAACACTTCTTTCTAATAATTTTACAATGTCACCAGTTTCCATTTTGCAGCAGAAAAATTGTAGATATAAATGCAGTTCCTGAACACTATCGATTGAATCCATGGCTAGTCTGCAAATCTGAACATAACAATCATATACCTGAATGAACACACAGTTTTTTAAAAAAAATACCCCAAAATAAATGCACTCCCCATTGAGAGCCAGTGGAGATCTATGCTTCAGTGCACATCCAATTTAGGTCTGAATTTCCTTATTTGGCAAGTAATATACCTAGGGAAGTCAACTTATACAAACTGGTCTGGCTCTCCAGATTGGAGTGAGGGTATTTTTAAAATTTAAGTATCTTCATCATTATTCCTTTTAATATGGCTTCCAATGGCTTCCATTTTAATCCCCCCAATAAAACTTCTGATGATCAGTCTAAAGAAGTCATATGCTGTTCTTAGCTATGACATTTGTCATGAGAGGAATGAAAAGATAACAGCATTTGAGAATGAAGTATTTTTACCGGTTGTCTGGAGTGGTTTTCCCAAAGCTTTTGTGTGTCATGTCTGTACCCCTACATCCATGTCATTGTTCTGTACCTTAATGTCATTTGGCAAATGTTCTATCACTTTCATTTCTTGGGCATCCTGAGAACACAGCTGTCATCTCATTCCTTTGAAGCTCCCAGAAGCGACCTTGCACTGTCTGAAATGTTACAGTTTAATCTGATGCCTTTTGTCCTGTCTAGGCTGATGTATAAACCCTAGCAGAAATTCCCAGACCATTTCCCCGCAAACCTGTGGTCTAGGTGGGAGGGGGGAAATGACTGGGTATTTAGAGATGTACTTTCTTCAAGTTTCTATTTCTGTCAATGGAATGTGTCCTGCTTAGATGCTTTCTTGCTTCTGAGTAATTCTATGGAAATGATTGGATTTCTGAATAAAACCATTTAACCAAGAGCTTGGACTTCTTGTTGCAACGGTACAGAGATCTACCATATCCTGTAACCATAGCCTGACATTGTGATCCATACAAAGGTTTGGGAATAAACTTATACTATCTTATGATTTAGTTGTCTCACACCAGTTCCTTTATTCAACTATGCTTCCTTGTGGCTAGATTCAGGTTTTATCCAAAAAAAGGAACAGTTGCTGATATTAACTGAAAACATAGGTACAGGCAGATCAACCTTTTATTTACAAAATTTTAAAAGGAAAGTATACCTCAAAACATACCTTGTAGTCAATTTGTAAATGCTAATCATTGGCAGCAATTCATAGCTGAATCATATAAACACCAGAGGCAATTAGTAACACTTTCCTAACTTCCCTTCTTAAAATAGATTGAATGCTGGCTTTAAAAAAAAAGAAAGGTACAGCAAAGTCTCCTCTCATTGTAGGGGGCGGGGGGGGGGATGTAAAAATTCACTGTTAAAGTATGACTGTAGTAAAGACATGCTATCATGCCTATGTGTTTTTGTCAAAAATTTCAGCTACGGTTCCAGGACAAAAAACAGTTGATAAATTGAAAGGACTTTGATAACTCAGTCTCTGCTGAACAGTGACGTACGTTTTCTCTCCATTTTGTAAAATGTTCTAAATTATTAGAGGGAGGGAGTGTGAAGAGTTCCGTGAAAGATAGGGTCAGTACCTTCTGAAGCAAATATGCCTTTGAAAATGATGGTGGTTAGCATGGTTAAATAGTACATTATCTATGTTTATGTACATTGTTTCCCCTGTGATGTGTTCAAACCCTTACTTGTTCCAGAAAGCAGTCAATTTCTGTTCCAGAAAGCAATCCATAAGAAAAGCCATGTTGGATCAGGCCAATGGCCCATCCAGTCCAACACTCTGTGTCACACAGTGGCCAAAAAACCAGGTGTCAACAGGAGGTCTGCCAGTGGGGAAGGGACACTAGAAGCCCTCCCATTGATTGCCCCCTCCAAACACCAAGAATACAGAGCATCATTGCCCTAGACAGAGAGTTCCATCTATACCTTGTGGCTAATAGCCAATGATGGACCTCTGCTCCATTTGTTTATTCAATCCCCTCTTGAAGCTGCCACCACCTCCTGTGGCAGTGAATTCCATGTGTTAATCACTTTTGGGGTGAAAAAGAACTTCCTTTTATCCGTTCTAACCCGACTGCTCAGCAATTTCATTGAGTGCCCACGAGTTCTTGTATTGTGAGAAAGGGAGAAAAATACTTCTTTCTCTACCTTCTCTATCCCATGCATAACCTTGTAAACCTCTATCATGTCACCTCGCAGTCGTCATTTCTCCAAGCTAAAGAGCCCCAAATGCTTTAACCTTTCTTCATAGGGGAAGTGTTCCAACCCTTTAATCATTCTAGTTGTCCTTTTCTGCACTTTTTCCAGTGCTATAATATCTTTTTTGAGGTGTGGTGACCAGAATTGTACACAGTATTCCAAATGAGGCCGTACCATTGATTTATACAGAGGCATTCTGATACTAGCTGATTTATTTTCAATTCCCTTCCTAATAATCCCCAGCATAGCGTTAGCCTTTTTTATTGCCGTTGCACACAATATCGACATTTTTAGTAAGTTATCCACCACAACTCCAAGATCTCTCTCTTGGTCAGTCTCTGCCAGTTTGGACCCCATCATTGTGTATTTATATTTGGGATTTTTGGCCCCAATGTGCATTACTTTGCACTTGGCCATGTTGAACCTCATTTGCCACGTTGACGCCCACTCGCCCAGCCTCAACAGATCCCTTTGGAGTGCCTCACAATCCTCCCTGGTTCTCACCACCCTGAACAATTTAGTGTCATCAGCAAACTTAGTGACTTCACAGCTTACTCCCAACTCCAAATCATTAATGAACAAGTTAACAACAACAACAAAGTTTATTAGCCAGAGGCCATCACATTCTTGAAATCAATTCAAAATTACATGATTGCGTATCAGCGAGACACACGCCATTTTAAAAAATAATGAACAAGTTAAAAAGCACTGGACCCAATACTGAGCCCTGCGGTACCCCACTGCTTACCACCCTCCACTGTGAATATTGTTCCTTCAAACTCACTCTCTGCTTCCTATTCATTAGCCAGTTTTTGATCCATGAGAGGACTTGTCCTTTTATTTGCCTCCTCAGACCCTGCTGCAGATCACCTGCAAATCACATAGGAAGACAACCTCCATGACACTCATCAGACACTCCATCACCCCTGAAAAAGTACAGCTGGGAATTCTTAATGGCCTAGTGCACAAATTGAGTATCTTAGTCCATGCTGTATCCTCCATTCATTTTTGCATGGAGGGAAGAGTGGAATCACACCAGCTTTGTCTGCCCTAACTTTGCATATTCAGCAGGACAGAACACAGTACTGCTATGCACAACTGTATACACTAGGGTTGCCAAGTCCCCTTAACCTCCCAGTGGGAAGGCGGAGTACTGGCTCTTAACTCCTTCTTCCCTTTTTCATGGTTTACTCATGCACAGCTGCATGATGATGTCACTTCCAGTGATGTCACCGCACCGGCGCAGGTCTGTGCACGCGCTTCACAGTGGGCCAACTGGGACCACAAATAGGCTCAATTCACCTGTTTGGGGCCCAAGCCAGCCTGCAGTGAAGCACAAGAGTGCTCTCGGGGCGTTCAGGGCCCTGTGCCTTCCTCTCCTACCAGCCAGGTAAGTGGAGGTGGGGGATGGAGGGTGAAAGCGGGGGATCCCCTGCCCCCACCAGGGGAATGGGATCCCTAGTACACATATCTGTGCTTCCCTGCAATTGCAAATCTTACAAGAAACAATTTTGTTGCCCCATCTACATATTTATTTAATGTCTGCCTTTCTCACTGAAATTCAAGGCAGATTACACGGTGTAAGTCAATTTGATCAACAGCTGGGACATTCAATAAACAATACAATAGGGTATAAATTGCAGAAATATGAAATATATATTCACCCATACATAAATATATATTCATGAAGACCTGCTAATGTTGTTGTGTAATAGATGGCTGGGTAGAATCCTCATGTTTCATCGGTTATCAAGGCATTATTATTTAAAAGTTTTCTAAATTTGTCTCTGTTCTAAACATAAACATAATGAATAAACCAACGTTGCTTTCTGTATTAAACAGACACCACCTTAAAGAAAGCCTGTATGAGAAGTTCTCCCTTACCATCTCCTGTTGAGAATTTGTACTACATTTCTACCAAGGTTGAGACCGATACACTGAACTATTTGGAGCCCCTGTAAAAGTAAACAGATACCCAAAGACACTCTTTTCAAACATGCTAGTTGTCCGGGGTCTGAGTACCAGCTCCCAGACTTTCCAGGAGGGAACAGTGGGAGGCAACCGGGAGGCAGCAGCCCTGCCACCCCAGCCAGCAACCAGGTCCAGAACCTGCCTACTCCAGGGGGAAGGGGCGAAAGGCCAAAGCCTCAGAGGACTGGAGGGAGCAGGGAGAGACCAGCTAGTCCCACCCTCCAGGGAGAAGAGAGGGGGCTAAGCAGACCAGAGGAAAAGGGCCAAGGCAGGGGGAATAAGGACCCAGCAGCAGCCCAAACAGAGCCCTTACCAGCCAAGGAGGAGAAGCAGCCACTACAGCCCAGAGCCACACCCTGGCTAGAGGACAGTAGCCTGGCTCAGGAGTTGCTAGGAGCCAAGCCCCTCCAGGTGGAGCTGCCACAGGCATTCTGGGGGAGGAGATGGGTAGCCCCACCCAGCATCAATGAGCAGGCAGCCCAGAAGCTGGCCAGGGCAATTCCTCGCGAGCAAGGCCAGGCAAGCTCAGCAGCGCAGAAGCCGACTGGGGCAGCTCCTCGCAAGCAAGGCCAAGGAGACCTCAGCTGGCTCGCATTCAACCCCACCCTGCCAGCAAGGCAAGGAAGCCTAGAAGGGATTAGTGATAGGAGGGAAACAGCTGGGCCAAGTCAGGAGAGGGAACAAGCCTGGAAGCAGGGCGGGGCGGAGAAAGGAAACCCTATAAAGGGTGGCTAGGAAGAGCTCTGAGGTGGTGGGTGTGAGTAAGGAGTGATGGTGTGGAGTGAGAGCAGAGCAGTATGAGAGTGGAGGCTTGGAGGAGAGTTCAGGGAGGAGGAGATGATGGAGGACACAGGGGGTGAGCAGGCCAGGGTGAGCAGGCCAGCAAGTGGACTGAGGGGGAGTCTGGGTGATGTATACTGCCCCTCCTTCCACAGAGCAGGGTCTTGCAGCATCCCTGGCGCCCCTCTGACATCAGGGCTGGCCCAGCCAGCGCTCTGCTCAGCAGCGGCAGCAACAAGCCCTGACACTAGTTGTTGGAGCAGTTGCCACTTCCATCATTTGGCTGTCCCACAATTCAAACTGAAATAAGAGTGTGTATGTGTGTGAAAAAAGACTGCCAGCATTAGTCAGGAGCTGATAGGTGGACCTGTTGGAAGACTCTCTGTCTTATCTTGTCCATCAGACCAGCTATGTATACCATACTACTGCACAGGCTGCCTTGTTTCCTCAAATAAACAAAATGGACATTGCACAATTTGTACAAATTCCAAGGATCACCAATACCACCACCAAAGCAAGAACTATGATTGGTTTGCTACCTGCACAATTAGGTGCTGAAAACACCTTTAGGTGCTAAAAACAGGAATGGGCCTGAAAATCTGTTACAACATTCTTAACTATTTAGGTATCTTCACAAAAGATAGGAAGTACTTTTTCTCTGCTGTCCTGAGGTAAAACTAGTCCTGATGGGCTTAAGTTATACAGAGATAGATTTCAGTTTCACTTTTGGAGAAAGTTCCAGGCAGTAAAAGAAGTTAAACAATGGAACCAATTACCTAGGAGGATGCTGGGCTATCCTTCACTGGGGAGGTTTTCAAACAGAAGCTGGACAGCCAACTGTCATGGATGATCTAGCTTTGAATTTCCTGCCCCAAGCAAGGTTTGGACTAGATAATCTACAACATCCAGTCCAACAGTATGAATTAGGGATCCCAGGTCACCCGGTGGGACCCTCTGCCCCCTGCCACCACTCACCTAGCCCTCTGCCCCCTGCCACCACTCCCGAGAGTGATGTTATTGCTCTGCCACGCTTCATGGAGGGCCAGTTTGGGCCCCAAACGGGCCCAATTCGCTCCTGAGCTTTGTGCATGTATGAGGGGCGACGAAAAGGTAAGTGCTGGGTCTAGGAGGGTAAGGGAACTTGGCAACCCTAGTATGAATCTAGAAATGATTAGAAAGACTACAACTTTTACAAATCATTAGAATCTGATATAAATTTGTTCTGTTTTTAACTTATCTGTTACTTAACGTATCTGTTACTTTTATATAAAAAACCCACAGTTGTCCAGAGCAAATTGAGAGGCTGATATAGCCCTGAAATATGACCTTACCCCACTCTCGCTTCCACATTACACTCAGTGAGCACCACTGAAGCTATGAGAGAGAGAGAAAAGGAGCCACCATGCTCCTTCTTACTGGCCACAACGTGCCCAATTACTGTTGTACCCATGCTCCTCTTCACCAGCCAAACCACACCTGGGCCAGCAGGATGAAGTTCAGGTGCCTTTCCTCCCTACCCCACCCCACTCCCACCCCAGCAACCATTTATTTTCTTTTTTCCAGGTCTCAAAGACTTTATAATTTTATCCATCCCTTTACTTTATCAAAATAAGATTTCCTCATCTGTTTTGATAGGATGTTTATTTATCCTAAAAGCTTTTTACTAAGCATAAATTATCCTTCTGTTCAACAACAACAGACTTTATTGCCCTTTGACATATTTAGGACTTAATTGGGATCAATCTCAATTGCAGCTTCTCCAAATATTTATATGAAGTAGGTTCCCATAACTCAAAAGAGCTTTTAAAAATATCCACATTTATTCATTTTTTTCTCTACTGTAATCCAACATTTCAGAAGAAGGACCTCAGAATTCTTCTACAGTCATTCAAACCAACAATGACTGGAACCATTACATTTTTCTTATGTTTTGTCTATTTCTCTTCATCCTAGCACTACAAGGAGAGGTGAGGTAGATAAAAAGTATAGGCATGCACCCTATTTAATGTATTTGAGTATGTTAAGGCCTCATGTTGAACCAGTAATCACTAATGAATCCAGCTGAAAGGAAATGTGTAGGTGATGCCTTGCAATCAAGAAATCAAACAAAGTACTAGACAATGCAGTCTACACACATTGCTAGAAATTTATCTTAAGCATTCACCAGTGGTCTAACGAGCATCTGATGATAGAATTATAAAGCACTAAAAATAGCTTCATAATAGCATTTAACTTACGTGTTAACATGGAATTTATTCTATAACTTCATCAATTTTCCCATAAAAGATTAGTTGGGGGTACAATTCTTCCACTCACAATTTAAGAAGGTAGTCATTTTACTGTATATTGTAATAGAGAAAGAAACATGTAACTTTCATTATGCATAGCTCTTTGTCTTTTACACACAAAAATACAAGTCTGAAGTATATTCAAGAATCAGTATTAAATCCCTGCAATTAAGCACTTCCTAATGTCATTACTCTGAGGCACCTCCCATTACATGAGGTTCATGCTATTATAGAAAATAATTCTTAATTATTTCTTCAAACTAAAGAGAAAAATTTTATAAGCCTCCTTTCTGCCTTGAAAAGCCTATTTAATCATCATTTTAAATTTCAAACATGCATTGAATAATGACCTACAAAAATATTTCCTTTTTAAAACTATTTTAATTCCTAGAGTAGCAGCTATGGCTTTAAAAAGTGGGCCTAGCAATATGGTTTTCAGGGTTCCACAGTACTCTGCTGTATATTAAATGGTAATGTCAGGCTACGGATAACAGGCTATGGCAGATAGACCCCTGTACCATCACAGCAAGAATCCAGGCTCTTGGGTAAAAGGTTTTATTTAGGAATCAGATCAGTTCCACAGACATGTCCATAGAATTACTCAGAAGCAAGGTAAGCAACTAAGCAGTAAGAACAGGTTGACAGGAATGGCAACATGTGGGAAAACCATTCCTCTTCACGAACACATTTGCTCCTCCTCCCTCCCATCAGTAAAACAGAACTTTTGGTGCGAACCCATCCTGAGACCATCTCACATATTTTTACTATCAAGTCTAGACACTTAGAAAGCAGGACATCAAATGTGAAACAGTAATTCATGGGAGCAAGCAGTGTACAAGGTCAGAAGTGCTGAGAGCTTCCAAAGCCATTAGATAAGACACCTGCAGCTTCAGTAAGCCTGTGAAAGCAAAGCAGTTATGGCATTGGCAATATGACACCAAGATATAGCATGAAACGTTGGTTCAGAACAACAAGTCAGCATCAAATAATGGCATGGATGGGGCACAGACATGGCAGTAATGAAAATGACAGTACAATCCTGAGGGAAGTGCCTAAAAGAAGTCAGGGAGCTGACCAGCCACCACAATAGCATATCCTGGAGTTTTTCCTGCTTATGCCAGAGCCATACCAGCATAAAGCCAGCTGATAGTGTGTCCGTGCTGTGGCCTGCTGCCACAGGTCTGCCAGTGCATCTGCCACACTGGCACAGGAAAGGGAATTCCTGAAAACAAGGGTTAGTTAGACAGCCCAGCAGTGTCATTTATGCCATCAACACCGAGACACTACTCCAATGAAACCTGCAATATAGCCCATAGGCACCAATTGTGCAGGCAAAAGGCACTCCCACCCCAAGCAGGCATGATGACCACAAGGCCCAAAGAATGACAAGATGATGACAAACAGCACAGGCTGCACCCATTGGCCCCATCTTTGATGCAGTTGCCAATGCCATACCACAGAGGGCAATGTAAACACTAGGCAAGCCAATCCAGATACTCAGTGCAATCCTAAACAGTTACTCTAGTCTAAGACAATTAGTTAGGATCTGCTTAGGATTTCACTGACTTAAGTTGCACAGCATGATGCTACATTGCTGGGCTCTAGGGTTGCCAGTCCCCTGGTGGGGGTGAGAGATCCCCCGCTCCCAGTCTCTGCCCCATCACCACTTTCCTGGACAGCTGGGGGGGATGTGCTTCCTGGGGCATGCTCCTGGCATGTCCCAGGAGTGACATCATTGCTCAGGCCCCAGGAGTGCTTCCAGGCTTTGTGCCTGGCCTCCACTCCTAGAAGTGGCATTATTTTACCACGCTGGGAGCGTGCCCAGAAAGCCTATCCTTTTCCCCAGGGTTTGGTCACTGGATGCCCATGATGCCCCACCGCAGGCTGTGACCCAACAGAGTAGTAGTGCCACCCCATCCCATTTAAAGGCCCTCCATCCAGGACCACTGTCAACAGCGCCAGTAACTAGGGGCCACAAGAAGACAGTGGCCCTGAGTTGAAACGGGGGCCAGACTGGACATAAACATCCCCTCCCCAGTCCAGGCTATTATCCTATTTCTATAAAGAATGCATTTAATATTCTCATTTGGGTTTAAATTATGTGGTAACACACAAAATAACCCAGTATGTATGGCTGTTTCTCTGGCACTCTCTAGAAGCACTTTTGTCTACTTCCTGAACACCAGAAAAAGCTGTCCTTCAGTTTCACTGCAGAATGATCACAAGAGAACCTGGATGACATGTAACCCTGATGGATGAATCATGCTGTGGTTTCCTGACTCAGTTTAGCAGCCAGAATATTTCTTCATGTTACCCTTTCCTTGACATCATCTTCACCCTTTCCTTCCTTCTTTCTTCCAGTTCCCATGGTAACAATAAAGACTCGAACAGACTATGTAAACCCTTGGCCTTTTAATGCTGACTTTGAGGCAAGGAACCAACAATTCTCCTTCTAAAAACATGGAGGTCAGAAGCTTAATGATTATTCATTCAGTCTTTCACAAGGATGTCTTGATGTTAAGCTCGAGTAATGTACATTTTCCTTGTTTTACAGTCTCACATTTCTACAAGTTCTTCCATTTTTTCTCAGAAAGCTTAAACTGGTTTAAGTACAGAGTGTTATGTTATGGAGTGTTCAGATTCACAGGGGCTAATGTATTGAGTACATGAGTTAAAAATTACCAGTTTATTGAAAACACAAAGGCAAAAATACTCCAAAAGGTTTGCAAAAATAAATTGATAGTTTGGTTTGCATCTAACCATAATTAGCTTTTATTTATTTTTTTGCACAGTATTTTCAAAAATGAAAACACTGGAAAGCACTAATAATCATAGCATACTTGACCTTCAAATAGCTTTGGATCCAGTCATTCAAATAATTGAAGAAGTTAATCCAATCTTACGAGTTTAATTAATTCCAAATTCATTGTTAAAAGAAAAAAAACCCAACATTTTGTATTAGGACTTACTGCTATTTTGTCTCTGTTTATTTATTTAGACTATAATTATCCAATTTTCTTTCCAATCAATGGGACCTAAAGCGGCTTACATAAAATGCTACATCATCAAAAAATGCAAATAGAGGGAAGTAGGCCATCACCTTTGCTCATAGGCTGTTGAAGGCATGATGAAAAAGTTCTGCATTACACAGTCTCCAAAACCTGTGCAAACTCTGGGCCTTCCTCTCTTTGCCTTACAACATAACTTGGGTATTATTAATGGTCTGTTAATGGTTCATGCTGTCTAGATCCAGATCGATTTGCTTCTGTGTATTGCTGCACAGCCTCATGAGAACTGTAGTTTATGTCATTCTCCTTTCTTCCCCCACTACCATAAAGATTTTGTTTTAAAACATCATGCATAAGGATACATCATGGGCCTTGTTGCAATGTTATGTTCCTGGTTCAAAGCACCCACACTGACAAGCAAAAGGGAGAAAAGGCTGAACTGTATGGATAGGGAATGAATTTGTGCAAAGGGAGCAAATAGTGAGTGGCTGAAAAGTAGGTCACTTTAATTATCCCATCATGGCCTGTGGGATATGTGCCATATTCTCCATAATCAAGAAAACTGAACCTCCTGACTGTGTGGATAAAAAATCAGATGCAAACTACAGTGCAGCTTATTGATGCCCTATTATTTACGACCAGTTTTTATGCATCTTGGATTCAGTTCACTTGATATAAATGTTAAAAAATAAAATTATTTAAATAGCTAGCATTCTTGGAGAAGATACAATCACCCCAATGGAAATCTCAGGCAATATACCTGTCATGATGCAAAGCGATTATCAATGCTCCCCATCTCATGCAAAAATGTTGAAAGCTCACACCCTCAAAATAGGGAAAGATCATTTGATAAAAGAGAAGCATATGGGAAAATGTAACTGAAGGAGATGGGAGCATTTTTAATCTCTCAACTAGAGATGGGCACGAACCACATTTTGAACTTCAAAAACCCATGAAATTGGCAACCGCGCGATTGCGACCCGGCAGTTCGTGATTGTTCACGGCCAACGAACCAGTGTTTGGAAGAAGGCTGGTTCGGTGCATTTGGCCGCGGTTCGGGAAGCCAGACGGTCAGGCACCATCAATCAATTCCCCTGGCAACGGAGCGGGGGGAATGCCTGAACTCTGTCTGCGCTCCTTCTGTCGCCCTGGAAACCCAAATGGAAGCCCAGCTTACCTTGATCGGCAGGTCTTCCTTCCAACCACAGAGCTGCAAAGCGGTTACAAGTTGGGAGAAGACACCTGGGAGAGGGAGGGGGAGGGGGTGTTCTGTAGCCACGGGTACTCCAATCTCATCCCCGCAAACCCTAATAGGCAGCTCTGATGGCCAAACACAGACCTCCTGCGTTGCTCTATGGGACATCAGCTTATAAAAAGCACTGTGCTCCCAGTTCTGGTTTCACTTTCAGCGAGCAGTGGAGTGCGACAGAGCTGCTGCTAGCTACTTGCTAGCCTTTGGCAAGACAGACAGAGTATAATCGAGCTTGGATTTGGGGGATAGGGATCTATCTTCTCTGGTTCCAGGGCTGCTGCCAGGCCCTGGGGCCAAGTTCAGTGGGCACCGCAGTGGAGGGCACACAGAGTCATCTGCTTTCCTGTCCTCCTTAATTCTAGTTTGGTGGCACAATGAGTCTTCCTGTTGTGTTAACCGCCAAGGGTGGTTGTGGGGTGAAGTGCGATGGCAGTCCTCCTGGTTCACTTTTGGAAAGCAGTATAGGGTATGGCTCGGGGGCAGCAGAGAGTCCTCCTGCTCCCCCCAATTCACCTGTGGGGGCTGTGGAGGAGGCCAAAGAGGTCTTTCCGCAGGGGGGAGAGAATCTCTCTAAACATTTTGAGGAGGGGGGGTGGGCGATGGATCCCTGGAGGAATGTATGTGTGTTATGAAATATCCCTCCCGTCCCCATCCCAAACTCTCAGTGGTGTCCCCACCTGCAGTCTACCCCTCACCCTGTCGTCCGTGGCCAGCCCCGCAGCGCAGCCTGTAACCGTTCGTCCTCCTTCCCCTGGGACAGTTAGTGGTCAACATTTCAACGCCTCCGTATGGAGGCACTTTCGGGCCCTTCCTGATGACCCCCGTGTGGTGCGGTTCTATGCCTGTGACGTCCTGGTGCGCAGGGGCAAAACCCCGAAGCACCTGTCTTCGACAGCCCTGACTTGGCACCTGAAGAAGCACCACCCAAGCCTGTCTCCTTCCTCACCCAATGAAACATCTGTTGGGAGGAGAAAGGGGGTGACTAGCTCTTCTGAGTGGGGGTCAGTGGGAGGGTCACTTTGCCCTGATGCTGGTGGGAGCAGAGTGCTCTGGCAGGCCGTGCTCACAGAAGTTGTCCCCTTGGGGTCTGGGACAGCACCGCTTAGAAGCTCGAGGCTGATGGCTCAGGAGGTGGGCCTTCGCATCTTGGCAGAGACGATTGCCCTACATGGCTTGCCCCTATCCAGCATGGAGTGCATGGGCTTCCGCAGGCTACTAAAACATTTCGCCCCTTGGTTCTCCATGCAGCTATAGTAATGCAGTATGATGGTTCCAATTGTATTTGTGATAGACTTCCTGTCTTTGTTTTGATAGACCCATCAATGAACCTGTTTCATAGTCCTCTCTCTCTGTATTCTGTTAAGAGTGAATGAACTACAGGCAGTGTGCATGATTTCTGAGTCTGTGATATTCAAGAACATAAGAGTAGACAGCAGATCAATGGTTTACCTTGTTTCCAACAGCAGCCAGGCAGATGCCACAAGGAAGCCTACAAACAGGGCCAGCATGAATTAATCCTTGCTGACTGACTGTTCCTCAGCATCTAACTATCAGAGGCTTTCTGCATTTATATCTGGAGATCCCACTTTGGAGAGAAAGGTGGCATACAAATAAAATAAATAAATAAATAAATGAGACGACTAAAAGGCAATGATAGACCTATCCTCCACAAATCTATCCAACCTCTCTGAGACAGTGGTCATGAGTGACTATATCTTGGGCCATAAGTTCACATCAATTACATATTCTGTGAAGTAGTAGTAAAGTAAAAATCAGGGAGGTTTGTATAAGCATGTTTTTTGGGCAACTATACCCACAGTTGGAGCTTAGTTCAAGGCATTGCTCTTGCATAAAAAACTTGGTGAGAGTGAAAACATATGAGATGTTCCAAAAGAATATCTTAGGCAGGAGTTCCCCAGAACATCTCATCTATTTTATTCAATACACAAAGGCCAGTTTTAAGAGAGCTCTATTCATAGTTACTGTTTGAAACTATAATCGGGGGGAGGGGCAGATTTGGGGGATACAATATTGGTTGGATCCAGCAAGCATTTCTGCTGGTGAAAAGGGAAGGAGGGGTCTATTTTGACCACCAAAAAAAGCTATTCTGGGGATCATGGGAAAAGCCACATGGGATGGATGTTGTAGTAAGAAAGGGAATTTAGCAAGAGTGGGTGAAAAAGCTGGTTGGATCCAACCCAATAAAAACATATTGACTGCTACCACTTTCATATTTTTGTTCTTTTCATCATCTACATGTTAGTATCTCTGAATCTATCTGACTTGTTCTAAAAAAACAGGCAGCATTTTTTCAAGACACATTTCATAAATGCAAAACATTGATACAGTGCTAAATCATAAAAAGGTGATTGAGTCCGGGATAGCCCAGGTGAGCCTGATCTTGTCAGGGTCAGCCAAGAGTTGGCCTTGATTAGTAATGGGATGGAAGACATCCAACGAAGAACAGAGTTGCAGAGGCAGGCAATGGAAAACCACTTCTGTTAGTCTCTTGCCATGAAAACCCCATCAGGGGTTGCCACGTCCGCTATGATTAGAGGGCACTCTCCACCAAATTTCAGAAATAAGTATAGTTATGGATGGATAACTTGAATACATTTCTTGCAATATCAACTATTTTCTAATCAATGTAAAATGAATCACCGAGGAGAGAAAATTGAAACTATGCAGGATATAATGAAACATTAATCCTCCCCCCCCTCCAATCTTATTAGCAAGAACATCTGAATAATTTTCTCAATATGCAGCTATACAAATAATGCTGTTCTTTTTGTCAGAACTTAGGTTTATGTTGTACTTGAACTGTTCAATTTGCCAATCTGAGGTAGAAATTCAGAAAGCATCCCATCATACAAAATATTTTATTACTCCCTTCCTGCTAAGCAGGAAGCACTGAAAATAGCTTCTCAGAGTACTTGTTTGTTCTGCTGCCGCTCCAAGATGAAGAGCTTTGGTGCAGAACACATAAAGTGGAATTAAGAAATTTTAAAACTCATAAGAGATTTAGTTTCATATTTAATTAAGAATATAATTTAAAATATGACCTCTTACGTTGGGGAAAACTTACAAACTGTTATATAATGAGGGGAAAGTTTTCAGCAAAATTATGTCAGTATCAATATAAAAACTAAGAATCAATATAAAAACTAAGAATCAAACACTAAAGGTAGATGGATCTGTTTAAATTCCAGCTTTTCTTGGATTTGATTTAGTATGATCACTTAGGCCACACAAGATATTAAAGCTGGATTCAATTTGCTCAACTAATGCTATAGACTCAGCCTTCTCCCTGTATTTTGGTTTTGGCATCTCCAGCCAACATTCAGATGACTTCCCTCTCAATAGCAGAAAATAATTCCAGAGAGGTAGGCCGTTTTCACATGTCTTTAAAATAGCACAATACTCAGAGAAAGCTGCTGGCTTTCTTGTGTGGTTTTTGATGCCATCTGTTTACAAATTGGAGGCAGGCAGCCACTAAAGCGCCATCATCACAGATGGCGTCAAAAATCATGGGAAGAAGCTGGCAGCCTTCCGTGAGTTTTGGCAATATTTTAAAGACGTGAAAAAGGCCATGGACATGTTAGCCCAGTGGAAGTTTAAAGACTAACATTTATTCCACTATAAGCTTTCATGAGTCATGGGTCACTTCATCAGAGGCAGTTAGTGTTACAAGCAACAGAGGGCAGGTGTGAAAAGACATACACAGAGAGGTTAGTTTGAGACAATAACCAATCAAAAGAGAAACTGACCCATACAGATTGGGTGAGGACTAGAGATGGGCATGAACAGCAATACAAACAAAAAAAAGCCACAAAGAGTCCAATCTGCTGTTCGAGAACAAGCTGTTTGTGAAGCTCCATTCTAAACGAACAGGTAGTCCTTGCAAGCCTCATTCATTGCTGTTCATTAAGCCAGACAGTCTGGCACCTGCAATCAATTCCCTTGGCAACGTAGGCAGGGATTGTCTGAACTATGTCTGAACTCTTGCTGTTGCCCTGGAAACCCCAATCTAAGCCCAATTTAGTTTGATAGGCAGGTCTTCCTTCCAAGTGTGGAGCTCCAAATTTGTTACAAGAGAGCAAAGACCATGCGGGGGGGGGGGGGCTCCCAGCTCTGGCTAGTCTTTGCAGACAGTGGAGAGGGAGAGACAGTTGCTGCTGGCATTTTGATAGACAGACAGGGAGAATGCATTGGAGCTTGAATTTTCTTTGTGTGTGGTGGGATATGGATCTACCCCTTCAGGTTCCAGGGCTGCTGCCAGGCTCTGGGGCCAAGCTATTATTTACTATTGGTACCTTTCATGCTGCCTGCTCAGGTAGGGTTTCTGGGAGTGGTGCGGTAGGGATCTACCCACCCTCAGGTTCCAGGGCTGCTGCCAGGCTCTGGGGCCAAGCTATTATTTATTATTGATACCTTTCCTGCTGCCTGCTCAGGTCAGGTTTCTGGGAGTGGTGCAGTAGGGATCTTGACCAAACTTGGCTGATGGCTGGAGGAGAGTCTGCTGGCCCCTATGAACAGCCAACCATGAACATGTTTGTGAACAGGGTCATGTTCATGGTTGTTCGTGAGTCCCTGTTCGTGGATGGCAACAAACAATGAACATCATGTTTGGGGATTTTTCTGTTCGTGCCCATCTCTAGTGAGGACCAGTCTTAATTGCAGAAGATGTTAAGAAAATGTAGTGATGAAGATAGCTCATACCTCTAAGAAAGGGAATTTCCAAATGGCAAAGAAAAGAGTGTGGATATCTGTATACTAATTCCTATATAACAACAGGAACAACAAGAACATTCAATTTATATACCGCCCTTCAGGACAACTTGACGCCCACTCAGAGCGGTTATTATTATTGTGTGTTGTTGTATCAGAGTGTGTATCACTCTGTGTTGTATTGTGTGTATCAGAGTGTGTTATTATTATTCTCACAACAATCACCCTGTAAAGTGAGTGGGGCTGAGAGAAGTCCAAGAAGCTGTAACTGACCCAAGGTCACCCAGCTGGCTTCAAGCGGAGGAGTGGGGACTTAAACCTGGTTCTCCAGATTAGAATCCTGCCACTCTTAACAGCTACACCAAACTGTGCATGAACCATAGCTTTAATTGTAAGTGATACACTATATCCAAAACTAGGAGCTATACACCTATTCTAAAAAGCAAGAGACTAAATTTTGAACTCCAAATGATTAACATACAAGGTATAGGTAAAAATAGGACAATGTCCTCAGCCAATTATAAAGATGCACATCACACATAAATTAAATAAATAAATAAATAAATAAATACAGATGCACAACACACATGAAACTGCCTCATACTGAATCAGGCCATCATTCCATCAAGGTCAGTAAGTATTGGCTACTCAAACTGGCAGCGGTTCTGCAGGGTCTCAGGTGGAGGTCATTCACATCACCTCCTGCCTGATTATTTTAACTGGAGATGCCAGGAATTGAATCTGGGATCTTCTACATGCAAAGCAGAAGCTCTTCCAGTGAGCCAACCCACCCCCACCTCCTAGCATCAAAATAGAAAAACCATAGACAGATAGCAAGCTGGAATCCATTTCAAAACTGATATTCTTCAGAATGTTTGTAGTCCCTCATTTGCTTATTCAGGGGCCTTGGGTCACTATGGCAATTTTTCAGAGACAAATATACAACTATTCCCTCTGTGTAAAAGTACACTAATAATACAGTTAGCATTCGAATTCTTACAAAGATAAGGCATTTACAGTTACTCATGTTCACTGCATCAAGAATGAGTTCGCAAAAAAACACAACATCCCAATATCCCACTTAGTGCTAGGAGGATTCCAGTCCTGGCTTTGCTCCTGAGGCTTCAGCTGAGCTGCCCATATAGTCCCTTAGCTTTTGCCATACCCCATCTTGATTAGGTAATGGGAGGTGTTGAAATATGGTCAGTTCCGCTATATGGGCTCTTTCTCCTTGCCAGACTATCACTGCCTTAAGGTGCCAGTCCTTGTCTTCTGTGCCTTGCTGGCTATTTTCATTGACTTCAGCAGCATCTGTTGCTGGCAGCACTGCACCATTGACAGCATTCCCTTGTTTACAGTCAGAAACACCAGGAGTGTAGAGAGTGCAGGTTAATAAGTTCAGTCAAGGGTCCTAAGAAGGAAAAAATGGAAGAAGGTGCACACTCTCTTCTTTTGAGGAGCAGTAAAATTGGACCAACAGTATTCAAATTTCTTTCTTTCTTTTTTTTTAAAAAAAATTATTGGTGAGTTTGAATTTTCAAATTTAATACATACGTTCCCTTCATATCTAATTAGTTCTGTTCCCCACCCTTTTCCTCCCCCCTCCCTATTGACTTCCAACAGCTTTCCAACCCTTACCCCCTTTTATTACTTAATTCTATTTCACTTATGTTTTTCTACAACACATAGATCATAATATCTCTTACTCTAAGCATATTCTAATTCTTTTCTACATATACTCTATCAAATATACTATCAATATAGTATCTATTATATACTATACCATACAATATGGCATAGCCTGCATTGTAATATAACATAACATACATTTATCTGCAACACATATATCATAATATCTCTTACTCTAAACATATTCTAGTTCTTTTATACATATTCTCTATCAAATATACTATCAATATAGTATTTGTTATATACTATTTCATACAATATAACGTAGCATGCATTATAATATAACATATCATAACATCCCAATATAGTATGCAGTATAATATACTAACACCATACAATATAGTATATTATCTATAGTGTATAGTATAAATTTTCTAATATATCCATAAAATTAGCTTAGATTATTATAATTAAATTTCCCCCTTAATGGTAAAGTCACTTCTCTCCTCCATTTACAACACCGCCCTTTAGAAATTCTCAAACTGCCACAGTTCTCCTTTCACATCCCATTTTTTCTCTAAATATTGTTTCAATTTCCCCCAATCAGCAATATATTGTCCTAGGTCAAGATCTTTAAGCTTCCTTGTCATTTTGTCCATTTCTGCCATGTACAGCAATTTGTAAATCCAGTCTTCTATGGTTGGTATTTCTTGTACTTTCCACTTCTGCGCATACAAAAGTCTTGCCGCTGTAGTCATGTAAAATAGCAATGTTCTGTACTGCATTGGAACAGCTTCCATCCCCAAGTTCAGTAGCAACAATTCTGGGTTCTTATTTATTTGAATTTGTAAAATCTCATTTATTACTTCAGTTATATCTCCCCAATATTGCTTAGCTACTTCACAAGTCCACCACATATGGTACAATGATCCTTCATGCTTTTTGCATTTCCAGCATTTGTCTGACATATTCGTATTCCCTAGCGCAATTTTCTTTGGTGTTAAGTACCATCTATAGATCACTTTGTATACATTCTTTTTAATATTCGTACAAGTTGAAATCTTCAGTGTATTTTTCCACAGGTGTTCCCACGCCTCCATTGTTATTTCTTTATGAAAGTTTATTGCCCACTTCACCATCTGGGTTTTAACTGTTTCGTCCTCCGTATGCCATTTCAGAAGTAATTTATAAATCTTAGATATTTCTTTCTTGCCTTCTTGTAACATCACTTCTTCTAGTTCAGAATTTTCCATTCTTATACCTCCTTTTAGGCAGTCCGAGTTATAAAGATCTCTGATCTGTCTATATTGAAACCATCCATAACAAGGAGACAACTCTTCTTCTGTTTTTATTCTTAGCATTGAATGTTGTACTTGTGTTATCTCCTTGTAGGTTAGACGTTGCTGCTCATTGTCGACAGTTCTCGGATCTATTACTTCATACGGAACCACCCATGAAGGAATTCCATCTTCCATGTAAACCTTATATTTTTTCCAGACTGTGAAGAGGCTTCTCCGAATATAATGGTGCAAAAACATCGAGTCTGCTTTTACTTTATCATACCACATGTATGCATGCCATCCAAATATTTTTTTATGTCCCTCCAAGGTCAGCAATTTACGATTTTTTAACGTTATCCAATCTTTTAGCCATACCAGGCATATTGCTTCATAATATAGTCTTATGTTGGGCAGTTGCAAGCCACCTCTTTCCTTCGCATCCTGTAATACTTTCATTTTCACGCGTGGTTTCTTGCCTGCCCACACAAAGTCTGAAATTTTCCTTTGCCATTTATCAAACTGTTTTGAGTCTCGAATAATTGGAATTGTTTGCAGCAAGAACATCACTCGTGGTAAAACGTTCATCTTTACTGCTGCGATTCTTCCCAACCATGATAAATTCAATTTATTCCATTTTATCAAGTCTCTCTCTATTTGTATCCACAATTTATCATAGTTGTTTCTGAATAAATCTATATTTTTCACAGTCAGTTCAATACCAAGATATTTTACTTTGTTAGTTACCTCACAGTCCATTATCACCGTTAGTTCTTGTTGCTTCTGTTTAGTCATATTCTTGCATAGTATTTTTGACTTCTTTTTATTCACATAAAATCCAGCTAGATCCCCAAACTGCTTTATTTTCTCTATTACCTTTGGCATGTTTTCAATTGGATCTTCTACTATTAACATTATGTCATCCGCAAATGCTCTGACCTTGTAGGAAAATTCCTTTATTTTTATACCTCGGATTGTATCATCTTCTCGTATTTGAACCATCAATATTTCCAAAACCAGAATAAACAACAATGGAGACAGAGGGCAACCCTGTCTTGTTCCTTTACTTATTTTCAATTTTTTAGTTAAGTCCTCATTCACTACAATCGCTGCACTTTGGTCTCTGTAAATTTCTCTGACCGCTTGTATGAACCTTTCTCCCATTTGCAGCTTTTCCATAGTGGCAAACATAAAATCCCAGTTCAGATTGTCAAATGCTTTTTCTGCGTCCACGAAAAAGAAACCAACTTCCCTATCACAGTGCTTGTCATAATATTAAATAGCGTTTATTACTGTCCTTAAATTGTCTTTGATTTGTCTATTAGGTAAAAATCCTGCCTGTTCCTCTGCAATGAATTCCATCAGCCATCCTTTTATTCTTTCTGCCAAGACTTTTGCAAATATTTTATAGTCATTGTTCAGTAACGAAATTGGCCTATAATTTTTAACATTAGTCAAGTCCAGTCCATCTTTCGGAATCAGTGATATGTTAGCTTCATTCCATGAATCAGGAATTTTTTGGCCTTGCATAGCTTCATTCATTACCTCTCTCAGAAAAGGTGCCAATTCGTTAGCCATCACTTTATAGAACTTTGCTGTTAGTCTATCCGGTCCTGGTGCCTTCCCCAATTTCGTTGATTGGATGGCCTCTTTTATTTCTTCCTCTGTCACTTCTCTGTTTAATTTTTCTTTCCATTCCTCTGAGATCGTTGGTAGTTTCATTTTCTCCAAGTATTCCTCTATTGAAACCCTGTTCACGTCTTTTTTCTGGTACAGTTTTGCATAAAATTTATAGAAAGCTTTACTGATGGCTGTTTGGTCCAATAATATTCTATCTTCCTCTCGGATTTTAATTATAGTTTCTTCTCTTTTTTCTTTTTCAATTGCCAAGCTAAATATTTGCCAGGTTTATTTGCACCTTCAAATGTTTTTTGGTTCATTTTTTTCAAATTCCACTCCAATTCTTGTTCATTGCCGTCAATTGCTCCTGCAATATTTTTATATCCTGATATATTCGCTTCTTCCCTGATCTTTTCTTAAGTTGCATCTCTTTGGCTTTAATTTTTTCCATTATTTCCTTTCTTTTTTCTTCTTTTCTCCTTCTATCTCTTCCGTTTAAATCCATCAGTATTCCTCTAATTACAGCTTTATAAGTGTCCCATACCTTATGAGTTGACACATCCTTATTTATGTTGTATTGTATAAAGAACTTGGTCTCCTTTCGCAGCAACGCCATATTGTCTTCTGTCTGCAGCAAGTCTTCATTTATCCTCCATCCTCTTTTTAAAATATTTTTCCCGAATCTCCACATAATTGGGTTATGATCTGAGCTTACCTTAGGCATAATCTCCACATCTCTAGTCCACAACGTCAATTCTTTGGAAGCCCAGATCATATCAATTCTTGATAATGTAAAATGTCTTGCAGAATAAAAAGTATATTGTCTATTTTTAGGATTTTGTCTCTTCCATACATCTTCCAGACATTCCTGCTCCTTGATCGCAAAAAATGACTTTGGCAAGAGTCCTCTTTTTTTTTCTGTGCAATTTTAGATTTCTTGTCTTCTTCCAAGCTTGTAACTCCGTTAAAGTCACCCACCAAAATTATTTGGTCATAAGTCAACTCATCTAATTGTCCTTGCAAATCCTTGAAAAAGTTTTCTTTTGCGCCATTCGGTGCATAGATTCCAATCACCAAAATCTTTTTTGAGTTCCAAGTTATTTCCACCGCTAGATATCTGGCTTCTACATCGCTTACAACTAATTTTGGCTGTAGCTCCTCTTTTATATACAGTGCAACTCCTCTCTTCTTCTTTTTGGAGGCAGCTGCAAATTCATTTCCCAATTTTGTCAATTTTAAATACTTTAAGTCCTGTTTTCTAATATGTGTCTCTTGCAAACATACTATATTACATTTTTGTTTTAGAAGCCAATGGAAAATAGCCTTACGTTTACAAGGTGAATTTAGACCATTTACATTCCAAGATATAATTTTACACTCCATGATCACATTCTTGTACTTTTTGATAAGTCCTTTTCATTGTCCCTAATAAAAACTTCCATTTCATGGCCAGATCTAATGTTCCTCCTTGTTCCACCAAATTCGAATGCCAGTCCTTCTGGTATTTCCCATCTATATCTGATTTTCAAGTCCTTTAACATTTGGACCAGCTCTCTGTATTTTTTCCGCACCACCAACACCGATCTGGGCAATTCTTTCATAATTCTCACCACCTTCCCATCAACTTCTAGTGGTTCTTGGAATTGTTTGCTTACAATTGTCTCTCTTATATTTCTAGTTGTAAATTGCACAATCATATCTCTTGGTAACTTCCTCTGTGCTGCAAATTTTGAATTAATTCTGTATGCCACGTCCAGGAGAGCTGCAATCTCCTCTTCCTCTCTTCCCAGGTAACCTGCCAAAATTTCTGAAATCTGTACTTGGGCTGATTTTTCTGTAATCTCCGGAATTCCACGAATTCTAAATTGTTTTTCCATTTGTTTACATTCAGCTACAGCCATTCTTCCCTTCATTCCTCTCATCTCTGTTCTCTGCACGTCTACTAAGGTGTCAACTGTATTCTCTACTACGTTTACTCTCTGCTGTGTAGCTTGCAGTTCGTTCTGTACTTGATCAATTTTCTTTGTGAGTTCTGCCATCTCCGATTTGAGTGCCTCTTTAAAGTCTTTGAAGTTCTCCTGCATCATTTCTTTAAGCTCTTTATTTCCTTCTGAAACTTTTTTGTCCAAGTTCTCCAGCGCGGTTTGCCACTCCTTCTTTGACATCGTGGGGCTAGATCTACTTCGCTCCCATGAGTCCGCCCTTTTCCTCAACTCCGTGGAGCTAATTTGCTCCTTTCTGTTAATTTTAAATGTCCCGATTCAGCTTATTTTTTAAAAGTTAATGCTTGCACGGTCCAAAATGTTGGGCATCCTTTCTCTATGGTTTTATATTGAAGTAATCGCCCTTACCTTCCTCAAAGATGGCCTACTTCCGTTTTCTTTGAAGCCACAGCTTTTCCCTTCTTCAAGATGGCGACTTTCTACTTCCGCTTTTAACAAACCGCTTCTCGCCGATCTCTCTATGATTTTGACGCACTTCCTGTTCCTCCTTTCTTCACGGCAGCTCTCGCGATGTTAAAACTTTCTCACAGTTCGTTATCTCCTCTTAGCCGCAGGTATGTACACAGTAATCAGTTTTCCACGTTTATTTCTCTTTATAATGTCACTTTTTAAAAATTTCACTTGCCGGAGTTCTCTCCTATATGTAACAAGTCCCTTGCAGTTTTTAAATCGTCTTTATCTCTTTACTCTTTTTTATAATCTGTCCCGTATTGAGAGATAGCAATCTTTACCTTCTTAGACGTTTCTCTTGGGTTGTAATCGCTGCTTCAATCATCCGATCGATTCCAATTCCCTTCTTGGTTTACTGAAGCTTGGGCATGTAGGTCTTATGTCAGAAACTGACTCCAGAGCCGCTGCAGAGATTTTAGCAAACCTTTCTTTGGGTGGGACCTCAAGGGTGGAAGGGGGCTCATTGCGTAGAACCCCCCTCACACCTGAGATCAATGCGCCCTCAGGTTCTTGAGCGTGCTTGCCTGTTCCCCGCCTGGGAATAGGGGGCTGCGGGCAGTTTGTGCCCCTCCAGCCTCCACAAACAACAGCACGGACAGCCCAGCTCTTTGATCTGCGTTAGACCTCCATGAATCCCAAACTGGAAGTCCAGTATTCAATTTTCTAAGAATTGGTAGTAGCAGTTTCAGTTCTGGACTTTGAAGACCATTCCTCTCAATGATTTTCCCTACACATTTAAAAGGCAAGCATCTTTTTTTAAAAAAAAGTCGCTACACCCTGGAAACTGGGCTGAATTGTACTTCTGTATCCATTGGCTACAGCAGTGTAGTACTGTTGTAGTTATCTACAGATGTCAGAGAGTAAAAGCCAATTAATGCAACTTTTTTTAAGAGGAATTGTCGAATTTTGCAGATTTCCAGTAGACGCTGAATGTGCCCAGGACGATATGCTATGTACATAATACTATCACAAGCATAAATTAACAACATACATGCAATAAAGCCATGCAAAGAGAATAAAAACCAACTGTTATAGAATGTAAAATGTAGTGGTAAGAAATTTTACTGTTTTGAGTCTTGAAATGGTTCCTGGCAGTTGTCTTACATTCTCTTGCATGAAAAGTAGTGTTTGGTGGTCATTTAATTGAAAACAGAAAATCCATAAATGAGATTCAGTGGCTAAATGTTGCTTAACTTACAGGACAAGAATAGAAGCCTAATTTTTGGAGGTGGCGGTCCAAAAACCATTCATATGTATGCATTGAGTCAAGGTAGGGTGTATGTGAGACTGGATAACTGGCTTCATTCTGATGTGGCTCCAGCTCTTACTGCTTGCAGTGCATTTGACACTGTGTCTGCTCCTCTCTTGCTCTTTAATAGAGCACACTTTTCTCACAAGATCTTTTCCTCAAAGCAATAATGCTGTCCTGGGGGGCATGAGTAGGTTATGTCTGCCTCTCATTTTCCCCATCTTTTATTAATAGGGTTTTATTTGAGAAATGTGTGCATCCCGCCCTCCAGTGCTAAAACAGCAAAATAATGTAGGAAAGCATTAGGCATACTACCATTGACAAAAATAACTGCTATTCAGATAGAATTAACCCAGATATGACTGACCCCTCCCCCACTGTGAGGCACATTTTCCCACCAAAATTCAGTTCCCCTGCTTTTCCTGAGCCGCTCCAATTAGCGTGTTAATATTTGTAGTTTTGAAAGTCTCTTCCACCCTGACATGCAGATATAATTTTGTTTTTTTAGCCCAGCCCAGGAACTTGATAGGGAAAAGAAGGAACCCTCTTCCTTTTTGTTGGAAATGGCACTGGATACTGTATAACATTCAAAAAGAAATAACTTTAACAGGCAGGGATTGAGTAAGTGTAGTCAGGGGATGGAAATGCGGAGGTAAAATTTTGTTGGTATTACAGAATACACTTCATGTAACAGGCAAAATAGTATCAGCTTTTTTCATATGTTCTTGGTTCTATACAATGAGAGGTGTTTTATTTGGTAATTTAGGTACAGCAATGTTTCTTCAGAAAGTTTCCTAGGACAGTTCAGGTTTTCCAGAGTTAGTCACTTTCTTTGTGCACCTAACTCACTCCTTTCTTAAAACTAGAGAGTATTTCTATCTCCTGAGAAGGCTAAAACCGTTTTCCCTTCACAACAGGATACATGGACCTGCTAGCTTGGCCCACCTACTTTTAGCATGAAAGCCACATCCTAAAATTAACAGCAGTAACTCATGATTTCTCTCCCTGCAGCTTTTCATAATAAGTTATAGCTGGGAGATTTGCACTATCTGAAAGTGGCATAACTCAAATCACACCATCACAGGTTCCAACTGAGCTTGCGCCAATTCGCAGATGTTTTCAAAACATACAGTTCAGGTCAGATGTACATTAACTGTACTTAAATTTGGCTTTGTTTCAACTATAAATTACTTGAGCAGATAAGCTCCTGCTCATTAAATACAGATGTAAAAGACTCCAATGTTGCAGCAATCTGGAGAAAGCAATCCACAGCCATTAAAGCAACAGCGGCATGAGACCATTAATTTTGACAAGAGAACATTGTAGCAAGATTGCCTTGTTAGCCTATTCATTGGAATTAATCCAAAGGATCAGTTATTTAGCAGTTAAAACTTTGACTGTCGTGAACAAGCCCCTATTCGGTCTCATGTCAATATTGTAACAGCTGGTTTTAGTAAATATGTTAATAATGCCTTTTGGAACTTGTATAACTACATATTTATTCAGTCTCTGAAATTCTGGTGAAGTACTTATTTAAAATTGACATGCCTCGGCCCCACATCATCTACAGAGTTTACAAGCAAGTGATGGGAACATATAGACAAGCATTTCAACCTATTTTGTACTAGATTTCTGCTGATTTAGAATATAATTGTCAAATACATTTTTGTAAAGATTTTTGCAAAGCTTGTCAGTGAGAGGAATGGGGGAACTGGGCACTCCAGCAAAGAACTGCTGTATTTTGGAATATCTCTCTCCTCACTGCTGCTTTCTTTTCCAGCAGTATTTATGCTGTAAATGCCAGAGGTTGAGCATCTCCCTAGCCCTTCTACCCTTTGACTCGAAAGCCCTTTCATATTATGGTTATGATTTCTCACCGGCAGCTGTGGGTACCCAGTGGTAAAATCTCTCTGCATATGCTCACAAATAATTTCATTACTCTTTCTACTATTGTCTAAGTGAACCATACAGATGAAAGAGGGTGAGGATCAGCCGTCTAAAACAGCCCGGGGCATCTCTAGAGTAATTCATCTGGAGCAGTGAAAGGGTGGCAAAGACCATTACTTGAGGATTGAGGGGGGTTGTTGTTATACAATGCACATAATTTATTCAGGAAGGCTTAAAGTGGCAATGCATTTACAGTACAATCCTAAGCAGACTTGTACCTTTCTAAGTTCATTGACTTGAATGGGTTTGGAAGAGTGCAATTCTGCTTAAGATGACACTGTCATTTACCTTACTGCAAAGGGATACACTTACTGTCAGTAGCAGTAAATCTGTCAGCAATTCTCCTCAGATCCAGAAACTTGGAAGCTTTTTTCAGCAGCTAGGAGAGGCCAATCCTCTAATCCGTCACTTTCCATACAGTTCCTCAAATAATCTTTTACCTATCAAATTAAAAATTAAAAGCTGCAACAAACTGTCAGTCTGGGGCTCCTACTGTTTGTTATAGTACTCTGTTGTCTTTGGAAAGAATCTTATTGTAGTCTCCGCACTCTCTAAATCCTATCCATAGTCTTCTTTTGGACTAGGCCAGAGGTGGCAGGCTTTCTTCTCCTTTTAAAAGAGTTGTGAAGTAAGGGAAGAATTCTATCTAGCGCACAGAGCAGATTTTCTAGGATAAACAGCCTTGAGTTAGTCAGCTAGTGTGTATGTTTGTTAGGTCATAGGCCCAACTCCCTCCAACCAAGCCTTACTGCCTCCCACTTCTGAGTTGCAAGATGAGGGTAGAGCTGAGAGGCATTACAATTTTTAAAGTTAAACTTAGACATCAGTATATGATGTGTTTTACTGATGTGACCCACTCTGAGCCTGCTTGCAGGGAAAGCAGCCTATAAATATAATTAAATAAATAAATAAACATAAAACCAGAGTTTAAAAAGCTAAACATGAAAGAAGTTCAAAATCTCCCTTGGAGATTTGGGGAGGGTGGAGCTTGGGGAGGGAAGGGAGCTTAACAGGGAAGTGATGCCATAGAGTCTACCTTCCAAAGCTGCCATTGTCTCCAAGGGAACTCATCTCTGTAGTCTGGAGATTTGTTGTAATTCTGGGATAACTCCACCCTGCACCCGGAGGTTGGCAAACTTAGGTGAGGGTAGAAAGAGGGTTTGTATGGGACCTGTGGAGAGAGGGAGCATACTCATTAGAAAGAAAGATATATTATTTTATGTAGTAAGGAGGTCTAAAATCTATTTACAAATTATATGGGGAACAACAGAGTTAGAATGAAAACATAATGCTAAAATATGTTAGTAATAGATTGAGAAGGCAGCATGATATAGCTCAGTCTTGTCAGATCTCAGAAGCCAATTTGGTGTAGTGGTTAAGAGCGTGGGACTCTAATCTGGAGAACCGGGTTTGATTCCTTGCTCCTCCACTTGAAGCCAGCTGAGTGACCTTGGGTCAGTCACAGCTTCTAGCTCTCTCAGCCCCACCCACCTCACTGGGTCTTTTGTTGTGAGGATAATAATAACATACTTTGTAAACCACTCTGAGTGGGTGTTAAGTCATCCTGAAGGGCGGTATATAAAGCAAATGTTATTATTATAACAATATTATTAAGCTAAGAAGAGTTGTTACTTGGATGGGGGACCAACAAGGAAGACTCTGCAGAGGCAGGCAATGGCAAACCACCTTTGCTTCTCACTTGTCTCGAAAGTGCCCTGCTGGAATCGCCATAAGTCAATGGTGTCTTGAAAGCCCATATGTATCTAATATTCAGATTCCTTGTTTACTTTTTATTCAATAGACCTCTGATTCTAGCACATCTAATGAAGCAGCCAACAGAGTGGAACATATGTCAACTGGCTAGAGGGGATCATATAGATCAGCTGCTAATGCAACCTCCCATATGTACCACAGCAGGACATTCTATACCAGAGTCCCATCTTAAACATGGATACAGTCTTGCTCTACACATTGCCCCCTTCTTCCACCAGTCAAGCAGTCTGAAAGCATATGACTCCAGCTAAAGTTGTTTTGACTTACTATGAGTTATTAATATGGGGGCCAGAAGCTGCAGTAAATTCTATGCACTGTGATTCTACTGTTTCAGAAGACAAACTCTGCTAGTAATGGCTCCAGAAACTTCAGCAACAATGATTTTGATTCAATGAGATAACTCATCTGAACAAGCAGCAATTTTTATACCTATGTTATAAGTGCATAAGGGGATGGGGAGCAGGGTAGATTTTTCAGCGTCATCTAGGAAATTCTGCTACTAATGGTACAAGACAATTCCAAACAATGTTAATGCCTGCAGCCTGCTTTTCAAAACCTCAGCATAATGAAATAAATCAGTGGAGAGGCTAAGAAGGGTGTTAGCTGAATAAGCAAAAATCCCACTCATATCTAATCTACCTGCAGCACTTATTACATCTGCCTGAAATTTACTCTCTGTATTAATGTAAAAATAATGAATTTTGATTGACCTTATTCAGGGCAGTAATGCACTTCCTCTTAGAGAACCGCATCCTTTTGAGGATTTGTTTTTCTACCACATAGGTCATATGTTGCAAAGATGTTCAGTTTATTATAATATTTGTATTAACTACAAAGTGCCATAATTTTTTTCATTGCATAAACTAGGAGAGCTAAATCAGAAATATCTCCAAAAAGATATTGCTGTCTGACAGTCATAGAAATTAGAGATTATTAAATATTTAACATCTCAACTAGGCAATTTTCCCATTAGCTTATTAGTTACATTTTAAAAATTCTAATGTAAAACTAAGATGAGAGGACCTTTTGGAGAGAATATATTATCTTGTCCAGTAATCTTCACAAGTCATTGTGAGTATTTCCAGCACTGGAATCTTAGAAAGCAGTCACAAGCAAATCTACTCAGATGCAATCCCCCTTTATTCAATGCTCTTAGGTGTGCACCGTTCAGTTTTAATCACCCTAGTATTAATTTCCAGTTTTAGTTAAATGTTTTAAAGTATTTACATGCCTTCAGCTAATTTTTAAAAAATCAAGTTTGATTGGGGAGTTCTTGCTTCAAGCATTCTGTTGACAATTCTAGAAACTGAGATGTCACTTTCTTAATTATATCATATGGTTTTCTTAAAAATTTGGTCTTAAAACATGGAACCCTTGTCTTTTGCTTTGCAGAAGTGAAGCCACTTTGCATATTATATTTTAGGTAGACATTTAAGGTGCATGCACAAATACAGGGTAAATATTGAATATACAGCTTCTACAAACTACTCTAATCTTTAGATCAACGTATGGAAGGGGAATGGGATTAACAAACTAGGTCCCCTGCATTCATATTCATAGCCCCTGATATGTCTTGTGAACAGGAAAAATGGATCTCAATGTATTTTATTAGTGATAGTGAAAGGTTTATTGTACTCAGCCATAGGCCGTTACAAGCCACAAACAACAAACAAAAACAGAAACACAAGCTTGAATAAAATTAATGTGACATGGTCAAAGCATTAAAATTTAAAACTAGATAAAACCATCAAACCATTTCCGGTTGTCAAATTCATATAGGACAATAAAAGTATACACAGTAAAAACAGTAAAAATCTCCAATGTTCAATGTTAATGTTAGATGCACTTTATTAAAGAAATATATAACTGAAAAAGCAAATCG
This sequence comes from Eublepharis macularius, assembly GCF_028583425.1. Classification (NCBI taxonomy): domain Eukaryota; kingdom Metazoa; phylum Chordata; class Lepidosauria; order Squamata; family Eublepharidae; genus Eublepharis; species Eublepharis macularius. The sequence goes on along the minus strand of NC_072796.1, from coordinate 65,661,741 downwards.
AGCAACAAGTATTTTAGAAGCAGTCTAACTGAAGTACATGAAATGAGGTCTGTAATCTTAAACTCCTAAAGGGATTGACATAGACTTAAATATATGGAAAGTATTTTTTTTAATTAGTCTCTAACTAGTATGGTAATACAGATCTGGCTGCCACTACCCAGTTTTTGAACTTCCCATGCATTTTAGCAATGTTGATTACCTGATTCAAATTCTTCAGAGTGGAGGGTGTGCTTTGCTGTTCTCCATGAATTTCTTAATGAGGAAATTGCTTTGGATTAATGACTCAGAGTGCCTTGCACGCATATCTCTGAACCCTAGACATCCCCAAACTTTCCTTAGTTGTTTTCATTTCTTTTCTTTCCACTCCCCAAAAACAAATATATAATTCAATGTACCATTAAAACCCCTTGAGGAGAAGTATAGTGCACATTTTGAATCAGTTAGTAAACAGCCTTTCTGTAACACCAGCAATTATGTAAGAGAGAAGTGTGAAGGGAAAAAAACTCAGTATATTTACTCAACATTATAGTCTTCCTGAAGATCCAGACTGGCTGGAGCCCCTACTCTTTAGTACTCAAAGAGTGGAGTTTACATTTACGGGCTTTCATAATGTTGACATCATTCGTGACAGACAATATTGAGAAACTATGGCTGCAATCCTAAAGACCCTTTCCTGGGATTAAGCCCCATTGGATAGCATAGGTTTTTTTTCTAAGTAGCTCTGTTTAGGATTTCTCTCTTTGTTTTTGTTGATATAGGCTAATCTTGAATGATATGGGGTGTGATTCCATAGCACTTGACTAGGTAAAAGAGTAACATACAGGCGGATTACTATGTAGTCAAAACGCATCATTGTGTCAAACCACTGGAACATGTCTACCCCTCAGAGTACTCATCAAAGTCATTTCTGACCTCCACAGACCAGTGTATCTAGCTCTTGTTTGCAGCTGGATGGGCCGGAAACTTAGATATTTCTGTTGCCTTCGGTCAATTTCTCTAATCATTTTGTCTCAGTACATGCAGACTGACCAACAGCATTTCAAGATAAAATGGAGGGTTGTGGGTCCACGCTGAAACATTCTCTTAATTCCCATTATGAAGCACAGTCATTGTGAAGGAATCAATCAAAATTTATCAATACTCACACAGAGATCCCAAACAGCTGAAGAATTGTAATTTCGGCACCAGCAACTGAGATTGTTGCAGGGTTTTCCTTTGAGGGAATGTTTTTGTGTTGATACACTGGTAGTCTATAAGCAGGGGTGGGGTGGGGGGTTAACATGGGAAGAATTCAAAACTCACCGGACTAATTCCTGGTTCACATATAAAAGAGGATGGGAAGTTACTGAAGCATAGCCTTAAAGTGGCAGAATGCGTTGTATCACATTAGACAATAGCCAGTGGGTTCCAGCTTTGTATGTTCCTTGGCAACCAAATCTCCCAAGACTAACAGAAAACCAGCAGAACAGGGAAAAAGGTTCTACGTGTGTGCTCATGTGTACCCCTATTCTATGTCTGCTGTGCTGTTTTCTGTTTGAAGAGCACTTTTAGCATAGGGTGCTGATATTTAGTGGCTCAGGAGCTACATGTAGCTCTTTGACATGGTACCTATGGCTCTTTTCCAGTGTGGTACCCTTTTCATGTTCCAGAAAAATGGGCAAGGACATTGCCCAGTAGGGCTTGGGGTTCCCACTTTAAAACAGCCCTTGCTGAGGGAACTGAGGGATGGTAAACTGTAAGTCTCATTCCAGGGATGGAAGTAAAAAGCCTGTCCTTTTTGACACCCTTCCCCCATGCTTTACAGTCTGTATGCTCTCATTCCAACACTGGGACAACTACTGAGAGGACAGCAAGCTGTTTGCAAAGAAGAGAGAATAAAACCACCACAGCAGCCACCCAAGGAAAGAACAAACTGGCCACTGACAGTGGTAGTGGCTTTGCCCCTTTTTCTTCACAGCTAGCCAGTTCTTCCATTAGCACTTTGGCAATGCACTTCCACCTACAGTCTAAAGTGCTGCAGTCCATTCCACTGCCTCAGCATTCTACATCCTCATTCTCCTGCATGAGTTAACCAGGTGGAGCCTGATTCTGTCACCTGTTTCTGATGTTGTATAAATTAGGCCTATGACATATTGTACAGGATGTCACATTTTGAAGAGGTTATTTCCTGCAGTCATGTCTGCACATTTTAAAGGATTTGTCATTCCTGGCAAGAACCCAATGTGTGCTTCCTACATGTTTTAAAATTATTTCCCACCTCATCTTTTCTTGACACCCTCAAGGCCATTCTCCAGCTGCTCACATTGCATCACCCCTTCTCAAAATGATCCAGCATTTGCCATCTGTGTTGCTAATGTGGGAGAAGGCCTTCTACCTCAAACAGTGCCATTCTAAGCGTAACACTGTTCTAAGACCGTTGATTCCAGTGGACTTAGAAGGGTGTAAACTCTGCTTAGCCTGACAGTGTATACACATTCTTTTATAGGCAAAAGTATAATGATATGAATGCCAGTTTGCCCCAAGCTCCTCACCAACTGAAGTCAGTGCATTAGGACTCATCATTTATAAATTATACACCATATGTCTCGATACAAAACCAAATGTCATGTTTACTAAATGGAAGTCATAGAAAGTGCCTGAATCTCATTGTCCAAGACTAGCTATTAAATATATGTAACTGCATGCTGGACTCACAAGAGAAATATCAAATATTTATTAAATTCCAGACCTTCAATCCATGTAAAGTAATCATTGGCCAAGTAATCTTGACTATCCTTTGCTGATTATGCACTATACCTAGCAATGTCTTAAGTACACATTATTTATTACAGTTAAGTAATCTATTCCTTCTCAAGTCAAGTCAAGTCAAGTCAAAAGAGTTTATTGTCTATAGCCATAGGCCGTCACAATTCACCAAACATTGACTAATAAACAATTAAATCCCTTATCACAGTTTGTATAGGTTACTAAAATTAATTAAAACAATACAGTATGTCAAACTATCCCAGGAGTCACGAAACAGCCTCATTCAGTACCACCTTAGATCTTAACTTTTTGGCTGCAAATGCAAACTGAGAGACTCTATAGGACACATGATTATCAGTGTCAGATAACAAAAACACAATCTTCTCGATTTCAGAGTATGTGTACTCTGATAGGATTCTAGCCAAAAAATTAGCTCTGGGTATACTATATAATGGACAATAAAGTAGGTAGTGGGAAAGGTTCTCCACTGTAGGTATTCCACAAATGCAGGTACAATGTTCCATAGTGGTGTGAGAATAACGCCCTGCCAAAAGAGCTGTCTGCATCATCTGAAAGCGCAGAGCAGTGAAAGACACTCTGAGGTTGTAATGAGAAATACTGGCTAGGTAGGGAGATCTTGAATGGTCAAATTTGATTAGTTTATACCAAGGAGCTGCCTTAGATTTTGATATTGATAGCCGATCCATCACTGCATCTGACTTATAGATCCACTCCTTAAGTGGGAGGTTGTTGGCTGAGACCCCTAACAGGTCATCTGGGATGGTATACCTTTGGCAAATGGTGGATAGAAAGCCAGGGCGTGTGGGGTCTTTGGATAGTAAGTAATTTACTGATTGGCAACTTAAGGAGTCAGAACTGGAAAATTTGATCCTTTTCCAGTATTTTAAAACTGCAAGGTGTACCTGCGCCCTAAGAGAGGGGAGTCCTGTTTCGGCCCTCATCAGGGTGGCAGGAGCGCCTTTGGGTGAAGCCAAAATCCGTCTCAAGAACTGGTTTTGGATTACCTCAAGGCTGGTTAGAATGTCTTCCTTCCAACCCCACACTTCAGCTCCATATAGGAGGTGAGGGACTACCTTGCTCTTAAATAATTTCAGTGCTGGATCTATCAGTCGACCCCCCCCCTTTGTATAAAATAAATGTATGATTGACCCTACAATCCTTGATGCTGAGGATTTAACCAATGCAAGATGTATCTTCCAGTTCAGAGTCTCTTTAAAGGTTACCCCTAGATATTTAAAGGAGCTGTATGGTTGGATTGGGTTGCCAAGAAGGCTCCAGTGGGAGATTTTTGGCTTTCTCCAGAAAACCATGACTTTTGTCTTTGTGTAGTTGACATTGAAAGCTTCTTTGTTACACTAATGGCCTAATTGGTCTAAGAGTCTCCTCAAGCCAATCTTGGTCAGGGAGGTTAGGACCATGTCATCTGCGTAAAGGAGAACTGAAATCTTCTGTTGTCCCAGAGAAGGCGGCATAAATTGGGGACCTGACAGAGTCTCATTGATATCATTAATGTACAGGTTAAATAGTGGAGGGGCAAGCACATAACCCTGTTTCATGCCTCTACTAATAGGGATTCTGTTGGTTAATGATCCAGAGGTTCCCACCCTGATTTGAGCAAAAGTATCTTTGTGCAGCTCACGAAGCAGAAACAGCAGTCACTTATCAATGTTAAGATAAGTCAGGAACTACAATGCCAAGACCACGGCAATACAGCCCGGAAAACCCACAACAACCTATTAATGTTAACTTTGGCAAGCTTGGACCATAAGCGGGACCTATTGATTGAATCGAATGCAGCAGTCAAGTCAACAAATGCTACATAAAGTGCCTTTGTTGGCCCATTTATTCCAGAGTAAGCCAGTTGGTATAGCGTTTGACAGTGGTCTATAGTTCCAAGACCTTTCCGAAATCCCGCTTGTGTGGGATGAATTATTTTTTCGCTGGACCTTCTTAAGTAATCTATTCCTATCCTCATCAATCCATTATTCAGTTTATTGGGCTAGTCTAATCTCTATGGCTACTAATGAATGAGAGAGTAACATGGCTTGAACATAAAACCGAGCTCTTTGTAAAGCTCTAGGAATACAGGAGGTAATCGTGTCTGTCAGCACATGGACCAAATACAACAAAGCACCACCTCCCTATCAATGGCAGAGAACTTTCTTCCCTTCTCCACTCTTCACCCCAGTTCCTTATAGTTAGGGGTATTGGCTCCCTGTTCTGAAGAATACAAAAAAAAACCCCTAATGCTGCTGTATATTTCTCATATTTCATTCTAGATTTCTGAACAGTAAACAGTTTTAACAGCAACGATCAACTCACTCACCACAGTGCTGATGAAGTATAATAATCCTCCAACTTTGGGTTCTATAGTAATCTCCCCCTTACATATTTATTAATAAAATAAACAGTGCAAGTGGCTGAGTAATTTGTAACACATGGCTATACAGGATAAAAATGTTCTCTCTATGTTGTCTTGTCAAATATGCTTCAGACCTCTGAACTATGAATGTTAAAAACCCAGTAATGAATAAATTTGCTTATATCTGTTCCCGATCTCTGACACCAGTGTTATCTGTAACTTTTCACCTTAGAGAATGGTCGACCTGGTTGACTCATTTGCTAGAGATTCAGGAGATTTTTAGGCATCATCATTACCCAACAAAAACTGAGAAAGCCCTGGAATACACTGAACACTGTTCAGAATCTGTGCATAGCCGAAAAAATTGGTAGTAATGTACAATTGTCTTAACAGATAAACTTGCCCAATGTTACTGATGATCTCTTCACTGAGAAACCTCTAACAAGCTTTGAATGAACCACTGCCTTGCACAAAGTAAGAAGAAAGTGCCCAGTTTGTTAAAAAGCAAGATATTTATCCGCTATAAGGCTGAAAAAAGTCAAGGGCTGAGTTTTAACTCACAGAGAATTTGGCAAGCAGAACAAGCTGGAGAACATTACACATTCAGAAATAGTGAACAACTGAGTATACATTATGAGATATGAACAAATCAGTTAATTATGCTTAATAAGAGGCCAGAAAGGCACAAATAAAAAGCAGTGATGCTGTAGTCATTTCTAAGAGAGCTATGGTTTGGAATCATCTAGGACAAGTGCCATAAATACAAATCAATACAATGAAAGCCATTTCCACCGAGCACATGACTGAATCCTCTAATGCACATCAAACTCTGTTAAAGATCCTGTCATGATATGATGTATTAATTTTTGAATTGCTAGGAAGTCTACTGCTTTTGAGCACAATATGAAGTTCTGGGGTTCAGTGGCAGTCAACATTAAAAACGACACCAAATCTGACTCCTGTAGGGGGGTCATCTTATTCACCATAGGACTAGAAGAAATATACAGTACATGCTTCCTCTCTATATCTCTAGTAAATATGCTTCAGATTATGGAACAATGTACAAAACAATTATGGATTTATCTTGTCTTTTGTTTCTAATCTTTTTACCAATCATGTCCCATGGATATGCTGTGTTTTAGTGGATTAGAATTTCATATTGACTGGCTGGCTTCTAGGGGCACTGCAGTATTAATGACTGAAAGCGAAGGACAGAAAGCAACAGAAGAAACTCAGGGTCAGGGTCTCTCTAGATGTAGAGGTTTTTAAAGAGTTGGTCCTGGTTTCCCCAAACCCAACTCTGGTTCTCAGAGCCACACAGCAGCTGTGGGGAATGACTGTTAAAAAATAAAGGAGAGCCCAAACAGCCCCAGAATGTCACCATGGTGGGAGGAAGGGCTCTTGCCCTCCCACTCAAGAAATTTTCCAAAATATCAAGAAGGGGTGTTTTTGCTGCTCCACATGGAGCTCGTGGAATGGTAAAAACAGAGGGAAAAAATCTCCACTATTTTGACAAGGAAACTGTACAGTATGGTTACACTATAGATTGGTTTACTTTTTTCTGCTAAGATGGTGCAAAAATGCAAAAAAGCAAAAACTATGTTTTGGGGTGAGCTTCCACAGAAGATTAATGCCAGTTTCAGAAAATGGATTGGGGCAGGGAACTGAAGTAGTTGTCCATTGTGATTACACCTTTCCAACATGGTTTATATTTCTTCCATACCAGGCCATCCTTATGTATGTTATGTTAAGCCTCTAGAAGTTGTTTCTGTGTGTGTTGGTTTGGAACACAGCAAATGGGCAAGTAAGCACCTGTTTTCTTATTGGAGAAGTAATTATCCCTGTGTAGGGTTTCCAACTTTTAGAAGGCAGAAAGCTGGCATGGGTCTGAACCAAGGGCTGCCCACCCACCCAGGGTCACGGCATGTAGTATCAAGGTTTGGAAAGCATGTGCCCAGGAGCAGAGCTATGATACAAAAGCATAGAGCCAGGAGAGGACAAACTATTCCATGAAGATGTACAGCTATTTAATGTGCTTGTATGTCATACCAAGCAATATGCCCAACTATACATGATAACAGGCCAACAGGCTATTCTCCCACAAGAAGAAAACAAGCACTAAAAGATCATATAACTCAGTAGATGAGAGCACTATAGTTTATATAACACAATTATGCAGCATTATATTAAGGAATTAAGCACTTAGCATTGAATGTTTAAATATTCTAGAAATTGAATCATCCATTTCATTGACAGGAAACACTGAGGAGGTTTCCATACAGGGTTTTTCCCCCTCAACTCTGGACCCATACTGCTTCGGTTTATGTCAATTTCCACACATTTTCATGTGTGATTAGTTTTTGCCTCGCCTTTTCCCCACATTAACCTTCGTGGTTCCCATCATATCCAATGGGCCTTCCAGCCTCTCTCATTGCTTCCAATGGACTTTCTCATAATGCATATCAGAACATGTCCCTGCCTTGCCTCTAAGGAACTGCCTCTCTGAGACTGGTGTGGGGGGGCTGATCCTGGGTGCCGAGGGTTGCGGGTGCAACTCTTGACAGGTCCTGCTGCCTTTCTGGTTTTTCTTTTCAAGGGGAGTGTGTGTTTCTCAGAGCGATGGTGGCGGTGGGGGAGTTTGCAAGTGAGCAGTGCTTCAGCTGCCTGTTAGCGCAGCAGTCAGGGCCAGGCGAGCCATTCCTCGTGCTGCTTTCTCAGGAGTGGGGGTTCATCTGCGGGCTGCCTGGGGCACTGCTCCTGGGGATGGCTTGAATGGCAGTCAAGAAATATTAATGAGGACTGGAACAGCCATGCTCCTCAGCCTCTTTGATGGGTTGCGACCTGCCTGGAAGGAAATCAAAGACAGGACTGACCTTGTGCAAGCCACAGCCAAATGAGCCATGGCTTGAGAGCGTGTCCATGGCTGGGGGCGGTGGTGGCAGCTCTGTCGCCACAGGTGCTGCCAGCAACCTCATGATGGATCCCCATCCAGCAAGAATGTGCTTCTCATCTGCATCTGGATGGTCCTCTGCTGCGTGGCTGCATGGAGCTCTGATCCTGTGAGGGAGACTGTCATAGGGTTGCATGCCCACCATCACGGGGGAGTTATAAGATCAGGCACCTAGTCACCCTGACCCACAGCCACATTCTCTCCTCTGCCCAAGGGGGGGGAAGCCTGGCTGAGGGAGTTTGAACAGGGCCCCAACATAGGCTTCTGGAAGCCCCCTGAAACAGCTGTGTTGAGTGTGGCTCCCTGGGTGACTGCCTCTATGGCAGGCATGTCTTGTGCTGACTCATGGGCAGGAGCCACGCACCTCTGGTAAGCTTCAACTGCAGAGGCCAGCAATTGGGGGTGCGAGTGAGTGGACAATGGATGAGCAAGCCGGGGCAGCCACCTCCCCAGCTCCTTCCTATCTGTCAGTGTGCTCTTGCCCCTTCCTGAGTCAGGACTGAGGAGACAGGTAACTTGAAAGGGAACTCAGGTGCTAGTTATTAGACATTCTGGGCATGGCGCTCCTCCCATATGTGAGTGCAAGGCAAGTCCTGAATTTTGTAAAATTTCCCCTGTGCTCTCTTGCCCCACCACCATGAGCATCCTCTCCCACCTCGTGCTGTAAGTCCCCATAGCAGGGAGCTCTTGGGCAGAACCTCTGGCCCTACTTACCTGGGGTCATCCCCTGACCAGAGTTATGTAGGGTGCCCAAGGAGCTGACTGGGTGCAGGGGAGGGGGCTCGGCCACCACAGGGGCACAAACAGATTGGTCCTGAAGTAGTCGACATCCTATGCTCTACCAGGCTGCTTGGGTGGGGTCAGGAGTGGGAGGAGGTGTTGACTTTTCCCATACATTGGGCGCCTACGAGCTATGCCATTGTTTTCCATGGGCTAATTTTCTGCTGCTGCTGGGGCATTCCCGGACCCAAAATGGCTTAGTGAGCTGACTCACTCATGCCCTGCCCCCCCAGTCCACCCCTCAGCATGCCACTGCATGGACTTACACCGTGATTATGTCCATAGCCGGCTGCCACAGCCAGGCACTAGCAGAGAGCCCGGGTGGAGTGGCACCGGGCCACTGTGCTGGCTTGGGGGGGGGGAGGGATATGCTGGCATAAGTCCGGAATATGCCACCATAACTCCTGGTCAGCTCCCTGAACCACCCCCCCCCCCGCCCCAGGATTGCACAGTAAAGATCTGATTAAGTATAAGGCAGAGTCATCTGTCCAAGCTTGCAGTTCTATGCACAGTAACATAGGAATAAGTCCCATTACCCAGAAGGAGTCACTTTTGAGTAAATATAATTGCACTGAGTGTCACTGAAAGTCCCTGAACATTGAGTATGGAAAAGCAAATCCGTAGATTTTTGGATTTTTAAAAGAATAGTTGTCCATTCTCACTTGCCAGACAGCACAAAGTCAGGGACAACATATTGCCCTTCTCCCATTTTCCTAGCTGAAGGGAATTAGGAGACAAACGAAGCTTACTTTTGAAGCACAGAAGAGCCTCCATTGAAAAGGAAAGTAAAAATCACCAGCAAGGTCAGTCTGCAAAGCAATTCAAGGTGATATTCTGCAAATTCCTTTGCCTTAATGATACTGAGCAATTAAAAAGCAGCCTCTCTCTTATTTCCTCCATTATGTGAACAAACCACCATATGGCAACCAACCAGAAGGGCAAATCCAGTGTTGTCTGTGGGAAATAGGGCAGTTGACAACTCTACCCCAGTTCGGTTTCTAAGCAGGACACCCTCACATAACCCAGATAAATGTTGATGGGATCAGATAGTAAAGTAACTGTGCCATTCTTCAATTGTAAATGCAATGTCTTATTGGCACCAAAATTTGGAAACTAAATGTTTTATGCATACTCTACCACAACACCCACCAAAGCTTAGCTTTTTAAAATCGAATTCCTCTCTCTATAGCATAGCTGAGATGCATGGAAAACACATGTTTAGCAGATGGTTTCCTAACAGCAACAGTTTTTTTCTTGAAATGCATAAAGCTTAAAGTCCTGATAATCTCCATAGCAGACTAAAATGTGTACACAATATTTGAGAGAAGAGCAACTCAGCCTTAGTCCTAGTTCCATATTATATGGTCTGCATTTGCAATGATTCAATTAAAGGATCAGCAACTTTAATTTTTCAAAACTATTTATTGTTTTTGCATAAAGCTTCCTCCAAGAAGCTAAGAGTAGTTCAAACTCACAACAGTTGTCTAAGTTAGGGTGAGAGAAAATGGCTTACCTAAGACCACACAGCAAACGTTTTCCTAACTGAAATGTAAAGGCTGTATTTACAATTTTTCTGGGGCATTGTTTATTTTATTTATTAATCACCCTTGATCAAAGAACGGTGCATTCCTTCTGCCTGGGCTGGTCTTCCTCTTTCACCGAGCATGCAGCTTTGGGAGGGAGGGATATGGAGCAGTGAGGGAGGAAGGGGACACCCACCTAGCCAGCCAGATGAGCTGAATCAACTTTGGCTATCAATAGGGTGACATCCTATGTATTAATTACAATATTTATATCATGGCTTCTCTTCTCCCAAAAGGGCTCCAAGTTGGCCCACAATAACATATGCAAACAAAGCCTCATGCCAACACTTAAGCACACTAGTCGGGTTTCAGATTAACACCAGAATCACAGGAGCATTAGATTTGGAGAAGGAGGGTGTTGGGATGGTTCATGCTGGCACTGATCAAAAGCGTCTCTTGCAACTTTTCCCAGTGGAGACAGAGTATAGAGGTAAAAGAGAAGAAGAACATGTGCCCACTAGCCAGTTGTTAGCATTGATTATAAAATGAAATCTTTGTTATACCACCACCATACTGACCCTGAAATTAGTCCAGATACCCAACTTGCATAGTCCACTCCAGCCAAGAACTCCTGAGCTCCAGCAAGCTGCCAGCCTCAGCTTTCCCAGCAGCTTGGATTACAGGCTCAAGCCACCATGCCCAGCTATCTTTGCTATACAATACCTTCTAGCACAGTTTAAATGATATGTAAAACAATGATCTAATATTAACAGATGGGTTTGAATGGATTCATGGGTCCTGATGACATTCTCTCTCTCTCTCTCTCTCTCTCTCTCTCTCTCTCTCTCTCTCTCTCTCTCTCTCTCTCTCTCTCTCGTCCAAGGTCAGGACTTCCATGGTACTAGTCTGATTTAATCCATTTAATCCCTGCTTCAGTTAGGGAGGGTAAATTTAGAGGAAAGTATTTCTTGCCAAGGAGGCACAGTATGCAAACTCCATCAGAATATAAAGAAAAACAATAATGGAATATTCTTGATAAGATCTCAGCAAAGTCATTTTATGATCTTCAGATTACTTTAATATTAATTTTAAAATGCCACAATAACAGAATTAACAGGTTTTATACAGACTGCTTTATTTCTCACAATATATCCATAAAATTGTAGAAAAACATAAACATAGAGCTGTTGTCTAAAAGCTAAAAAGGATGCTGCAAAGGAGACTTCATAAGGAAAGAATTCCATAATTGTTATGTCACTGCTGAAAAAAACCCAGTTCTGTACAATCATTCATTGCACTTCTGATAACAGGGAAACACAGAACACGATTTTTCCATATGGCCTAAGTATATAGGTCAATTTGAGCTGGATAAGGCAGCCCTGAAGTTTCCTATCTCCACGCCATCAAGGATCAAAAACAACATGTTGAATTGGCATTGGAAGAATATTGAGAATCAGTGAAGCTGCATCACAACTAGTATTATACCAGTGGCTTGTTCATATAAATTACTAGACAGTATTCGGGTCAGTTAATTTCTGAAAAAATTGCAAAGACAGCTAGAAGATGTTGCAATAGTGCCACTTGAAAATTATCAGAGCCTGCATGACTTTAACTAAGTCAAGTTAAGCCACGATTGTTTATTTTTGCTTATTTTGAATATTTTCTTATTTTTCTGCTTAGGCACAGGGAAGATCAAAAAGTCATTTAGGCAGAGAAGCTCCATTTTGGCCTTTGAGATCACACCAGCTATTACCTACACACTTACATATCTATCTCTGCAACCATATGGTCTAGATGTTTGCTTTATCTTTCAGAAATAGAAAGCTGAAATTCTTGTGGTGTTAAATCTAGTAAATAACAACAACAACAACAACAACAACAACAACTGATTTATATACCGCCCTTCTTAACACCCTCTCAGAGCGGTTTACAAAGTATGTTATTATTATCCCCACAACAAAACACCCTGTGAGGTGGGTGGGGCTGAGAGGGCTAGAAGCTGTGACTGACCCAAGGTCACCCAGCTGGCTTCAAGTGGAGGAGTGGGGAATCAAACCCGATTCTCCAGATTAGATTCCCGCACTCTTAACCACTACACCAAAGAGTCTCTGCTTGTGCACCTTGGGAGAGAGAAAATACTAACCTTTTAATATTCAGACTTCTGCTATTTTGTTTAAATGAAAAATTGTCTGCCAAATTGTACAGACTCATCACAGCAGTATCGATCCAAATGATGTCCAAAATGAAAACATATGGGTGTAAAAGCCTAATCAATAACCCAACAGATAGAATGAATTTTAATTACAGAAAAAGTATTATTGTGAACAAGATGAAGAATTGCTCAAAATTACTAAATAAATTGTCCGCAGCCTGTGACTTATAGTATTCCAATGATAGCATGGACTTGACTGAGAAGCAGAACTCCTCTCTCTTCAGACACCTGGGTGCACGCATCTCATACATTAGGGGCACAGCAGCCCTTTCCAAAGCTAGCTGGAACTCTCTCTGATTACAGCTGAGAGGGAGGGCAGCTGCGAGCAGGCTAGAGAAGGAGGCTTTTTAAAATGCGAAGCCTTCCCCTTCTGCAGGGCGGGGAAGAAATGTGGCAGCTGCGTGGATAGGGTAGAGGACAAGGAGCTTCTCTTTGTCCTTATCTCTGCCCCTAGAGATGGATGGGGTGCTTCTGGTGCTGCTACTGGAGCCCATTCTGGATCTGAGTGGTGGTGGCACAGACAGGCAGAGCACTGCTGCTGCTTCTCGCTGAGGTAGCACAGAAGGCAGCCTGCTCTGTGAGTCAAATGGATAAAAGTCAGCCTTCAATAAAAGAGAGGCCATACCTAGAAATCTCTCTTAGTACATTTTATCCCACCTTCCACCAGTGCACTGTGAGCATGTACATCGTTTTCCCTACCCCATTTGTTCTTACAACAAAACTGTGAGTACTTAGGCTGAAGAGTGACTGGCCCAAAGACACCCAGACAGCTTCCATGGCAGAGTGGCTATTTAAACCACGATCGTCCTGGTCTAAGAACTATCATGGCATTCTAACCACTACAGCACACAGCTCAGCCCTCCGGGTTTCAGGAAGAAGAAATGGAGTGGGAAGGAAAAGAATGACTAGAAATAAAAGTCTACATTCAAGGACTGTAATCTGACCAAATGCTTGTCACTTTTAATCTTGTAATAATGCACCTCCTCTTTTTCCAGCCCAACTGTATGAATTAAGAGATTATGAAAACATGCCGGGTGGGATACTGTCAAAAAGATCCACATATGTGTGTGGGGGGAGTGGATTTTTGCTGGCATTTCTCATTCCCCTCTATGGCATTTCTCCAATTCCCCATGATGCTGTTTCTGGGAGTTGCCTGTCTGCCATGAGGAGCTTTTCAGGGATCATTTTGGGTTGCAGTAGGAGAGGGAAGGCAGGGAAGCTGATCTTCCAAACACAAAACTCTTTCTGTTTGTGGAGGTTTTAGATGGGGTCCAACCCATTCTAATTGCTGTTTCTCTGTGGTACATTAAAGTTGAAATCTTTGTTCACTTGTCCTGTGGTTAACAGGGAAACCCTTTAATCGATGGCCTCTGACATGGATAAAATCCAACCTCATCCACTCAGCTGAATTTGGGTGATAGTGTCTGAATCGATTTTGCAGCCAAAGAAGAGTGGGACACTGCACACCTGGCATTCTTTATTATTTTATCCTGGGAAGGTGGGGTTTCAAGTTTCACAAGCAAATTGTATATTGCGGTTCAGTTAAGTCCTGTTGGCTTTATTTTGTTTGTAACACAAAATTCACCACAATCCTGGATTAACCTCTCTGTACATTCCCTTCTCTTCAGTTATTAGTACGTCAGTATCATAAAGTGTACTGTGATAAACATTCTGCTTGTTTCTAACCACAGAGGTCATCTGAGGCTCATCCCCCATTTAGGACAGGAGGTTGTTTTGTTCCATTCTTTTCTTGGAAACATTAAATGCTATATTATTTATTAAAGTGCTAGATATTTTAAGAATAGAAGGCTGTCCCACAGGTAAAGGAAGCAACTGCTGTTCACCTATAGGATGAATTTACAGTGATGATGCTGCATGAGGAATTTGTTTTTGATGTTCTTGGCATCAAAACAATGAAACAAGGATGATGCAGCTTTCTGAAGGAAACATGATTTTGCATTTCTGTGCATTGGGATTTTCAGAAATAATAGACACCAAAACTTGAAGCTTTAAATAGTTAATGGACAGTGGACAGTTTTATTGTATCCTCATGAATCTGGAGCCAGAGGACCAGGATCAGGATCAGGCTGGAGTTCAACAGTCTGAATGAGGAGTCCAGACTGCAATGGCCAGAGGCAAGAATCATAATCCAAGACCGGCAGAGTCAATCTGTGTTACGTAAAGAGAAGATTAGGCTTGGCCCAGGACAGATCCTCATAGGCTGACACTTTGATCAGAATGAGGATGTGGTTTACAAGCTCAGGCTTTACATAGCCTAAGACTTTGTTCTTGGTTCCTTAGATCCCTCATTAGGACCAATCAGGAAGTCCTAACTCATGACTGAAACTTCAGTCCAGGAGGTGATTTTTTTTCTACACAGATTGCAGCAAATGACTGTGGTACAACTGGTAAAGTGCTGGGCCTGCATCAGTAGGGATCTTGTTTCAGATCCCACCCTAGTACCATATAGTCTAGGAAACCTACACAGGTATAAAGTTACATTACTCCCTACTTTGCCCCAAAGTAGACCTAGTCTACTAATCCAAACATGATCTGGCAGAGTTGTTTTTTGTTTTTGTTTTAGAAACCTGGCTAGACAGAAGGAATGGGTCCATCATAATCCCCCTATATGGCAGATGACCAGTGTAAACTGCACTAGTTCTCATTGAGTCTGGTAATTTGGTAGGTAACTAGAGATGGTGATGGAAGTGGTGTGCCAATTTGAGTTCTATGGTATTATTTTCTCTTCTCCTCATTTCCCTGCCCTGGGATGCCTTGCCAGGCTAGATCATTTTCATTTATTAATTTAGAAGGTTTGCAGCAAAATCCATACTAAGGAAGATGTTGGGTATGCTCCACTTGGAAAGTCTTAGATGGTTTAGATGGACTGGTTTCTATAATGTGACTTTATGGTAGGTTTATATAAGCCATTTCAAGACCTTCAGAATTTGGTTATAAATAAAACAAAAACCCAGTCATCCTGTTCTCTCCAGATTAGAACAACAGGGCAGATTCATGATTACTCATATCAGGATGATAGCCATTTCTCTGAAGATTGAGCTCACACTGCTTCAGAAATGAAGGAGTGATGCAGGAAATGTATTTACTTTACTTGAAATATTTATATCCCATCTTATCTCTTTCAACTCAAGGTGGCTAACTGGTTTGGGGCTTCACAAGAAGTTCAGGGCAGTCACAGTCAAGTAGAGAGAACTGACCGAAATCTACACAGGGTCTCCCTGTGTAGATATATTGGCTGAGTCCAGAAAGATTGGTGCCTGTGCATGATTTTTACTTTCCCTGAGACATCAGACATCCACTTATCAGAATTTACACAGAAAAAAGTAGTGAAATTTTATTTACAACTTCAACAACCTTTAGACAAATGTAACACAGAGATTCTAATATTTGAACTTTTGATTCCAGTTCATTCCTGCAGTCAATAATCTCAAAGTATCAGTTCTTGAAAGTCAGCACTATTCAGGCTGCTTCCTTCACAAGCTCAGATAATCTGTCTCTCAGACTGCCTCCTCTCCCACCTGGGCTATGGGCCACGTCCCAGGCCTCACATGGCCCATCGCTCGCTTGCCTGAAGTGGAAGAGACACGCTTAGGCCAGCAGGGTCCGCCATCTGCTACTCAGTCCTGGCATGGCATGGCCGGCGGACGAGCTGCTCCAAACCACCCAAACCTGGCCCACACCCGCCTGCTTGGGGCAGCCAGCAAGGCACAAGCCAGGGCACACGGCACACCGCCCCAGGCACCACCACCTGGGCCACACCCAACTTGGTGACCGCTCGCCCCTGGCAATGTGCAAAGGCACCAGCCAGCTGGCACCACCTGCCATGGCCAGTGCCCCTCTGTGTGGCCTCTGTTTCGGTACTGGAGGGGAGGGGGGCAGGGGAGAGCCAGGCCTGGACCCCCCCCCCATGGGAAAAAGGGGGCGGCAGCGATAAGGGGACTGCTGGGAGAAGGTTGTGGCCCGCACCTGCCAGTCTGGCCTGGGCTGTCTGGGCCAGGAGTAGAGAGACTGACAGGAGGTGGTTTGCTATTCCCTGCCTCTATGTGGAGTTCCTAGTTTCCTTTGGAGGTCTCCCATCCAGTTGCTGATGAAGGGCGACCCTGCCTGGCTTCCCAGATCTGGTGAGATTGGCCTTGCCTAGGAAATACAGTATTGTCTACAGAGACTGGCAGTGACACTCCAGGTCTAAGGCCTGCCCGTCCCAGGCTGACCCCCCCCCCCACCGCCATCAGCAGGAGCCTGCTCACCTCCAACCCCTTCAGCTCAGAACATCTGCTCCTGTCGAGGAATCTTCAATAATAGTGCTGACCATGTTGTTAGCCAGGAAAAGGATATCAACTTTCCACCTCTTCCGTCTCAGCCATGCCTCCACCTCCTCCTTGCACTTGGTGCCACCCCAGCCTGCTGGTAAGTCTGCGCACTTCTTTTCTTGAATCAGAGGTAGCTCTGATTGCTAATATTGCTTGGTGGTCCAAAATTCTACAAGAAGCATATCTTGTAGCAGAAGGCATGGGAATTCTGACACAATTGCCAAAGAAGAGAGAGATGAAACAGAAAATATGAGACTCTGAGCCTGAGTAATCTGACCCTACAATAGCTGGTGTAAGGATCTGCCAAATAACTCACAAAGACTTCACTGCATGAATCCAGGAATTGCATGTGTTAAAAGGCAGCGTCTGACTCACCAGCAAGTAGAGTTGGCACCTGGGGCAGACGGAGTGGAGGCGGGGCGAAGAGCGGAGGCAGAGCATCCATCCCACGAGGGTCCAGCCACGTGGTCAACGCCATTATTGTCCGAGCATCTGCAGCAGCAAGATTCAAGGCAGCACATCGGGCGTCCCCCCCCCCATGCAAGGGGCCGACATCCAGGCGGCTTGGCAGAGCATGCAGGAGAACATGGCTGTGCTCTCCGCTGTGTTTGGGGGGGGTGTCTGCTGCAAGCCACAGGGCTGCCTTGGGTGGGGTGGCCGCCACCAGCCCCCCTCCCGCCCGGGCCCATCACACCCCTCCTCAAGGGAAGGTGGGCGAGCTGGGTAGGGGCCAGTCCCCCCCCCGGGGTGCAGGGCGGGGAGATGCCAGGTGCCGTACGACTAGGAGCCCATCGATGGAGGTTGGTGACACGACTGAGATGGAGGAGGAAGCAGGGCAGACAAGTCCTGAAGGCGAGTGGGAGAATGGGCCCGAACGAGGGCAGAGTACAGGACAGCCCAGGGCAATGGGCCAGCGGTCCCGTAGGTCTCATCGCAGGATGATGGAGCCAGAACACCAGCAGCAGGGGGGCAGGGCGCCACTGCAGCCCCCGGAAGTAAGTGAGAAAGTCGGACCGGGAGGCTGGCAGTCCCTCGCCCTGACGCCAGTCTCTCCAGCGGTGCTGCGGCCATGGCTGCAGTGCTACACGAACAAGGCGGCTGCCGCTTTGCTCTGGGGGGGGTCACTGAGGGATTCAGGATCCCATACATGGGACCCCGGGTTGCCACGGATGCACCCAACCTCAAGTCTGCACGGGACCTGCCAGACATCGTGGTGGCCAAGATCGAAAAAGAGGTGCAAGCAGGGCGTGTGGCAGGCCCATTTGATCTACCCCCTGTGAACAACCTGAGAGTGTCCCTGCTGGGGGTGGTCCCAAAGAAGACACCGGGTGAATTCCGGCTGATTCACCACCTGTCGTACCCGAAAGGAGCATCAGTGAACAAGGCGATACCGCCAGAGCTCTGCATGGTGCGCTACACATCGTTCGACCACGCTGTGAACCTGGTGCGAGCTTGAGGCCGGGGCGCACTGATGGCCAAGTGCGATATACAATCTGCCTTCCGGCTGCTGCCGGCCCACCCGGAGAACTGGTCCCTCCTGGGATTCAAGTTCCAAGGCAAATGGTATATGGACAAGGCCATGCCTATGGGCTGCGCGGTGGCTTGTGCGGCGTTCGAGACCTTCAGCACATTCTTGGAGTGGGCGCTGAAAGACCTGGTGTGCTCCCCGTTTATCTCTCATTACCTGGATGACTTTATCATGTCGGGGCCAGGGGGCGGGGATGAGTGCCACAGACTCCTGGGGCTGTTTCAAGGGCTGGCCAAAGAATTAGGCGTTCCGCTGGCTCAAGAGAAAACAGAAGGCCCAACTACCTGCCTGTCATATTTGGGAATAGAAATAGATTCGGTGCTGGGAGCCTGCAGGCTGCCCCTCGAGAAGCTGAAAGGCCTCCAGGACAAGATCAGGTCGGTGCTCAAAGCCAGGAAGAAAACCCTAAGGGAGGTGCAGTCCCTTCTGGGTAGCCTGAACTTTGCATGCCGGGTCGTCGCCCCGGGGAGACCGTTCTGCGCCCCGTTGGCCAGAGCAACAGCTGGGACATCAGTGCCGCAGCACCACATTAGGATAACGAAGCACCCGAAAGAAGACCTGCGGGTCTGGGACACCTTCCTGAGGGATTATAACGGGGTGTCCTGGTGGCGGGACCCTCTCAAGGCGGGGGCTTCCCTGCAGGTGCACTCTGACGCGGCAGGAGGTGCTGGATTTGGAGTGTACTGGGGAGGCCAGTGGTGCGCACAGCAGTGGCCCGCAGCCTGGCAGAAAGACGGCATCCTGCGGGATCTTACGTTTCTGGAGCTCTTTCCTATTCTGGTGGCAGTAGAGCTCTGGAAGGAGCAGTTCAGCAACAAGAAGGTTCTCTTTTGGTGCGACAACCAGGCAGTGGTTCGAGTCGTGAATAGACAGTTGTCACACTCAGAGCGTGTCATGAGCCTGGTTCGCAGGCTGGTACTTCGGTGTTTGCAGTGCAACATCGTGTTTGGAGCTAGGCACATACCGGGAGTTGACAACAACATAGCAGATGCCCTTTCTCGCTTGCAGGAGGACAGGTTTCGGGAGCTGGCACCAGATGCAAGGCAACACCCAGACCACTTCCCGGACGACCTGTGGGAGCTTGGGGACACCGGATAGTGCAGGGAGTGCTGAATTCGCTGGCGCCTACGACCAGGCAGGCTTACAGTGCCGCAATCACTGCCTTCATGGCATTCCTCTCGGAAAGGCCTGAACGGGCACGGGAGTAAGTGTCGGAAGTGGCCCTGTTGGAATACTTGGCGTGGATGGACGAGGCCGGGTATGCACCTAAGACCATCAAGCTGCACGTGGCGGCAATCTCGTTCTTCTGCAAGGCAACAGGAAGAGCAGACCCGACTGGCAGCTTCCTGGCCCGCAGGGCTGTGGAGGGCTGGGCGCGTTGGAAGCCGCATCGCAGGGACGCCAGGCGGCCCGTCACAGTTGAGGTCTTACGGGTCATGCTGGGACAGCTGAGCCGGACATGTCACTCCTCTTTTGAGAGCTTACTATTTGGGGCAGCCTTCAGCCTTGCATTTTACGGGGCCTTCCGCGTTAGCGAACTAGCGGCGGCCTCTACCGGGGATCTGTTCAACAGGGCATTAGCGCGGGCAGACGTCCAGGTCAAGGGGGCTGAGCTGCAAATCAGGATATGGTGGTCCAAGACCAACCAGCTGGGGCACGGAGCAGTGGTACAGCTCAGTGCAGTGGGGCAGGGGGCCCCTTGACCAGTGCGGGCGGTCACAGCCTACCTAGAAAGGTGCCCAGCCATCCCGGGACAGCTCCTGGTGCATGCCAACGGCAGGCCACTTACAAGGTATCAATTTACAGCAGTGATGCGGGCCAGCCTGCGGGCGGCGGGCTTCCCACCAGAGGCGTACGGGTCACACTCGTTCTGCATAGGAGCCACGACCACAGCGGCAGAGGTGGGCCTGTCCGCTGACATGATAAAGCGCGTGGGCAGGTGGAAGTCCAGAGCCTACCTGGGTTATGTCAGGAATGGCACCACTAACGTTATGTGATTAAGTTGCAGGCACGACGACCCTACTGCGGAGAGGCTGCACGGATGACAGACGGATGGTGAGACAACGAGAGCAGCGCAGGCAGGGGGTCGAGAGTGGGCCCCCTGGAGGGCCCTGGCGGAGATCACCAGGGTGATTATGCTGGTCGCCTTCAGGGGCCAGGGAGGAATTTTTTCCCACAAGGGGCCAGATTGGCCGAGGCCACTTGGGGTTTTTCGCCTCCCTCTGGTCATCGAAGTCGGGGCCCCCCAGGGGTAAGGGGTGGCTCCACCTTTGTGGTTACAGCAGCTGGAGCATTGGCGGGGAGGCGGGCCCCTGGCCTGCCTCCGGTGGTGGTTTTAAGGCATTAGGCTGGATCCCAACAGGGTGAGTGGGCCTGCGAGCTGCTCACCCCGACGGATCTGGAGGCAAGGGTCACCAGGCAGAGCCGGCGATGGAACAGCAGGTGCCGAGGTGCCAGCAGGAGGCTGGCGGGTGATGCATCGGTTCGGCAATGAGGCCTACAATGCCAACGGGGATCCAGCCCAGATGCCAGGCCAATGCTCCATATAGCTGTAATCAATAAAGTTGTGGCCATTTTCTAACCCACGCAAGTGTCTGGTGTGCTTATTGAGCAGTAACGTAGTCTGACATAGCCCCTAGGTGACAAAAGACAGCGGCTGACTCACCAGCAAGCGTAGTTGGCACCTGGGGCAGACGGAGTGGAGGCGGGGCGAAGAGCGGAGGCAGAGCATCCATCCCGCGAGGGTCCAGCCACGTTGTCAACGCCATTATTGTCCGAGCATCTGCAGCAGCAAGATTCACCCTCCCACCCTCCGCATTCTCAGAGCTATCGAGGGGGCTCTGTCACAACTTTATGGATTGGTGGTTTTTAAGGCATTGGGCTGGATCCCAACAGGGTGAGCGGGCCTGCAAGCTGCTCACCCCGACGGATCTGGAGGCAAGGGTCGCCAGGCAGAGCCGGCGATGGAACAGCAGGTGCCGAGGTGCCAGCAGGAGGCTGGCGGGTGATGCATCGGTTCAGCAATGAGGCCTACGATGCCAACGGGGATCCAGCCCAGATGCCAGGCCAATGCTCCATATAGCTGTAATCAATAGTTGTGGCCATTTTCTAACCCACGCAAGTGTCTGGGTCTGGTGTGCTTATTGAGCAGTAACGTAGTCTGACATAGCCCCTAGGTGACAAAGCACTTTATTGATAAGCTACTAGAATCATACCTGTACTGCATTCCTTGCCAGGAATGGCGTTTCACTACGAGTACATAGCATATATAGAATTTTAAGCACAGCCTAATCTCCAGAGTTCCCACACCCTTCAGAAAACAGTTAGCTGAGTTCAAGAGATGAGCAGTGGGACAAAGCAGAGATGATGTGTTGGAAACTTCAAGGCCGTGAGGTTCTGCTTCCCAGTCTAAAGTGAAAACACACAGATAACAGCAGAACAGCCCCCTCTCATGCAGACTTTCACATTCCAGTCAAAGAACAGCTTCAGCCTCTATCAGCAGAGTCAAACAGTACACACGGCCTTGCAGAATACAAACAGTACATAGAACCTTGCCGAATACGGCAGGTGACATCCTGACAGCTGGTGAACCAGAGTCTTTTTTCAAAGGATTGTTTTCAGTGCAACTTTGAACCATGTCATCAAAACACTGGATAACTTGTTTTACATTCTGATCCGTCATAAAATTTGTGACACTGGAGCTTGGGAAACTGGAAGAAGCTTCTAAATTTCTACTTTACAAGTATCACACAGATCTTTCTGAGAATTTTAGTTGAGAAATGTTGCACCTGGAAAAAAAACCCTTCATATCTTCTTTTGTAAAAGAATGTGCACTTCCCATGCTTACATTATTAAATAAGATTTACAAGAAACAACTGCAACTAATTTTCAGTGACGTGTGCCTGCCCTACCAATTCTTGCACATTGCTAGTAACTGTGGCAGAAGCTGAAAGAAGTTCCAGCAAGCTGTAGCATTCATCAAAAACTGCAGGCATTCTGCAATGGGGCAAGAACGGGTAAGCCACCTGGCCATCTTTTCTATTGATTGTGACCGTGCAAGAGTAATGGACACTGGGGGGGGGGGATAGTTCATGATTTTGCAATGAAAAAGGTCAGAAATATAAAGCTTTAAAGTTAATTGACTTAATGTTTGCAGCTATTTGGATCCATTAAAATAAAAAAAATCCTAAAAAGTTACAAAATTTAATTTAATTTAATTTAATTTATTACATTTATATTCCGCCCTCCCCGCTTCAGCAGGCTCAGGGCGGATAACAAAGATACAAAATATTAAATATCACTAAAACTTTAAAAACACTACATCTAATCATTAAAATTACAACTATGCAAATATATAAATTTCATATATTTACATATACATAAATAAAGAAGCAGCACATAATTTGGATTTGGCGTTCTGTACAGCGGTTCTTCCAGAGCAAATATATGCAGTATCAAGTATGGACAACAGCATCTGCATCTGCATAGGGGGGCATATGATTTAACCCCCCCCAATGGGGGGGGGCACCGACTGGCGTCAGCCATATGCCTGGCAGAATAGCTCCATCTTACAGGCCCGGCGAAATGCTAGCAAATCTTGCCGGGCCCTAGTCGCGTAAGACAGAGCATTCCACCAGGCCGGGGCCAGGACCAAAAAAGCCCTGGCCCTGGTCGACGCCAGGCGGGCCTCCCTAGCACCAGGGACCCTTAAAAGATGCTTCCCGCCTGATCGAAGAGTCCTCCGGGGCTCATATGGTGAGAGACAAGAGTTAGCTCGTAGTGCTCTCAAACTGGGTGTTGTTATTATAGCAAAGGCTGGCCATTTTTCAGAAATGTAGACTGCATAACTGTAATTTCATAATTAAAATGAACTTTTTTCATGGCTCATAAGATTGTATGTATGGGATGAGGGACTGTGGTTTCAGTGTGGAATATAAAAAGATTGTACCAAGCCCCCCAAACTAATGTTTAGCCTCTGTCTACATATACAGCACAATTAGGGGGAAATGAGCAGCAGAAGTCTGCCATGACAGAATGAACAGTACTGTGGGAGAAAATCACACTTCTGAATGGTTCTTTCCATAAAAACTCCCTGCAACCGAAAAAACTAACATCATCAGAAATGACCTGAGCTCACTAGTCAACACACCAGTCTATTCACTGCTGGGCTTGATTTATAGTGTGATCTTACTATCAAAAGTGTGACCGTATAATCTCAGGTGTCTACCAGCTCATTCTGCAAATGGGCTTTAGAGTCAGATTGTATATTGTATGCCTTGTAAGAGACGGAGCTCTGCTTCTTTATTCTAGAGTCTTCCTCACTAACAAGCCAAGTATAGTGGGTAGGATCTCCATGAAACATATAGGAAAGAAAACTTCTGACAGGTCTATTTGTTTCCACTTAGTTTTCTCCTTAGCCACTATTTTTTCTTAAACGATGGGAAAGGGAGGAGCAAGGAAAATTAGCCACTATGACAGAAGTAGAAATAAACCATGGACCAGCCCTGGCTTCTGCTTGTTCATGATTCCATCTAATTTTCTCCTCTCATCAATGGGGGGGGGGGGGGGGGGGAGCTTCAAATCAATTACTATTAGGCAGGGCTCTTGACTGCAGTGAGTGTAACATGTAGCCACGGCATTCACGTGTTCATAAAGTGTCATGATACTGCACCATGTTGAAGTGACTCCCACATTGTTTTAAGGGTATATAATCTCTTAGTCTCATTTTTATCTGGTATATGGGCAACACTTTGGAGTGCTGGGGTAAAACAGGTTCTTTGCTAAGGGCTAGGTTGTAACCTTTGTAACGGTCAAACATGGGGGTGTTTGAAAGTTAAGAATGTTCTATTTCAATATATATATATTTCAATATATTACTATGTCTTTAAGACACACAAGAAACAGTACAGTTCAAAAATACTTTTGTTTGAAAACTGAAAGGTGCCTCTGGCAACCAAAACACTGAGAAGCATAAAAATCCCCTTTCAGCAGGGTACTGTATTCCACACAGTAATTCTTATGTACAACACTCAGCAAATCCTTAAGCAGCAATATTTCATCTTTTGCAGGACTGAATAATTTAATAAAATGAAAGCAAGCTCAAAAGATATTTCATTATTTAGTCTAGTCATTAAAATGTTCCTTAAATCATATGAGCATTAAGGGAGCATAATCTAAGCCAAATAAAAATTCTTAAAATATGAACACAGTGAGTTTTCAACATGAACTCCATTTATTTAGCATTTTAATTTTAACCCACTTTTTGGCCCCCATTAATAACAAAACATCAGAGCCTTCCTGATTGAGAGCGCTCTCTTTTTCCTGCTTCAGCTTTTAGCAATAAATTTAGGCTCATGGAAACCTGTCAGTCTAGAATAGGGTTTGCCATTACCCCAGTGGGGGTGGGGGATCCCTTGCTCCCAGCCTCCTCCCCCTGCCACCACTCTCCTGGTCGGCGGGGGGAAAGGTGTGGTAACAGGCCTCCTGAGATGTGTTTCCAGTGCAGCACAACATCACTCCCAGGAATGACACCATCACACAGGCCCTGGGAGTGCTCCTGGGCTTCATGCTGGGCCAGTTCAGCCTGTTTGGGTGCCTAAATTGGCCCAGCACGAAGCCTGGGAGCACTCCCGGGGCCTACGTGATGACGCCAATCCCAGAAGCGATGCGATCATGCCACATGCATGAGAACATCCACCGCCAGTGTTAATGATCAGACCTGCCCTCATGATACTAAGAAGGCTTATGAATATGGCAACATCATAAGCCCCTTTCCTCATGTTTAAAACACAGACAAGCTGCCTGGCTAAACTACAAAGGGCACTCTGGGAAACGAAGAACCACAACAAAAAAGAGAACTCTTCCCAGAGTCAAAAAACCACTACCAATATAACAATGAATAAATTTAGTGTTAAAGTGCAAATAGTGCTCAATTGTAAATATGAACAGTCTTCATCAATCCACTAATATCAATCATTCAATTCATAAATATCATTCAATAAATATACATAAATAAAGAAAAGTCAATAAATACAAGGTAAGTCAATAAATACAAATATCACAAAACCACCCAACAGGTGGAGTTTAAGTATGAGCTTCTAAATGTATCAAACCGGAGAAAAACTTTAATACAATATCTCAATATGAATAAATGTTCATTTTTCAAAAAGATGGAAAAATCCTGTAGAAGGTGCTGTGTACTTGTAGAAGAAGTTACAGCTCACAAAGACGCTGCCTATGGGTTTTGTCGACATAAATTCAGTCCATCCCGTTTCGTATGTCACTTCTTCATAGGCTTCTCTATTTTATATCTAATTCACAGCAAAATACGGAAATCAATATATTTATAGTATGTATACAAATCTATCACGAACTGTCAAGGTAGTCCTGTTTTCACAAATGTCAAAAGATTCAATGAATGCAATGATTCGCCATAATCAGGAGACAAACTCAAGGCTATTTAAAGATTCCTTTCCCTTAAAGGGCAACGCAGCATCTCATGCCACATGCATGAGAACATCCACCGCCATTGTTAATGATCAGACTTGCCCTCACGATATTAAGAAGGCTTATGAATATGGCAACATCATAAGCCCCTTTCCTCATGTTTAAAACACAGACAAGCTGCCTGGCTAGGCAGGAAATGGAAAAATTGAATGTGAGTGGTGAGGTAAGACTAGCTTTCAGCCCCAAAGCCCGGAGATGCGCAAAACCATAAAGAATGGAAGTCTCCAGAAGTACTTGAATTAATCCATTCATTCAGCCTTCATATCCTATCCTTATCCACTCTCCTATTATAGCCTCATCCATCCAGCCATCATGGGTCATCATCTTTTTACACCTGTATTTCCTCTCAGGAATGCACAAACAAACCTTCCCAGTTTTATTGTCTCACCCTGGAGACAGCTTCCCAGTCTTTTGTCCCAACCCGGGGACAACCATTAAGTCACTGTTTTGGGGCAGAAGGTGCAGTACTGCCCCAGAGTATGTTCCACAGTATAATTGGACAGTCTGCTGCCTCATTCTCTGTGTGTGCTTTGAACCCACTCATGCATGTCTGAGCCCCTCTCCCTTGTCTTGCCACGAAATGCTGGTCATTGAAGCTGCTCTTCCTTGGATGCCCTCTATCTTCTGGAACTGGTAATTAAAAGTTCAACCCTGCAACTCTCTCCAATTTTCCTCCCTGTTTTTCTAGTTAGTTCTGTATATGTGTGCGCTGTGTGTTTTATGTGCAATTGATCTTTATTATTTTAAATTAAAAACCCTTTTTGATTGAACATCAGCTTCTTTATTTAAAGATTTCTCTAGAGGAAGGGATCTGCATATACATACGCATAAAAGATCCTTACCCCTACTCTCGCTGCTTCTCCTTGTTTACAGCATAGCATATATGGATGACAGGGGAGGGATTAACCCATACCTCAGATTTTCCCACATCCATTTTTCTCCCAGCAAGAGTTCTTTCTGGTCTTGGAGCCCTGCCATGGGGAAAGTGATTTTATAATCATTTCTTATAATTAAAATAATTCATATTTTCCAATCTCCTTTGTTTAACAGAAAGAAGTATACAAATAGAAATAAAGTAGTGGGGAGTTTTGCATTGGAATTTGATACAAAGACTCAGTGGTCTCTCAGTGTCCCCTACACACCCTATAACATATTATTGTCAAACATAATTTAATTTATATTTCTAATATTGTATTATGCTTAGTCAATTTAAAATGGCAGATGGAAATAAAGATTTTAAGGTACCTAATTATTCTTAAAACCATTAAATAGTGTTTTGAAAATATAAGAGTGTGCAGTGTAAATTGTTAAAAGGGATGATCACATTATGTTTTCAGACATTATACAACTTATTTTTTGAAACTGCACATTTACAAAATTAATGTCTAATGAATTCAGCATCTTTACTTTAAGCTAAAAGCCTTTTACATTTGTGTTTCTGGATGTGCAATACGAGAATTACTCTTAAATGTGCAAACACCTTGTCTCATACATTCATATAAACACAGCTGTGTTTGTCCCAATGTGTAGGATTCCAGAGGTTCATGTGATCACAAGTACACATGGAGCACTTCACCTTATTACCTTACAATTTTCCATGACATTTTCAAACACTTCAACTTTAGTGTCACAGAGCTACATTCAACAATCATGAAAATCAAGAAATGTGAAAAGCTTACCTACATTTGAATCCATGCTAGAAGCAGAAAAATTTCTGTAAGTCTATGCTTCTCTTATAAGTATTCAATATTTTTCTTCAGTTTAATACAGGTATAATGTTTACAGTATCCATACAGAACAGGAGAAATTCATTCACTGCTATCATGATCAGAGGAGCTAAAATATGAGGTGAGAAGAGATGGGGTACAGTACTGAATCTTTTCCAGTGTTTACACTAAATCAGTGTACTGTATATACCCGGTAGAACTCTAATTCAGCTTGTAAAGTCGTATTCCATACCAGGCATGCTTCATGGAAATTATTTAAACATAAATCTCTTTTGAATTACAGGTAAAACACAAAACCAACACAATGTGTTGGGCTAGCGGCACATACATTCGTGCACTAATGTAGTAACATGAACTGGACAAAGTTATGTTAATATCTGGGAAGAGCCTTGTAATTATACACTCTAGCCATAGCATATGACTGTAATAAAAGCAGATAGTGAACAAAAGAAATCAGCTTCAACATGAAGCTTGCTATTAAAACATGAAGATACACATTTGCATTCACAAAAGATAAATTACAATTTCATGCTTGAACCAAAGCAAAAGGTAGTTTTCTGTGTCCTGTTCTTTACCAGCACAGCCAGGGAAAAGTTCTGTGGAGGGCAGCTGTGATCCAGCTGGGCTGAAGCAGAACCCTGGTGTAGAAACTAGAGCTGGAGGTTTAAGATCCTTGCTACAGGGCTCTTTTCTGATTCAGGACTAGTATGAACTAGGTTAGAGAGCTACTGAACTGAAAAAGGATAGAGCTCAACTAAAGGCTCCTACAGAGGTCTGATAACTCCAACCCTTCCTGTAGCCAGAATTGGATTCTAATTCTACAGAGACCAATAGAGAGTGGTGCTTTCCTACGGTATGAGACCAATAGAGTGTGGCATGCCTTGATCTGCCAGACTTAGATTCTTTCACCAGATTTTGGCTCTGTGTGGGAGAGGCTGTGATGGTGCTGGCAATGGAAGGGGCCACTCAAGGGGTTCCTGATCTGCTTATTTTATTGGTCCCAGTTGTGGTAGAGAAGGTAAAGGTTTCTGGGGTGCAAGGAGCCTTGGTATAGGGGGGGACTATTGGGGGCTCTTTTGCCTTTGAGTCTTCCTCTGACAAGTCTTCCTCTCAAGTTAAGGTTGAGCAGGGCAGGTCTTGACATAGCAAAAGAAAATAATCAAGTAAGTTCTGATCAAGTAAGTCCACTAACAGGGCCAATGATGTGGATAATACTGAGCCTAATTCTGCTAATGTTAACAGCCCTGTTGATCCAAAAAGTAATTTGAATTTGGTCACTGCAGAGATTTCAATGCATTTCCTATAAAAGTCCTCCTACTAATACTTCCTTCATGCTCCGCAACCTGAAGAATCTCCCAGGAAACAGAGCAGAAATTCTAGTAAGATAGGAAAAGAACATACAGCATTCTTCATAAATAGTACTCCAGCGTTGCTCTATCTAGCTACTCAAATGCACACATCACATGTACCCTCTGCCCCTTTCAATCTTTCCCTCAGTGAACTGGACTCCTAGTGTAAAAATAAGTACTGTGGCACATTCTACGGGATGGCCTCTCACCCAAGTTCCTAAGAGGACACTTAGATCAAGGGCTCAGCAGGAATTGTTATCTGAGCCTGTAAGACAGAGAAGTTCCACCAGGCATATGGTGGTTGAGGTGGGTAGGCCGTGAAACCAGCCTCCTGCCATGGGGAGATTTACCCTCTGTTCTGTTAACATCTAATAGTTGGCCATCCAACCCCATGGATTGCTGTTTGGGTTGTGCAATATGTGTGCTGCTGTCTTTTAGAAATTGTATAATATATTTATTGATATTTTAATCTGATTTTAAATTAATATGTTTATGTATTTTATATATGTTGTATTCCACTCTGAACCCGTTCGCAGGGAGAGCAGATTAGAAATATAATAAATAATAATTCATTCATGCTTGATACACATCTTGATTTTATATGACTGGACTTGCTGCTGCCACTGGTGTCTATTACTTGATGCTAAAACTTCAATTTCACTAACTTTATCTAATTTTGTTACTGAGAGACAGAAACATAGCTTCCTCAGGATAGCATAGGCAACAATTTATTTGCTGTTTTAGAAAAGAGGTAGCTATGTATACCACTTTCAGTTCCTTGGAGAATGAGTGGGATAAAAATATAACAGAGTAATAGAGTCCAGTTCTAATTACCTTTGTGCTTGGGAGCCATTTTGGCATGTGCTAATAATGTCAGTAAAGGATGTGGGCAGGCATTTGGATGCACTAAATTCTCCTTCCAAGCAGCAAGCTGGTCTCTTGGCCAGAGGTCCCCAATGTAGTGCCCATGGGTACCATGATGTCTGTTGACACCTTTTATGGCATCGGACAAGTGTTTTTAGGAAGTGGGCTTTTGGCCATCCGGGCTTCTGATTGGCTACTGAAGATCTGATTGGTTGTGTGGATTTTAAGAAACATTGCTTTGGTGGCAGCAGCCACCACAGGACAAGTATCTTCATTGCATGACTGAAGATAAGTTGCATGTAGGCAAGAAAATATTTTAAAACAATATATTAATTTTAAAAGGTGTTCTGTTAAGCAGAGCTTCTATCCGAAATGTTGAAGAATTAACTTTTATAGCTGTGCATAATTTCACTCCCTGATATTTTGTGGTTGGCTCCACCTTCTGCAGCAGCCATTGCGTGATTGGCTTTGCCTACTGTGGCAGCCATTTTGTGGTTGCACCAGCACCCTTCGTGAATTCCAAAGGTGCCCACAGGCTCAAAAAGATTGGGGACTCCTGCACTAGACTTAAACAAAACTGTCCCATTAAAATTAATGGGAATTAAAAGAGGCTCCATGTTGGTTGGATTATTTTATTTATGCATGTATTACATGTTTATCCTGACCCTCCTCTGGGGACCATAGGATGGTGCATACAGTTTACTCCCTTTTTCTGGAACAGGTTGAAGGAGCTACATGGTTGTCCCTCTTCCCATTTAATTCTCAGAACAACCTTGATATGTAAACACTGAGTAAGCATATTGCTTGTAAATTCCCATAGAAGTCTTAGGATGTACAGTATTTAGAACTGTAAAAAATTTTAAATACAATTGATTCATTTTAAATTAATTAACTATTTTTTCCCCTTTCTTCTCCAAAGAGGTACCAAAGCAGCTGGATAAACTCAACAACATTAACTACAGTAAAAAGTCAATACATTATGAACCCAATAAAAAACCTAAAGGATTACATATCAATCCCAACTGTCACCGAATTTCCTCATACATACTGATATATGAAGTCCCCTAAAAATCAGTAAGGTTGTTGTCTATCTGTGCTTGAAAATAATCACTGCTCTGTCAGGGCAGCAACAAGTCCGATTAGTTTCATGGAGGGCATGGTTAAAAGAAATTGGAATAGGATGACTGAAGCTGCAGTAGGCATATGTTATAAGGAACGAACAGGCTACAAACAACAAAAGACAGGATTGTGGCCTCAGTCTTCATCGGCCATGAACAGCCTTGCACTTGTACATTTGGAATCCTGTTATAAACTGTTGTGGATAGATAATAACTTCTAACACAATTAAAGGAACCCATACATTTTAAACATATTATGTGAAATAAATTGATATAACAGAGACTCAAAAAACAACTCATAATGCATAGTGCTATATAGTTTCAAAGACCAACCTGTAAAAAAAAATTTTAAACATCACATCAGTTCAATAAAATCATTATATAACAAAGTAACAGTGTGAAAAAGAGAGGACAAAGCCATAATAACTTTCAATGTTGCTCATATCCAAAGGGCAACTTATGTTAGTGTTGTATGCATGTAAAAGAGGATGCTGCTTCGAGGGAATATGAAGGGAAGGGCATAGCTGCCATAAATTAGCAAGACTATAGAGGAGTAATTGAGGAGATAAGTGATTATGGCAGAAACCAAAAACATTAAAGGAAAAAGTCACTCAATAGAAAAGATTGACTGTAGGCATTTTTTAAAAAAAAATGAAATTAAACTATGAAATGTATATGTTAACCAGAAACACCATATCAGTTACAAATAAGCTGATAGATCTAACCTGTCATTGAGACCTGAAGGATGTGTGGATCCTAACATGCAGATCCGAAAAGCCTCCCTCTGTCGAAGTCGTTTTTCCATCTCATAATTAAAGAGGGGTTTATAATACAATTTCTCAATAATACAATAGGCTTATGCTTCCAGGATAAAAAATGATTAAGCAACAGGGCATCCATGTTAAGATTTCTGATCTTGCTGCGGTGTTCTGTCAGTCTGTGTTTTAAATGACATATAGTCATGCCTACATAGAGTAAATTGTGGACATTGCAACACATAAATAACATGAGCTGAGTTACAATTAGTAAAATGATTTAGTACAAATGTATGTTAACTGGACAGATGACTAAAGAACTTGATTTGAGATGCCTGACTAATTGCCATGTCTGTAATGTCCCTTTAATTTTGACTGGCGGTGGTCTCATATCAGAGCTCTCCTGAAACAAAAAATTGGTTTTGAGGCACAGCCTGGTACAGAATTTAACAAATGCCAATGTCAAAATGCTAAAACTATCAAGCTTAGCAACTCAGTTCAGATCATAGTTAAAGAAATACAAAAAACAAATGTATGCTTTCAAGAAAGAATATTAAAACTGGAAATGGCAGTGAGACAGAGGAAAGTCAAACATAGAGGTTTTGAAGAAAATATAAACTCGAAGAACTGACCAATTTTTTAGCTTCCTGGCTAAAGAAGCAGTTGTAGAATGATGAAGAGATAAAATTAGAAAATGCATATAGAGTGGGGATAAGAAATCACGCAAAGAGGTAATTCCCCAGAGATATCATAATTACAATCCCAGATGGGAAAATCAGAAGGAAGATCTTTAAAACAGCTAGATCTAGGAGTACACTAGACTTTAATGGAACCCTAATATTAGCACTCATGGATTTATTGCCAGAAGTATTGAATAGAAGAAGAGAACTAAAAGGAATTACAGAAGCATTAAGGAATGCCCAAATCAACTACAACTAGTTTAACTTAACTACTTTACAGGTTAAATATAAGGATAAAATCTACAAAGCGACAGATCAAGTCTCTGGAACAACTCTTCTTGGTGCAATTGGAATTGAAACTACAATGGATGTGGAGACATATACACAAAAAAGAATGCCAACTCACTTGTCTCCACATAAAAACAGTAAAATACCGGTCTGCTAGAACTAAGTGACTGAACTTCACATTAAGGACATAAGAAGCATGTTGTGAAAAAAAGAAGCATCTTAAAGGAAATGCAACAGGGGGAGGAGGAATAGGAGGGTATAGTATTATTTATTTATTTATTTTATTTATACCCCGCCCTCCCCACAGATGGGCTCAGGGTGGCTAACAACATTCAAAAATACATTAAAATCACAAAAACATAAAATTAATAATATTTTTTTAAAAAATCATTAAAATAGTCCAGGAGCAGGCTATTTAAACAAATATTGGGAGTCCGTATACAGACATAGCAGATGGCCAAGGGCAGCCCTTATTGTTGTGTTTTCTGTTCTCAGAGCTGGTTAATGTACCAATAACTTGTGTGGTGTATACCCGCAGGTTAGAGTGAACGGGACTGTGTATATGTTATATAGTATTAGAGGGGGGGAAAGACTAGGAGGGAGGAAGAGGGAGAGGGGAAGGGGAAGGGAAGTTCAAAAAGTAGAAGAAAAAAATAAAGTTTAATATAAGGGGAGGGGAGGGGTTTGGGAAGAAGGGGAGTTTGGACAAGGTTTGGGGGTGAGGGAACTCTTAAAAGGGCGAGGGAGGATTGAGGGGAGGGGACTTTAGTGGGTTAGTTGTGTTAAATTGTAAGATCAAAAGGGAGGGAAATAATAACTTAGATCTGATAGTTATTAAAGCTTATAGACAATCAAATAGGGTAGATAGTTATTACATTTGGTGTTATTTGTTTATTAAAATATAGATACTGTTTTTGCTTCATAGGTTTTAGTTGCTATATTCACATTAGAAAAAGGATTTCTAAAGGATTTGACATTATATTTTATTTTATTTTTATTTATTTTAGATGTATATTCCACCCTCCCCACACCAGCAGGCTCAGGGCGGATTACAGACACATACAAATTAAAATACATAAAACCATTAATATAAGTTAACAACCATAAAAACATCCAGAATTATACAATTTAAAATACATATAAACATGAACACAGCAGCACAAAAATCCAACCGACCCAGCCTTAATCATCTCCAGAGCATCTTAGCAGTAAAGGAGATTACTAAATGGGGGTATTGCTAGAGGGGAGGGCTTATTCCACCATCAGCCAGCCAGGGGGGCTCCACCTAGCACCAACCATATGCCTGGTGGAACAGCTCTGTCATGCAGGACCGGCAGAATGATAACAAATCCTGTTGGGCCTTGGTCTCATTAGACAGAGCATTCCATCAGGCTGGGGCCAGGACCAAAAAGGCCCTGGCCCTGGTTGATACCAGGCAGGCCTCCCTGGGGCCAGGGACCTCTTAGCAGATGTTTCTCACTAGAGCAAAGAGTCCTCTGGGGTTCATATGGGGAGAGGTGGTCCCGCAGATATGCTGGTCCCAGTCCGCATAGGGCTTTATAGATTAATACCAAACCCTTGAACCTGATTTGGTACTCCACTGGTAACCAGTGCAGCTGATGCAGTGCCAGTGTTATATGCTCACATATCGGCAATCCTGTGATGATAAGCGCTGCCACATTCTGCACCAGCTGTAACCACCGGATCAGGTTCAGGGGAAGCCCTGCGTAGAGTGCGTTACAGTAGTCTAACCTAGAGGTGACTGTTGCCTGGACCACTGTAGTCAAGTTGCAGGACGAAAGATACGGAGTAAGCTGCCTGGCCTGTCAAAGATAGAAAACAAGGACCTGGCAACCACAGTGATCTGGGCCTCCATTGTCAAGGAGGCATCCAGGATCACCCCCAGGCTCTTGACTCTTAGAGCTGGCATAAGCACCGCCCCATCGAGTGCAGGGAGCCGGGATCCCAAATCCACATTTCTGCGACTCCAGTACAGGATCTCTGTCTTTGCAGGGTTTAACTTCAGCCGAACTTGCCTCAACCATCTAACCATGGCTTCAAATTAATATAACAACTTGAAAAATATTTCAATAATAGGACAAAAGGGAAATTTATATCTAGTTAAACATAATAATGAATCAAAACATAAAAGTAGTATCTTATAATGCATGGGGACTTAATAACTCAATTAAGAAAAAACAAATTATGACCAATTTATCAAAATTAAAACCAAACATGATCCTCTTTCAAGAGACGTTTTATTTTATTTTTATTTTTTAAAATATTTTTTTATTGAATGGGTTAACATACATTCCCATAATACAACTACATTTACCCTTTACATCAGTATATATGCCCCCATCCCTTCTCCTCCCCCTTTCCCCTTTTTGACTCCCAACAGCACTATAACCCCTTTATTTCTTATTATCTCTATTCAAATACTTGTCCCTATTATAAAAGGTAAAGCTTTTACTTACTCTCTATACATCTTAATAATTGTCCAGAGACCACAACTGACCTTTCACATCCCACTTGCTTTCAAGATACTCCTTAAGTTTCCCCCAGTCATTTAAAAATTCACTTGGATTTTGTTCTTTCAGTTTTCTTGTCATTTTGTCCATCTCCGCCATGTACAACAGTTTTTGGATCCAATGTTCAACTTCTGGTATTTCTTCTTGCTTCCAGTATTGTGCATATAGTAATCTTGCTGCCACTGTCATATAAAATAACAATGTCCTGTCCTTCACATTTACTTTTTGCATATTCAATCCTAACAACATTTCAGGGCTCTTCAACAAATTATATTTCATAATTAATAACATTTCCGTATATATCTTTGACCAAAAGAGCTTGGCCTTGTCGCACATCCACCACATATGATAAAAAGAGCCCTCATGTTTTTTACATTTCCAGCATTTGTTTGACATATTACTATTTGCATTTGCTAATTTTTCCGGTGTTAAATACCACCTATACATCATTTTGTATCCATTCGTCTTTCAAGAGACGTTTTAGACAAATTGACAGACAGGAATTTAAAACAAATTGGATACAACAGCAAATTTATGCAAAAGGCACATCAAAAGCAAGAGTGGTCTCAATACTCATATCTAAAAATACAAATTTACAATAAAGCAACTTACGAAGATCAATTAGTGAGATATGTTAAAGGGCTTATAGAAGAGAAAATTTATACTATAGTCTCATTGTATGCATCTAATACAAATCAACTAATTTTTTCAGAGGAAACTTTAATTAGTCTAAACAATTTTCAGGAAGGTGAATTAATAATTGGGGGAGATTTCAATTGCATAATCAACCACAATATAGATAGATCGTATATCAATACTAAAGAAGCCCTGTTTGATATGGGACTCAACAAAGAAAAAGCTCTAATAACCCAAAGATGAATTAATAAAGAGTCCCAAAATGATGAGGCAATACTCCCTCTAAGTTATAAGAGCCTTAAAAAAGGACTGAGTTACTCCACATCCCCATATCTTTTGAATTTTACAAACGAAAGATGTAGATGGGCCTTCTCTAGAGCACAATTTGATGCATTCCCCTCTGCAATTTTGTATGGGAGATTTTTTCTCCTGCCTTTGCAGCAGCATTGTTGTCCGTGTTCAAATAAAATGGTTGAAAATATCACACACATACTTTTGCACTACAAATTCTATCAAGAAGATAGGATACAATTAATTATTCCACTACTGTATAGATTCAAACCATTACAGTATTATATGGATTTTAGTCTTCGGATATATCTTTTAGAGGATAGTCAGAGAACTGTATCTTATGCAGTTGCAAAATTCTGTGTGACAGTACTCAGGAAGTGGAATCACTTAACAAAGGATATGTCAATTGCTGGGAAGTGAATTAATGAAGTGAGTTTTATAGTTAGGTGTGTGTGTGTGTGTGTGTGTGTGTGTGTGTGTGTGTGTGTGTGTGTCATCTTTTATGTATTTGTCCATTTTAAGTATTTAAAAAAATGTTCTTTTTTATCTGTACTTAACTTAGCTGGTCTTGTGACTGTAATAAATGATTGATTGATTGAATACTAAAGAAGGCAAAAAAATGTAAAAATAATCCCAAATGGAAAAACTCTTAAACAGATTTCAGTTCGTAGCTATTTGGTGCCAGCTACATGGACAAGAAAGAGATTACACATACTACTCACCTAGACATAATGTTCACACTAGGATAGACTATATATTAATATCACAAGGACTACTTAAAAATGCAATGAATCGAGTATGGTCAGATCACGCTTGGGCAAGTTGCAATTTTACAATTGGAAGTGAAACTACAAAACACTGGACATTTAATAAAGACCTTCTAAATAAAGAACAATATATCACCCAATACTTGAATGATAATATCAAGAAGGAGATATCAGCTCATATGAAATGGGACATACTCAAAGTAGTTTTAAGAGGCCAGATCATTTCTTTGACAGCACATATAAATAAACAAAAGAAGAAGAAAACCCAGCAATTTTAAATAGAATAGGACAATTAGAAGCCCAACATAAAAAAACAGGCAGTAAAAAAATTTATAGGGCATTACTTAATGAACGCAAACTGTTAGAAACCTTAGAAACTAATCAAATAAAAAGAATCTTTTATTTTTAAAGCAAAAATATTGGTATAATACACCCAAAAATCTTAAGATTCTATCATGGAAGGTTAAGGAAAAACTAGTATCAAAACAAATAATGGCAATATGAAACAATAAAGGTCATATAGAATATAAATGAAAAAATATAATTCATACTTTAAAAGAATATTATAAAAAAATTATATACAAAAATTCCAACTAAAGAATCAATTAGACAGTATTTGCAGCAACACAATCAAGAAACTCACAGATATTCATAGACAGTCATTAGAAAATCCAATCATGCCACAGGAAGTCAGAGAAAAAAATCAAAAATTAAAAAATAAGAAGGCAGCAGGACTGGATGGTTATCCCCCAGAATTCTACAAGAAATTTATAAATATCATTTTTCAGCCATTAACAAATGCATGCAATGCACTATTGAATTTTGGACAACAACACCCATCATGGAAGGCAGCATCGATTATAGTCATCCATAAACAAGGACGGAATCCAAACGATCTAACTTCATATCGTCCGATATCATTGTTAAATCAGGATTACAAAATGTATACTTCAATAATGGCAAAAAGAATAAATTCATTTATTAAGAAGACCAGACAGACAGGTTTTATTCTAGGAAGAGATCTAACAGAAAATATTTATAAAACACTTATCAGCTAATAAACATCAAAACTCAGAAACATTATTGTTATCATTAGATTTAGAGCCAAGCTACAAGTGACGCCTTACACAGGTTGGACACTTGTCAGCTTCCCCCAAGTTTTGATGGGTAATGTAGGCATCCTGGTTTTACAGCTTGGCTTTCCATTACAGCTGCAAGACCAGGATGCCTACATTTCCCATCAAAACTTGGGGGAAGCTGACAAGGGTCCAACCTGTGTCAGCGTCACTTGTAGCTTGGCTCATAGAAAAAGCATTCGACTCTCATACGCTTCTTTTTAATTTGTTCAAAATCACTCCAAACTGAGATAGAAGGACCACCATTATCTGAAAAAAGATAATTTCCTGCAAGCAATTTAGCCTTCTCAATAGCAGTGCAAGCAAACTGTTGTTGCCACAGAGCCATATAAAAAAACCTTTAAAACACCAAAACAGAAGGGGTAGGAAGGAAACCTCTGAATGACAAAATGGGTGGTCCTAAGTAAAATCTTGAAGAAATGTACAGAGGGTAGGGTTTGGGTGCCCTTTGATGCCCCTCTGGTCCCTTCCTTGAGGGTTTCATCTTTGGAGATGGTACCTCAAAAGGCATCTGGTGAATTCTGCCCTCTCCACTACTTGTCTTTTCCTTGGGGAAGTTCAGTAAATGATATCATTCCAGAGGATCTCTGTTCGGTGCATTATACATCCTTTGACCAAGTGATCAAAGTTATTTGCCGATGTGGGGTGGGAGCTAAGCTGGCAAAATGTGACGTTGTCTGCCTTTCGCCTGCTCCTAGTTCACCCAGAAGACTTTGAACTTCTGGGGTTTTTGTTTGAGGGCAAGTTTTATATGGACAGGGCCCTTCTTATGGGATGTTCCATATATTGTTTGGCCTTTGAGCTATTCAGTTCCTTTTTGGAATGGGAGTTGCAGCGCCGATTTGCATGCCCAGATATCATTCATTATTTAGACAATTTTTTGATGGTGAGTCAGGCTGGGACAGGGCAGTCTCTTGGTGGGATTCACTGCACTGGCCGAGGAACTGGGTGTTCCTTTGGTACATGAGAAAATGGAAGGTCCTTCCGTGGTATTAACATTTCTGGGCATTGAATTGGATACAGTGCAGCAAACCTTGTGCAGCAAACCTTCCTTTTAAAAGTGGAGGATTTAAGAGCTCGGTTAGAGGACAGTATGTGTAAGTGTCCC
This sequence comes from Eublepharis macularius, assembly GCF_028583425.1. Taxonomy (NCBI): domain Eukaryota; kingdom Metazoa; phylum Chordata; class Lepidosauria; order Squamata; family Eublepharidae; genus Eublepharis; species Eublepharis macularius. The sequence goes on along the minus strand of NC_072796.1, from coordinate 65,622,533 downwards.
TTCTTGAACTGCAGCAATTAGTTGGCCATTTAAATTTTGCCTGTAAGGTGGTTGCCCTGGGAAGGACCTTCCTCAGATGGTTGTGTGATGCCATGGGAACCTTGCAGTTGCCCCATCATTGTTTAAGAATAGGTAAGGGCATGCGTAAAGACCTAGAGGTATGGCATGCCTTTTTAGGGTCATTTAATGGTGTGACTTTCTGGAGAGAAGATATGCTGCTGCTCGAAGCTGAGCTCCAGGTCACTTCTGATGCCTCTGGGACTACGGGATTTAGAGTTTATTTTGGGGGGCACTGGTGTGCTGACCAATGGCCTGTGGATTGGCTAGCACAGGGGTTGTCCAAAGACCTTATGTTTTTGGATTTTTTCCCCTTATTAGTGGCAGTGTGGCTTTGGGGAACGAAGTTGGCCAACCACTCAGTCCACCTCTGGTGTGACAACTTAGCAATGGTGCATATGGTCAACTCTTTATCATCTAAATCCCCTAGGGTGATGAGGCTGGTGCGTGCCGTCACCTTTAGGTGCCTCCAATTAAAAATTTTATTTAGGGCCAGACATGTTCTAGGAATTAACAATGGTGTGGCAAACGCTTTGTCTCACCAACAGATGGAACAATTCTGGCAGCTTGCCCCTGGGGCTGGTCAGTAGTCAACATGGATGCCACAAGTGCTTTGGCAGTTTGGACAGCAGAAGTGATTAGGGTGATCCAACTGTCCATTGCCCCGAGCACACACAGGTCCTACGACCTTGCAGTAAGGCAGCTTAATGAATTTAGAAAGGCGGCTAGACTTCAACAGTTATGGCCTATTCCACCTGAACACCTTATGCACCTTTGTGTGGTTCAGTGTGGTAGGGGTCTTTCAGTCAGGTTCAGCATGGTAGGGGTCTTTCGGTCCATTAGGGGTTAGTTGGCTGCCCTGGCCTTTCCAAGCAAGGCACATGGCTTACCAGAAACCACAGGAGATTTCAGGGTCTGTAAAATGTTAGAGGGCTGGTCATGGGAAGCTGGGGCACCTGGTGATCTCAGGCAGCCCATCTCCCCATCAGTTCTTAAAGGGCTGGGGGCTGCCTGGGGGGAATTTTGTTCCTCTAGATATGAAAGGAAGCTTTTTCATACTGCTTCCTTGATGGCATTCTTTGGGGCCCTTCGGGTCAGTGGGTGTCCCACTCACATAGAGTGCATCTGGCCAGGCCTTGGCAGCCCAGGATATCAAATTTATGGGGATAAGGTTTCCATTAGGATATGACGATCCAAGACTGACCAGAGGCAACAGGGAAATACCATTATCCTAGGCCCCTGTGAGGGTTGGGAGCTTTGCCCCATTAGGACTCTCAGGGAATATGTGAAGCTCCATGGGGAAGGCCAGGGCGTGCTGTTCCGCCATGAAGATCAGACCCCATTAACTATCAGTTTTGGGCTGTTACAGAGAGGGCCCTTAAGAGAATTGGTTTGTCTGGGGTCAAATTTGGCCCCCATTCCTTTAGGATTGGGGCCTGCTTTTACAGCAGCAGCCATTGGGTATCCTCACTGGGTGATTCAGCGTGTGGGCAGGTGGAGGTCGGGTGCGTTTAGAACTTACATCCGTCCCCTGCCTGTTTTAAATGGCCAGATTAATTGCTCTTTCCTTAGGTGCAGTGTTGAACCAAGGAAAAAAGAGAATCCTGATTTGTGGACACAGCATGGTGTTCTGGGTGGCCTACCAAGACAGGAGAATGCTGATTGGATCTCAGCTGGGCCTGAGTGCTGTGGCCACTGTCGAGTGGCAGGGACAGCGTGGCCTTAGATGGCTGGGCCTATTGCCACTCTTGTTTCGGGGAAGGACGGGTCTCTCTCACACATTTTGGTCATCCATCTTAGTGGTAATGACTTGGGTTTAGTGCAGGGAAAGGCCCTGTCACTGCAGGTAGCTGAAGACCTTTGGGTTATAAGCAGGCAATGGCTGGGCGTGCTTATATTTTGGTCTGAGATGCTACAACGGTGGGTATAGTAGGAGGTCTTAGATCCTAGGTCAATTGAAGGGGCCTGGCATAAGGCCAATAGAGCCATCAAAAAACCCTTCGGGGAAGGATTGGGGATTTGTTTGCCACACCCCAGAATTAGTACCGAATTTGCCCACCTCTACTGAGGCGACGGGGTACACCTGTCGACAGAGGGCAACGAGATCTTTCTCGATGACCTGCGGCAAGGGCTTTGGTTGGCTTTAAGCCACCTGTGGGGCGCAAGGGCCTAAGCAGAGGCTTGGCCCTTGAGGTGGCAGAAGAGTATTGGGAATAGGGAGCGGGCCGGTGAGTACCCAGTGGCACTTCCCCATGGGTGGGAAGACAGCATCTGCCAGCAGTGCGGTATGCTTGTGACAGCTACCATCACACAGGGATCCCCAGGGACATGGCCTTCCCTCATGCTGTACAGCTGGGGCGTTAGGTGCTTGATGGGGGGAATCCATTTGCCTGGCCAGCCGGGTTGCAGCCATTTCAGGGATGGCCTACACCCAGGGCTGTGGAGCTCACCCAGACAAGTCAAGGTGGAGGTCCAGGGATGACCCCGTGACTTGACCTGTAGCAGTTAGTTGGCCCTTGCTGTGGTGTTATGTTTAATGTTAAGTAAATAAATGGCCCTTTAGTTCCAAGCCTGTGTCTGTCTCTTCATTCTGGCTAGGGTTGCAATCAAGGCTCAAGTTGTCTTCAAGGCTCAGTAATCAAGGCTCAAACATGGATCAACATGCCCAAATCGTGAGACAGTTTTGTTCTAAAAGCAGCTGAAAAAAGCCACCCTGGCTACCCTATTGAACTGTTCTTCAGATAAATATAAGTGACTATAAAAGAACTCCTATGCTCTTAATGAAGTCAACCAATAACAACCTCATACTTGTACTCAGGCACTTGAACTCAGTATCCAGACACTAAGGAAAGAACAGATGGCTGTTTCCAGAGACTTCTTATACAGCTGAGTGTCATCTGCTATGGACAATATCATTTAACAGCATGACATAAAAATTTAAACAGCATCAGAACACCTCAAGATAGATCCCACACAATGGATGACATCTGGAACTACTTTCTGTACCATTCTGTTAAAAAATAACCAATGCTATTCCAGCACTATTTTTTTAAACCTACTGTGGTCTCTCACAGTTCATTCTAAACAGGATTGCTCTGTATGTGTTTTAACTAAATGGAATGTTCCACCACTGTACTAGATGATGCACAAAGGTCAACCAAATGAAATTCTTCTATCCATCTGCAGTCATCAAACAGAACAACCAAGACTTGTTGCCAGATTGATAATGTTCAAGGGAAGACATGACATCAAGAACAACCCACAGGTGGTCCATATTCTCTTTCCTTCAACAAAAAATTGCAGACCTTATGCCTACAAATAAAGAGGTTGGCAAATTTGTTGCATATTCCATTGACACACTCAGGACAATTAATAAGTAATATAGTATCATAATAATTTTACATACATTATCACAATAGGAAGGTAAACATTGACTATTATTATTTATTTAAGACATTTATTAGCCACCTTTCCACCTGGAGGATCTCAAGGCAGCTTACAATATAAAACAAAAATCAAACATAAAATTACATTAAAAACACAGTTAAAAACTGCTCAAATTTTGGATGGTTAAGCAAAAGCCATCCTAAATTTAAAGTCTTCAGCTACTTCCTGAAGATAGAGAGTGAGGGGGCCAGACACACTTCCCTAGGGCGAATGTTCCATAATAATCTTGGTAGTGTCTCCAAAAAGGAGCACTCTTGTGTACTTCTGAGCTTTTTTGTGTACAGCTGGGCTTCTTTGGTTGATTGCACAGTCAGAAAGGCCTCTCCCTGTGATCGTAACTTATGGGCAGGAACATAAGGGAGAAGGCAATCCTTCAGGAACCCTCCTCTCAAACTACATAGGGCTTGGGCTATGGACCAGATCAGTAGCCAGTAATTGCTGTACTATCAGGTATACATGTTCCCAGTAGCTGACCCAGACCAGCAGTCTAGCTGCAGCATTCTGCTGCTTTCTAATTAGCCCTAATTAGAGTGCATTAGAGTAGTCCAGTCAAGCTGTAACTAAGGCTAAATATGACCAAACCAGGAATGGGTGCAGCTGCTGCACAGCCGAAATTGGACAAAAGTACTCTGAGCCGCTGCAGGCACTTGCTGTGTCAAGCAGTACTCCGTCCTAAGCTGTGCACCTGATATTTCAAGGAGAATGTAACGCCATCCAAGCCAGGGATGATCTCACAGCTTTTACAGTGTACCTTCATTCACATTTCAATATCAATTCAGTTCTAAAAACAAACAAAGTCAAGACACCTTTAAAAATAATAGAAATGAATGAAATACAACAAAAATAAAACTGCATTCTGTAACATGAGAAATGTCTGCAGTTTTGGCAGGAGCAGTTTTACATTTAAATGCTAATTCTGAAATGCCTCCTGTGACAAACTGGGCAGACTGCCCAGTTGCATATGTTCCTAATATGCCTACTTCCAAAGCACTAAAAAGCTGATAGCCACAATTTCAACACTGCATGCCATAGAAAAACTTTACACTACAGATATGGGGATATTTAAGCAAAGGTCAAATAGGGCCAGGGCTTTTTTTCAGGGGGAACGTGGGGGCGGAGTTCCGGCACCTCTTGGAAATACTCGGCAATAGTGCGTGAAAATAATATGATTTCAAGGAATCCCGTGTGTTCTTCCTCATTTCCCTCTTGAGAGTTCCACCACCTCTTTTCCCAGAAAAAAACCCTGAATAGGGCTGTACAACTCTGAAGAGTATGACCCAAACAGACCCAGATGTGAGCAAACGACTAATACAGCTTTGTGTTTGTCATGACTAAAATCTATCGTGATATTAAAATCTTTTTTTAAAGGAGACATGATATGACAGAGATGAAAAGAGCAATCAATTATAATTTTGGTACCAAAAAGACAGATCATACAGGCTGATTTTAACAGTCATTCACTATGGGAACTGCAATTCTGTCTTGCGGCCTAGGATTCTCAGCATATTGATGAAACATTCCCAGAATTCATTGTCATGGCAGTAAACTAATATAAAACTCTGTGAGTTTGGAAACAGGAATACTATATTCTGCTGGAATAATGGTAGAATTTCCAATGATTTAAAACCATCACAGGGGTCAATTTTAAAAATCCACTAAGAAGAAAAAGCAAAATCTAGTTCAGCTATTTCAAATGTACCTGGATGTTGCTGCTGATCCTCTGTTTCCATTTCGTTTGGGAACTCAACTTCATGATACAGAACAGAAATGGATCCTTCACTGGAAAATGTCCTTTAACATTTCATGAAGTCATTCAATGAGTTTTCAATGGAGCAACTTTGCTTAGGATGGCATTGCAAGACCACTTTCATCCAAAATTACTGAAGAGTTGAAACTTTGAATAAGAAAATTTGCCAAAACGAGAAGGTATATTGTCGAAGGCTTTCACGGCCGGAGAACGATGGTTGTTGTGGATTTTCCGGGCTGTGTTGCCGTGGTCTTGGCATTGTAGTTCCTGATGTTTCGCCAGCAGCTGTGACTGGCATCTTCAGAGGTGTAGCACCGAAAGACAGGGATCTCTCAGTGTCAAACTGTGGAGGAGATGTTTGCAGGTGATTTTGTTAGAAGGATCTATGCATTCTAAAAATTGCTCTGCCCTGCTGTGAAATACCACCAACAGTTTTAATTTTCATTATAGATCATTGTAGTTTCAGAATACTATTACTGCAATAAACAGGATGAAAAAGAAAGGACCAGAACACTGTACTAGCTAGGAAGTTGAAATTTGGTACACAGTCCCTGTTTAACCTAACCGTCTAAAAGGTAGACATTTGAATATTTCTTATTTTAAAAGAGTAACTTAAAGCGTACGATGCTTCCAGATCCCCAATAAAGCTAAAATGCAGTGCATACCTACTGACATCTTAGAACAATTGGAAGCGGAATATTTTTGCATTTAACACTAAACATGTGGGTCATCATGAAATTTACCTCTCAACAGAGGTCAGCAAGCACAGAAAAGGCCAAGCTGTATATAAGCCTTAGTTACTAACTAGGTAATAAAAATTGTCAAGGTACTTACAAAATTAATATAAAAATGACACTGAATACACAAAAAATCCAGGACTAATTAGAATAGTGTGAAAATTGAATAGGGTTGCCAGATCCCCTTACCATCCCGATGGGAGGCTGGGGACCTGGCGCTTTCCTATCTTCTTGCCCTAGCATGCTCAACTCATCATCACCCACGTGATGACGGCACTTCTGGTGATGTCGCTTCCATGTGATATCATCACAGAGATGCAGAAGCACGTGCACACTTCACAGTGGGCCGATTTGGGCCCCAAATGGGTTGAGCTGGGCCTGTTTGAGGCCCAAATTGGTCCATTGTGAAGTGCACACGACGAGCCTCTGCACCTCCATGATGGTGTCATCCAGAAGCACATGTGCACTTCACAAATGGGACCAGTATTTTAACGTCATATAACATATAACAAAAATGCATAATACAAACTCTCCTTCCTAACAACAAAACACTCCAACAGAGAGAAAGCCAAACTATACATATGACATAAATCAGGCTTATGGCTGTTCCCAATTTGTTTACTTCATTCAAATCACAGTGGGATTTTACAGCCCAGACATATTTATGTTTGCTGAATAACAACATCTTGGACTATTTTCAGTCCAAAGAAGAAGGGTGATATACACATATCTATATCTATATCCATATCATCCGTATAAAAATGTTTGGAAAATTAACAATGCAGTCCTAAGTACAGTTACACCATTCTAAGCCCATTGACTTCAGTTGATTTAGAAGACTAACTCTACTTAGGACTGTACTGTAAAGCATGCCATGTATGTATTACAATAAAAACAGTATATAAACTGTAACCAAAATACTTAGAGACAAGAAAACATTTGTGCCAATATGCTTTCAGTCAAGCTCTTATTCAGTAAATTAAAAGAGTTAATGACTCAGCTGGATGAAATAATGAGTAGCACCCTTTTAAGTCTATTGAAGTCAATGGGATTGCATTGCAAAAGGACTAAGGTTATAACACTTTCTAAAGGACCTTAAAGAGAAACTTAAGGGACAGACACAATAATATTAGCAATGTTAATTTGTTTTTTTATCCTGAGAAATTTTCTTAATGATGCTGATGGATTTAGGAAACCACCCAGCACAAAAGAAATAATATGAGAGAACTTGTAACAGAGTCTTTAGGAAGGAATGTAACATTCCTGACAGATCTTAAGTAATAGTGCCATTCTAAACAGGTCTACTCAGAATCTTACTGATGTCTACTCAGTGGGGCTTACCTCCCAGGAAAGGACAGCACTACCATTCCACACATATGTCATTAATGCATACCAAAAACCCAGGGGAAGTGATACCCAGTGGTTCAGGAGTTACATGTGGCTTTTTGACAAGCCACCTGTGCTCATTTGACCATCATTCTTCAATGTGGCATCCACCCCACGTTCCAGGAAGTAGGCAAGGTCATTGCCTGATAGAGCTTTCATTTGGCAGATGGTTCACACATTGAAACAGCCTCTTTCGACAGGTGTGGAAGATGGGTAAGCCACAAGTCTACCTGAGCTGCAGCCTCAAGCCTCAGATGGAAGCAAAGGGTCCTGTCCCACCCTTTGAGTTTGTTGCTTCAGAGGATGTTCTCACAAGCCTGTGCAATGGGTGAAGCATGTGGGGTGCATATTATCTCTTCGTTTACATTAATATCCATAGTCAAACCTCTTATACCAACTTATCTACAACATTCAATAGGCATACCAATCTGCTTCTGCAACCTCCCCCCTTAGGTGTTTCTGGAGAATGCATTCACAATGATGTTCTCTTTCCATTTTATGTGCATCATGTTGAAATTATAATTCTGTAACTGAAGACTTCATCTTATCAGTTTACTGTTTGTACTCTTCACCTGGTTTAACCAGCACAACGGTGAATGGTCAGTACACTAAGTGATTTTCCTTCCCCATCGGTATGGTTTTAACTTACCTATGGCCGGGGGTTTTTTTCTGGGAAAAGAGGTGGCGGAACTCTCAAGAGGAAAATGAGGAAGAAACACATGGGATTCTTTGAAATAATATTATTTTCATGCACTATTGCCGAGTATTTTCAAGAGGTGCCGGAACTCTGTTCCACCATGTTCCTGCTGAAAAAAGCCCTGCCTATGGCACACACTCTTGTCAAACATTTCCTCTCAGTCAAAGAGAGGTGTTGCTCAATGTCTGCTTTCTACTAATGTAGAGGATGGGATGACGATTTGCATTTTCCCCAGTCTGACTTAGCATGGCTCCTATGTCAATATTAGATGCATCGGTGTAGAGAGTAAAGCGTTTCATGAAGCCAGAAGCCATTGACATGGCTCTGTGTTGAGTACTCTTTTCAGTTGGTCAAATGCAGTTCTCAGACTTCCTTGTCAACTTTCCCTAGTTCTCCTGTTGGTGTTAAAACTGCTCTCCATCAGGACTCTGCCTCCCAACTCTTGACACTTGATCTCTCTCTGCTAGAACTGAAAACAGACCTTCCTGTTTCCTGCTCAAGTTATCCAGTCAGATGTCTTGGAGTAGCTTGTTGCTCAAAGCTCTGTGATTCTGTGAGTGATAAACTCTTAACAGTCCTGCAGCTGTGTGTGTTCAGCCCTTCTTGGCTTTATAAAACCTACAATCCATCACAGGTCTATTGTCTACAACCACGCCCAACCTCTACACTCTAATTCCAGAATCGGGCAGCTGCCTAGAGAATAGAAAAATGGCCACAGAAAAGAAAGAGTAAAACCATTACCACAGCAGCTGACTGGGAAAATAGTGAGCTGGCTACAACGGGTGAGTGGTGGTATTACTCCCCTTTCTCATTGGCCTGCTAACTTTATGCCAGCATAGTAAGTGGGACTTTGCCCTCGTCAAGGATGCCAACTAAGCCGACTGCTTTTCCAGTCCTCTCTCAGCACATCTCTAACTCCACTATTTCTTCTCCCTTGTCCTGTCATAATTACAATGACACTGCAATCATACTGACAAGGTTCTCATGCTGTAACACCATTGTAAATTCATTATGTTGACATAAAGGGCTTGGGAGAATGCTATGAATATGTGTTAGGAGAATCCTAATGCTTATGTTCTATTTTATACCAATGAAGTAAACAAAAATTTACTATAGCTAATAAAGCATAATTCACCTTGAAATAAAGATACGTGAGTAAATATTTTTTATTACTCCAGGTCATTAAAGTCATACAAAAAAGTCTTGTACTATAACACAACTGACATTTTGGGTTTACTGGCCTGAAGTTATTAAGGGTCTCTATGTTGTATGAAAATATTTAAATAGCAAATAGCCATACCATTTACTGTACAATTCCTGGAATATACATTTTTCATGCAGCAACATTTTGCTTTTCCATATACTATCTAGTTTAGCAATTAAGTGTTCCATATACATTTCTTTTCAACAAAGACTGACCATTTGAGCAATAATAATCCATAATATTTTCGCTGGGAAAAAGGATTCCTAATGGTGCAACTAAATTACTACAACTATCAATGTGTTTACAAAACCCAATCTGGTACCTTGAATCTAAATTATTTTATATTGTTGTTCCTTTAATTGTAAACTGATTCTGACATTTTAAACTGCATTAAGGGGCATCATCTACAAATGTATCAAATCACTTCTACTAACAGACTTCGATTTGATGGTCCACTGAGAGAAAACTTGAGAGCATTCAATAGTGTCTCAAAATTTAAGTGCATAATGGAGCTGTATGAGAAGATAATTTTTATCTTATCAATATAGTATCCAGCATGGGTCATTAATCAAATAAATCAAATCATAAATTATATGAGAGACTGTCTAATTCAATATAATGCAAAATTATTTGATGATTTTGTTTTAAATGTACCTGTTGAAAAAGTAGCATCTTGTACATCCAAATTTTAATGAGGAAATAAACTAAATATGATTAAAGTATAAGTAATTTATTCTAGCTAATACAGGATTCAATATGTATGAAGAATTTCATTTCAGTACCCTATATTTGAAAATAAACGTATGCTGTGATAGCTAATTTTTCAGCAGGTCATGCTGGTCTGTTGAGGTTGGGCGATGGGCCTTCAGTATTAGCAAAGAGCCACAGTCCCTGCAATGCCACTATGATCATGTTGTAAGGGATGCTTAAGAACAACATAATTCTCAGTTCATATTACCCATATCTTGCATTTGAAAGTCACTGAAAGAGCCTTTCTTAATGTCCATCCACTCCCAAAATCCTGAACCTGTGATACTGTATGTCCAAATCCATTTTGTGTTGGAAAGTTATACACCAACAGGTCCAAGATTAATACCAAGTTGTCAAGGCCATAGCTAGAACTATATGAGAACAGTTGCCAGATATGACCAAGAAAGTTATTCAAGATACCTTCACACACAAAAACAGGACTAGCCTGGCCCCATAACTAGATAGGCCACAAAGAGAGTCTAGAGGCCTAGAACAGAATAACTTTGGAGAGGGGTATGAAACAATGGAGTAACACAGTTGTATTGCCTGCCTCGTGTAGATTAGAAGAGTCGTCTAACTTGTATTAATATATACAATGTGCTAAGGCTCATTGGAGTATCTGAGAATAATGATAGCCAAGAATTTGAGACTTTGAAACGGGATAGACAGCTATTGTTAAGAGAAGGTTTTGAAAACCTATAAATATGACAAGCTTAACTGATTGAGAGTTGCCTGTGGCCTTTGTATCTTTGGGTAAGATACTTTTTTGGATACATGTAATTGCTGTCCTTTAATGATCTATGTAGTTATAATGGATAGTATGATTGTCTGTTGATTGGGTTGATATTAAGAATGCTGATTCATTATTTTGTAATACTAAAGGCTTAAAATGGATGCAGAGACTCCATAATTGTATTACTTATGTACAATACCTGGTAACAAACCTGTGGTGTACCTCTAGCTAGGAGTTAACTGATTTGATGTAGGAAAGCTAACTAGACTCTCAAGGCTTCTTAAGTGCACGCCTATATCTGAATCAGCTGTGACCAGAGTCATCTAGAACATAATGTAACTATGGTGCTACTGAAAATATGGAAACTGGAGCTAGACTAGCATAATTAATCTTCTTATCCTTAATACCATTCCTAAGAATTATATCAGAAATGTGATTATCTACGAACCATGCAGAGTTACTCCAATCTAAGTGCATTGAAATCAGTGGGAATGGACTGGAGTAACTTTGCATAAGTTTATGCTGTGAGTTCACTATCTCTTCAGTTTGCAACTGAAATTCCAAATGCGCAGTAGATCAGGAACTTAGAACCCAAGAGTGATTTAGATGTCCTGTGATTAGGCATAGCTGCTTCTGAATGGCTGACGCATGGTCTGGGAAGGCCTCACCTGTCACTGGTTAATGGTTTTTAGTGGTATAAAGAGGATGTTTCAGTGTCAGAAGAGTGTGGGATTTTTTTAAGTACAAGAACTAGAAAATAAGGCATACTCTTCGTTTTGAACAGAAACTTAGAAGTGTTCATCATGACTGCATAATTTTTTATTAAAGCACACCAGCTCTACACAAGCTCCTCTAGTCAAAACTGATAGCAATCCATCAAGAAGAGAAGCAAGAATTGTTTCTTCAGTACTGCACTGGGAAGAGACACGTTATATATAATCTAATTACAGAAATCAGAACTCTGCCAGGAGACCAAGAAATATTTTACATTCATGGGTTAATGTGCCATTTCTGAGGAGTCGCCATGATCGCAACAGATTCGGCTCGGCACCCATGCATTTCACATTGTCCGAGAAGTTTCGAATTGGTGTCCTGCATTTTGTTTCACAAGCCCTGGTTTTGCTGCATGCTTTGTGGGCTTTGGAATTCACGTCACCCTTTTTTAAAAAGTTTGCACATGTGTTGTAACTTTGTGACGTTACCACTTGAAACCCCACCCTTCTTTATGCACATCAATACTGCATCTTTGTGCAGCCATTTTCACATCCTAACTTTTCATGTTTGAAAATAGAGCTGAGGGGTGTTGAGAACTGATTGTCCCTGCCCAGCAAATTTTCCGGCAACCATTGGTCTCACGCAATCACGTGAATCCTGAATGGATGGGGTGTGGTGATCTGTTTGGGAAAAGACTCCCCATGTTTGTTTGAACGCCATTTTAACTCTGGAACATTACTGTCTTTTAGAAATACAAAAAAAATTACAGAAAAAGCTGACGGGGTGCTGAGGAGGGTGGGTTTTATTAGATCCACACAGACTAATCAGCTTAAGGAAAAGGAAAGGGTGGTGTAGAGAAGCAAACAGGTCAAATGTGATGATGGAAGCTTAAGAGGAAGCTGTAGCAGCAGGATGCAGGGGTGGAGGGGGATGCAAGGATGGGAGCCAGAAGAGAGGAGAGGCTGAGCGGAGGCCTTGCCGGAGGGAGAGTCTCTCGTGCCCCTTGCTCATTCCTAGCCTTCCACCCTCCTTCGCTCTGGGCCACAGATAATCCCCAGTTCACAAACTCACTGGCACTTGGCGAGGGCAAGAGGCAGCTGAGCGAAGATTAAAGTCAGCTCAGCTCCAGACCACACACCAAGCACCTAGAGTTCTGCACAGCTGAAGCCCTCCCCCTGATCAGTGCTGCCCACTAAGCCAAGCCCGAGTTCTTTGCTCAGATGGAGGCTCCAGGGTGTAGAGGGCAAGCGCACACACTAACATCCTGCGACCACGGCCCTACCCGCCTCCCTCCCGCTCTGCGCTCTGCTTTCCCTGTTCAGCCCAGGCCAAGGGGGTGCTGGGCTCTCTGCTGCCAGCCAGCCGGGCAGGCCAGTACGCTTTGCTGCACTGCCACCAAATGCTGAAACATTAAAAAGGGGGATGGACAAAGCAGTCGGGGAGCTGAGGATAGAGGGTATGGTCAGATCCGCACAGACCAATCAGCTCCAGAGGAAAAGGAGGAGAGAAGCAAAAAGAGGACAGAAATGTTCACACTGGCATTAATTGGGCCAACCGCAAGTAGGCAGCGGGTTCAAATTAATGTTGTGGTATGTCTGCAGGGGGGGAAAATTGGGGATACTGCGGACTAAGAGCAGCAGTGTGTCCCATGACTAGCTTGCAAGTGTGAAACCTCTGGAAACATGGGACGTGAAACAGGTGTGGAAACGCTGTAAAGTACGAGTGTGAAAAGTATCCAAGGTTAACGTTGTTAGACAAGCCATGTGACTTCTTTAAGAAAACCTTTAAGTTCTGGCCATGAACCTGAGTTTTTGTTCTTAATAACAAATTTCATGATGGAAGGCTGTGAACTTGATCAAGAAATTTTCTTTCCTTATTTCCACTTTTGACTTATTTCCACTTTTGACATTAGGAACTCTGACAAGCCCTCAATTTCTGAAGCAGATCAAGTGAAACGCTTAACAGTTGACTCTGGTAATTATTTGTGAATTATTTTGCCTTCTAGTATTTTTCAGACACTAAACCATCACCACAGCATGAGAACTCATTGCCTTAAAAACAGCAGCATGGTGGGAGCCAATGGCAAATAGACACACACACACACACACACACACACACACGAGAACTTCAGAACATGTTCTTGATTTCTGTTAATGAAAGAAAAAGTATTTCTTGTACTAATGAAATAGCTGCCTCTGTAACTGCTGTGGGACTTGAAGAATTCTCACAGGTAAGGTTTCTCCCAACACATTACTATAGTAATGGGAGAAGCCTCTTTGCCACACAGTTATTAAAAAGCAAAGGAACATTCTTCAGAGCCTTGCTTTGAATAAGCACCCCTGAAGGCCTTTAGCACCCACAAGCAACAAACTGATTGTACTTAGCTATCACTCCCTGTGCAGCATAATTAATTTTTCAACTGTAAGCTGAGAAGTAGTCCAAGGCTTCAAATAACACATTTATTGAGGAAGTGAGGGTCCACTGCACATCCCCGCTGGCTATGCCACCATTTGTCATAGCAACAATGGATACAAGAATAAAAACAGCTGCCTAGGAAATAGTTTTCTTTCTAGTGCACACATCCTTTATTTGTGACTCATTTTGAGTTGCATTTTTTTAAAATGATGACTGTGTTTTATCTTCATTTGTTTTGATCATCTCTGGAGTGAGTTTGTGCAGGTTTACTACCTTTATCTCTACCCTATCTCTCTTCCCACTACAATAGCTTACTCTCTGGTGGCTCAAACCTCTTTCAGATATTGCATACTAAAGTTAAATCCAAGCTCACTACTGTCTTACCTTGGCCTTATTTCTACTCACTTCTTAACTTCCTTGGAGTTCTACATATTGGCACTACAACTTTATCTGATGACAATGCCTATACCCACCATAAGGATTTTTTTTAAAGGTGGAAATGTTTCCAGGCAGAACTTCTGGTCCATCTGTGAGTGCTTGTATGCCAGCTCTAAAAATACTGAGATGAATTTTACATGTACTCATTTTTCATCTAAAAAATATTCATGTTTTTATAAATGCACCACCATGTGGTAAAAGAAAAGTAAAGCTACAAATATCAGCTGCTGTTTTATCACTTGAGGACGTTAACCACAGAGTATAATAGAATTGTAGCTTTGGGAATAAGCGTTAGAATAGTTACACATGATTTTTCAATACACAAACATTGTGTCCTGAATCTGTAGGATGCCATACAGAAATTAGCCTGGCCATGAACTGTCACATGAAAGAACTATAGGAACCATACTTGAAGAAACAGTACCTTGAACAAGAACAGGCCAGAAGAAACCATCTGTTATAGTCTGAACTCTGCAGCTGGTTATGCTTGCTTCTGCATGAGCAATACAGGATTTTCTTTTGCTTCACTGTCACAGAACCTAAGCTCATCTTGCTTCCCAGGCCATTTCCCCAGTCTACATCAGTCTGTCACATTGGTGGGAAAGCAATATTTTATACAAAGGAAATGTTTACACTAAAAATTATCCTACTTCCAGTTAATAGCAAGAAGATTGCACAAAGGAAAAATAGATTGAATGGGGTGTGAAACAGCCACACTGTCAGGCTCAGGCACGCCCCACCCCTCACGTGTCTCTTTCTGCCGGGGTGGTGCTCACTCACCACCTGCCTGACTTCTACTTCTTGGCCATTGGGTCTACTCCACCACTGTTGGCCCACTAGCCCCTCTTAGCTGCCAGGATATTGCCTCCTGAAGGTCTCAGAAACAGGGTGCTTGGGCCCTGGGTATTTAGAATCATAGAATCATAGAGTTGGAAGGGGCCATACAGACCATCTAGTCCAACCCCCTGCCCAGTGCAGGATCAGCCTAAAGCATCTCTGACAAGTATTCATCCAGCCTCTTCTTGAAAACTGCCAGTGAGTGGGAGCTCACCACCTCCCTAGGTAGCTGATTCCACTTTTGAACTACTCTGACCATGAAAAAGTTTTTCCTAATATCCAGTCGGTACCTTTGTGCATGTAGTTTTAGCCCATTGCTTCGCGTCCTACCCTCTGCTGCCAACTGGAACAGCTCCCTGCCCTCCTCCAAATGACAGCCTTTCAAATATTTAAAGAGGGCAATCATGTCCCCCCTCAACCTCCTCTTCTCCAAACTAAACATTCCCAAGGCCCTCAGCCTTTCCTTGTAGGGCTTAGTCTCCAGACCCCTGATCATCCTCGTCGCTCTCCTCTGCACCCTCTCGATTTTGTCCACATCCTTTTTGAAGTGAGGCCTCCAGAACTGCACACAATACTCCAGGTGTGGCCTGACCAAGGCAGTATAGAGAGGGGCTATGACCTCCTGCGATTTCGATGCTATGGCCCCTTTGATACAACCCAGGATTGAATTAGCCTTTTTTGCCACCACATCACACTGACTACTCATATTCAGTTTACAGTCCACTCTTACCCCAAGATCCCTTTCACATATACTACTGCCCAGAAGTGTATCCCCCATCCAGTATTTGTGCTTCTCATTTTTGTCGCCCAGATGTAATACTGTGCACTTGTCTTTGTTGAATTGCATCCTATTCACAGCTGCCCACTTCTCCAGAGTATTCAGGTCTTGTTGAATTTTAATTCTATCTTCTTGGGTGTTTGCTACCCCTCCCAATTTGGTATCATCAGCAAATTTAATGAGCAGCCCTTCCACTCCTTCATCCAGATCATTTCCCAGGGGCCCCTCTATAACCCTGAGTAGACCAACCTCCACTCCGCAAGCAAGCTAGCCCAGCCAGCCCCTACACTCTCCTCTCAACCTCCCACCTCCACTTGTGGGTGGACCTCCATTTTATCCCCTCACCATTCCCAGGCACCACCTCCTAGCCCCACCCCCAACAGCTTAGCTGCTGCTCTGGCTGCCTTAGGTAGCCACCGCTGTGCCTGCTTTGCCCCCAGCCTCTTCTGGCCCTTTTCCATCCCCTCTAGCCTGTTTGCTGGGTTGTTGGGCTGTAGTTCCTCCCGTGCCTGCCACTGGGTTGGGGTGCAGCCCTGTGCCACTGGTGCTGCCCATGATCTGCTGCCTGTGGTGGCATGGGCCCCCTGTGCCCTCTTCCTCCAGCTAGGCTGGGCTGCTCTAAGGGCCTGGCTGGGAAGCAGACAGTGGCTAGGACCCAGGAGCTGCCATCTAGCCTGCCTCCTGCTGACGAGAGCTTGTCAGCACCTGGGCCATCTAGCCTGTCTCCTGCTGATGAGGGCTTGTCAACACCTGGGCCCTCTTTGGCGTTCCAATTCTCTTTTGGTGCCTTTGCTGCCTGTCTCCTCCTTGTCGCTGCTTGTTTCCTCCTTGTTGGGTGAGTGTCAAGGGTGGCAAGGCTGGATGATGGGGCTGCCAGTCTGGGTTCTGGGTGTGGCTCTGGGAGGGTTCCCGGGTCCGGCCTGGTCGCCGGACACACACACTGACAATATCATACAGCCTGCATTGAATTCCAACTGCAGAAAGACATAAATCAGCTCCAAGGTCAACAGAATGTATAAGGCTTTCGAGAATCATTTCATGCACTTATGAGCACAGTGGATCTCTGAAAAAAATGCTGTCCAAAGTAAATCCTAGAAGTTTCACGGGGAGCTTTGTGACTAGATCTGAGATAGAATGATCACCACTCAAGAGCCAATCCTGTGCTCAGTTGATACAAGCCAAACACAAGTGTACAAAAGCTTCAGTTGTATCTGCACAGTTTCAGCTCATCAGAACCAGGGAGGGAAGGAGTAGGAGGAACACCTTTGCTGAGGGCACTCTGTTCCCATAGGGCTCTTGGCTGTCACCCTCTGGCTCATTCCTCAAGCCACGCTCAAGCTTTTATGCCCTTTGGCTCTTTAGCCCACATCTCCAGAAAAGCTAGCCAATGAGGCCTTCACTAGCTAGTCATTTGTAGTTGTTGCTTGTTTGTTTTTTTACCTCATTTATATCCTGCCTTTCTTCCCAATGGGGACCCAAAAAGGCTTACATCATTCTCCTCTTCTCCATTTTGTTATTGTTGTTTTCTGGTTACCTGATATAGTGTTTTTTCTGGTTACCTGATATAGTGTTTTTTCTGTTGTTAGTAACTTTGGGTTCCTGCAGGCAGAAAGGGAGGGTCCTAAATAAATAAACCAGTTTGTGCCCTCGGGCTAACTTGACAGTTAATTTCAAATTACCACACTGACATATAATACTAAGGCATTACCAACTATATGGCCTGAACTGGATAGCCCTAGTGAGTGAATCTGATCCCATCAGATCTCAGAAGCAAAGCAGGGTCAACATTGGTTAGTAATTGGATGGGAGACCTGCAATAAAGAACAGGTTGCAGAGGCAGGCAATACCAAACCACCTCGGTTAGTCTCTTGCCATTAAAACCCTGCCAGGGGTTGCCATAAGTCAATTCTGACTTGAGGGCACTCTCTACCACCACACCAACTATATAGTCATACCTTATTCTACCCAAAGAACTAAAACTCTTTAAAGATTAAAAAAACGAATCTGAAAAGCAGCAGCCAAACATAACAAGTTCAGTCTGCAAGATAATGACTTTTTAAAAATTTTGTACTTCTCAACATGACACAGTAATGAGCCATAAGGTCCATTATTGAAAGAGCAATCACAACAAGCATGGATTTCCTACCGTCTTACTTGTTCTTGTACAGTAATTATAATAAAATTCAAAGGGCTTATTCAGTTAATGTTTAGAAGTACTGTGAGGAATCACAGCTGCTTCCAGGAATTATATATCTACCCATGCTCATTTTTGTAGAATTTTTATATAAAAGGATTACATCAGTGCAAAAAACAAGAATAGGAAATTCCACCGTCCTTTCTAATGATAACAGCAAAATTGCTGTATATATAATGTATGGCATTAAACATTTCTTGAAGACAACCAAAAGGGGATTCCAGATTTTCTAGCTTCTTTTGCTCTTAAATCTCTCTTCTCTTGGTTCTGCCCCATTTCTTTCTCACAAGGGGGTGGCTGCCATTGAAAAGCGAGCATACCAGGAGTCTCATGATCATAACAGCAGCCATGATCAGCTGGCCACGGAATTTACCCATTTCAGCTAGTGGTGAGACAGAGCACTGCATTTTTGGACAAAAGTAGGACCCCCCACAATTGCAGACAGAGTAGGGAAAGTAAGCTAGTGGGAAGGGGACGTAGACCAAGAAGGAAGAGGCAATGCCAGAAGAAAGAAATGGTGAAACTAAAGAGAACCCTCACGGGAAGGAACAACAATTACAAATTAATAAACAACTCTATTATAAGTGCCCAAAGGGCCATATGTATCTCTTATATAAATAAACCAATCAGTGAGATGACCAATTACAATTTATACAATGATTCTTCCTTAAACTTGAAAAATACAAAGGTCCAAACAAAATGTGTCCTGTATCTTCTTTAAATAAAGTAGCATTCATGCACAGCTATGTCCACACATGGTAAGGGAATCCACGGCTGCACACCCAAGAGAACCAATTTGTGTGTGGCATAACTTCTCCTGCTAGGAGCGCATAGTTTTGCATACTTTATAAAATGACAGGCATGGCAGTCTTTGTATGTGGGATGCGCATTAAGGCTACTCAGGACTAGGATTGTAAAAAATACATATTTTGAATTAAAAACAACATTGTAGAGGTTCCTCTTATCCAGCATTTCAGAGTTAGCAGCACTCGGAGACTGACTCTCGTGTAGCAATTCTTTGTGTTACACAGGACAATCAACAGAGTGATTTACTGCAGAAGGAAGCCTGTTGGATCCATATGTTGAGAACTTTATAACCATTAGGGCTTAATAGTGATTACTTTGAGTTGTTTCCTTTGATGTGTAATTTGAGTGTCCCTTTAAGACCAAGTCAAGCCATTGGGGGCAGCTCAATATAAACGTTCCTTACTTATTGCAATGGCGTGCTTTAGAAGATACAGCCGCCCTGCTAAAGAAGATACAGCTGCTCAGGTCCAGGAGTGAATAACTGTTACAGCGTTTAAGGGTCTACCACACAGGTTTGTTGTTGATATCTGCTGACAATTGTATATTATGATGAATTTGTATAAATTGGATGTCATGTAAAATTGCTTATGGTATAGTATGTAAGATGTTTGTTTTGCAGTGTTTGGCCACGCCCCTGAGGAAGATTCTGTACGAAATCTGAGCTTTTCAGCCGGCCCCAGATTGGGTGTGCAGCCGTGGATTCCCTTACCATGTGTGGACATAGCTGTGCATGAATGCTACTTTATTTAAAGAAGATACAGGACACATTTTGTTTGGACCTTTGTATTTTTCAAGTTTAAGGAAGAATCATTGTATAAATTGTAATTGGTCATCTCACTGATTGGTTTATTTATATAAGAGATACATATGGCCCTTTGGGCACTTATAATAGAGTTGTTTATTAATTTGTAATTGTTGTTCCTTCCCGTGAGGGTTCTCTTTAGTTTCACCATTTCTTTCTTCTGGCATTGCCTCTTCCTTCTTGGTCTACGTCCCCTTCCCACTAGCTTACTTGCCCTACTCTGTCTGCAATTGTGGGGGGTCCTACTTTTGTCCAAAAATGCAGTGCTCTGTCTCACCACTAGCTGAAATGGGTAAATTCCGTGGCCAGCTGATCATGGCTGCTGTTATGATCATGAGACTCCTGGTATGCTCGCTTTTCAATAGCAGCCACCCCCTTGTGACCCATCCTTCCACCTCCATGGAATCCCAGCAGATCAGGCACTGGGTCACACAACCTACCCTGCTTCTCCACAAGAAGCATATCTTCTACCAAACTCATCATGATGTTCAAGGAAAGGACAGGAGCAATGTAAAATTGCATAATACCATGATTAAACAACCCTGCCATTCTGCATTATGACAGATTTCCATTAAGAAATCTCAGGCAATGTTAGGGGAAGGAAAAAAAGAGAAACGTGCCACAGAGCCATAATACCAAAGCAGCACCTTGAAAGAGAAGTGTAAGTAAGTTATGGAATTTATTGCCACAAATCATGGTAGCAGGCACTACTTTATATGTATCCATGCATAATGCATTTAGGTTATTTGTAAATTATTAATAATAATATATAAGGATGTATTAGACAAAACCATGAAGATAAGGCATATGAATGACTATTAGCCACGATAGCAAAAACCTGAAAAGTTTTCTAATGATTACTAGACTCTTGAGGTGGATATCTGCATCATGTCCCACATGAGCTTCCCAAGTTTGTCTGACTGATCACCGTTAGCAATAACATGGTGAACTAGGTGATGCCTTTATCTGCTTATGTAAGGCACCTGTTGTTGTTTTTTTTGAAAATTTTTATTATTTTTTAATATCTAACATAAAAAACTACAAAAGACTACACAAGTATAAGGGGGAGGGAGAAAAAAAAGGAAGGGGAGGACTGGGAAAAGGGAAAAGCAACATACAAACAACAAACACTACACTACATGTCTTGTATTCCCTTCATGCTGCAATTTTTCTTAAAAGTTAACTTTCTAATATGCTATCAGGTTGGTAGATCTTATACAATACAGACTATATTCAGGATCAGGACTTCTCCCCCCCCCCCCCCCCGCGTCTCGGTCTCAGTTCTCTCTGCGTAGCTGGAGCAGCTGCGCCCGCTCTTTCTTCCCCCCCACTTTCCCCTTCAGACTTCGAACTTTCTTCTTGCTGAAACTCCTGATGGTTGAACAAAAAGTCTGTCAGCTGCGCGTCCGATGTAATCTTGTAAGTTTGATCCTTATATCTGAACCAGACGCCTTCTGGAAACAGCCACTTATATTTTACATCACATTTCCTCAAGAAAGCCGCAAGTCCTTTATACTTGAATCTTCTTTTACGAGCCAAAAATGGAACATCCTTCAATATTTTAACCTTATTGCCCAAATAATCCAAGTCCACATTGTACGAATTATATAAGATGGTGTCCCGAATCTTCTTAGATGAAAAGTCAATAATAATCTCGTGAGGCAGCTGACGCTTCGTTACATACTTTGAAGATGTCCGCCGGACTTCCAAAATATCGCTTTTTAGCTCTTCTTTAGTTGCCTTTGCGAATGGCGCCAAAAGTCCAGACACCAAATCTTTTAAATTTTCACTTTGCTCTTCTTTTACATTTTGGAGACGCAGTACCGTTTGGGCATGGTCCACTTGTAATCCTATTATTTGATTCTCCAAAAGCTTCACTTCCTTACTTGTTGCTTTCATGAGTACTGCGTTCTCGTGTGCAGACTGCTCTGCTCCGGTCGCTGTTTCTTTAATGGCTTTCACTTCGCTCTCCACTGTATCAACCTTTTGCCCCATTTCATTCAGTTTCGCAACAAAGGGCTGCACAGCATCGAAGACTACTTGTTTCACCATCTCTTCCAAAGTTTCCCCCTTCCCCTGTAACGTCGTCATCACCGATTTACTCATTGCTGGGCTCTGCTTTCTCGTCGCCATCTTAGGGGGCGGGGCGCCAACTAAGTTCCGAAACTCGGTGCAGGGGAAGAAATCCGCACCTTTTTAGCTTCAACTCCCACCAATCCTTCGCATACACTTAAATCATAAGGGATTCGCTTACTTACAGGCTTTCACCTTAAATCTGCTTATTGCCGTTCTCCTTGGCCCGGCAGCACACGGAGTGCTGCGCAAGTCTGCCAGCCTCCATTGGAGCAAACGGGCAATTTACCCCCTGCAATGCTTCCAGGGGGTTCTTCCCGCGGCGCCCCGGACCCTGGCTCCCTCACTGGGAGTCCTGGGGGTTAACCCTCGCGGGTCAACCATCCGGTCAGGCTGCTCAGACGGTTCCTCCCGAACCTGCGGAGAGGAGCGTCTGACATGGCTGGGAAAACGAAACCGACTTCAACCTATCAGCCGTAAGGCACCTGTTTTTATGTTGCACTCTGACCAGCAAAGATACACAAGAGCATCTCATTTCCCCTCCCCCAATATCCCCTCTTTCCCTTCTCTGAAAGCTCCTGTAGACTCTCCTCTTTTTCTGCTCCTGCTTTTCACTTTTTCCTGCTTTTTAATCGTAGAGATTTTTCTGCAACCCTTGGGGTTCCCTCTAGGTTGCAGATGTCATATATAAATCAAATGATATGTTAAAAAGAAAGACAGCTCATTCCCTGGAAATCTAGTTGGTCTTTAAGGTGCTGCTAGACCAAGACTGACAATGATATGAGTTACAATGAGAACATTGAGTGTAACTAATATACAGCAATTGTATTTATTAGTTCTAATACATTAGTGTAAATACATAAGGGGGACCATAAGTGAGCGTGTCATTTTTCTCTTTGGAGTAGTTGCCAAATTTTCCCCCTGTTTAAACAGCTATCCACATTACAGTAGACCCTTGCTGTTCGTGGATTTATGACTCACAGTTTCAGTTATTTGCAATGTAATCACACGTTGCAATCTCCGGACTGTTTTTACTCCCACAGCACCATCATTGTAAGCATTACATCATTAATTTTTGTAAGAAATGTTGTTATTTTGATATTGGGATTCAGCAGAACCCTGCCTCCCAGTTATTCGCAGATTACTATATACTAGAAAAGTATATGCTGCTGCAGGTGGGTGGCAGCAATGAAGACAACACAATACAGGTTCTGTCTGCCTTACACCTAATTTGCCAACATCAGGACATCATTTTTAATATAACTCATTACAAATGGTGCCACATTTCTTGCTTTCAGACATAGTTTTTTTTTTAAAGTGTATTTTTCCAAATAAATCTACTATAAGTTTTCAAATCTCTTGGGATGCCTTTTATGAGATATAAACAAATAGGCACAATAGGGAATTGTGTTTTATTGCTATCCTTGGTTAACATCTTATTCCTCAGGGGGATCCTTGAGATCCCAAATTCAAGTCCTGTTAAAACAATTTTCTATACAGCTGCATGCCAAATGAACACCTGAAATCCCTCATTCTTCAAAGACCAAAGCAAAAATCCATGGGAATTTTTTTGATAGAGCAAGGTGGATTAAAAGGGATGGTTGATGGGCAAGAACTAAGTAGTTCTTTCTGTGCACTTTGTCAATAACAGAAGGCACATAATGATAACAGAAGCTCCATTTGTAAGCTTCTATTCCTACTTGTATCTGACAAAGGGATCTTTGACACTTGAAAGCTTATACCCTGGAAATCTTGTTGGTCTTTAAGATGCTGCAGGACTCAGATCTTACTATGAACTTTAATACTCTCTCAACACTTCATCACTTCTTTATTATGAGTTTCACAGTGCTGTGCTGGCATGAAACCAGTACTGGCCATGAGAAATATCCAAGTAATTTGTCCAGTCCTCCTTGAAAAGGAAAAAGAATGGATAGTATATATCCAGCTGCTTTTCTTCCAGTAAACCCAAGAATATATAGAAGACTACGAACTGTGTTGTTTGAAGCATCACAACTATTCAAGAATGAGAAATGGTACAAGATAGAACTATAAGAATGATAAAGTTTCAGGTGGGTAGCCACAGATAGAATAGCAAGATTTGAGTCCAGTAACCTGAAGACCAACAAGATTTTCAGTGTATAAGCTTTTGAGAGTCAAAGCTCCCTTCATCAGATACAAGTGGAGATCCCTGAGCCTTTATATCCCAGCCAGGAGGTGAGAAGGTTGTCACTTATTCAACCACATATAGCAAGGTCTAACATTCAGATAAACTTATCATGTAAATACAAGGGACATGATTTTAACTTGGGACTCCCTTCACCATTTACAATTAGAGTTTCAAGGACTGTTATCTTTTCACAGAATAGTAATAAACATCCCAGGAATTATTTCTACATTTATCATATAAAGGGACTGAAAATGTTTAAGATGTTTGAACATAAAAATAAAGTAGGTTCGTTACTTGTGAACCATCTGAGAAGTCCATGAAGCAAAGTATAGATTGCTGTGAAGATAATTTGTAGCTGGAGCAATATAAAAATGTGCATTGTTCTAATATCAAATTAGGGATGTTTAAATTATTCCAGTCAATGAAAGAAAAACAATCATATGATAAATCAAATGTTGCATGCAGAATCTGAAGAATTTTCACAAAATTAGAGTCCATGATTGGGAGGGGAGGAGCCACAACAAATAATCTTTAAACACAGCCTTACTGTTTTTCCACACGATCCTATTTCTGTGGGTTAGAAGCAAAAGATCTTCGGGTTTCATTGCAGTTCCACACGAGAACGTGCTCAATTCGATCCAGAATCGGGGGGGGGGGGTTGCCTATTACCCCGATTTTTCACAATTCTGATTTTGCCCGAAGTTTTTCTAAGAGCGCTGCTGATCCGGGACTTGTCAGATGTGGAAAGTACTCTCTTCAGTTTCCTCCCTCCTTCGAAGTGTTTCACATGACAGTGTTCCGAGGCTCATTGACTGGTCCAGTTTTTATTGACAGCCGCCTAGCTCCTCGCCTCCATCCCCTCCTCCCCTCCTCTGACTCAGTGGTACATTGCCATTTGGTTAGATGGTGATCCAAGCTACTTGATTTTTGATAAAGTGAGCAAAAACATTGTCTCAAAATCCCTGAACTGTACACGCATCTTTTTTATGGAGGGGGAATACAAGTGCTACGCTGAATCGATCAAATGTTGACTCCATCCTTTTACCCAAAAATATTTGTTGAACAATTGTATACATGGTCACAGTGGCAGTCGGTAGACTTTTAGTTCTAATGGATAATTGAGGCAATACAGAACTCCATGCACAGAACAGTATCCCGGGATTCAAAATCCCACATGACAGGAGGCAGCCAATTGGAATCCTTTTTGTCTGGGTGCCAAATTGTGAACAGTGATCACAGGTGATTGCATGACTGTTAACAAGAAGGATAGGTGGAGGGGAGCAGTAGGGCTAGTGGTGGACGAGATGTTTCATGGAGAGAGGGAGAGACTTTAGATTTGATAGAGTTATGGGGAGAGGAGAAAGTGTAGGAGGCGCTTTCCATTTGCCATCGCAACATAGACATCTATAAAAATCGCCAAACAAATGAAGGAAAGGGGGTCACCACAGGACTGCCACTGAATGCAGAACAAAATCAAAGGCACTCCAACAAGAGTATAAACGAGTAGTGGCCCACAATAGCAGATCGGGGAATGCACCGGCATCCTGTTCTTTTTTCCAGGAGCTAGATTGTATATTCTGTGGAGACGCAAGTATAAAGCCAAAACACGTGGCTTGGAGCCTCTCGTAGTGGACTGTCTCTGCGCCGATGCTGCAGAATCACAATGTCATGGAGGGTTCAGAAGAAGTTTTCTCCCATGACTTTCCCACCATAAATGTGGCAGACCTCAGTACAACCTCAGCATCAGACCACGGTAAGTGTTCTTGCGAACGTTATTATGGGCACCATTAGATTTCTTTTATGTTTTCCTCTTATTGGCGCGGCTTATGGCCAGATGACGGATTGTGACCAGATCGTGGCTGCTATGTAAGATGACCAATGAGGCGATTTGGGTAAAATCCAGCTCAGGAAGGTATCAGGGTTGTGGGGTCAGCTGTTGAAAAGGGATCAAAGCACTGTGCCTTTGAGAACAGAGGATGCTCAATGGGACTAGCATAGGCACATGCACTGGAGTTTTATGCATGCCACTACTATCAGGACACATCAATCTTATATTTTCAGCTTCCAGTTCTGAGGAACGATCGATCGATGAAGATCAAACACCTGACCTAGAGGGCATCATTGAGGAAAGGAGAGGAAGAAACGGTTGTGGTGAGTACTAAATTTCTGCAATTCATTGGCGCTCTCTCCAAAAAGGCTTTGCTGAACAGCACCTGAAATCCACAATAGTCAAAAGAAAACATTTCTGTGGTAGAAGCAAAAGCATAGAATTTTTTTTTTTTTGAGATAACAGGTTTTCCATATGATCCATAGGAACCTGGCGGTGCTGCATTACAGACTGATCGGTCTTCTGAGGATTCAAACAGTGAGTATGTGAGAAATTAAGAATTAATCTCCTGAATGTGTAGGGAGCCATTTTGGTGTGTCTGTTATGATTGCGGGACTCTGATCTTGAGAGCTGAGTTTGATTTTCCATGCCTACCCCTGAATGCGGGTTGTTGACCTATGGCTAGTCACAGCTCTCTGGAGTTCTCTCAGCTAAAACCAACTCACAAGCTGTTTGTGGTGTGGATAATAGTGGCATGCCTTCAAAACTTCAATGAGTAGGTGTTCTGTTGTCCTGGGGGGTGGTATATAAATGGAATGTGACTATAAATATTACCATTGCTGTTTTGTACACTTTAAAATACATGGTAACTGTCACTTCCCCCACCCCTTTCCTGTTTACAGAGCATGCAGTGGAGTCACACCATTTATCCAATGCAGAACTGTCTCCAGCCACACGCCTAAACAACATGAGAAACAGAAAGTGTTGTGTGTTGATTCTGAATGATGTGGTGCAGACCATGATTCAACAGTCGGAATCAGAGGACAGGCAATTTAGAGGAGCTATCATGGAGTCTGTGCGTGAGGAGATGCGCAGGCATAATATGTTCATAGAGCATTCAGAGCACCACCATAAAGAAATCCTGGATGAAGTGAGGGAGTATGGTTGATGTTTAGGGAAGTGCTGACCCAGAATCTTAACACAATGGAGAATGCAGTTAGGGCTCTAAATTCATTAGGTAATTTGCTGCTCGGTAACTCATCAAGCGCACTGTCACAACACAGTGATCCCAGTTCTGAGACCATGACTAAGGAGCACAGGTGTAAAAGGAAAATGCCATTGGCAAAAAGAGTGTTTGCACATAAAAGGCGATGCTAGAATGCCTGGACAACTGTAACAGGGCAATCGTTGGCAGAGTCACACCAGTCGAAGTCTGTTGCAGTCAATGGGCTTGTACTGGAGTAACTCTGTTTAGGGCTGAACTGTAGTTGCAGGTCTTGCAAAGAAAGGGGAGGCTGATTTGTGCAGAAAAAGGAAAATTCTTCCAACTTTTCTCTTTCAAAAGTTTACACGCTTGTATTCTCCCAGAATTAGGAATACGTTGGTAAACCATTTACTTTAGGTTAAACAGAAAGTTAAAGCAATGCAGCGGCTACCTACTCCCATGAGAAATCAAATTCCTTGATTTTCTCCTTTGAAAAGATATATTGGGTAGGCTTTTAAAAAAATTGGATTCATAATGATTCCCTGGGAATTTAAAGATAAACATGGTTTCCAGAACAGTTCTCCTGATAACTGTGTTCAATCATTGACTGCAGGATTTCTTCCCTTTCATTATGGTGACCAATGATTACACTGCATGAAACACAAACAAATCATCCTTTATTGTTAGTTTTTGCACTTGTAAACATACATTGTAAAACTTTTTTAAAAGGCACACAACAACTTACTGTTTTTCAGAGCATTAATTTTATTTTTTTGGAAAAAAACTGTGAGACATGGCATCGCCTCAGTCTCAATAAGGCAGCAGAGATAAGAAAGTAATTACTGAGAAACTGAAAACCAGTTTGTTTTTCCATTTAACTGTTTGTTAACAATGTGTTTTTCCACACTTTCATTTTGATAACTGAAAAAAGTAAAAGTTGAGTTTCCAACATGTGTTCTATGCTCTATTTAGAGAACATTTTTCTTCTTATATATTTTTTAAAAAGAAAATATGGGATTGTCCAAACAGAAGACTACTTTTCAGTTCCCACTGAAACCATGGTTGTGGATGATGTGGGTCTGGTATTCTCATTCTTCTCCGGTATTTTTCTTTAAGTCCTCCTTCAAGCTCCTGAGGTCCTTCTCTACTGATGCCAGTTTTCTTCTCATGATAGCCATATTTCTTTGTAGTCTCCAGTTTTTTTTCTCGAGGGAGCATTGCCTATCATGGTATTTCCTCACTGTTGGAAAAGAATTAACAGGTTACACATTGTATTTGCTGCAACAGAGACCATCTTGACGATAATGACATAGGTGTTACTGCTTTTGGAAAAATGACCCAAAAAAGGGTTTGATTGGCATCAACAGTACAGAATATACCTCAATGCTGAACCTTTTCCTGTCAGGCATAGCTGTCTGGACACGATGCACAGGGATGTGGCACACTAAGGCTACTACCACAATTGATTGTTGGTCTCTGAATGATGTGTCTCTAGGACAGCGGGTTCGGTGTGGTGGTTAAGAACACGGTACTCTGATCTGGAGAGCCAGGTTTGATTCTCCACTCCACCACTGGAAGCAATCTGGGTGATCTTGGGCTAGTCCTCTGGAGCTCTCTTAGCAACACCCATCACACAGGGTTATTATTGTTCTGGGAATACTAATAGCATATTTTTCAAACTACTCTCAGTGGTCATTAGGTTGTACTGAGGAGAGGTACGTTAATCGAATGTTATTATTATCATTATTCTAAGTATGAGTATTGTCGACATTATTATAATTATTATGATAGGATACGGTGGCCTCTAGATATTTGTCTGCTCTGTGAGGGGCCAATGATTTCTTCAGTGGTCCATTTATGAGAGTTAATAATGAGACATAGATCCAGAGGAGTTAGCCGTGTTAGTCTGTAAAAAAGAGTCCAGTAGCACCTTTAAGACTAACCAACTGAAGATGCCAGCCACAGCTGCTGAAGATGCCAGCCACAGCTGCTGGCGAAACGTCAGGAACTACAATGCCAAGACCACGGCTATACAGCCTGGAAAATCCACAACAACCAAGATAATGTCTGTTTGTATTTGTGCCAGTTTCTTCATGAGGTTGATGGATTTCCTCTCCATTTGGCTGAATGCGGTGCTTTCCATGGTCATGGATCCAGAGGAGTTAGCCATGTTAGTCTGTAGTAGCAAAATCAAAAAAGAGTCCAGTAGCACCTTTAAGACTAACCAACTGTACTGTAGCATGCTACAGTAAAGTTGGTTAGTCTTAAAGGTGCTACTGGACTCTTTTTAATAATGAGACAGAGACTGTGACTACAAGTGACATTCTTCATGTGGAGAACACTAGATTTTTCTCACAAGGTTACCTGGGAAGTGAAGTCCGAGTGGTCCTTCCCCTCTCTGTTAGAATCGCTGCCTGAAGAGCCACAAGAGGACTCCGTTTGGATGCCTGTTATTTCTCTGATATTTCTCTTCCTAACACAAAGCTTTTCTGCATGCTTGGCTTATTCCTAATTTTCTTAGCAGTTGATCCTCAAGCACTGAAATCACTTTAGATATGGCTCTTCTGCACGTCTGCTCTCCTTCTGCATTTTTGCAGTTGTGGAATCAGTTTATTTTCTTTCTCACGTGGCTGAAATAATCAGGATTTTCAAGTGAAGATGCTGTCAGCATTATTGGTGATGTCACAGCACATACACCCTTTTTAATTTTCTACTCATGCTTATATTGCTATATCAATATAAGAGGTTGATTTTTTTTAAAAATCAAAAATGAACACATTGCCAGTTTTGCATGAATCATAGAATCATAGAGTTGGAAGGGGCCTTACAGACCATCTAGTCCAACCCCCTGACCTATGCAGGAACCGCCTAAAGCTTCCCCAACAAGTATTAGTTGAGGATGCTGTTTAAACAGCATCATGGAATGCAGCACATCCATGTGGCTGTTTTGAGCACAAGACATTGCTCTGCATACAGTCTGATCCTTTTATTTTCTAGGCAATGGGGAATTATTTAAAATATAAAGGTATCCTCATCCTAATGAGAAACCACCATTTTAATGTTTTTTCAAGTTGTATCACCATGGATTAAAAACAATGTAAAGTCTTTGCACTGAGATCACATATTTGTATGACTTGTTTTCTTGCTGTATTGCAAATGCCATTATGTACAAGAGGTTACTATAAACATTTCAGATCAGCAAAGACTTTATATTTGAAGAAAGGTTGGACTAGAGTCTATTCCAATGTGAATCCCATGTAAAGCAGCCAGCTATTTCTACATGCTGTCTGGACCAGAAACCCATTTTGCAGATGTGCCTTTTGAATGTCTTACTGGCATTGCAACTTTTTTTTAACTTCTGGTAATTGCTTTAGAAGAACAAAGCTCTTTGTTTAAGGGGTGCTCAGGGAGATCATAATTGCCATAAGGTACAAGACGGTTTCCAAGTATTTCTGAATTGCTTTTCTTTCTACATTAAATATTTAACGTCTCATTTTTGGCCAAACTGTAGAAACCCACTAAGGTCCATGGGTGATGACATCAGGAAGAGAATGGAGACCTGCCAGTTAAATGCTCTGTGTAATTTTCACTATCTAACAACCACTTTAAAAGTATCTGGCTTAATTCGAAAAAAATATCCAAGAATAAACAAGTATGTAGTCAGTGAAAAGCAGACTGTAAGCCATTTGTTCCACATGTTTATGTGAAGAAATAAAGATTCACAGATCATATTTTTTAATCAAACTACTTTTTTTTTACTTGCTACACGTTGAGAAAATAATGCCTATCTTTTCCTTCCTCCACACCATTTTTACCCCCTGTGGGTTTTTAATTGAAAGACATCACTTCCTTGTCAGGACTAATGCCAATGCTGACTTTATCTACTGGTATCCAACAGTGAGATGGTAATCCAGTACTTCAAGAGGGAATTGTTTAAAGTAAGCATTGACTGAAAAAATTTGCCTGATCAGCAAAAGGGAATGTACTTATCCACTGTGTGTTCTGTCTAACCCTCTGTATTTTTTTTCACCTTTCTAAGGAGCAGATTCTCCTCAGGCAGAATGGATAACAAGATGGATACCATGAGGTGAATTTTAAAAAAAACAAATCCATTCCAAATTAACCCCCGATTAACACTGATGAGAGACAAGAATGTATATTCTTAAGTCATCTATAAGTATGACAAAAATTGTTAACTTTAGCTAGATCAGATCCATACTCTTTTACTACCAGTAAGTAAAAGTCTTGGCTGCTATAGATCTGGGGTTAGATCATCAAACTTTGACCAACTTGGTGACATGATAGGAATTGCCTAAGTATTTGGATATCATGGTGAATATGAGCTTTTGAAAAAGTATATTACGAAACGGGAAGTGGAATACGCTGGCAATACCTGTCAGGCTCATCAGTGATTATGTTATCAGCATGATCTTCTAACCAGGACAGTCACATTAGAGAATCTGTACTCCTTAAAAGGAACCATCTCTGTAAAAGAAAAAGAGGGAAAAACCTGTATATAATCAATACTGAGATTGTTATAACACCTATTTCACTACTTACCTTTTACAGTTCTCTTTATTTAGTATTATTTCACCAGTTGGACTTTCAGATCTTTACCAGTTGGATTTTTGATCTTCATGTGATTGTCTGTAATTGATTGATGTATATAATTTTGTATGATATTTATTATTATTTATTGGCTATATCTGAGCACTTTAACACACTGCACTTTCTATATAAATTATAAATTACAAAGTATATGTATTCAGATATATATATATGAATGTGTAAATACTTTTGCTGTACCTCCGGTTGGTTTTTCCCCCTTTGGAATTGCTGGTTACTGTTACAGATATGGGGTGGCCAAGTGGAAGCCAGATCCAATACTAAGCAATTTTTTTTAGCTCCTGAAGGCTTTTATTTTAAGCAAGCCAACAATTTCCCTGGTAAGAAAATAAAAAATGTTTTCAACTTGTAAGAAAGTCCTTGCATGTTTTATAGCAAAAAGCTAAGTAGATCTACTCAGGCTCCTACTTGGATCAACTCAGTGTGGCTTACTCCCAGGAAAATGTTCTTAGGATTGCACTGTGCATGTTGCCTCTGTCTTGGATCTTTTATGCAATATCTCATGTATTCTGGAACTGTGAAACCCTTTGTGCTATATGTACTGACTTATTATGGAAACAGTTTGCAACAAATAATAGCTTGGCCCCTATGCATAGAGAAGTTGCTCATCCCTGCCATAGGTAAGGCACATGCACAGAGATTTTATATGCAGTTCAATCTGGAGCACCCTGTGCTGCTACCACCTGTAACAATCAACATCTCAAATAGTGTTGCATTGTGATCATATGTGCCAGTAATTCTGAGTGTGCCCAATTAATTTGCCCATTTCTGTAGGCAGAAAATAAAGAGGTTCACAGTTAATACTCATCTAAATATGACACAAACACACATGATAATCTGAGCCATTAACAGTGCAATCCTAAACAGCAGAGTGGAAACCGCATAGGGAGAGAACTAAGCCTTGCACGGGCATAAATGGCACTTACACTGACATAAACCCCTCTCTGCCAGCGCCCGCCCGAGGCACAGTACCGCAGATGGGTCACCGGTGGCACATTGGTGGCTGGGCGGAGGCAGGGCAGGGGCGAGGCATGAGTTAGTCCACTTCCAAAGCCACTCCAGCTCTGGGAACACCCCCTCCAGTGGTGGAAAGTTACACCAGGAAAAAAGGAGGAGCAACCCATAGGCCCCCATTGAACAGGCAAACAAGAGCCCCTCTCTCGCTGCTCAGCCCTGCCCCTGCAGCCCGAAGGGGCATAGGATGGGAACTACCACGGGGGCCAATCCGCGTTCACTTCCAGGGTGGGCAAGCCCCCCTCCACACACCCAATCACCTCCTCATGCACCCTACAAAACATCCAGCTGTGCTGCTCATGACCTCAGGTAAGTGAGCACACGGCCGAAAGCTCTACCCATCAGCCTTCTGCCGTGGGTACTTTGAGCACGAGGCGGGAGAGAGGGTACTCATTGTGGCGGGCACTGAGTGCACTGGGGGGGACTTAGCAAGAAAACTGGGAGAACTTTGCACTCACTCAAGGGAAGAAGGGCAAAGTCCAGAATGTCTGGCTAACAATAACCACTCAAGTTTCCTTGCAAGTTATCTGATTCTGAAGTTCCATCTCAGTAAGGAGCGAGGTAGCACTTACAGGTAAGAAGGAGATGGGGCGGTGCGGCTCACTGATTTGTGCTGGCTGCCCCATCACCTGAACTCACCTGACCGCTGGCCTTTTCAGGTGAGGCTTGGTGGAGGTGAGGACGTTGGCAGCAGCCCCTGCCTGCCCCAGAGGCAGTTGCCCAGAAAACTACTCTTGACTAGGTGTTTGTAACTACCTGTTAACTTCCTCCCTTAAAGGTAAAATCAGCCCAAGGCAGAGTGCTTCCTCACCAGAGGGTCTTGCATCAGCTGGTCGTTAGCTGCACCTGTGGGGCTGCTGCTGCTGCTCTCTACTATGTGCATCTGTTCAGATGTTGGAATGTGGGCTTTGCCTTGGCCGTGGACCGCAGCAAAGCCCACATGTGTGTCTTTCTCTTGCAGGCACGTCGTGACTTGTCGAGGAGACGACTGAGCATGTCTGCTTCTGCCCCCCTCCCCCCATAATCCTCTGCAAGTGTCATTCAGATCCAGCCCAGAAAGCAATATCTCAAGGCAGTCTGCATCTCAGCCTTGCCCCTGGGAGCGCAGAACGAGGGCTGCACAAAATGCCTTGGCTCCCTTTCCAGCCGAGAGACAATGGCACTTTTTCCAGTTTAATAAAACAAGTTGAAAAACAACAAACGTCTGTTCGCATGCCTGACTGACATTGCCTGCAATCGCCCTCTCAACTCCCTGTCACACGTCCTCTTACACATTCCCGCTAATGCATCAAGTGGTGCCATGTCCAGCCTCCCTGCCCCCTTCCTCCCCTCAATGTAACTTCAGGCAGTAGGATGGGAATTGAACTGTGGCCCATGAAAGTCTGGGGGAGGGACACTGAGGACTTTCATTCTCTGACAGTCTGAGCTGCTGGCATCTGATAAGCCAGGAAGTTGGTTGCTGCTCGTGGGAAGTTGCTGCCGGCGAGTGGGAGATGTGTTTGTGGAAGCAGGGATGGACTTGGGCAATCTGGCGTGGGGAGGGCCTGTCAGTCCACGCTGGGGAAGGGCATCTCCCCAGTACTGGGGCATGGCTGTTGAGGTCCAACCCATGTTCTCGCATTGTAGAGATGCAGTGATGTGTTCAAGCGGCACCACAGCAAGTTTGTGGGCGTTTTTCATTCCCCTCGCTTCCAAATGAAGTCCTGGCCTCTCACGTGGTTCCCAATGGGCATTCCTGTCACTCATTGAAGACCCCGCCTCCTCCCCACCTGCTTCTCCAGAACCTGGGGACTAATTAGGGTTGCCAGTCTCCAAGTGGTAGCTGGAGATCTCCCAGAATTACAACTGATCTCCAGGCAACAGAGAGCAGTCCCCTATTAACTGGCCCTACATTTCAGGGAGGGGGAGCCTGTTTCTTGTGGTGGCAGCAGTGGCATGGATTTGCAGGTGTACCAAGCTGCAGCCACCGGCCTGGCCCTCATCAGAAATGGGGGCTGGACGGGTGAGAGGGTGGGTGTTTGATCTGGACCTTCACTGTCACCTCTGCCCCCCTCCCTGGCAGAGATGCCTGGTCTCTGAAGGGGGGCCTGTAGGTGGCAGCGGGGATCACAGCCTCCCCATTGGGTGTGCCACTGCTTGCCCCTCACCTCGATGTCAGGGGAGGGGTGTGGCCATTGGCTGGTGTGAGCGAGGTTGTCAGGAGAATGATGGGCAGGTGCTCCTGGCAGCGGCCGCACCTCGCCTTGTCACACTCAGGTGCTGGTGGGACTCTCCTGCAAAAGTCCATAAGGAGCTGTGGAATGGCGCCTCATTTACATTGCCGCATGAGTGACAATGCTGCCTCGGAGCATAGGATTGAGCTGTAAATATTTGCAAGGCTATACAGCTAATAAGTCCTAGCTTTGGTTCAATCATGTGCATATGAAGCTAGATTTTGATCAGCAAATGCTGCAGCTTGTCATGTAATTTACAGCGTGAACAGTGTTACATTCTTCTAAGTATAGTAAAATGAATAGACTTAAAAGGGTCTGTTATTTGCCAATTTGGTAGCCAATAGTTACACAGGGGAAGTTCAGGCATACTTTTGTAAATGTATGTAGATTTTGCTCCATCACTTAATAATAAAAGAAACCAAACAGGAAAAGCACAATTATAATGGTATATATGTTAATAGATATTTTAGAGGGGATAATGGTAGGGAAATATTCTAATTCGAAGATCTATTTTCAGGTGGTCTCTCTGTTTAAGTAACAATATCTTCTGTTTAAGTAAAAGTTAATTCAAATCAACACTAGATTTGTGACTCAAAAATAAATAGCACTGGCAGTGGATCGCCATGATGTATTTCCCCACATTACAGGTTGCTGAGCCACAGACTATATTCAAAATAAATATTTTTAATGTTACACATAATGTAAATAACTTATAAATATAAAGTCCTCTTTGCTGTAATAGTTTGAAATGCTACATATACCCTAAGTAGCAGTAAGCATTGCCTCTTGATCTTTGAAGTAATGGAACAGCAACTTCAGGAATGATTATTTATAAGTGATAGATGAAAGCCAGGAGATAATAGTTATACGTGCTGGGCTGATGAACCAGAAGACAACTTTTGCTAAAAAGCGTCATACTAGCTCAGTTCAGACAATTGTCCAAAGGAAGCCAAATGCAAAGTGCTAAACATGTAACTGAAGATGGAATTTCTCGCTGAGGCATTTACATAATAGACAGACAGCAGTCCGTCTATTACATCTGAGAAGTCCTATCTTGGGCCAACCAGAAAATGTTCACAACTAATAGCTGTAGAATAATTTAAACCAGTTTAGATAGCAATGTACAGTGGATAATCATTATCTGCCCCCAAACAGTGGAACAGTGTGATAACTACCTAGATATGGAAATAAATAAACAAGGATTCCACCCACAGCCTCAACAAACTTTGATAATCCTGACTCAAACTATTCAAAATTAAAACACAGCATTCCAGCAAAAGTTTTCATGTGCCCTTCCACAATATCACTCAGGTTTGAAGAAAAATTTTAAACAGCTCTTCAGAGCCAATTCTCACTGTATATGTTTAATGATGATGATGATGATGATGATGATGATGATGATGATGATGATGATAGGTTTATATACCGCCCTTCAGGACAACTTAGTCCTCTCAGAGCGGTTTACAAAGTATGTTATTATTATCCATACAACAAACACCCTGTGAGGTTTGTAGGAGTGAGACAGCTCCTAAAAGCTGTGACTAGCCCAAGGTCACCCAGCTGGCATCAAGTGGAGGAGTAGGAAATAAACCCGGTTCTCCAGATTTGAGTCCCACACCCTTAACCACTACATCAAACTGGCTCTCCAAGCAGTTTAAAAACTGTTATATTCCTTTTTTGTTATATTCTTTTTTTGTAATAAAACATTACATACACAAACTTATTTTCACTTACAGGAAACAGGATGCATGAAATCTATTGCACAATGAAACAACAACAGTCTAACATTTTGGGTGAATGTATATATGATCATGGCATCCCAACCTTCACTAAACCGCTGTGCTTTAGAAATTAAAATATGAGTTTTAGGAGTAGTATACTGTTTGACTGGAAGATCTCACTTTAGGCTTTGAGCTCAGGTACATGTGCCCAAATACAAAATGCAGAGAAGCTCTGGTTGATGAGAAATGTAGACTTCTCTCTTTAAAATACAAACTATCCTGGTTTGGAATGGAGTTGGAATGGACACAAAAAATGGACACAAATCAGATAATAAAAATCAACAGAGTTCATAAACCAGTGGAAGGACATTTTAATCTCTGAGGATGTATGCTGTCTGATTATAAAGATTATTGTTCCCCTTCAAAAGAACTTCATAGGTAAGATCTAATGGGAGATGGCTGAGTTAGAACTCATTCACAAATTCAACAGTGTACTCCCCTCCCAGAGCTTGAAAGGATTGGATTCCTAATTCACTACAAGGGCTCTTACATATCCCACCTTTTACAGTTCTTAATTTGTTCCACTCTCATTTCATCATGCATTAGATCTGGTGTTTAGTCTACTCTGCTATTGATGGTGATTCTCACCTATTATAAATGACCTGATTTCTCTTTTGATTGAACCTTGTTTTCATCAACCTCTCTTTGTAATATTTCTCCCATCCTGTCCCATTAAATCTTCAACCAAACCAAATGGATCGGATATACACTTCTATGCATCTGAGGAAGTGAGCTCTGACTTTAAAAAGTTCATTCTGAAATAGATTTTGTTAGTCTTTAAGGTGCTACTAGACTGCTGTGTAATTTTATGCAACAGACTAGTGTTTGTTGGAATCATGTTCTGTATAAATACTGCAGTACTTTCTGAGTTTTGTAATTACAAAGCATCTGGCTTTTTAGGGCCTTAAGTTTGTCTATAAAAGGCTAGCTTATCACACAAGGAAAAGGATGAGGGGTGGGGCCAGATGGGAACAACTGTTTAAGGCAGCTGCTTTGAGTACGGGGGATTGCTCCTACTTTCTTGAGAGGATGCCAATCTTAGCACTATGGGCTGCTTTTTCTGAAAATGTGCTTTGGCAAATAAAAGGACTGAAATAGGAAAGCCCCAACTGATTTTAAAAAGGCATAACTCCCTTCTGGCTATTCTGACAACCCTTTCCCAATTTTTTATTGCAAAAAAGCATTTTGCACATTAGGTATGCATGCCCAAGGTGGGGAGTGGTGATGTTAATGGCTCTAATCAACACCAGTCTTCAACAGGGAAAGTTATGATGAGCTAAGTTTGTTTATTAAAAGCATCAAGGCAGCTAACAAAACTTCATCAAGAACCAAACACATCCTAAATCACATAAAACCACAAAAGACAGCCGCCAAGGCCAATCACAACAGAACAGAGCAACAGCAGTTCAAATTAAGGTCATCAAGGCACACTAAAAAACAGACACCTTGGCCTAAATGCTTAATGAGGAAGGGACAAAATGGACCTCCTTCAAAAGGATGTTTCACAATTTTGGTGCCACACACAAAAAAGTTGCTGGCCTGAACAGCTGTCCACCATACTTCAGATAGTGGAGGCATAAACACATCCTTTGAGGAGCATCTTAAGGTATGAGAAGATCCATATGGAATCAGGCAATCCTTGGGGTTATGCACGTTCTGCACATTAATTTCTAAATATCAATAATCAAGGTTTAACTTTCAGCCACAGCTCTGCATGTTTTGATTCATTGATATCCATCTCTGTGATCATGATTGATAACCAAATTACTTTAGTGAAAAAAAATTTTTTTTAATGAATCTACTGTGCTCGTCCAAATCACCTTACATTTCTACTTCAGAAGATATTTTGCTTCCCTGGAAAACACTCTGGCTATCAGTTTAAACAGGTAATTAAAGAATATACTTTTTCTCGGTTTGTTGCTGGTAGGGATTCTAGAAAATCTAATATTTAATACCTAAAACAATGAGGCAATGTACAAAATTAGTGAATGATTCCTCCAGTTGCAGCCTTCTTTGGTTGTGCCAAAAATGTAATCAAATTTAATCAAATACAAAAAACAGATTCCATTGCCTGATCTGCTATCTGCAGGCTCAGGATTAAGTGAAATAGACTTTCTGTACAAACTACAGGGCAAGTGCAGCTATGTGTGGGCAAAGAGTTTCCCTTAAGTCCCAGGGTGAATATATGTGGCATGGAGAGGAGGTATTGGATTATTGCTGGAATAGTTTGTAGGTTTTAGTGAAATAAAATAAGACCTAGAGGCTGCCAGCAACAGTAATCAGGAATCTGCAGTATGCTCTGTGGGTTCTTGCTTAGGCCTTGATTTTCATCCAGAACTATAGCATTTGCTTCTGCCAGATGTTCGGGCTCAAGCCAACAATCCCATATAGGCTCACAGGAAAAACAAACCTTTATCCTTATGTGTAACTATGAGACTCTGGCACAGTGCTCCATACAGGCTAAGCTATCCCAATTGCTGCTGCAGAGTATTAGAAAGCAAAAACAAACCCTCTCAAGCCTCCAAACTTGTATAATTACATAGAAAACAAAGGAGGGATTTCTTTTTTTCTCATTGTAGCTTGAACTTAGACTCTTAAATCACTGAATTAATGCAGGTTTAAGCAAATAAGCTCTTCAAAGCAGCAGATTTGCTTTGAATACACAACCAACCACAACCAAGGTTCACGGACACTACCAGTCATAGGCATTGGGCCTTCTTCCATACCTAAAGCAGGCAGGGAGCAACTGCGGAACTTGCTCAGGCATTGAAGTTTGTACAGCTGGCTTTCAGGTGTTAATGTGTGGGGAGGGGGATGCTGGGAAATGACAAACCTACATTTTCCTGTATGCTTTATACACTTTTGCTTTCTTACCAATGTGCCAAGTTTAAAAAGGTGAAAATAAGCTTCTGGGCAGACGTGCTGTAGTTCCATGTTGCTCTCTCTAAATCTTCACTCACACCAGGACAACCAATATTCTCTATCAAGAAAAGCTGGATTCTGAATCTCAAGTAAATTATGTACCTTTGCATATTTTGTATAATTAATTCAGCAACTCTTAGCCATGAGCATAGGGTTTTGGAAGGAACTGGAGCCCCTCTCTGACCCCTGCAATCTTACGTAATCTGGCTAAAAGTCCACCCCCTAACTTCTGAGACTTCCCTGGATATTGCATACTGAATGTTTGCAGTATTAAGGACTAGAAACTATCTTTTAAAAAATATGAAATCAGAAATACTCAGGAGTTAATATCACCATCAAATGCCCATTTCTAAAATTTCACCAAAATATGCAAACCCTTATAATGCTCAGGACCAGGAGGAATGTAATTTTTAAAATAGGTATTATCAATTGACACTAGCAGGCTTTGGTGTTTTCCACAAAGGAACAGGCTTGTGTGGCTTCCCTGTTGCTGCTGCGGCTGCCAATACAGCATTGTGGCAAAAGGGCTTCCACGTACTAAGTCTCCTTGCTCCAATCCCCAACAGCAGCTGCCGCCACCCCCATGCCACCGCTTTTTTTAAGTTTGAAAAAAAATGACAACAAAGATCGTTTTATAACTGTCTATGTATCAGAGTCACTGAATTTCCAGTTTTCATTTTTTTAAAAATTATACTTCTAGCCTTTTTCTTTGTAGAGATATAAGGGGGCGGAATATCTCCCCAACTGAAGGGACTAGAGTCTTTTTTGAAACCTAAAGCTGGGAATTCAGAGAACTTAACACTGTCCTAATGTCATAATTATATAATAATTTTAAATTGCCAACTTTTTAAAAAAAGCCCTTGGTGGCATGGCTGCCCCAGGGATTGAGGCCTGGAAAATGGCTATCAAATGAGCAGGACTGGGAAAATATGAATTTTCCCACCTACATAGGAACCATCCAGATTTTGCTATGATCTTTCCCAAAGCTTCACAGCAAAACAGGTTTGGGAAAGATCAGAAAAAGCCAGGGAAAACCCGGGAAGCACACAAATACACTATGATGTTGTGGGAAAGTGGGACAGCATTGAACAAATAACTTGTGTGAGAAAGACCCTTGTATCAGTGAATGCATACTGAATTTCACAGAACATAAAAACATATGAGGTGTTCTGCTAGATCAAACCAATAGTCCATCTAGTCCAACATTCTGTTTCTTATAGTGGCCAACCAGTTGCCCTAGAGGGCCAAAAGCAGGACATAGAGGACAAGGCTACCTCCTTGTCAATCTCCTCCTTAGTATTTATGGATTGCTAAGGATTGTTTAAGCATTATGTGGAGCACTTAGAGGTTTGCTACATGTAATATGAGGCTTTCCTTCAGTCATCATGGCTAGTAGTCACTGATGAACCTCTCTTCTGTGAATCCTTTTCAAAGCCATCTATACTAGTGGCAATGAATTTCACAGTTCAGTGACTCATTGTATGAACTACTTCCTTTTGTATATTCTGAATCTCTGGTCCAGCAAAATTACTGGGTGCTCCCAAGTTCTAGTATTATGTGGACTTTCCCTTTTAATAGGTGATAGCTTGCTGTTTATGACTTTGGTTGTGAAAGCAGGAATTAAGAAGACCTCCAAGGAGCCACCATCCTACTGGAGAATTACATGTCAGCCAAGCCACGGGAGGCCAGGAGAGAGGAATCCCCGGAAGGCCGGGTGGCCATGGAACCTAAACTGGGCCAAGCCCAACGTAGTCCCCATGCTCCTGGAGGTTCAGAGGGAAACGTGCAAAGGAGGCACAAGAACAACCACCCCCAGGAACCTCACCACTCTCTGGGCACCACCCTCAGGACCCCGAGAACCATGGCCTAGAACCAGCAAGGATGGCAGAGACCGAAACACCTGCTTTAAATGTAGCCAGCACGGGCACTTCATGTGCAAATGTCCCTTGATGGAATGTGATGCCAGCTGGGATACCGCCATGCCAGTGATGGTGAGGCCACGCCCCCCCATTCTGCTCCGTGGCTGGCTGCCAGCTCTCAGCCCTCCTTGACAGCAGCAGCCCGATCTCCATTATAAGGACCCACTTGCTGCCCACAGAGCTGCCTGTGATCCAAACAGTGGTGGTGACCTGTTTCCATGGGCATTAAGAAGAGTACCCCATGGTATGAGTACCTGTGGGCATGAATGGCAGGTGGAGTTGGCACGGGTCCCCGCCCTCCCCTACCCTGTCCTACTGGGGAGAGATGCCCCTGGCTTCGCCCAGTACCTCTGGGAATCGACCTCAGCTGAAGTAGCTCTGCCGATGGAAGGAGGACCTGGTCCCAGCCAGCCTGCCACCAGGGAGGCAGCAGAGGACACAGCGGCCTGGAAGATCGATCCCACCTTCAGCCATGCACAAGAGATGGATGCCACATTGGAGCCCCTACAGGATGCAGTGGGCTTGAGTGAGGGGGTGGTCCAGGACAGGCAGAGGGCTAGTCGGTACCCCCAGGTCATGTGGGAAGGGGAGTTGGTACCACCTCACAGAAAACAGGGGGGGGTGGAAACAACCCAGCTCTTAGTCTCTAAGGCATTCAGGGAGAGAGTCCTATCCCTGGCCCATGAC
Organism: Eublepharis macularius; assembly: GCF_028583425.1. Taxonomy (NCBI): domain Eukaryota; kingdom Metazoa; phylum Chordata; class Lepidosauria; order Squamata; family Eublepharidae; genus Eublepharis; species Eublepharis macularius. Next base: position 65,580,356 of record NC_072796.1, on the reverse strand, counting down.
CATGCATGGGCTGGGCATCAAGGGGCCGCCAAAACCCTTGCCCAGGTACGAGACCGATTCTTTTGTCCATCAGTAGCCCAAGATGTCAAGGCTTTTTGCAGGAATAGTCCCACATGCCAGAGGGCCACTGTCTGCCCAGGGCCCCCCTCGCACCCCTCCCTGTGATTCACACGCCCTTCAAGAGAATAGCTATGGACTTTATTGGGCCTCTTCCCCGGACAGCGAGGGGTTGCAAGTACCTGTTAGTAATCATGGACTATGCCTTGCAATATCCAGAAGCCATCCCCCTATGTACCATGCAGGCTCCTGGAGTCGTGCAGGCCCTTATCTGGATCTTTGCTCAGATGGGCTACCCTGAGAGAGAGTGATGGACTGTAGCACCTTGTTCAAGGCTTCCATCACCCGCCAGCTGTGCCTGGCCCTTGGCATCCAACAAGTTTTCGTGACAATATACCACCTGCAGACAGACGGCCTCATTGAGAGATTCAACCAGCCCCTCAAGACCATGCAGTGCAAGTTGGCTCAGGAGCACCCTGTACAGTGGGACTTTTATGTGGCTCAACTGTTGTTTGCGATGAGGGAGATGCTCCAAGCGTCCACTGGCTTCGTCCCTTTCGAACTGGTTTATTGCTGAAGGCCCCAGGGAATTTTGGACATAGTAGAGAAACAATGGGCCCCTGATGCTGCCACCCCCAGGCAACTCATCACCGAGTAAATGGAGCAACTACGGGACCAGCTGGAAACATCCCGCGCTGCAGTGAGAGAGCATCTGGTGGCTGCCCAATCCACCCAGAAGGTGCGATATGACCGGGGCACCCAGCTGTGAACATTCCAGGTGGGCAACGGGGTCTTGGTGAATTGTAGAATCTTTGGTCCCAGAAGCAGTGGGGATCCCTGGTAGGGGTCCTTCCACATCACCCAAGTGCTAGGGCCATTATCATATTGGGTGCAGTGTGGACCTACAGTGAAACAGAAGTGACTCCATGTCAGTGACCTCAAGGAATGGCGGGAGCAGGTACCTGACAGTTAGTTAGCTGAGGACCCACTGGAACCATCGGAGGGCCTGCTGCCCTGGACTCCACAGAAACTCAAGGAGGTGGAGCCCATTATAAATGACAGCCTGACCTCAGTTCAGCACCAGCAACTGCGCTACCTCCTACAAGGCCTGCCCGGGAGCTTCTCAATTAACCAGGATGTATCTCCTTAGTATCACACGCCATCCCTATGAAACCAGGGGCAGTATACCAGGCACCGTGGAGGCCCCTGCCCTGCAAACAGTGGGAGTCCGTGGAGAAGGAGGTGACAGACACGCTTCAGCTAGGCATGATTGAACCTTCGGCTAGTGCATGGTGAAGCCCTATAGTGTTAGTCCCTAAACCAGACGGCTCCATCTGTTTTTGCATCGACTACCAGGGGGTCAACCAACTCGCCAAGTTCGATGCCTATCCCATGCTGCATGCAGAGGTCCTCATTGACTAACTGGGGATGGCTTGGTACCTTTCCACACTTGATCTTACCAAAGGTTACTGAAAGGCACCTGGCCCCCAAGGATCATGAGAAAACAGCCTTCACAGCCCCCCAAGGCCTTTTCCAGTTCTGGGTGATGCCATCCAGCCTACACAGGGCAGCAGTGACCTTTCAAAGGCTAGTCAACCAAGCCTTGTCCCAGTGCCAAGGCTTTGTGCTGGCATACATAGATGATATTATCATCTACAGCCCGAACTGGGACGCCTATCTGGAGCAATTTTGGTATAGTGGTTAAGAGCGTGGGACTCTAATCTGGAGAGCCAGGTTTGATTCCCCACTCGTCCACTTGAAGCCAGTTGGGTGACCTTGGGCTAGTCACAGCTCTCTGGAGCTCTCTCAGCCCCACCCACTTCACAGGGTGTTTTGTTGTGGGGATAATAACACTGTAAACCTGTCATGGCCCGGTCTGAGAGTGAGGTCTCCTCTGGAGGAGAGGAGCCTCATTAGCCAGCCAGGACTCCTCAGGAGAAGAGGAGCCCTGTGTAGCCAGCCCTAGCCCTGATTCAGCAGAAGCCAGCAATCAGGAGCAACAGCTGCTGGCTGATCAGAGCTTACAGCCAGCAGCTGAGGCACCAGCACCCTCCGGCTCCAATACTACAGAGGAAGCTCAGCCAGGGACTTCTACAGGTGCAGCGCAGCCAAGAGCCTCCACCTCCCCAGGTTCACCCACGCCCAAGGAACGCCGCAGGCAGCGCCAGAGACTGGAACTGCAGGAGAGACGGCGCAGTGCTCGCCTCTTAAGCCAACGCCAGCTGCTGGAGAGTGATGATGAGTAGTGGCAGGATAGAGCCCCAGCAGCTGGCTGAGAACCACGCCTGGCTATAAGAGCCAGTCTGGAAGAACTGCTGGGTGTGGAAGCAACGTGTCTCCTGCTTGCAACCACTCCGTGTTTCGTGAACTTTGCCCGTGCCTGCTTTTGGACCTGACACTATCGGTGACTGACCTTGGACTGTGCCTGACCTTGCTTTTGGACTCTGGACTCACTCCTGGCTTTATCTTGTGCTCTGACCACTGGTTTGACTTGGCTTTTGCTCTTGGAACTCCCCTTTGACTTTGGCTTTAAGGTTTGGACTTGAACCACCCTGCTTGGGCTGTGACAAAACCGCTCTGAGTGAGCATTAAGTTGTCCTGAAGGGCGGTATATAAATCAAATGTTATTGTTATGATTATAAGCTGACTGTTTTTTTTTTTATATAATTTTTTTTATTTTTCATAACTACAAAACACTACACAGCACTACACAAGACTATCACAAGGAAAGGGGAGAGGGAAGGGACAAAGGGGGGTGGAAAAAGAAAAAAGAAAAAAGGGGGGGGAATGAACTACAAACACTAAACACTACACTTCAATGTTTCCCTTCATACTGTCATAATACAAAAATAGCTCCATAGGATAATGATGGAGTGGTTAATCATACAGAGAATAAACATTTCAAATTCTGATTAAACTTTCCTCCCCCTTCTAGGTCCCGGACGCAGTTCTCTCTGTGCAACCGCTGTTGCGGTGCTCTCCTCCTCCTCCCCCCCCTCCGGCTCCTCCTTTTCTTCGTTCTCGGTGCAGCAGAGTTCTGGGTTTTTATTCTCAAAGTCCTTTAGTTGATCTTCTGATAATATCTTATAGGCCTGATCTTTATATCTGAACCATATTCCTTCCAGGAATAACCATTTGTACTTTATTCCATGGTCCCTCAGAAGAGCTGCAAACTTTTTATATTTAAAACGCCGTTTCCGGACTAGAAATGGAACGTCCTTCAAAATCTTGACTTTCAAACCCATAAAGTCCAAATCCGCATTGTATGAGTTATATAGGATGGTGTCCCGAATCTTTTTAAATGAAAAGTCAATAATGATCTCACGAGGCAACTGTCGCTTTGTTGCATATTTTGAAGAAGCCCGACGGACCTCCAAAATGGCGCTTTTAACCTCTTCTTTAGTCGTCCTCGCGGGTATCGCCAATAGTTCCGAGACCACCTCCCACAGATCCTCTTTTTCCTCCTCTTTCACGTTTTGGAGACGCAAAGTTGTCTGCGTTTGTTCCATCTGTAGCCCGATCAGCTGGTTCTCAACCAGCTTCAGCTCCTTTTTTGTAGCCTTCACAAGTGACGCACTTTCCAGAGCAGACTTCTCTGCCCCCCCCCCCGCTGCTGCCTTAATGGTTTTCACTTCGCTTTCAATTAAGCCCACCCTTTGATCAGTTTCGTTCAGCTTGTCAACAAAGGGTTTTATGGCTTCCACCACCGCCCTGCGCACCAACTCTTCGAGCGACTCTCCCTTCTGCAAGGTAGCCGAGATTGACTTACCCAGAGCGGGACTTTGCTTCTTTGCTGCCATTTTTGGGGGGGGGGGGCGCCAACAAAATTCTGGAACTCAACGAAGGGGAAGAACGAGTCTTCTTCAGATCAACCTCTCCTTCACAAACGCTTGTAGAACAGAAGGGATTCGCTTGTTTACGGGCTTCCGCCTGTTTCTTTTATTTGCCGTTTCTCGTTGCCCGGCGGCACTCGAGGCGCCGCGCACATCTGCCGGCCTCCATAGGGACAAACGGGCAATTCCCCCCCCCGCATTGATTCCGGGGAGTTCTTCCCGCCGCGTCCCGGATCCTGGCTCCCTCCCTGGGAGTCCTGGGGGCTAATCCTTGCGGATCAGCCGCCCGGTCAGGGTGCCCGGTCGTTTCCTCCCGGACCAGCTGAGAGGAGCGTCCGGCATGGCTGAGAAAACGAAACCGAATCATTATAAGCTGACTGTTGCGGGCCCTGAGGGAAGCAGGGCTGCAGATCAACCCAAAGAAGAGCTGATTAGGCTTCCAGGAGCTGAAATACCTGAGCTTCCTGGAGGGAGGGGGCAGCTTCAGCCCCTCCTGGACAAAGTGGTTACTCTGGAGAGCTGTCCACAACTTGCTACAAAATGACAGCTACAGTGATTTCTGAGCCTCATCAGGTACTATAGCAAGTTTATAACCTGCTTCACAAGCCAGGCCAGCCCCTGATGGACAACCTAAAGAGAGACCAACCCAATCGCATACATTGGACGCCCGCCTACCTGAGAGCATTCCAGGATCTATGACTGGCCCGGTCCCAAGACCCTGTCCCGAGGAACCCTGATTTCGATAGGCCATTTACCGTCCAGACGAATGCTTCTGACTCTGGACTGGGCGTGGTCCTTTCGCAGGACTTAGAGGGACAAGAACACTCTATCCTATTCATTGTTCTGAGGTGGTACCTTTCCCTTCTGCCTTTTAGTTCTTTGACACAACACTACCTGGGGGCTCAGCATACCAATGCAGACTTTATGTCCCGCATGTTCGACAACAAGGGACAAGCCAGCACCATCCTGAGGGGTGTGTGTGTCCAGAGTCAGGCTGGCTGAATGCCCTCCCAGTGAGTCCCCCACTGCCTGCACCACCCAGCCCAGATGGAGCCCACCTGAAGCAGCTAGCAAGTGCCGCTGTCAAGAGCGGCCAGGGTCCTGCCCAAGGACAAGGCTGCCAGCTGCAGCAGTACAATGCCGAGAGAAGGGCCAGTGAGTGATGCGGCGAGAAGAGTTGCGCAGGGCAGCTGCTCCAGGCAGCAGCCCATGGAGGAGGCCCCCAGCTGAGACAGTGCGACCAGAAGCAAGCCACAGCTTGGGCAGGGCAGTGAGGTGAGGACGTGCTGCCCAGCTGGGGGAGGGAGCCAATGCCACCCCGCCCCCTGCTGGCTGCAGGAGGCCCAGCCCATCAGTCTGGTGGTGGGCCAACCCAGGGCCAACCTGAGAGCCAGGGCCCGGGGCAGGAGGCCCAGTTGGGGGAGGGAGCAACTGACCTGCCCCCAGAGGAGCAGAAGGAAGGTGGGGCCAGGGGTGTGTGGCCACCATGGGCCCTGGTGTTGGGTCTCACTTTGAGGGCTGGGGGTTGGACTCCAGGGAGTGGCTGGTAATTAGGTGGGAGGGATAAAAGGAGGCTCTTTTCCCCAGGCCAGGGAGGAGTATGTGGAGAGGTCCCTGAAGCAAGGGCAGCTTCCACCCAGGGACCCTAGGCAAGGAGGGGGGAAGCCACCCTCAGCCCAATTCTGAGGCCTTAAAAAGGGGAGAGCCTCCCAACACTAGAGGGCAAGACCCAGGGGCAAGAGGGCTGTAGAGGCAGCTCTGGGCACTAGAACCAAGGGGGTGACAACTGTGCAGCAGATGGCACCATGGCGGATGGGCGAGCAGCAAACAGGGACAAGCCCAACTGTGACAGATAAATTCAATGACCAGTTGGTGTTTTGTTCTTTTTCCTCTCAAAGTGTTAACTTACAGCTAACTGAGACATTGTCGGACCAAATAGATGGAACTACGTCTGTATCTATAATTCAGTGCAATAGGGTATTAGACACAATAATGTAATCAATAAAGGTGTAAATATCATATCTAGAGGAGGAGTAGGTATAGTCTTTTGCATTCTTATTTCTTCCTCTTGGATCTATTTCAACATATGTGCATAAAGAGTATAAAATTGCAACCCCTCGGGCCTTTGATGAGCCTGAAGCTTGATATTGAAGGAGGAACCATGTTGTTCAAAATATTGGATGAGTGGTGTATTTCAGATGGGTTTCCTGAAGCATCAAAATGCTTTTGATTTCAAAATCTGAGACAATATTATTTTTCATTTAATATTATTGTTTAACCCCCTTACATTCAAAGTCATAACCTTATATACCATATTCATTTGTAACCTAAGACTTATAACAGTTATACTTAACCAGATGCTCAAAGATTTCTAAAGTATAAATCTTTAAAAAGGAAGGAAAAAATCCTTATTCTTTATATCCAATACAATTAAATTAATACTCAATAAAACTAAACAAATGTCAGATAAGTAACTAATTTAAAGAGCATTTATTAACCACTATTAAACGTAGTCTTCTGGTATTATATTAAATATGGGATTATTTGGAGACACAACAAGATTTGATTTAATGATTCCCTTTTTTACAACAACTGATGGTTCTAAAGGCAGACGATTTTCTAATGAGGTATCCGAAAATGCCATCAAAAGATTCCCTGGGGACTGGATCTGACATTGTTGATAGAAGTCTACTTTTTAAACTTTTCAAGGTAGACACCAAGCAATTCAGCTTATTTATCAAAATGTCTTCTTCCTATTCCAGCAGATTTTTAAAGGAAAATAGAAGATTGATTTCTATCTCATCTTCAGTCCAAATTAATTCAATTTCTGTCTTATTCATAGGGTAATCTTCATTTAATGATGATTGTTATATTGTTGTAACTGTTGTGCTGATCGGGCTTGGCATATTTTGGCAGTAGGAGCATTGACTAGCCTGACTGAACTGCTTCTGCAGGAGCACAGGGAAACATACAATCAGTCAGGTAATCCATCTCTACCTTCTGCTGTCAGGCAGCAACTACCACCACGGGAGCCACCACAGAAGCATTCCTGCACTTCTCGTAGAAGAGAGAGATATGACCCCTCTGCTTAAGGGAATTTTTTTTCTCTTGTGATTGAGATCCACTTAGCATCCAGTACATTCACTATGCAATTCTGTTCAGTAATACCTATAAATAGTTGGCAATTTCTCTTAATAGTTTGATGCCAGTTAATTTTTTGAAGTACTAAGCAAAATATTTTTCACTGTTTCCTGTTTTGAATTTGTCTTTGTATATGCTCATCAAAAGATAACTGTTCGAGTTTGCAATGTATCCTATATAATAATCTCTACACTCAAAATCATAGTGAAAGCATGCAATCTATTAATATTTTCATATTTACAGGTAACCATTGAAAAATAAACTATTTACAGAACTTCAACACCAAAACTGATCACACTTCAATGGTGCCCTTGCTCAGACAGCAGAGAATCCAAGTCCCTCCTTAAGCGTTGGTTCTCTGACTTCAGTTTAATGACCTTCTTTTTCAGTGTTTTGCACAGGGACTCCAAACCATTGATCTTTGCATTGGTCTTCTTCACTGTGGAGAAAACAAAATGTTACTTTCTTTCACAGCATGCACTCCACAGGAATGTAAGCTACTCTGCTTATGTGACTTACAGCTGCTGAAACTGTGGCTGCAAGATCTTCTGCACTTCCAGTGATGGATGAGGTAGGGGCAATGTCTTCGAAACATAGCTGGATGCTCACAGGCTCTGTTGCAGATGACGGTCCTGTAAAATGTAAAACACACCTACATAGATAGGAACTCTAGTAGCCCTGTTATGGACAGAACTTGGCCTCCTCTCACTCAGGTCTCACATTCACCTGGCTATATTAAAATCATGGGGGGGAAACCAAACCATTGATGATTCATTTAGCATACTTAGTTACCAGCTGCTGCAAAGCAAAGTCAAAGAAAGGTCAGAATTTCTTCATAACATTATCTCCCGCTGCACTGTCCCAGATGATTTGCTTCAGCTTCAGGGAAGAATTTTGACCTGCAGGAGTGGGTTTATAAAGGTGACAACTTAATTGACAATGTGTCAGTTACCCAGACAAAGGTCTTCTCATGGTATAAACTTATTTAAAAAGACCATCTTAGAGCCTCTTACTTGGTTGATATTACTGCTCACAACCTTAGAATGGCATTTACATCACTGAAAGCGGAACTACAAGTGACAAAAGGCACAGGTTGGACACTTGTCAGCTTCCCTCAAGTTTTGATGGGAAATGTAGGCATCTTAGTCTTGCAGCTTGGCTCTCTGACTGCTGTCCAATGGACTTTTCAACTGTCACTTGTCCAACATTCCGCCAAGCTGCCTACATTTCCCATCAAAACTTGAGGGAAGCTGACAAGTGTCCAACCTGTGCCTTTTGTCACTTGTAGTTCCGCTCTGAGATTCCAAACAATGCCAACTGAGTTACTTTTAGGCCGGTACTCCAAAAAAACAAAGGAACAATGCATTTGTTTATGCGGTAGATCAGTAGAGGACCTTCTTCACTGTGTTCTGGTTTGTCCCTTGTATACGGAACTCAAAAAGAAATTCCTGTCCAAGACCCTAAATAACACACACTCCCTCTCTGACTCTGACAAATTAATTTACATGTTAAAGATGACTTCGTATCCTACAAAGTAGCTGTTTTTGCCTTGGCCGCTAGAATAAGAGCAAGTGCAGTTTCTATGACAGCATCTCATAAGTCTGAACAGTAAATCCAGGTCTTGCTTGTGTTTTGAATAATTTTAATGTTGTCTGGTATTTTAGAATTCTTTTAAATTTTATGGTTGTAGTTTGTATATATGTTTTGTTCTGTATATGGCCATATGCAATAAATTTACTTACCTACCTGTGCAGATTTGGAGGATCACAGGGGGATTTACAGGGCTCTATAATCAAATACTGTGGTTTACCTGGCTGTTCTTCTGTCATTTCTAAGTTGAAGTCAGGGGGCTCTTCCTGAAACTGTTCCTCATGTTCAGATGTTGCCTCCTCCACTGAAGCTAGCTGTGCAGGAGCAGGTAGTTCATCCACGGCTTCACTTCCTCTTGTTCCTCCTCTTGGTCTCCAGAGGTGCTCTCCTCAGTCTCTCTCTGGTAGGAGGTAGCTGCACATCTAAAAAACATGGAAATGGTTCATTATTGCACCATAGAAGCCAAAATCCTCAAAATACAAGGAAGGTTTCATGGTTCTTTAGATGCCAAGAGCAACCAACGGGCTACAGACATGCCTCTCTAAAGGCACATGCTTTCTTGCTGTGTTCAGGGGTATGGGAGCATTGAACAGAAATGGAGAGCATAACACTGGCCTTTTCTATAGGGGTTTTTGTTAATGACCTGCCATCACTGCCTGTCTCAAGGCTCCTGCTAGCACACTAGTACTAAGGGGTGGGAGGGTGGATCAGGGAGGAGAGCCATGTACATAACTTGGGAAAGTGGGATCTGTTGATGACTTGCCAACCCTGTCCGTCTCAAGGCTCCTGCTGGCACACTAGCGCTCAGTATCTTGAGGTTCAACCTCATGGCTGAGTCATGAGGGACAGCCACGTATGTCTTACCATGCATGGTTGTCCTGGAAAACAGATCAGTCTTAATAAATTTGTAGAGGAAGTTGAACAGCAGTAGGGGACCAAATTGTGATTGCAAACATTTTTTTAAAACTTCCCTACACATTATTGAACACCGAAATTACCTTTGTGATGGTGGTCCTCCCACCTTGAATGTCCAGCAGCCCCCCACAACCAAACCATGGACCGATGGTGAGAAATCTGCCTGCTGTGGTGAGGGATGCCTTGCCAGGCCTCCAGGGAGTCCATGAAGTCACACTTCACTCTCTTGAATTTTGTGCGACATTGATCTGCTGTCCACCTGAAGCCGGCTTCAAAGAGCTCTCCAGCAATCACTCTGTAGCTCTCCTTGTTCTTCCGGAGGGTGCTTGCTTGGCAAACCCATACCAGAGAATGATTCAGAGCAGCAAGGACACCTCCTTAAATTGCCAGAAGGTGCCCCTGCTTCTCCTTGGAGGCATTTTTAAAAAGCTGCCCAAACAAAGCAATGCTGCAGCGTTGCCTCTTCGTGGCAAACTTGAGCATCCACAAATCAATACTTCTAATCTGAATTGATGACACCTAGTCCTGGGCTCTTGTTGGTTTCCCATAATGTTAGGAATCCTTACTCCCACCCTATTATTAACTTTCTATTAAATACTTTGAAGATAAACAAAAGCTGTTTACTGTAGCCACCCCTACCTCCACACTAGAGTGTTACTTTTATTTGGGGAACCCTGGTTGTCTGGCCAGGATCATTCCTGCTGATGAGGAATGTTAGCAGGATTTCCACCTTTTGCTGTGGTATCTGCCTGTGCATTGCAAAGCGTAGCACAAAAATAACATGCAAAAGTAACAACCAAACTTTGCAGTATGCACATAATCCTAGTTTTACAAAGTAAATTTTCCTAGAAAGAGGACATTCAAACTTAGGATATAAATGGATTGTTGATCACTATTGCGTTGTCAATACAGCAGTTTATAGGAAATGCTAAGTTCAGCCACTGACAACCTTTGTAGCAACGTTGCAGCATTACTCTCCTCCCCCCCCCACCTTTTTTAAATGGGCATTGTATTTGCCCAACAGTTCCCCCTGCCTCTCCCAAGAACATCTTCACTGAGGTTTTTGGATGTACGAAGACAGGAGTCCCAGCTAACCCATGTTCTACCACAGATACACTTACTTCCTTGATAAACGACCCTTTTTTTCATTGCTCTCAAATGAAGACAGAAACAGATTCCATTTGCAAACCCTAACTTTTAGTTAACAAGTAGCCCTTCCCCCGCCCACACACATGGAAGTTCCATTCCATGTTTCTGGAGAGAACCTCCCGCACCTCCTTTCCCTCCTCCAAGTGGTGACGATCCCTGACAGGCAACCCAAAGGCTTCCTCAAGCACCCACAGTGACTACAGAGGGGCACCTTCTTCTAGAACGGCATATCCCTTTGTTTTGCAAATATTGTGCAAGATGACACATGCAGTGATGATGCTGGTCTCATTCTCCTCAAATACAGATAGTCCTGAGGAGATATATATCCAATGGCTTTTCAGCTGGCTGAAAGTGCACTCCACCATATTGTGCTCCCTGGAGAGTGCATAATCGAAGTGCTGTTCACATTGGTTTGTTGGTCTGGTGTAGGGTTTCATGAGCCACTTTCTCATGGGATAGGCAGCATTGGAAATGATAAGTGGTGGCCCATGTATTCACTCAAGAGTAAAGGTGGGGTTTCCTGGGAAGAACACAGCAGCATCTATTGCCGTGCATATAGCTGAATTGGCAAAGACAAAGGTGTCATGGTTCCTTCCACTCCATCCTACCTCAACATCAATGAAATGACCTGTGTGGTCAACAGACCCCAGAAGGAGGATGGAACTGTATTTCTTTCACTTGCTGTATTGATTGTGTCTGCCCTTGGTTTGACGGATGGCAATGTGGGTTCCATCCACAGTTCTGATACAGTATGGAAAGCCTAGTTTTTGGAAGCCATCCATGATCTGTAATGGGAATGAGTGACAGAAAAGCAAATGGTTAGACCCCCCCTTCTATCAATAACATTACAACTATCTCATTGAATAGTGTAGTTCTGTTATTTGGTTTCATACCAGTGCTGCAATGTTACTGCTATATGCAGGCAGTCCAAAGAAAAGGGGGTAGTGCAATGGCTGTAAGATGCTGCTGCCATGGCACCACAGATATGTAAGCTACTGGAAAATTTCATGCTGGGGAGGGAATTTGTCTGATGTAAAGACAGGTATGACTGAGTTCGGGAAAGAGGTGGCTTGACAATTGACAATGAAGACCTAGTGAGATGGTTTCTGTGGGATACCTTAGTTAAGAAGATGTCGCAGGCATCTATAGACTGCATAATGCACACCAGGATGACCTGAGTTAAGGCCAGCAGAAGTGCTCTAGGAACTGTCATGCTTCCACTAGGCAGAAAGAAGGCAACGGTGAGCAATCAGAAAACAAATCTTGAGTGATTCCAAGGAAAGGCAAAGGGAACAATGAATCACTGCAATGCTAATATATAGCACAAATGACAATTCCCGCTAAAATTTCCTGCCAATCTTCAGCAAAGGAATGTTGGCAGGTGCAGCTGACAGCACTTGGGAGGGGAGGGGAATGACGGGCAGCAGATGTAGTAATGTAGCAACGTTAAAACATGTGTGAAAATAAAAAAGAAAAACATACGTTTCCAATATATTGTACGAATGACAATTCCCGCTAAAATTCCCCCACGAATCATCAGCAAAGGAATTTTGGTGGGCACAAGACTGTCCAATTAACAGCTGAGAGCACTTGAAAGGGGAGGGGAATGACGGGCAGGAGATGTAGTAACATTGCAATGTTATAACACATGCATGAAAATTTTTAAAAAGGAAAATTGCAATTCCCCCTGAAAACCCAAAACTACATTGATGCTTTCTCTTGTATCTAAAATGAAAACAAGATGCCAAAGCTATAATAACATCCTTCGATGTTACTCCATCTGTGACGACTCCCAGGGTGTCCTGGCTGCTGGCTTTAACATTCGGGAATGGATGTTCCACTGTGACGCTGTAATGGATAGGCAGGCGATCTCCTATTCCCAATTCTCCCCATGGTTTAAACTGTTCAAGAAGGACCATGTTAGAGTGCCCTATCTGGTCAACATCCTCCCTCACAACCTCAGAACAGCCTTTACCTCAATTTGGTTCCAAACTATGCCCGCAGTGCTGCTAGCTGGGCACTATGCCCAAACACCTCAAGACCTCCACTACTGTATTTGTGGTGCTCAAGTTGTGAAGGATTTACCACATTACCTACTATCCTGCCCACTTTACGCAGAGCCAAGGAATAAATTCCTAGAAGAGTTTTTAATTGGTTTAAACCCCTTTTCAGACTCTGGAAAATTGTTTTTTCTCCTGTTGTTGTTTTTTCTCCATATGTTTATCAATGATCTGGATGAAGGAGTGGAAGGGCTGCTCATTAAATTTGCTGATGATACCAAATTGGGAGAAGTAGCAAACACCCAAGAAGATAGAATAAAAATTCAACAAGACCTGAAATCTCTGGAGAAGTGGGCAGCTGTGAATAGGATGCAATTCAACAAAGACAAGTGCACAGTATTACATCTGGGCCACAAAAATGGGAAGCACAAATACTGGATGGGGGATTCACTTCTGGGCAGTAGTATATGTGAAAGAGATCTTGGGGTAAGAGTGGACTGTAAACTAAATATGAGCAGTCAGTGTGATGTGGTGGCAAAAAAGGCCAATTCAATCCTGGGTTGTATCAAAGGGGCCGTAGCGTTGAAATCGCAGGAGGTCATAGCCCCTCTCTATACTGCCTTGGTCAGGCCACACCTGGAGTATTGTGTGCAGTTCTGGAGGCCTCACTTCAAAAAGGATGTGGACAAAATCGAGAGGGTGCAGAGGAGAGTGACGAGGATGATCAGGGGTCTGGAGACTGAGCCCTACAAGGCTGAGGGCCTTGGGAATGTTTAGTTTGGAGGAGATTGAGAGGGGACATGATTGCTCTCTTTAAGTGTTTGAAAGGCTGTCATTTGGAGGAGGGCACGGAGCTGTTCCAGTTGGCAGCAGAGGATAGGACCCAAAGCAATGGGCTTAAATTACATGCACAAAGGTACTGGCTGGATATTAGGAAGAACTTTTTCACAGTCAGAGTAGTTCAAAAGTGGAATCAACTGCCTAGGGAGGTGGTGAGCTCCCCTTCACTGACAGTTTTCAAGAAGAGGCTGGATGAATATTTGTCAGAGATGCTTTAGGCTGATCCTGCACTGGGCAGAGGGTTGGACTAGAAGGTCTGTATGGCCCCTTCCAACTCTATGATTCTACGATCTATGATCTGTCTGACTCTGCTGCATTTGTTTCTTATAGAGTGTCTCTGTTTGCCTTAGCAGCCAAGAAAATCCAAGCTAGAGTTGTTTCCAGAATCAGCAATGGTTTTATCTGACTGGTATTTTCTGCCTAGATCATTTTAATCTTTTAATATTTGTACATATGTTTACATGTTAGAGTGCTTTATGTGTTTTATTTGTAATGGCCTTTGGCCACAAACAATAAACTTACCTTACCTTACCTACCTTACCAAATCAAAGCTGCCTCTGACGGTGCAGAATGCAGGAGAGCCATGCCGATTTCATGTCAATCAGGATGAATGCTTGGAATAACCAGTTTAAAGTGACCAGGGTCAAATCCACATTCACCCATTACCCGCATGTTTATCGGATATCTTCCATTTGCCTCCAATCTGCGATTTTTTCCTCTTCGTTCACATTCCTGCTTCCAATCCGTCTTTCTCGCGCGTCCCTATCATCACACGGCTGCTCGAAAACCGCTTTTTTGGGCGGGACCTTTTGTTCCCACCCATTTTTTTATTTTTTTGAGCGCACTTTTCCGTTATTTCGATCTTGCCTTATAAAGAAACATCATTGAAGATAATGATACCTCTCTTTCCCCCACTGACAGCACTGATGGCTCTCTCCCATTTCTTTTTTGGAAATTTGGAAGCATGTGGGAAGCTTTCGTGGGCATTTCCTATGCAGGACAGTTCAGCGCCTGAATTTTACTGAAGTTTCACTTCCTTGGAGTGTCATTATTTCGATATTTTGTAATTTCGATATTACAGTAATATAAAATAAAAAAAATAAAAAACAGTTAAAAAGGAAGTTTCGCGAGTCCGTTCTGAGGATGGATTCACCCCAAAATGATTTTTCAAACTACCAGATTTGATTCAGAAACAGCATAATCAATAAATCCAATGCTATGAAGTCAAAAACAGTCTTTTGCAGACTACAGAGCACTTGCAAGTTGAATCAGCCAATAGGAACTCTCGGAACGGCCGGAAAGACAGGAAGGGGGGTGGTTTTTAAAAAAACCGCGTAAATTGCGCATTGGCCCATTCACGGCCACTGTGAAACTCCCGTTGAAAACCTGTGACCACATATTCGGGAGAAATGCGAATGAAATGTGTCTGTTTAATGAGGTAATGTGACCGGCACTCGGGATTGCGTGGGGAATGCGGGGAACATGCGACTTAGAATGAGTAATGTGGATTCGACCCATGTCTAAAACATGCAGATCTGTTCAGAATGCTTTTAAAGAAGGCTTACTCCCAGGAAAGAGCTCTTAAGATTGCACTTTAAAGTAGGGTGTTACAGGACCATTGGAAATTTCCAGTCTAAAGTGATCTCTGGGGCATGCTTTCATACTTTATTTCTAACAAATATCACTAGGAAACAGTTATAATACCTACTCCCTTGAGCTGAGCATGCTTGTTACACATTTTTCTTCATATATACAAATACCATGAAAGAAAGCAGTTGGCTACATGAAGCTTGACAAAAAAACCAAAACAAAACACTAAGAGGGTTCCAGCATATAAATCCTCTTACACTGGCTGTGTGCCCTTGAAACGGAAGAAAATGGTGTTCTGAATTTTTTCCCATACTCACTAGATTAACTAAGTGTATTGTGCCTTCACAGCTAATTATGCTGAAAAGTTTGGCAATTTTTGGCATCTGAGGGCTTGCTTTTCTAATCCTTTCTTCTCTTCAAAGCACAAGTCAGATATCAGCTGTAATTGAACAAGATAATTGATAACACTCAGCTTAAAAACAATTGAGACCTATATGTATGTGTAATGGTTAGGACTGGTTCCAGCCTTGCCTCTCCAGGGAAACACCAATGAGAGCAGAATGTTGGGTTAGTGACAGTTGAAAGTCCGTTGGAAGATCAGTTAAGGCAGTTACTGGAAGAGAAGGTTTTGGAAGCTGCTAAAGAAGGCAGCAGAGATGTAGCTGGCTGTTGACACCTGTTCAGATACATAGTAATCTTTCCCAGTTTAATCACAATATATCTGAGTTTTAAAATCATTTAGTCCAATAAATAAAAATTCTTCATTCTGTTTAACACTGGCTGGCTTGAAGTTGTTGATTCAAACGTCAAACACTCTGGTCACAAAAAATGGGCTAAATTTATAAAATAGTGGCAACATGTATATAGGAAGCAAACACAGCAAATTAAAGACAGCAAATTAAATCAAAAGTGTTTTCGACTAAACATTGGGAAGAACTTCCTGACAGAGTGGTCCCTCAGTGGAACAGGCTTCCTCATGAGATGGTGGGCTCTCCTTCTTTGGAGGTTTTTAAGCAGAGGCTAGATGGTCATCTGACAGCAATGCTGATTCTGTGAACCTGGGCAGATCATGAGGGGGAGGGCAGAATGGGTTGCATCAGTGCTTAATTCTCGTGGCCTTCTTACATGCCCAAGATAATGCTGAATGCCACCTTGGGGGTCAGGTTACAATTTTCCACAGGCCAGTTTGGCTAGGGATCCTGGAGGCGGTTTACCATCTTCTGGGCATGGAGCAAGGGGCATTGGGGCAGTCAGGGGAGGGGTAATTGTGAATTTCCTGCATTGTGCAGGGGTTAGACTAGATGACCCTAGAGGTCCCTTCCAACCCTATGATTCTAAGCAAATAATTACAATTATTACAAGTATTACAATATGATGATATTCCCAAAAATGTTTTCTATTTCTTTTTCTTTGCACTATATATTAAAAATAAATATCGGATAACATTTTACAAATGTAAAAGTGTATTACTGTGAACTCATTCCTTATGAGTTTTTATTTCCTCCCTTTCTCTAAATTATACTAACATTTGTTTTCTGTTTCACATCCCTTCAGAAAGCTTTTCTCCCCCAGCTAATTCTTCATTGTCACTATCAGACTTGTCTTAGTATGTAAAATGTTGAAATATTCCCCATCTCATTACAACTTTTTAAAGCCAGGTTGTGGCAACCATCTTATTCTTTTATCTGTCAAAAGCTAAAAATATTGTCCAGCTGACTTATCTTAATGTCATGAAACCAGTAGAGCTCTAGAAACTAAATCTGAGTTATTCTTTTTAGTGAAATCCCTATTGCCCCCATTGCTGCAGAGATGCTCGATCCATTATTAGCACATCTGCCCATTTTTCATTAAACAAAACAGCATGTGAAAATTTCAGTGTGTATATGTATTAAATTACACATTCATCTTGAAATACAACCTGTGTATCTATGTGTATGTGGCCCACTTTCCTATTTCATCCCCATTCACACTAGATTAGCAGAGCACTTTCTGGGAAGTAAGCCCCACTGAATAGATCAAAGTATGATTCTAAGCAGATCTGCCTAGAATTGCTCTCTAAATCCCTTTCATATGGATACTTTAACCTGCTTTAGCTTCTGAAAGCAAATAGTTTTTTTTTAAGGTTTCATGCTTAAGTATAAAACACTGTCTTCCTGCAGTTGATGAAGCTTTAATTCGGGTTCCCTTCAAACCGTTTTGTTCTGATGTTTTGTTTAGATTTGCCAACTTACAGCTGCCAAGGGCAGCTTCCAAGGGCAAACTCTATGGTGTACCACAGTTTCTAGACAAAATCTTCCCCAAGTTCTCCTTTCCACAGGCACTGCCCCCAAATCTCCATTGTCTCTTACCCTCAAGGTTTCACTACATATAGACTGCTGAGCGTAAGAGACAATGATGTGTCAAAAGCAGGTAAGATAATAATTAAATAATTGATGGTGGAGAGTGCCCTGGTGGGGGGTCAAGAGACTAACAGAGGTGGTTTGCTATTGCTTGCCTCTGGATTCCTGTTCTTCCTTGGAAGTCTCCCATCTAATTACCAACCAAGGCTGACCCTCCTTAGCTTCTGAGATCTGATGAGATCATGCTCATCTGGGCTATCCATGTCAGGGCAATTAAATAATTAAAAGCCATAGCAATGCTTAACACCCTAGTATGCATTTTTACTCCTTCTCAGAAACAGGGTTAGGCTGCCCTTATATGGCACCATGTTCTGGACTTAGTTCCAACATTTCATTCACTATTGCCTACCAGAAATATCCTCTTCCTATCCAGGACACTGTAGCAGAAGAAGTAAGTGCCAGCTTAAACTTGTTGGGTTTAACAGGGAGCTGAAACTCTGGGTTGCACCTACACATGGATGCTCTCCAATCCCAGCCCTGTTCCTGACTATACAGATACAATGAGGGGAATGACCTGTCTGCACTTGCTTCCACTTGCTGCTCTGGAGGATGAATGTGAGTGCTAAATCCATGCTTAAAATATTCTGCTAATGGGAGGAGGCAGTATCCACTGATTCTACCCTCCAGCTGGAGATGTTTGATCAGGACAGCTAAAATAGGGGGATGGAGGGGGAAAAATTCCTGGAGCCCCATGTCAACTTGAAGCCCTGCCCTGAGGAGAAGAAATATTGCTGGTTTCTCAGCAACAAACAATTTGCTTGTCATTTCTCTGCAACATTGATGAAAAGGTTCATAGCTGGTGGTGGAGTTGACATTAGGAGCAAAGCTCCAACCCCTCAGATGGTTCTCCTCACCCCCAAAAAGTTCTAGTGAGTTGTTCCAAAAACATGATGCCCATATAATATAATGGCATAGCCTAGTTACTCCAGTGCACAGACTGTGAGGCGAAAAGGAGTCTAGGACACCCAGCTTCCATCTACACTCAGCAAAGCAGTGAAAGTTCTGCTTGGTGAGGCTTTTCTGAGGATTGCCCACTACCACATGCTCCCCCTTGGAAGGAGTAAATGGGGATTTCATACCAAAATCAATGGGTTGGATGAGATCCAAGCTTCTGTGAACAGAGCAAGGTTGCATGAGCAGACATTTCCCAACTTTACTTTCCTTCAGGATCCTAAAAAGTGGCTATTGCTGCAGGTTACAAACCATGTGCTCTGCTGTATGGTGAGTGGGGGGGGCAGGGCTTTTTTTCTGGGAAAAGAGGTGGTAGAACTCAAGACTGCACAATGACATCACTTTGGGTCAGCTGGAACAAGGAGGGAGTTTTTTTTTTAAGTTTAAATTGCCCTCTGCAAAAATGGTCACATGGCCGGTGGTCCCACCCCCTGATGTCCAGACAGAGGGGAGTTTAGATTGCCCTCCACGCTGCTTGGCGGCACAGAGGGCAATCTAAACTCTCCTCTGTCTGGACATCAGGGGGCGGGGCCACCAGCCATGTGACCGTTTTCAAGAGGTGCCAGAACTCCTTTCTACTGTGTTCCTTCTGGAAAAAAAACCTGGGGGGGGGTCACCCACTCTTTCAAAAGTGGACCAAGCTCTATTAATAAAGTAAAATGTTGTATAAAAGTAAGAAGATGATTTTAGTATTTTCCCCCTTCTTGCTGCTGCCAACCATGCTTCAAAGAAGATTACTCTCAGCAGTGGTTTTTATTATGATGAGAGGGAAGAATTTGCGAAAAATCTGCTGCCACAAATCCTTAATGAGAGCTTGGATCCAATCCAATAGAATTTATTTCTGAGTAAATATGTTTTGTAACAAGATGCTGAGGTGAAACACAGATGTGTTTCTGTCTGAGAAGATTCTGAGTCAACGTCTCCTGTCTCTAAACATGCTGCACTCTTCATTTCCTCTTACCGCTACTTTTACATATTTGTAATGCTGGAATTATTCCTACAAAGTTCTGATAACAAATGAGGAAACTTTGCTAATTATGACTGCAATTCTAAGAGCACTTACTTGGGAGTAATAAAATGAGATTTATGTCTGAGTAAATATGCATAGGATTGCACTGTGTAGCGTTTAGCTAGTCCAGTTGTTAATTTGTAATTAGGAGTGAGAGTTTTTAGCAGCAGCTAAACGTTAATTAGAAGTAGTATGTTCACATCTGATACCCTGGAAAGAACTCATGTAATGTGAGGCTGTACACGAACACTTTAATACATAATAAACTGCTGGCAGTCCATCCTCCCATAAAGAAGCTGGGAAGTCTTATTATTCCCACCCGGATCTGTCTGACTTGCATTTTATTACTAAACTACTTCTGTATCTCTGCACGGAGCTGTATGCACTTGAAAAAAGACCCCCAAATTTGGTGCCAAGAAACACTGGTCTCTATTATATATATAAATTATGGAAATTAAAAATATGTTGATTTAAGTATACATTTTTTATTCTGTATCTGCTGCTGATAGAAGGGATAACTAAGCAGGGCACTGACTATGTACCCACTAACTACTAGAATTTCATCTCAGCCGCATTTCTGAAATTTCTTCAGTTGGCTCACAATTCACTGAGAAGCTATGGAGGCCTGCTTCTAGTTTTTACATAAATGCTTAGGATGTTAAATTCTTGACTTATTTTTTCCCTGCAGTTCTGCAATGCCATTGTAAATAACACACTGCTAGGTCTGCCAGGTACTCAGAGCAGCTGCAAGAGAAAAAACAACTACATCAGCTTCATTGCTTGCCCCCCCCCCCACATTCCTCCTGCTTATACACTCATGTTTGTGAGTTTTTAGTAGTTCGTTTAAAACATTTTTATTCCATCTTTCCACCTAAATAGGGTTCTCTAAGACAGAGAACATAAAAACATCAAAATATTTTGAGTATTCTTCTTTCCTCCTTTTTTAGGTCTATGTAATTTGATCATTCAGTTAAATTACTCAATATTTCAATAAAATATTTCCAAAAATTGCTCTAGATTGACCAGGAAGCAGATTTTACAAAATACATAGGGACCCAGGTAGCTGGAACCATCTTCGAAGATGCATTTGCTTTTCTCTCTTATGCAGAAGAAATTGCCTTTTCAAAGATGGTGGCTTTGTGAATTGCAGATGTGCCATCTAACAGTGAAGCTTGTCAAGAGATTTTCTCTGTATTGGCTTCCAAACTGCAGTTTGTTGGCGCATCCCCTCGGAGTCGTCTTTTAATTATCCACTTTCCACACTTTCTCCATCCCTGGTATGTTCTTTCTCAAACTAGATTTGTTACAATCTTTCTGGAAAAATGCAATCCAAGTTCATTAGCAAGCTATCTGGATAGGAAGATGTGCATTGTTAAGGTCCTGGTCATATTGGAACCATTTTTCTTCTGTCATCCCCCTCACAGCTGCCATTTTCTTTGCTGTGCTGAGGACATTTTAAAAACATCAGTAATTGGGTATTGCACAATGACATTGTGATAGGGTTATTAAGCTTCCAGTGGGAATAGAGGCTCCCCCACTCTCAGTCTCCACAACCAACCATGTGGCCAGCAGGGGGGAAAGCACAGAGAATGGGACCAGGAGATTTGGAGCATGCTCCTGCGGTCTCTGGAGCATTTCCTCATCATGCCAGGAATGACAAGGGACAAGGAAGTAAAGGCCCCCACATGGGGCTGATTTAATTTCAAGATAGGTCCCCCCCATGTGCCTCCCTCCATGACCCCCCTGTCCCCCAATTTGGGCTCCAGGAGACCTGGCAAACCTGCATTATAATGTTCTATGGCCATAATTTATTAGTTCCTGTCATTTCCTGGCTTTCATTTTTTTAACAAATGAAGTCTCTAGCTCTTTTCATTACATAGGTATCCAGTGGTACAACAAAGGGAATGACAGGGAAATTGTCATCTGGGAAAGTAAAATACACACAAAACTCTTGTCTGGATGTTCTCTCACCAATGCAAACGCTTCTTTATTTGTAGCAGCAATGACAGGGAAACTGAGAATCCATAGCATATCAATGCAGCCTAAATACTCTTTTTCTTTCAGAACTATTATTTTAGTTCTTATACAAAATAATGAAGATTTATTCAATTAATTGGTTAAAACTGATATGATTGTTTGCAGTGATGACCTACTAAACTTTTTACTGATAGGAGCTAGAAATAAAATTTATCTTTTAGTCCACTTGTAATCTTTTGCATGTAAATAAGTTTGTGTGTATTAATGTGGGGACTTTGACTATTGGTTACTGTGGGTTTAAATGCAGGCCTCTGAGGAAAGGAGGAGAGGGGCTGGATGTGTGAGTGGAGTCTGCTATGATTGGACAGTAGTTGTACCATAGGGGCAGAGTGAACTGCAGTTTTTTGTGCTGAGAGAAAAGAGTTTCTTCTGTCACATTCAATGAATCTGTGTGGAGTTCTTTCTAAAGTCAGGCAAACTGTATGTGAGTTTGGGTCAGAAAAAGGTTATTCTACGTAGGTCAGGCAAGCTGTGTGGAAAAGCCTGCGTGAATCTATGTCTGTGTGGATGAAAGGAGGGTTTATTCTATTAGTGAAGATCTGAGGAAAATTAGTTTTTATTTTTGAAACCACCAAGCTTATGAACAATTATGAAACCAATACACTTATCAAACTCTGCAATCATCACACTTATGTACTTATAAATGAATTCTATTTTTGGTTAGCAAAACACCTGATTCATCTGAAAGATAGGGTCCCTCTTTATCTCACAACCAACCTCACATGCTGACTGTCCTGTCATACTACCATCTATAACAAGCCTTCCTATTATACCAGTTAACCAGAAGAGATCTAGAGTCTAGACAAAAACCTTTGGTGACAGTGAAAACCTTTTGGGAAGCAGCAACATATAGTTTCAGGTGGGTAGCTGTGTTGGTCTGTAGTAGAAGAGCAGGATTCAGATCCAGTAGCACCTTAAAGACCAACTAGATTTCCAGGGTATGAGCTGATGAAGAAAACTTTGACTCCTGAAAACTCATACCTTGGAAATCTAGTTGGTCTTTAAGGTGCTACTGGACCTGAATCTTGCTCTTCAGCAATATATATGTCACACCAACAGGGAAAAATGCTACATGTGGTATTAGCAGTGGAATGCAAACTCCAAGTGTTCTCAAGTATAAGCCTAGGTAAAGTAGAGAACACTTAAAGCCCTGTGACAAAGGTCCAAGGGCAAGGGTTTAAAAACAAACAAAATCAACAGTCTACCTCTAAACCAAAAGTTGCTTATAACCTGTACTATTTTGTGCTGTGGTGTCCATAAATACATTCACCCATTTTACTAATAGATGGGTTGCCCAAGCCAACACAATGAAGCAGCAGATTAAGCACAGACTAGATTTAAATGGGACATGAGTGAGTCTTCCCTACTGCAAAGTTTTTCTTACTGGACTTTGCTCTCACACAGTATCTTGTTTAAATTGGGCTCCTACAGGTTTGTGCAGGTAGAAATGCTGTGTGAAAGGCCAATAGAAGAATGCTTTTGCCACACCTGCATACATGTTTAAGTCAGGCCTTAAAGCCCCAGAGCCAGGGAAGGGGTACAAACTCCATTACAGCAGAAGTGCCTCAGCTGCGATCAACTCAGCAGCATCATTGTTTCTACTGTGATCAG
Organism: Eublepharis macularius; assembly: GCF_028583425.1. Taxonomy (NCBI): domain Eukaryota; kingdom Metazoa; phylum Chordata; class Lepidosauria; order Squamata; family Eublepharidae; genus Eublepharis; species Eublepharis macularius. The sequence continues at coordinate 65,557,234 of NC_072796.1, read as the reverse complement.
CATGGATGTGGCTTTGTGGAGAGCAAGGACACAGCCAGAGGAGGGAACCAGAGGATTGGGTGCAAGGCATTTAGAGGTCTGGGAGATGGGAAAGAGCTAGCCAGTCTTTCATACTAGCAAGGGAGTTCTCAGATTAATAGCTGGTGAGACATTTTGCAGCACTTATCAAGTATAGAATGACATTTTAGTTAATTTTCAATTAATGTCCTCACTGCTAAAACACTTTCTTAGGGATGCTGCAAAACAATACCTTCAGAAAGAGATCATTCTTTGACATAATTTACCTTGGCACTGGTGATGGGGCATTTAAACTGAACTAATCAATTGTCTGTGAACTGCTAAAATCTGCTTGGTGGTGTCCACAGTGGAGTCTTGGCTCCATTTTGAAACGGCTGCTTTCTAGACTTCCATTTCAAAGGGTTTGTTTTGTTTTTATTTTTTGCTTGAAGGACATTTTCATCACTGTACGATATTCATATTTTCTTGAGTACAAAGTCTAAGAACTGCCTCCACTTGTAACATTTTTCAAGTATTACAGGCCAGTTTCTCTGATTTAGTGTAAACCAACATATTACTGTTGACTTTTATGAAACTAATCTAGGTTGAAATCTAGAAGGTCTGGCACTTTGGCAGTCATTATTTTTATGTCATACAGTATTCTTGTGTTCTTTCCTAAGCTTTGCTATTTCACAAAAAAGAGTATTATTTGTCCACAGGTCCCTGTGCTCAGTTTGCCATTCAGCATTTAGTACAGGATCTTAGCACCCTCTAGTGATGCTTTGGAACAATACCTGATGAGGCACAGAAGGAGCCATTTCGGGAGTGGATTCACACAGCATGTGAAATTGATACAAAGAATATGTATACACGCTTACATAGTTTTGAAAATAGTTTCTTGGGAAACTGCCATAAGAAGAGAGGAATGGGCCCATTGGCCTGTGGGGTTCCACAAGGTTCAACCTTATGCCCCATGCTATTTAATATTAATATGAAGCCACTGGGAGACGTTATCAGGAGGTTTGGACTACAGCATCACCAATATGCAGATGATGTTCAGCTCTACCTTTCTTTTCCACCTAATTCCAAGGATGTTGGTGATGTTCTGAACCTGTGCTTGGATTCAGTAATGGGCTGGATGAAGGTGAACAAGCTGAAACCAAATCCTGACAATAAAGAGGCTGTCTGGGTTAATCAAAAGGCAGACTAGGAACTTGAGATCTCACCTGTCTTGGATGGGGTTATACTTCCCTTAAAAAACTTGGGAGTGCTGCTCAACATAGCAGTCACCTTGGAAAGACAGGTGGCTGCAGTAGTTCAGAGTGTTTTCACCCACCTTCAGCTGGTGTGTCAGCTATGCTCATTCCAGTCCCAGTCAGATCTAGCCACAGTGGTCCATGCTTTAGTTACATCTTGACTGGACTGTTGCAATGCACCCTACTGGGAGCTACCCTTGAAGAGGGTTTGAAAGCTGCAGCTAGTGCAGAATGTTGCAGCTAGACTGCTGGTTGGGGCCAGCTATCAGGATCATGTTATCTCAATATTACAGCAATTACACTGGCTACCAAGCCACCCTCAAGCACAGTTCAAGGTGCAGATTTGGGCTTTAAAGCCCTACCCCGCTTGGGACCAGCAAATCTGAAGGACTGTCTTCTCCCATATGTTCCTGCCAGGAGATCACAGGAAGAGGCCCTCCTGACTGTCTCCTCAGCTAAAGAAACTCACTTGATGGGTACACCATAGGGTTACCAGTCCCCTGCTCCAGAGCTCTTCCTTGTTGCTCCAGGAACAACATCATTCCTGGTGCAATAAGGAAAGGAAGGCCCCTGAGGGAGTCTGATTTTTCTGAGGTAAGTTCCCCACACACACACACCCTACACCCCCTGTGATCCCCATGCCCCCCAGGTTGGACAACAGGGGACCTGGCAACCCTAGTATATGAGATGTCCCACAATTATGGAATAACATCCCCATGGAAAGGTACCTGGTTCCTTCACTATCAATCTTCAGGAGACAGCCAAAGATGTTTTCATTTAGGACTGCTTTTCATTAACTTTGTTTTTATGTTACTAGCGATTCTTTTTAAACTTTGTTTTTAATCTTTTATTGTTTTATTGTTTTATTTATATTATAAGCTGTATTGAGTTCCTGCATGGTAAACTAAAGGTGACTAAAAATGTTTTAAATAAATAAATAAACGTCCAGTGTTGTGACTTTCTCAGACTATCTATTATTAGAGCAATAATTGTGCACTTATGTGTAGGCAAGACCTGAATTCAGTAAACAGAGTACATTCTCTGAATGCAGATATTTATGATTTAGTCCCTGGCATATCCATTTAAAGGAACTTAGGTAATAAGACTGGAAAGACCACCACCATAGAGGATCACAGCCTGCCACAGTAGACCCAAATCCCTCCTTTGTGGATGAAGGGAAAGGCAGTTGAAGGGGTTAATGTAAAGAACTGGGCACCAATATCAGGGACGGATCGAGGGGGGCAGGGGGTAGTATGCCCCTGGCACTGCCAGGGAGGGGATGCTGGGAGCAACTGCCAGCTGCCGGGATTGTGCGAGCGGCAGCGCGGGCGGCTTCCCAGCCCCCCGTGCTGCCTTTCGCCTGCCTCGCAGGACAGGGGGTGGCTGGCTTGCTGCGTGCCCCCTGTCCTGCAGGGCAGGCAAAAGGCAGTGCAGGGGGCTGTGAGGCCGCCCACACCATTCGCCTGCCCCACAGGACAGGGGGCGGCTGGCTGCTCCCTGTCCTGCGGGGAAGTGAATGGCGTGGGTGGCTTCCCAGCCCTGTATGCTACCTCTGCCAGCGCACCGCGTGGGCGGCATGCTCCGCCCTACGTGATGACATCACAAAAGAGATGTCATCACGCAGCACCGGGAGCGAGCGCACTGTGTGGGCACACGAAGGGTCAGACTAGGGTTGCCCTGGGCACCAGCAACCCTAGATCCAGCCCTGACCAATATAGGTGAGACTTGCAAAAATGTATACCACATCATCCACATGGCATCCAAAGGCATTTTTACTGCAGTCTGTCCAAAAATATTGTACCAAGCCAGGTTTAGGAAACATTGCAACAAAATGGGGGGCAACCATAGAAGCAGAATGAATAGAGGATGATATCATGTGAATGCCCTAAAAACAGCACTGCTTTAACAAAGCCAAGGTGGAGCAAAACATCTCTCTTGAACCAGTCTAATTAATATGTTAAGGTATTTCCTATTAAGACTGTGCTTACTTTGTAGACATATCAGTGCATTTTCTCTGCGCTTAATGTGTTGTAATGTCTATAGCACATCTACTGCTAATGTGATAGCCATGTAGAATGTCCACAATACCCTTCTAACGGAAGCACTGATACAGCCTTTAAAGCATTCCTTTTCCATATAGCAGAGCCTCATGACTTCATGAACCTTTCTTGAGCTACTTTTTGAACACTTATTTTATTTTGATCTTTAAACACTCTGTGCCAACCATCTCCTCTTTTGGAACACAATATCTAGAGAAGTCTTATGACAGTCGACAGACCAATTTGTCCTGTCTTATCTTTAGAAAATGGCTCATAGTGGAAATCTAACAAGGCATGCATTTACTGATGGTATATTATTTACTGATTGTATTTAGAGAAAATATTTTGTATACTTAGCATTATATGCTTTATTTCAAGTGGATTTTTTAAAATTTTCAGATGACCTTCCTCTGTTAATTTAAGTTGTTTCTACAGTGGCAGAATGCACTGTTAAAACATCTACATTCAGCACAAATTCCATCGCATATGGAGCTAAATAGAATTGCTCTGACCTTGAGCATTGTGATTACTAACAATGTTGAAGATCAATAAGAGAGTGGGTAGCAGGATATTATAGCTTAGAAAAGTCAATCAATAAATCTTAAGTGAAGTCTTCATTTACCTGCTCTCAGAAACATGCTTTGCTGTAATTCCAAAGTGATAAGAATGCACATACAATAATAAATTATAATTCAAAAATACACAAATATATTGCCCCAACATATATTATTGCAGCAAAAACCTGCAATAGAGGGATGAAAACCTTGTTTAGTATTGCAAATGCAAACTACTACATGTACAGAGTGACCCGATCTTTGAGTTATGCCTGACGGGTAGGGATAGATTTATTGCTATGCTGGTGGAACACGATGCTCTACCTAAAGAAAAAATTGCGCAGACAGACTGATAGTCTTGTGCCAGCAGAAATCTGTTGTTGGGGGATGGGTTTTGAGGGGAGGGGGGAATGAATCAGGATCCTATTTCCTCACAGATAAAAATAGAAATATCTCAGGCAGTATTATGGAATTTTCCTGCATGAGATACTGTTCACATCATAGAACCAGGCCATTTTTTCTGTGAAGCCTGTCATTTCTCAATCTAAGCATTCTACCCATCACAAGCTGTGTCCTACTTCTGTTTGCTTGTTTGTTTTGTTTGTATGGAGGGTGGGTGTACTTGGCTGGGTGACATCCTCCTGAGAATGTTTGGTTCTTGCATGCATTGGTTGGTGTCTTCCAAACAGGGATGATATGGGTTAACCTTTAGTGTGTAATGTTTCAATTGGTGAGTGGAGGTGAATTTTCCAGAGGAGCTGCAGGATTATATTGAGAGTTTCTGTGTTAGCCATTATTTAATTTATTTATTTCTCCAAGTATTTATATCCTGCTTTTCTCCAAAAGGACCTGAAGCAGCTGAGAACAGGAAATAAACCAGCGCACAGCCTCTTGCCACACCCAAACTTTATAAGGTACCTGATACAGGAAGCAAAAAAGCAATCCTCAGCAAAGATTTTACATAGCTGACGAAGATGGCAGTCTTCTTCTCTTCCTTCCTACTCCATCATTCAACTCTGTTGCTATCTGAGCATTAAATTGTGATTATGTCATGCTAGCCTTTTCCATGGCATAGTAGCTTGATGTAGCAAGACCATAGGACTAGTTAGTCCTACTCTTGAAAAATATGTGCATCAAATGCTCATGCAATGAATAACTTTTGATCTTGCTTCCTAATAATCATACCCATTCACACAAGAGGTCAACAATAAAGCTACACCATGATTTTACAGCTTCATTACTTTAAATCTGATTACTTCAGTTCCTACAGTTCTATTTTAATCTTTAGTCTCATTGAACATAGGGCTTACTCTTGAGTAAACTGTCAAATAAAACAATGCACATAGAAACAGACAATGTACCAAAATATTTGATGATCTATTTATTTAGTAAATATATATCCCATTTCTCTAGGGACCTGTTCAAGACGGCTAACAACGAAAAACAATTAAACAAGGAGGTTAAAAACAAGCCATTAAATACTAGCCTGGTCATAAAAACAGCATAAAACAAAAATGGAGTAGCCTACCTAAAATGATATTAATAAAATAGTCCTCAGGCCATAAAGAAACCATAAAACAATTTTTTAAAACCCTTTAGTCAGAAGCCTGGATAAAAAGAAATGTTTGGGCCTGATGCCCAAAAGAAAGTGAAATAGGCACCATGTGAGCCTCAAGGCGTTCCAAAGGCTTCATGTCTATACTTTCTGCCTTTCAAATTAATTGGCTTAACTATGATTCCATTGATTCAGTCCCATGGTAATTGTCAATGCGATATCACAGCTACCAATGCTTCTTATCTTCTGGCAACAACCATTAGGACAACAGTAAAAGAAGAAACAAAACATTTCCATTAGGGAAAAGACAGTATGCCTTTCTTTCCAGTTCAAATATTGAACAACAAATTTGTGCTAGGAAAATGAGGAAGAAATTGTATTGCATTTCCAATATTTTTTTATGTAAAACATTTGTACACTGCCTTTCCACCCAGTTTAGAGACTCCAAGACAGTGAGCAGTCAATTTTAAAATACAGATATTAAATATTTAAATAAAACATATAAATACTGTGCAATCAGCTTTAGTGAGAATGGTGGGCTAGAAATAACATAAATAAAAAATAAGCACACAGACACACAAACATACCAACAAGTAGGAGGACCAATGAGAGTTAGTGAGGGAATATCAAACAAAACAAAATCTTCACCCACTGGTAGAAGACAATGATAGAGGAGACAGACTCTTTAGGGAGGGAGTTTCAAAGTGTTGGCACGTTGTCCTACAAAGCTGATTCTTTAGTTGAGCCAAGGTTCAAATGGGAGTAGGTGGTCAGTTATACTGACCCCAAGCCGTAAAGGTCTTCAAAGATCAATATCAGCACTTTGAATTGGGCACAGAAGCAAACTGGGAGCCAGTGAAGATGAAATAAAACTGGAGTGATATGCTCCCTACAACCCACTCCAGCCAACATTCTAGCCACAGCATTCTGTACCAACTGTAACTTCCAGACAAAGGCAACCCCATGTAGACCACATTGCAGTAGTCTAATCTAGATGTTGACAAAGCACTTAGGCAGCAATTAACTTTACCATAACAAGATACTAGAATACAGAATTGCAAGGAAAAATGAGATAGGAGGCAGTTGTATCAATGATTGCTTTTAGTTGCATTTTATTCTAATATGTAATCACGTTAACCCAATATAAGTTACTTTTATTGCAAATCCAGATTCTTCCCTCTTGGCTAGTCCACAGTAAATCAGCCCAGAGAGAAGAGATAGGTGATAGGCTGCCTAAACTGTGACCAGAAGTCGTGATGGGAAAAAACAGGGAATGGAGCTTACAGAAGGGGAAGGGAGACATGTTCACTACGGTGTAAAACAGGATGCCGGACCAGATAGAACAGTCATCTGAAACTACAGGGCACTTTAGGTCCTCTTTAAACTCTTCAGAATCTCAACAATGTCTGAATTTTGCTCAGTCTTTCAATGCACAAGATTCTTTAGCATACAGATCCCTTTCTTTAATGTAGACTGTTCTGTACATGATGGTAGACACACAAATTTGGATATCCTCATCAAGCAACAGGGGCTGCAAGCTTAAAGAATATTTATGACTGCTGTATGATGATAATATTTTGGAAACAAGAGTCCAAATGCCCATTTGTGACATTTTTACAGAATTCCAAACTACATGATTGTTGTATTGTCCAGAATTCCAAACTACATGATTGTTCCTGCCTATATGGTTGTAACATTCCACAGCAGCTTGGGGTCTTGAGGAAGATGAATCTCATGCTGTATGCCAGAAAGGGGACCATGGCCTCATTAAAAGCAACAGTATCTAAACATTCACTTTTATTTATCTGGGACTTAGGTGTGTCTAACTTTTGTTGTATTATTCCCGTAGAATGTAACTGGAGGATACAATTTCTATTTTACATGTCAAATATACACATTTTTAGATTTTTCCTTTTTTGCCTAATGTTCTAAAGAGAAAAGTGCATTCACTATCATCTGTTGTAGTTATTGTTTTATCAATTAAAAGCTATTAGAGCTCCTTTCCCCCAAATAGTTTATTTCTAGGCAGACCTTTAATATATATGAATTGGTCATATCTCATGCCGAAGAATCATCCTCTGTTTCTCAGACAACTCTCTATATTTTAAACAATGGATATGGTAAATTTCTAACTTAACTTGAAGTTGTTGCTATTGCTTTCATTACCATGGAGTGATTACAGCCTAATGGAAGTATCTGAAGCTCAGAACTGAGGCTCAGAAGGGGGTTATCTTGAAGCTTTCATAGCAGCCTATATACATAGGCATTATGGGGCCATTGAAAGCAATTGTGGTTAAATGTTATTTACATTTCCACCAAGGGAATATTTTGTTTGCCATACCCTTCCTATTTGCATGATAATGTACAGCATGCCTTAACATACCATATTTGTTCAGAATTATGAAAGACTGCATGACTAGCAAACCATTTACCTTTTCTATAGATGTAAAAATATTATGGATCTATAACACTACAGAAGGGCAAACAACCTACTACAGTGCCATCCTAAGCAAATTTATTCAGAATCCTGCTCAGGTCCACTCAGTGGGGCTTACTCCCTGGGAAGTGTTCTTAGAATGGCAACTTCCCTTTCTGGTTTCACTCTCTCTTCGAGTTAACTAGCTTTGTTCATTTTGAATTTTATTTAGCTGAGGGACAAATTACACTTCTTCTACAACTGTGGAGGGGGGCATCCAGTCTTCATTATAGAAGTGAAGGAGAAGGAGTCGTTTATCCATCCTCCCATACAGTTTTTCTCATCAAAGTTGCCCCATGCCAGGTATTATTTGTTTTTCAAGGTAAAAAAAAGTACCCCCTATACAGCAAACAACTGAGAAAAAGAAAGGATGTAACGATTGGGAAATCATCATGAGAAAAAGAAGAAGAAAGATCTCCAGTCACAGATGACCCATATAATATGTAGTTTTTCCCATAGTCGTAGTCGTAGTTCTAGAGATCAACACGGCTGATTCCGCACATGTTGGATAATGCACTTTCAATGCACTTTATCAATCGTTTGAGGTGGATTTTTTGTTCCGCACATGAAAAAATCCGTTCCAAATGATCTATAAAGAGGACTGGAAGTGCATTATCCAACATGTGCGGAATCACCACAATAAGTTATTTTCATAGCTGGAAATCCTAAATAAATGCCCTTGTTTTCCAATAATTGGTCCTTTATAATTCATCTAGATTATAGTAAAACCCTTCAAACTTTTTCTACTGAAATTTGTCCTGTAAGAATTTTAAACTGAAATTGACCAATTATGCAGTGCTATCTTAAGGAGTGGGAGAATCTATGTTCTTCAATATTTTAAAAAATGTCCCTTTTATGGGAATAATCATTCCTTATTTTCTCAGCATTTTTTATTTGTTCCTCTTCTCATCAAGATTTATTTACATTTCCAGTGGAGGGATATTTTGATGTCAGACACTTTCCTGTGTGTTTTTATTCTTGATAGATCATTTTGAATGTTTAATCCAGCCTTTGAAAGCCTGAGTGTGCAAATAATATTCACAGAAGAAAATAGCCAAAAGTTTCACTGCCATCCACTTTTTTCCCAGCCAGTCTTCCTTTTGACCTTCCTTTTGAGTGCAACAAGGACAAACGTGGCCAGGGTGGAGAAGAATCAGAATTTACGCAGTAGCTTAACAGGTAACTTATGCAAAGCTTTCACATTTCTGCTTGAATGTTTTAAAATTTTACTCAGCTTTTCTCACACAATGTTATAGGGGGTGTGGTTAAATGAAATTTCACTCACAACTTCCTAGTGTAAATATTTCATTTGTATTCCATTAATGTTCAGAGGTTAAGCTAAACTGCCTTTAAAGGAAGGCAAAAGTTTTCTACCTAGTCTTCAGTCTACCAGACCAAAAGGATACTAATTGAAATATTTTCATGGAAACCAAGAAAACAAGTCTTTTTCTTGTGTCAGCAGGAATTACCTGATGTGACGTTATTGTTTTGTAAACTAACATTTCCTTATTACACATAATGTACCTTTGTTCATGTATGGACAAAGATGTAAGAGATGGACTGTTCTATTGACATTTTGCTTGCCTTGCCACTCTCAAACAGGCATCTTTGCTGGGATGCTGACATGGGACTTTAATCACTCAGATGCTAACCAATATCTTATAGTTTGGAGCATACACCTCCTTCAAAATAAGGGACTGACATTTTTGGAATCATCATATGGCCACAAGGTGGCATCAATAACAACATGTGGCTGTGAATTTGAATGGAATTGTATTATACAGATGGCTGTCATTGATTTTTTAAAAATGTGAGCTTGTATGAACAAACATAAATAAATGACTTGTGTAAGTCTACATTGAAACCCCAGCCTGAAGGAAAAGACAGACACAGGCTTGGAATAAAGGGCCGTTTATTAAAATGACCATAAATGTAATGCACGGCAAGAGCTAACTAAGCGGTACAGGTCAAGCACTGGGGTCATACCACTGACCACCGCCTTGCCTGTCTGGGCGAACCCCACTGCCCCAGGTATAGGCCATCTCATGAATGGCTGGAACCCGGCAGCCAAGCCTTGGATTCCCCCTCAAGCACCCTTTACGCCCCAGCCGACTAGCATGAGGTTAGGCCTTGCTCCTGGGGATCCCCTCAGGCACCTGCCCTCCTAGCAAAGAGCCATCAAAAGCATCCCGCCGTCCTGGCAGACCCTGCACCCCACGCATGGGGAAATGCCACAGGGGCTCACCGGCCCGCACCCTATTCCCCAAATCTCCTGCCAACTATTAACTAAACAGCACAACTATTAACTAAACCCCCTTCCCAACAGCCAATCAGGGAAAAGAGGGAAAAATTCCTACCTGGCTCTGAGCCCAGCAGCTGGCTAGTCCTGCACTAAAAACAGGGTGAGGTGGGTGGGCCGAGTGATCGAAGAGACTGGAGCTGGGGAAGGGCGGAGCAGCCAGCAAACGGCTCCTGGCTCTGCCCCCCAGCAAAGCCCCTGATGCCCGGGAAGGGAGACTGTCTCCATTCCACCGGGCGGGGCTTCAAAGGGCAGCTCCCAGCTTCAGCGGCATTCTGCTGCGCTGGGAGAGCCGCATTGTCAAAAGTTGATGTGTGTGTATTCATTACCTGATATCCCCTGAAATGTGACAATACCTTATCATTCCCATCCTACATAGAAGCTGAAACTGTAAGTACTGGTACATACATCTTGTGTTGCCTCTTGTGAAATGCAAATATGGCAGACAAAAAAGTGTAGATCAGTCTGTGTAAATCTAACCCAATTCTCTTCCGTCCTGTTTTCCTTTTCCCTCTTCTTTAAATGTTGCTCAACTGACCTCAACATTACATGTCTTCTTGTTCTTATGAGGAAATCAAGTAGCTACCCAATCAGCTGAATAATAGACAGTTAACATAAACAGGATTTGATCAACTAGCTCTTAGGGAAATCATATGGACATGCATAAATATGCATAAATATACTTTGCTGTAGTATAGAGGTTAAGTGGCTGGACTGTGAATCAGCACTCTGCTGGTTCAACTCCCACTACTACCATGAGCTCTGTAGATGGCCTTGGGTAAGCCACTCCTCTCAGCCCTATCTCCCCAGCTGTTTTGTGGGCATAATAACACTAACTTTGTTCACCACTGAGTGTGGCCCTAATCTGTCCAGAAGAGCGGTATATAAGCACACTGTAATTATTCTAATTATACTACAGTTCTCCTAAGCCCTAAGTTACAACCACATACATCTTGAGAGGACATTGCCAGCAGAAAAGCCAGAAAGACAGTGAGCAACTCTCTGTGTAAAATGACGTAGTCTAGATTCAGTCTTCATCTTGGTTGTTTGCTGATGACACATGCCAGTCTTCTCTTGATCACATTTCAAGTTGAAATAGAGATGATATTCTCTAGGAAAGGTACCATTTGTAACCAAATTTCCTTAGAACTCATTACATACTCTGTGCAAATGAAGGGGTTTAATGCAAAATAAATTATTGCTTGATTAGTCATTTTTGGATACCTAGATTTCAAAGCGCAGTGTTACTGAAGACCTTGCAAGAGTCAATGTGTTATAATAATTAAACTAGCACCTTAGTACAGCAAACATATTTTAGTAGGTTTATTAGCAATCCATGTATAGATGATTTTCTTTAAAGCCTATCATATTGATCTGTTATATACTTTGCAGAGATCTAATATGTGTATTGCTGCTTGAAAATAAAACAAAATGGGTTTAGAATTTAATGACATATAACAGTCCAAATAAATAATGTATATACATGGTCAATCTCCAATACCCAGAAGACCATCAGTCTAACTTTAATGTTTTGAGATAAGCATCTATATGTGTTTTTAGATTTATCACTTGAATCCTCTTAATGCATTTGCCAAGCACATTAATATTTAACCAGCTGAAAAAATATTACGTCAACAAAAAACTAGACAGATTTACAGTTGCTGAGGTTACACACACACACACACACACACACACACAAACTTTGATGGCATGCTCAGAACTTAGGAAATCAACACACCACTTCTATCAAAGAGACAACTTTGATCTTTCATAAAAATAGACACATTTGCAACAATACCCAGTAGAGCCAACAGGTATGTCAATTCCACTGACTGGAAGAAAAGACCACATCATCCACATCCTACTATATTATAAAAAGCAAGCCATATTGGCAACAACTCACTTTTTATCCCCGTGCACCCGCAGGACCTCCACAAGGATAAAAAGTGAGTCATCGGCAACATGGCTTTTGTCAGAGGCCCCAAAGAGGCTGCCACGGTGGTGGGAAGGCCCAGTGTGGTGGTGCAGTCCTCTAGAGACCCCAAGGAGGCTGCTGCGATGGTGGGAAGGCCTAGTGTGGTGTTGCAGCCACTGTGGGGCCTTGGGGGGCTGTGCTGCTATGCTGGGCCTCCCTGATGCCTGTGCCAAGCCTCTGAAGGGCCACAGAGGTGGCAGGGAGGCTGAGTGCAGTGGCACAGCCCTCCCAAGCCCCTCAGCAGCTGTGGAGGTACTGAGAAGGCCTGGCACAGCAGTGCGGCCCTCCCAAGTCCCTGCAGCATCCGTGGAGGTGGGGTGGAAGCCTGGTGTGGCAGCATAGCCCTCCCAATGCCCCACAGAGGGGGCCCACTGAATTAGTTTTCTAGAGCCCATTGTATTTTTCCACACAATGGGCTATGTTGTAGCAGAATTGTAATAATTTTATTTAACCCGCTTCTGGGAAAAGATTGTCTCAATATTCTGTAATATTATTAACAGAAAGAAAGAAAAGTGGCAAGAATGCAGCAGTGCTACACACAAGATAGTCAAGGTGTCTTGAGTTATTTGAGCTGGATACATTCCTAATAGAACCAGACCTGTGATTGTACCTCAAGCTGCATGTCCTAGCAAATAATCCAGGCCTACTAACAGGAGTAGGCTTGCTATTCCCCCACCCCCACATACCTGGCCAGTGAGGGGCACATCCTCCAGGGTGCCCCCCAGCAGCATAACTGGGAAGCTGGGAGCACACATGCGCTGTGCGCATGCAAGGAAAGACACTGAAGCCACTGCAGGGTAAGTGCCAGGCTCCCAGTCTCCCATCAGGAGACTCAAGGGACCTGGCAACCCTAAACAGGAGTAGTCTACTTGATTGGCAGGAACTCAGTGCAACCAGAAACCAGGAGCTGAAGAAAGGTCAGACAGCTGGAAAACAAAGCATGGTTCCACAGCAGGAAGAACACCCAGGCCTCACATGACTTGTTCCAACAAGTCCATGAGCCAAACAGAGCCTTTCTATCCTCAAGGACCTGGCTACCTATTCCAGGCTTCTCCTCCTCCTTTGACGTGCAAATAATCTTATAGGAACAGCCTCTTTGCCTAGAACCTTGCATTCTTTTTGGAATTCTTTGTGAGTGCTTTGTCTTGTTTGGTGAGCAAGAGCTGGGTCTCATGAGGGCCTTTATGGACTCATGAAGGGCCTGCTACTACAGAGTTCTGAAAGGAGGCTCAAGCACAGCTGAGGTTCTGTACCATCAATCGCATGGGATGGGCTGTTTATGCTGATCAGCTGTCCTACACACCAACAATTTTGGTTATTATTGATGATGTGTGATCTTTTGCTACAGATCCCTGGAAGTATCATGATGAAGACTATGGGCCAAGCTACACATGACGAATGACACTTGAATGGCAAGTGTATTTCTCCCTGTTCACTTGCCCTCCACTCAATCCACTTGCTGTTCAAGTGTCATTCGTCATGTGTAGCTTGGCCCTATGTGGTTGTTCCATTCTCTCACTGAATATACGTAGCAAGGAAATCTTAAATAATTTTTAACTTAATCTTTTCATCCCCTATTGTTACTGTAAATTAACATGGCCTTGAAAAGCATTTTTCAACTAGACTTTTTAAAAATCTCCTTTGGAAGTTAGTTTGCAGGATGACAGACTAACTTGTCCCTGTCATTTCCTGCAAGGTGAATTACCATGAAATAAAGCCATAGGTTAGCTCAATCTCATCAGATCTCAGAAGCTAATAGAGTCAGCATTGGTTACTATACTTGAATAGGAGACCACCAAGGAAGACCAGGGCCAGAGTACAGAGGCAGGCAAGGATAAACCATCTCTGTTAGTCTCTTGCCTTGAAAAGCCAGCAGGGGTTGCCATAAGTTGTCTAAGATTTGATGGCACTTTACACACACACACAGCCACAGAATAGTTAGCGCAGCTATGAGCTGATGTTCTTATGCTGTATGAGGTCACTTTCACCTAAAATGACTCCAGAATGGACACGTGCGCCCTATGCAGGAAACATTTGGTGGATGTGCCTGATTCTTGTTTGGGCTGCAAAATGTGGTTTATAGTGGCAGAGTTAAGGTGAGCAGCAGGTGTCTGGTAATGAGACAGAGACTACAGGCTACAGTCCACCAGGATTATCCTTTTAACTCTAACTTTTTTATACCAGTGTGAACAGGACAGGAAATCTAACGTACATCACCTCATTTTTTAAAGGAAAAAATAATAAGCTCCCTGAGTTTTCCATACTTTAAGAAATCTTAGACCTCTGGGAAAGCGCAATTTTTAATAAGGCATTGCATCTGTTAGATATACTTAAATTGTATTTTAAGGATTCACATTGTCTTTTATTTATTTATTAGATCAAACCAAGCCTGAATTCTCCTTAGAAGCTAAAATAACAAGTCACATCATGAGAAGACAAGATTCTATGGAAAAGTCGGAGATGATTTGATGGCCACACACACACATTTATTTAATTTTTATTTACTTTTATTTATTTACTTACTTACTAATTTCTGGCTAAACTTCCTAGGTCTCTGTGTGTGTGTGTATGATTATTTTTACCCTGTAATTGAGAGTGTATGTGCACACCATCTTGTTCTTTAATAAAAGTTATTGTTTGACCTTAAGAACTAGCCTCATTTGCTGTTTCGGAAGGGACCTGGTATACACCGGTGATAGATCCCAGTTACCACCTCTCATATAGCTGTCTTCCTTGCTTGCTCATTCCCCCACAAATCATATTTATTGCAAGAAGACCACTTCTGGTAACAAAACCACCTGCTTAAGAAGAACTACCCTGGGCAATGTAATATAAGATACATTCCTACCTTGCTGTATTTCCCTAGGGAGCTATAATCAATAATTATGGGAGAAACTTCACTTTGTTGAAGACTGTTTGGTAGAAGGCTGAGGGACAAAGAGACTTTTGTACGGATAACACAAACATTTGTGCTGAAATACCCTTTATCAACTGTATTTTGAATAGAAATATATGCCATCAATAACAATACCTGTCAAAATTAAGACACCTTTCAAGAGTGTTGTCTTTGTTGGAAATACAAATTAAGCCAATAGAGAACAGCCAGGCATTGTCTTCCATATTTGGCTCATGGACTGGACACATCTTAAAGTTCATGATGCTGTTGCTGAGAAAGTAGATAATACTTACTGCTCAGTCAACCAATATCAAGGATACAATACCTTCAAGAACCACCACTGATTTATTTTCCTGGCTTATGCATTTAAACAGATAAGTCTTCTCTGCATTTATAATTTTGCCATGTTCATACTGGAACCATCTGCCTACAGAAATTAAGTTCTTATGCCTACAACTAATGGTCTTCCAGGCAATTTCCTGGCTGAAAAAACCTGTTTTGTGTCTGACAGAATACTGTCCTTCTCAAAAACGCATAAAATTGTCTGAAACCACTAAACTGATAGC
This sequence comes from Eublepharis macularius, assembly GCF_028583425.1. Lineage (NCBI taxonomy): Eukaryota > Metazoa > Chordata > Lepidosauria > Squamata > Eublepharidae > Eublepharis > Eublepharis macularius. Next base: position 65,541,621 of record NC_072796.1, on the reverse strand, counting down.
CTTATTAATTATTCAAGCAGCAATCTAATTCTGGTTATAAATTAATGATAGCTCAACTGCCCCTGTACTGGCTAGATCGGCACCTCAGTTAAAGGGCACTTAAGGCTCAAAGGTTAACAGAGTAGCAGGTCATTATTATTAACAGGTGGTAATTGAATAGTCTATAAAGAGCATACTTGTGTTTTTAATTGTCCTGAGAATTAATTTTCTCAAACAATAAAGACACAATTGTGTCAATGGTTGGTCAGTTCATAGAAGCTTTGTTTGATGGTTGTCACATTGTCATGCACTGAAATCTGGCAATTTGTACTGAATCCATGGCCGAATCCACGCTTCCTTTTTGTTTCCGCGCCTTTTTCGCAAGTGGTGCGCTGTTCATGCAGATACTCACATGCTTTCCCATTCCGCGTGTTCCCTGCTATCACCGCACCACAATTGCGCCTTCCTTCCAAACCATGTGATAGTGGCGGAAATCCATTTTCTTCCCACCTTTTTTTTTCCCCCCATGCTGAAAGGTCGGTATACTGGTAAACCAACTGTAGTGAGCAGCGGTTTGCGCAGGAAAAGACACGGTCACTGGAGCATGCGCATGTCACACGGGGACTGTTTCCCTACTGTGCCCTGCCATTTTTAAGAGCATGAGGAGCCAAGCCGAGCAATCCTGTATTTCCCACAATGATCGTCTCCAGTAAACAGCAGGTGCAGAAAACAAATATATTCCAGAAAGTTTAGGACGCAGGTGGGAGATTCTACCATGTGCGAAAGACAGAATGCATCATCTCATGGTGTTGCGTGGCTGTGCTGCGAAGCATGCCAACCACAATCTCAGCCATCATCACAAATATGACACTCTGAGCATCCATGTTGTTAACTACTAAAAGCAGAAAACCACTCTGAGCAGCAGAATTTCCGGACAATGCCTTTAACGTGACAATCTAATTTGCCCTCCATACCAGCCAGCCAAACGAGCAAAAAATGAGCCAATCAAAGATGAAGGGGAGGGTGCATTGCCATTTCTTAAAAGTTGGAATATCGGTATACCGGAAAATTGACCTTTTTTTAAAAAAAAAAAAGGGAAGTGACGTGCGCCATCAATTCTGACAGCGGAAGATGGAACCAGCCACTGTAGCACTTTACTCAGTGGCGTGTGGAGAAATGATTGCACCATGAAGACGCACTGGAAGGGTGAATGTGATGATGCACAGCATGGTAGCGGAATGAACCCAATTGCCACGACTGCGCAAGATAAGCGGATGGTGAGTGAGTGTGGATTCGGCCCATGTCCGTTAAAGCATCTCTCAGAAAACAACCCAATTACCAAAGATTCAAGAAAAAACTCAAAATCCAGTCCCACAGCTAGTCTTATTAAAATGAATGGGATGCGCTTCATTTATAAGAACTTGAAGATTAATAATGGGAATCCTAGAGAGCTGTTTCTTTTTCCCTGTGTCTTCCATCCAAGATGGCACCTCTCTTGAAACTATCTTTTTGCAAGATGCATCATTTGGGATGATTCTGTACTGTCTAAACTTTCTTTATTTCCACCAAAAAAATTGTATTTGACCAGTCCTGGCAGTTGTACTGAAGATAAACAGATTGACCGCCTAATTTTGTTTGATTTGCTGTTATGTTTATCAAGAAAGCAGGAAATTAGACCAGAACAGCTCTCTCTGTAAAGTGTAGAAATAATTACTAAATTGCTAAAAATATATCTAAACATTAAAACAGTGTCTGAAATACACTTTTCAACTAATTAAGATTTTTTTTGGTGATTATTAACAAAAGTTGACAAAGAATGCATAATATGAAAAGCTTCCATGTTGTGGCCTGGGACTCTCATTCTTCTGTATTAGATGAAGTGTCTGAAGAAACAAAACTTGGCTTCAAGCTACTGAAGTAACCACTTCCTATTGATTCCCCAGAAACACAGGCACTGGAGACACCACCATCCTCTGTCCTTGGGGAGATGGCCCTGCCTGTACTTCTACAACTCTTCTTCAGAACTATCTGGGGTGGGCAGTCAGAAGAACATCACATGAAAATTTAACTTGACTCGGGCCTCATTTGTAAATGCTGAAAATTCTCTTATGCAGACAAAATTAGTTCTTCAAGAGGCCTTTCTATATGACAGTTATTCTGTCTCTTATCCCTGCCCTCACCCACCTCCTACCATGCTTGCATCAGCTGCAAGCAAGGCATTTTCCCATTTCTATCCTCAAGCTCATCCCTGTTAGCAGGAATGGCTCCAATAAAGAGCAATCCTCGTTTCATGTGGGGTCAGTATTTGGTTGAGATTCATGCAAGAATAATATAGAAAGTATATCTTACTATATAATTCCCTTAGCGTCTTCCTGACGATGCACATTTATGCTGGTGCGCATGTGCGGGCGCACCAGGATAAAAGGGTGCCATGGAATGACGCCTCTGGAGGGCTGCTAGCAGCGGAGGGCAGGGCGAGTTGGCCCTGCCCGCTGCCGCTGGGCTTCAGAGCCGAGGGGGAGGAGGGCAGTGGCGGCAGGCGGTGCGGGAAGGGTGGCGCGCCTGCAAGCCCCGGTGAGGTGGGGACAAAGTGCCCACCACCCTCTGACCCCACCCCCAGGCAAGCCACACCGCTTTTGCAAAGCCAGGGCGACGGGGCAGGGGCAAAGCTCCTGCTGCCCCGTCAGCCCCACCGGAGCTGAGCCACACCGCTCTCCGTGGAGCCGGGGCAACGGGAACAACACAGCCCAGCTCTGGCGGGACTCGCAGGGTGGTGGGCACTTCGTCCCCCCACCCCGTTGCCCTGGCTCTGCCCAGCAGGAGGAGGAGGAGGAGGGCGGCGTGCCTGCACACGCCGGGGGGGCGGGGGGCGAAGTGCCCATTACTCTCTGGGCCCCACCGGAGAAGGAGGGCGGCATGCTTGCAAGCCCTGGGGGAGCACCCACCACCCTGCGAGGCCTGCTGGAGCTGCGGCGCGCCACCCTCCATGGACCCAGGGCAAGGGTGCAAGAGCAATCCGCCCACCACCCTCGGGGCCCTGACAGAGCCACGCCACTCTTGGTGGGGACGGGGTGGACGTGAAGCGCCCACCATCCTCGGAGCCCCACTGGAGCTCGTGGTGTGCCCTGGCTCCAGCTGAACCCTCCCCAGACCCCCTCTTGCCCCTCCACCTGCCAGCCCTCCCCAGACCCCTCCTGCCTCTGAGCCCTCCCCAGACCCCCCCTTGCCCCTCTACCTGCCAATCCTTCTCAGACCCCTCCTGCCTCTCAGCTCCCCCAGCCCTCCCCTTGCCCCTCCACCTACCATCCCTCCCCAGACCCACCCCCCGCCAGCCCTCCCCAGACCCAGCTTTCTAGAGCCCGTTGTATTTATTTGCACAACCGACTTTGTTTCTAGTATTAAATAAATCAGCTTGTTACACCTGGACTCATTAAATTATGTTTCAGGGACAAGCCATGGCTTAGTGGTAGTACATCTGCTTTGCATGTAGAAGGCCCCTGGTTCAGTCCCCGGCATCTCCAGTTAAAAGGATCAGGCCTCTGCTTGGGACCCCGCAGAGCTGTTGCTACTATAAGTAAACAATACTGACCATAATAGACCATCTCATTTTTACATATATTGATATAGGCCTGGATAAATAAGATGAGATCCTTTCCTGAGCCAGTGAGTCAAAACTGTGCACAGAAACACCTCTAAGAACAACGCTGTGCAATGTGAACATATGCTAAGCTTTTGCCTGTGAGGCATGTGATTGCTGAGCCAGTCTCCCCTTCTTACACCCCACATCAACCTAGGGAATAGAAACTTAGGGAATGGAACCTGAAAGTGGAGTGCAGCCACGGAGATCACAGTATTGCCAGAAAAATAGCCATAACTGGCTTTAGCCAGTTCACGTCTAGAAACTGAAGGAAAACTCGTTTGGAATAGCAGCCTCACTGGAATTACCAACTGGGTACTTTTGACTTGGCTTTTGATTGGTTGTTTTCAAAACATATATCTTAATTCTGGTTGCAGCACAACATATAAGCTGGACATCTGTGCACCTGTAGCACCTTTACTGGTACTCTTACTGTAATGCATATGACAACTGCTGGTTTGCTCAAGGACACTGACACGGCGTGTGTTGCCCTGCATCAGCAGTCCTTTTATATTTTGCCACCCCATCACCATCTTCTTTCATGTTTACAGAATATACCCAATTTATTCTCTAGTGCTGGCCATCCTCACATTGTACTGGTCATTGGTTAGTTCTGACAATATCAAAGTATCCTTTGTAGCATCTAAAACTAGCCTTGTCATTTCTCTTTAATTAAAGTAAGCTTGCTGTAATCATTACCGTGCATTGCTTGTTGTGAGACTGCTACACGGGAAAAATCCAGCATGGTTTATGAGGTGTTAGTATAATAAAATAAAAGTAATAATAAAGTGGCTTGACTTCTGAATGTCAGCACCTCAGCAAAAAACTAGAATGGTTTCATTAGAGCATGGGGAGATTCTATAGCTCTACATGCTCTGCATTCTCCGTCATACTGAATTAAAGAATCTTGCATAGGGACTGAAATAGGCTTGTACCTTAGATGTTTGAAAGCCAGTGCTATTCATACTTGACAATTTGGAAATAGCTTCTTATATCTTAAAACTTTGCAGCGTCTGTTTCATTACTGACAATGCTTTGCAGCCTCCATATAGTTACAAAGAAGACTTTTGGGAAGACAGAAATGGAGTAAGTGCTACCAGTGGATAACTGTTAAGATATATTTATTTTATTTAAAAAATTTATCCCACTTTTCTATCCTCATAGATTTACCTAGAAACTATCTCCCACGAATCAAGATAAGCTTTAAATCATGGTGCAAATAGGTTCTGCACATCAAATCAGGTGATAAATCAGGTGATAAATCAGGTGATAAAATGCCCAGTGCAATACAGGCTTAGATTATTAGGATCTCCCATTACTTGATTTCTTCGTTATATTTCACATTTTCTTTCTAAGTGAAATTTTATTCCCTTTTTAATATTTAACTTTTTCAAGCTCAGTGGTTGTGCTGCTGGATAATAACTAATCAAAACCTCACCAAAATCGCATGATTCTTTAATATAGTTACTATAACTAATCTGAAACTAAACATTTCTGAACTTTGGAACTTTAGTAGAGAGTATTCATTTTATTAGAATATTTCTATCCTCTTTTATTACTGTCTATAGCAACTTGAAACAATTTACAAATCATCATACTGGCAATGAAGAACTTTAAAATCAAACCCATCCTAATTTAAAATAAGCACATCAACTAACTGCCTTGGAAAACTTCCTCGGAAAACTTCCTCTAGAAACATAACAGAAAATCTAGGTACCCTCAAAAACCATGTTAAAAACACGGATGTACGCTGCTTGCAGAACCTGTCCAGTGTAGGCGTGATGTACTCTCCCTTTGGGCAGCTGTTCCATAAGGCTAGAACCACCATAGAAAAAAGATCTGGCTCAAGAAAATCTGGCTCAAGAAATCAGTTAAGGCTGTAGGCTGACAGAAGGTTAGGAGGGAATCTGAGATGGTGCACAGTCTCATCATAGCAGGACAGGAAAGCCTTCAATTAGGCAGGCCCAGGACCGTTTTGAAGGTTAAAATCAATGTCTTGAATTGGACTCTGAAGCATTAGTTAACCAATGCAGCTGTTTCAAGGTGGTAGTAAGGTGATCTCACATCCATGCTACAACTAATGTGAGCAGACTATTTTATACCAATTTTGTACCAATTGAAGCGTTCATTTTCAAGGGCAGTCCCACATACAGTACATTGAAGTAATCTAGCTTTGATGTTACAGAAGCCTGAATCACAATGGTCAGAACAGCAAGGTCCAATAGAGGTGTAGTAATGGTATCCAGGTAGTTTTTCTGTTGGCCAAAAGGGGAGGAGAGAGTCCTCTTTGACCATGGGACTTGCATGAACAAAAGCCATATGGGACAGGGCTGTACTAAAGAAGGAATGTAGTGGTTAGAGTGTCTGACTAGGATCTGAGAGACACAGGTTGGAATCCCTACTTTGCTGTGGTGGCTTGCTGGGTGACCTTGGGCCAGGCACAAACTACCTTTGTCTTGTTTTCTAACAGTAATGTGAGATCTAAGAACGTTCCTAAGTCCTTTATAGAACCACGTCAGTTCAACATTATCCATTGTGGACAGTGCTGATCTAGTCTCCAATTGTGGTCTCTGAATTCCAAAAAACATGGTCTATGAACTCTAAAACATTCTGATTATTCTGAAAAACCTTGAACTTGGTCTGTTTTGATACAGCTATGATGGACAAAACAGAATCTTGTTTAAGTTATAAGCAGCCTGACCATGTACTCTCAGGACTTCAAAGATGTGGTGAAGGCCATGAGAAGATACTGATTCAGCAGTTTGTCTGAGAAAATAAGCACTGACTTTTGCGAAGATGCAGCATATTTTTGCTGTATAATTATTAACACAATAAAGGTGACTTGCAGCCAAAGGTGCAGAGTTGATATCATAATGAACCCAATGGCCTTGCATGCTCCTGTGTTGATGAAGAAGGGATGGGATGGATGAAGACTTCTTTAGTGGACAAGGAAAAGCATTTTTCTTGGAACCTATTAGTCATGTTGATTACCAAAAAGAAAGTAATTAGATGAATGGTCAACCATAGACTTAGTAATGAAATTTCAACAACCACAATAGGAAGAGCCTCTTGATATGGGTATGGTTCTCTTCTTTTTGAGTTCTTATTCTTGAATAGAAGGCAATGCAATCTCAGAAGACTCATCAAGATCCCACAGAATGCTTAATATTGTACTTCAGCTTGTACCATTTACTATTTTATCTATTTGCTTTGGTAGTCTGTAAAACTGCAAGAGGGAAAGGTAATATGTGGGCCCTTGTATGGAAAAATCCACTTGTAAGTATCTGATGAAAAGTTGGAAAACCTCAAGCCAGAACAGATTTCTATGACGCAAGGAACCACGTGGATGATAGTTGGCACAGACAGTTTCTTCAGACTAATGGGGTACTGCACATATTACTGAGTGAGGTTAACAATATATATGACACGCATATATAGTATGTGGTGCTGTAAAGCTAACTCCCTTTTTTCTGTGCTCCTGAAGATGGCTACACACTCATCCAATGTGTACAACCTGGTTAAAAACCAGCACTATACATTTCTAAAACGATAGATCCATTTTTCAGGGGGTGTTCCACAGACTGTACACTGGATTAGAGGCACTTTTCTGGGACTGGGATACAGCAACTGTTCTGATTGTGGTCTGTTGTTGGGCTATACCACATTGTGCTGCCAGTTAATATCTGTCTCACAAGTCCTGTTTTCTGCGGTCCTGCCTTCAGAGGTGATGCAGGGGGCAACCAGAAACAGTTTTTTCCCAGTAATGGCATTTTGCAGATGGAATTCCCTCCCCTTTAAGTCTCGGCTGGTGCCTACATCACTCTCTTTTAGGAACTGGGCCAAAATGTTTCTGTTTACACAGGCTTTTAATTAAGTGGTTGATTTTCTAGCACTATTTTTATAGTGTGCTTTATTCTGTAAACTGTTATTCATTTTAAGCTGCTCAATGATCTATGTATTTATGCTTTGACTGGATTTTTAAAGCTGAGATTTAATTAACAATGTTTTTATGTTTTTATTAACCACTTCAGGCCAATTCTCTGGGGAGGCAGAATAAAAATTACTTACTTATTTAGAAAATTTATATATTGCCTCTTCAGAGACCTGATCAAGGAAGTTCTGTTCAAGGCAGCTAGACCTGCTTGAGATGGCCATACAAATATTCCATTAGCTGTAGATCAGAATTTCTGGTCAGCAGCTCGAGGCTAATATTATAGCTGATAGGTCTGTATAGATGGGGTTGAGGGGGGAGAGGCAAAGGTTCAGGGTTTCTCCTCCATCTGCTTGGCTGTTTTACAGTCTAGGGGAGAGCAGGAGAGGAAGAGACTTATATGGAGGGATAATGGCAGAGTCTGCCCATCAGAGAATAATGGAAGGAAACGCTTCAATTTTGCTGCCTGACAGGCAGTGTTGCACAGACTGGGTGGGGCAAGAATAGAGGTAGGGGCTAAGGCTCTTAGCCATAGATATTTCATCTGTTTTGTAGATGGAGAGTATATAGAGATTAACAGGTTTTATGGTACAAGGTGGTACAATGCAACCATTTTGAAACATTCCCTACAAATCACTAGACAAAGGAAAAATAGTTCAAATGTCCTTAACATGCATTTTAGTACACATTCATTGTACAAGAATTTTAAGAGTGCCATATTACAATAAACCATTTTATTAATCAAGATTAAATTCAATTGTTCACGAGTTACATTACATTGCTGTCTAAATGTAAGACCACTAAGTAAGCATTTACTGGATATTCAAGTGCATAAGAAGAGCATAACTTTGATTAGGATTGCACTGATTATTATTTAATCCATCTCTAGATATTCCAATTCACAATTAAAGTGGAATTAATAGTGTGTGAATGAATGCACCAATATGGTTTATTGGTCTGATTGTTTTAAAAACATCTACGCTAGTTTCTCAGGAAGTTTGAAGCAGCATAAAAGTCCAGTCAAGACTGTGCTATTTCTTGTTTGCTTGAAATTTCCCTGTTTCAGTATGTTTTACACTGTAGTGCAAGGCATTTTCCATTGTGGAAAACAATTTGTATGTTTTTTGTTTAGATCTCTTGCTGAGATCTCACAGACGCTAAATGATCTGCCAAGTGGAGTGAACATAAGCTTCTTTGTATCATGCCTGGTGTGCTTCAATGTTTACCTATTATTTTATGTGCCACTTTTTAGCAGCCGATTAGAAAATAAAACATTGCTTAACATTGGGGAAAGAAAAATGTCTTTGAGGACACCACAAAGTTTCACTTCTGTACATTTAACTATAACCATTTTCATTCCAGCCATAATCTAAGAGACAAGGGCTAAATTTGTGTTATTCTATACTGGAAGCTATAGTACAGTAGCTTGTTGAAAAAATTCTTCCTGTCTGAGAAAATTCTACAATATTTTAGTTGTGGAATCTCTCTAAACAATACTTTTGACATGAGTTCTTCATGTGTTGGAAGATGCAATGTTAGCCAGGAAGTGTAGTTTTAAATGACAGAGCCAGTGAAAATTGTTCTGGAGGGTATAGATTCTCTCACAGCCCTCTGCCACCTCTGGCATCTCTTCTTCCAGAGACTTTGCCCTGACAAAGCTCAGTCAATTCAAAGTTTTAAACAGCAAGGGTAGCAAGGTAAAAACTCCAGAAGGGGAGGCAGTCTGGCATGCCAGAGGTGGCAGAGGGCTGTGAGAGAATCCATCCCCTCCAGAGTGATCTCCACTGTCTGTCTTTCAAAACTATGCTTCCTGGCTAACATTGCCTCTCCCAACACTTGATGGTCACGCACCCCAGTGTTTCATGTAGAGAGACTCTCAGATTAGATCCAATCTGCCAAACAATTGCTGAGATGGTCCCCCCACTCATATGTATGGGTTAAAAGGTCCTCTAAGTATAGCGCCAATACAGGTATATGGTCAAACCTTAACTAATCAAGAAATGACCAGAAACACAACCATTACTTAATGCTCTGAATATAAACAGCGATTTGTGACATTTGTGAATAGTTAGAACTTTCTGATCAGGTCATTATTCTAGCACAGGGCACACAACTCACACAGTTATAAACTGCTCACTGTCCCAGAGCAGAAACACTGCAAGAAGTTGGGCTGGGCCAGTGCTTCCATTAGGCACACCTATGCAGTTGCCTAAGGCATCAGAGGCGGAGGGATGCACCCTGCCCTGTCACCATTCTACCTGCCAAGTCAGGGTCTGCTGAGGCAAGTGGCAGCCTAGGATGTGCCCCTGGACTCAGTAGGTGCCCCATGGGGACTGGGAGCCAGGTCCTTTCCTTCCTCCTACCCCCATGGGTGAGGCCCTTTTCCAGAACTGTTATTGCAGGTGGTTGCTTCCCACCTCCCTGTTGTGTGGAGGGATAAGGAAGGTAGGCAGAAGCTTTCCCCCTTCCCACAGGAAAGGGATGAAGAGAGCATGTAAGTAGTCGGCCCTGGCCTCTGCCCTATTTCATAGCTGTTTGATAGGTGCCTGTGATATAAAAATCACAGGGTCCTCAGATTAATGCAGTCTGATCTGCAGCAGGGGGATTTCCAGCCACAGTTGCTGAGTTCTGCCCAGAAGATCAAGCATGAATAGGACATTCATGCTAATAGAGAGTGACAGTGCTGATTGTATTTACTGCCATCCCAGCTGCGGGGGTGAGGTGTGATAAGATAGGGTCTTGTTGAGTCACCCCTCTTAGCACATTCCAATATCCTGCTTCCATGATAAAATCCCCACCCCAAGATCAAGGAGCAATTAATTAGCACTGATAAGTTTATAATTTGTTCCTGGAAAGATGCCGTCCCTATCTAAATTTATCAACTCAGCTCTGGGGAGATTCATTAGCAAACTGTCCCTTTGTGAGGCAGCAGGAGAGACTTTGCATTTCCTTTCACACACCCCAGCAGCAAGTAATCACAGTAATCAAACCTTTGTAATTCCCAGGAACTGAACTGTAGGGTCTTTGTTCTAATGGCTGAGGGGACTCCCCAGCCTCAGGACACATTTTGCCCTATAAGAACCAGGGCTCTTGCCCCATTAAAACTGTGTGCGCTTACTGGATCCAAGTGCTGCTCCCATGGGGCCACTTTCCCAAGTCTCTCTCTGGCTGAGAATACTGGACGTTTGAAGCTCTCTTCCTCCATGGACTACTCTACTCTCAGAGATTGGTAAATATACTTTCCCCCTCCTCACTCTATTCCAGTTTATGGCTAGCTTCCTAGGACTCTGTGTGTGTGTACCAACCATTTTTAATTGCCTCTTGTGTGTATGTTGGTTTTTCCTCTTTAAATAAAAATACTCTTTGACCTTAAAAGCACCAATTCTTGTCTGCTACCTTGGGGAAAGGACCCCGTAAATACTGGTGGAGTTATCTTGTAGTTACCCCTCTCACATACCCTTGCTCCTTGCCACTAATTCCCCCCACTTACTTGCACAGAGCCCTATTCCAGGTAACAAGCAGAGTAGGCAGTGACTTCCCCATAGCATGGTGAGGGGGCTTCCCTGCACTAAACTGGGGTGCCAAAAATCCTTGGGCCAGCCTTGAAGTTGAGAGAGTATGGAATGCTGTTTTGCTGGTGTTTTCCCTCCCCCAGCCTGATGCAAGGAGCCCACAGGCCACACAACATAGTTCCATCATGGTGCATGCAGTCTCCAGGCTGTATGTTGTGCACTAAAGTTATAGTGCATCACTATATGGTTTCATTCCAGGCAACAGAAGAACAATTAGACTCACTGTATATTTAATAAGGGTTCTGGAACTTGAATTTTGCTTTGCTTACAAATTGTTAGTGTCTGAACTGTCCCTGGCAGTTAGGTCCCTCAAGCCCTCCACAGTTAACATGCAGGTGTTTCAGTTGAAGTAGCTTTATTGAGATCCATACAGTTCAGGATGTTCACACAAAGGTAGTAATTGGCAGAACTGACAATTCAAACAAAGGCATTACTAATTGTAGGGAAACTTCCCGCTCTTTGGGGTTCGTTGACATTCTGGCATGTAACCCCAAAGAAGTTACATGGGAACAGACTAGTTTGGACTACATGAAGTACAAAGGAAAATATCCCAGTCTCTGGGAAAAGATACAATGTCCGCTGCTAGCAGCTCGCCTTCAAGGACACTTGCTGGAAGAAGTGAAAGTACATATTTTCAACAGATAACGGAGAGGCCCCACTGGCTCTCCTGTAATTAATATTAGCAGTTAAGACACTCTCAGATGATCTACATAGAGTACAGCATATAACTGGCAAACAGCAATGACCATTACAAAATTCAGAATACAATCATGGCAGCTTTGCTGGCATATATGACATAGCGATTTATTCCTAGTGTGTATGAGATAGCAAAAAACAAGCAAATTGATTGTGAAGTTTATTGATAATGTTTCTTCTTTAGTTTGTGTGTCTGTTGCATTGCTTTATTATTTGCAGTAGATAGAATCAAAATGTTAATATGTGAGCTGTTCTATATGTTCCCTTCACAGTGAGTATGAGATCACGTACATTTGTTCTCACCTATAGATGCCTGTGTTGTATTGCTTTCTTATTGCCACTGTGCTCCCAATAGCAGCTCTACTTGGTCTTCTGTATTGGCTACTTTCTTCAGCTACCCAACACTTTCTTGTGCCAGTCCTGCAAGCCAGAATTGTAGTTACCTCTGAAATGGCCTTGCCCTTTATTGCTGAAGCTTGGCAAGGACGATCCTTTGGGCAAAAGATACAATCCCTCAGAACTGCATCCCAACTGAAAAGAGAACTTACATCTGGGAATGTATTTTGCATTTAATGAATCCATAAAATCTGACTAGGCAAGGGTGACAATAAATTAAAAAAATGAATCTTAAAAGAAATTACATACCCCATCTAGATCTCATTTTCACCTGGGTCCTTTTCTCACTGGGACTTTAAAGCATTTCAGTATCTGTTCTGGTTCCCATGTTTGTGGGAGTTTCACATTTGCAAGGTAGTCATGGGACACAGTCTTGATGTTTCTCTGCAGTATCCCTGATTTCCCCCCCTGCGGACATATCACGATTTTATTTTGAAGCCGCTGCCAAGTCCCATCTGGCCTGATTAATGTCAGTGCAAACTCTATATTCTCCTTTTGTTTCTCTTCTCCACCCCCTCCTTGTTCCCAGGAGCTGATTGGTCTGTCCACCTGTAACCACTCCTCCTCAGCTCTCTGCACTACTTTTCTGCTATTCGTATCAGTAAGGTGAGGTAAGGGTCATAAGGCTGCTTCTCCACTGGCTTACTTCCTCCCGTGTATGCCATGCACTCTCTTATTTATTTATTTTAAGCCAGGAACAATTCTTAACATTGTTGCTTATTCCATGCTGGCTTTAAAAGCCAGGAACAGATTAAATGGTTGCCTTTTCCTTCCTCCCTTGGGGTATACACACACTCTCTTTTTTTTGCAAAGGCAGGAATGGGTTGTAACATTGTAATGTTACTGCACAGTCCTCCTGGCTTTAAAAGCCAGGAAAGGATTAAATGGCTGCTTTTCCCTCCCTCCCAGGCATATTTTGGGCTTTGTCAAAAAGGAAAAAAAAACCAAGCTTTTTTTTTTGTACACTCTTTTGGAAATGGAGGCCTCCAGACTTACCTGGGGCCAGGTTGCTGCTGGCGGGCAGGAGGGAGGAAGCGAGGCATGGTGGCCACCACGTCAGAGAACTCACCTGGATTTCCTCAGGTGAGCCCTCAGCGAATCAGATTCAAATCCCTGACCGCCCAATCACGGGTGGTCTGGGATTGTTCTGTGGGGGGCGAAGCCTAGCAGCGGACTGCAGACCTGCAGTCTTCACTCAGGTCTGGCAGCTGGGTATTTATTCCACTGCCAGCCCTGCTGCCCCCCACTTTGGCTCTGACTTGCAAACAGAGCAGTCAATGGAGCAGAAGAGCAGAAGATCAAAGGTGAGTGATGGAAGACTGAGCCGGGGCAATGCATGTGCTGGATGCCGAGAGAGGTCTGAACTGAGCCTTTCGCTTTGGCCCAGCTGTTGAGCAGCACCAACCCCCGAACCTGACAGAAGACCAGCGTGGCAGCAAGCACCTGAAGAGGCCGGGAGCATGAGGTTGAGCTGAGCCTTGTGCCCTGGAGCAGTGGCGCAGTAGCAGCGGACCCGAAGAACCGGCAAAGAGCTCTCCCCCCCTTTTCCCATTCTCTATTAAGGTGATCGGGGGCTGCTGTAGGCAGTGTGCTTAGGCATTGGGCTCATGGCTCCTTCAAAAGTGGGAGGGCTGGCAGGGAGGACTCCCGGGCAGCAAGCAAGGCAGCTGGCACTGGGGCTAAACCCACCCAGAGGACTAGAATGGCTCCTTCTTCCCCTGGGAATGGGTCCAATGCAGCCAGGAGGCCAAGGCTTACATGGGGGCAGGTGGCAGGCAGCAGGCCCTCTCTTTCCTGACCCACCTCCAAGGGGTTGGGGGGATGACGGGGACTCCAGGCCAGGGATTCACAGGAGTGGCAAGGCAAAATGGAGCCATAAGCCAGCTACTTCTCTGGTAGGAGCCCCCACTCAAGAAAAGGGGCAGAAGGTACGATAGCCACCCAGGGCAGCTAGGGGTTGCACTTCTGTTAATCCTAACTCTAGTTCTTTACAGATTATCAGCCTGGCACTGGACCTCCTCACTGCTTGGGTCGAGCACTTGAGGAACTCCGGGCCTGAGGCAGCTCTATCTGCCTCAGAGTCTGTCGAGGTTCCCCAACAAAAAGAAAACAACAAAACAAAGAGAGGGCTTGCGGCAGCAAGACGGCGGGAGGCACAATCCCCTTTGTCCAACTCAGAAGACTCCAGCAGCAGGGAGCACCAAAGGCCCACCAAGAGGAGGAGGACCTCTCACAGGAAGGGAAACCACCGCTGGCATCGTGAGGAGTCAGACAGCGACTAGACCTCAGGTGAGTCCTATCATCAGAAGATAGGGCCCCAGAGGAGTATTAGGATTTGGCCTTGGTCTCCTGGCCTGGGCTCAGCGTAGGTGGGCCAAGGGCCCTGGGGAGGAGGGTGACCTCTGGGAGGTCTGGGACTCCAAGGAGATCCCCCCATTTGCTTCATCCTTCACGGATGATTAGGATCCCCCTGGGATCCACCTGGCTCGAAAGGTTCACGAACAAATTCTGGATGGATACTATGTAGACATCCTTTCCTTGCTTAGGCCAGAGGCAGAGGATGGGAGGTGTGCTCCTCCCTCAAAACAGGAGAAAAAGAGGGGCAAGAAGGAAGTGGTTGAACGCACGTTCAGCAACTGGCTGGAGGGGTTCACAGTACATGGGGGTGGTCCAAGCAGCCTACCCTAGAAAGGGGCTGGAATCTCACCAATAATCTAGGGAATGTGCTTCGGGCCTGGGCTTTAGCTGGGGATAATGCAGCCATGGATTAAACTGAGGCCTTCTGCAAGAGGGACTCGCATAACCCCAGGGCTAGGTGGGATCTCATCAATCAGAAGCTGTGGCTCTGGCTGGTGAGACCTTACACAAACGGTAGGGGGGGATGGATCACGTGGGGGGCGTTCAGGAGAGGCCCCATGCTTCATGCTGGGAATATAATCAGGGTAGGTGCCAGCGGCCTAAATTAGCACAATTGCAACGCATATGGGGGCCCACATTCTTGCCCCGTGGCTCCACCCCCTCTCAGCTATTTCGGGGTGGTCGGTCCTCCAACAATACGTCCCATACGGATGGAGGACCAGGCACCACCACATCCCAGTCTGCTGGCTTTTTTTTTTTTTTTGCACAGTCCTTAGGAAACAAAGTGACAGGGAAGCTGCCAGGAGGGTATGAAACAGCAGTATTTTAACCCTTTCCTGCATTGGCTTTTTAAAAAATGAGAGTGGAATCAGCATGAAAAGTACATCTTTTCCCCCAGAACTCCACCACCAATTGCCTCTCCAGTGGGTATGGGACAGATCAATCAGCAAACACAGGATGGGGACGGGTTCCAACATTGTAATGCAGGAGTGTAGTGCCCAATGTGTGCATGAGGATGGTAAATGTTATAATAAAAATGAATTTCACATTCACATACCAAAGTCAAATTCTGAAACTTGAACAAAACCCTTTATAGCATTGAATTTATTTTGCACAGAGGAAAACCAAAGTTGGTTAAGAAGTGGCAGCTTCAACTGGTTCTTTTTCCTTCTGTTTTTTCTATCCAAAGTCAGGTTTGTTTGTTTGTTTGTTTGTTTGTTTGTTTGTTTGTTTGTTTGTTTGTTTGTTTGTTTGTTTGTTTGTTTGTTTGTTTGTTTGTTTGTTTGTTTGTTTGTTTGTTTGTTTGTAGTCTGCCGTTCTCTCTGATACCTGAGATAGATTACACAGAGAAAGTCAATATAGTCAACAGCTAGGATAGTCACTGAACAAAATACAGTATGATCAACAGCTAGGATATACAATGAATAAACACAATTGGGTGATTCCAACATGGATGTACACGTCTGTTCATTTGATATCTAGTAGTTGAATGATTCTACTGAGGAGGACCATTTAACAGAGATTGATATAATGTTCTGTCTGTGATGGCTGATTCATACATGCTCGTCATTAGATGAAGTAATAATGAGCTTGCTTGTATGAACCAGCCCATAATGTGATATACACATACTTTATTCCAGTGAGCCAAGTTACAAAACAGTCAGTATGGACTACTTTTATTTAAGGCTTAAGCTGACTTGTACCATCAGTTTGTAAACTGGAACAACAGTGTATAAGGGACTAGGCAATTCAAACCATTGATATTAAACTGTTTTCCTGAGCTGTAAAGTCCATTCACTGGGGGGGGAAGCTAGATTGCAACATGACAACTCTGTTGAAAATGACTTTAGAGGGGGAAACTCCAGTTCTCAAATATCCTGAGAGATCTCAAATATTGTGATTTTATTAGCTCTGGAAAGGGATTATATGGTTATAAAAGTTCAGGTTCAGCTCAAGTGAATGAGGAAGTGGTCTAGCAATATTTTTAGGGAAGGTTAAGGATTACATAAACAACTGTGACTAAATTCCCAGGAATTGTAACTTGCAGAAAGAACAAATAGACAATTCTTTGTTAGTTATAGAAGCAGTTTATTTGAAAAAGAAACCTCTATTGCTTCACTAAGTAAACATTGTATGTTTTAATAGTTCATAGAATAACGTCTGGAAAGGACAATAACAAAGCTTTTCCCAACAGTAATCTATAAAAATACATGGGGACAAAGAACCTTACTATTTCCCACTTAGGTGGAAAATATTTGAATGATGGATGATTTGACTTTATTGGTGATGACTGCAAAAACTTCCTTTTGCCATTTACTTTGGCTTTATTTCTCCTCATGTTCATCACAGATTTATTTGGATAGCTTATTTTGATTACTTTTTTTCCTGAATGCAGGGAGTGTCACAGGTTGGACCCAAAGCATGACCAGTAGAGTAAGGCCAACAGAGTGGGTCTTCCCCACCACTCCCCTGCTGCTGTAGCCCTCTGAGCACCCTGAAATTCTGCTCCACTGGGGGGGGGCAGGACCATCTAGAACAACATGGGGGCAGGTGGGGCTTCGTAGGAGAAGGAGGAAATGGCAAAAATCACCCTCCCTTCCGTCATCAATGGAAATTCATGCCACTGGCATCACTGCCATGACATTGAGGGAATGACACCTTTGGTTTCAAGCCTATATTGTTGTTGTTTTACAATTAATTCATATTTGTCTGTTTTACATTAATTAGAGCTAATTAAACTTTGTAAAATTATTCAAATATAAATGAGTTTTACATGTTTTTCTCAGCAAAATATGTGAAGTAACACAAAGCATTTGGGTTTAGGATGTCCAGAAGCATTTTAATCTCCCTTTTGGACCTGGCTTCCGGTGCTGTTTCTAGGGTTGCTAACTCTGGGTAGAGAAATTCCTGGAGATTTTTGGGGATGTAGGGCAGGAGTTGGAGGCAGGCTTTGTGGAGGGAGTGACCTCTGCAGGGTATAGTCACAGAGAGTCTACCCTCTAAAACAGCCATTTTCTACAGGGCAACTGACCTCTTTAGTTTGGAGAGCAGTTGTACTAGTTCCAGGAGATCACAAGACCCAACTTGGATGATGGCAACCCTAGCTGCTACACTTTCATCTCATAGTTACACACATTTCAAATGAGTCGCTGTGTTAATCTGCTACAGCAAAAAAAAAAAAAAGGGGAGGATCTTGTGGAACCGGAAATATGTGGCATATGTTTCAATGGGCTAAAACTAGGGTTACCAGGTCCCTATCCGCTCCCAGTGGGAGCAGGGAACCTGGAACCTCCCTTGGCTTTCCTGGGACAGTTGTATTCCCGGGCTTGTGCGATATTGTCACTTCTAGGAAATGATGTCATCATGGCAGTCATGGGTGTGCTCCTGCACTTTGTACAAGACAAATCTAGCCCATTTGGGGCCAAAATTGGTCTCAGTGAAGTTCAGAAGTATGCCCACAGCTGGTGCGATGATGTCACTTCAGGAAGGGATATTGTCGCACTCCACTAGGACGACACCTGGTATGCACTTTCTTTCCTGGGTGCTTGGTGGTGGCAGCAATTGGTGTGTGTGGGGGGAGGGGGTTGCAGATAAGTGGGAAAGGAGGCAAACCGCCTGGAGACTGCCCAACACTGGCAGACAACTGGGAAGTCTAGCTAAAACTCACCATCTTGTGTACTTCATTCAATACATAAATATTGACACACATGGGGAGATTAAAAGACAAAAAGTATATATAATTTTACATTTTAATGTAAATTGTTCAAGTATAAAAGGTTAGCATGGTGATTATTTCCTTGGAAAGAATAATGATGAGAGAGCCATCTATATTGTCCTGTTTGGAAAAATAACAGGATAAAAAGCAAAGATAATAAGTCCTGGTTGTAAGAACTTGTTGGAGCTTTATTCTTAGCAAGGCCTCCCCAACATGCAAACAAAAGCAGCTAAGCTGGTGTTTGGAAGGGATCAAATAGTCCTTAAAAAGTAAGTATGCAACAAGAAAGGTATGTTCCAGCAGCAGCCTTGAATTCACTTGCAAGGGAATAAATCTCCCTGAATTCAACATGTAATGTTAGTCTTATATATAATACATTTTCCGGTAATAATTTCCTAATGTGATAAAAAAATTTAAAAACTAGACTAGAATGAAAATGTGAGAGAAAGAAACTCTGTGCCACTGAAAATGAGCCTGTCAAAGGGAGAGTTTTTTATGTACAGTAGGAATTTAGGCTTGCCCTTTCCAAGCCCAACAGTGCCACCTTTTGTTACCAACAGCCCAGCAAATTTTCAACTTGCCTTTCAAAACACAGCACTGTCATTTTAAAGTTAATTTAGTTTCATGAGCCACATTAGGCAAGGTACTTCCTTTTGCTTCAGGAAATTTTCAACTGTTTCCCTTTCCTAATTAAATTTTCTTTCCAGTTGTTTGCAAGACTTGGAAATGCTTTTTTTACAAAATAAAAATGGAAATTTTACACAAGATGCAAAACATTTTTTGGAATGCATCAGTCACGTTAAGTGCTACTCTATCTAGCAAGTAAGATGATGGTAATAGGAGGGCATTTAAGTTCACTGATTAATTTGAGATGCCTTTGCTCAAAGGTCTGATTGCCACATGCACCAGGATGAGATGGTAGAATTCTGAGGCAGTAGAATGAGCTGAACCACTTCAGATTGCAGGTAGCACCGTCTCTCATGTTAAAACTTACTGCAAATAAAAATTGCAACATCAGGGAGAAAGGGTCTAATGTAGTCTTCACATGCTATACTGTTAATATTAGGGAACCTAGAAAAATGTAGTCCCTCCTCTACGTTCTTTTTTTTTTCTTTTTAAATTCTTTTTATTTATTCTCTTAAATACAGAGCATAAAAGAAACAACAATACATAAAAAATATATCAATGCCTCTTAAAACACCAATAAATTTACACAGATCTTATTAAAATTAAAAACATAGGAATGATGGCTATAAATGGCGAATGAAATTTATACATTCTGAAATAGTAGAGTCCATTTTGTCTCAGCAGTTTGCTGCCTTCTTACCACTTCATTCTGCTACAAATGTAGACGAGGCCAAAGTCTGTTTTACTGAGCAGCATAAGCGTAGTTTACAATTTTATTTGTATCTCTGTTTTGTAATTGCATAGTCAGTAATACATTTATTTGAACATATAACAGAAAAATGTGAATGTTAGATAAAATGTCAGTCTTTGAGAGAAGAGAGAAAGGAAATCCATTGCCAATCAGCATTGTGAGGTTTCTTGATTTAGCCCTTTATCCTGATCAGGATAAAATAAAAATGTACCTATATTGTAGGTATGTTTGAAATTTAGCATATTGAAACAGACAGTTTAGTTTTCAGACCTTTTAATTCTGAACAACCAATTATTTTCCCATATTATGCAAGGTGTTGGCCTATATTAGTACCTATATATTTCCCAAACTGAGCAAATAGCAAATTTCATGGACCATATCAGATCCATAAAATGTTGGGGGAAGGAAGCTTTCTGCATCCTCTGCTTGGGCCATGCCCCCCTTTATGCGCCTGATTTTCAAGGGGGGGGGGAATTCTAGGAGCTCTATTCACAGATTCCCAGCATCACATGTAGTGATATTTCTCCTAAACCCACACAATCCTATCAAAGCAGTGCCTGGGCAGCCTGATCAGTCTCTGGAACTGGTAGTTGACCAGAAACACAGAGATCCCTAGGTGTTCCTCCTTGGCATTTCCTTTCAGACTGGTGTACTTGAGAGTTAAGGGCACTGAGACATCAGGGAGATGGCTAGAGTACAGATGGTAAAAACACCTGAAGAATCCACCCAAACATGAAATATAGCCTACCTGAAGACTTATGTCATAGCAGGGATGGAAATGAGAACACTGATAGCCCACTTTTTCATCAGAAGGTCCCAAAAGCAGCTTACAGTATTCTAAAAATACAATACTTTTTCTTTTATGTCATCAATTCCCAATATATTAAACCCCCTTGGTAGGCATGGAAAGGTAGTTGCTTTCAGGGGCATAGACTTTCCAATTTCCCAGGGGAGGCTGGGGCTGGGCTGGTCCTTAAAAGAACCGGGGTCCAGTGACATCATAGGGAGGAGCCAATGACACCACAGGGAGGGGCTTCCATTGCCACCATCTATGGAGGCGGGGCCATGGAGGATTTAGGGAGGGGCTCCCCACAAATTTAGGGGGACCCCGGCACCCATGATCATTACCTGCTTGAAAATCAAAAAAGGATTGGAAAACATTTTCATAAAAAATTTCTCTTGCATTGTTTGGCGCATATATTGTTGCTAGTGTGTAAATCTTGCCTTCCAGAAGCCTGATTTTCAGAATCATATATCTTCCATCAGAGTGAATGTGTTACCACGGATCATGTTTTTATTACAGACAATTCCAATTATTAGAGATAGTAAGCAATTTGAAAAGTGGCAGAGGAAGATTTCTGATTTTGTATGGGCAGGCAAGAAACCCCGAGTAAAAATGAAAGTTTTGTGTGATGCTAAAGAGAGAGGTGGACTGCAATTGCTGAATATCAGACTATATTATGAAGCAGTTTGTTTGGTCTGGCTTAAAGATTGGATGTCACTGGAGAATTGTAAGCTACTAACTTTGGAAGGCTATAAAAATTGTTTGGATGGCATGCCTACTTGTGGCACGATAAATTGAAAGCTGATTCTATGTTTCTGCATCATTATGTTAGAAGAAGTCTCTTCACAATCTGGAAAAAATATAAAAGACATTTGGGTGAAGGTATCCCCTCATGGGTGGTACCATTTGAAACTATCGACCTGAGAGCTATTTATAATAGAGACCAATGCCTGTCCTATAAAAAGATTCTTATCCAGGAACAAAATATGTTAAGAATTAAAACAGAAGAAGAGTTAGCTTTTTGTTATGGATGGTTTCAATATAGGCAGATAAAGGACTTACATAACTTGGATCATTCAAAAGATGGAATTAAATGGAAAGACTCAGAATTGGAAGAAGCTATACTACAAGAAAGTAAGAAGAAAATTTCAGAAATTTATAAAATACTTTTGAAGTGGTATACAGAGGATGAAACTGTTAAAGTCCAGATGGTGAAGTGGGCTATAAATTGTCAAAGAGACATAACAATGGAGGCATGGGAGTATTTGTGGAAAAATACATTGAAGATTTCAACCTGTACCAGTATTAAGGAAAACGTTTTCAAGATGATATATAGGTGGTATTTGACGCCAAAAAAATAGCTTATGGAAATGCTAAGATGTCTGACAAGTGTTGGAAATGTAAAAGTCATGAAGGATCATTGTATCACATGTGGTGGACTTGTGAGGTCGCTAGGCAGTACTGGGGAGATATTTTAGAAACGATAAATGAGATTTTGCAGATTTCAATAATAAAGAACCCAGAACTCCTGCTACTGAACTTAAACATGGGAGATGTTCCTATGCAACACAGGACATTGTTATTTTATATGACAACAGCAGCAAGAATATTATATGCGCAGAAATGGAAAGTGCAAGAAATACCATCTATTCGAGAGTGGATACAAAAGTTGCTGTACATGGCAGAAATGGACAAAATGATAAGAAGGCTGGGAGACCAGAATTCTGAAGAATTTTTCAAGGACTGGGAGAGATTGAAGGAATATTTGGAGAAAAAGTGGGACGTGAAGGGGAAATTATGGCAATTTGAAAGTTATTAACTGGGAGAATTATTAGAGATAGGGATCTTTACCATTTAAAGTGAAGTTTTAATTATTGTTAAGTTTAAGTCTTGAATAGATCTGATTTTAATGGATATTATTAGTTTATTAAGGAAATACGGGATAATATCATATAGAGGGAATAGATGAGTAAGTAATAAAATAAGATATGGGTTGGAAAGCTGTTGGAAGTCTGAGGAAAAGGGGGGAGGGAAAGGGTGGGGGAAAATTGATATTTAGGTTTTTAAATAAAAATTTTATTTGTAATTTGTACTCACCTAATAAAAATTTTTCAAATATATATATATATATATATCTTCCGTCAGAGTCTCTGAATTCTTCTGTAGCATTTATTTGTAAATTGTTTATATAAACTGCAACTCCTTTTTAAAATTATAAATTCTTAATAAACACAGAAATACATAAGAGCAAAAAACAGGAACAAAGCCCCAAAGAATCATAGAAATTGTAATATAAATAGTAGGAGTAGACAGTCCTGTGCTTCATCTGCCATTATAACTGAGTCCCTCATATGAGTTTGTCATTGCTTGCCCCCCTGACCAAATTCAAGGGGGCTTGAGCCCCTCAGCCCCCATGTAGTTCACTGGTTGCCTGGCCAAATCCAGGGGGCTCGAGCCCCTCAGCCCCCCCGTAGTTTACACCTATGGTTGCTTTGGTAGTGTACACTTCAGCAGCTTTTCCGTGGGGTCAGAAGTTTTAGAGTGTGAGGAGACAAGAGCTGCTGTTTCTCTGAGGTAATTCTCTTTGTGGGGTTCAGAATGGGCAATTGCTTAGGTGGTGTGTTCTTTGGTCCCTTCTTCCCAAGACTAGAGATCTTGTAATGTCCAGGCAACAAAACAGGGAAGATACAATTACTTCTCTGGAGTGATAAAATGTCCTGAAACAAAGGGAAGCATGGGAAGAAGAAAAACAACAGCTCCCCTCCACTCCTCCATGGTTAGCTCCTACACAGAATCAGCGAGAGAACAAAAGGAAAACCCCATTTCATTGGTACTTGCTTGCTACCATCTTATTTTCCGGTTTTCAGGCAGAGAAATTTCTAGGCCCACCTGTTCTTCACCTTAGCATCTTTATGTAGTTAGATGTAGTTAGACATGTATATGCAAACACACTAAGCTACAAAAAAACCCACAGGAACACAGGCATCACAAACATTGATTCAGGAGAAAAGGAAAGAGACTTTACTGGGAATGCAAACAGAAGAAAGGATTGCTTCAGAAACTCCAAAGGAAGAAGAAAGGGGGAAGATAGGGTGTGTGTGGGAGTGGGGGTGTCATGGTTGGAATGGAAAGCCAACATAGCAAAGTCCAGAAGATACTTCTAACACAGCTTTCTAAACTTTCCATTCGTTTCCCACTTTCATTAGCTCAGATGACCTTAAACATCCATTTGATTAGAGTTTTTGCACCCATTGATAGCAAACACTTCACACAAAAATGACCCAGTTGTCCTCTTGCATGTTCCACAGGAATTGTGCATAAGAGTTTTCATCTTCGGAGAATTTTTTTAAAAACTAGTAAAGTCTACATATCCTTCACCACAATTTGAGGAAGGTCATTTTGATGAATAGTTGACATCTTCCAGCTTGAGGGGAAATAATGATCTGAGTTGAGAAGGAAGGTGGGCATATTTTTACAGCTTCCCAAAGAACTTCAGTCTCCATTACCTGGATGCTTGCTTCTTAGAGCAAAGATGCTGTAAGAATGACTTAAGCATTCTGGGAAACTTACTCCAGGAAGGAAAATGTTTACAAAGCAAAGCAAATACACAAAAAAGTGTGGGAAGAATTACCGGGAGAGTAATGAGATCATTCCAGCTCCTTCTTACTTGGATATCACAGAGCAGAGTTTGAGCTAGAGGCTCTTCAGCTGCCACTTGTCATGGTTGTTTGAGCCAGGTTCAGATTAGCTGGTCTTTCCTCCAGAGGTTGGACAGTTGTTCTGTGATATGTATCCAACTCTATATGTATCTTGGCTGGGGAAGGCAGCTGGTAGAAGTTTGGTCCATGGTTGGCGTGAACCAAAGCTGTTTTGCCATCTTCTGGGCATGGACCAGGGGTCACTGGGGGAAGTAGTTGTGAATTTCCTGTGCTGTGCGGGGGGGGGGTGTGGACTAGATGACCCTGGAGGTTCTTTCCAACCCTATGATTCTATGATTCATTAAGGGAGCGGAATTCTTGGCCCCTTAAAGCCTTACAAAAAACATGAACACCTAGTAAATCCCTTCCTGTTACAGGCTTGTGACTGACTATATGATTTCAATATATGTCCTTACATTCCCACATACTGCAAATGTTTGAACTATAGTAGTCCACCCATATGGGCATGATATAAAGACCATTTTGGTAACCCTAGTGGGCCATCATGATGCGAACCTTGATAGGGGTAAAGCAGTTCTGATGATCTTGTCAGAACTCTATAAAAGCATACGAACATGGTTGGCCTTCTTGCACAGCTGGGCTGACTTCAAAATCTGAGAGAGGTTGGTGTTATTTGCAGAGTTGATGGCTTCTCATCTTTGGGGAAATTGTGTCTCATCTTCTTGGAACTCTTCCAGTAGGCATGAGAAGCCTGGGACAAAAATTCCAAGAGATGAAAATCTGCAGAAGTTTCCTTTAAAACTGTCCCTGCGCTTAATCCACAGGCTGATATCAGAGAGTTTTACAGAAGTTCTGGGGTCAGCTTCTGAAAAGGATACTCTGGGAAAAACTATGTGTGTCTATCCCTCTGGATCCCAGCCTAAGAGATGATTCATGTAAATTGCTGTTTCATTGTTAGTTCTCCATGCTGCAGCAATAGTATATGTAACTGGGAATTACCCATGTTGGGTGGATTACATGATTTCTTCCCATTACAGTGCCACTGGCTGTGGAGAGGTATCACAATTAAAATTCTCACTTGAAGAGCATTCAGGGTGGTGTGAATTGACAAGATTTTCTCTCCTTCACTGGGGTACTCAAGAGCAGGCAGGGATCTATTTTAAGAGACAGAAACAAAGCAGGGAAACCCCGGATAGTCAAAAGCTACAAGAAACAATACCGGGAATATACAGTCAAAATTTTTGGATTTTTATAACAATATATTGGTGCAAAATGTGCAAAAGTGCAAAGTGTCAACAATAAATACAATCTATAATAAATACAATCTATAATAAATACAAGGTAACAATTATACAAGGTAACAGTTGTTTGTCCGTGTTTTTGTAATGTTCATAAAGAAACGTCTGGGTGAGAGCTGCAGTAGAGCCTTCTTAGGAATGTAGGCAGACAGTCCCACAGAGGAGGGTGACCACAATCCAAATCAAATGAAAATATTGATGTGCCGACGGGATTATGCTTGCATATTATACCATTCCCGTTTCGTATACACAACTTCTTCCTGGGCACAGTTATTGGACTGTGGACATAAAGTCAATGTGTATTAAATATATTATCACATATAAACAATCAGAAATTGCATCTCATATTAAAAATATATGACTCACTGTACACCTTCCTAATGGTCTTCAATTAGAACAGCTCACCACATGATATTTTCATTACTGGCATGAACCACCATTTCAGTGCAACGGACATTTATTACAACAAAAGGGGGACTCCAATATATACAAAAGCTGACTAGCTAATTGATTCCCTTTAGGACATAGCATCTCTTAAAGATACAGTTACATCCATCATCCAACAAGCATCAGAATACAAACATACAACAAGGGCTCAGTTTGAATGACTTGATACTCTCTGTGATACAGCCATTAGGAGAAAAGGCAAAACACACTAATCTAACCACTAGGACTTACTATCTTAAAAAACAGAATAAACAGTCATATTATTGAATCAATTTGCATAGCTAAACACCCTCTGTACTATGGCCATAATGAAAAGAGGCAAAATATACTGATCTAACCACTAGGACTTATTACCCTAAGAAACAGGAATAATCAATCTCATTGTTGAGTCCATATGGTGCCAGACTCTTTAGTTTGAATATCCACTTTGTTTCTAATTGGAGCAGCTTTCTGGGGCTATCTAAAGCTGTCCTTCCATTTACGTGGGCAGCACCACACGCCCCCTCAAAATTAGAATTCAAGAACACATTTCGAGAATTAGGAACAGGGTAGGTGAGGCGCCACTGGTACAACATTACACTGCATGTCAGCACAAATTTCATGAATCTAAGATCACGGTAGTGGATATGATCCAGGAACCTTACACTTTAGATAGCCCCAGAAAGCTGCTCCAATTAGAAACAAAGTGGATATTCAAACTAAAGAGTCTGGCACCATATGGACTCAACAATGAGATTGATTATTCCTGTTTCTTAGGGTAATAAGTCCTAGTGGTTAGATCAGTATATTTTGCCTCTTTTCATTATGGCCATAGTACAGAGGGTGTTTAGCTATGCAAATTGATTCAATAATATGACTGTTTATTCTGTTTTTTAAGATAGTAAGTCCTAGTGGTTAGATTAGTGTGTTTTGCCTTTTCTCCTAATGGCTGTATCACAGAGAGTATCAAGTCATTCAAACTGAGCCCTTGTTGTATGTTTGTATTCTGATGCTTGTTGGATGATGGATGTAACTGTATCTTTAAGAGATGCTATGTCCTAAAGGGAATCAATTAGCTAGTCAGCTTTTGTATATATTGGAGTCCCCCTTTTGTTGTAATAAATGTCCGTTGCACTGAAATGGTGGTTCATGCCAGTAATGAAAATATCATGTGGTGAGCTGTTCTAATTGAAGACCATTAGGAAGGTGTACAGTGAGTCATATATTTTTAATATGAGATGCAATTTCTGATTGTTTATATGTGATAATATATTTAATACACATTGACTTTATGTCCACAGTCCAATAACTGTGCCCAGGAAGAAGTTGTGTATACGAAACGGGAATGGTATAATATGCAAGCATAATCCCGTCGGCACATCAATATTTTCATTTGATTTGGATTGTGGTCACCCTCCTCTGTGGGACTGTCTGCCTACATTCCTAAGAAGGCTCTACTGCAGCTCTCACCCAGACGTTTCTTTATGAACATTACAAAAACACGGACAAACAACTGTTACCTTGTATAATTGTTACCTTGTATTTATTATAGATTGTATTTATTATAGATTGTATTTATTGTTGACACTTTGCACTTTTGCACATTTTGCACCAATATATTGTTATAAAAATCCAAAAATTTTGACTGTATATTCCCGGTATTGTTTCTTGTAGGGATCTATTTTAAAGCAAAAAATGAATCACAGAAGTGTGGGCAGCCCCAACTTACTTCACTGGTTCCTTCCACATTTGTCTCCCAGCCAAGCTCTATTACTAGCAGTCAGCCAGTCTTGAGAAAAAGGCTAACAACTCCAGAAAAAGGCTGCTGTCAAAGTGTCAGTTTGCTTGTCAGTTCTCAAGCCAAAGCTACGCCATGTTCTCATGTTATAATCTGTAGTTGTTTAGTTCTCTCCCTCCAGGCCCAGGTGCTGCCCAGGACGCATATATCCATGGGAGCGAAGAATTCTTATCAACCCGTTCTGGCCGACCTTGACGTCCTCATCTTCCCAGGCCTTCTAGACAGGACTAAGGGGGGAGGCCGGGAATGGGTGTTTGAAGTGTTGTTACTTTCATTTTGTGTGTCATTCTCAACAAAGCTTTCATTCAGCCAAGGCTTTCCTAATCCTTGGAATATGGATACTTGTGTCCTGAGCATTGTCTTTCAATAAACCTTTTGGAATCAAGAAACTTTGTGCTTCTTACAGAAGGGGGGAGACGAACTCTAGATAACTGGGATTCCATAGTCTGACATTTTGTTGAGAATCCTTTTTACTCCCCCGACCCCTCAACTGGGAGAGATGGATACCGGATCACATCTGAAAGACCCGTCCGGACCAGGCAAGGAGGGTGAGGGGCTGATTTCACAGCCTGACGGTGGGACTGATCAGGCACGAGCGAGCAGGGAAGGCGCCAGGCTGAGAATTGGCGTGGGACGAGGTTTTCCCCCGTGGACATCGTTGTCTATGCCCTGGCAATGGGACTCGAGACCCCAGGATGCCCACGAACGACTCGCAAGCAGCATGTTCTCTCGCTCAATGCTTGGCTCTTTCCTGGGCCCCATGCCGGAGGACTCGAGGGGGCTTGAAGGCCAAGAGGACTGGGGAACCCTCCGAGTCAACACCCAGCCCCGGGACTATTGGGATGAGGAGAGTCTCCCGGATTGGGAGGCGCTGTGCACAGAGCTAGGCTGGGACAAGGTGGTTGCTGAACAAGCGGAGGCTGCGCGAAACGAGCCAGCAAATCCTAGCAGAGAAGGGAGTTGGAGTGGTGTGAGCCAGTGAGCCCAAGTGATGCAGTATGGAATACTTGCAGTGACTGGGGTTGCCAGTACAACCGAGATGTCGGACCAAGTCGCTTCGGGGGCAGCTGCCGCATCAGGTCCCCAAGCTCAAGTTCAAGAGGCTCAGGCCACGGAGGAGGCGGTGGAGAGAGCTGATCGCCAACAGAGAGCCAGGGAGGAGAGCTTGGTCCAACCGCATGGAGAGGAAGAAACGGAGCCCGACCTCAATGTAGAGGAGGAGAACCACTGCCAAGCCCTGGAAGCGCAAATGGAGGCGATGTAAGCAGATTTAGCGCAAGCCACCTACTTAATTGCATTGCTGGTCCAGGGAGAGGAAGGTGCGGGCGAGCTGGGGCCCAGGCCCCAGCGGGACTACAACAGTTACTTGAGTTAGTGGCGGCCAGAGGCAGTGCAAGACTGGTCGCCCCGCCCGCGCCGGTCCCACCACTCCCGGTGCCACCGCCGCTGGGAACGGCTGCTCCCACAAGAAATGGTGCACAAGGGGGGGCAGTGCCCCAAGGACTAGCGCCAGGAGGCCCTCCAGCGGGGGGGCCCCTTCTGCACCTACTGTCGGAGGAGCGGCCCCAGCAGGACCAGGATCTGCTACCCCTGCGACAGCCGCACCTCAACCTCAGGGGCCGGTGCCACCGCCGCAGCTGAGGCCGCAACCAGGTCCAGGGGGAGCTGGGCCACCAGGGCGGCTCCAAGTTCCACCTCCACCTCAGCCGCGTCCGGGTGCTCCAGGAGTGCTACCAAGACCAAGGCTGCTGAGACCTGCGCCGGTTCAGCCACATCCCCAAGGCATACCTCCTAGAGGCCCTGCACCACAACGGCCACCTGTCCAACCTGTCGATGTGGGAGGAGCCAGTAAGGGCGAATTACCGATGGGATGGATTAAGCTGGAAGCTACCTTTGACGGTGATCCCCGTAAGTTAGGGGGTTTTGTCGTACAAGCCCTGCAGTTCTTCAGTCAATGGGGTTACCTGTTCCCCAATGAGGAGAGCCGAGTGATGCATCTCGCGGCCCGCCTGGAAGGCATAGCAGCTGAATGGTATGTAACCCTCTACTACATGGGGGCCACAGAGCTGGGAAGTCTGCAAGCCTTTATTGCCGCGCTCAGAGCCCAGTATGAAGACCCTCTTGAAGGGGAATGGGTCCGCATGGAACTGCAAACCTTGTGGCAAGGATCCCAGTCAGTGAGAGATTATGCAGCCAAGTTTCGTCAGCTGGCGGCCAAGTGCCCACATCAGGAGGAAGGAACTAAAATTATACTGTTTTGGAATGGGATGAACCCCAAGTTTCTGGACAGGGCGCTAATGCAAGATGATCCACCAATGCTTCTGGGGTGGATACAACTAGCTTGCCAAGTGGAGAATCACACTCAAGTTGTCTGAATAGTTGAGCAACAACAGGCCACAGGGACCCGACGAGCCCCGTCAGGTCAGCGGGGAGGACGGGGCACTCCCGCGGCGAGGGGAGCCCATGAGACGAGGTGGAGACAAGAACTGTGCCTCCAATGTGGAAACAGTGGACATTTTGCAGCCCAATGCCCTCTCCGGGTGCAGGCGCCAGCGCCCCCAGCACATCCCACTCTGGCCCCACAATCCAGCAGGGGCCAGGGTATGGCTAAAAAAGGGCGCACCGAGACGGGCTTGGAGGCGGAGGAAGTGTGCATGGAGTTCGAAGCCCAGGTCCCAGAGGCCGATGAGCTCAGCCCGCCATCGGGAAACGAGATGGATCTGTCGTGAGGAGGCCCCAACGGCAGACCGAGAAGAAGACCACCCCAGAGGAGGTGAGAGAAAGAGGGGCCATATTGTTTGTTCCCGTTATGCTAGTAAACCCTAAGAGGGGGACCCACATTTGAGTCCAAGCATTAATTGACTCAGGATGCTTCCGAGATATTATAGCACCAGCGCTAGTAAACGGACTGGGTCTAGAAACGCATGAATTAAAAGTACCAATTATCTTTGAGCAAATGGATGGCTCTAATATGAACCCAGCTGTTCTAGAGACAGAGCAAGTGCCCACAGGCACGGGCAAACATTGGGAATTGTGTCCGTTTGTTGTAAGCCAAGCCACCAAATATCTGCTCATCTTAGGCAGTAGATGGTTATGGGTTCATAACCCCTACATCAACTGGGCCGAAGGAATGATAGTGTTTGATCAAGAATATTGCCAAAAACACCGTTGGAAGGCAGAATGGGGTGGAGTAGCCCCCACAAATTCTGAAGTCGCCCTGTTAACCGCTGAGGAGCTAAGTCTAATCCCTCCAGAATATCAAGACATGGCTCAAGCCTTTAGTGAGGAGGAGGCGGATAACCTGCCGTCGCACTGGAACACAGACTGTGCTATTGAATTAATTCCAGGAGAAAAGCTCCCCAAAGGAAAATTGTATTCCATGAGTCCGGCGGAGAGGCAGGAACTCAGAAAGTTCATAGATAAGAATCTGGAGAGAGGATTCATTCGCCCAGCTAACTCCCCACAAGCCGCCCCTGTGTTGTTCGTGAAGAAAAAGGATGGGGGACTCAGACTGTGTACAGACTTTCGAGGCATCAATGCTGTGTCTATGACCAATGCCTATCTGATTCCGTTAATCCGAAACCTGCTAAGTGTACTGGCGCAGGGTAAGATCTTTTCGAAATTAGATATCAAAGATGCATATTTTCATGTCAGGATAAGGGAGGGGGATGAATGGAAAACCGTGTTCAATACCCCCCTAGGCCAATTCGAATACCTGGTCATGCTGTTTGGCTTATCTGGGGCCCCTTCGGTATACATGTCAATGATAAATGAGGTTCTACATGAATTTTTGTACAAAGGGGTCATTGTTTACCTAGATGACGTGCTTATTTATTCAGAAAATAAAGCGGCACACGTAAAATTAGTCCAAAAAGTCCTGGCCACCTTAATGCGCCACAAACTTCCCATCAAGCTATCCAAATGTGAGTTTCACAAAGAGGAATTGGACTATTTAGGCTATCGTATTTCAGGGCAAGGACTAAAAATGGACCCGGCTAAAGTAAAAGCAGTGCAAGAGTGGCAGGCGCCCACCACACACAAACAATTACAGTCGTTCCTGGGGTTTGCTAATTTTTACAGACAGTTCATTGAAGGCTTTGCACAGATAGCCTTCCCCTAACAGAGTTGCTTAAGACAAAAGGGAAAGGAGAGCAAGCCGCCAAACCTATGGCCCGACTCCAGTGGAGCCCAAGCTGTCAGCTAGCCTTCGAAACGCTGAAGGATCGGTTTACTACCGAGCTGGTCCTACAGCACCCCGATGAGAACAGAGCCTTCATAGTACAAGTGGATGCCAGTGATTCAGCCATTGGGGGCGTCCTCATGCAGAAAGGGGAGGATGGTCAAGTGCAGCCCTGTGCATATTTGTCCAGAAAATTTACAGAAGCGGAACGGAATTGGAGTGTGTGGGAAAAGGAAGCGTTTGCTGTTAAAATTGCTCTGGACTCCTGGTGCCACTGGTTGGAGGGAGCGCGTCATCCCTTTCAGGTCTGGACTGATCACAAAAACTTAGAAGCGCTCCGAACGCCCCGGCGCCTTAATGCTAAACAACTCTGTTGGGAAGAATTCTTTTCTAAATTTGATTTCACTCTGAATTTCTTAACGGGCAAGTCTAATTTCCTGGTGGATGCCCTTTCACACATGCCCCAACACCAGAGCAGGAAGGAGGAGATTATTGACACAGTGTTTTCCCCCACTCAATTGGGGGGAGTGGTTACTACTCGTAGCCAAGCAACCAAGCAGCCAGATAACCAAAAGGGGTGGAGAGCAAAAGTGAAAAGCGAAGTGGAGAAAGAGGGGGAGCGAGCGCCCACAGGAAAAATGACACAAACGGCGGCTGGAGAGTGGTTTAAGGGAAACCAGTTGTACATCCCTGCTAGTTTAAGACGGATGGTGCTTCAACAATGTCACGATGCCCGGACCGCCGGCCATTTTGGATACCTGAAGACCTTACATTTGATACAAAGACAGTTTTGGTGGCCCAGTATCCGAAGGGATGTGTCTCAATATGTAGCTTCCTGCCCCACGTGTGTTATGGCAAAACCCAGGAGGGGGAAGCTCCCGGGACTACTCCAACCCTTGGAACTCCCAACAGTCCCTGGGAAGTGGTTTCCATGGACTTTATTACTGATCTCCCCCCATCTAAGGGTTGCACCTGTATTCTAGTAGTGGTGGATCTATTCTCCAAACAAGCCCACTTCATCCCATGCTCCAGTATTCCATCAGCTAAAAAGTTGGCCAGTTTATTCATGAAACATATTGTAAGACTGCATTCTTTTCCTTCCAAGGTAATATCGGATCGGGGAGTTCAATTTGTTGCCAACTTCTGGCGGGAGCTTTTACAAGTGGCGGGCATTGAACAAGGAATAAGCTCCGCCCACCACCCCCAAAGTGATTGACAGTCCGAAAGAACTAATCAAGTGTTAGAGCAATTCTGCCGATGCTATGTTAATTTCCAACAGGATAATTGGACCCAGCTCTTGCATCTTGCCGAGTGCGCCTACAACAACGCGGTACACAGCTCAACAGGAGAAACCCCCCTTTAAAATTGTCCAGGGCTATTAGTGTTCCCCTTTGAGGTGCAACCTCCCAGCACACGCTCGGGGGACTTGGGCGAATGGTGGACCGCCCTGGCAAAACAATGGGCAGAAATCCAAACAACTTTGACTAAAGCCAAAGCTGACTACAAGAAGTATGCAGATCGCCATCGTGTGGCACAGTGGAAATTACACCCCCGAGATAAAGTGTATGTCTCCACCAAAAACTTCAGAATGGAACAACCTAGTAAAAAGTTGGGTCTGAAATACTTAGGACCCTTCCCAATAAAGAAAGTAATCAATGATGTGACTGTAGAACTGGAATTACCAAAGAATCTATGCCAGGTCCACCCAACTTTCCACATCAGCCTGCTCAAGAAAGCACCTCCCCCAGATGAGTGGCATCCCAGCAGATTGGTGCCACACCCAACCATGATAGAAGATCAAATTCACTATGAAATTGAAGAAGTCTTGGATTCTAAACGCAGACACAATAAGCTCTTTTACCTGGTTAGGTGGAAGGACTTTGAGGAGGGGTTTCGTGAGTGGGTGGAAACTTCTCATGTAAATGCTCCTAGACTGATTGCTAAGTTCCATAAAAAGTACCCAGAGAAAGCAGGAGCAGAAGAGGGAGGGGAGAGGTCTTAAGGGGGGCAGAATGTCAGAGTGTATGAGTATGCATCCATCACAAAAGTTTTGTTCTAGTTACATGTCTAAACTGAAGTGTTGTCCCTAATCATCTACTTTTCATGTTTTTCCATATTTTGTGGCAAACCTGGTATGATCTTTTGGGAAAGATTGCAGTCGAAATGCCTTTACACACCATACAGATGGGAAGGTGTGAGTTTTTGTAGGTCCCACTTCTTTGCCCCAGTCTCCTGAGGCCAGCATTCCACCCCCACGGATAACAGTACTGGACTTTTTTTAAAAAACAGTAATTGATATATCACTGTAGCATTAACCTGTTTTTAATTACTGGTTTTAATTACAGATTCTTTTTATAAAAGCTGCCAAAAGCCCTCTAGCAGCTGCCAGGGGTTGGGGCAAGGAAAGTGCATTGAACACTACTGTGTGGATACTCTGTTTCTATTGTCTTTCCATTTGCAGTGGCAGTGGAAGGAATATAGTACTGTTGCCATGTGGCTACAGCCCAAGTTATAAGAAGGAACAAAGTTTAGTGGTCCTGCACCACATGATCCACTTTTCTTTAAAAACAGACACACCTCCCAATCTGTACATTAATGGGTAGGGTTACCTGGGATTTTTTTGTTTTTTTGGGGGGGGGTGCCTATCAGAACTAATAGCCTGATGGGTGGAGGTCTGTATTGGAAAAAAAGTATCCCTGCTTAGTGTATTTATATAAATTGGATATGTTAAGAGATCATAAATCAGTTTTCTCTGATAAGCAGAGAAGATCTGACTCTTCCTATCCATCCGGGATATTTTTACCCAGCCCTTCCTCCAAGCACTCAATAACGTTGTGGCCTCATTCAACTCAGTCGTCTGATATATTCTCTCATCCTGTCCTCACTTCTCCGTCAACGCTGGGCCTGCAATATAGTTCTGTCCTTGATAGACCAAAGATTTTACTCAGTATAAGGCTGCTTCATGTGTTCATTTTGTTTTAAAATGAGGCAGAGAGGATGAGAGTGAAAGTTTGTGACTTGACTGTTGACACGAGCTTCTTTTGCAAAGCAGAAAGAGCTTTGTTCTGCTTCTCAGTCCGAGGAGCTGATTTGTTTCATGAGTGGAGATAAGCATTCAGGAATAGAAGCCCAACCCATCCCCCTGCAAACTTGCTATCCTTCCAGTGACTCGGCCAAGATTTCAAAGTGCAGATAATTCTGACCTTGATGAACTGATGATCTAACTCTGAATAAGACAGCTTTACGTGTTCAGCAAAGCTGTCATGTGATTCTTTTGGAAAGCAAGGAGAGAGGTTTTGAGTTTGGTTGCTCCTCCTGTGGCAGCTATTTTTTTTCAGCTTTGTAATCATTCTATGGTGACACTCATCACCCTTTCTCAAAATTTCAAATGGGCCAACGGGCTCCAAAAGGCTGGAGATCCCTGCTCTAAATGTATACCTTATCAACAGTGTTTACTCTGACCTTTCCTGATGTGCATTTGTGCTGACGAAAGGTAGAGGTTTTTTTCCCAAAATGATAAGAACATTTATACATTTAATATTAGTATTTTGCTACATTATGTAAGTTTATTGTGGAAGTTTGATGGAGTAGACAGTAGAGGCCACTATAAACCTCCTTTTCTATTTACTCTGTAAATATTTCATTACACCATTCATTCAAATATATCCTTGAGTGAAAATTATCCAGTGACATGTACTATCAAGCAAGCATTTTACTCCGGGACCATGAGTAAGCATATTATATATTGTTGATGCATTAATGAGCTTTATTAATGATTGTTAGAGGTCTCAAGGTACTGCTTTAACCACAACAAGTGTTCTCTGTAAGAGGGCCAATATCATCCAAAACACAGAACCAAAGTTTTCTTAATATCCATCATGAACTCCAACATGATTGTGTGAGAGCAAGAGTCCCCCGTACCTCCACAGTTTCTCACACATTTAGCCAATGAACTATCTGGGCATCCAACTGCAAACTATTTATAAAAATTACCCGTTTCTGGTCTTGTCTTGTATTGTTCAGTTTAGTCAGGATTGCTTTTGTGTTGCTGTGACTCATCCACATTAGCAAAGCAGGCAGGAGACTTCAACCCTGTAGCCATCATGGGCACAAGGCATTTTAGATTACTAGAGAATGTATTCAGTTAGCG
This sequence comes from Eublepharis macularius, assembly GCF_028583425.1. Taxonomy (NCBI): domain Eukaryota; kingdom Metazoa; phylum Chordata; class Lepidosauria; order Squamata; family Eublepharidae; genus Eublepharis; species Eublepharis macularius. The sequence goes on along the minus strand of NC_072796.1, from coordinate 65,505,664 downwards.
AGTGTGTTATATGCTTTTCTTTTTGACTGTGTGGATTTTGTATACGTCCTTTTCAACTTCCCAGTTATATCTTCACTTATTTCATCCTTGCCCCCACATTCATTCTACTTTTTTTTGTCTTCAAATAAGCATCTTGCTTGGAATAAAATACTGCTACCTTTTTTACTATGCCCTCTGCACATGCCACACAGGCTCCTGAAGCATTAATACTTCAGGGAAGCAAGGAAAGGGTTACCCTCCATCCCTTGGAGTTTTTTTTTTGTTTTTTCTCAATGAGTTCACTCCATCAGCTGCTGTCCAGGGTCCTAAATTAGTAGGAAGAGGTGGAGCTGTGGACACCTTTGATCTGAAGCATCCATGACTGATGTGTGTGAAAAAGCCTTCCCCCGCCTACAGCTTTGCAAGTGTCCTGGCATCTATTCTCTCTACACCTTGTCCTTTAGGTCACCACACCAAGTAACAAAACATGTATTTTCTAATGGTAAGGCCACATGAAGAAGGAAAAGCAGAGTCTGCAACATGAAGGTGACAGAATTGCTTGGTGGCTCAGTGGGAAGGAGCGCTGCAATAGGAAAATGAAAAAGTTGAAGAGACTTCTGTAAGGCAAATCTTAACTGTGAAGGTGCTGTTCCAACTTCAGTGGTTTTAGGTTAAATAGTCCTACATAATCCAACGATGTCCACAGGAAGTATTTCATTTTGCCTATCCAGCTTCATCCCATTGAGTCACACCTCCTCATGTCCCTTTGCTTGATTGCCACTGTCTGATCTTTTTTCCAACAGAAGACATAACAAGATGAGAAGATGTATACATACAATGCCTTCAGCAACATGGTGCCCACCATTGTTTCCTGAAGCTCACATACTTCTTCCCACAGTATTACTTCCCCAAAGCAAAGAGTCAATCCTGGCTTTCCTCTGCTTCACTGGGGTAGAAGGTGCTTCAAAAGAATACGAGATGTTCTGTGTGTCTGCAGAGGCCACCTGTTTGCAAACATCTGCCTACATCATAGGAAGATTCTTGGATTGGAACCACAGCTTTGTGGACTCTTCCAGTGTTTGGGGGCTGAATAAGCTCATGGCACCCATTTTATGGAGAGTTGCACACTCACCCTTGGTAGGCATTCTGTTGTGGAGCCCAATACCTATTTTCAAAATTGCAAAATCACCATCAGGTTCAACAAGTTTGGGGATCCCTGGCATAAACTATGAGTTCAAGACAATGCAGCTTAACACAATGTATAGCTTGTTGCTATTTATGTAAACAGAATTATGCTTGAATAGGATTTAATACTCTGTTTCTGTTTACTATTAGTGACATTGATCTTCCACCTATTTTGTTAAATGCTATGTTACGTCTTTTGAAAAGCTTGTAATATTTCTTATGATTATTTGGACATCATAGCCTTAAGTTTCCTCTTTCATATAGAATATATAATCTTATGCTTCTTATTACATAAGGAGCAATATTATGCTAATTATAATGAATTTCCTGCCTTTTGTTTTTCTGCCATTAGCTGTTTCCTTATTTAATTGCAGTTTTGAACTGGTGACCTTCATATGCTTAATTTCATTACTACCTAGTATATTTCTGTGAAAACATATCTGGGTAAATGGTCAATTTGCATGAGATAAACTTTAAAACAGTATTTCTATATTACTGTTTTTCTCCTTTATTTTTATAAATAGATATAGTTTTTAGTCTATGTAATTGAAATATGTTGATTCAATATCTTCAAGGGAATACATAATAGTAGTCTTGAAAAACTTTGCTCATTTTCATAGTACACTACATGTTATTTTCAGTTGACAGCTTTATTTGTATTTTAAGTATGAAGAGTTTGTTTTAAATATAATTGAAGCATATCAGTGGGATCTCAGTTCTTTAAGTGCTGTGGGAATTTGACATTCATATAAAATGGTCTACTAAATGTAAATATTTTGCTCAAAATAAAAAAAAAAACAGCATGAACGCCCTTGAGGAAAATTAATCTCAGAGCCTTAAATTTAAGCTGGAACTTTTCATATTAGTTCCAGGAGAGAGAACCAGGGTTTCCACCAAACAGCTGCATAGTGTGATTTGCAGAGCAGCTTCAGGTTCTATGACCCTGCTCATGGGCCTGTGCCCCTACTCCTGAAGCAGCTGTCACTCAAAGTGGCTGCTTCTAGCTGCCATCACTGATTTTCAGTGGGACCCATAGCTGGGTTTTCCTGTACCCACCATTAGAGAGGAAATGCAGAAATTGCTGCTTACTGCCCTTTGCACATGTGATCACATGGAGGTTTCCTCTATTGAAACAGCGAGGAGGAGGAATCATAGGAAAAGCCACAAGAAGGGGCGAAAGAGCCACAAAGAGCACACACACCTCAGAACAGCACAGAGTACACCTGCCCTTCAAAGAGGCCAGGTGGCAAAGACTTGCAAGTTGGATGTCTGAGGGAGCCCCAGAACCTCAGCAGTTGTCTTACTTATGATACTGGCCTTAGAGATTTGCAGTGTAGAATTGCCAGCAGGAGAGGGATGCAATCCCCTCCCTCCAGTTGGGCTTCTAGTTACATGTGCACTGGGCTATAGTTGCTGTCAAACTGGTTGGATCTAGAGATTTTCAGCACAAAAATGGCTCTTAATATGGGAATAATTATATGGTGTGGCTATAAACAGGAAACCGGTTTGCTGTACAGGGAGGGCCACTGAGTGTAAAGTAGCTTGAATAATGGCACATTGTTCCCTGGAATCTATTCCAGGTGTCCTGAAGGAAGTGGCCCAGTGAAGCCAATGCTAAGTACATTATAAAGGCTCTCACCCACTTATAGTTGCATTGTCACCATTCAAACACAATAAACAGCAGGAATTGCATCTCCTCAACTGCATTAAAATTGTTATTTAACCAATTCAGAGGGTTAAATAACATATCAGATGCATATCAGTTATGGGTGCCAGAAACTTGTTTCCAACCAAAGATCTCAAATGCAATACATGCAGAACATGGGAGAATATGCAGCAAAGTATGATATTTGAATCATATAGCTTTTCTTCATTGTTGTTTTCATCTAACAGAAATTTATAAAGAAGAGCAAAAGAGCCAATTACAAGTTCTCTTTCTTGCACTCAAAACATAACAGGAAAACAACCAGCAGTGAGTCCTTGCAGAGGCAGAATAGTAAGTTGACAAGACTTGTAGAAGTCAAAGAAGTGGCCCTGCAACAGCTGTGCTTCTTGAACAATACACCAAAAGCATGTCCTTGTCAGTTTTCAGGACCATCTCTAGCACAGTAGCTGCTGGGTCCCTTGAGCTTCTGCAGTAAGTGCCATGTGTTGAAGTGTGCAAAGGCTTCCTTCATTTGGTCTTCCCCCTCACCCCAGCACGGGATGTTAGCTTTTCCTCGAGTCCTTCAATGCATGGCATCCATGGCCAGAAAGAAGCAGATGCAGCAGTTACCACTCTGGAGCTCCTTGGGATCATAGTCAAAACGCAAACAACATTATATGCAAGCAGAGGTGGGGCAATACATGGGAAGGTGGTTTGCTGGATAAGGAAGTGTAAAATAGGAGGGGGCCAAGGCCCGCGTGTAAAAAACGCAAAAAACACCCCAGGCGTGTAACTGCGCGTGTTACTAGGCGCGGTGTTTAAAGAGAGGCGGTGCGCACGCGCGCACGCGCGCGCGACACTCGACGTGGGCTAGCTGCGCGTGAAGGGGAATCCTCCTTGACCAAAGTAAGGGGACCGGGACTGCGACTGCGTACGAGAGCGTGTGCGTGTTTGTGTATGTGTACACACACGCACACCCGCGCCTCGGCTTTCTCCCAAGCCGCCTGCAGCCTTGGGTTGCGCGGTGGGCTTGCGCTGGAGTATTTACGGTAAGGTGGACCCGCTGGGTCTGTGTCAGGTGATCAGAGGCGAGGAGCGGCTCCTGCTGCCGCCACCGCCTGTCCGGAGGAAAATGCAAGATGGCCCGGCAGCGGCGGCGGCAGCGGCGGGGCGCTGAGCAGGGGTTGCCTGGCGCGCCCTCGACGGCCCTGACGCGCGGTGGGTACAACGGGGAGCGCTGAGCGCCTTCCTCCTCCTCCTCCTCCTCTTCCCCTCCAGCCCAGACGCGCGCCCGGCTCGTTCTCTCGCTCGCTCTCTCGCTCGTCCCCCGCAGGGCAAGCAGCCATGGGGCTCTGCTACAGCCTGCGCCCGCGGCTCTTTGGCGACCCCGGAGCAGCAGGAGGCGGCGGCTCCATCTCCAGCACCGCCGCCACCACTTCGGAAACGGAACAACAGCCGTCGCCCAGCGCCGAGTCCGTGGCCCGGCCGCCACAGTCCGCAGCCCAGGCCGGGGGAGGAAGAGGAAGAAGCGCGGGCAGAGGCGGCGGCGGTAGCAGCAGCAGCAGCAGCGCCGGCGGGGAGGCGGAAGGCGCCGGCGGGAAGCCGCGCCTGGGGGAGGCGGACGGGCCGCTGCTGCTCCTGCAGAACGGCGGGGGGGACGGGGCGGCTCCCGCGGAGAAGCAGCAGCAGCAGCAGCAGCACGGGCCGCCGCCTCAGGCCAAGCCCGCCTCGGGCACCGCCGCCGCCAAGCCACAGTCCCTGGCGCTGCAGAGACCCTGGGAGAAGCAGCGCCTGGAGGAGCGCGAGGCGGAGAAGGAGGCGAGGAAAGTCAGCAAGAGCATCGACCGGGCGCTCAAGCAGCAGAAGAGGGAATACAAGCAGACGCACCGCCTCTTGCTGCTGGGTACGTACCACACCACACCGCTCCACCCGGCCGCGCCTGGTGCACAGGTGGTGTTGGATCCCGCCGGGGATGGCCACATGACAGCTGGGGGGGGGGCTGACTGCTTGGGGGAGGAGCGGAGGGACGCCCAGCAAGCGGGGCCACTCTTTCCCCCGTGCGTTCCCGCTGCATTTTTCCTCCTCTCTCCCCTCAGGCAAACGATATGGCCCATGTTTGCCTAGCTGTGATCTTTCATCTCCAGTTTCTTCGCCTTGCCATTAATGCTCTACTCGCCCTTATTTCTTTTACCTTTAAATGAACCTGGGTTCATCCAAGCAGTAGAACAGGAATGGTTATTTCCTCTCCTCAGCTTCTGATTCCCTTTGTGTGTGGTGCATAGTGCAGTGTATATCGGTATACCTGTTCAGAAAGCAAATTGTACTTGTATTGGCATTTCAAGACTTAAAAGGAATGGCGGTTAACAAAGAGAAGATGTTTGTAGCTGATATCCGTTGATACTTTGCTGCCACACATAACTAATAATGCCCTCATGGGAAGAGGTGGTATGATTTGGTGACTCATAAGTGAACCAATGGAAATACAAGACAATAATGGTTTCGGTAATTGTGGAAAGATTAGGAGTTGGTGGACATTACAGAGAAGTATTAAACCCAATATTTGCAGTAGTTTCTCATGGATAATGTTATTGGTAAGATTGTGAGGGATTAGAAGGGATAAATTCTCTAATGTGCTGTAGGAATTCTTCATACCTTATTGTTCATTTCATGTTAGCAGACTGTATTCATGGCTGAATCACCCATGTTGTGGTGTGTGAGGCTAAGAGCAGGAAAGACTGACAGAGATACCAGGATACAGTGAAGTGATTTGTAAAAACTTACTCTGGCAGCTCAAGTAAAACCTTACAGGTCTGCGTTTGGTAGGGGAGGCTGAAAATCTGGGGTTGTCAAACAACTTCACTTGCAGGAATATTTTTTCTTGATCTTGCTGTATTGTAACTCAATCTTAGGAATTGGACAAGGCCTGCCTTTTAAGCCTATGTGAAGAATTTCTTAGCTATTCATTTTCAAACCATGGTATCAGAGAAGGCTGTATAAAAGGTGATCTGTTTTTCCTTATGGCTTGTTGATACTTTCTAATTGATAATTACTAGTTCTCTCTAGGAGCTTCATTATAATTGCTGCTTTTACAGTGTGAAAGCTGTAGGGAAAATTAAGCAAAGTATCTGATTTCCCTGAAGAAATAACCTGGCTTGTATATTGTTTGCTCTTTAAGTGATGAATGAATAGTTGCATTTACCAGGTACGATCAGAAATCGCTTCTTTGTTATATTGCTAAAGAGTAGTTAATTTGAATGTCAAAATGGATTCCAGATTGTAGGACACTTTTTAAATCCATTTTTACATGCTTGCCTCATACATAACAAGAAAGTAATGGACCAGTTCAAAATATTTTGATTTGCTAAAGTGCCAGCAGTTACTGCCCAAACTCTGCCAGTTCTAAAAATAAACCAAAGCTCTGTGATTGTCTAGAAGTTTGTAGCGCAATGTGTATTATCTGGTACTCAGAAAAAGTCTACTTCAAATGGTGATTGGTGTTTCAAAATGATACTCTGTATATACATGGGTAGATGAAAGCTGGACAAATTAGAAACAGAGATGGCTTTTCCAGTGTTGTTTTGGAAAGTGTTTATGTGCGTGGAATGGTTGAATGTATTAGTCAGGGGTGGGGAAGGGGGGAGGAAGGAAACAAATTTGGGATGTCACTAGAACGCTAGTATAATTGATGTAGCTGATCCAACTTGCATGGTTGCTATTTTCTTGTTGACTGCCTGCTGTGAAGATGACAAGTCTAGGCAAAAAATTGAGTGCAGTATGCCGTCTGTTAAATTTCTTGTGGAAATGTATTCTTATACTTATTTTCTGTTACCATCTGGATGTAATTTGATTAGAGACTTGCTTCCTTAGGCATCACAATAATATGCATCCTCCTAATGACTGATAAAATATTTGTCTTGTGATAAGATCATATTTTTGGTTATGCCCGTAGTTGTACATTGTTATTATGGCTGCATGAGATGATCTTTGGAGAATGGAAGTATGGTTTTGCCTAGTGGCAGACTGGAAGGGCTATGAAGCAGGGCTCGTCCAAAGAGTTTTGGCTCCTTAAGTGAACTTTTGACCTTTGCACCCCACCTCTTTTAAGTGTGCTTCAGTGTGGTATACAAGAATAATTTTATATTCTTGAATGTAAGGGGGGAATTGCCTTGTAGGAGGTTGCATCCAAAGGTCAGTTTCCTGGGAGTAAGCCCCACTGAATAAAATGACAGGTACTTCTGAGTAACCTGCTTAGGAGGATTGCTATCAGAGCAACTTCCCACTCGCTGTTTTAAACTGAAATACAAAAGCAAAAAAATGACTTCTTAAAAGCAAAATCACTAATGACTTTTTTAAAAAAAACCCAAGACTAGCTTCCAGCACAGATAAAGGAGCAAAGATCAGTAGGGCTTAGATTCTGAGCCTCTGAGAAACAAGGTTCACTGAAAGAGCAGCAACAAGGGGTGGGGGGGGGGGTTAAAGCTAACACATTCACTCTGGTCAGGCTGGTGAACATGGTTAGAATTGCTCCCCCACAGCTGCTGCAGCATCTCCCCAGGTAGGCATGCAGCACCTAGATCTTCTTCCTCGACCTCATGCAGGAGAAAAGATTCTGGGAACTCTTCTTTTGGTGAGTGGCTCTGCTCCATCCCCTGACATCCCAAGCAGTCCTCTTTTCTCCCCATCACTTAACCCCTTCCTGCCCAGGAGCTGCAGGGGCTCCTTTATCCTAGCTAGGATCTTTTGAGAAAGGTATGTTTTATTAAATACTTCACTACTTTTTAGAATGTATGATAGTCACATTTTCAAATGTAGAATACAAATTGGTGGTCCTATTTTTACAGTCTGAGTTTTCCATTACAAATATCAAGTAATCTTGTAAGACTGAGTAAGAAGACCATGAAGCATTTACATAGTTTGCCGTTACTTACTCAGTTCGCTAATGGCTGTTTCTTTTGTCCTTTAATATATAGCTGGCAATTAGTTTATTGTTTTAAATTATATTGCATCTCTTCATTGTAAACACTTCTGCCAGAGTTGAATCTTGTAAAATTTTAATTAACCTTTTTAATGCAGGAAGCCACCTTTTAAAGCAAAATCCTCAGTTTCCTATATGAAATTGAAGAATTTGCTGAAATCTAAAGCTGAGCTGAAAGAATCTGAGTTTTTTGCATGTTTCGCTTAGCTATAATTGGTGACCATTGCTTTAACAAACAAACAAAAAAGATGACACTTTGAGAGTGCTATTAAAATCTCACAGGAAAACAGCTGCTTTTCAATAATAACAAAAATGAAGACTGGGCTTGGCCTTACTTATTAAACTGAATTTCCAACATAATTACTTTGCTTACTTAAAAAAACAAAAACAGTGCCCATCTGGTAAAGAACAACAGCAAATGATACATGTGCTCCAACATGCTCTTTCTTTTATTAAACAGTTCACAGAAATACATTCAAATACTGATCTTTTTTGACCCTCAGAAAATCCAAAAAACACTTGTTTGAGTTTGCATTTGTGTCCTGGTGAGTTGACATTTGCAGAAGATAAACTGTATCACCAAGTGGGGAATTTGATGTTAAACTGACATAACCAATAAAAGCAACAGCAAACTCCCATGACAGTGATGATACCTTGCAAACACTAATAGTGCTTTAAAAATGTAAAAATATCTGCTTTATTCCATTTGTCCATAGACATTGGCAGCCAGTACGTAGTGCCACCCCAAATAATTGTTTGCAGCACCACATAGCACTCTATAATGTTGCAAAATCCACAAACTAGTTTTTGCTGTAGTCCTTACGTCTGCAGTGTCCACAAGCCAGACCAGCTGCCTGAGTCACACATTGCTGCTGGCATGTAAACACTACTTGTAATGCAGATGGTATGGGTCACCAGTGTTTGGCAACTAATTTTCAAAGACCTTTGTGTACCCATGTTACACTTAAATCTGTTATCAACCTGAACAATAATGACATTTTTGTGCAGTGCTAGTTAAATATTTTTGTTCTTTTTATTTGAATGAATAATAGTAAGAGGGGGCTGATAACGTTCACCCAAGGTTCTTGATGACTGTCTTCGTAAACTGAGAATCACTGGCTAAGATCCTGCCTAGAATTTCTGTGGGCACAAGGAGAGGATGTGGGATTTTCTCTGATTCCCCCTCCCATGGCAGCCTAAATCACCAGCTTAAATGCTGCACTTGGGGGATTAGGGATACCCAGAGTGGGAATCGGAAGTCACCCCATGGAAAGGGAGAAGCTAGTAAAAATCCTCCCCTTACTTGTGGAAATTCTAGGCAGGATCCAAGCCATTCATGAATGGAAATAGCTGCCAGACTGTTTGGGGGAGAGATGCTGTTTCCATCAAAGACAGAACTCTTACCGCCTTCTTTGCTCCCCTTCCTGTCCTGTGGATTAGTTTGGTGATGACAGTTATTTTTTCTTTAGTAACTTTTGAGCAGTTTTTTGGTAGAAGTGATACTTTTCTGTTGTCCTCTTTTGATCTTGTAAGCAGATTGACTCCACACACTGAGCAGAGAAAAGTAAGTCAAAAGCAGCCAAATAGGTAAACAAACAGATAAAACAGGTTCACTGATAGATATTTAGTGGTAGAGGACCAGCAATGAAAGTTATAACATCAAAAAGTGCACTGCAGTTGCAGAAATAGAAGTTGCCTTCTGTAGTTAATGCACTACGGTAGCCAACTCCAGTTTGTGAAATTCCTGGAAATTTGAGGGTGGATCTTGTGGAGGGTAGTATTTGGGGAGGGAGGATCCAAAGTGAGTTAGCTGTGTTAGTCTGTAGTCGCAAAATAGTAAAGAGTCCGGTAGAACCTTTAAGATTAGTCCACTGTATTGTTGCATAAGCTTTTGAAAACCACAGTTCTCTTCGTCAGATGTATGGAGGGTATGAAGAAACTGGCCAGAGATATATAGGTGGTGAGGGGGGAGTAGATGCAAATCAGTTGCAGAAGTCATGAAAGAGGTGGAGTGCACAATTCAGGCTGGATGGGGAGGGAGGGATCTCAGTGGGGTGTAATGCTATAGGAACACCCCCCCCCCCCCGCACTCATTTTCCTGGAGGAAATAGGTTCACTGATAGATATTTAGTGGTAGAGGACAAACAATGAAAGTTATAACATCAAAAAGTGCACTGCGGTTGCAGAAATAGAAGTTGAAAAACAAATGAAAAACTTGGTTCATGCAATTGGCACTTCCATGCAAATACAGCCTGGTCACAGTCCTGTTTGACAGTCACAGCCTTCCTGGAGTTAAAGGCAATGACCACAGCAATGTTTGAACAATATTGTCTCATTTTTCTGTTTGATAATTTCTTTTTGGAAAAAAATTATCCCAACCTGTGTTTTGTTCTTATTCCACTAAGACTATTCTGACAATATTTTTCTGATAACCCTTTCTGTTTTCATTCTCTGGCTTTTTCCCCCATGATACTTTGTGTTGTCTCTGTATACCCCCCCCCCCTTTAAAACTTTTTTTCCTGTTTTTTCTGTTTTCTATGCTCATTATCATCTTTCTTTTTCCGGTAATTTTTTTTAAATAGCACAATAATTGTGGTAGAAAAAATCTGCTTGAATGCCTTGTGTACAAAGTGTTTCAGTGAAGTGATCATTCTATTAATTTGTATATGAATTTATTTTTGTTGGTTTGGGCATTATGCTCAAAGGTTTGTGTTATTAGTTTAATCCTGATGGTGGCAGCAAATGTTAATAAAAGAACAGCAGCATTCTCTGGATTACACCTGTGTTCACCACAGCACAATCATATGTATGTCTGCTATGAATAAAATTGTGCCTAGTGGGGCCTGCTCCCCAGTAAGTGTGTTTAGGATTACAGCCTTAACATATTTAAATGTATATACCTTCTAATAGAGGAAATTGGGAGGTAGTCTTTTGAGACTCTAGTATCTGATATTTTGATTTGTGGAAATGAACCTGTTTCCTGAGGAGCAGGCTTCACTGAACTTGACACAGTTTACTTCACAGAAGACATGCATAGTATTGGATTTGGATCCAGGAAGCTATATTTGCTTTGAGCATGTTTTCATGAGACTCCTGAGAAACAGTGACCGTACATTTAACTATAGAAAACTGAAGATACTGAATAAGCTCAGATCTTGGGAATATGTGTATCTTCTATATAAGAACTGTGATGATAACACGTATCAATTTCATTTTTGCCAGAACTTGGCTCAGCAGAAATGTATTATCCAATCAAAAACCTCTACTGCCTCTCACCATGAAAGTGATAGTTGGATCTCACCATGATCTCCTGATAGATACATCTCCAAATGTTTCAGCAAGATAGCATGATCTGCTGTATCGAAGGCAGCAGATAAATTCAGCAGGAGCAATAAAAGAGGCATAACCATTGTCTGCATTCAGATAGTAATCAGTTTAGTGTAGTGGTTAAGAGCGGCAGGACTCTAATCTGAAGTGCTGGGGTTGATTCCCCATTCCTCCACTTGAAGCCAGCTGAGTGACCATGGGTCAGTCACAGCTCTTTCAGAGCTCTCTCAGCTCCATCCACCTCACAGGGTGATTATTATGAGGATAATAATAACACACTTTGTAAACCACTCTGAATGGGCATTATAAATCAAATGTTATTAAGTAAAGACACCAGCACAGTCTTGTCCCATGGCCCAGCCGGAAGCCAGACTGAAAAGGGTCCAGAGTACATGAGTTATTCAAGAAGGCCTATAGTTGGTCTGCCACTGCCGTCTCAATTACGTTGCCCAGAAAAGACAAATTAGAGTATGTCTGTTCATGAAGAATTGGATTACTTTGCCATGATTGCCCCCCCTTCCCCCTCCGTTTCCCTAATACACCTGATAGGAAAAATATTAATTCACAAATTATTAACTTGTAGTGGTTCCTTGTTTGTCTCTGTCCTGTTACAGTAGAGTGTGGGGAAACTGTATGGCTTGTCTCTCTAGCCTTGACCATTTTACCTCCCTGCCTGGCCTCAAAGCCAAACGTTGTTAGTTCTCTCATACCAATTTGATGTATGCATTGTCATACTGTCCCCTGAGAATTGTAGTTCAGTCAGTCCTGAGTGTGTGGACAGCATGATGAATGCTGCTAACTGATAAGTGTCACAAACTGGCAGGTGCAAAAGCAGTATATATACTTTACCATGATTAATTTTAAATGGTGCATGGCCTGACATGATGACCTTGGGGCACTGGTAATCTAATGAAGCCAGTAAATTGTGTTTCAGAAGCATCTGTTCACTGTTTAGATGCAAAACTACTTGAATTGGTGTTTGTTTTGAATTGCAAGCAGATCATCAAGGCAATTACCTGTGGTTTTCAACTTGACACAAAACAGGCATTATATACAGGGTCAGTTCACTTTTTTAAAAAAGTAGTTTTATTTAAAAAGCAAAAATAGAAATGACAGTAGAAAGTGCATAGAAACTTACATAAAATACAAAGCACTACATCTGAGTTACATTTAAGCTACAACAGAAAAATATATTCAAAATATATAACAGCACAACTAAATTATATAATAGTTCTCTTCCCCTCTCCTTAAGTGCTTATATCCAAACTAAGGTCAGTCATTTATAATCAGTCATCTCTTCTATATTTTATCTCTATAATATGATTTCCTTAATTTATTTTAGTTTCAACCTAAGTAATTAAAGAAATCTTTTTATTTTTTCCAGAATTCCAATATTGGTTTGTTATGCACATAGGAAGTTAATTTAGCCATTGATGCATATTCATACAGCTTGTCTATCCATTCAGGCATATCAGGGTGCAAATCTGTTTTCCATTTTGCTGCATATAGTACTCTCACGAAAGGTCTTCCTGTTCTTTTGTAATATTAGTAAAATATTCGACTCAGACCTGAGCTTGAAAATCTTCTGCATCTCTTCATGTATTTTTATCCAATATCTTTGTGCTTCCTTGCATGTTCACCACATGTGATAAAATGTTGCATCCATGCATTGACATTTCCAACACTAATCCTTACTCATTCTTGCAATATCTTTAGGTGTAACAAACCATCTCAAGAACCTTTTATACCAGCTATCTCTTAAAAACTGGCTATCTGTAAATTTAATATCTTTGGTCCATAGATTTTCCCATTAATTCATGGAGACTGATTTGCCAAAATTTTTCATCCGTTTTACCATACAGTGTTTAACTTGTTTCATTTCAGTGTGGTGTTGAAATAGAATTTTGTAGATTTTTCCGAATAAATGCTTCTGGTCACCACTTATTAGTAATTCAAAATCTGTTTTTTCTCTTAATCTGCCACCTTCTTTGCGAGTTTGTTCTTTGAGCTTTGATACTATTTGATGATACAACAGCCATGGAATATTTTTCTCTTGAGCTTGAATTTCTTGCCAGGTTTTCACCAGACCTTGCTTGTCTGTCATAAATTCATAACTAAACAACAAGGTCAGTTCACTTTTTGAAATCTTTTTTGGAACAAATTGCATCATCTTTGCTAAAAGTATACGTTTTGGAGCACACCTTGGGATAATTTTGAAGGGGTTTCATTTTGTTTTTCAAGGTACAGATCATCTAAACCAGAACTATGGTAGACCATAAAGTTGAATGCTGTGACCCTCACAGAAAATTTTTGAGTATCCATAGGTGCAGCTGTGACAAATGCCCCAGGAAAACTGAACTTCCTGAGATCATCCAGAATGGATTGATCGTAAGTGAGGATAGCTAATTGGTTAGCACAGCTCTTTAGCAAAAATGGAAGTCACTATAGGTGCTTTGAGGGTTTTTTTGGTGATACTTCCCGAGTCTTTCTTCAGGAAAGCCATTTTCCCCTTTTATATTTGGATTCACTAGGAAGCCCATTGGACTGCATCTGTATTGTAGAACAAGAAGCAGAGGCCGGAACTGGTACATTCACTTTAGTCATTATAATGATATGAGCAATATTGTTGAGCAAGGCATGTAGCCTGCTAATCAGCTTCTTTGCAGGTTTGGTGCCTGAGGCAGGCTGCTGTTTAGATTTGAGGCCCGTTTCCAGGATGCTGGAAAGGGATTTAATGATGAGAAAGTGGAAAGGAAAGCTTCAGTTGCCTCTAAATCTCTATAAGTTGATGGGAGTCTGAGGTAGCAAATCAGTGTACCAAAGAACCTCTCAAAATGTTGGGGGGGGGGAATTGATTTCCTGTGTAAGAGTGTAGGTACCTCAGAGCCTTTGACCATTATGCATTTGCAGTCTTCTTCAAGTAACTTGGGCTCAAGATCATATGCCTCTGAACAATGAACTGAAATATATTCATGGAAGAAAACCTCTTGACACTCCCTCAAAGAGTCATAGTAAGGATCCTTAAATGGTGGTCCATATGACTTCTAGACTGCATGGTCTTCTGCAGCATCCCTGGATCAGGTACACTCTCCGGCGAATGAGAATGTGGAAGGAAAGAGGTGTCTATGCTCATTATTTTTGCATTAGCACCTTGACACGTGGAGAACCGCCTTTTCATTTTCTTTATCAGAAGTCTGGATTTGCCCAACTGAAAGAAGGGCTTCATCATGCAGTTTCTGGGTCTGTTTGCCTCAAAGGTGTGAAATGTAGAAGAGTGCAGCTGCATAAGCAGGCTCAAGTAAGAGTCAGTGGGTGATCCTCTCCCCTTGCTCCAGCTTAAAAGTCTCAGAATAAAAAGTCTCCAGGAGAACCTTGGGATCTTTTCCTATGTGTATCCCTACTGAGCCTCTAAAAGATCAGGCTTTCTTGAAGCTGCTGGGGCATGTATATGGATTCTGCAGAGAGGTACACACTTGCAAGTGCATTAGGGAGAAAAAAGATGGTGAAATTGCCATGCCGTCTCTCATCTGCCTTCCTGTTACATAAGAGAGGAAGAAGCTAAGTGCAAATGTGCCATAGAATTGATTTTTCTAATGGTTCTCAATATAATATTCCAGTTGCTTCCGCAAACTTCAACCTATTCCTGAACCAAGTTTATGAGAGGGAACAGAGGCACAGAAAAACTGGGTAGAAATCAAGAAAAACTCAGTAAATTGTTAAGGTCAAAAACAAAATCAGAACTGTATGGAGAAATAATGCCTAAGTCCTGCTTTATACTCCTAGGAGATACAAACTTGAAATTGTATCAAATTTTTCTTCCTCAGATCCTAGGGAATGAGCACATCTTGCTTCCAATATCACATACTTAATGTAAATATTTATGTAATTGTGGGAGCAGGGCTTTTTTTCAGGGGGAACGGAGTTCTGGAACCTCTTGAAAATGGTCACATGGCTGGTGGCCCTGCCCCCTGATCTCCAGACAGAGGGGAGTTTAGAGTGCCCTCCGCACCGCTCAGCGGCACGGAGGTCAATCTAAACTCCCCTCTGTCTGGAGATCAGGGGGCGGGGCCACCAGCCATGTGACCATTTTCTCTGAGGGCAACCCACTGAGTTCCACCACCTCTTTTCCCAGAAAAAAAGCCCTGTGAGGGAGTAATCTTAAGCGTTTCTGCTTGGAGGTAAGTTCCATTTTATTCAGTGGGGCTTAATCCCCACTGTTGTTCCACAATACAGATGCAGTCCAATGGGCTTCCTAGTGAATCCAAATATAAAAGGTGAAAGGGTGGTGTTGTGAGCTACAGAACCAACGTACACGTTTAATATCTGAACTGAAAAGGGGTCTTTGTTTTCTTTTTGTGGATATAAATGGCTTGTTAGCTTTGTAGGGGCTGTGGCTCAGTGGTAGAGCATCTGGTTTGCATAGTGAAAGGCTCAGACAACTCCAAGTAAAGGAATCAAGTAATTAGTCATCTGAAAGTCGCTACCTAGATACCAGTAGTACCTATAAGTCTAACAGAATTTGTGGTAGGTATGAGCTTTTGTGAGCTACAGCTGTGGCTCACAAAAGCTCATACCCTACCACAAGTTTTGTTAGTCTTATAGGTACTACTGGACTCTTGCTCTTTTCGACTGCTATAGACAGACTAACACAGCTATCCACCTTGATCTACCTAGACAGTCAGTGTACAATGCTGATCTGGATAGACCAAAAGGATAAGGCAGCTTCATGTGTTCCCAGATGTGATGAAATCTCATAATATAGAAGTAAAATGCAGCTTCTACCATTTAATTATAGTTAATAAAAGTAATGTTCATGGGTAAGGGATACCTTGGCATAGCTGGCTCTCCAAAACTATTGACGAAATCACACCCCATTGCCCTCTTTGCCCCTGCAGCCGCCAAGTGTACAGAGGAGAGAAGCTGGCGCTGAGACGGCTTTGAGTGTGTGTGGCGGTGATCTCGTGGTGAAGAAGCAAGAACATCTTATAGGTTGCTTATGAAGTCCTATGAGGTGGCAGTGAAAGCTGCGAAGAAGGAATACGCAGCTTCCATTGCGTCAGCTAGCTCACGCCCAGCTAAATTATTTAATGTGGTACATTCACTGGTCTCCTTATCAGGTGGAGACCATCAAAATTCGAATTCAGCCATTAGCTGTGAGGCTTTTGCGAGTTTTTTTGCTGGCAAAGTCTTGTCTCCGCTGTGATTTGCCAGCCCCAGTTGATACAGTATGTGAACTAGAGGCCCCATGGCCGTCTTTGGGGTTTGTATTCGATCACTTCAGCTCTCTGTCTGGGGAGGAGGTGGACAGGATCTTGCAAGTGGTGAGGCCTACCAGTTGCCTCCTGGACCCATGTCCATCGTGGCCGGTGAAAGCCAGTGTTGGTGGACTACAGGACTCGTTGGAGGCTATTATCAACAAGTCTTTGGGCTCCGGGGTTTTCTCCGGGGCACTAAAGGAGGCAGTGGTGAGGCCCCTTTTAAAGAAACCATCATTGGATACCGCCAACCCACTCAGTTACCGCCCAGCCTCAAACCTCCCTTTCTGGGCAAGGTGATTGAGCGGGTGGCAGAGAAACAGATGCAGAGTTTCCTGAAGGAGAACTCAGCCCTGGATCCCTTCCAGTCCAGCTTCTGCCCAGACCATGAGACCGAGACACTGCTGGTCATTCTCACAGATGATCTTTGCTCTGTTTAAAGAGATTAGGGCCCGGCCGGATCTGCTATCTTTCCACTGGACCTGCAAGACAGAGCTGTTCCGCCAGGCGTATGATTGACACCCCTAGGCCTCCCTGCTGGCCACCTAGAGGAAGCTGTACCCCTACAAAGGGTACCTACCACCTAGTCTTTGCCAAATACTTCTGAAGGTGGTTAGGTGGTGGTTGCTGGAGAAATCTGCTGCTATATGTCCTTAAAATCTGCTGCTGCATTGTTTTGTTGTGTGTTTTTAAATATTTAAGGAGCTTTATTGGTTTTAAAGTTATATGTATTTTATACTACTGTATTAATTGTAATCCGCTTTGAGCCTGCTGATGCAGAGAGGGCGGAATATAAATCGAATAAAATAAATAAATAATAATTTCTGTCTTATGTAAACACTGCACCTTAAAACATCAGTAGGGTTTTCAACCTCCAGGTGGGGGCCTGAAGTTCTCCTGGGATTATAGCTGATCTCCAGATAGCAGAGTTCATTTCTCCTGGAAGAAATGACCATTTCTATGGCATTACATCCCCATTGTGCTCCCTCCCCAAACTTCCCCCTTCCCCAGGGACCAGCTCCAATTCTCCAGGAATTTCCCAAGCCAAAGTTGGTGATCCTAAGCAGCAAAGTGGTGGTTTGTGTTACTATGTGCTTTGTCGACTTATCCATGTCAAACGTACTTTGTGAGGTCTATGGATCAGAAATCCATTGAGCATTTATTTAGTTCTATTTTTTGTTACAAGAGACCAGTGAAATAAAAATAATCAGAAAAGACCATTATTATTACAGAAAAAGTTGATCACTCAGAGAAGGAGAATGCTTTAATAGAAGCTTTAAATAGCATCCAAACTGTAGCTACACAATTTATTTAGGTCATCCCTATGAAAGAGACAACTTGAACAGAAAACACAAAGATTAATTCGCTTTGGCATTATCTTGAATTGATTTATAAAGTGCATAAACACTTTGTAGCCCTCTACATCACTTGCCATATCAAAGGGGCAAAAGAAAAGTAAACCCAATGTGATTTAAGGTTTTTTAATGCCAGCTGCCAGGGGAAACAAAATCTATGTAAAATAGATGATTCGGCTACATTGGCAAAGGAAGCTCTGAGGTACACTGCACCCACTGTGGCATTACCAAGGTTCTGTTTCCTAGAAGAAGCTTATTCCCTAAGTGTGGTCTGTCCTTGGCCTTGCTCATGAGGAGCTGCCCCAGTAGGCCTTTGAGCTGCTGAGCTTGCCTGGCCTTGCTTGCGAGAAGCTGCCCCAGCTGGCTTCTGTGCTGCTGAGCTTCCCTGGCCTTGCTCGCGAGGAATTGCCCTGGCCAGCTTCTGGGCTGCCTGCTCATTGATGCTGGGCGGGGCTACCCATCTCCTCCCCCAGAATGTCTGTGGCAGCTCCACCTGGAGGGGCTTGGCTCCTAGCAACTCCTGAGCCAGGCTACTGTCCTCTAGCCGGGGTGTGGCTCTGGGCTGTAGTGGCTGCTTCTCCTCCTTGGCTGGTAAGGGCTCTGTTTGGGCTGCTTATTCCCCTTGCCTTGGCCCTTTTCCTCTGGCCTGCTTAGCCCCCTCTCTTCCCCCTGGAGGGTGGGACTAGCTGGTCTCTCCCTGCTCCCTCCAGCCCTCTGAGGCTTTGGCCTTTCGCCCCTTCCCCCTGGAGTAGGCAGGTTCTGGACCTGGTTGCTGGCTGGGGTGGCAGGGCCACTGCCTCCCAGTTGCCTCCCACTGTTCCCTCCTGGCAAGTCTGGGGGCTGGGACTCAGACCCCGGACATGGTCTGTTCCTGGTATGGAATGTAAAGTCTGCATATACGCAGGCACAATTCTAGAGTGACATTTTGGGGAAAGAGCAAGGGAGAAGAGAAACTTTTTAAATTGAACTAGATTTGATCATTATTATACATAGATTAAACTGGAACAAGAAAGGAAAGCCCTTTTCTGCTAGAAGCAGAAACTAGAATTGTAGGTTACTTAAGTTACTTTGTATGTTAATAGGGCAGGATTTGTCTTGATGAGTGTATCAGAAGGTATTGTAAGAGATGCTTTTGATTGGAATGGGATGTATTGCTCTGCAAGCATTTTGGTGCAGGTGTGGGGTGGATCCTGTAGAATCATACAAGCATAAGGGGTTTGGCAGAGGTTTTCCACATAAATCAGACTCTCTCATCATGAAGTGAATTTTTACTGCTTTTAATCCAAAGCATGGATTGGATTGGCTTTTTCACTCGGTCTCACCTAATTCTTATCCTTTCACCAATCCCAATAAACATGCCTTTCATCTATGCAGGTCCCATGATTCCAGTCATAGCCTTTTTGGTGCTCAGAGGGAACCCTCTCCTCCTATGAAAACCAGAAAGAATTGTGTTGGTGCAATTGCATCCAGAAAGGACTCAATAACAGAATCACAGAGGACTCAGCAATTTCCTAAAGGGGATTGCATTCTCCATGAAGGAGCAGTTGCATAGCTTAGAGTGCTGCTGGATCCTGGCCTAAGGTTAGAGGCTCAGGTCTCTTCCATGGCACGTAGCACCTTTTGGTATCTTTGGCAGACATGCACACTATGACCATTTCTTGAAAAACATGATTTGGCTATTGTGATCTGTGAAGTCAGATTATTGTAATATCTTTTATATAGAGCCATCTTTGAAAAGTGGCCAGAAATGTTGGTTGATCTAAGTGCAGTGGACAAGCTATTGCTGGATACATGGATTATGTCACCTCTGTGTACTGAAAGATGGGCATTGGCTGCCTGTTTCTTGGCATAATTCAAAGTGCTAGTTCTTAACTTGGAGCCAGGACAATTGAAGAACTATCTTGTCCCGCACTGTCCAGCTTGCAGTTAAGATCCTTTTTACATGCCCTGCTGTCCAAGAAGCTGTCTGCAGATAGCAGAGACAGGGCACCTGACTCAGGGCTTTTTGGGTGGTGGCACTCATATTTGGAATGCTCTCCTTCTGACATTTGCCTGGTGACTACCTTACTGTCTTTTTGGCCCCAGGACAAAACACTTCCTTTTACACAGTCATTTATCTGAGGAGTTTTATCTTCGTTGATTGCTTTCATGATATGCTTCTGGTTTGAAAACTCTTAAGAATATGCTCCTGCTATGTTTATTTATGGCTATAATCTCAATAAGAAAGCCAGAACGCATGATTAAATATGGCACCTCCAAATCTTGTACATACACATCTATATTTTGAAAACACCCTGTGCCTCTGCCCCATGGTGCAGAATGGTAAACTGCAGTACTGCAGCCCAAACTCTGCTCATGACCTGAGTTTGATCCTGGCAGAAGCTGGGTTCAGGTAGCCAGCTCAAGGTTGACTCAGCCTTCCATCCTTCTGAGATCAGTAAAATGAGTACCCAGTTTCCTGGGGGTAAAATGTAGAAGACTGAGGAAGGCAATGGCTAACTTCCCTGTAACAAAAAGCCTGCCAAAAAACCGTCGTGATGCAACATCTCCCCCCCCCCCCAAATGGGTCAGTAATGACCTTTACCCTTATCTATGTTTATATAACTTGTTTTATTTCTTGTGAGGTTCAGTTTCTTTAACTTGTATATTTAGACCGTTGGAGCTGCTGTAGTTTTGGGAGTGGAGCCACTAATTCCCCTCAGAGCTGAGAGAGCCTGTGAAGAGACAGTTATAGCCAGTTAGAGATGGCTGCACTCGTTGTTCTCTGTTACTGGTTATTTGTTAAATAAATGTTTATTGTTTGAAGCACTGCAGTTGCCTTCCAGTCTCAATACATATTAATAACTTTATTATATTTTTATTTTGTGAGTCATCTTGGACATGTTGCTGCTATATACATTTTCTAAATGTGATAAATAATAACACAAACTAGCTCTAAAAGCATAAAGGTTTTCAGAGCAGTATCAGTTGGTTTCTGCCTCAGTATTCTGGTGGTCAGTTGGTTGCATTGGTCTTGAGAGGCATCATTGTGGCTCACCTAGACTGATCTCCACTCAGTAGATATAAGAACAGGGTGTTTCCGAAATACAGAAGTGTATGTACAAGATTTGGAGGTGCCATATTTAATCATGCGCTCTGGCTTTCTTACTGAGATTATAGCCATAAATAAAATTTGCCACACAAATACTATCTCCAAAGCCATACATTTATTTGTTTAAAACATTTCTCTGTTATTTTCCCAGGCTCCAAGGTAGCCAACAAAAATATAATAACACAACACCTAAAAGTAAAATCAACAATAAAAGCAGTTAACAACAATACATACAGTATCCTACAGTACTTGCAGCTCAGCTTCTCCTAAAAACAGCAGGGGGCATTCTTCCTCTTCTGTAGTTCATGCAGTGTTCCTTAATTACAAAAAGGACAATGGAATTTAATTTCAAATTGAGGTCTGTCTTTGTCTTTATTCTATTACACTCCTGGTAACAACAGGGCAGTACAAGGAATACAAGAGCAATACTGCATCCTAAAAGGAAGTTGGAGCATTCATGTACTGCGAATATGGTCATTCTCTCCTCCCACTGTTTTATTGTCATTTTGCTCTTCTCTTCCTCCTGCTCTTGTCTTGACTTCTTCCTCTGTGGTGACTGCAGCATCCAATTAATATCTTTCCTTCTCCTCCCCTTAGGGTCAGGAAGGAATTTTCCTTCAGGTCAGATTGGCTGGGAATCCTGGAGCCTTTTTTGCCTTCTTCTGGGCATAGAGCAAGGGTCACTGGGGGAGGTGAGGGGGGGAAATAGTTGTGAATTTACTGCATTGTGCAGGGGGTTGATGTCCCTTAGGGTACCTTCCAGCTCTGTGTTTCTATTTTTCTGCTGTCATAGGAATCTCATCGTCCCCTAGTTATTCCAGCACCCACTTCAAGACGCTTTCCCTATGTGTAACAGTTGCATTGCAGCATATGGAATTAGCTGTTTCTGGTGCACAAATAAAATAATGCTGTAATGAATTTTTGTTACTTAAGCTTTTTCTGTCCTGTATATCTCAAAAATTTAGGAAAACTTGCGCATCAAAATGTAGAAAAATGCAGCATAAGCTCACTAGCCAAAAATAACATCCCATGATTAAAATTATTCATAAAAGTAATAATAAAAATGTAGTCATTAAGTTTACTGAAAACATTTGCTTGCCAAAATGGCCGATGTTTGGAAAACTACTACTACTAGACTTTGTCTAGGACAGACTGACTGTGGGCCTTGAGAATATCTCCCCCAGCCCCACAGCCAGGTCCACATTGGTACCACCAATGCATTTGAGCTGGAAATGAAATAAACAACTTTCTAAGGCCAACAAAGACCCTCTGAGGCATGACATACTATAAAGGTGGTTACGAAGGTATAGGTGATACATACAATAAACATTGCAATAGACTACAATACTATCTTTTATAGAAGCAATCTCCTGTGCCTTTCCTGATTATACTACCGCTGTAGTAATCCCTTTATAAAAATCCCTCCTAAACATTTCTGTTTTGCACGTTCTGCGAAATGATAGAAGTGTGAGTGCCTTCCTGACCACCCCAGGCAGGTTGTTCCACAAGATTGGAGCCACTACAGAGAATGTATATGAATGAACAGTTGGCCATTTTACTTGTTCTCAGGGTGGATGTTCTACGGTAATGATGTAATAACTGCATTGCACGTTCTCATTTTCCTTCCAATGTCTTGCTGTGAATAATAGGACTAAGTTTCTCACCTCAAGGGTATGTTTGGAATCACATAATTTACACAGTTCAAATGCTGTTGTGGTGGATCACTTAAAATTAGGAACATGATAATGCCAGCAGTGGGTACTGAGAGTATGATGTCATTAATGAGTATAACATTCACCTGGTAATTGCAATAGTACACAGAGCTACACAGTCTGTACACCCCAACTAATGCATTTGCTAAGACAGAAGGCTCTGTAGTTGTTGTATATGAAAATTCATATCTACATTCGTAAGAAATTGCTGTATTAATTCTGAATTTTTCTTCTTCTATAATTAATGATATACAGTGATCTTCCAGGATATTCTTATAAATTGATAAACATTTTATTCATTTCTTTTGGCCTATCTTCCTTTATGCCAAGCATTGTGGCTTGCTTCGTAAAATATTCGCAACGCTTGTAGGCAGTGCAAAATAGATGAAATTCTCTTCTCTTTTAGAGAATATTTTTGTTCCAAATTAAGCTTTTTTTCATTGTATAGGTTTTTAGGCTTATACCTCTAATACTTCTAAAGGTGGGAGAACATGACTGTGTGAAGCAGATGCCACTGCTGTTCTGTTGCCTGGCAACAGGTGCTTGGTTACACAATGGCTGTCACAGATTCTCTCTTTCATATTTAAAGCATGTCACTTCTGGTATGTAAAATTCACAAATATAGTTAACATTGTCCCACTGCTGAATGCAGGCTTATAATTGTTTTCATGTAAGGGCTTTGTTCTTTGGCTGCTTAGGTTGAATGCCTCTGTAAGTAGAATTGGTCTGGTAACAGCTGATGTAGCACTGTTGAAACTATGTGAGTGTAGACCTGATTAGTGGATGGATGGCACACTATCCGTGTACACTTCTCTTTCTGAGGAAAAGTGGAATATTGAGCATGCTTAATAAAATAAAGTATATGCAATCAAAATATTTATTTTGCCATATGATTATCTACTAGAGCTAGTTTGGTGTAGTGGTTAAGAGTGCGGGACTCTAATCTGAAGAACCAGGTTTGATTCCTCACTCCTCCACTTGAAGCTAGCTGGGTGACCTTGGGTCAGTCACAGCTTCTAGCTCTCTCAGCCCCATCCACCTCACAGGATGTTTTGTTGTGGGATAATAATAGCATACTTTGTAAACCACTCTGAGTGGGCGTTAAGTCATCCTGGACGGTATATAAATCAAATATTATTATTATTATTATTACTACATGAAGTTATAAAGCACACTTTTCAAGTTGTTCCAAAGACATTTTTGACTGAGCCATTATTTGAGTCTATAAAGGTCATATCCTTTCAGAGAGGGTTCTAAGACAATTGAACAATTTGAACAATTGAAAAGGTAAGGATTTGTTTACCATTTTTATCTTGCTGTAAACATTTAAGGCTTAGAAAACTGATAAAGGGTTTCTTGTGCATCTCAGGATCCCGTGAGCCTGCAAAATACATGTTTTCCATTGCTGGCCATGCTGTAAATCATCTGCACAAGACAGATATGGAGGATGTTAACATGTTCGTTTATATTAACACATATCAGTGTCAGAGTTGAGCCTGATAGTCTGTAACAATAAAAGGATACGTGTATCTGTTTGTGGCATATGTAACTCATCAGAAAATAAAACTAGGAGTTTCAGTATTGGCCACCAGCTTAAGGATGTCATGGGAGTTGCAGTGAAAAAATGAAAGGAACACTAACATCCTGGTCCAGATTATCTCCAGAACTACCCTGTGCTAGTTGCAATGAAAATGACAGTTTACCCAAGTCTTTTCATTCAGTATTCAAAATCCTATTAAATATGTTAACTTGCTGAATAACCAACTTGCAATATTGGTAGAAGAATAGTAAAAGCTAAAATTTTATGAGACTGTTTACCATGGTCTTTTCCACACCAGGCTTTTTCATTGGTTCTGGCCCCATTCTGCATCAGTTTCTGCCGGAGTTCTGCACACATGGTCAAAATACCCCAATTCAGTCTACAGTCTGCTTCCAAGACATGGAAAAAGGCTGCATCGGCCACAGAATCTATCTTTCCCTGGTTTTTCTGCTGTTTTTCACCCTGCACATATACCTCAATGATTTTTTTCCAGCAAAGTCAAACCGGGGCTTTTTTGAAGTGCAGAGTGGTTTCTTCTATATGAGGCCTGGTCCTGGTGCTGCCTTTCACCCTCCCCTTTATCTCTCTGCATTCTAATTGGTTGCATAGCAACCAATCCAGTTTTCCCCTGATTTATAATTTTTTAAAAAGCAGCAGTGTTGCAGATGTTGCCTTAAAAAAAAAACCCTTGCAACTGATGGGGAGGGGACAGCTGCAATATGGCTAACAGAAAAACTCTTTGGAGAGCCTTGAATCCCACTTGATATTTTAAAGTATACCTCTGTGCTTCCTGTACTTTTTAGCCCATTCTTTTTTTAAATTAACATCATTGCTGCAAGGTTTGTGCCTTTAAAAAAAAACTTGCAAGTTTCCTCACCTGATCAACTGATGAAACTGACATGTCCTCAGCTGATTAACGGATGTGTTCCCCAGAAAGCCCTCAGCAGACATGGAGTGCACGGGGCAAAATAATTGTAATAAAAATATTGCAACTGCAGCAAGCTACTAGGTTGGTTCGCAAAGTGAGCAGGGGCTGGTTCCCAGTATGTAAGAATATGTGAGTGGGCTAATGTCAAAAATACAGCTTGAGGAATGCAACTGTTATGAATGCAACTTGCAGGTTATGCTACCGTTCATGAATTTACTGTGTGTCTTTTTAGATTAGCTAGTGGTGCTATAACACCTGATTGAGAAGGGTGTATACCCATGGAAAACATTTGGGAATATGAAGATAACTTGGAAAATCTTCAGAACTCAGAGTTTCAAAATGAAACTGACCATTATATGAATCAAACATGGTTATGTCAAAGGGCCATTTTAGCATTTATAAAACAGAGAACTGCTTGGAAAATTACCAGGAATAGCAAAAGAATAGCAAGTTGATGGATATGATGATGGATTCTGACCAAATTGTTAATTATCCAACTGAATTTTTGTACCCTTCAGAAGTATCAGAATTACAAGTATATATGTTAAAGTGCACCCATTATATGTTTGTTATGTCTGAATCCACTAGCAGTCTGGTGTGGAACTGGATAGGTGATAAAGCAGCTTTTCAACTATGTTTTCAAAGCTGCAATAATCCTGCCAGGATGTATTTATTCCAAGAATTCCTATAATGCCTATAGACTTTCCATTTCTATTTTAGCTTCAGTCTATTATTCAACTAAATTTTGCAATGAGCATCAGTAAAATTCAAGGAAAATCATTAGAAGGACGCATGTTTTTAAAGGTGTTCTGATGGATTTCTTTTACAGAATTCTTTTTTTTTGTCAAACAAAATGTATTGAAAACACCTACCAAGAAAGGAGAAAAATATAGCTGAATACTACTTTTGGAATTAATCCATGGAGTGCACGGGGCAAAATAATTGTAATAAAAATATTGCAACTGCAGCAAGCTACAAGGTTGGTGCGCAAAGTAAGCAGGGGCTGGTTCCCAGTATGTAAGAATATGTGAGTGGGCTAGATAGATTGTGAGCTTGTTAATGTTTAAACTATCACAATTTTTATCATTTAAACTGCTGCTTTACTGAATGAAATTTACATTTCTACTTTCAGATAATGTTCAAAGTAAGTTTTTATACTTTCCCTTATTACAATTTTATTATTCATGTTCTAATAAACATGCAACACTTCAGACAATTATATGCTTATTTCAGGTAAAAGGCATGTTCTCCCTCTGAGGCAGAGGACATCTTGATGGGTGATTCCCACCCACTAGTCAGGGAGGCAAGAACAAGTTTTCTATTTCCTGTCTTCCTAGTGGGAGTCACCCTTTCTTTCAGTTTCATTCCTGCCTCAACAGGGAGAGCAGCTTCATCCGTGTGCTGCCTTGCCTTTCTACTGTTTTTCTTTCTTTCCTTCGCTTCTACTTTTCAGAACCTGAAAAAGTTCTTGCCTTGTTTACTCCTTTCTACTCTACCTCTTTGCTATTCTCTTTCTCTCTGCGTGCCTGCTAGAAGGCTTGCAGGGGAAGCTTTCTCCTTCCTTCCTTTGGCTGTGGCGGCCATTTCATGGCAAGACAGAATCATGGACCAGCAGAACATGCTCTTCCATCACAACAGGATTCCTCTGCGAAGGAGAGTTGGAAGCCCCCCTCACCACTGCTTCCTGGCAACAACCCCAGAGACAGTGGGGCAAACCACGAGGAAGCCACAGCTGCGGCCACTCATATCATGAAGAGACCAGAAGCACAAAAGGCGTTATTCCTCCCTGGGCAAAGGAAACACAGCAGCCATTTCTGGCCTTGCAACATTGCCAACCAGCTGGGAGGTGGCTATGGAGTAGATTCTCCACATCCTTAAGCCAGTCCAATGGCGTAAGACCCAGTGCGGGGCAGCCAAGCCGGTCTGAGATTCAACAATCATTCATGCCTCCAGAGCCCATGGCGAATGAAGGAGGGCTACTCATGAGTAATGCGATGGGATCGGGACCCGTGGTAGTACCTCAGGGATTCCTAATTGTCGTTAGACAGATTATTTAAAAAAAGAAAAGAAAAGCTAGCTTATCTTATCTCAGAAAGCCACGGCAGCCATTTCTGGCCTTGCCAATGCTGGCAACCTTGCCAACAGACCAGGAGGTGGCTGTGGAGTAGTTTTCAACATCCAAAGCAATCAACAGGCGCAGGACCCAGCGAGAGCACCAAATAGCAATGGCCCCAGGGTCCAGTGCTGCTGATGGTCTACTTGTGAGTAAAGCAATTGGGTCAGGCACTGCAATGCTATTCTCAGATTTCCTAAACTTGATTACATAAACTGAGACTGCCAATTTTTGTCAGAATGCTGAGGGAAGAGACAGGCCTCCCACCCCCAAAACAGGGAACTCTGGAAGAGACCATTTCTTACAAAGGGAATCCTAGCAGGCCCTCTGAGGCAGCTAGAAAGGAAACCTATACCAGAAAAAGAAAGGGAAACTGAAACTTATGCAGATAGTGAAGTTTTTTCTCCCTGTTGTCCATATATGCCCTTTTTTCCTCCAGGGAATGGGCCCTTCTCTCCCCAGGGTTCTCAATCTCTTTTAATCAGCACAGAGTAAATTTATTCTGTAGAAATAAAGAAAAGAGCACAAGGCCTAGCAGCTCTTCAGCCAGCTCATGCAGACATGAGTAAACCCTGGACTGGAGTAGAACTGCTCCAGTTTTTAGTATCCTGGAACCAACATAAAACATGAAACAGACGTCACAGCATTACAATTGCCTGTGCTGAGAGAGTTCTAGCTGCAATTGTATTCATCCTATCTCTGGAATCTTTCCTGTACGACACCATTTTTAACAAGAGACAGTTTGGTGTTATGGCTGGAGTGTTGGGCTGGGATCTAGGAGATCCAGATTCTCATGCCATTCTCCTTGGGAGATCTGCCTGTGGCCTTGGGCCTGTTGCATTCTCTAGGCCTGGCTTACCTTTGGGTTTGTTGTGTGACTAGAATGGAAAGATTTGAAATGTTGTATTCACCTTGGAGCCCCCACTGGGGCTGAAAGTTGGAGTTTAGATAAACACAACCATCTTTATACTCAGAAAGGTGCCCCGGGGCAAGAAGTCCTTGATGAATAAACTTTCATTGAATTGGCTACTGGCAGGGCCTCTGCTGTAACTCTTAGCAAATATATTCTTAGTTCCAGTGGTCATTATTGTTGTTGTTGAGGATCTGCAGATTAAATCGCACCTCATCTCTATTTCACTCTCTGTAGACAGCAAAAGCTATAAACTGTTAGTCTATGAGACAACCAGAATTCTCTGTTGCAATTTTTCCTTTAAGCTACTGATGAACAGGTCATTATGATCGCTCTGCCATCCTCTTGAAGGGAGTATGAAATGTGTTTAACCCTATCCTAGGGCATAAAGGGTATGGGCCAAAGTGCTTTGGATTGAGGCCATTGATCATCTCGAATAGCAGATTGCATCCTTGTAAAAGGTAAAGATAAAAGCCCAATGGCTCCCTAAGAACTAATGTTTATTTGCTATGTGTTTTTGTGAGTTCAGTTTACTTTTTCAGATATCTGTGAGTTTCATAGTGACTGTTGCTGTGACTTTACAGAGACTCTGAATCCTTTGGTCCAAATAGATAGCACTCTTATTACAGGTAAGTGCATCCCTTCTTTCTCATGCCTGCACTCGTCCAGGACAGGAGGAAAAGGAGTGTACACCATATTCTTCACAGTACCAAAAGAACGGAGATTGGAGGGTGATACTAGACTTAAAATATTCAACAAGTTCATAAAACTTAGGCATCTTAGTTTGGAGACAATGAGATCCATCACAGAATTCCTACTAATGAAGGGCCCATAGCACAGTCACAGATCACCTGTCTTGCATACAGAAGGACCCAGGTTCAGACCCTGGCATCAGTTGTTCATGGATCTCAGGGCCAACTTACACCAAAGGAGTACCTTACTGTACTAGATCTAATGGAAGCATATCTCCACATTCTGATCGTGTCCAGGCACCGAAGACTCCTCCATTTCTGCGCAACGGGGCTCCATCTACAGTTCAGAGTACTTCCATTTGGCCTCTCTAGGGCACCGAGGGCCTTCACAAAGAATTTGATCAGTGTAAAGCTAAGGGAGGAAAAGCATTAATCTACACACGTACCTGGATGACTTGCTGATCAGGTTAAGCTCTGCATGCCTACAAGCTTACAGTTCCTGATCAATTTACAGAGAAGTTCTTTATAATCCAAACAGTGACTAGAACATCTGGAAGCCCTGTTAGAACAACGCACAGTTGTTTGTTCCTAATTGAAGCAGTGGCAAAGAAGAGACAGGAGATGTCACAAGGGATCATCAAGGCCAGGTATTTATTGATGACATTGGCGAAACTGATGGGTCTACTGATTCCAAGTATTGATTCCATCCAGTGAGGTCGACTACATACAAGACCCTTACAGACTTCTGAGACTCTTCCAACTACAAATTATGAACAAGAAAGGTTTTTCCATTCAATTCCCCCTCACAGTAAAAATAAATAAAATAATATTTTTTTTAAAAAAGCCTTGTGTGGTGGACACCTATGACCAGCCTTCTGCAAGGAAAGCAACACTGCATTCCAGTACTGGAACAGGTTCCACAGACACCGGACTCTCCGGATGGGAAGCTGCACTAGAAGATCCACCAGTGCAAGGTCATTAGTCCAGCAGTGAGATGAGACCCTCTGTCAACCTACTGGAGCTTTGGGCCATTTATCTAGCCCTGCTACACTTCAGACCACAAATACTAGATGAACACGTTATAATCAGAACAGACAGCATGTCGACCAATTTCACCAGGTGCTTCCATCTCGAGGACAAAGTAACTGATGCATTAACATCACAGCGGCCAAGCATTCTGCTGTTTGCCTTCCAACCACTCCGATTCTCCTGAAGCCAATCAGGAAAATAAGAGAACAAAAACAAACAAACAAAAAAGCAGAAATCATATTGGTAGCACCCTACTGCCCTCAGCTCCCACAGCTCTCTGCTCTTCAACAGCTGTCAACACTTCTACCACTGACTTCTCCAATATCTCTGGATATGCTCCAGCGATGCCAAGTTCCGCATCCACACCTGGAATAGCTACATTTAACTGCATGAAGAGTGAGCGAGACACTCTTGGCTAGGTTATTCCCAAAAGCAACCAATATGTAACTGGCCTCTAGGAGACAGTCCACTAACAGGATATATAATGCATCATAAAAAGCCTTCACAGGAGATACAAAAGAAAAAGGGGTTAATGTCATGAAACCCAAAACCAGATCCATTCTATACTTCCTACAGGTCAGTCATGCAAGCGGTCTCAGACCCTCAATCTTAAGATGTCAGGTCACAGTCTTAACAACAGTACTGCCACGGTACTAGGGTCTGAGTCTGTCCAGACATTTCATGTATGTAGCTCCCTCTAGTGTTATAATCTGAAGGATCTGCCACAGTTTCACCAATTTCTGACTTGGAAAATGCATACAGTTGTGTATGCTGTTACCAGACATCCCTTTAAGAGCCTGTCAAGGAAATTCCTCTTATGTGCTTGAGGGCTTTGTTCCTCTCCACAGTTATATCTGCAAGAAGAGTATCGGAACCGGGTACCCTGTTAATTAGCTTGAGCTACGTATCTTACACAAGGACAAAGTGGTCCTGAGAACAGATCCTACCTTCATACCAAAAGTGAACTCTCCCACAGATCACTGGTATTATGTCTACTATCAGTTGACCAAATACTTTCCATCCCAAAGAAGAAAAGTGGCATGCTCTGAACATAAGACTTATTCTAAAAGCATTTCTTTATAGAACAGAGCAAATCTGGAAAACAGCTTCCTTATTTATCTCTATATCCTCACCGAATAAAGGGATGAGGATGTCTATATCTGCCATTAGCAGTAACTTCAAGGCATGCATTATCGAAGCACACAAAATGCAAAAAACTAGACATACCAGCTAGGATTACTACTCACTTAATATGAAGTGCTGCACCAGCACAACATTTTCCAGACATACTACAGTTAAGAGATTTGCAAGGCAGCTACTTGGTCATCTGTATCTACCTTTATTAAACACTGTAAGCAGAACACTTACGACTTAGCTGATGCCGCGTTTGGCAGAAGTTTATTACAACATATTTTATGACCAGATGACAATGACCCACCCAGAAAATAGGGACACTGTTCTGGGAAGTCCCATCAAGATGTCCTCTGCCTCAGAGGGAGAACAGACCATTGGATACTCACCGTGAATGGTCCTTCTCCTTTGAGGAAAGGAGAACATCTTGCCCCTACCGACGTCATTGTCTTTTCACTCTTCTTCTGCCTGACAAATTTACTTCCTGTCCTGATGATTCCCCTTAACATGTTTGTTCTCACCTTTCTCCTTGTTATTCAATTCTAGAGTGTCGTATTCATACTTATGACGCTGTAACTGCTTTCAGAGTTGCCAAAACTGAAAGAAAGGGTGACTCCCACTAGGGAGACAGGAAGTAGAAAACTTGTTCCTGCCTCCCTGACTAGAGGGTGGGAATCACCCATCAAGATGTCCTCCTTTCCTCAGAGGAGAAGGACCCTTCACAGTGAGTATCCAATGGTCCATTCTCTTGATAATTCAGAAAGTTAAGAATTTTGTGAAGGAGATACTGTACAGTATACAGATTTTTAAATTGATAGCATTTAAATGACCTCACCTGGATATCCCAGGCTAGCCCAGTCTTATTGACTCTCAAAAGCTAAGCAGGGTTGTACTTGCAGTGCAAAAAAAGGGCCATACCAATGCAGAGTCAAGGAAGAGGGGAAAAAACAGGTTTAGTGGAATATTTTATTTGTAATTATGGATCTACAATTACAAATAAAATATTTCTTCCGTGGTACCTTGGTTTTTCCCTTTCTCCTTAGTACTCTCAATGGCAAACCACCTGTTTGTCTCTTGCCTTGAAAATCCTATGGTATTGCTGTAAGTTTGCTGTGACTTGATGGCACTTTACACACACTTTATTTAAATAATAAATCAGTAATATTAGAATAATATGGCAGTGCATCTACACTGATCTCATGGTCTGTTTTGTCATTTGCAGCCCACCTTTCTTGCTGAGACTCAAGGCAGATTATAAAATATAGAAAGCAATTCAATCAAACAGTATAAAACATCCAGTAAACAACACAACAGAACTAAGGTTACAGAATTAAGAAACAATGCAAACATGCAAGGCATGACATAACATAATGCAGAAAGTGGTTTTCAAAGGTAGACGGCAGTGTAGTAAAAACAAGATGATACATAACAACGTGCAGTATGGTGTGGTAGAGCCAGTGTGGTGTAGGAATTACAGTGTCATACTAGAACCTGGGAGGCCCAGGTTTGAATCTCTGCTCTGCCATGGAAGCTTGCTGGATGACCTTCAGCCAGTCACACCTTCTCAGCCTAACCTACCTGACAGGGTTGATAGAATGGAGGAGAGGAAAATAATATAAGCCACTTTGGGACCCCATTGGGGAGAAAGGCAAGATATAAATGAAGTAAATAAATAAACAGTAATGTACTGCAATCCTGTTCTCTTAATAGAAGTGACCTCCTGAACTGTTCCATTATGCTAGCATAACAATCTCTTTATTAAAATGCCCTTGTGAACATTTTGGTTTTGTACATTCTGCAAAATGTATTTACTTAACTGTATTGGAGTCTTATTTTTCTTTTGCAGCTGTCAGTTTGGTGCCAGTTTTATTCTATCCTTGGCTTACCTAGGTATGGAATGTTGTTTTTTAGCGCTATGTTCACCTGTTAATCATAGATTCATAGGAGTATAAAGGATGAGGTCAAGTGATTGACCTCTTATTAACACACAGAATTCAAGCCACAGTATATCATAAACACAAGAATATGGATGAACACATGAAATTATTTGTATGAATAAATGCTTATCTCTATGTTAAGTGCACACAAGATAAGCATGACCCTATGGCCTCTGATACATTTTACCTTTTCCCTTTCTTTGTGTCTAGGATTTTCCTTTAGCTCAGGGCTAGGGCATATAAGGCTCTCTAGCAAATTATCTACAGATTCATTGTTATGGGAGAAAAGAGGGGCACCACTTTTCTAGGAGAGGGAAAGCCTTGACAGACCAAATATAGTCGGGATTCAGAATCAAAACCAATTAAACAGAGGTTTTTTGACATCAGACATGAACATAGGTTGTTTTCTGTGCTTATCTACTCCCTTCCCTCCCCCTGTTACGTAAAGTTAACTAAACACTTCTCAACTTGATCAAGTTCCAATTTGCTGTAATGACTGAATACAGATGCTTCAACAAATTAGAGCTTTTTTTGAACACAAGTTGTGTTATCATGCAGCAGCAGGACGAGGGATCTTAGACCCATGTGCAGATGAATGAGGTCTGTTTTCCAAATCTGGTCCATATTCACTATGAGAAAGTGTAAGGATGATACAGCATACCTAGGATTACCAGACTCCAGGTGGTGGCGGGAGATCTCCCAGAATTACAGTTGATCTCCGGGCCATAGAGATCAGTTCCCCGGGAGAAAATGGCTGCTTTGGAAGATGGAGTCTATGGGATTATACTCTGCTGAGGCCTCTCCCTTCCCCAAATCCTGCCCTCTCCAGGCCCCACTACCAAAATCTCTAGGCATTTCCCAACTTGGAGCTGGTAACCCTAATCATACCACCTTTTGTTACTCCTATGCTGAAGGAGCTGTTGACTTAGATTTTATTTATATGCAGCTTGAGGGGATCTCGCATACACAGCACCAATAACTAGGGCATCACTGGACAAATTGATGAGATTCTTAAGTAGGTTCATAACAAGCACTGAGACCTGTGATGTGGTGAAATCAGAGAAAGTTTTATTGAGTGGAATAGGCATAAGAACATTAGTCATGCAGAAATTAGCACCAAATGTTAGAATGCCCATATTAAGATGCAGCTATTACATATGGCCATACGCTGTCACATGTATCACTCACTAAGATGTCAGAGGCCAAAGGAGTAGAACATAAGGAGAAAAGAGAGGTTTACAGTTTCCTACCCGCACATCCAAAAGGTCCAAGATTCTCAAGCAGCAATCCCAGACATCTGGAAAAACGAATAATCCAAAAGGAAAGATTGGAGGGAAAAGCGAAAGTAATGTGACAGTGTAGCAGGTAGGGGATTAAGCCATGGGTTTACAGTAGGTCAGAAGAGTACTTTGGGAACAGATTCTGGCTGCAGTTTTAGAATTAGATGTTAGAGAGAAGATCAGTGTTCTCTATCAGACAGAAGGTAAATATCCATATACTTTGATATTTATAATTGTTCTAAGCCAAATGCAGAGGTCACGTAACTTGCCAGTCTCTGAATTATTGATAATTAACAAAGATATTTTTTCTGTAGTTTTTTTTACAAAGACAAGCAGCTTAGACTATTATGTATATTAATAATACATACTGTTAAAGATACTAGTAAAGCTTTTTTTAAAAAAAGAAAACCCAAAGCCAGCTTCCCAGCAGAATTATTTGAGAAACATTGTGACTTGTGGGCAGACCTGCTAACAAAGAACTATATCATGGTTTGTTCTTAAGCAACAATTCATGAAACTTGGTGGGAAACCAGTACCATCATTATCTCCAACGCAGGACTAATATGGTGTCATATTGCCCTATCTCTGTCTATTACGATTACAAAATTTGCCCTTCGTTCCTTGCTGGAAGATTAAATAAAATAATAAATTGTTATATAGATAAAAGCCAGGCAGACTTCTTTCCAACCTGTTAAATCATGCGTAATAGGTCAGGAATACTTGGCATTATTCATCAGTATAAACACAGAAATACATTTGTGGCAGTTCTTCCCCTAATGCTGAAAAAAATATTTTGGTTTCCTGAAAGGAGTCTTCCTGAAGCACAGCAAGTCACAGGATTTGGTGAATATTTTCTCTAGGAAGTGTGCTCAGCATATGGCAATGCTAAGGCCTGTGTAAAAGGCCTGGTTAAACATTTGGGCCTGTGACTTCTCTGTATGCAGAGACCCTTTACAGGGCTAAGCAATTCTCTCCTTCCCCTTCCTCTTTTGCAATTTTTCTTGAACTATTTTAAAATGCTATTTGGTAAAAGAAAGGGGAGGGAGCCATGAGAGCTCATTCGGGGGAGACTTTACTCCACTGGCCCTGATTCTCTCTACCTCTGACACTGTTTTCCTTCCCTTCCACTGGCTCCATCCTCTTCTTGTGTCTTCAATTACTTTTAAAAGTTTAAAAATAAATATATAAAATGAGAAGGGCAGAAAAACTTGGCAAGCACCTTAAGGATTCTGTTGTGAAGGGAGTTTGCCTAAGCCAGATGTTTATTCACTGCATGGCCAGCAGGGCATGAAGATGGCATTCTCTTGGTGTTAGCAGGGCCAGATCTAGGGTTGCTGGTGCCCGGTGCGCGCGCTCCCAGTGCAGCATGATGACGTCATTTTGATTATGTCATCACGCAGGGCGGTGGAGGCAGCATGCGGGGCTGGGAAGCCACCCGCGCCATTCGCCTCCCCGCAGGCAAAAGGCGCGGGCGGCCTCACAGCCCCCCACACTGCCTTTCGCCTGCCCCGTGGGATAGGGGGCAGCCAGCTTGCCGTGCGCCCCCTGTTCTGCAGGGCAGGCAAAAGGCAGCGCGGGGGCTGTGAGGCCACCCGCACCATGCACCTGCCCCACAGGACAGGGGACGGCCGGCTGCCCCCTCTCCTGCGGGGCAGGCGAATGGCGTGGGCGGCTGCGCTGCCCTTTGCCTGCCCCGCAGGACAGGGGGTGCGCGGCAAGCCAGCCGCCCCCTGTCCCGCGGAGCAGGCGAAAGGCAGCGTGGGGGGCTGCGAGGCTGCCCATGCTGCCGCCTGCGTGCTCCAGCAGCTGGCAGCTGCTCCCGGCGCCCCCTCCCTGGCGGCGCCGGGGGCAGACTACTCCCCCTGTCCCCCCTCGATCCAGCCCTGGGTGTTAGGCAGCATTTGACTGAATCCTACCTGCTGTATAGTATGAAGGGGAATTTTAGTGGGGCTCAGTATCTTTTGGCACAATTCTGCATAGGAAATAAGTAAGATGCCAATAAATGTTTTTCTTTAAAAAGAATAAGAGCAACATTTTACATTACTGAGCAGGTGGGGTACGTAAACATAAAGGTAGTCCCCTGTGCAAGCACCAAGTCATTACTGACCCATGGGGGGATGTCGCATCACAAAGTTTTCTTGGCAAACTTTTTGTTATGGGGTGGTTTGCCATTGCCTTCCCCAGTCATCTACACCTTACCCCAGAAAACTGGGTACTCATTTTACTGACTTCAGAAGGATGGAAGTCTGAGTCAACCTTGAGCCGGCTGCCTGAACCCGGCTTCCACCAGGATCGAACTCAGATCATAAGCAGAGCTTGGGCAGGTGGGGTACTTAACTCGAGAAAGACTCAAAACATGTTTCTGATTCTTCTTTTGGAAAATGTGGGAGGAAAGGCATTAGTGGTGTGCTGCTGTTATGATAAAGCATTTCTCCTATGGTAAAGTCGAGAACACATTTTTGCATAAATGATATCAAGATATATTGTCGAAGGCTTTCACGGCCGGAGAACGATGGTTGTTGTGGGTTTTCCAGGCTGTATTGCCGTGGTCTTGGCATTGTAGTTCCTGATGTTTCGCCAGCAGCTGTGGTTGGCATCTTCAGAGGTGTAGCACCAAAAGACAGAGATCTCTCAGTGTCACAGTGGAATGAACAGAGCATGGTTTCCAGTTCTGAAAAACACCAGGCTAACAAAACACTCTACACCCGACAATAGCCCTGCGGAGAAGATTAGCACATCAAGCACCAATCCATATGCAAAAGAACCTCCTCAGGATACAGTGAAGCCTCCCGCCATTAGCATTCCACACCCTGGGAAACTCTTACAGGATGACTCAACCCCACCCCTCCTGAGTAGATACAAATGACCTGCCAACACCTTTTCCACACTGTGACACTGAGAGATCTCTGTCTTTTGGTGCTACACCTCTGAAGATGCCAGCCACAGCTGCTGGCGAAACGTCAGGAACTACAATGCCAAGACCACGGCAATACAGCCCGGAAAACCCACAACAACCATCGATATCAAGATATGCAGTACCAATGGTTGCTCTCACTCAGCTACTTTGAAAGCCTTACTATACATTAATCTTGTAGGTAGAAGCTATTACTTTTAGTGTCTAAACTGCAAATAAAAAGCCTCTCAGTAGAAATTAATTGCAGTCAGAAATCGCTTCTCAATAGAGATAGTTTCAGGTGGGTCACTGTGTTGGTCTGCAGTTGTGACGGACTCAGCTTCAGATGCTGAGATTTCCAGAAGTGAAAGTATGATTGACATGTTTCCTTCCCCCACCCCATGTGGCTAGCCTGAAATGGCAGTTGGGGATGGAACGTTAGGGAAGCTGTCAGTTGGAGTTGGAGAGTAAACAAGAGAGTGAAAGGGAGTTGGAGCCTGGCTTTAAACCAGAGAGGGTCAGCCAGAGAATCCTCTGTGAGAGGAAATAATGTTTGTGAAATAATTTTAGTCCTAGGACTAAAGTGGGGGAAACCAGCACTAACTCCTACTTATACTCAAGAGATCTGGGAATGCTGAGGGGTAGAGCAGCCCTATAAGGCCTCTTGCTCCACCCCCTCCATTCCCATATGGACAGGAACGCATAGCTGCCTCCTCCTGTTGCCACTTGCTAGGAGTGCCGTATTATATTCTACAATGAATTGATCCAATTGTGTGTGTATTTGTTCAGATACCAAACA
Source organism: Eublepharis macularius (assembly GCF_028583425.1). Lineage (NCBI taxonomy): Eukaryota > Metazoa > Chordata > Lepidosauria > Squamata > Eublepharidae > Eublepharis > Eublepharis macularius. Next base: position 65,467,888 of record NC_072796.1, on the reverse strand, counting down.
CTAAAATATTGCTTGAAATATTCCTAAATAGTTAATAAAAAGAGGGCTCTGCATTGATTTTGTCTCTTTCAAGAAACTTCAAGTTCATTTTCTTTAACTGAATATTTTCACCAGTAGCAACATCGGGGTGGGGCGGGGGGAGACAGGGATTTTGTGTGTAGCATTAAGCTTCATTTTCAAGGATAATGAAACCCTGGTACTACCCCCTCCCTCCAAAGCATGTTGCCAGATTTCTCCCTCCTTTTCTTTATTGCTATTCGGCATGTTGACTCAGAAAAAAAGTCCTCAGACAATTTGTTTGTTGTGCTTGGATCATCACGGGGTCTATTAGATCATCTAATTGAAAAGAAACTACTTTGTTATCCTGGAGCCTCTCCAGTAATTGTTTGTGCCAGAGCCAAAAGCTTTCCTTTCCTGTAATATAGAAGTTGACTGCATGACAGTAGCTGTGAGCATCATTTTCTGAAGCCGACTTCTTGAGAGGTTATTACATAGGTTCTATATAATATATATTAATTGTACTTCTCTTGGCTCATCTTATGTGTTGAAGCATTACATCAAATAGTATAATCTCCCTATATTCTAAAATGAAAAACAGAAAGGGCTTTCTTCTCTACCATTTCATCGTGGGGGTGGGGATTTGTTTTTGAATCAAATATTAATGTTCTATGCTAGGAAAAATATAATAATGGTTGTATTTTTATTCTATTGGTCTTTGGAATATGTTTTTCATTAATTTGAGGTATAAGTATTTCATCCTGATAAAGATTATTGCTTTCGTTGTTAATATTCTTCAAAAATTTCCAGTTGAGTTTTAATAATCAAACTGGTCTTACAAACTGGTCTTACAAAAGTATGTTTGAGTTTTTTGCTACTTTAACCAATAATTACTGTGCTTGATGAAATGTGCAGTTGTTCTGGTATCCAATTAATTGAGCTGGAATAGGCTTCCTATTAGCTCTTAACTATGGGCATCAGTTCCTGCCTCAACTTCTTATTTCGAAATTTAGCGTGCCCAGATTGGATATTGCTGCCTGGACCAGGTCTCTGAAGAGCTGGCATATGTTTTTAAATAAAAAAATGAAATATTGTACCAACTACTTGTCATTGTTTACTAAATATACAATTTAAAGCATGTAGCCAGGATCTAAACATTCCCATACTTAAATGGAAACCAATTTTGTGTAAACATGGAGACTGCTGCCAGGTTTTCCCTATTGTAGCAGCATTTGGATCTGGATCCAGGCCCCTGTCTTAGTCCAGCAATCTGCAAAGCTCACACTGACAGAGCGCTACTTGAGATGAGAACTTGGATGGAGAGGCCGCTCTGATTGTATCATATATTAAACACAATCTGGCTTTTTAAAGATGACATAGCTTTGCTTTCTCTAACTATATCTGCTCCTTAGTATTTAAAATTCAAATTTATTTATGAAATGACAGCTTATTTAAAAGAAATAACTTTTTTCTTTCAGAAGGGCTTTTGTTTTGAGACTTTTCATCTTCCCCTCAATAGTTTTGAATGGGATAGAACCATAATGTTCCATTTGATAAATATTCATGTATCTTTGGTTCTGAGAAAATATCTTACTTTTGCGTCCTGTGTTACGAAAGCTGAAATTTGTTATCAAGTCTGAATACCAGCAGTTAAAACTTTTATTGGCAAATAAAAATAAAATATCTGAAGATTTTTTCTTCTGCGTTGGCTTTTGCTGTAATGGCATTTTAAAAATCAGGAAGAAATTTAGGCAGGAGCAAATGTTTACTTGATATGATTATTATTTTTAAAGCTGACCTCTTTTTTTAAAAAAGATGTGTAATTTGTTTATTAACATTTATGTTCCACCTTTCTGCTGTCACAAGGACCAGCAAGGTGTGGCTAACAAGTTAAAATACACATAATAAAACGGCATTTTAAAAACAACACCACTACATCATTAAAAGTGAAACCAAAGCTAAAAACTTAAAAAGACATAAAACAACATTTAAACACTCGAAACAAAAAGATTCAGCACAGGAGGGAAGGTCACTGAGGGAATTCCAAACAAAACAAAAAAGTCAAAGGCTTTCACGGCCGGAGAACGATGGTTGTTGTGGGTTTTCCGGGCTGTACTGCCGTGGTCTTGGCATTGTAGTTCCTGACGTTTTGCCAGCAGCTGTGGCTGGCATCTTCAGAGGTGTAGCACCAAAAGACAGAGATCTCTCAGTGTCACAGTGTGGAAAAGGTGTTGGCAGGTCATTTGTATCTACTCAGGAGGGGTGGGGTTGAGCTGAGTCATCCTGTAAGAGTTTCCCAGGGTGTGGAATGCTAATGGCGGGAGGCTTCACTGTATCCTGAGGAGGTTCTTTTGCATCAAGCCCCACATCAAGCCCCAATCCATATGCAAAAGAACCTTCTCAGAATACAGTGAAGCCTCCCGCCATTAGCATTCCACACCCTGGGAAACTCTTACAGGATGACTCAGCTCAACCCCACCCCTCCTGAGTAGATACAAATGACCTGCCAACACCTTTTCCACACTGTGACACTGAGAGATCTCTGTCTTTTGGTGCTACACCTCTGAAGATGCCAGCCACAGCTGCTGGCGAAACGTCAGGAACTACAATGCCAAGACCACGGCAGTACAGCCCGGAAAACCCACAACAACCAAAACAAAAAAGTCTTCACCTGCTGGTGAAAGATGGCAACTGAAGAGAACAGAGGAATCTCTTTGGGGAGAGAGTTCCAAGTTTTGGTGACATGACCAAGAAGGTCGTCTTCTGGGTTGCCACTAGCCTAATCTCAGAAAGGGGGGGCACATGAACCAGAGCCTCTGACAATGACTGCAGTAGTTGTGTATGTTTATAAGGGAGTAGGCAGTCCTTCAGGTATGTTGGTCCCAAGCCATATAAAGCTTTGAAGGTTAACACCAACACCTTAAATTGTTTATGGAAACAACTTGGGAACCAGGGTAGATGTGCCAAGGCTTCTGGCTGCAGCCTTCTACATCAGTTGAAGTTTCTGAACAATTCTCAAAGGTAGCCCCACATAGAGCGCATTGCAGTAATCTAGATGTAATCAGGGCATGTGTTTCTTCCCAGAAATGGCCGCAGCTTGCTAACCAGACCAAGCAGGTAAAAGGCACCCCTGGCCACAGCTGTCACCTGCTCATCCAGCTTTAGCCATGGATCCAGGAGTACCCCCCAAACTATGGACCTGTTTCTTCCAGGGAAGTACAACTCCCTTCCAGAATGGGTGACAGTTTAAATTCTGGGGCCAACCTTCCGCTCACCAATAGCACTTCTGTCTTGTTGGAATTAAGCTTCAGTTTACTAGCCTGCATACACTCCAAAACTACATGTTCAGGGATAGTAGGGATAGTATAGCATCCCTGCGCAGTTGGAAGAGTGAGATAGAGCTGAGTGTCATCTGCGTATTGATGACAATCCAGCACAAATCTGATGACCTCACTCAATGGTTTCATGTACATCTTTAAGAGCATGGGGTAAGATGGAACCTTGCAGACTCCAAAGATCAAGGGGCTGAGCACCACCTTTTGAAAACTACCTTCCATAAAGGACCAGAACCACCACAGAATAGTATCTCCCAATCCCAGCCTGGTAAGGCAGTCCAGAAGAATACCATGTTTGATGGTAATGAAAGCTGCTAAGATTTCCAGGAAAATGAACAGAGTCACGTTTTCTCCGTCCCTCTCCCAGCTCAGGTCATTCACCAGGTCAGCCAAGGCTCTTTCAGTTCTAAAACCAGGTTGGAAGGGATCTAAATACTTTGCCTCATTCAGGAAACCTTGAAGCTGTCCACCTGTAATGTCATTTATATTAATATTTTAATAATAATATTATATGTGCTGTCTTTGTTTTGTGTTGTAATATATTATTATTGCCCATGGGAATAAAATTCTGTATTCATCTGGACTCTTAGCCCACCAAAGCCTAAGAGTCCAGATGAATACATAACTATAGACTTTGGTTTCTCACAGCCCACCAAAGCCTGTGATAAACCAAAGTCTTAAAGGATCATTTATCTTCACTCCATAAAGCTAAAACTGTCCTCTCCAGTGGGCTATGAAAAATCATGCTTAATAAATGTGTTGGGTTTTTAAAGGTGTTACAGAACTCTTTAAGTGTACAATGAATATACAAATCTACTTTCTCTTAGTACTCCCTTGTATTTATAGGTCCATTCACTGCTATGGGAAACATGCCAATGTAATGTTTTGTCTCAGTGCTCTGAGAAAGGAAAAAAAAACACATGTTCACATTGTGCAACTGTATATAATCAACTACAAACATTATTTAAAGGTTCTTGTTTCATTGCTTGTTTTTGTAATATTGATCAGCTTTCATTCCTTTAACAAGCACAACATATTAACCGCCCCCCGCCCCCCCGCAACACATACAAAGACTAAACGTAGACTTCTAACCATTATTAACATTTGAAAACAATACCAAAGTAAAAAGGTGAAGGACAGGATAAGTACCAAGGATTAAGAGAAGAAGGAACAGTGAGAGAGAGAAAAGCTGGAGACAAGGTAAATGCAAAACTGGACAAGTTATCCTGGAACAGAAAAAAGGATGAGAAGAGTAGCAGAAGCGGCTTATAGTAGGAAACAGAAAATAGAAGGAGCAGATGGGTAAAAACTCTGCCAAATGTAGAGCTACATTCATAGTTCAGATATGTTGTCTTCTGTACATGCATTGATCATGAATCTCTTAAGTGTAGAAATCTGGTCTAGCTTTTGAGATGAACAGAACTCTGGCTTGTGAATAATTTCAAATAGTTTAGGAATACTTTCTGCTTGTCCTACTTTTATTCTCCAATCTCCTCATCACCTTCAGAGTTGGATGCCTACCAGAGGAGTAAGCAGAACTTTTCTTCTCTGCAATTTCCGAGGAAGGATGAGGCAACAATTAATAAAGGAAACCACCGTCATCAGATTGCAAAACCAGAGCAAGACTGTTAATGATAAGGTGTTTTGCAAGTCATTAATTCATAGGTTTGCCATATGTTGGAAGCCAGCTCATCACAGCTGTCACCTTAGAAAACCAGGTGGCTGCAGTGGCTGGAGTCCTTTTGCCCAGCTTTGGCTGCTATGTCAGCTGCTCTCATTCCTAGTTCAATCAAATCTAGCCATAGTGATCCAGTTTGCTCCCAAGTCCTGCACAAGGTGTTGGTTTTGTTCTTTAAAGCCCTACATGGCTTGTGGGACAGGGGTATCAGAAAGACCATCTTCTCCCATAAATTCCTGTCTGGGGGTTAAGATCACAGGGAGGGCCCTCCTGACTTTCCCATTGACCAAAGAAGCCCATCTGGTGAGTAAAGAGAGCCTTTTCAATGGGAGCTCTACAATTACAGAACAATCTCCCTACGGAGGTGCTCCTGGCCTCCTCTCTTTCGATCTTTAAAAGGCTACCGTAATTACAACAATTAATGTAGCCATTAAGATCCACAAATCTACAAACATGTCAGATTATAGTGCTGAAACTAAATTCCTTTTTTCTGACATCTGTAAATTTTTACTCCTGATGGAGAAAAAGCCAATACAGAAGTAAGCATTTCTTAGTAGATCTGAAAGAGGTACAGCCTGCATTGACAGAAATTACTTGATTTTCAAAGCATTTATCAGTTGTAGTATTTATCTATATGAAAAAAGAGCCCAGTTTTTCTTTAGAAAACCACAGATTTAATCCAGTATAAATGTTGGTAAATCAGAGCTCACTATAGAGTCACCAGAAATTAATGAAAGCTTATGCTGGAATAAATTTTGTTTTAAAGGGCAACTTGACACACATTTTATTTTGCTGTTATAGACTAACATGGTCTCCCTTATCAATGTTTTTTACATTTTATACATAGGTAAATAATTATAAAATGCTGCTGAGGAGTCTCCCTTGTGATCAATTCTACCCTAAGGTGCAAGCCTCAGTTAGGAATCAGTTTACCCTACTTTCCCACCAACTTTCTTTTGAAAATGTTTAACACCATCTCTGGTTACTTGTTTCTCCATAGTCTTTGAGATGATCCTTGCAACCAGAGTTAAACTACAAAAATTACATTTTATGAAACAGGGAAGTAGAATAGTTTTCCATGTAGTGGAACCCAACTCCTTTTCTATTCAGCATGGAAACAACCTTCAGAAATTTTTATTGGTTGTATGCCAACATTTTCCTTTCTTCTTTACCTCTCAGCGGAATAAAAATATTGTTGTCATCTGTCATTATTCATGTTAAATGCACCACTAGATGGTCTACAGAATTGTGCACTGCCCCAGTGCAACATTTCACAGACATTCAAATAATCACGGGAAGGAAATTGTACAAGAAAAATCAGCACACAGCAAGAATCAATGTTATAATTTCTATTTATGTAGGTGACATTGGAGAGAAAAGGAGAAACTGCAGTAGCTTATAGAATTGCATACAACTTTTTCTCTTAATATTTACAATTGTCATGAAGATCTTCTTAAAATGTAGTAAGATTAAGATCAAATGTCATAAGAAGCCTTTTTTATGAATTAACAAACATTTTATTTATTATATTATATTTGCTCAGTAAACACGTACTGTTAATACAGCTTACATGTGAATATTTCTTAGTCCTAAGGAAGCATAAAGTTGTATATGTGAGATGGAAAAAAGTAGGAAATGTCTGAAAATAATTTTGCATTGAAGTACAGCTCTGTTAATGAAAAAGTGATTAGAATGCTAATGCAATTGGGTTTCTGAACATTAGATAGTGTATATTTCTGTTTTATTTATGTCATTTATAATCTTCCTTTCTCATGGAGACTGAAGGCAGATTATACTGTAGGAGTCAGTACAGTCAATTTCAAAGACATTTAAATAAAAATTCTATTACTGACATATTAAACAACATAAAAACTATCCAGTAGGATCATACTTATCAATAGACAATACACAGTAGTCTGTAGCAGAGGTGGGCATGAACCGGGGGGGGGGGGGAAACGAACCATGCGGTTCATGGTTCATCCCGTTTCACGAACTTGTCTCAGTTCCCAAACTGGTTCATGCTAGCTTCCCTGTCACTTTGTTTCTAAAGGGCTGTGCAAAATGCTTGGTTTTATTCCCTTAGGTAAATCCTGAAACATGCCTGGGAAGGAGGGGAAAGCAGCTATTTAATTCTTTCCTGGCTTTTAAAGCCAGGAGGAAAGTGCAGTAATGTTGCCATGTTACAACACTGCAACACTTTCTTGCCTTTTAAAAAAAGAGTGTGTGTGTGCATACCCCAAAGGAGGAAGGGAAAACCAGCCATTTAGCCCTTTCCTGGCTTTTAAAGCCAGCAGGGAATAAGCAAACTCCTGCAAACATGGGAAGCAGAACAGCCGCAGCAGCAGGGAAAGGGGCATTTCATCCCCCATCAGCGGCTTGTTGGGGATCTTCCTGACAAGCAGCTGCTCCAAGCCCATGTCCGGATGCCTAGGAAACTGATTTATTGGTGCTAGGCTGTCTGCAGTAACGAACTGAAAACAAACCAGCCTAAAGTTTGTCCTGGTTCGTCGGAAATGGGCTCTGATGAACTGCTGGTTTGCGAACCACAACCAGCCCAGTTCCTGATGAACTTTGGTTCGTATTTCAGTTCGTGCCCATCTCTAGTCTGTAGTCTCTATCTTTTTACTGATGCATCTCTTTAAGACAAGTTCCTTACAATACAGCCTTCCTATTTGAGTAAAATGCTAAAAATAAGTAGTAATGCATGATAAAATTGTTTTGTAGATAGAACTTCATGGTTGTATTTTAGCACCTAACTCTGCTTTGAACTTTTCAACTTGTTTTATTACTTTATAATCTTAGAAAAGTATTCCTAATATTTAATATTGTTTGTGTATCCCTGGTTTGAACTAATAACATATCATTTTGAAGTCATTATTCAGATTGTATTAAGAGACTTAATAGGCTGCGTTGTCTGTTTCAGTTGGAAAAAATAAAGTGGGCAATTGAAAACAAAACAGAAAGAGGTTTAAGGCTGAAAACTGGGATATCAACTAAAAGCATTTTAAAAATCCAGGCAGGACAAAGGGAAGACTGTTTAAAAGTATGAGCAGAATTAGCAGTAAGAAAAAATGCTGTTTAGTAATATTGGATACAGAAAACAAGACTTAGCCAGTAATTAAATCTGAGAAGAAACAGAGAGAGACCAAAAATAGTGTCAAGATCTGAACCTTGAAGAAATAGTAACATAACTGAATTAGAAGGCTCAAGAAAGGAAGAGTCCAGAGCAAAAATATGTAATTTTCAATACAAGCCTAAAAAGACTTTCTTCAGTCTAAGCCACCTAACTCTGTTTAGATTGCACTGTTTCTGTTTGAAAGGTTCAACTTCAAAGATTGAACAGATAGCAGTGAGGAAAATTGGGGGCATCTGAGCCAGCCAAGTAACGTCTGGGCTTAACATTTACAGGTACCTTTTCCAAGTATCTTAAACTCGTGATTGGTCAGAGGTGCAAGCCTTTAGCGCAAGCTTAACAGCAAACTCTTCTTGACCCTTGGCTGTCAGTCAATGGCTTGCAGCCAGTAGCCCTCTGTGAGCTATGTCTGTGGAACTAGCGCTAGCCGGGGGCATCCTTGGGGACAGCAATGGGAGGGGAAAGTGGGAAATTTCCATTTTGTGGAATGTTGGATCGAAGTGATCCAAGAATGAATAACAGAAGAATAGCAGCTGTTATTCATGAAAAAACTAAATAAAAAAGGTTGGGGTGAGAGATTTATTTTAAATATATCATCTATCACTGCATAAGGCAGTTCACAATATGATATAATAAAAAGCCTCTAATATCAACACCACAATTAGGTAAAAAGAAAGCTAAAAAAAATAGGAAAAAACCTGAACTATGAAGTAAAGAATTAGCAACTAAAAAAAGAGACGCTGAGGGGGGAAAGAGTGAAAATCCACCTTGAAACACATGATTGCTTAGCAGAGCAGAGAAAAATGAAATGAGCATAAATGTATTGTGAAGGGAAAACATGGTTTGAACTTTTAATGTGGATATTCAGCAATCTAAATACAGAAACAAAGATAATATAATGAGAAAATTAGCTAGGGCCAGGGTTATGATGAGGAAGAGGAGGAGAAGAAAGAACAATTAAAGTAGGAAGGGGATCTATCTCTGTAGAAAGAATAGACAGACAATGGTTCTATCTCAGTAGGAAATGATCCAAAAAGAACAGGAGAAAGTAAAGGAAGAAAATAAGAATAAAAAGAATCAAGAATATAAACATTAACAAAAGGTTTATGCTGCATTATTAAGAATATGTTTCTAGAATGAGCACCATTCAGTATAATGAGACTTCTTAGTAGATGCATTGAGGACTACTCACATAGTGAGACACAGGATTGCCAATCTCCAGGTGGGGCCTGGAGATCCTCAGAATGACAACTGATCTCCAGACTACATATATCAATTCCCCTGGAGAAAATGGCTACTTACCCTGCTAAGATCCCTGTCGTCCCCAAATGCTAGCTTCCCCAGGTTGTGGTGGAGAGTGCCATCAAGTCATAGCTGACTTATGGTGACCACTAGTTGGGTTTTCATGGCAAGAGACTGACAGGTGATTTGCCATTACCTTCCTCTGCAACCCTGGTCTTTGATGGACACCTCCAATCCAATTACTAATCAAGACAGATCCTGCTTCAGAGATCTGATAAGATTGGAGTTGCCTGGCCTATCCAAGTCAGGGCAGCTTCCCCAGGATCTATCCCCAATATCCAGGAATTTCCCAACCCAAAGTTGAGAACCCTAGTGAGACAAATTAGAATCCAAAAAAAAGGTAGAAAAATGATCATGGAAAAGGAGAATCAATAAAATTGAGCACAGAATATTATTACCAGATTCCCAAACGAACTATAGAGTGACTAGAAGAGGAATAAAAGAAGTCCAGCAGAATCAAGAAGATCACTTAAATATTGGACTTCCAAGTAAGCAGAGTGATCAGTGTGAATAAAAACAGGGGAAGAATAATTCAACCAGAAGGAAAGCTAAAGTTCAAAATAAGATTAAGTTAGACGAGGGTTGGGAAACCACAGGAAGAAAAATATTAGTTGGGGAAAAACAGACACATAATACAGTACATAATGAAGTAACTGTAAAATGCCTTAATCAAAAGGTGTGACATCAGTATTTAAAATAAATATTACTCCAAACAAACAAATCACACGGCCTAGCCTGTCCAATGAGGTTAATTGGAAAACAATAGCCATAGAGGAAAGATACAAGAGTAACAGAATCAAATGTTCCAGAGGAGTTAGCCTTGTTAGTCTGTAGTAGCAAAACAGTAAAGAGTCCAGTAGCACCTTTAAGACTAACTAACTTTACTGTAGCATAAGATTTCGAGAACCACAGTTCTCTTAGTCAAATACATGAATCAAATGTTGAAATCCAAGGCTCAAATCAAAGCAAAACAGGAAAAATTAGTTGAAATGGATAAGTAATGAAGAACAATAGTTTTATTAACAGCTAAATTCTAATCAAGAGAGTGTAAGAAAACAAATACATTTCTGGATAAAGAAATCTAATATATACTTGGATACATCTGGACATTTATTCAAAGAAACATAACTATATAATACAATAATAAAACAACCAGGCTTATAGATTTCTGAAGAATCTGAAAGCCTGCATGCTGTTTTGTATCGCAAGTCTGACTTGCAAGCTCTTCCCCTCCAAATAAACAAGGGCTGACTAATATTCAGTAGTGTTGGTGAGACACAACTTTACATGCTGAGAGGTGCTATAGCAATATAAAAAGCATCTTTTTGTTTGTTTATTATTTAAAGTATTTCTATGCTGGGTTTTCATCCAAATAGAGCCCGAAACAACATTTCAACATTAAAACAACATTTAAAATAAAATATGTATAAAGTAATTCTATAAAAACTCATAAGCACATGTAACACCAAAGCCAGGGAGGAGGGCCAATAACATTTATTGTAGGTATGTCAAACAAACAAACAAAAGTCTACTAGGTGGTGAAAGACAATAGAGCGCCTTTCTCAGGTTGCCTTCTAAGATGACCAGAGTAGACAGGAAGATTCATATCGTATTAACTGGTCCTTAGGGTATGCAGAACCAAAGCCATATGGGGATTTATTCCAGCACCTTGGGCTCAGAAGCAAATTGGGAACCAGTGTACATGGAACGAGATTGGAGTGATATGGTCCCTAAGACCTACTCCATTCAGCATTCTGGCTGCAGCTTTCTGTACCAACTGTAGCTTTTCTTTTACCCTCTTCTCTTTTAAGATTCAAGATTGTTGCCAAGTAGGCCCCCTCCCCTGCTTTAAGGCCTGCTATGAACTGTGTTAAAGTTTCCTGCATTGCTGTTTCACTGCTGCACCAAAGACTGCTTTGCACGTGTGTGTTCTGGTACACGTGTCAGTTTCCTGCCTGCGTGTCAATTGCCTTGCTGCTGTTATAGACTGTGCAGTTTACGGACTCCATGTTTGGATAACTGCACAAAGGACTCTTTTTCTGGGCAGCCCTGCCCTGCCCTATATCTGGACTTCCCAGTGTGTGTTTGGACTTTATTACAAGTGTGCCCCGTGCCTGTATAGCCATCTGCCACGGACCGTGCCTGTTCCCTGCTTTGGACTGTGTTTTACGTGCTGTTCCCCCTGCCTCCATGGAAGCCTGCCTCATATGGGCCCAAGCCGCTGCTAGCAGCCGGGCGCCTGCCGGGGAGACTTCCAGCGAGCCTGGCTAGGCGCTCCCTGGTCAGTTCCCGCCTGGAGCCTCCCGCGGGTAGGTCGCCGAGCTTGCCCTCGCTACCGGGCAGCCTGCTATCCAGCCCCTGCTATGCCCAGCCGGCATCCATGTTCCTAGGCAGCCAGAAGACCCTGAGGAAGAGACTGCTTTGAGAAGCCATTTCGGCGAAGCGGGCACACCACGTCCGCAGCGAGAGTACCTCGCCCCGCTCTGCATATCTTAGGAGCCGCCCCCGAGAAGGAACTAAGTGCCGACCATCCCAAGCACTTAGAGAATGCATCTCAAAGAAACCTCCGCATTCCAGAGCTGATGACATCAGGACAAGCCCTGTCCGCTGGAACATCCTTTCAGCCCACTTGGATTTCCCCCTCCCTCTTTTGTCCCCTCTTCCTGAGGTGTCACTTATCACGATCTGATTACCAAAGTGGCCCATCTAAGCCATTCAGTAGCCCATTAGAACCTTTGTTTTAATCTGTGAGAACCACCAAGTACAGCACCTGCCCCAGGGTACGTTTTGGGGTATTTAAGCTGGTCTCTCAGACCACTCGGTGCTTAGGCCATTCCCATCCAGAACCCCTCGCTGTCCGTCTGTGGTCCCAGTGCTGGCATTGGGCCACCCTCGCTGCTGTGTCTCTGCTTCGCTCCAGGATTGTGAGTATTTCCCTTATCATCGTTGGGAACCTGCTAATGCGAAAGTCTCTATATTTCCTACTCTGTATTTCTTAGGTCTTGTATGTTCCTTGTATGCTTGTGCAAGTTTAGGCTTACGCCACACTGAATACACGTGTTTGGAACCTATTTGTAGTCTGCCTCTTTTTCACTAGAGTGTCTGGGATCGGGACCTCCGTAGACATAGGTTAAGATCCGCGCTAATTTTAAAGTTACAGCGCTAATTTTAAAGTTACAGACTGCTACAGCTAATTCCCCATTATAATAAAGAGCAGTTCTGGTAACAAGATTTTTCTGCAAACCTGGACGTTTTTCATGTTTGCAAAAATATCTCCTCTATCTCTATGGCCCCATTGTGCAGATTTTTTTATCTGCATTCTGTGGCCCTGTTCAGAAGTAGATATATAGATTTATGCTTGTGACAAATATAAGAATAAAAACTGCCCAGCAAGACAACAGCCAGTGAGACCAGGGCTCCTACTAACCAGTGAAAGGTAAGTACTGAAAAGCAGAGTTGGTTATGACAGTTGAGAAGTGAGTGCTGGGAGCTGGAGAGAAGAAATAGTTATGGAGGCTAGTCCACCAGCAGAGAGGGATACAGACCAGTGTAGGTGGTGGTGGGCGGGATATTTTTATTAAATCACCTTATACTGTCTGAATAACTGAGTGGGAAGTGCTACGAAGTTACATCAAGTTTGGCTGTTTGTAACACCATATCCAATATAATAAAGCTACTTAAGCGTGCCAGGAATGGGTTTCTTGCATTTACAGAGTAAAAAACTTGTGTTATCTGTTAAGTTTGAGCTGTATAAAATAAACATTGCTATTATTCTTGAAAAAAAATCCATCTTGTCTTGCTGTGAGGTTTACCTCAAACCTCAGTTATTGGCTACGGGCTTGAGTGGGTGTTATGTCCAAGCCAATTTCTATCCAAGAAAAACATTTACACTGGTATTCTAGGTATAATGAGGAACAGGACTGTGAAAACCTTGAGTGGTGAGGTGACGTTATCAAAGCATTCACACCAGGATCATCACATGCTTTGCTCATAAAGTATGAATCAGAAAAGTATAAATCAGAAAAGTTTATGAAAAAATGAGAGATGGTTTTTAGGTTATGCTGTACCTGGGGAATGTTAGAATTGGGTCTAAAGTAACCTGTTTGCCAATATCTTCTAATGTAAGTATCAGTGACATCTGACTCCCTGTGGGCTAGGTCAGATCTGTGGCAATGCAAAAGATAATAGTTGGCATTGTGGAATGGGACGTGCTGACTTGTATATATTTTGGCTTTGTTGCAAAATTAGATTGTTTTGGCATAATTGGCTGTGGTATAACTGAAATGAGTTTGCTTGCTTATTGAAATTATGAAGTAAATATTTCTGATTTGGTATTAGCGGTGAAATTGTTTGTTACTGCTATAACATGTACTATCTTTATTTAGGAAAAGGCCCCTCCTTTGATAGGATAGATTAGACAGCATTAGATCAGGTCCATTTATATCTAGATATGTTTTAAAAGATCAAAAACAAATGAATCAGCTGATAAGGATTGATTTTATTCACTGATTATTATAATACAAGATTTAAGGCAATATGAAACAATTTGTTTTCTTTGGTTTAATGGAGAATTACCCAGAATTACAGAGAATACAGTAATCATTTTGAAGAATTATAATTTGTTGTGATATTACTGTTATTTATCTTCTGTATTGCTTGCTTTTGTATTTAGAATATTTATTTATTTATTTATTTCATTTATATCTTGCCTTTTTCTCTAGTGGGGGAAACCCAAAGAAGCTTACATCATTCTTTTCTTCTCCTTTATTTTATCTTCACAACAACTCTGCGAGTTGGGTTATGTTGAGAGTGTGTGACTGGCCCGAGGTCACCTAGCAAGCTTCCATGACAGAGTGGGGATTTGAACCTGGGTCTTCCAGATTCTAGGCTAACATTCTCACTGTTACACCACATTGGCTCTCCAAGAAATAACATGTAGGTGACAAGATATATTAAAAAGTGAATAAAGGTAGGCATAGCACTGATAGTGCAGTGCTGTCTGTCCTTTGCTAAACGTATAGCATGCTCCACCAGCCACAGCCAGTACTACCCAGCACGTGATGCCACTTTTTGGCATTTGGGAACAGGCCAGTCTGCATAGCAGAGAGATCAAATGGGCATTGATGGATTCCCAATTCAAACCAGAAACCAAATGGTTTTATTTTAATATTTCTGTGCCTTTTCCCATACTCTATATTCAAACCCCACCAGGAACTTCAAAGCTTTCTTTAACTGGTAGTAGCAAAGTTGTTAGGTGCAGATGCTGGTACATTCTTCTGTGGAGGTAAACATGGGTGGGGAGTAGGTTTCAAGTCACCTGGAATTTCCCGAGAAAGCAATGTCCCTGCAAAGTTATCAACCAGTAAGCATAAGATGGACCCAGTGGGTTAATCTGTTTCTTCTTTCTCCTGGCTTACCTGTGAGCCAGATAGGATAAGAACAGAGGTACCATTCCATTTTTCTCTTCTTCCTTAAAGCCCTTCATTTTCCTCTTTGCTTTCTGTAGTCATGGTCACCTCGATGTGAAATAATTGTGCTTCTTTCATAGTAATTGTACAACTTTCATAGTCCAGAGCGTCATAGAACAGAGATACCACATGCTTTTCCTGGTCGTGATGTTTGTCTGGAGTTGTTCTGCCAAGAAAAGGCGCAGAACAGTTTTACCAGAGCTTGAATAACCATTAGGCTAGCTGTCCATTATGATGCCTGTGGTGCCCACCAATGAATTTCCAGGCATACATTTGTTTCTTTGACAGGACATCTCTTCCTCAAGACAAATAACCAGTCCTTCCTTTCTTCCAGTTAATTGGAACAGGAGGTGATTCAG
The DNA here is from genome assembly GCF_028583425.1 of Eublepharis macularius. Taxonomy (NCBI): domain Eukaryota; kingdom Metazoa; phylum Chordata; class Lepidosauria; order Squamata; family Eublepharidae; genus Eublepharis; species Eublepharis macularius. The sequence goes on along the minus strand of NC_072796.1, from coordinate 65,452,616 downwards.
AAGAGCCCAGGAGAGATCAATGTTGTGTCTGCAGGGAACAACCATTCAGAAACTATTTCCTTCATTATAGGAGGATATTCAGCATGAAACTTCCCAACATTTTGTGATTTGCCCCAGCACTAGGGTTGCCAGCCTCCGGGTGGTAGCTGGAGATCAGGCGCCAGAGACCAGTTTCCCTGGAGAAAATGGGTGCTCTGAAGGGTGAGCTCTATGGTATTGTACCCCACTGAGGCCCCTCCCCTAACCCCGCCCTCTCCAGGCTTCACCCTCAAAATCTTCAGGAATTTCCCAACTTGGACCTGGCAACCCTACCCAGCACTCATATGGCAGCCATTTTGTGATTGCCCCCCTTTGACAGCCATTTTGTGGTGTTGCCCACTCAACATCTTCAAAATTCCAAAGTTTCTAAGGTTGGAGACCTTTTGAGTTAAGCTGTAGTTGTAGGCCCTCTTTTTTATGCCTTCGGTTTCTCAGCTCACGCATGAAGCTCACAGGGTGCCCTTTGGGCAGTCATCCATCTATTTTGCCTTATAAAGAGGTTGTGAGGAATGAGGAGATGGAACTTCATGTGTACAGCGCTCACCCTCTTGGAGGAATGCAATAAATAAACCTATTTTCTTTAAAAGGGTTGGGGGAGAGAGAGACTCCATAATATGTTTTAAAATATAATTTGTGAAAATGCCCTTTAGTAGTAAGGCTTTTAAGGCCTAATACATGCAGCTGAGTATGTGTATCAAGGTTGGCCTTGAAATAGAGTACTTTCAGACCTTACCAGTTCATTTAAGAATCGAGACAGAAATAACTCAGTTCAGAAGAATTTTAGCAGTGTGTTCATAGATTGTGTGTTTTCTAACTGTTACTCTAAATGCTGGAAAGAGCAGGGCAGCTGTTGCCTTCATGCTCCAATTGTGGGCTTTCCACAAGCATCTAGATTTTTTAATCTTGCATCTTTGTGATTTAGGGTTGCCAGGTCTCTCTAGCCTCCTGTCGGGAGGGTTGGGACCTGGCACTTTTGTCTGCTCTGGTTTAAATCTTTGCACGTGTGCGCGTGCACTCCAGCAACAGCATGATCCTGTCACTTCTGGAAGTGACGCCACCATACCGTGTGCTTGGTGGCGTCACTTCCGAAAGTGGCGTCGCACCGGCTGCGGGAGCACTCCCACGCTCCGCACGGCTCAGATTCTGCTGGTTTGGGGCCCAAATGAGCCCCAAACGGAGCACGGGGACACTCCGGTGGCTGGTGCGATGATGTCACTTACCGAAGTGACGATACCATGCTGGGTGGGAGCACACGCCATGCACGTGCTCCTGAGGTGCCTGCTGGTGGTGGGCAAACCCCCTCCTACTGATTGCTGAACGATCAGCGGACAAGGGGGCAATCCCCTGGGAACTCTATTGTGCTGAAATGAGGTTCTTTGACCGTTTGGGACCATGAGGTGATTCAATAGCTCTTTATTTAGCAGGAACACAACACACACTGACAGACTGAACAGAAGTCCTCAATATATATACAGCAGCTCCACCCCCAGAATAACTGATAGCCAATGAGAATACATATTTTAGAATACCATCATCTGCATAAACTATATACACTGTTTGAAGTAGACAGGCCACTGATTGGTCTTTATTATAGAGGACCGATTGGCTGCTGTCATGAGAAAGTAACCAGTGATATTGCAGGGATTATGGACCAATGAGAACGCAGGCTTTGGGAGCCTTGACTGAACCTCAAGCTCAACACAGTATAGTGCATTACAATCAATACAGTAACTAATTTAGAGGCCTTGCTCGGCCCAGTACACAACACCCCTCCCCCCTTAGTTTGGAATACCCTGTTGTTCGCAGATAGGCTGGGGAAGATGAGCCAGAATACATTAGAGGCCCTGAGACCAATACATCACACCCCTTCCCCCCTAGTGTGGAACTACTTGATGCCAACAGAGTCCTGGAGTGGGAATGGGGAAAGGTGAGCCTGCCAGAGCCTGCACGGTGCAGTCGCTCCAGAGTTCTTTGGGGCCGACAGCCCCGTGTTCCTTGCTGGCTTTGCTCTGGAGGTGCAGTCTCTTGTGGGAGTTTGCGAGCCACTTGAGGCCGTGGATTGCGGAGAAAAGTCCCGGTTCTGTTTCTGCTCCCATAGCGGCCAAGGCAGTTTAAGCTGATGTAATTGAGTGCGGAGTGGACCTGATGCTCCTTCCGACGGCTTGTCTTCACTGCTGGCGTGGAGACGGGCGGCCCTTTGCGGCGCCCTGATGAAACGTGCCTGGCAGGGAACTTGCTGTGTGCCGCTTTGCTTATGGATGGGCTGCCTTGTTGGACTCCGGTAACGCGGATGCCCAACGCCTTGAACCAATCAAGTCCCAGCAAACTCGTGCAGTGCCCCTTAACCACAACAAGAGGAAGGAGGCCGTGAAAGTCCTTGTAGCCGACCACAACTCGGCCAGCTCCAACCACTGGAACCCGACGACCCTGGAGATCCGTCAGGCGTAGACTGCTGGGCTTGAGCGGCTGGTTCTTGCCCTTGGAGCACAAGCGGTTGTAGGTGTCCCTGGAGACAATTGAGAGCGCTGACCCGGAGTCAACCTCCATGACACACAGTGTTCCCTCAATACAAACCGTGGTGTAGATCTTATCTTAGTTGCCTGCTTGTGTGTGCATGATGACAGTTGTGGTGTGGCATTCATTCAGCTGGCACTCTCTTCCTCCTGGCCTTTGGCAGCGCGGAGTGAGGCGAGGAGACTGCTGCGGAGAGCCTCCTTTCCTGACAGTTATGCAGGCCCGAGCGATGTGGCCCTTCTTTCCGCATGCCCGGCAGTTGGCATCCCGGAACCGGCATTCCCTTCTTTCGTGGTCTCCCCCACAACTAGAACAAGGGGAACCGTAGTATGGCTGCCTCTCAGAGTGCTGGGCTTGCACTGCATGGAATCTGTGCACACCGTCTTCTTCCTCAGAGCCACTGTCAAAATCCCCATAGTGGACTGGCTCCTCGTTCAGGGGCAGGTCTGGACTCCGCCAACGTCGCACCTCCCGGGTGGACTGGTCTGCTGCTTCAGCTGCTAGTGCTTCTTTGAATGCTGTTTGGAAGTCGAGGTTCTTCTGCGTGAAAAGCCGGCGCTGTAGCTTCTCATCACGAAGGCCACACACCAGGCGATCACGTAGTGCCATCTCAAGGTCAGGGAAGTTACATTGTCTGGCTGCCTGTCGGAGGGCTGTGACAAATGCCGCTATCGATTCACCTTGCGCCTGGTCTCGGCTGTAGAACGCATGTCTGCAGGCTATCTCAGATGGCTGTGGTGAGAAGTGCTCCTTGAGTCTGTTTTTTATTGTGTTGAACGCTGTAGTTTGAAGCTGGGCTGGCGCCACTAGTGCCCGCGCTATATCAAACGTGGAACGCCCACACACGCTGAAGAACGTTGCTCTCGCAAGATCTGTGTCTTCAATCTTGTTCGCCTCAAGGTAGAAGTCGAAGCGGGTAATGTAGGATTCCCAGTCCTCGGCTGTTGAGTCAAACGGTTCGAAGTGGCCCTTAGCGGCCATGTCTGCCTTCTGGACGACGCGAGCGTATGTCGGATGGTGGAGGTGACAATTCCTCACGCTTAAGATTTCAGCTTAGGTCTTGGGGCTGCCTACCCAAGCACCTTGTTAGTGATATCGCTCTGGTATTGGGGCTGCATACCCAATCAGAGATCCCATCCTCGTCGCCAGTATTAAATAGTGGGTTCAGACATGAGGTGATTCAATAGCTCTTTATTTAGCAGGAACACAACACACACTGACAGACTGAACAGAAGTCCTCAATATATATACAGCAGCTCCACCCCCAGAATAACTGATAGCCAATGAGAATACATATTTTAGAATACCATCATCTGCATAAACTATATACACTGTTTGAAGTAGACAGGCCACTGATTGGTCTTTATTATAGAGGACCGATTGGCTGCTGTCATGAGAAAGTAACCAGTGATATTGCAGGGATTATGGACCAATGAGAACGCAGGCTTTGGGAGCCTTGACTGAACCTCAAGCTCAACACAGTATAGTGCATTATAATCAATACAGTAACTACTTTAGAGGCCTTGCTCGGCCCAGTACACAACAGATAGTATTAACCCCTATCCCCAATCACTGGACTTTGAGTTAGCACAAATATATGCATATCCTGAACATCCTGGCTGCAGAACTGTTACTGTACCATGTGAAGTAATATACTCTGTTGCACATGATCAGAGATTTTGTGGTTGTGTTTTAGTGATGTCTGACCACCAAGATTTCTGTACAAAGTGTGATTTCTAAAGTGTGCATAAATGTAATTGCTTGAATTATTTATTATTTATTCACTGAGATCCAAGATGGATTACACGGTGCAAGTGAAAATGCGATATAATCAACAGCTAGGACATTCATTGAGCAAAGTATAATAATGAACGACTGTTAGGCCATATGCGCTGTCACTTCTGTTCCATCTAGGGTTGCCAATTCTGGTTTAGGACATTTCTTGGAATTTGGGGCTACAGCCTGGTGTGAACAGCATGTTGGAAGGGGAGGAGCTCAGCAGGGATGTGATGCCGTAGAGCCCCACTCTCTGAAGTTGCCATTTCTTCCTGGGGAACTGTTTAGTCTTCCGATCATTCCAGGAGAACTCCAGGCTCCACTTAAGGTTGACAAACTTAGCTCCAACAGTGGATATATTTTTGATGGTATAAAATCCTTCTGGTTGACGATGGAGGTTTGGGTAGAGGTCAGAGGTGAGAGAAAAATATAGGATAATGCACTTTCAATGGCAGCTAAGGTGCATGTTCCAGGCCTGGTGATTAGAATATCTACTGGAAAATTTGCTTGCTCTTTGACTGTACAGGTATTGGTTCAGCACTAAAAGCAGCTCATTGTATGGAATGAAGTATATCAATTTTAAAAGTATTTTTGGATAGCAGATTAATTCTTTTCCACTTATGTAGGTAAGGCAGTTTGTAAAGGGCATGGGTTCCTAAAATACAGGTCTTTGTTTATATGCTTTATTTATTTAATTACTTCATTCATACCATGCCTTTCTCTCCAGTGGGGAACCAAAGAGGCTTACATTGTTGTCCTCACAACAACCCAGAGAGTATGTGACTGGCCCAAGGTCACCCAGCAACCTTCCATGGCAGAACCACTATGCCATGCTGGTTTTTAAATATGTTGAACTTGAAAGTAAACTCTTTTCCTGAAGCTTTGATTACTGATACCTCTGCCATCATCTGTCTGGGGGGAAATAGAAAATCAGGGGATTTACAACTTTAACCATAGTTCATTTCTGATCTGATACGAAAAGAAACCAATAAATTAATTTAAATATAAATTTGAAAAAATAATATTGATAGAAAATGGTCATTAATAATGTGTCTTAGTTGCCAGAATTTAAAGCATAATTTAGGAGGTTTGCAAATCTGGTGGAATCCATATGCTGTTTTGGGTTGTGCTGGTTCCTACCGGGAATTGAAGCGGGGGGGTGGGGGGGTCTACTTAAGCATGACAGGATATAATGAACACCTATAACAATCTTATTTCTGCAGGGACTATTTTCAGAGTCATTGGTAGTGGAACATGCTGTCAAGTCATAGCTGACTTATGATGACCCCTGCTGGGTCATTAGGGGCTGAAAAATGTGTGGTGGTTTGGATTTGGCTGGATTTGTTCTTTCTGCTCTGTACATTAGAATGTGGGAACTCTGGATAGAAGTGGAATTCAGATACCAAATTTATAATTTTGGAATAGCTCTGTTGTGGGCTTATACAGACTCTTTTCTCTCTTCTGTATTCCACTGCTTATATTTAGTAATGTATTGTGTAAATTCAGGTATTAGACAAGTCCTAAAAATCCAAGTGAATCCAACTCTCCCCCCTCCCCTCTTCTGCAGCGTTTGTAGATCGACAGAAAGAGGCAGTGCTGAGTTGGAAAGACAAAAATAGATCTTTACAGAGAAATATAGGGATTGTAAGTAAGTGTGTTTGTGTGCGCGCGCGCCTGCGCGCGCGCGCGGCGGCGGCGGCGAGGGAAAGGCAGCGTTCGGCTGGTTTCCAGGAGGAGTCCTCTCTTTTCACTGTGTGTTAGGCATTTTGTACAGATTTTTGTTCTGTTTAAACACTTACCTCTTCCGGAAGCTGTTTGCATCTCTTTGAGGGAGGAAAAAAACAACTGTGATCAGAAAACGACCAGAGACCATTTTATTTGAGCGACTGGTGGGGAAGAAAGAGGAGAGATATCATCACGGGGATATAAATATCAACTGTTAATATTTTTTGAATAGAATTATACATAAATAGTGCAATCTGATATCCACCCTAAGTGACAGCAATGGGGTGTTTGGGCAACAGCAAAACGGAGGATCAACGTATTGATGAGAAAGCACAGCGAGAAGCCAACAAAAAAATAGAGAAGCAGTTGCAGAAAGAGAGATTGGCTTATAAAGCCACGCACCGTTTGCTTCTGCTGGGTAAGGAAGGAGGGCTTTGGGGGGAGAGAGGGAGAGAGTGCAGTGGTGCAGTTCACTTTCCCATGGCCAGCATATAATAGAGAAGCTGTGCTATTTGTGTGCAGTAGAACATAAGACGGTAGGAATGCTGATGTCTTTTATTAAGCAATGTGTGTAAAATGCACAGATAGTATGTGTGTGAAATGTTTCTGGAGAAGAGGGGTGCTTTCGACCTGTCTTCCCTGTTTTCCTGCTCCCCCCAAATGTATACATCACACATTCTTCTCTTCCCTTTTTTCAGGAGCCGGTGAGTCAGGAAAAAGCACTATTGTCAAGCAAATGAGGATCTTGCATGTGAATGGATTTAATTCAGAGTAAGAATTGTTGATGCTTTGAGTGTTTTTAATACATGTGTTTAACCCACATTTACACAAATTGAAGAATTTATCTTAGATTTTTGCATTTAGTGGTGATTTACGGCTAGTCCTCTTCCATTATAAATAATTAGTATTACTATATGTCAAAAGATATATATCAAATCTGTTCCTTTTACTGTATTATTACACTGTTGCTACTGCAGTCCTTTATAGGCCCTTGTGTAGCTACAACATGGCGACTACTTCTTATAACAGCAAATAACTAAATGTTGTCTGTGTGTGTGAAATTAAAGATGTATGTCAGCTCATGCACAGGTTGGAAGTACTCTTATTTTTCAAATCATAAAGAAGTACCAGCAATAAAATCCATTATGAAGTGTTCATGAACAATATTATTTACCTCAGAATCTATTAGTCAGTATATTCATTACAGCTGTTTATGGATGGATATGCTAAAATATTTGAGATTAAATCAATTTGCAGTATAAATGGGCACATGCCAAATAGTCTTCCTTCCCCTCTCCAGACCTTTAAATATAGACAGTTGGCATGTGCTATATGAAGAAAATATGAAGAATTTATTTTAATTAAGCGCATGCTAAATATTGCATCATGAAATGGGATAATAATGTTAAGGATAAAAATGGGGGGGCTTATTGAGTTTCAGGGTCTTAACAGAAGAAAAACAGTCAAGTTTTTTTATTGTTTCAATGCAGAGAAAAGAAACAGAAAATTTTGGACATTCGGAAAAATGTTAAAGATGCAATTGTGGTAAGAAGAAATATTTTTGCTGATCTTAAATTGTATATGTTTAGTAATTAGGATTGTTGCTTGCAAAGAAAAACCTGTTTTTCTGATGACTGGGGTCATCTTTAGTGATCCTGTGTTTTGCATATTAATACATATTGTTCTTACGTATTTTTCTTATTCTAGACAATAGTTTCAGCAATGAGCACCTTAATACCTCCGGTTCCGTTGGCCAACCAAGAAAACCAGTTCCGAGCAGATTACATTAAGAGTATAGCCCCACTTTCTGACTTCGACTACACAGAGGTAAGATTTCAAATTCTTTTCTCCCACTTCACTCCATGATTTAAAAATATAGACAGATGTATTCTCGTATTGCTCTTCTTACACAGCAATATTCTCTATTCCAGCATGTATTTAGAGAATTATGTGATGAAAACCAATCCTGTGGAATTTAGTTTTGTGGAGTAACAAATCTGTTAAAATTGGTTGCTGCAATATAGTGATAAAAATCAGTGTGAATAGAGTAATACATGTAGTTTTGAGATTGTCTGTTCTTCTGAAGATTGCATTTTCATGGTAACATGTTTAGGAGATGGTCAGGGAAGGAATTTTTAATGTCCTTGATATTTAAAATAATATTCATAGCTTCTAAATATCAGCTCTTTTGTTATGAATATGAATTTTTGTGGTCTTATGAAGATGTCTACAAGAGAAAATACCAATCTTAGTGTTACTATGTGACTGATTTTTTAAAAAATACATAACCTTGTGAATTTGCCAATGAAGGAGATATGCATTAGCTCACTTCGATATTAAGTGCTAAGCAAAAATAGAGCTTTTTGCAGGTTTTTTCTGTTACATGAAAGTAATTGTTTTTATTTGTTTTAAATTGTGTACTGCTTCAAATCTAACAAATAACTAACTAAATAACTGCATTAACTAATTTTCAATCACTAAGAGACCTGAAAAGGTGTTGTTGTTGTTGTTGATGTTGATGTTGTTGTTGTTTTGGAGAAATCTATTTTGTAAATTGACCATGGAGCAACTTCTGTCTTATTCTGTTAGGGAAAAAATGGGGAATGAACTTTTTGTATTTCTAATACATCAATAAATGTTCCAATTTGAAGATTCAAGGATATTTTAGAAACACAGCTTTTTATATACCTATACAGCTGTTCAGAAAAGCTGTATCAGAACTATATCGTTGCACATAGTTTAAGTGGTTCCTCCACTGATAAAATGATGACCTGATCCTTGAAACAGGATACAGTATTAATCATATATCTTTCAATGATATTAACTCTTTTTTGCAAGCATAAATGTTGGAAACTATGGCTTTCTTAGTTTTTAGTTGTACACCTTTGGAAACTAGGAGTAAATGCGATTTTTAAACTGTTGTTCATGTGGGGACTTCACAACATCATTCTTGCATGGAAAAGAATTTGTGTGAAATTGCCCATGAAAAACTCAAAACTGGGACTTTTCTGAAAGCAGCACGTACGTGGACTAAGCACGGAAATCAATATTGATACTGCAAAAATCAGTTGTGGTCTCTACATTTTTTTGAAAAGGTTTGAAATTGGTCATATTTCTTAAAATCATTTTACAGTACATCTTATGCAGTTACTCCATTCTAAATCCACTGAAATCTATGGGATTAGACTGGAGTGACTCTGATCAGAGTTGCACTGTTATTTTGGTATGTTTATATGAAACTAATGTGTGAAAAATAATTGTACAGACCAAGTCATGCTTAATTAGAACCAAAGCAAGTTAATATTTTGGTTGTAGTTTTCTGTGGTGTTAGGCATTGAAGGCAGCTTCCTTTAGCTCATTTATTTGCACACAAATGCAGTATTGGTTTTCCTTTGTAGAGCTAGTGCTTTCTTTAGTTACAGTGTGTTGCAGTGTTTAGTTATTCATTAAAAAGTTTATCTTGAGCACCAAATGTAACTTTAGTGGTCAGGATGCAAAAAGCTCATTGCAATCAGTTACAAAACTCTTTGTTAAAAAATTCTTTATTAAATAGCATTCTGCAATGCCATGTGATAAACCAGGGCAATCTGCTGTTCAGAGAAAAAAAAATTAAAATCCTATAGTGCATGTGCAAATCTTTGATATGCTGAAACTCTGAAGACTGTTGTTTTAATTCTGGCATGTGTATATTTGGTAATAGCATGGCACTAGCTGGCTTTATAACTAAGATTTTCACAATATCTGTGTCAGTTGTGTTTGCTCTTGATACAATTTTTTTAAAAAAATGCATAATGTGTTACATAAGATGTTCAGGTCCATGCTCTGTTAAATTTCAATAATTTGCATTTAGTGAGCTAAGTGACGTATAGCCTTCTGAAATGAGTGGGTGGATCTGCAAATAATTACATTAGTCTACCCAAATTTCATTCTGTTGACTAAATAATGGTTGTCTGTTACTGACTTGGAATGAAGTCTGTTGTGATTCAAATGGGATGACTTTTAAAAAATCCTGATAGGAGATTAAATTGTAATAGGTAGTGATGTTTACCACCTGTTCAATTTGTTATATTTTTGTAATTTTTCGGTTTTGAAAATGTTTTGAAATAAACTGTTCTATAGGTGCATTGCAGGTACAGTATCCAGATGTGGAGGATTCTGTTAAGAAATAATAAAGCTGTACACTTCTCACTCCCTACATATGAAGATACATGCAGGCAGCTTAACAGCACATTAGGGGAAATGGGAGGTCTGTTTGTACTTCCCATTCATTCACTGCTTACATGCCTTTCAAATTAATATTGAATGTTACTAGCATCCTCAGTGTGTGAACATTGAATCATGCCTATGATGAGTGAATAGAGCATGTGAATGCTGCCTGGCAGTGCAATTCTAACATGTTTATTCCAAAGTAAATGAGTCTTACTGCCTGCAAAGAGTGTATACAGTCCTATGTATACCTTCTTGACAATAAGTTCCAATGAATGAATGAATGGAATGAATGGAATGGATTTCCAAGAAAACATGGCTGTAAACCTGTAAACCTGTAAACCTGTAAACATGGCTGTAAGCAAAATTACTTGGAAGTATGTCACATTAAAGTCAATAGATTTTTTTCCTGAGTAAAATATGTTTAAGATTGGGCTTCAGGGATCATAATTTAAAACAAACTCCCACTAAACTATGGCCAAAGCTATTTGAACGGATCTCTGAGATATTTATTTAAGCTTCTTATTGCAACCGTTTTTATGAATAACTGTCGACCCCAGCTTTTGATATTGGTAGAATTCGTCTTGTATCCTTCCCTATCCTAAGATTTAACCTAAGGAGATTTCACTGTAGTAATTCTGGCATTATTAATTGTTATATTTATTTTTGTTGTATCTTAAAATATATAGTTAACCATGTCTCATATGTACATGGCTTGGGATGTTATACCTAAGTTTTTACTAGTGATTTCTTAAGATATGTATTTGCTAGTTCAGTATTAAATGATGTAATGTTTTCTTCTAATATAATTTACTCAGACTTGAGACAATATCAGAAATTTCTAATAATTCTATTAGCTTCTTTTAAAAAAAATGGAATTTGCACAACTTACAGAACTACTGTAGTGCAGTTTTTCTTTGCTGTAAGTAGTAGATATGTTTGCATAATAGTATTATGTATTATATTTTCGGCAAGATAGAAAACTCTTAGCGTGTCTAAGGACAGTGTTTTCTGAAAAAAACTGATAATGGAAGTAGGGACAGTGTTGTTTAAAATGAGACTTCAGGGGCAGAGTGGTGATTGACATTTTTTATGTTAAGAGGAATTGACTTGTGCCATTTTTAATCCTGTATTGATGATTGTTTTGTCCTTTGTGAGGTAGAGTGAACATTTTAAGGACATACTTTGCTATGAGCGGTGGACAAACATTATGACTATTATATAAGTTTTTCCTTGTTAAATATGGTAAACTGCCATGTTGTTTTGAGCTACTTCTAGAAACATATTCTAAATATTTAAAGATAATAGCCTGTAAATGCTTAAAAGAATTAATTGTGATTTCTATGGATGTTTACAGGAGGTATTAGGAAATGTGAGCTGTATTTAAAAGTTCATTACTTTTTAGTCAATTGTTGAACACCAAACTAAATTAATGATGAACATATAAAATAGAAATGTTGATGGGTATGAACTACAATAAGTTAAATATCCTTAAACCTGAATTTAGAATTAGCGTGGCATAGTGGGTGGACTAGGATCTGGGAGACCCAGGTTCGAATTTGTTTTGTCATGGAAGCTTTCTTGGTGACATTGGGCCCAGTCATACACTCTCAGCCTAACTTACCACACTGTGCTGTTGTGAGGGTCAAATGGAGAAGAGGAAAATAGTGTAAGTCACTTTGTGTCCCCATTGGGAAGAAAAGCAAGATGTATGTGAAATAAAATTAATAAATAAATCCTATTCCTATCTAGAGTTAGGTGCATCTAGGCAATTGAAATAAATAGAATTTGGCATCTGTAGAGTATAGGATTATTACCTGGCATGTACATGTTTTTACCATTTTTATGAATGTCTTGTTCCTGTTGATTTTCCAGGAAAAGAGTTCTCTCCTTGTAGATTTTTTAAAATAATCCTATGTAGACATTCAGTTATATATTTCATTTCTCCCACAATGTGGACCCAAAGAGCCTTACAAGATTCCTCCCATCTCCATCTTATCTTCACAACCATCCTGTGACATAGGTTAGGCTAAGAGTGGGTGACCAAGTAAGCTTCCATGACAGAGTAGGAATCTGAACCTGGGCCTTCCAGATCCTCTAACTTCTAAACTGGCATAGACCAAATCTAACCACTAAAGTGGTGGCGGTGGTAGTGGTGGAAAGCACTGTCAAGTCATAGCTGACTTATGGTGACCCTTGCTGGGGTTTTCAAGGCAAGAGACTAACTTAGGTGGTTTGCCATTGCCTGCCTCTGTATTAGTGACCCTGGTCTTCCTTGGAAGTCTCCCATCCAATTACTAACCAAGGCTGACCCTGCTTCTGAGATCTGACAAGATTGGGCTTGCCTGGGCTGTCCAGGTCAGAGCAACCACTAAGCTGGCACAGACCAAATCTATTCATGCCACTTTAAATGCTTTTAAGATACTCTTGTTGTTGCTATTTATGTGTGAAAGACATGAAGACACTTTTGAATGCACCTGAATTACGCTTTTTAATGAATTAGTGACTATGTGGGAGGCCACTAATCATACATCAGCCTTCCTGCATTTTTGGGTCTGCTGGGAACAGATGCATTCCATCTGAAACACATCATTAGTGTTCCATCTGCCCTTTGTTATTTTTTTGTTAATTTTTTAGTATTTTGTTAGTGTCTTTTTCACATTTTAACTTCTCAATGATCGCTTTATCAGATTAAAAGTAAAAAAAGAAATTAAGGAAAAAATCTTCTACAAAAATATGTGAAAGTTACGGGCTCCCTCTCATCCAAAATAGAGCAGAAAGGCCATGATTAATTATGCTGCATTTTAAATTGCATTCTTGCTAGAAAGATACCTGTGGATGATTTTGGTGGAGTCTAGATACAGGACAGTTTGGACCAGAATCTAAATAAACAGTGTTTACTCCCATGCTACGAGGAGTGCTTGTAGTGATAATAAGTGTAAGAAAGCATAACTTGTGAATGGTGGCAACGCACATTAACTAAAGTAGGGGAAGATTCCGAAGTGATATTTAAGGTGATTTATGATATGCACACTAGCAGCCCGAATGTCCCAGACTAGCCTGAGCTCATCAGTTTGGAAGCTAAGCAGGGTTGGCCATAGTTAGTACATGAGTGGGAGACTGTCAAGGAAGACCAGGGTTGCTATGCAGAGGAAGGCAATGGCAAACACCTCTGCTCATCTCTTGCCTTGAAAACCCCATGCAGGGTCTACTGAATGGCACTTAATTACATTATGATACATGTGTGATTTCAGCCACAAAGATCAATCTAGTGAAAAGCAATAGACTCAAGGAGAATGGTTTTTCTATGTGTTTTCTAGGGATGTGCACTCCCCAACAATCTGGGAAATCCAGATCTGAGATTCAGGGATCCCAAAAGATTCTCTGATCTGGCTCAGACAGTTTCCAAGCAAACTTCATCAAATTTGCATGGAACCTTCTCCTCACTGTCCTCTAATGACCTTCCTAGTTTCAGGGAGATTGGACCCCGAGGTCCAATTCAATGGGCCCCTGAAGAAGGTGCCCCCAGCCACTCTCCATTGTTCCCTATTGGGAAAACTATCTTGGTGCTATCCAGTAGGCTGTGGGTGGTATTTTCAAGCAAACTCTACCAAATTTATCTACTCCTGACACTCCTCTTAAGACCCCTCTGCCCCAAGTTTCAGGAAGATTGGACCCTGGGGTTCTATGAGAAAAAAGTCAAAGGAGCTGACTTCCACTGGAGAAACACACCGGAGTAAGGCTACCATGGCTAAGGCACGCTCCCAAATGCAAACTCCATACACATAAAGACCAAAAGAACTAAACTGAAGCCTCACCACTACACAAGTGCCCCTGAACAAGCTGCCCAAGCACCCTCTGTTGTTCTATATGTCTGGAAAGTTTCCAAGCTCGTTCTCAGGGACACACACCAGAGCAAGGCTGCCACAGTCAAGGCACTCTCCCAAATGTAAATTCATCCCAGAGAAAACCCAACAGAACCAAACTAAAACAAGGGAATGGACCCCCTCCGCTGAACCAAAATTAATCAAGGGTACCAATATCAAACTAGAGAATTATGTCAGAACAGAGAATTCCACTCAAACCAAAATGAAGCAAGGGGACAGTCTTGTAATTTAGCCCATGCTCACAGAAGCCAGGCAGACAAGGAAAGCTCCTATATGAATTGGCAACTCACTACCCCCTCCCTGCCTCACTCTTGCCCCACCTCTACCTCACTTACCCCTCACTTACCCTCTCTCTCTCCAAAAAAGGCAGGAGATGGTGTTTCTTTGCAAGGGAAACAGCCAGGCTGTGTTTCCCAAATTAACATGGATTTATTCAGAGGTCTCAATCCAGTTACTCAAATTGGATCCTTCCTGGATTCTCTAATGTGATCCAGGAAAGCTTGATTTTTCCAAATCCTCAAAAATCCAGCTTTTTCCCCAAATCCCAGACCTGGATTGCCCACCTTGAGTGTTTTCTGCTCTTAATACTACATAGGAGAAAATTCTCCTACATGGTTCCTATTCTCCTCATGTCTGCTTCGAGGACCTTTATGTGTACTACTGCCTTTGGAAGTCTACCATGTCATCTTCCTAGCTTGGGATGGTGAAAGAAATTCATTTACCAGCTTTCTCCTCCTACTGGTCATTTCTTTGGTAGTGAAATGGGAAGGATATGGAAACATAGTTGTGCTTGTAGAGTTTGAGATTGGGATCATTTTTTTTTTAATTCACATGCTGTTCAGATGGGTTTTTAAAATTTTGAAATCTTACTAATCTTGCGGAACCAACCTGAAAGAAAATTTTGCTTTGTATTGCATGTTCCGTGACTAAATATAAAAATTATTCCAAGATTCTTGATCATTATATCATTACTGGCTTTTTTTGCATGATAACCTAGAGCTTTCAGTAGTATTGTTTCAGTGGTTCTTTCACATTATTGTGATGGGATTTAAAATAATTTGTTTGTTAACAAAGTTCATTTTTAAAAGTTTTATTTATGTTGCCCTATAGATTATATATATAATTTTTAAAACTTTTATAAGATTTTTGTTCTTTGTAACAAACTACAGAGATCAACAAGAATTAGGATATCAACACAGACAGTACACAATACATTGTAAAATAATTTAAAATCACTGGGGGGGATAGGTAAGGTAGCAGGAAAAAATGAATATGTGAAATAAATCTTTCCCCCTCCCTTTCCAGCAGAAATAAGTACAGTGCTCAAAGAAGCCCTTTTCTTTCATGCATATTTGCAGACAAGCACGCTGTGAGGCCACGAAGCTGATGGCCCATCAAATGAGTGAGGGGAAAAGAAGACTCCATTTCTGTGTGGTTTGTACAGTGCTGTACTTGGGAAGGGATATATCATGCCCATGGTTCTTAGACATAATCTAGTTAAAATGAGAGGTGGTAAAGTGCAATGGCTAACAGTTTGATGTATAATTTATTACAATTATTCAAAACATTTGTATGCCACCTTACCACCCAGTGTAAGTTCTCCAAGGCATTGAACAATCAAAATGTTAAAACTGCATATACATACATGCATGCATGCATGCATACATACGTGTGTGTAAATGTGTAAATATTTAAGCAATTAAACTACTATAGATAAAAATAGAGAGGAGGGCCAATGAGAGTTACTGTGGGAACACCAACAAAATAAGGAATTCATAGTTTTTTAAAGAGGTGACAGTATAGTTAACAATCCAAAAAGTAGGAAATCAGAATATCTCTGTGCCCAGATGTTCACTTGCAGACTTGATCTTGGCAACTTTTTATTTTACCCAATTATGAACATTTTCAAGATAACTAAAGTAGAAGTTGAGCAAATATGTTAAAAAGTGCAGTTCACGTAAATATTGCCATTACTTTCTCGATCAGTAATATTGCGCTTATGTTCCTGCAACAGTAATTTAGTAACAGATTGAGATCCTTTAAATACTTTAATTAGTTGGACCCAATAATCTTAATGGGGTATTAAGAAAATCATAGTCTGGGAATGAAATTGGATTTTGAGAAGTACTTTCATTGCCATTCAGAATAGTTGTATCTGCTGTTTTTTTTTGTGTGCTTGCTACATCTAGGATACTCTAATCTGGTGTATAACTAAGAAACCTAATGTGAATAAAACACACGTGTAAAGATTATTTTTTTATTTTAAAAATTACTATTAATAGTTCCTTGGTTTGAAGGTGAATACATACATAGTACATTTTCTGTAACATAAGACCATTCGTGACTATTTTACCAGTTATATGTTTACAAAGAAGTTCTTTTAGAAAGAAATGCTTCACATTAGTGGTTAACAGCATTTGAAAGATGCTTTAGCATAACATTTAATTTTTAATACCTTTTTTCTTACAATATTACAAATATACGTAGACAGATTTCTGGGTCATAGTTGATCTTATTTGATGATAGGCCAGATATAGATATTTTAAATAAATACACATACATAAAAATAAAGTGTACAAGACAAGGAGCATCCAGAATGCCAGTAAAAGACATATGCATTTCTCATTGACAACAATGACAACAAAAGGTTGCCAGGCTTAATTGTCACGCTTAATTCAGTTTCAACAGAGTCATAGCAGCAGCGGAACTGATATTCATCAGTGCTGTATGCTCACTTTATTGCTGCAGTTTTCTTCAAGAGGGCAAGGTGTCTGGCAGCTTCAACATTGTGACTGTCCTCTCTTTCTTAAAATCACTGCTGATTTCAATGCTCTGATCAACTAATTTATCCTGGAATATGTGTATGGAAAAGTTAGTTGTCTCACCACTCCAGTAGCACCTTGACACCATTGAATTATTGGACCTTTATGCTAGGCTTAGCAACCTTCAGATGTGGCCTAGAGTGTTATCAGAATTACATCTGATCTACAGACAAGAGAAATCTACCCTTTGGAGGGCAGACTTGTCTGGTAACACCCTCCCTTCCCTCCCTAAACTCTGCCCTCCCCAGGCACTACCCCAAGTCTCCAGGAATTTTCCAATCCAGAGATGGCAAACCTATATACAGCTATGGTTGGCAACTAATTCTACCAGTCAGCTGTTTTGTCAAGGCTGCTGAGAAGAAGGCCTGATTTATTCCCCATAGCCTACTCAAGAAACATACTATCCATTCATTGCTCCATCAATTTCTCAAAGCACTACCTTTACAATTTGTCTCTCTTTTAGAGAAAACTTGTTGAAAAGAGAGACTCTTTAATATATGGAATTCACTGCCACATGTTGTGGCAACTGCTAGAGGGTATTAGGGACTTTAAAAATTATTAGAGAAATGTGTGGATGAGAGGTCTATTCACAGTTATTTTAGTGTAAGAGTTAATTGGATACTCCACGTATAGGAGCAGTATACCACCTAAGCCCAGACCAAGACAACCCAGGCTAGCCTGATCTTATCTCTCGGAAGCTAAGTAGGTGGGCCCTCCAGGGTTGCTTCGCAGAGGCAAGCCATGGCAAACCACCTCTGCACATCTCTTGCCTTAAAAACCTTGCAGGGATGCTATTTATTTTATTTTGTTTGCACTATTTATAGCCAGCCTTTCTCACTGAGATTCAAGGCACATTTCATAGTGTAAGTCAATATAATCAATAGAATGGGGCATTCAATAAACAATACAATAGGGAATGGGTTGCAGAAATTTGAAAACAACCAGAAGTTGGATACAGTGCTGAAAGTGTTAAGAAACGAAAACGTAATTTCCTTAATATTTATACCAGGGTAACAATGCGGGGCAGACTTGATCGAGGTGGGGGAGAATACGGCTTGAGTTTCAGGAGCTGGAAGCAGACAATAGAGGGCAGCTGTCTCCTTGATGCAGCAAAAACTGCAAACAACCAAACTGGCCTGTGCAAAATCCAAAAGCACAAAGAATTTGCCAGCTTTTGAGCTCACCAGACCAGATGCAATTTTTTAAATAAAAAAATGACTTTCAAGATACAGTTCCCCAGTCAGGACAAATTAATTTTTGTCATGCCTGCCACATGCTCTTTCCTGCTCCCGTACTACTCCCCCTAAAACCCATTCAATAATCATCATCCCTTACTTGCTTTAAAAAAAAAAGATGATTATGCATATAACAGACACACACAAATGGTACATGACTTGGCAGGCATAGTGAAAAGGGGGGGGGGCGCTCTCAAAAACCCTGTTCAGTTCTACTCCATCCAGAAAGCTTTCCAACTTGGGCTGAGTAAATTTAAAGAACACAACATGACAGGGAGGGGGAAAGAAAATCAAATACTGTAGGGGCTGAATGGTGAGAGGGCCAGGCCGGGCAATTAGTGCCGATTGCGTGAGCCAGCCAAGGCTAGAGCGTGCCATGTAGCTGGCTGCTTGCTCTCCCATTCAGACGAAGGACCTTTTTCTCCCTTTCTGCAGCGCCCAGAGGCCCTTCACTGCCTCGCCTGATGCCGCCACTTCTCCTTGGAAATCACCTGACCTAGCAGGAGAGCTTCACTCAAGCAGCAGCCTCCTAGAAGAATGGCCATTTCGGGGCCTTGGTGCCAGGAGAGCTAGAGCAGGGCTGGGCGGGTGACACTTGCCTCACCTCAGCAGGGGCAGTGGCGGTGCCTGGATGGGCTGCTAGGGGCGTCATGGGCGCCAAGTCTGCCCTGGTTATCGGATTGGCGGAAGGGGCAGGCTGGGCAATGAATGCTGAGCGCGCAAGCCAGCTGAGGCCAGGGTGCACCATTTAGCCAGGCACCTGCTCATGCTCGCCCGCCCAGTGCCTCCTCCAGCTCCTGGTGCCGCAGCAGAAAGGCCATTCATCCAACCAACCGCCCAGCATGCTGCCCATGCTTCTGCCGCCCAAGGAGAGCAACCTCTTCAGGTGGATTCTGGCAAGGAGCCACCCCGCAGCCAGGCTCAAGGGAGGGTCCCTGGGGTGGCCGAGCTGTGGTCTGCCTGGCCTCAGCACTGCCACTGCCTGTCCCCTCTCTGCTCTGCCCCATCCTGCCTGGTCCCTCCCACACATGGTGCTTGCCAGGGACAAAGCTCACCCACTCATGCGAAGGACCTTCCCTGCCTCCCGGCCTGGCACCCATCGCTTGCGCGGTAGAAGGGGCTTCTCTTGGGCTGATGCCCTCTCAAAGGACTCACAGTTCTCCCCCGTTCTCTGCACCAGGGCCGGGGCTGTGCCAGGCCCGGTGGGTCTGTCAAAGGGCAGGAAATGGGAAAGGCGGGGCCCAGAGCATCCCTCCATGTGCTTCAGCTTAGAAGCTGTGCGCTAAGGAGTAGAAATTCGTGTGCGATTGCACACCAGTGCACATTAGCAGAAACGGTGCTGGTAACATAGGTAGATCTTTTATGGTCAGGAGCAATATAAAGAATGGAACCCGTAATTATGTAACTAGGGGAGGCATTGATATTATGAGCTGATGAAGAATGAGTTTGCATATTGGTGGAGATGGGATAGAAGGTTTTGGATTAGTGACATGGTTGGTAGATACCAGTGCTCTTATTTATATCCTGTATTTTATCTGTGTGTACGTTTTTTCTTTTGTATATGTTACTATCTGTTAATAATTTTTTTAAAAAATTCTCCATCTTCTCCTATTCCCCTTTCCACTGGCTGGAAGCTCTGCTTCAGACAACCACAAACAACACTGTAGATGTGAAACTATAGCATTTTAATTGTCATCAATGTCCTAATTCTGGTAAGCTGGATATAATAATAATTTTATGTTAGTCTCTTGCAGCAAAATTAGATCCAAGTCCAGTGGATCTTAAAAGACCAACAAAATTAATTCCAGTATAAAGAGGTAAAGGTGCAAGCACCGAGTCATTACTGACCCATGGGGGATGTCACATTATGACATTTTCTTGGCAGACTTTTTACGGAGTGGTTTGCCATTGCCTTCCCCAGTCATCTACACTTTACCCCCAGGAAACTGGGTACTCATTTTACCAACCCCAGAAGGAGAGCTGAGTCAACCTTGAGCAAGATCAACAAAATTAACTCCAGTATAAGCGTTCGTAAATCAGACACAGCTCATCAAAGACCTTTGATCATGTGAGCTCTGATTCATAAAAGCTTACGCTGGAATACATTTTGTTAGTCTTAAAGATGCCACTCACTAGACTTCTGTAATTTTCCTGGAAGTAGCAAGAATACCATGAAGGTATTCTTGCTACTTAGGTATTTCCAGAAGTGGGTGGAATGGAAGAATTAAGGCAAGATCAAGAATTGCATTCCTATATGTGCAATCTTAAAGAGAGTTGCACTGTTCTATGCTGTTTGAGTTTTATGGGTTTAGGACAGAGTGACTATTTCGAATTGCACTGTACGTTACGAAGCTGAAATTGGTTCCCAGTTACATATTCACAATTCGTAGTTCCTTATTCACAAAGCCAAACACAAATATTAGGGGAAATTGAAAATTTCTGACCTGCCTCTGAGAACTTTGTATTGGGACAAAACAAATAAGAGGTCTTAGCTCCAGAACCAGGGTTTGGATCAGCACCAGCACGTGTCTTATTAATAATAACATTTGATTTATATACCGCCCTTCAGGATAACACCCACTCAGAGCAGTTTACTGTAGGGGACAGTCTCTGGAGTTCAGGGCTGTGTGATTTGGGGTGATCCAAAGATTGTTTTGGGGTGCAGAGGGTGTTTATCTTTCCCAGTTCCTTATTCACAGCTATTTCCAATACAAGGTTCTGGGAGGTAGGCCGAATAGGAGGTCTTAGCTCCAGAATCAGTGACTGGATCAGCACCATTACAAGTCCTCTTTTAGGAGACAGTCTCTGTTGTTCAGTGCTGTGAGATTTGGAGTCATCCAAAGTTTTTTTTCCACTGCAGCTGCCCCTCTTTCTGCTTATTGACCCTACTTTTAAGCTGTTAACTCAAGAACTGGGCTTTGTGGGATGACCCAGTATAGGTCCACTTAGAGGGCAGAGTCTGCTGAATATGGAGGTGTATGATATGTGCCCCTACAAACTTTATTTTCAGTTTCCCCTAATATTTGTGTTTGGCTTTCCAAATAAGGAATACGAACTGCGAACAAGGTCCTGGGAACTGGGATGTTTCACCTTCCATGTGCCAGTCTCAATCTCTTTTTCTAATCCCTAGTGCTTGAAACGTTTGCCTATGGAAAGGAGCAGAATATATAGACATGTGGTTGTTGCTAGGTAACGTCCTGCACATTCACTTGTTCATGTTCTGATCTTGGCATACTCTCAAAAGAGGCTTCTTGACTGTGTCTTCTATAGGCCAGATATACTTGAGGGCCCCAGAGACTATTTTCTTGATGCCTGTTGCTTTTTCTGTGGAACCCTGTTCTGACATATAACAGAGCCCCAGCCTGAATATCTTCAGAAGATGGCTGGTGACAAACAATAGTGTAAATTAATGTTTATTTCTGAAACCCCATTATTTTGTTTGTTTGTCTCATACCTTTCATTTCTGAAACTGAAAGTCAAATTCTTACAACTACGATACAAATATACAAATGTAGGTAGAGAGATCAAAAAATATGACAAATGTCTCACAAGTTCATCCTTAAATTGCTAAATACAATTTTTCACAGAGTGTTTTGGGAAGCCTAAATACAGGGCTCATTTCGAGGGGGAACACACAGGAACGCAGTTCCAGCAGTTCCCCAAAGAGGTCACATGTCAGGCCCTGCCCACCTGACTCAGCCATTTTGGGCCTGTTTCAGCCTGGATTGGGGCCGAAATGGCCCGGATCAGGCCTCTGACAGGTGGTGGATCACTCTCCCGCTCATCAGTGGCCCGATCCTGACCACTTTGGGCCCCTTTTCAGCCATTTTCAGCCCCTTTTTGCCATTTTGGGCCCAATTTCGGCCCTGAATTGCCAGGATTGGGTCCAAAATAGCCAGAATAGGTGATGTCAGGGGGTGTGGCATATGCAAATCAGTTCTACTAATGACACACTTCCAGTGGTGGCAAGAGGTGTGGCATATGCTAATGAGTTCCTCCAGCTTTTTCTACGAAATGACACCTGCCTAAATATAAAATACTACTTTTACTTCATTTGAAATGAACCCAGATATTTTGTCGCTGAAGGCAAAACTTCATGTTCCGTGCAGCAATGTACAACAAACGTTCAATGGCAGCTTTCGTTAAGAGCCAAAACAGCTTTGGGGAATGTGATTTGAACCAGAAAGGTGGTGGGTTAAAGGATTCCTGCCCCTTTCCCACTGTAATTCCTTTCCTTCACAGATGCTTTTCCAGTTGAAATATTGGAAAGTTCCATATATATTATTCTGAGGTACATCTGGCACCTGGTATGGGGGAGGGGGGAAGTAGTCAAGGATGATTTTTCTTAGCTGCTCCCCTTTCTTTAAGACAGTGGATCTGGCAACTGTTTTATTTGCTCTTGACTGTACCTCTTGACTGAAGTAAAGTAAATCACTTGATATGGGTCTGCCTTTGAAGCCTGTTGAGAAGTTTCAGATGAACCTGAATGCAGCAGTATTGCATTTGATCATGTAACACCTACTTTATGTAAATTTCTGACATATAACATGTTCCTAGGCTAAATTCTGATACTGGTTTTGACCTTTAAAGCTCTATATGGGTCTGAATCTGTACGACCTTATGGAGTACAATCTATTACTCCCCCTGCCTCATGTGTTAAAATCTTGTATCCAGATGCTACTTCAAGTACCCCACCATCTGAGATGAGGCTGTCTTCTGCTAGTACTGTTTAATTAGTGGTACTATTATTGTGAGACTTCCGCCCGAGGGGAATGTGCCAGGCCTGCACCACTGAGTTCTTTAGAAGATCAGTAAAAACACACAGTACAGTCCTGTGGAGTTGCTTCAGTCTAAGTCAGTTGAGTTCAATATAGATTGGAATAACTCTGCATAGGATTGCACTGTTATTTTGCTGACCTTCCTATAATATGAGGCTGTTTTTGTAAATGAAATAGAACACTGATTCTGTATCGCTGTTTTGTAATTTATTTTTTAAAACAATTGTTCTGTGATATTGAACAATGTTTTATTGTGAGTGATTTTGAAGGACTTGTGGTGAAAAAAAAGCTTATAAATTTAAATATAAATAATAAAAGCAGCAGGTGGGGGAAAGATTGCACCTTCTCTGTTCACAATGCTATCTGCTCCAAATTGGTTCCTCCTTGAAGGGGCTGCTGAGGTTTTCCATGCATTTGTATGTAATACTCCATTCTGCCTGAAACCTGACCTGAATTTTATGTCTGTTAAGTAAGTATGAACTCTTAAAAACAATTCCTGTAATTAAAGTAAACAAGTAGGTTACCCTGGAGTGGCTACAAAGCTTCTCTTTCACACTAGGATATAAATTTTGGCCATTTGCTGCATAGTCAGCTGTCCAACTTGTATGTCTTGAACCTGGTTGATTCCTGTATTTCCAAGCAATAGGGCAGTGTCTGGAAACCCCAAGATTTTCATTAATACAGGTTTGACTATAATACAGTAGCACAGTGGACTAGATTTTTAGATTCTGCAGTTACAAAATTTCTGTCCCTTATAAAACTGACTTTTCAATATATTTGTTATGGAAAATCCCCCTGGTGAGTTATACAGACTTTACATTTCAGAAAAATTGGATTTAAAATGGCTAGATTAGAGAATTTTAAATATTGTGGCTGCAGCAGATAGGATCGTCCCAGTAAAAGACCTTAAAGTTAATGGCTTGGATCCTGCCTAAAATTTCTGCAGCTGCAAAGGTATAATGTTTGCCTATTCCCTCCTCCAACAGGAAACCTCCGATTCTCCCTATGCTATTCCAGGGGTTCTCACTTCTCCGAGGCAGCCACATTGGTTGGTGGAAGGATCCAAGCCATTATTTTGGAAATTTACAATGATTTCAACTATGCCACTGGCATATTTCTGTTTGTTTTGGTGAAAATTCACCCTATGCTATTAAGAGTTCTGTATATGAAGAAAAGCAACCAAAAAATACCTTAACTCTATAAATTGCAAAGTTGACATCTTAGTCAGTGGTGAGTATTCATTTATTTGCTTCATTTATACCCCACCTCTCTCCCCAGTGAGGACGCAAAGCAGCTTACGTCAGTCTCCATCTCCTTCATTTTATCCTCTCCAGGGCTTTTTTTCTGGGAAAAGAGTTGGTGGAACTCAGTGGGTTGCCCGTGGAGAAAATGGTCACATGGCTGGTGGCCCCACTCCCTGGTATCCAGACAGAGGGGAGTTTAGATTGCTGTCTGTCTGGAGAGCAGGGAGCAGGTCCACCAGTCATGACCATTTTCAAGAGGTGCCGGAACTCCGTTCCACCGCGTTCCAGCTGAAAAAATTCCCTGATCCTCACAACAACCCTGTGAGATAGGTTAGGCTGAGAGAGTATGACTGGTCCTAGGTCACCCAGTAAGCTTCCATGATAGAGTAGGGATTCAAACCCTGGTCTCCCAGATCCTAGTCTGAAACTCTAACCACTGCACTACACTTACACACTTGAAGGGATGGTGGTGAACTGGCAGCTACATGAGAGAACTTGCATGCAGCTTAAAATAGCAAAGTGGGTCTGCCTTTGTATTTCAGTTTCCACCTGTATTATCAGAGCATGCTGGGAAATCAGGAAGAGGGGGAAGCAGCATGCAGATGACAGTATTTTATCTTGGGTCACTGCGGACCAGGCAACTTTAATGACATGCATCTCCTGAGCAAAATGGCATGCATCACCTGAGCAAAAAGTCAGGCAGGATTCCTTGTATGAAACAGTATACAGATGTAGATTCTGCAAACAAATAGTCATCTGGAGTTCCATACTCTCTGGCCAAGCTGAAATTCAACTAGTATACCACAGCTTTTGAAAACACTTTCCCCAAACTCTTATTTTTCCTCCTTTTGAGATCCTCCATGGAGGACAATATTTTCATTATTTTTTAAACTAGGTGAGTACATTAGTGTATGTAGGTGCACAAGCCAACTGCGTATGAGTGCTTAAATAAGCTATAATATCTGCCATTTACCCCAAGGGAAGTAAAATAAAATCTCTCATTGAGTGAATGGGAACCTTTTGATTTACTTCTGTGTTTGATTACCATGGATATTTATTTCCCTGAGCCATATCCTCTACATATCCCCTCAGTGGATCTTGCATTAATCAGCTTTCTTGGCTCTTTGTAGAAGCTGTCATTAGGAATATGCATTTATTATCTAACAATGCAAAAACAAGTGACAATGCAAGTGAAAAAGGCACCATTCCATTCATTTGAATAATGGAAACAAATGGAAATTATGATGAATGAATGGCCTTCATTGTGACTGGAGGTCATCAGAAGATGATAGGCTCCCTCCCTCCCTTTCTTCCTTAATAATAATAACAATAACGATGGTTGTTGGGGGTTTTCC
This sequence comes from Eublepharis macularius, assembly GCF_028583425.1. Lineage (NCBI taxonomy): Eukaryota > Metazoa > Chordata > Lepidosauria > Squamata > Eublepharidae > Eublepharis > Eublepharis macularius. The sequence continues at coordinate 65,427,035 of NC_072796.1, read as the reverse complement.
GGGCTGTATTGCCGTGGTCTTGGCATTGTAGTTCCTGACGTTTCGCCAGCAGCTGTGGCTGGCATCTTCAGAGGTGTAGCACCAAAAGACAGAGATCTCTCAGTGTCACAGTGTGGAAAAGATGTAGGTCATTTGTATCTACTCAGGAGGGGTGGGGTTGAGCTGAGTCATTCTGTAAGAGTTTCCCAGGGTGTGGAATGCTAATGGCGGGAGGCTTCACTGTCTCCTGAGGAGGTTCTTTTGCATATGGATTGGTGCTTGATGTGCTAATCTTCTCTGCAGGGCTATTGTCGGGTGTGGAGTGTTTTGTTGGCCTGGTGTTTTTCAGAACCGGAGCCCAATCACCACCCCCGACAGAAAAGAGGCATAATGAAAACATTAGTGGATCGTGCAAGACGGATATGTGAGCCGCGCTTTCTCAATGAGGAAATTAATCATCTAAACCACGCACTTCAGGCAAATGGCTACTCCAGAAATGAAATCCGAAGAGCAATCAAACCCAGGATGAACCAAACAACCAAGGAAAAACAGTCACCTACAGGAAAAGTGTTTTTGCCATATATCAAAGGAATTACTGATCAGATGGGAAAGCTTATGGAAAAGCATAACCTTCAAGCAGTATTCAGACCCACCCGAAAAATACAACAGATGCTACGATCAGCAAAAGACAGCAGAGATCCCCTCACCTCTGCAGGAGTATACCGTATACCCTGCAGCTGTGGACAAGTTTACATCGGGACCACAAAGCGTAGCATCCAGACAAGAATAAAAGAACATGAAAGACACTGCAGACTTGGACAGCCTGAAAAATCAGCTGTGGCTGAACATAGCCTAACTCAAACAGGGCACAGTATCTTATTCCAGGACACCAAAATACTGGACAACACTTCCAACTACTTTGTCAGACTGCACAGGGAAGCCATTGAAATTCACAAGCATAAGCAAAACTTCAACAGGAAAGAAGAAACCTTAAGAATGAACAGAGCATGGGCTCCGGTTCTGAAAAACACCAGGCCAACAAAACACTCCACACCCGACAATAGCCCTGCAGAGAAGATTAGCACATCAAGCACCAATCCATATGCAAAAGAACCTCCTCAGGAGACAGTGAAGCCTCCCGCCATTAGCATTCCACACCCTGGGAAACTCTTACAGAATGACTCAGCTCAACCCCACCCCTCCTGAGTAGATACAAATGACCTACATCTTTTCCACACTGTGACACTGAGAGATCTCTGTCTTTTGGTGCTACACCTCTGAAGATGCCAGCCACAGCTGCTGGCGAAACGTCAGGAACTACAATGCCAAGACCACGGCAATACAGCCCGGAAAACCCCCAACAACCATCGTTCTCCGGCCGTGAAAGCCTTCGACAATACATCAATAACAATAACATTTGATTTATATACCGCCCTTCAGGGTGACATAACACCCACTCAGAGCGGTTTACAAAGTATGTTATTATTATCCCTACAACAAAACACCCTGTGAGGTGGGTGGGACTGAGAGAGCTCCTAGAAGCTGTAACTGACCCAAGGTCGCCCAGCTGGCTTCAAGTGGAAGAGTGAGGAAACAAACCCAGTTCTCCAGATTAGAGTCCTGCGCTCTTAACCATTACACCAAAGGGCTCTCCCTTCTTTCCCCCAAGACTTACTGTTATATGGGAGGTGTTGCAATACCAGCTTGTGGTGGTAGACAGATGGCTAATTAGAAGATGGGGGGGGGGGAAATCATCTGTCACCCTTCCTCCTTTGGTGCCTTGGGAAGTGTAGCCTTAAAACAAAGAGGCAGCCACCTTCCCAAAGCATTTGGAAAGCATTTTGGACACTTGTCAAAATAGAACCTGAAGTGCTAGAGATGGGAGGAAGTGATTGTTTTTCCTATCATGGCTGGCTGCTAGGTGTCTCATTAGGATTGCAAACCTTCAAGCAGGACCTAAAATTACACCTCTGTTCTCCAGAGATCAGATCCGGTGGAGGAAATGACAACTAGGAGGCTGTCTATCCCCACGGAGCTACCCTCCCCCAAACCCTAGTACCACCTCAAAATTTCTAGGAATTTCCTAAGCCACAATTAGCAACCCTCTATTTCATATAAATCCATCAACCACAGCATAGTATATATAGTGGAGGAGGGCTTTGTGCTCAGCTAGATGGCTACAGACCCTATACTATGGTGTCCTTCTCTTCAGTGTTGCCCAATCTGCACATGAAAAGAACTGGTGTTGGCAGACCAAAAGACACTGTGGGATAGGGTCTAAAGCAAACACAGTATGCTACACTGTAGAATGTCTTTGTTGATTACATGATAACAGAAGTTAAGAAAATATCAGATTACAGTTTTAATGTTGATTATGCATGGGAGATTTTTTATCAGCCTTTCATAAATGAAAGCTTTTTTAATATTCAACCAAGATTATAGATTGCAGGAAAGAACTCGTATCATGGTTGTGACCTGTTTTCTGCCAGTGGTCTTTCACTGTGCTATAATGATAGATCAAGATGGGTATCTGAAGAAGTGAGCTATGGCTCATGAAAGCTCATATCCTAGCACAAATTTTGTTAGTCTTATAGGTGCTACTGGACTCTTGTGCTATAATGCTTTCGCTATAGTAGTACCAAATTCTCTAAGAAATATCTGTAAGATTACGCCACATACCAGCCTGACCACTTGGGCCATAAATTGTTTTGGAAAAGCAGGGGTCACTTTGTAGAAGAAGAGCTGGAGGAACTCATAGCATAACTCATTAGTATAACTCATTAGCATCTGCCACACCCCTTTCCATCACCGGAAGTGTGTCATTAGCATAACTGATTTGCATATGCCACACACCCTGACATCACCTATCCTGGCTGTTTTGGACCCAGTCCTGGCCATTCAGGGCCGAAATTGGACCCAAAATGGCAAAAAGGGGCTGAAAATGGCCGAAAAGGGGTCCAAAATGGTCAGGATCAGGCCGCTGCTGAGTGGGAGAGTGATCCACCACCCGTTAGAGGCCCGATCCGGGCCATTTCAGCCCCAACCCAGGCTGAAACGCCCCCCAAATGGCTGAGGAACTGCATTCCTGTGCGTTCCCCCTTGAAATGAGCCCTGTGGAAAAGGTTTTCCTTTTAGAGGGAGGGTAAAAATATTTTATGTCCTTGTACTAGCATTTTAAAATTTGTTTAATGTTGGTTTAATGAATCTCTTCATTGTCAGTGATTTTTGGTTTGTTTTTTTCTGTGTATGAAAGATCTAGGTTACTATAAACAGAAATAATATGACCTGGAATTGGGAACAGGCTGTATCAGCTTTAAACTAAAAAGCTTAAAGAAAAAGTTAAAGAAAAAGTATAAATTCTTATAGAATGTGGCTACTTTTTCTTTGTGGTCTGTGATAACCTTTTTTGGAATTTAAGGGATGAAACAATATTGAGAAAACTGTTTACAGAGAGTTTTGTATTCTATTCATCACTCAGTCATGGAAAATACAGTACATATGTATAGTTGTACCTTGATCCTTTTTTTATTTTTGAAGTGTTTTCATGGAGAGTAACCTCAACCAAAAGTAATAAGGAACTTGTGCTCTCTAGTGAGTTAAAATCGGGTCTTTGAGGGGCGGGGGCTGCATCAAGATTCCAAAATTTTTGCAAGGTTCCACAGGATGCGGTCATATCCCCCATGTTATTTAACCTCTATGTAAAGCTTTTATGAGAACTCATTCATAGATAGGGAACTGGGTGTCATCAATATGTGGGAAACACTCAGTTGTATATCTAGCTATCCAAATCCCCTGGTGATGCCGTAAACATTCTGACCTGATGACTGATAGCTATGGTCAAATGGCTGTAAGTGAGCAACTTGAAACTGAACCCAGACAAAACGAAAGTAATGCTGATTGAGAAGGCAGAGATTTTGAAGGATATTGTTCTCTCCACTTTTAATGTGATTCAGTTGACACTTGGAGACTCCGTTAAGAGCCTAGAGGTTATACTGGATCCAGCATTGCAGCTGGAGAAGCAAGTTATTGCAGCTGCAAAAGAAATCTTCTTCCAACTAGCCTGGAAGAGGACCCCTTACCTTGACATGACCAATTTGGCCACCTGGATTCATGCCATGGTAACATCAGGACTAGACTACTCTAATGTTGTTTACATAGATTTCCTCTCAAAGTCAAATCAGAGACTTCATTTTTTGCAGAATGCTGCAGCTTATTACACTCATTTGGCAGTCACTTCGTTGGCTTCCCATCAGTTACCAGGCTCAATTCAAGTTACTGACAATCACGTACAAAACACTTTGCTACCTTGGTTCCTCATATCTGCTGGACCACCTCTGTACCTATGTTTTGCCATGGCAGTTTTGCTCATATGGTAGATACCATCTTGTGACTGGGCTGCACACATCTGCAGCTGTGTCTGCACACATACATTTTCTGTTGTGGTCCCCACCTTGTGGAATGGCCTGCCTGATGAGGTTAGGAGGGCTCCCACTCTCCTGGCTTTTTGCAAACTATGCAAAACTGAATTATTCAGGAGGGTTTGTTGCTTGAGGGCTGTACTGTAAGGAAATTGTTCAAAAGAGATGGATTGGCAACGAGATAGGGACTGTAGGTTCTACTACTATTTTTTTGTTGTTGCTATAAGTATGTTCCTGCTGGGTGGTTTTGTGTTTAATTATTTATGCTTTGTTTCAGCATTGTTTTAGTTCTACATAGGATAGCTGCTTGTTTTCAAATGTCTATAAATTTTGCATTTTCATACTTTATTGAATGTCCCCGCTGTTGATCATATTAACTTACACTGTGTAACCCACCTTGAGTCTCAGTGAGACAGCAGACTATAGATAATGTAAATATAAATTAAAAAAAAAAACAGGCCCTAGTTTTTTTTTAAAAAAAAAACAGGCCCTAGAAAACCCAGGAACACTGGGCTTCCCACTGCTGTGGCTCCCTCCGGAGGGGCAGGCTCGCCTGGCCACCCCACAACAGCAGCACCCTCTGGAGGAACAGGCAGGCTCACCTGGCTGTCCCACCATGACAGCTCCCTCTGGAGGCCGCATTGGCCACAATGCTCCTGTGCAGGCGCACCAAGATAAAAAGTGTGTTGTTGGCAATATGGTTTGACTTTTATATAGAAAGATAAATTTACTTATATCCCATATTCCTCCCCGGTGGAGACCCAGAATGACTTATATTATTCTCCTCCCCTCCATTTTATCCTAACATCGACCCAGTAAAGTAGGTTAGTCTGAGAGAGAGTGACCCAGCTTCCATGGTAGAGTGGGAATCTAAACCTGAGTCTCCCAGATCGTAGTCTCATGGCCTAACTATTATACCACACTGACAATGAAAATCAAGATCTGGCTGCAGTTCTCTTCACCAACCAACCATACTCCCAATAGAGTTCCTACCCCACAAGCCTAATGCATAAATGAGTTTCTTTGAATTCAAGGAAAAAGAATTCTGTAATATTCTGTACCATTTTCCTGACACTGCAGAGATATGTGTATATAGAAAAACATTAAACATCAAATATAATTGCTGTTATTTTTGGATCCATTTGTGTGTTTAAAACATGGCTTTTTCCTGAATGCAGAAAAGTGGGTTGCGCAAATGCAGAAGAAATTTTATTTCACTTAGGGATACAGCCTTATAATGGTGGCAACGCTCTTAAGAAATGGTTGCCTTACAGATCCCCTAATGAAGCATATAAAACACATAAGGATCTTTGAATGAAATAAAATTTCTTTCCCCACTGCACGATTGTTTTTTATTCTCTGTTTCTCTTTTCTAAAGCCACTTCCTAAGCTAAAGGAAACTGTCCTTAAATTAATTACAGTCTTAGTTTCCAAATACCACATGTTTATTTGTGCTCCCTTCACAAAGTTTGTTCTCTCCCAGAGGAGCAGGATGTCCTGGAGTGGTTAGCTTTTTCTCATCCAATTTTGGAGGCAGGGTCAAAAAAACAATCTTCTCTGATCTATTGGTTGGGAGGAGTAGCCCCCAGTTCTTACCCAGCCTCCATATGAGAGACCAGGTCTGTTAGCAGCTACTTGACCACCAGTAGTCTTTATAATATGGGCACAGTTTTTAGCTCTAGCATCTTTTCTTCCTCTGTGCCCCTTCCTAGCTAATATTATGGTTCATCCCTCCTTCATCATGTGTACTTGGGCTTATAGGATGGCATATCTCATGCCTAGAAGGCCCTGGCCAGCCCTGAGGGAGTGCATAGGGAATGGTCATGCAGTACTTAGAAGGCAAGATAGATGAGAAACTTTCCTCCTTGGCTGGCCCTGGGAGCCCATGCAGCATACATAGCAGCTTGCCATCCCTCACCAGTATGGCAAGATTTTCCCTGTCTATCTTCGGCAGCAGCACATGGTTGCCAAGTGCAAAGCAACCCATGGAGCACCCACTGGTAATGCCCCTTCTGGCATTGGAGGGGCCAGAAGCCTTGTGATTCCCATAACTTCACCAGTAGCTGTGGAGGGAGCTGACAAAGGATCATCCCATAGAACATGTGAGAAAAGGCCCCACCACTGCAGAAAGGGCAGCCCATCCTCTTCCTTTGGATCCAGCCATCAGTCCTTCTCTAGGAGCCTCAGACATGGGAGCCGCACCCAGGAAGCAGGGAACCAGTGTACCAGCCTGGGATGGGGGCAACCCACAGAGGGCTTATTTACTGAACCTCATTGCATACTAAATGAGAGAGTAAGTTTGTGAACCAAGTTCATAGAGGCAGCAGCAAACTATAGATTACCGTTACAGCTGAACTAAACCACTGGCTCAGTGCAAACATAATGTGAAAACATGGTCAGTTAACCTATGATTAATCTGTAGAACTAGCATTCAGTTTACAATCACTCAAATCCTGGTTTGCCTCAATATATTTTGGTTTAATTTCCTTCTCTTGATTATGCCAGTATTAACAAGGATGTCTGCATTTAGACATCATGCAAAGCTGCAGATAAGACTATGGTTAATTAACTAGATTATGGTTTGATGAACCCTGACCATATTTGCTGGAGTAGGCTGCATTCAGATAATCATATGAACCATAGTTTAAGTAACTATTGTGATGTCTGAATTGAACAATAGTGTTCCTTTTGGATTTCTTGTAGTAGGCCTTGTACCAGTTAGAATCAGCCATTAAAATATTTAGTAGAAAACTAAGTAACCTAGAAGGGAAATGGTATTGGTACATTCTTACAATAGGATACTAAAAGCTTTGTTTTTTGAAAAACATTTATAAACATCTCCTTGTAGTGTTGGCAACACAAATATTAGAATTGTGCTGATTCAAAAATCATTGATTATGAATCTGATTATAAACGAAGGAACTAACTGGATTTTCTTGAATAAATATTGAAACCAGAAGAAATATAATTGAAAGCATAATATGTGTGTAGTGTAATATTTAAAGAGTGTAGAGTTTCATTTCAAATCTTTGTAGTCCTTCATATAAACAACCAGATTTCAAAATCATAGTTTTTCTTTGAGCTAACAGTGGCATTATGAAGCAGAAATGGTATTAATCAGTATGCTATTGCCCCTTTAAATCTGCTCTGAAATAGTTTTCATATCTTTCAAGTAATTTTCACAGTTTTCCAATACTTCTCCATATCTTTCCATTTCTGTGTGCAGGCTAAGAATGAGGTTCTGTGGTACAGGATTAAATCAGGAAAATAGAAGTCAAGTTTCTTTACAGGCAATTGTAACTTTTGCAGGGAGAATATACAAAGGAGCTTCTCCCCAGATAAATTCACTCAGTATATGTGAGTAGAATACATTATTTGGATTTGTCATTGTATTCCCTTCAAGATGTATGCCGTTCTTATTGGAATGATCAGTTTAATAGTACTGATTGTTTCTCTGAATAGTTACCAGTTTCTGTCTATGTAGATATAGTTTTATTTAAAAGTCCTATGTGGTATAAAATTCATAATCAGTGCTGCTTTGTTATGATTCTCTAAGCTGCAGTGTAAAATTACGTTCTTTGTTGCTAGCGTGCAAAGTTGTTGTGAAGTACTTTGCCCTTTTCTGTAGTAACTGCTTTGTATGAATGTACAGCTGTGTAGCTTTGCAAAGCTGTTACTGTTTATGCTTGTTGCTCTACAGTTTGTTGTTGCAAAGCAACTGTTCATGTCAACAACTTGTTCTAGGGATAACCCACCCTGGAGTATTGTGCTTGGCTTTCTTCCTCTTGTGCCCTTGGCTCCTTGCCACAGTAACATCTCTAGGTCTCTTCCACCTTAATCCCAGCATAACAGCTGGAGAGTATCATTCTCCTGCAAATGGTATTGCTGGGGAAACAGTACTAGCAGCTAATACATTTACATGGGCGTCTCAGAGAAGACCGTGCTATTGTGTTATTTAAGCAAGTTTGGGCATACTTAGTGCCTAGAGACTCTGTACACTGTCTGAAGGTTGCCAAAGTAGCAGTGAGATATAACAATAATGATTTTTAGTTGTGTGACATGGTCAATCAAGGGTAGATGAGCATGGTGCAGACCAGGGACTCGGAAACAATTGGAAACATTGGATCTAATAAGCTGATGATTCACAGAAAAAGTTTGTTGTTGCCCTCTGTTTTAAAGCAAAATGATGAGGCCGAACTGCTCTGAAATAAAGCTCATTCATATCAAAACAGTTCAAAGTGGGTTTTTTAAAATTTGCCATTTGTGAATATGCTGTTTTCTCAAATTTGAGAAGTGGTCATTTGACTGCACTGACCAGATTCAAATTTGTACTGAATATTGAGTTAGGGTATTAGTATACTGAAAGCCATTAAACAATATTGCTAACAATTAGCCAAAGTTGAGAAAAACTGGGGGAGTGTAAATATGCCTGTTCACATCTTTCTGGAAGGTTAGCTGTTTTAGGGGTGCTTCTGATGCAAGGATCCTTTGAATTCCTCAGTGGGACACTGTACCAAAAATTGAATTTTATCAGCTTTAACTGATAAATCCGCTGCTCTTCTTCCTAGAAACTTGCCATTGTGCATCATTTTTGCGCAGTTGTCAGTTGGTTCATGATACAGCAGCTGATGGGTTGGTTGTGTGGTGCACATAACAAAAATACTACACAATATCTACTGGACTGCTATTGGTTTTGTATCTAAAATCATAGTGCTAGTTTCTAGCTTTTGATTCCCAGGTCTCTGATAGCTGAAAAAGCACATGCTGCTGCCAAAAAACTTACTTTTTCAGGTTTTGTGGTATCTGGAATGAATGTTGATGCTTCTGTTCCATAGTAATGGCTCTCTCTGTAGTATTAGTATATTGAGTATGGAGGAACCTCTGTTTTTCACAAGGTGTTAGATGAATCACATCATTGGGCCTCCACTAATAGAAGGGGATTTCTGTAATTTTTGTTATTCAGTCTCTTAGTATTGTTATCTACTGATAGAATGGCATGTGTGAGATATTGAAATGTATGCACAGAATGAAAGCAACACATACCAATTTTTAAAAATTCTTTTTATAGAAAGAAATCCCTGCTGTTGTAAAAATGTGTACTAAAAAAGTCTAAGGGTAAAGATAGTTCCCTGTGCAAGCACCAAGTCATTACTGACCCATGGGGGGATGTCGCATCACAACGTTTTCTTGCCAGACTTTTTGTTATGGGGTGGTTTGCCATTGCCTTCCCCAGCAGCAGCGGCACCAGGGTTTTTGGCGCCCGCAGCCGCCCACGCACACATGCACCAGCCTGCGTGATGACGTCACATGTGATGTCATCATGGGTGCGCGTGCACCGCTGGCTCGATCGCTGCGGCTGGGACGGCGTGAGGGTGGCCTCCAAGCTCTCCCGCTCGGTTGCCCTGCGCCGCCGCAGAAGCCTGCCCACGGCTGCTGCGCCCGGCTGGGGGCATGTGCTGGCGGCGGCAGCGCAGAGCAAGAGGGCTAGGAGGCTGCAGCTCCGTGGTGCACGCTCCTGCCCCCTGCGCCTTCTCTGGAGCTCCCTCCGGCACCCCGCGCCCTGAGGCCACCACCTACCTGGCCTCAATGGGCGTGCCAGCCCTGTTCCCCAGTCATCTACACTTTACCCCGAGGAAACTGGGTACTCATTTTACCGACCTAGGAAGGATGGAAGGCTGAGTCAACCTTGAGCCAGCTACCTGAACCCAGCTTCCGCCAGGATCGAACTCAGGTTGTGAGCAGAGCTTGGGCTGCATTACTGCAGCTTACCACTCTGTGCCACAGGGCTCTAGTCTAATTTAATTTTTTTCAACAATTTAAGGTTACCATATGTACATGAAGCCTTTCTCCTGTTCTGCTTGCAGTATTTGCATGTTTTGCATATAAAAGGTCACAGTCATATGCCTTTCTTTATTGTGCCTGGAAGAAAGAAGTCTCATTTTAACATTTCATTAGACATGATAACAGATTTCCCCATAGAGGAGTTTGTTATTCAAAATAAGCTCTTCAGGGAAGGAAGTTCACATCAGTTGGTAACTGTTCCTGTGGATACCAAAGAACTTTGTACAGTACACAATGCATTGCACTACTTCTCGTTTAGAAACTTTTGCTGTAGCAGAAGTTTATGAAACTTGGTCAGAACTGAATCAACTATATCTGAAAAGTTTGAATACTGGCACAATTTTTATTGAATTTTATGAGCTTCTGATAGTAGAAGTGGCTGGAGATTCTTAATGTAGAAGAAAAATAAGAACACATGGTGTATGGGGGGATCCTTGGCATTTTCTCACAGCACAGTTTCCTTCATTTTGAAGGAAACTTTGATACATTTTTGTGACATTTGAGTTCTGCCCCTTAGTTATGACTGGATCCTGGAATCAAAAACTTGCTTCTGAATTCAGTAGTACATAACCAGTGACATGAATGCTTGCCCGTTAATCTGTAAATTTTAGCCAAGCATTCTGCCCTGTCATCAGTGTTCAGTAGAGCTATTCTTGCAAAATGTTGTTTGCTACAGAAGGCTGCTGTTTTTGCAGAAAGAGGCTCCTTCCCTCATGTCTGCTTTAACATTAAACCAAGGGAGCGCACAGGCTCAAGGAAGTCACAACCACACACAGTTTATACAGTGTAATTCCAATAATTAAATCTCATAAAGTCCCAAACTTACAGAACCTGTCCCATTGCGTCATTGTTCTTTCCATATTGGAGGCTAAAATTGCGGAAAAAGATATTGATAATGTAACGGCCTGAAGAAGGAAGTGGGTTGAAACGAGTGAAAGTGAAGGAGACCGGTTAAGCTCGTCGCCGTGGATATTGCCCTTGTCGTGGACACTGCTTTCAGTGAATTCAGTAGCCACAATTGGCTAATTGTGGCATTGCTGCTACCATCGATAATCCATGGACAGTTTGTTTGTAATTACAACCCGCGTTAGCGGTAGATATTGAACTTATCCCGCATCAATGAAAGTCATATTGAACCGGATTTCACACTGGATGTTGGTTCTGTATTCTATTGGTCTGTATTTGGGCGCTATGGTTCTGTAAGTTTGGGACTTTATGAGATTTAATTATTGGAATTACACTGTATAAACTGTGTGTGGTTGTGACTTCCTTGAGCCTGTGCGCTCCCTTGGTTTTGTGTATTCTAGGAAGTGGTTCCCTGTTGTTGGTTGGTTGCTTTAACATTAAACCATGTGGGAGGAAGAGTGTCATCTGCCATGAGTTTTAGTGTAATCTACAATCTTTGGACTATGCTATTTACGTTGATTTACTGTTTGGACTAGGAGCAGTCAGCACAATCCCATGTGACTGGAAGTTATTATGTACGCTGCATCAATGTGCCTGAATTCTAGGCTCTGTTTATATAAACCTTCAGTGTGCTAGTGGAGTGAACCTTTGGCTTATATGCACATACACCCCTGCCCCATTCTTCCTGGAGCTCAAAAGGTGTACAAAAGTGTAGCCAAATAATTGAAACAAGGAAAAAATAAACACTAGGTGAGTACAGTTTAGAAAAATGAACAACTAAGTAGGGATGTGATAGTTTTATAAGTATGTATGCTATATACAAAGGTTTTTACCATTTACCAAAAAGGGGTAAGGACAGGGTTCAGGGAATCAGCTCTGGACAAAGAGTTATCACACATTAAAACAAATCTGCTTAAAAGTGTGATGGAAATGGTGATGAAAAGTGTAAATTGATGGAACATCTTAGGTACGAGATTTCACCAAAGGCCAGTGGATGATTTAAGAAAATAAAGATTGATTGCCTGCATCAGACCAGGTCTAGTGGCTAGTTAGATGCCCCTAGAAAGCTCACTAGTAGGGCATGGTAGAGAGAGCCATTCTGCTTGGCCCCTGCACATGGTAGTCAGAGAAAGATACTCCTCTGTCTATGTAATGCAACTGAAGCTTCTCAATGACCATCAGGGAGAGTACATCCTTAGAGATGGCATTTTAAGTTGAATTTTACCTTACTAAGGGTTGCTTCAGATTTTACTTTTTCTTCTTTAAAATATACTTATTATAACAGGTATTAGAGGTGTTCACAGTATTTGTTGTTTTGTTTCTGTTGTACTTGTGCTTGTTCCAATTTTTGTTGTCACATTTGTTTTCATTCCCATCTTTTCCAATGGAAAATACATTTCTAAATGTAAGGTTTTTTTATTGTCCATCCTGTTTGAACGACATTTTCTAGTATTACACCTCAACAACAGGAGCCCCTCCTTCCACATTTCAGAGCAATTGAAAGAAGGTCCTCTGTTTATAAGCAATTAAAAATTTTGTGTGGTACTGTAAGCAAACTTTTGGGTCCCCCAAAAGGCAGGAAGTATTAATAGAGCCAAAAGTGGCTGCCACATAAAAGCTGCAGGAAGATACTTTCCTCTCTAACTCGTGAGTGAGCCATCAGTGATTGATAGAACTACTGCACAAAGAAAGACTTATCAACATGATCTGCTACAAGATCTGTTTGACTTTATTCCATTTTATATTAATGATCTCTAACTTTTCCCTACCTCTTATGTCCTTGAAGTCTTTAAACAAGTCCTGATAACTGGAAAACTCCAATGTTAATTTCTCCTTCCCGCTGTCCCTTTCCCTCCAACTTCCTTGAATTCACTCAGTCTCACCAGAGAAATTAATGACAAAAATGATTTCTTAGACTGTTTACTTTTCACTGTGAGTGAGGCTTCTTTTAAAAATTCATTTTGAGGGGCATGGTGCCACACGAGACAATGGCTGATGCCTAATCCGGAGCTCTGGTGGCCTCCAACCCTCCCCGGGTGTAAATCACTGCTTCAAAACTAGCTACTGGTAAATAAACAGTGGGAAAAACTGGTGGGGGAAGAGGGAAAACAGCAGCAGCAAAAAACGGCGCGGCAAACCCCCCAGCCAAACAGATAGAACATAGCAAGGCCCAAAACACGGGAACAATTACGATCCCTAAAATGGCGGCCACAGCAAACATAATTCAAAACGAAGAGCTGAGAGCTTTAGACAGAGAAATCAAACTAAAAATAAACTGCCTGGAGGATAAAATTACCTCTAGGATAGAGGCTATTCTTAAAAGCCAAATGGCTGAGTTCAAGGAAACGATTCATCAAGTAGCTCAGACTGCAGACAAGGCTTTGGAACTGGGAGTCTCCTTGCAAAGCTCAGTTCAATCATTACGAATGGAAGGTGCCTGGGTTAGGGCAAAGCTAATGGAAATGGATGACAGATCACGGGAAAATAATTTAAAGATACGCAGTTTTCCGGAAAATGAGGAAGGAACCACTGAGAGCGGAACTACAAGTGACAAAAGGCACAGGTTGGACACTTGTCAGTTTCCCTCAAGTTTTGATGGGAAATGTAGGCATCCTAGACTTGCAGCTTGGCTCTCTGACTGCTGTCCAATGGACTTTTCAACTGTCACTTGTCCAACATTCCGTCAAGCTGCCTACATTTCCCATCAAAACTTGAGGGAAGCTGACAAGTGTCCAACCTGTGCCTTTTGTCACTTGTAGTTCCGCACTGAGTTATCGTTTGTTGCCAGATGGATTGCTGGGGTGATTAAACTTGAAGATGGAGTTCTCCCTACGATTGAAAAGGCTTACAGGGTTGGAAGACTCAACAACCCCCGGAAAACGGCAGGAAGGGATATAATTGTGAACTTCCTCAGCTATAGGACAAAAGTGAATACAAGAAGCCAGGAAAAAAGGATACTTTCCTTATCAGGTCAGACAGATACTAATATTTCAAGATCTATCAAGGGAGACCCTTGAAGCAAGGAAAGAACTCAAACCTATTGCTAGACAACTACAGGATGCAAATATAAGGTATCAATGGAATCCTGCAAATAAACTGCTTGTGCGACTGCAGGGGAAAATATTTCAAGCAACAGATCTGGCCAGCGGTCAACAGCTTCTGTGTGATTTAAACCTTGATCCACAAGATAAACAACAGACATCTCTACACAAGGAGAGACATATGAAACAGACAACGCTGGGAAGTTGGAGCAGAATTCCTGTGAAGCAGCCAGTCTGAGCTGACAAGCAAGCTATATAAATCTCATCGTAAAAAGCTGAAGCGTCACATCTTTCAAGTACCAACAGGGGAGGGGGGACTGAGGGTCTTCTGGTTCATTGCAGCCCCTGTGTTTATGTTTCCCCAGAGATGGAGTCTTACCAACTCTATGTTACTGGCCTCTGGTCAGTGACTCAGGTGGAAACAGTTGTACTTTTGTTATTACTCTATGCTTTCTCTTGGCTGTCTCTCTCACCTTTTCCCAGTAATACTCCTTTTGCTGGGTTACGGGGAGGAGGAGAGGAAGAGAGGGAATGTTGGGGAGGGTTTTGGGGAATTTTGTGGCGGGGGGAGTTGGGCTAGTTCATGTTCAATGTTGGTTATATTTGTTTATGTAAAATACAGCACAGCCGACAACAAGAGCAGACAAACCAAAGTAATTGCAAGAACCAGGCAAAACAACCTACTAGATTATGACAAGATATACCTGTCAGGTACTGATCGATTCGGGGCTGACACTTCATCCTATTGGTTACTAAGTCATACTGCTAAATCGATAATGCATTTATGGAATGGCAATTAAGGTAATGACGTATAACTGTAGAGGGTTAAACAATAGAATAAAAAACAAGAGGGTTATGATGTCAATTCTAAAACATCATCCTGATATTTTATTTCTTCAGGAAACCCACCTAAAATCACAAAACTTACCTGCCTTTAACTCCAAATGGTGGCCACTCCAATTCCAAGCTCCTGGATCCTCTAAATCTAGGGGGGTGGCTGTTCTAATCTCTAGCAACACTAGGTTTATGTGTACAGACACAGAACAAGACTCACTGGGAAGGTACATATTTATAAAAGGTAAACTAGATTCAGAGATTGTGATGATAGCTTCTATATATGCCCCAAATTATAATCGGGTCCAATACGTACAGGAAATTTTGAGTAAATTACAAAACTTTCAAGAAGGCAAATTAATTGTGGGAGCAGATCTTAATATGATAGTAAACCATGATCTAGATCACTCATCTTCTAAGAGCAGAACCACAAGTGACAAAAGGCACAGATTGGACACTTGTCAGCTTCCCTCAAGTTTTGATGGGAAATGTAGGCATCCTGGTCTCGCAGCTTCGCTCTCTGACTGCTGTCCAATGGACTTTTCAACTGTCACTTGTCCAACATTCCGCCAAGCTGCCTACATTTCCCATCAAAACTTGAGGGAAGCTGACAAGTGTCCAATCTGTGCCTTTTGTCTCTTGTGGTTCTGCTAAGTTGAGGGCAAAAAAGCACAAGAGAATCAAATTAAACACTGAACTGGCGGGCATTCTGGAACAATTTAATCTTGTTGATGCCTGGCAACATCTACACCCGGGGGAGAGGGATTACTCCTTCTTCTCCCCAAGACACAATTCCTTCACAAGGATCAATTATTTATTAACCTCTAAAAATCTGATAGGGAATACAACTTCCACTCTTATAGGCCCCCGAATTTGGTCAGATCACTCCTGGGTAGAAGGTAATATTACCTTTACAAATTCAGAAAAACCACACACCAACTGGAGTTTAAATAAAAACCTTTTATTAGATAGAAATATACAAGAGACTATAAAGACAGATCTTCAACATTATCTCCAAGCCAATGAGGACTGTGGGGTCACTCCAGATTTTATATGGGATGCCATGAAAGCAGTCATTAGAGGCTCCTTTATTTCTCTTGGTTCAGCCTACAAAAAGAGGAAAGAAAAAGTGAGAACTGAACTATTACAAAATATAGCAGAATTAGAGCGACAACATAAACAGTCAGGTTTCAAAAAAATACTGCATCAACTCACAATAGAAAGGAAAAAACTAGGATCACTAGAAGTTACTAAAATACAAAAAAAATATTCTATATCTTAAGCAGAGATACTGGACTACCTCCCCAAAGGCCATCAAACTATTAACATGGAAGGTTAACCAGAAAAAGGCAGCAAAATTTGTACATTCGATTAGAAATTCCAGTGGTAATGTCCTCACCGCCTCACAGGGAATCCTTGAAGTATTCGAAAATTTTTACAAGAAACTTTACACATCAAGCAACCCCAAAATGCAAGAAATCAATAAGTATTTGGCACAAGCAGATGTTACTAAAATTGGGGATTCACACAGGGAGCTAATGGAAAAACCGCTAAGTGAATTGGAAATTCGAAAGGTGATTAAAGATCTAAAACCTAATAAGACTCCAGGGAGGGACGGTCTACCAGCCGAATTCTACAAGAAGTTTGCAGATCTTTTAGCACCTCAATTAGCAAAAACGTGCAATTTTATACTAACGGAAGGTAGACTTCTCCTGTCATGGACTTCTTCTGATATTGTCATTCTCCCTAAACAGGATAGGGATCCCATGAATCCTGCCTCATACAGGCCGATTGCATTACTGAACCAAGATGCTAAAATCTTTACTGCAGTATTAACCAATAGATTAAAAACTTTTATAACCTCCTATATACACACAGATCAAACGGGCTTCATGCCCAAAAGGCAAATGGTTGATAACATATACAAAACCCTCAACATCGTACACTTTGGGAAAAATATAGACAAAGACGCAATTATTTTGGCCCTTGATATTGAGAAAGCTTTTGATAGCTTAGAGCCAGACTACCTATCTGAACTACTTGGCAATATGGGATTTGGGGAGAGATTTCTTAGGGTGATACGTACAATATACACCAACCCGCAGGCACCGCTGAAAATTAATGGGCATAGATCTAATGACATTCAAATGACACGTGGGACGAGACAGGGATGCCCCCTCTCACCCCTGCTATTTGCATTAGCGATTGAGCCTTTAGCTCAAACCATCAGATGAGACCAAGGCGTTAGCGGTATAAAAATAGGGGACTCCATTTACAAAACTAGTATTTTTGCTGACGATATGGTCATATACCTAACCAATCCGGTGACTTCTTTAGATAATCTGGCATTGACCCTCACTCAATTTGGCAATATATCTGGTTTATCAGTTAACCAAGCAAAAAGTGAAATATACCCAATTAGAGTCTCCGAGAACACAATCAAATTGATCAAAGCCCATTCTCCTTATAAGTGGATTCAAAATTCTTGGAAGCATTTGGGAGTGCATATTCCCCTGAACTTTGATGAAATCTTGAGTCATAATCATCTGAATTTGGAACGTTCCCTGTCACAACTTTTCAGACTGTGGAATGACAAAAACTTCACTTTATTGGAAAGGGTTAATATAATTAAAACTTTTATACTCCCTAAATTTCTATTTTATTTTAGGGCCTTGCCAATCTATATACCTGCAAAGCGTTTAATGGGTTGGCAATGCAAACTGACGAGCTTTGTCTGGGCCAATAAAAAGGCAAGGTTTAACAAAATGATACTGACAAAGCTGCCTGAACAAGGAGGGTTGGCCATGCCAGATTTACGAAGATATTATGAAGCGACTCGCTTAAATAACACCTTAATGGACCAACAAAATCAAAAAGATTGGAAAGTTATAATGCAACACTATACTTACCCCAAAATGTGCTCAGAAATCTGTTGGAACTCATTTTGGAAATGATATTGCTAAATGACTGGCATGACGCCCCCATCCCAAAAGAAAGAAAGGCTCTAATAGCTCTACTGTTGGCAGCAGGCAAATCTGCTTTAGCGACAGCCTGGAAAAGTGAGAAGGGCCCAACCATCTCTAACTGGTTATCGAAAGTCTGGGATTTATTTATCTTAGCCAAATTAACTGACTACACTAAGCAGCGTGAAAACCCAGACTATAAATCTCACTTTATTGAATTTTGGTTCCCGGTTTTAGACTTTTTGTCAAAGGATGATTATACTAAACAACTTGTTAAATCCAGAGACTTTTTTGATGTTCTACTTGGCTTGTAATTATTTGGTTCTTAATGTTTAACTATGTATACTATTGACTGTTCTTGTATTTCTTTATACTTAAAATAAATAAAATCTTTTTTTAAAAAAATTCATTTTGAAATTACTGTGTATCTCTGAAAGGTACAAATCTCTGAAAAGTCACTTTTTCCAGCAAGATACATAACCAACAGTTCTTTACAAGGCATGATCTGAAAAGTGCATGCAGCTTTCAGCCAAAGCTACACAATTTATGTTCATGAGCATGGAAATCACGGTTAGGTACATGATGTCTGAAGCTGCCTTAAAAACAAAAATACTACTTCCTCATACAAAGGGAACAGTTTTAATAAATGCTGATAATAAAATTTATGCTTGCTGTTATATTCAGTTTAAATTGGAACAAGTTTAATGGGATGAGCCTTGGTTCCTACATATGAGACTACCCATATGACCCCCCCCCCCAGTGCTTCAGACTGGTTGGACAAAAAATATGCTCTCCTTCCCTCTCCAAGAGAGAAATTCTTCTCAGCCCCTATAACCAGGCTTTAATTAATTAATTAAGATGTCTCTCCAGAGGGTAATCTAATTCTGTATTCTCAGTTTATAGAACTTGTTTTGATGTTTGCGACAAGCTAATTAGTGATGGTAAAAATTCCTTTTACTACTCAAGCCTGTAAAGGAGCTACTGTCTTGTACTGTGCTACAGTTTGCTAGAGAATTTGCTATCAGGAACTCTTAATCAGCCATCCCCCCCTGGCTGTCCAAGCCTAGAAAGGCCTCTGGCTTCCAGGCACTTATTGTTGAAGATATGGCAGTTGTGCCTGCTGTGGTTGGATTTGTCTGGTTTGCGGTGATGGTAATGAAGAGTTTCAGGGTGCAGTATGGGTGTGGGAGGTGCAGTGTTGGATAAAATGTATGGAAGGATGCTTGGGGAGACATATGCAGGTTCAATTTCCATCCAGTCTCCAACCCATTCTCAGGCATGATGGTATTTTGACTTCCAGTGAACCCTCCACTTTGACCCTGATCTGTAAAGTACATAAGGAAGAAGGCTGCTCTTTTGCATGATGGGCTGGTGCCTGGATATTCTGAGTGTCACTGTATGCAAGTGGTCTTGTTTCTCATGGTTAATTACACCTCTGTTGAGAACATGAGAAAGCTTTCCTAGTCAGGATAAGGATGCTTTCCTAGTCAGTGGGAGTTTTCTGAGATCCTTTTAAGAAGGTAATTGTCCACCAGGTGTTGAAGAAGCCCTCAATGGATAATGGACCCTTGATCAATTATAGGGCAGTTTCTAACAGCTGTTTAAGAGAGAAATGATTGAGTGTATAGTAGCAGAGTACTTCCAAGAGTTATTGAATAATTCCATATGCTTTTGATCCATTTCAATGTGGCTTTAAGCATGGTTATGACACAGAAACAACTTTGATAGTACTGGGGAATAACATTTAATAACTACTACTACTACTACTACTACTACTACTACTACTACTACTACTCTTATATACTGCTCTTCTAGACTGATTAGTGCCTCATCTAGAGCGGTGAACAAGTTATTGTTATTATTATCCCCACAGTACATCTGGGGAGTTGGGGCTGAGAGGAGTGGCTTACCCAAGGCCACCTACTGAGCTCATGGCAGTAATGGAATTCAAACCATTAGAGTGCTGATTCGCTGCCAAACCATTTAACCATTGTACTACAGCAGCTAAACAAATATGTGCAGATTCTTCTGGATCTTTTGGCTGTATAGGACAGAATCAGTCATGCCATTTTATTGAAGCAGCTGGAGTAGGGATTTGGAGCATTTTGAAGCAGAGATTGGAGGAACTATGCTTAAAGTCCTTTTGCCTCATCATATACAGAAGATGATCGTAGGAGACATGGAACCAGCTATTTGGGAACTGTAGTTCACAGGGGTAAATTTCCATTGCTGTTCAATAGCTATACACAGAACCTGAATGAGATTGTTTATAGCTTTGGGGTTGGTAGTCATCAAGAAGTAGATGATAAGTCTGTGCTTGTTAAGCTTCCAGATGATGCTGTCTGTGTATGTGGCTAATGTCTTGGTGCCACAGTTAAATGGCTAAGGGCAAACAGGCTGGAATGAAACCTGACAAGACTGAGGTGATGCTAATTGGTAAAGGTGATGTCTTGCAGAAGTTGGGCTGTCCATTCTAGATGAGGTAGATATTTAGATAACAGATGGGGTGGTCCTGTCGCGTACATGACATTTAATAGTTTCCTTGAAAAAGGGGTTTACATACACAAACTTCTGTACACATATAAATAGTAGCTAGATTTATAATTCAGGTAGTTTCACAGCATCATTGAGAGTAAAAAAACCTTTTTCCACTCCATGTCTCTGACGAAGAGAGCTTTGACTCTCAAAAGGTCATACCCTGGAAATCTAGTTGGTCTTTAAAGTACTACTGAACCTGAATCTTGCTCTTAAACTTTCTTGATAGTAAATAAGATATTGCATAGCTCCATAGTTAGAATGCAAATGCGTGTTTAGGAAAATACTACATACTTTTGGTCATATTCACTTATGTATGTCTTCTGCTTGACCATAAAGTCTTCAGATTGTCTTACAACATTTATATGAATACTGTTTGCAGGTCCAGCATTGAAGGGTAAGGGCAGGCTGCCCTGAGATGACTTGTTGGAATTAAAAAGGCCACGACATTATTGGTTTACAGATTATGAAGCCTTGGCATCAGCCAACCCACCTGTAGGCCGATAATTCCTCACTCCTTCCGCCCACCTGATGAAGGGAGAAGCTACAGGATGACAGGCCATGGGATTTCACATGGACACAAATCTCTGCATGGATCCCCCTGCCACCTGGGAGTGGGAATGCCCTGACAGTTTACAAATAACCTGACTACATCTGGAACTGATGTAGTTGGCTAAAAGACGCTGTTTTGTCACCAGCCCTTTATCAAGTGAACAAACTATTAGTTAGGGCTGGGAATCAGAATCAAGGTTTCAAACATGCTTTTGAAAGAAAAAAACGTTCCTAGGAAAATATAAGCATAAAGCCAGCTCTTGTTCCTACCCTTTTAAATAAATTAACACTCTTTTTTCTTACTTGGGTTAAGACACAATCAGAAATTGTTGCCTAGGCAATACTGTTCTTTCTAAGAATAGGTTTCATAAAATGATACTGAAGACCCTGGAATACTAAAAGAATTCTTTTGAAATCACTGCCATTACTGAAAATTACATTGTATAGACAATATACAGGACCCTGTTTAAAGGTAGTTTAAGATTTAAATAAATAGCAATTGTTTTACTTCTCTCACCCACCCTTTGCCATGATAATAATGATAATAACAACAAGAATTTAAAACTGAATTTAAACATTCCCCTTTTGCTTCCTGTAACTACATTACTTTAACTTAAAAATGTGTGGGCTCAGACTTGGTGTAACTTTTCTTTCTCACAAGAATATATTCATAGAGGGTCCGTCAACATACTTAAGCCTGGTCTATATACTCTCTAGTCTGTATGGTGGAAGGTTGGTGAGGCAGCCCTCCATGTGAAGAGATTGAAGCGTGATGGCCTGGCTGCACAAGCGAACCAGGCCTAGGGTTGCTAACATAAAAGTGGGTCCTGAGGAACTCCCAGGATTACAGCTGAACTCCAGATGACAGAGATCAGTTCCCCTGGAGAAAATGGCTGCTTTGAAGGATGGACTCAGTGGCATTATACCCCACTGATGTCCTTCCCCTCCCCAAACCGTGCCTTCCCCAGGCTGCACTCCCAAATCTCTAGGAATTTCCCAATCCTGAGTCAGCAACTGACAGGCAGTTGCTCATATGTTCCTTATTGTTATGCTTTCTTTGCATGTGATATTTTAAAAGAGGTGGACAGGAAAGGGTCTTCTGCTCTTCCACCATGTAAAGTGTCCTTAATTTTTCTAGTAACTACAGTTCAAATATACTATGGAATAAAAAGGGTATTGAAGACTCACACTGTTCCATAGTATCATCATATAATGGTGCTTCATATTTTCTTTGCTGGTCTCAACTTCCAGACAAACTGCAGTGTTTCCCTGTAAGTATTTCAAAGATCAAAAAGCACTCTTGTTCAAATCTGAATGCCTTGTGCTTGATTTTGCTACCATTGTGCTGCTATGAGAAGGAAATTTCAATTGCTGCATGCAGTGTGCATGTGGATGTATGCAAATTTGTGTGAGCAGAGCTCAAGGAAGGGATCTTACCACCTGTCTTTCTCCAGCTCTCTGTAGCACTAAAAAACTACTGAAGTTCTGGGCCTCTCAGGAACAGTATGGAATGCAGTAAATGGGGCTGTATGGGAAGTGGGAATTGGCAAAAACCATGTCTATGAACACTTCTTTGACTGAGACTGAGTGGTAATTTTTTTTAAAAAAATGCTATCTTCTTCTTCTCTAATCCCCTGAGCAGAAGCAAAGATCCTTTGAAAAATCTCTGCTGTGTTATCTGAATTCATCCCATACCTGGCATTCTCCTTGAAGTTTTTACCACAGCAATTCTGAGGAACAAACAGATGTGTCTAACTGAAACAGCTTCCTCTTTTTTTCTTTTCTTTTTTTTGCATTAAGAGTTACTGTGGTGCAAATTCCAATGAAGTTGTTGTGTATGAGGTTCTTTTTTGATGCTTAATTTTTTTATTTTATTATGGAAAAATTAAAAGAGAAAACAGAAAGGAAAAGAAAGATACATATAACTAATAGAGGCCTAGAGTGGCCTATACAAAGTAACCTAAATGAAAAAAACCTAACTCATATTATTAGTCATTACAGTTTTTCCCCTGCAACACATCACTTTTCACATCAATCAGCTTGTGGTCTAATTAATTTTCTTTTTTCTTTAATAGATAGAGATAGATAGAGATAGAGATATATAGATATGCATATCTTATCTCATCTCTTTTAACTTCCCAGCTCCACATTCTAACATATCCTAATCCTTAATTTATTTTTCTTCTCCAGTCACAGAGAGTCATCCAGGCCTTCCAATTTGCTATGTATACAAACTATATTTTTATATCTCTTCATAAATTTGGCAATCTCAATTAGAGCCCACATCATTCCAATCCAATCCCTCCACTATCAGCAGACAAGCCACTTTAATATTTCCCCACGTCATTAAAAAAAACTAACATACTCTCTTCCTCTTCTCTCCTGTCATATTTCTCCACGCATAGCACTCTGGTCCAAACTAAAAATTTATCTTTCAAATACACATTAACCACCCAAAATAATAGAATAATACTTCTATTCCCTTTCTAATCTTTAATTTGCAAACATTTAATCCATTTTAAAGCATTGGAAATTCTCTTTAAAGAATTTTACACAATAAATTTGTGGCCCCTTTATTTACCCTTCATCCCTTATTTATTTATACCCAAAGTTCTTTATTCACATCTTCATGACTGTTCTAATCTTGATCCTCTTCCCCTTCTGGTCCAAAATAGTCTTCTTTTTTCCTATTCTTTCAACTCTTCACAACCTAAATTGTGGCTTCTCTTACTGATTTGGGGTTTTTTTTATTATTGTGTATTTCATTACCACATTTATGTTGCCAATCTAGTATGAACTTTATATATTCCAACTTCACAATTGGGTTACTTGTCTGATGTAAACTTTGAACAGTCCTCCAGACCATTTCCACTCTTTCGGTATATATCCCATTCTTCTTCTTTTTTACTTAGTCCCATAAATTAAATTCCTTCTCTGTTCAGCTCCAATAAAATCCAATTATTCCTTCATAACGTTTTCACGGTGTTATCTCTCATAGATCCAGAAATTAACATTATTAAGCCAGAGTTCTATAGCCAAAAGCATAAAATAATTTCAGAATGAAAAAACAAACGAAGAGAGACAGGGACTTATCACGAAGACATGTTATTATTCTGTCAGCTTCCAAGGTTGTTTCTTTGCACTACATTCCAGCTTCACATGCCAAACTGTTTGTCTTACCGGGTTATAAAAAAGAAACATAGGCTTCCACCAACGTAGCAAAAAGTCACCCTATGTCTGTTTGAAACTCTTTTTCCAATATAAATAAAGCAAGCTCCTGTGAATATAATCATTCCTTTTAATTCTTATTTTTCAACATATAAGATACATCCAAGTTAGACAAGAGTTAAGCAAGAGAAATTTTCTCACCGAGCTGAATAAACCATTCTGTATTGCAGGTTCCAAACAGTAGTTAAAAGGTCAAAGAAAGCATAGGTGTAAACTATGGGGGGGGCTGAGGGGCTCGAGCCCCCCCCCCCGGATTTGGCCGGGGGGGCTGAGCCCCCCGGGCAACCGGTGAACTACATGGGGGCTGAGGGGCTCAAGCCCCCTTGAATTTTGTCAGGGGGACAAGCAATGACAAACTCATATGAGGGACTCAGTTATAATGGCAGATGAAGCACAGGACTGTCCACTCCTCCTATTTATATTACAATTTCCATGATTCTTTGGGGCTTTGATCCTGCTTTTTGCTCTTATGTATTTCTGTGTTTATTAAGAATTTATAATTTTAAAAAGGAGTTGCAGTTTATATAAACAATTTATAAATAAATGCTACAGAAGAATTAAGAGACTCTGACAGAAGATATATGATTCTGAAAATCAGGCTTCTGGAAGGCAAGATTTACACACTAGCAACAATATATGCGCCAAACAATACAAGAGAAAATTTTTATGAAAATGTTTTCCAATCCTTTTTCGATTTTCAAGCAGGTAATGATCATGGGTGCCTGGGTCCCCCTAAATTTGTGGGGAGCCCCTCCCTAAATCCTCCATGGCCCTGCCTCCATAGATTGTGGCAATGGAAGCCCCTCCCTGTGGTGTCGTTGGCTCCTCCCTATGATGTCACTGGACCCCGGTTCTTTTAAGGACCAGCCCAGCCCCAGCCCCCCCCCAGGAAATTGGAAAGTCTACGCGCCTGAAATAAAGTAATTAGAAGATAAGCACAGCTTTTAATAACATTGCATTCCCGATCCTCGGCACTTCAACATCAGACACTGCCCCAACATAATCCAGGCAGTGAATCTTCTGTCAAACTCACAAAATGAGGCACAAATTGGTATCTTCGATCATTCTCTTATCAAGAATAATAAACAGCTGGAGAAAAAATCTCCAGCCACAAAAATACTGCTGCATATCTCCCACAGAGTGGGAGCATCCGGATGCCATTGCTTCCTGAAGGGATAGACGTGTATGAACTTCTTGAACTATGCACATAAAAATTCTTTAGATTGCAATGTTGATTTATGAATACATGAATTATCTATTTCATGAGTTTATTTGGATTGGAAATAATGTGGAAAAGTACAAAATGCATTGTACAAAAGTATTTAATAAAATTCTAGGTACCTTAATGAATGCATGTCTTACTTGTTGTAGCCAGTCTGCACAGCTGAGTATAACAGCATTGAACTATGTAGGGGTTTGAATAATATTGAATTAATGCTATTTGATATTACTTTCACAATCCTGTTAATCTACTCTTATGTAAAATATTTTATTCTCTAAAGGAATAATCAAGATCAATAACATATTTTTATTCTTGAACTGTGTAAACTCAGTATTTAGGGTCATTTTTTACTAATGTTAAGAAGCCAGAATTGTTAAAAATCTTTTTATATTGACTAATACAACCACAGTGATATTCCATAGATCTCCAGTATGTTAAGAATGTACAGCAATACAAGTGAAAGAAAGACCTTTTTAAAGCTGTTTATATGGATGTAGTCAATCATATTGTTAGTCTATGTGTGTGTGATAAACTCAACATATTGTAAATATTCTAACAACAAATAAAATAGTGAATTACTTGACAATTTACTTGGATACTAGTGTGCTCTTTGCAGGAATAGGTATTGTTGTATCTAAGGTTGCCAACTCCAGCCTGAGAAATTCCTAGAGATTTGCCTGAGGAAGGGGGAATGAGTGGGGGGGGGGGCTAGAATCTGTAACATATCATTGAGAGGGCCTTCTGAAGAAGAACTGATTTCTGTTGTAGTTCATGGAGAACTTCAGGCCTCAGCTGGAGGTTACAGGAACTGGAGAGTCCTGACAGAGAAAGTTAACCAAAGAATTCAGGACCACCTAACGACACCCACTTCAAAAGTGAACACTCATATATTCAATACAATTATTCAATACAATTACAATATGCCAGATTACATGCAATTAGTACAATATTCAAAATCCATTCACAATGCAAAGTCTTTGTGACAAGACCCAAAAGTGCTGAGTGCTGGTATAACAAATAGTCCATAGCCACAGCTATATGGCTAAATACATGAATCCATAAACAGAATAACTCAGTCCAATGCAATTTAATGCAACAATATAGCTGGCCAGGAAGGCACTGTAGGTCATAAATCATGTAGAATTATCCATCTGACGGGAAACCGGTGCAGAGTCCCGTTTCTGGAACCCCTTTCACAAAGATAGTATATGTGCACTCCAACGTATCCTTCATCCACTTTTGACTTGCACTCAGTAACATAATGTCCAGTGCTGAGTCGAGCAAAGGCTGCATGTGCTCGACTCAGCACTGGATGTTATGTTACTGAGGGCTCAAGTGCAAGTCAAAAGTGGATGAAGGATACGTTGGAGTGCACATATACCATCTTTGAGAAAGGGATTCCAGAAACGGGACTCTGCACTGGTTTCCTGTCAGATGGATAATTCTACATGATTTATGACCTACAGTGCCTTCCTGGCCAGCTATATTGTTGCATTAAATTGCATTGGACTGATTTATTCTGTTTATGGATTCATGTATTTAGCTATATAGCTGTGGTTATGGACTATTTGTTATACCAGCTCTGAGCACTTTTGGGTCTTGTCACGAAGACTGTATGGATTAATATAACTTTGCATTGTGAATGGATTTTGAATATTGTACGAATTGCATGTAATCTGGCATATTGTAATTGTATTGAATAATTGTATTGAATATATGAGTGTTCACTTTTGAAGTGGGTGTTGTTAGGTGGTCCTGAATTCTTTTGTTAACTCAGCTGGAGTTTGGCAAACCTAGTTTATAACAATAGTTTCTTCATGTAAACTTTGCAAACATTGCTATTATTTTAAAAATAAAAGTAATAACTGCAGTGTCGCTCACAATTATGCATACTTAATTCTGTCTATTCAGAATTATGAGGGTTATACATTTTGTAACTATACATAATGCTCTGTGGTGGTGGTGGTGAAGATGGTAGAGAGTGCCCTCAAGTCATAGCTGACTTATGGCGACCCCTGCTTGGATATTCCAGGCAAGAAACAAACAGTGCAGTCCTAAGCAGAGTTACACAAGTACCCATTGAAATCAATGGGTTTAGACTGAAGTAACTCAGCTTAGCATTCCCTGCCTCTGCATCATACCTGTGGTCTTCTTTGGAGGTCTCCCTTCCAATTACCAAGGCTGACACTGCTTGGTTTGCAAGATCTGATGAGATCAGGCTTGCCTGAGCTATCCAGGTAAGGGCTATGTGATGCTCTAGAGTTTAATAAAAGCAAAAAAAAAAAAAAGTAGCTATATACTTGATATGGGGGACTGTGGATAGTTTGCTTTTTTTTAAAAAATGTGTTCCATAAAAACAGACTTAGTTCCATTTTAAAAAATGGGAATATTGCAATCTGTATAAATTATGTACATTTTGTAAAAAAAGAATGTATGTGTATAATTTTGCATAAGTCCACTGCTGTTATCACCAACAAGAAGCTATACAAGTTGAAACTTGGAAATTCTGTATCCTTGGCAGAGTGGGAAAATAACAACAAATGCCACACTTAGAGCAGTTTACAAAGTGTATTATTATCAGCCTCACATTAATCACCCTTGTGAGGTGGGGGCTGAGAGAGCTCCAAGAGGCTGTGACTGACCTAAGGTCACCTGCTGGCTTCAAGGGGAGGAGTGGGGAATCAAACTCGGTTCTCCAGGTTAGAGTCATGCCACTCTTAACCACTACACAAAACTGGCTCTAGATAATCCCTCTTAACCACTGGCTCTAGATAAATGCTCTTAATCACTACATCAAACTAGATAAAACATCTAGTACTATGTAATTCCCTCATAACTCCTGAAGCATACTGGTCTTTAATCTCTTAGGCTAGAATGGCTTATAGTGTAGTGATCTCTGGAGGGTGATTGTGACACTCTTAGATGTACTCTGACTAGTTGCTTTGCTTCTAGTTCAGTCACGGGATCTTTCGTGTCAAAGAACATTATCCATGAAAGCAGCAAATTTTAACAGTCCCACCATCTGTGGGCTTTTCTGCACACTCAGCTTATTCCTGATTTTCTTAGCAGTTGATCCTGAAGCACTGGAATCGATTTGGGTATGTTCTTCTGCACGTCTGCCCCCCTTTGCATTTTTACAGTTGTGGAGTTGATTTATTTTGTTCTGCATGTGCCTTAAATAATCAGGATTTTCAAGCAAGGGTGCTGTAGTCATTAATGGCATCATCAGTGACATCACAGCACACACACACATTTTTGTGCATGCTTATATCAATATATTTATATAAGGGCTGAATTTTTTAAAAAAGATTGAAGATGAATACATGGGGAAGTCTTTGCATAGGGAAGCCTAAAAGGGGAGCAGCTTCATCACCCATACCTAAGCCTCCCCCCATCCAAACTGGAGAGCCCTGCCTGGGCTGACCCAGAGCTAGGAGGTGGAGGCCAGCACCAGCAGACAAACGGAGCCCAGAGCAACAGCAGTGATGTGCTTTTCAAAATATGCTGCTTTTTCTGGTGCTAGAAGTGGCCACCTTCCCCTGGGTCACCAGGACGTCTGCATTTTTTTAAAAGTCAATATCATATCACTAGATTGACATAACCACTGTAATAAAAGTTGCAACAGATTCTCTGAATTCCCAGCTTTCTTTTTTTTTGAAAAAGTATGTCTGTAGCCCCTTCCCATATGGAGATAAAAGGAAAAAGGCATATCTTCGTAATGAAAGGGGATCTAGATTTACTTTTTTTTAAAAAAATGAAAGCTGGGAATTCAGAGAACTTGTTCACCTGTTATTACAATGTAAATAGATATAGTGATACAAAATTGTCATAAAAAGAAATCAAAACAAAACCAGGGGGAATGAGGGAAAGGAGTGGTTCAACAAATGATAAACATCCAGTCATCAAAAAGTGGGTTGGAGGTGGGTGGGAATGTACAGTACAAACAAACAAAACCAAAAGAAAATTACACACAAGGAAAAACCCAAAGTGAAAACCAAACTTTAACTGGAGGCAGCTTTCTCAGACCTGGATGTCATGGTCAGATGGTTAAGACAGAGCTGGCTGAACTTGAACCCATCTAAGATGGAAGCTATATGGTTGGGGAAAACCAGGCCTCTGGAGGGGGTACAGCTACCAGCTCTTGATGGGGTCCAGTTATCTTTGGTGGACCTTGTGAAGAGCCTGGGTATCTGGTTGGATACTTTGCTGTACTTGGATAAACAGGTATCTGCAGGGATGAGGTCAGTGTCAGGGCTAGCAGCAGCCGCTGCTGGGTGGGGCGCTGGGCGCTCTGATCCTGACATCAAAGGGGGGGCAGGGATTCTGCAGGACCCTGCTCTGTGGAAGGAGGGGCAGTATACATCACCCAGACTCCCTCTCAGCCCACTTGCTGGCCTGCTCAACCTGGCCTGCTTACCCTCGGTGTCCTCCATCATCTTCACCTCCCAGCACTCTCCTCCAAGCCTCCACTCTCACACTGCCCTGCTCTCATTCCACATCCTTACTCACACCCGCCACCTCAGAGCTCTTCCCAGCCACCCTTTATAGGGCTTCCTGTCTCCACCCCGCCCTCCTTCCAAGCTTGTTCCCTCTCCTGACCGGGCCCAGCTGTGCGTTCCTCCAGGTGTTTCCCTCCAACCCCTAATCCCTTCTGGGCTACTTTGCCTTGCTGGCAGGGTGGGGTTGAGTGTGAGCCATCCCCAGCTGAGGGCTTCTTGGCCTTGCTCACAAGGGGCTGCCCCAGCCAGCCTCTGAGCTACTGAGCTTGCCTGGCCTTGCTCACGAGGAGCTGCCTTAGCCGGCTTCCGTGCTGCCTGCTCGGCAATGCTGGGCGGGGCTACCCATCTCCTCCCCCAGAATTCCTGTGGCAGCCCCCCCTGGAGAGGCTTGGCTTCTAGCAACTCCTGAGCCAGGCTGCTGTCTTCTAGCCATGGCGTGGCCCTGGGCTGTCTCAAGCTGCTGCAGCAGGGGTAGCTGGCTGGGCTGCCAGGATCAGCCACAGCTGCACCATGTTGGCTGGCTACTGGGCTTCTCTGGCTGAGCTGATTACGGAAGGTGGCCCAGCTGCGGCCCCTTGGCTGGCTGCCCAGCTCTTCCCACAGAGTGCCCTCAGCAGCTCCACTTGGAGGGGCTGGCTTCTGAGCGTCTCCTGAGCCAGGTTGCCATCTTCAAGCTGGGGTGGATGCTGGGGCATGGCTCTGAGTTGCTGTGGCTGCTTCTCCCCCTTTGCAGGTAAGGGCTCTGTTTGGGCTGCTGCTGGGTCCCGATTCTTCCTGCCTCTGCCCTCTCTTTCTGGTGTAGGCAGGTTCTGGCCCTGGCTGCTGGCTGAGGTGGCAGGACTGCTGTCTCCTGGCTGCCTCCCCCTGCTTCCTTTTGTTGAGGCCGGGGACTGTGCCTCAGACCCCGGACAGTCAGCATTCTACCATCTCTGCTGGGCTCATCAGCTGGCCCCTTCCTGTCTCAGTCGGTTTTGGCCACAGTGATTCATGCCATGGTCACCTCCAGGTTAAACTACTGCAATTCACTCTGCACAGCACTGCCCTTGAAGATGCTTTGGAAACTGCAGGTCATTAAGATTGCAGCTGCTAGGCTGCTGACTAATTGATCACGGTTTGTCCAGGGAGGTTCAGTTGGGCTCAACCAGGACCAGGGCCTTTTCGGTCCTGGCCCTGACCTGGGCCGTTTCCAGATGGCTTACCTTCTGCCGCTCCATACCGCAATGTTGCGGCTCGTGCCGGGGAAAATGCGAAATATCGCGTTTTCTCGTGCGAGTTTTGCGCAACGTCGCACAAAACTCGTGCGATATTTCGCATTTGCTCCAGGACGAGCCGCGACGTTGTGGCATGGAGCGGCAGAAGGTAAGCCATCTGGAAACGGCCCTGGTGGAACTCTCTGTCTGATTACACCCAGGCTCGCCAAGATCTTGTCTCCTTCAGGCAGGCCTGTAAGATGGAGATGTTCCTCCAGGCTTATGGTTGAGGCCATCAGGGATTCCATCAAATGAGCCTCTCTTCCAGTCTCCTCTATGTCTGTATGGGGAGTATTGACCATCTGCCCCCCATATATGAGCAACCATGTGTGGTTAAGCTGCACCATCAGGTGCTACATGGTTTTTGTAGTGCTTTATTAAAGGCTGTATTAAATGATCTTGAGTTTATCTCTGTATATTTTACCTACTGTTGTGACCCACCTTGAGCCCGCTTGCGGGGAAGGTGGGTTGTTGTTGTTGTTGTTGTTGTTGTTGTTATTATTATTAATAATAATAATAATAATAATAATAATAATAATAATAATAATAAAGTAGCCTATTTTATGGCAGCTACACTGGCTTCCAGTTGGTTTCAGGATCAAATTCAAGGTGCTGTTTTTGACCTTTAAAGCCCTACACAGTCTCCGTTCTTCATCTCGTAGCTTGCTGTTAGTGCCCGGGCACAGAGTGGCTCATCTCTTTTTCACCCGGTCAAAGTCTTTCTCTTTGGTTACCCCATCCTGGTGGAATACTCTTTCTGATGACATGCATGCCCTGTGGGACTTATCCCAAAAATTTATCACTGGTCTTTAAATTCCATTCCTATCGAACAAGTTTCATATTTCAAGTACTTAGGTGTCTTTTTCCAGGCTAATAGCCAAAGAATGGCTAATATAAATTATGTCATCTTAGATGCCAAAAGAAGCTCAGGGGCAATTCAAAAATTCTATTGGTATAAAGGAGGTAAATGCCTGACTGCAGCCCTCAGACTATTCAAGGCTAAATCCCTCTCTCAGCTTACCTATGGAGCTCCAATAAATGTCACTTCAAATTTAAAGAAGCTGGACACAGTTCAATTCAAATTCCTGAGAACAATCTTACAAGTGCCCCATGGTGTCCCAAATGCACTTATCAGAATTGAAACTGGCATGATTACAGTAGAGGCAAGGTTGTGGATTGCAGTAACCCTGTACTGGCTAAAATTAGTTTTCTTTCCCAAAGGGCTCACAAGTCTAATAATATTGGATCCCTTTGCCCCCCCATCTCAGGGCGCTGGATAAGAAGTTACTTTCATACGGTCTTTCTAAACAATACCTGTGCTCTATGGGTTACAAAAAAGCTAAAGATATAGTAAAACAGAGGATATTAGATATTGCAAGGCAACATGATATAATCAGAATAGAGAAATGGCGAGATCTTTTGGAGCCCCCCAATAGGGTAACACCTATGCCTTATCTCCTCAACCTATCAAATCAGGAGTACAGACGAATTTTCACACTAATGCGACTGGATGTTTTTCCCTCGGCTGTCCTCGAAGGGAAGTTTTAAAAAATCCCCTATGAGGAAAGGATTTGTCCCTGCTGTGAGGAAGGGATAGAATCATTAGAACACATTATATTTGATTGCAAGGTGTATAACAATCTTCGCAAATCTCT
This sequence comes from Eublepharis macularius, assembly GCF_028583425.1. Classification (NCBI taxonomy): domain Eukaryota; kingdom Metazoa; phylum Chordata; class Lepidosauria; order Squamata; family Eublepharidae; genus Eublepharis; species Eublepharis macularius. The sequence continues at coordinate 65,394,112 of NC_072796.1, read as the reverse complement.
TCCTCTTTTTTCAACTTTGTCCCTTACCTGTAGCCAAAGGATATGCACTCTGAGGGGTTTCTTTTCAGATAGACATCCTAAGATCACATTTCAGGTGGCCAGATTTGGTTGGATTGCTTCAAGGATCAGGAAATCCTTAGTGTCTAAGTGAATGATTTTATTGTACCACTGAGAATTTCAAAGTTTATACTATTGTATCATGAATGATTTTACCCAGGTATTGTGAATGATTTTATTGATGTTTTATTTTCTTCTGTGGTACCTTTTATTCGTGTTTTTGTAAATTGCTGGTCATTGACCGTGGAAAATAAACTACTACTACTACTACTACTACTACTACTACTACTACTACTACTACTACTACTACTACTGCCCTGTGGGACTTTTCTAGGTTCTGCAGGGCATGCAAGGTGGAATTGTTCCAGCAGGCTTTTAAACAGTCATGATGTAGCATATGAATTTTGCCACCTGGTTGTTACTTTTTGGTTGTCCCTGTCACTGGGATTATGCTGTTCTGTTGGTTGTATACTTGTAGGACCTTCCCTAATTTTGCTGATATGTTTTTGTTAGTTTTTTAATGTATAATATTTATTGTAGTTTTATTGTTATAAACCACTTTGGGCCTTGTTTTGAGGGAGAAGTGGTCTAAAAAATCTAATAAATAAAAAATGCATGTGGAAGTCAGGGGATAAATCGAAACTGTATGGAGCCTGAACCAATGGGAAAAGCCCATGCAGAAAACCCCTTTGTGTTTATTGTTCACTACTAAAATGGTTAAGAGTACAGATTTTACCTAAAATTTTATTTGAGGCTTATGGTTTATGTGAATAAATACGCATTATGAGAGCCAATTTGGTGTAGTGGTTAAGAGCGCAGGACTCTAATCTGGAGAGCCGGGTTTGATTCCTCACTCCGCCAGTTGAAGCCAGCTGGGTGACCTTGGGCTAGTCACGGCTTTCTGGAGCTCTTTCAACCCCACCCACCTCACAGGGTGTTTTGTTGTGGGGATAATAATAACATACTTTGTAAACCACTCTGAGTGGGCATTAAGTTGTCCTGAAGGGCGGTATATAAATCAAATGTTGTTGTTGTTGTCTGTTGTCCAGGTGTTTTTGCTTTTAATTATGATAAAAGTAAAGTTTATTCCAAAACAAAGCATACAGCAAGTTAGGAGACCCTGGTCAGGCCATTAGTGATATCCTACTGTATAAAAGGCAAACTGTGTTGCTGATGACTTGCTTCTTATCCCCGCGCATGCGCAGAACATGGGGATAAGAAGTGAGTGGGGCAAAACTGTTTGCCTCCTCACGGTGCAGCTAAGGGAAGGCCTGGTGCTGTGACGCCAGGCCTTCCTGCTGCCTCGGGGCTTTTCAGCTGGGCAAAGAGAAGGCGAGCAAACACCACTTTCTCCCTCCCTAGCTGATCAGTGCCCCGGCCTAGCAGCCCACTGCTGCCTAGTGGCCCACTGTGACACAGGGCTGCCCGGCCCCCTACAGTGCAGGGTGACCCGGCCTGCAGTGGCCCAGCCTGCTGCAGCCCATGGTAGCCAGTCCGCAGTGGCACTCCACTCCTGCAGCAGCCCAATCTGGCTCCAACGGGGCCAGAACAGGCCACTGCCAGGCACAGGAGCCCAGCAGGGCACCTGGCATGGCCTCCCCAGAGGTGCTCCTTGGCGCTCCCTTAGGTGGGCAAGGGGGGCAGCAGAGCCCTCCTCAGCTGCCAAAGGAAAGGCAGCCTCCTTCCTTCTGCCCAGCTCATTTGTGGGGCAAAGGGACACCGCAGAGTCCGCCTCAGCTGGGCAGAGAGAAGGCATCAGGCATCAGAACCAGTAATTCTATTTGGCCAGTCCTGTGAATAATAATTTCTTTAACTCTGTCATTCTATCTAAGAGAGAATGCAAAAAGCAATATTGTGACTGTTGCTTATATTTTTTTTTTAATAAAATTTTTATTGGATTAGAATTATTTAATTTCACATTACAATCAATTCCCCCATTTCCCAATTTCTAACCCCCTCCCTTTCCCCCCCTTTTTGTAGACTTCCAACAGTTTTCCAACCCTTTGTCCCTTTTCCCTTACTCATTTTAAATTCATCTATCTAACAAACATATACTTTCCCTTTATTCTAAGCAATAATTCTTTAACTATTTTTAATACTCTGTACCCTATCTTTAAGTCCCTTCTTCCATATTAGACAAACAATTTGTCCCATTTTTCATAATTTCAAATATTTCTATAAACCATAAACCATATAAACCATACATTCATATAAGTCAACCAATTTAACTTATACTCTATATGTTACTTTTTCTGCATATCTTATCTTCATTCTGCTTTAGTTATATTTAATTATATTATTATTTTATTCTACTTTAATTATACATCTATATAACTATCATCAAAAGTTATCAATCAATTTGACCCATATATATCTTCAGGTAGACTTATTCGGTTTGGTACATTATACAGTTTTTTCCAAAAGTAATATTAATTAGTCAGTCCTTATAATTAGTTATTTTCTATCAATATTCTATATATTATTCTATATATAATAATCTAACACGGTAACTGCTTAGAGATTCTCATTTGCCTCTCCACCCCTCGGTAAAGTCACCCCCCTCTGCATTCATTGTGTTTCAATAGTTCTCAAACTGCCACAGTTCTCCTCCCACCTCCCATTTCTTCACTAAATATTGTTTCAGCTTCTCCCAGTCTGTGCTGAACTGTCCTGGGTCAAGGTTTCTCAATTTTCTTGTCATTTTGTCCATTTCTGCCATATACAGCAATTTATAAATCCAGTCCTCAATAGTTGGCACTTCTTGTACTTTCCATTTTTGCGCATACAAAAGTCTGGCCGCTGCTGTCATGTAAAATAACAATGTCCTGTGTTGAGCTGGAATGTCCTCCATTCCCAAGTTCAGTAGCAGGAGTTCTGGGTTCTTATTAATTTGAAATTGTAAAATCTCACTTATTACTCTTATTATTTCCCCCCAGTACTGCCTAGCTACCTCACACGTCCACCACATATGGTACAGGGAACCCTCATGTTTTTTACATTTCCAGCATTTGTTAGAAGTATTCAAATTCCCTAGCGCAATCTTCTTTGGTGTCATGTACCAACGATAAATCATTTTGTAAATGTTCTCTTTAATATTAGTACACGTCGTAGTCTTCATTGTATTCTTCCACAAGTATTCCCATGCCTCCATTGTTATTTCTTTGTTGAAATTTATGGCCCACTTCACCATTTGTACTTTAACTATTTCATCTTCAGTATACCATTTCAGCAGTACTTGATATACCTTGGAAATTTCCTTCTTGTCCTCTTTTAAAAGTGTCTGCTCTAGTTCCGAATTCTCTGTTCTTATGCCTCCCTTTGCACAGTCCGAATTGTAGAGATCTCTGATCTGTCTGTACTGAAACCAATCATAGTTTGGTGATAACTCGTCCTGTGTTTTTATTTTAAGTTTAGAAGATTCTATTCGGGTTATCTCCTTATACGTTAAACACTGTTGCTCAGTATAGACAGCTCTCGGATCTATTACCTCATATGGAACCACCCATAGGGGGGTTCCTTCTTGTAAATAGTCTCTGTACTTCTTCCAAGTTGCATATAGGCTTCTCCGTATATAATGGTGTAAGAACATAGAGTTAGCTTTTACTTTATCATACCATAGGTATGCATGCCATCCAAATATTTTTTTATATCCCTCTAGGGCCAATAATTTCTTATTCTTTAGCATCATCCAGTCTTTCAACCACACTAGGCAGATTGCATCGTAGTAAAGTCTTAGATTGGGCAGTTGCATTCCGCCTCTTTCTTTTGCATCTTGTAAAACTTTCATTTTCACTCGAGGCTTCTTGCCTGCCCAAACAAAATCTGATATTTTCCTCTGTGACTGTTGCTTATATGATAGCCTTCCCTCTGGTCAACTGATCTGGGGTCAGAGGAGCGCCGCGGAGCCAGCCTCAGCTGAGCAGAGAGTAGGCGGGCCAACTTTGCCTTTCCTCTGCCCAGCTGGTCCGCAGGCAAGGGGGTGCCATGGAGCCTGCCTCAGCTGGACAAAAAGAAGGTGGCCACCTTCCCTCTGCCCAGCTGATCCACGGGCAGGGCCCTCCTGCTAGAGCCCATTGTATTAAGACACAACAGGCTCTGGCGCTAGTTCTTAGATAAATGTATTTCTCATCTGGTTGAATAGTAAAATCATAATCACGAACTTGTTAACAGATAGTCTATTTTAGCATCTTTCATGTTACTAGCATTAACAGTAACAAGGGCTCATACTTTTCATTCAGTAAGCTGGCCATGTGTTCACCTGTATGATAAGATTTGGTGGCAATTACTTTCAGGGATGTTGGATCAGGTGTTGCAACATAGGGTTCTGTCGAGGATTTCCTTATATGTTAGTCTGTACACCTGGCATCAGAATCAGTAATTTTGTTTGGCCAGTCCTGTGAATAATAATTTCTTTAACTCTGTCATACCCTCTATCTAAGAGAGAAGGCAAAAAGCAATATTGTGACTGTCACTTATGTGATAGTTTAATTAATTTGTAATCCCCCCCCCCCAGTATTGATTTTCAATAGATATGTATCATTTGCAAATACAGCTCGTTCTGGTGTCTCATCTGCTTTTCTTGATCTTTTACCATTTTGTCCATAAAATTTATAAACCCTTACCTGTTTTGAACAGCTGTTTGTGGTAGACTTTGTATCTATGACACTGATCTGGTAGGCAAGAATCCTGCTGCTGTTTTTTCAAGACTATGCAGCTTAATAATTTTGTCTTCTGTTGGCAAATCTGCTGTTTCACATGAAATAACAGGTTACTGTAATAAAAGAGGAAAAAATAAAATTATTTTAGCCTGTTCTGTTCTAGTCTCTCCAGCATGGATAGAAGGAGTTAGCACTTTCTGCTAATGGTTGTTGTGGGTTTTCCGGGCTGTATTGCCGTGGTCTTGGCATTGTAGTTCCTGACGTTTCGCCAGCAGCTGTGGCTGGCATCTTCAGAGGTGTAGCACCAAAAGACAGAGATCTCTCAGTGTCACAGTGTGGAAAAGATGTAGGTCATTTGTATCTACTCAGGAGGGGTGGGGTTGAGCTGAGTCATCCTGTAAGAGTTTCCCAGGGTGTGGAATGCTAATGGCGGGAGGCTTCACTGTATCCTGAGGAGGTTCTTTTGCATATGGATTGGTACTTGATGTGCTAATCTTCTCTGCAGGGCTATTGTCAGGGATAGAATATTTTGTTAGCCTGGTGTTTTTCAGAACTGGCAACCATGCTCGGTTCATTCTTAAGGTTTCTTCTTTCCTGTTGAAGTTTTGCTTCCTGCTAACACAACACACAAACACCGCCCCAAAGAACACTACTGCTTAGCTGCTGGTTTCCCCGGACCTGAGCCATAGGGAAGTATTGCCTGGCCCCTGCCATCAGACTAGCACTGCTGGAGGTTATCTATTGTGTAATTTTTTTAAAAAAAAATTGTTATAAACCACTTTGTGTGCCAACTGCAAGCCAAAAAGTGAGATACAAATATTTTCAAAAAAATAGTGATCCAAAAATGCACTACATTTTTGAAATTAGAGTACTTAAAAGGCTTAAAACAGCATAAATGCTCGTCCAGAGACCAGTGCTGAGCATACTTACTTGTTTACTTATATAGGATTCTGGAATTAGACAATTATCAGATGATATGGGTCTGTCAGATTGTTGTGTGAATATTATTGTATCACTATATCATTGTATATTGCCATTATTCTTTCAGGATAGTTTTACACATTGTTAAAATGTCTTTTATTCTTGTTGCATTGTTAACATGCCCTATCACATTTTTATCCCATCTAAGAGCTCAGGGTGTGTGTTTTCTGTATACGTACATTGGTTAGGATGCAAGATAGTTATTTGCTGAAGGCCACTCAGTGAAATGCTGAAAGGAAATTTCAGTACAGGTCTCTGCTGTAGTGTAGTATTTTATTATTATAAAATTTTATCACTAGCCATGACATTACACAAAAGAATTACATAAATTCATGGAGAATAGATATAATGGCTATTAGATGTGGTAGATAATTGTTCAGGAGACGTATACTTCTTATTATGAAATGCTAGGATAAACAGTTTGGAATGGCATAAAATCATACCCTGCTTGTGAATGTCTGGCATCTGGCCGGCTAATGGTAGGGAGACAAGAGGTCTGGATTAGATGGATGTTTGGTTTGACACAGCAAGGTAATTCTTATGTGCTTATTGAAAGAAACATAAATTGGTTACATTACTGCCATAGTGTATTCTCTTATATGGTGCAGCTTGTTTTGTACAGTGCAACTAACTTATTAAGAATCTATAATTGTATTGTTAATAAATTAATCCACCAAGATAAAGTAGGAGTACTTTTTAAAAAGCTAGAAAAACTTTTCAATACAATCTACTAGTTGGGAGAAGGTAACAAAAGGACAAAGTGATCCTGTTCCCAGGCTTATTGAACCATAAATAAGTTGGTCTGTGTTGATTTCTGAAGGTGTATCAGGTATAATTTGTTTCATCAGACATTTACAAAGTCATGATATGGAAGTATTCTGTTAGGAGTTGATTACGTCATACTGGTCTCTTGGACTTACAGAAATATATCCAGGAGGGAGTACTGTTTACTAATTCTCCATGCTAATGGGTGATTGATTAAACCAGGCTCATAATACAATACAGCAGGTTATTTTTTTAAAGAAAGAATGAAATAGACACAAATCAGCCAAGAGAGGTAAATATTTGGATATATATCTTAGAAAAGGCCTTCTGTCTGTGATTATAGTTTTCTCTAATTAGCAAGGTAATTGCATGATTATTGCACACATAAAAATTATAGTAGAAAAAGTGCCTTGCTGGGGCTGTAGGTTATCTTCTCCCCAAGGGTCTTTCTCTCTTAATTAAGTGTACACTAAAGCAGGTGTACAAGGAGACTCTGAGCATCATGTTAAGCAGGTCCCTTGGCTGCCAACTTAGCTATTCCTAAATGCATTTTAATGAGTGTTATGCATTAGGTTGTGTGCTAATGAAGCTTTTGTTGTAAATTGTGTTGAAAAACTGAGGGGTGGGGGGAGAGAGAGAGAGAGAAACTCTGGGCTGGCCAGAGATTTATTTGTATATTATAACCCCTCTTTGTTTGTCTTTGTTGGTTATTTAATGGATGGGATAGTAAGGTGATCTGTACCTGTAACAAAATAAGCTACTTCACTGAAAAAACCTGTACACACACACCATTGAGAGCTGCTTCTGTCAGAGCCATAAGGGACATTTCCTGACTCCTAAACAAAAGCATGATTATCATGGGACGAGTCTTGTTTGTTTGAAAAATAGGAGTGGATATTTGTCTTTAGTTATGTTTAACCTTGTAAAATATTTAGAAAGATCAAAACATGCAAGGCAGACATATAACAAATGAACTCTGAACTATAGTTTAGTCCTGACATTAGAGTATATTAAGTATTACCCTGATAGTGTAGCTCTGGAGAAACTGCACCCTGTTTACATGGTCTCTCACTTAAACTTAGAGAAACTAGAGGATCTCATAGCAGATGCCTATTTTCTTGGGATGTAGGTACGACAATATAAAATACCTTTCCACTCTTTCAACTCCATTTGTGTTGCTTTCAAATTCACACAGTTAGCCTTAGCCTTTGACTTGTGTACATTAAACATACCAAATGCTTTAGTTATCTTTTCATACTCAATTGGTTTTTCAAGGCGCATGAAACAAATAGTGATATGAAGTAGACACATCGCTTTGTACCACTGGGCTTCTGTTAATTATAGTTATTCTCTGCTACACAAACAGGTACACGAAGATATCTGTATAATGTAAGTGTACAGAATGCCCATTTCCCAGTCTTAGGTAGGTTAAGAAAGTGGTCCAGAAATAGAGCCTTGCAAGGTGAAAATAGACTGTGGAAGACTTGAGTAATTTTAAGTCCATTTTGGGCCCTGTTTGGGAGGTATAACCTTTGAGACAGAAGAGTCCAAAACTACAACAAAAAGCATGTTGTTTTCCAGAGTTTGTTTTACTTTTGAACAAAAGTACTTAATTATATGAATCAGAAGATGACTAATTCTATCAAATCTTAATAAATTCCTGTGATATATATTACTCAAGATATACTACAGTTTGCAATTGAAAACTGACTTTTTATGGTCAGTACTAAAGCATCTGCCATGAAGCGCAAATGTAAATTAGGAAATACAAGAATTCACCAAACATATAAACATAATCAACAATTCTCACCACTATGACTAATATACTAGCACTGAGATAATTCACATGGTTTGTGGGAAATTGCTGCTTTAGCATAAAATCCTGTGCACATTTACAAGACAGTTGGTTGGATTTCCACAGAGAAAAGGGGGACCATTTTTGCCTTTTCCTCCTCTTGTGCCAGACCTCTGACGTAAATTCCATAAGACATATTTCTGAATAAATATGAATAAGAGCAAACTATTTATTTTTCCTTTATTTTCCTTGGCAATGAGAGGCAGTGTTCCCCATGCCTCCTTTGGTAGCAGGTTGTCTTTCCAGGACTGCTTTCTTCTTTTCCCATGTAGCAACAAGCCCTGTCATCTCATGGTAGGAGCGAAGAGGGGTAAAAGAAGGGCAGGGAACATCGCTCTCATCTCAGATCGTGAGTGATGTCACACTTTCCAGGTGTGACCTATAAGAACTGCCCGCAGCATGTGGCAGCACTGCTGTTGATGCCGTAAGGGCCACACCAGAAAAGCATTGGCCCTCTGGCGGGGACTGAAGGGCAGAACATAATTTGTGAAAGTAACTGCTTCTGTTGGAAACCTTTCATTGTTATTGTTAAGTGTTTAATCAGCAATTTTGTTGTGGTATAAGAATGATTAAGGATTAAATAATTATTGTTAATCACATTTATTCTAAAATTAATCTTTGAACTAATCTTGAAATTAGGAAGCAAGGTATTATTTTTTGATGGATGCCTTATTGAAAAATAAATTCATATAGCCATCTGAGTAATTAGCCGTTGAATATTCAATGAATGTGGTAACAAGTTAATTGGGTTGTTCCAATATATTAAGTATTGTGAATAATTATTAAATTAGCTAAGTCATTAATAATATATTCTAGATAATTGTTCTTTGAAATTGTGTACAGATGCATGGATAAAGGGAGAATTGCTGTTTTTTTGTAGCTAACAGGTCCTAAGAATGGCAATAAGAATTTTAATGCTGAGTTTAAAGAAGATGATAAAACCACTGATTTGATTGACTATATTTGATTCATTTAACGAATTATTGATTAAGAAATTTAAACAAAATGAGGACAGAATTGTGATGAGTAGTTAAGAGAAGGAAAAGTATTTGTAATCTAATTTAGAATGAGTTAAGAAATTAGAATCTAAACTACTAAATTTAATTGTTTAAGTTGATACTGTTGATAGAAAGTTTGAGGGATACAAATAAAAAGTTAACTACTTAGAGGGGAAAAACTGAGAATTTGGAATTTTGATTATCACGACAGTAAACTGTAGATACTTTATTTTATTGCATCTGTGCTTTAACTACATAGAAGCAAAACATTGTTTTAACTTTCCCAAGCAGGGGGGGGGACCCAATTAAATTAACTTGCAGTTGGGGTCAAAATGACCTCAAACTCGAGAAAAAGAAATGAAAACCTGATAGCTCTATCAATCATGGCATTAGCTACTAAGAAAAAAAATCAGGCCTCAAGAATAACTTTCTTCAGCAATGCAGGACAAAGAAGAGTAAAACTTGAAATTGGGGGTCAAAAAGACCTGTCATTGAAAACATCAAATCCTCACAGAAATGAAAGTGGGGTAAAATTGACCCCACCACCACCACTTTTAAAGCACAAGCCACAATTTATTTTCAAGAAAGCAATCATTTTTAACTGTTGTAATATTGAAGCTGCTACCATGTGTGAGTGTCCCACTGCTGTCACCATGTGTGACTTGCCCACAGTTGCCACCATGTATGACTTGCCCACCGCTGTCACCCGGTGTGAGTCTCCCGCAGACAAGGGAAAAAATAGGCACATAACAGACCCTTGCAATGGAAAGGGGAATTCCATTCCTGCCAGTTAAAGGGTTAACAAAAAGAAAAGAAAATATCTCCATTCTTGCTGCTAGCTTTCTTGTAACCTGCCCTCAGGCTGCACCTCTTGGAGCCTTAAAAATAAGAGCCTTTCCTGAATAACAATGGGGAACAATAGACTCAGTGCCTAGCCTTGTCTTGCAGGGGACTGGAATGATCCCTTTTTCCAGAATTGTGATACAGTTCAATTTGAATTTTTCAGTATAGCTATGGGGCAGAAGGGAAGCTTTGAGAGAGCACAACAAAGGGAAACAATTAGCTCAGTGGACAGGTGGCTAGGGGGTCCATCTCAAGTTCCAGGCTGAATGGCTCTTTCAACTGGTAAATGTGAAAAAGGTTCAAAGAATGCCTGCAGTCATGCCCAGGCTTGTCTTGCAGGTGGCCAGAATGACCCCATTTTCCAAAACTGCAATACAGTTCAATTTGAGCTTTTCCATTTGGCTGTGGACATAAGGGAAGCTTTGAAAGAGCACAAACCCAGAGCTTTTACCTGCTCTTACTATATATGCAACAATTCAGGTTGCAAACAGTGGTTTCCTTGGGGTCATTTCAACCCCCAATTCCAAAACTTGTGTAAGACACCGGATCCAAAAGTGTGATATTTTTGCACAAAAAATATCTATTGTTTAAAATTTATCTCCATACTTTATTTTTCCACCTTTCTATAAAACGGAGATAATATGTGTTGGTCCATCTGTTTATACACGGAAACAGTGCTTTTCAATTTTTCAGTATTTGTTGGTGTCACTAGAAACCCTAAATACAATTATGCAAAATACTTTCACTTTCAAGCCAAGTCTGTTGGGGGCCAGAATGACCCTTTCCACAAGTTAGATGAACCTCAAACTTAAAAAAGAAAGGCAGTGGGGAGGGGAGGGATTTTAAGGCATTGCAGTTCGTTGGGGAGAAAGCATAACTAGAACTGGGTGTTTGTAGAAAATTTTAAATGGGTAAACCAATTTTTTTCAATGACTTCCAGGGTCAAAATAACCCCCATTTCCTTGGGAGGGTTAATGTTTATTAAATAAGTCAGCATTTTAAAACTACACTCTCATATCTTCTCCTATGGCTTTTTTCTAACAGTCAATTCCAAGAACCATTCTATTAGCACTTGATGTTTGTGGGCCCCCTAAACTAGCATTCTTGATTCCAGTGCTGACTTCTAATTAGCCTGTGAACCAGCAAGGCTTGCAGATATTCATCAGCAGAGGTATTTGATCTTCTTTACAGGCTGACTAATCAGCTGTACCTATTGTTTATTTGATGGAAGACTGTGCTTTTGTGATGACCTTTGACTGGGCAATAAACTGATGGATTGAGTACCACTTCTCAGTTGATCTACCTGGAATTAAAAGTTCTCCCATGCTACTCCAGCGCTTTACCTGACCCGGCAAGTTCTTACCCTGTGTTCTCAAAGATGTTTCCATCTTGCCTGGAACTTCAGGAGTTCTAAAAAGGCACTCCTGCCTCTCCTTTCAGCTACAAATGCCCTGTGTTGTACCATAAGTTCTTTTCCAATTGCCGCACAACCAACAACCAAAGAAAATTATTGAGAACTATATTTCCCAATATTCTCCCCGTTCCTCTAATTTTGCTTTCAGCTTAATTTTAATTATTTAATTATTTTTTATTTTAATGTTTAGGTGTTTGCAATTTAGCTTTTGATTTTATTTTCTCACCTTAAGAGATTTCTAAATTGTTTAATCCATTACCATTTGAGGTAATCATAATCATTGTATCATTAGCATTTATTTATTTACATTGCTTACAGTCCACCTTTCTCACTGGGACTCAAGGCGGATTGTACAATGTGAATTAGTACAGTCAAATTCAAGGACATTTCAGTAAGCAATGTAATAGGGAATATAATGCAAATTTGCTAAAATTTAAAACCAGCAGAAATCCAGTACAGAGTTAAAGAAATGCTGAAACACAGCATAGGCAATTGTAAGACTGAAATATTAAACAATATATTTAAATAACAACCCAGTAAGATCATACTTCAAGCAGCAAACATTACATAGTAGTAAAATCTATGGTCCCTATCTGCTGGTGCATCTCTCTGAGACCACTGCCATACAGTATATCCCTCCTATCTGAGTAAAAAGCCCTCTTGAATAATTCAATTTTGCATAGTTTGTGGGAAACCAAGAAAGTGGGAATTTTCCTGAGCTTTTCAGGTAGGCCATTCCATAATGAGGGAGCTGCTGCAGAGAATGCAAGTGTATGGGTAGCTGTTGGTTCATCTACGGTCTTCCTGTGCAGTCCCACACGGGACTGCGCACGTGCAGGCCTGCCGATACCAGAGATTTTAATAGCTAAAAACCACCAGGGGGCACTCCCGCCTCCAGGCGCGCATGCGCAGCCGCTTTCCCGCCGAAACGGCTCCTAGGAGGCGGAGCGCCCCTCAAATACCCTCAGTTTTTCTTTCGCTGCCGATCGTTGAGGTTTACAGCTTTCTTCGTTCGCGATGTCTGAGAAGGCCTTGTTTAAGCGTTGCGAGACCTGCAATCGTAAGATGACAAGGTCGGATGGTCATTCCGTTTGCTTATATTGCCTTGGAGAAACACACAACACTCAGGCGTGCAAGCATTGCCGCGCGTTTACCTCCAAGGCCAGGGCGGATCGTTTGCATGCCTTCCTCTGGCAGCGTGCGATGTCGGTCGAGGACCCTCCACCGAAGTCTTCGTCTGCTCCGTCTGCGTCCTCTCGTCCTCCTGTAGCGTCGGGTTCCAAGACTCCTCGTTCACAACCATCTCCGAGTCGTTCGGAGTCGAGGCCCGAGAGGATCCCTTCGGGTCGGAGTTTGTCGGAACCGACCGCTTCGGTTCCGAGACATTTGACAAGTCGACCTCCTTCAATCTCGTCGGCTGTCCAGGCTTCACCTGTCCATGGAGCCCGAAGAAGTTCGACCCCGTCGGTTCCGAGGTCGACTCCTCCGACTCATAAAACCTCTACGGTTCCGACGACTTCGGATCCCTCTGTAAAGTCGAAGGCCGTTCCTGAAAAGAAGAAGAAAAAGCATAAGCATTCCAGCAAGCATGATAAGGCAGTGTTGGAAGGTCTACTCACCTCTCCCCCGTCGGTTCCAATCGACTCCACTCCTGTTCAAGTGGAGCAACAGGCAGAAGCGAGTGGTCGTCCTCGGTCCAAGACTCCTCCGGACCGGGAGGCGCAGGAGGACGACGTCATACTCCTCGAGAAGCCTCTTACACCGTCAGGTCGGACCCGATCGGCCTCCTATGAATCGGGCTTGGTTCGTTCGGTTCGGAGTCGACAGAATCGGTCTACCCGTCGCTCTAGCGGTCGGAGCCCGCCGCGGTCCTACCGGAGCCGATCCAGGGAGAGTCGACGTCGAGATGAACCAGCTCCTCGTTATTTTAGTAGGGAGAGTTCATACTACTCTGACCGGCATTATAGAGGTGCTTCGTTGTCTCCTTCGTTTCGAGTCGGATCCGATGCTGGGTATGACCCGTCCCGTCTTCCGTCGGATCGGGTTTCTCCACAGCCGCGTGCCCGCTACAGTGTTTCTCCTTTGTCAGAGTCACCTGAATGTGAAATTGGGCCATCTGATGAGGCTTCGCCCACCGATGATTTTCGGGCCTATAACGAGTTGCTCCAAAGAATGGTGAAAGCCTTGGACCTTGAAGTGACTTCCACTGAATCTAAATTTATGGATAAGATATTGCAACATATCTATTCGGGATCGACTCCCTCGATTGCCTTTCCCCTTATTGAGGGGTTTGCTGATCTTTGGAAGAAGCTGCAGTCTCGACCTGCATCTGCTACGGCCACTAACCGGAAGGTGGAGAGCTTGTACAGAACCAAGGATGATGCTCATCCGTTCCTGGCTGTTCACCCTCCTCCATCCTCACTTGTCACTGAGGAGATGCAAGCTCGGCCTCGCCAGGGCTCTCTGTCGGCTCCAACTGACAAAGATAGTAGGAAGATCGATGCCTTGGGCAGGAAGTTGTATACTTCAGCTACGTTTGGCATCAAAGTGGCGAATTATGCTGCGATGATGGCGGCCTACCAACTGTTCTTATGGAAGAAGGTGGCGTCTTTCCTTCTTAGATTCCCAAATACCAGCACACCTTGCTTCGGGTCATTCAGGAGGAGGCTGTCCGCCTGTCCAGGCACCAGATCAATGTCGGTAGGAGTATGGCTGACACTGCATCTAGATCACTCCTCTCCTCGGTGGTACTGCGCAGGTACGCCTGGCTTCGCACGACCGCCTTACCAGTGGAGACGAGGAACAGGGTTGAGGACCTGCCGTTCGAGGGCAACACCCTGTTCTCAGAGAAAACTGACGAGTTCCTCTCTAAGAAGAGGACCGACCGTCTGACAGCTCACTCGTATGGGGTTCTCCACCAGCCGTCGCAACAGTCTTCTCGCCCATACTATCGCTCTTTCCAGCGTGGCAGACAACACCGCTATCAACCCTATCAAGGGTATGCTTACCAGCCGCGCAGGAGCTACCAGAGCCCACAATCTGCCTTTCCCAGACGGAGGCAGGGCCAACATCCCAAACCTGGTTCCCAACAGCATCAGGCCAAGGACCAGGACCAATTGCATAAGCAATTCTGACAATCACAGGGACCTGACCCCACGTTTGGGGACAGGCTTAGTGCTTTCTTGGATGCATGGTGTTCAATTTGTTCCGATGTTTGGGTTTTGTCTATTATCCAGTTTGGTTATAAAGTTGAATTTCTTGGTTTACCTTACCTACGTCTCCCTGTGTTTTCTTCTGACCCCCCTCGTTCAGAGATCCTGGGGGAGCTCTCAGCCCTACTACAGAAAGGGGCTATAGAGAAGGTTCCGGTTGCTTCAGCTGGTTTGGGATTCTATTCCAACCTGTTTCTAGTGGAGAAGAAAGATGGTGGGCTTTGGCCTATCCTGGATCTCAGGGGATTGAATAAGTTTATACGAATTCGTAAATTCAAAATGGTTACTTTACAAATGGTTTTAACTTTGTTACCTCGACAGTCTTGGTTTGCAGTCCTGGATCTGAAGGATGCGTACTTTCATATTTCAATTTTCCCTGAGCACAGAAAGTTTTTACGTTTTGTCTATGGTCAACGTGTTTTTCAATACAATGTTTTGCCCTTCGGGTTGGCCACTGCACTTAGAGTGTTCACTAAGTGTGTGGCAGTGGTAGTGGCTTATTTACGCCTCCAGGGCTGCCAAATCTTTCCTTATCTGGATGACTGGCTCTTGGTTGGCGATTCTGCTGCATCTGTATCTAATCAGGTGTCTCACTTTAAATTTATGTTTACGCCTGGGTCTTTTTGTTAATCAGAAGAAATCCAAGTTGACCCCTGTGCGCTCCATCCAATTTATTGGTGTAATTTTGGACGGTGTTAGAGATGCAGGCTTCTTACCTGCAGAGCGTGCTTCAAAAATCAAGAGGCTTATTTCGACCCTTCAGAGGTGTCGTTTCCAATCTGTTCGCTTTATCCAGACCCTTTTGGGTTGCATGGCTTCTACTACAGCAGTGGTTCCACTAGCCAGGTTATTTATGCGACCCTTCCAATTGTGGTTCAATTCGGTGTTCTCACCGGCCCGTGACTCTCAAAATAGGAGGCTTTCCGTCCCTAGGGGGGTGGTATCCTCCCTGGAGTGGTGGCTGAATGATGCTAACTTATTTAAAGGGGTGGAGTTTGGTTTTCGACAAACTCATCTGTCAGTTACTTCTGATGCTTCCCTTTTTGGTTGGGGGGCTCACTGTGCAGGTTTTTATGCCCATGGGTTATGGTCTGAGTCTGAACGTGAGGAACATATTAATGTTCTTGAGTTACGGGCAATTTTATATGCGTTGATCTCCTTTTCAGATGTCGTGCGGAACAAGTCCGTTCAAGTCCTGACAGACAACACGACGGCAATGTTTTACATCAACAAGCAAGGTGGCACGGCGTCTGTGGCTCTCTGCACAGAGGCGATGAGACTCTGGAAGTGGGCCATAGATCACGCTGTGTGGCTGCATGCAGTTCACATCCCGGGGGTACAGAATTCCATGGCGGACCACCTGAGCAGACTCCACAGGGGAAACTACGAGTGGTCCCTCCAGGACAATTATCTCGCCCCTATCTTCTCGGAGTGGGGGACTCCAGAGTTTGACCTCTTTGCGACAGTGAAAAATCGCAAGGTCCTAGCTTATTGTTCCAGAGGAGGAGTAGGCCCAGAATCAAGTGGGGACGCGTTTCAATTAAGTTGGTCAGGTCCCCTGTATTATGCCTTTCCTCCGTTCCCGCTTCTGGCACGAGTCCTCAGCAAGGTCCAGAGGGACAGGGCGTCCGTCATCCTGGTGACCCCATATTGGCCGAGGCAACCTTGGTTTCACTCCCTTCTGAGTCTTCAGACTCGGTCGATCCGTCTCCCGGTGGTTTCCGATCTCCTCACCTGCGGGGGGGTTCTTCACCACGACATCAGGAGACTCAAACTCACAGCATGGTTGATCAGACCGGGGGTGCCTTCTCCGAGGCTGTGACTAATGTCCTCTTAAATGCTAGACGTTTGTCTACCAGGCAGTCTTATGCCCTTAAATGGGACAAATTTTCTGTGTGGTGTAGTCGCAGGAGTTTGGATCCTTTTGAGTCCACCCTTTCTGATATTTTGGAATTTTTGTGGGAGATAAAACAGGAGGGTTTGGCCACCTCCTCAGTCAAGGTTTATCTGGCAGCCATCTCTGCTTTTCACCCTCCGGTGGATAGAAAATCTGTTTTTTCCCACTATTCTGCTAAATTATTTTTGCGGGGGCTGAATAATTTGTTTCCCCCTGTGCGGGCTTTGGTCCCTCAGTGGTCATTGCCCTTGGTTCTGACTCGTTTGATGGCCAAACCTTTTGAACCATTGGCCTCCTGTCCGCTCCGTTTTTTGTCTATGAAAGTGGCTTTTTTGATTGCGGCTACTTCAGCCAGGAGGGTTGGGGAGCTAGCGGCGTTATCCTGCGAGCCCCCTTATTTGAAATTCCACCCTGAGAAGGTCGTTCTTCGTACAAAGATCGAATTTTTGCCTAAAGTGGTTTCCCGTTTTCATTTGTCTCAGGAATTGGTTCTGCCGGTTTTCTTTCCAACTCCGGCTTCTGAGGCAGAGACAGCCCTTCATTCTTTGGATGTTCGAAGGGCCATTTTCTTTTATTTGGATAGGGTGAAACCGTTTAGGATTGACTCTAGTTTATTTGTTTGTTTTGCTGGACAGAATAAAAGTAAACGGGCCTCATCTCAGACTATCTCTAGATGGGTGGTCCAGGCTATACTGACTTGTTATTCTGCTGCTAATTTACCTTGTCCTTTGGAGGTGCATGCCCACTCCACCAGGTCCCAGGCGTCGTCGTCGGCTCTCTTCAGGGGTGTTCCACTCCAAGACATCTGCAGAGCGGCGACGTGGGCCTCGGCGGATACCTTTGTGAAGCATTATGTGCTGGACATCCTAGATAGAAAGGAGACAGCGGTGGGCACAGCTGTTCTGCACTCCATCTTTGAGTGATGCCTTGGTGTCACCTCCACCCAGGTATTTAGCTTTGGAATCTTCCCATGTGGGACTGCACAGGAAGACCGTAGATGAAAAACAGGTTTTACTTACCATAACTGTTGTTCATCTAGGTCTTCCGTGCAGGCACACATGCCCTCCCTCCTTCCCCGCTGACTCTCTTGGTACTTACCTTGCAGGGGGCGGCGAAAGAGGAACTGAGGGTATGTGAGGGGCGCTCCGCCTCCTAGGAGCCGTTTTGGCGGGGAAAGCGGCCGCGCATGCGTGCCTGGAGGCGGGAGCGCCCCCTGGTGGTTTTTAGCTATTAAAATCTCCAGTGTCGGCAGGCCTGCGCGTGCGCAGTCCCATGTGTGCCTGCACGGAAGACCTAGATGAACAACAGTTATGGTAAGTAAAACCTGGTTTTTTGCCCATGTGCAAGGTAGCACCTGTTCAGATGAGCAAAGCTGCCATGGTGGAACATAGGGAGAGAGGCAGTCCTGTTGATAATGCCAGATCAAGGCCATGATGAGCTTTGAATGTGTTGCCAGTACCTTGAATTAAACCTGGTAACTGATAGCCAGTGTAGAGACTAAAGAAAATAGTAGCCGCTGTAATGGAATGCTTATCCGTGTCTCATTAAAGCTGTCAGCTGTTCAGATTAAAGATTATATCTTAAATTCTGAGCGGTGTCTAGATCTTGAAGTGAGACCTGAAAACAGTTTTTGCTTCTTTTAGAGAAACTGTCAGTACAAAATAATTTATAGAGTTCTTCTTGCAATAGTCTACCCACCAAGACACAAAGACTCCTCTTAAACGTTTAATAATTTTTTTATTAAAGTAAACTCTAGTCTTTTTAATAAATAAGATATCAAAATATAAATGCTTATTAAGATGAAACTTTCAAAGATGGAACAGATAAAGGCAACAAAAATTAAGTATCCTAATATTTCTCAATTAAATCTAAGTTTAAATCAATCAGATTTACTATGAAATACATTAAAGTTCCCATAGCACACATTACAAAGGTAAGTTTCTCACCTAGATCTTAGAGCCAAAACACACGTTAAGAAAAACCTAGGTTCAGCACGTGTTCTCTTACCTCAAGGTTTGCCGGGATCTGTAGGAGTCCTGGAAGCTTAAAGTAGGCGTCCTGGAAGCTTAAAGATCTGTAGGGGTCCTGGAAGCTTAAAGTCCTGAAAGCTTAAAGGATCTGCAAGCGTCCTGGAAGCTTAAAGGCGTCCTGGAAGCTTAAAGCTTAAAATACAGGCGCCTGTATTTCCCTTTCCCTTTTTGCTGCTCTGTAAATGCTAAACTTTAAGCTTCCAGGACGCTTACAGATCCCAGCAAACCTTGAGGTAAGAG
The DNA here is from genome assembly GCF_028583425.1 of Eublepharis macularius. Classification (NCBI taxonomy): domain Eukaryota; kingdom Metazoa; phylum Chordata; class Lepidosauria; order Squamata; family Eublepharidae; genus Eublepharis; species Eublepharis macularius. The sequence goes on along the minus strand of NC_072796.1, from coordinate 65,375,162 downwards.
AACACGTGCTGAACCTAGGTTTTTCTTAACGTGTGTTTTGGCTCTTAATGAGATTTCTTTCAGTCAAATCTCTGATCTGGTATCTGGGTTTAACTCTTTTATATGTTATCTTATGCAGAAATCTAAGCTGTTTTTCACGTGACATTCTACCTTGCCAAAAAGTGGCATTATGTCCAGCTGCAAGAGATATAAATCAGTAAAGATGATAGTAAAAGTTAAGTGAGCTGATCATCATTGGTCTTTTCCAACAATTAGTGAACATTTATCTTCTACTGTCCCCTATTTTTAATGGACAATAATTATACAGCATACTAGAACAAAACTACAGTAAATTCATACAGAGTTCACTAGAATACATATGTATCACTAAGTATAATGTCTCTAATCCATATTTCTGTGACACTACTTCTCTTGCTTACGAAAGTTTAACAATATAAACCTAGCAGAACCTTTGAAACTTTCAGGAAGTGTCTTTTTAATTAGCGTCAAGACCATTTTCAGTTTTGGAATGAGATACAAAAGCTGACTGAGACCATTGTTACCATTTCAATTCCATAATTTTAATGGAAAGTTAGCTCCAAAGAGATCTCGGAAATGATGTGGCACCATAGAGTTCAGTACCAGAGACTGATGGTCAGTTAGTTTACATTTTAGGCACAGCTAGATTTAGGCACAGCTAGATTTTATGGGAATTTGGCACAGTATATTCACACTGTGCTGGAGAAAAGCATGCAGAAGACACACTGCAAGGATCTACAATCGCTTGGGGAAAATGCCCCCCCCATAAAGTCTTAGACAACTAGAGACAAGGCTTTTTCAGTGATGGCACTTCAGTGATGGAATGCCCTTCTTACTGAGGCTTGCCTGGCACCCATTGTATTTTCTTTTAGGTTCCAGGCTAAACTACATCTTTTTATTCAGGTTTTTAATTAGGGGGTGATCTTCCAAATTGGTTTATAGTCCATTCTAACCTGTTTTTGTGAGACTGATTTTAAGTTTTTAACATTTATCTTTTAACATTTATCTTGCTTGATTTATTGATGCTTTGTTAATAGCTTGTTGATCTTTAATTGCTTTTTTCTGTTGGTGTGTTTATCATAGAATAATAGGGTTGGAAGGTACCTCTAGGGTCATCTAGTCCAACCCCCGCACAAAGCAGGAAATTCACAACTCTCCCCCCCCCCAAGTCCGACTGCCCCAGTGACCCCTGCTCCATGCCCAGATGTTTTACTTGTAATCTGCTTCAAGTAGGTTTCCTGAAGATGTGGCATAGAAATGCTCTAAATTAATAAAGAACGTAAACCACTAATCTGCCTTTAGAGCAAGTCTAATTACTTTGGCTTTAGTGCTGGCAACCTTTCTGGGGGATGTTCAAGACTTCTAGGAAAGCCTTCTTCAGTGTGATCACCTCTTAGACAGTTAAAACCCTGAAGAATCTTAAGGAAATATCTTCCACTGCCAGCTACCTGGGAGTCTCAGATCAACACTTCCAGGCCTCAGAACAATAATGATAATCTTTCATCATAGAGAGAGCAACATTCTGATTGCTAGTCTTGCAAATGAATTTCATCAGGGGCAAAAGAAAACATTCTCTACGTCACCCAGACTCCCAGTGTGCCTTGAAGCAGGTGCTCTGATTCCAGTCCAGCTGAAACCATTATATCTTTATTGTTGATGGCAGATTGACTAAAGACCTGAAAATTAGCAAAACGTTTATTTTTAATAGAGAGGTTTTTATTCTAGAAAAAAAAACGGACAAATAACATTTCACTTTGTTTCTTACATAGTTTGTGATCTTCCTTTGTTAAGATAAAAACTGAAAACCCACATTATATTTTCCAGAATTGTATATATTTGTCATGCATTATCTGGTGTGAAATTCCTTGTGGAAAATTAATTTCTTGGACACCACTCCCATAATTTTTTATTCCCACCTTTCCACAGAGGTTATTTAGGAACCTAAATGGGGCAGGGACAATGTCTCAGATGAGAAAAAAAAATTTTGCCTGGTTGCCTGGAGGTAATTTTTACTTGATACAGGTGACTAGCTTCTTTATAAACCAATTAATATAATCACAATAATTTCAAGTTCATGTTTAAGCCAAAAATCTTGATTCATGATTAATTTCTCAGTCATAAAAAGTTTGCCCAAACAATGAATAAATATAATTTGAATAATGTAATTGCCTTCTGGTAGAAGATTTCATGGTTTATAAATTATTAAGTAAATACCACTGTACTTGCCAACCTTTTGTTACTTTTTAAAACACTTCATTGTTTTGATTTATTTTGTGTTAAACATAATAAAAGACATCAGATTATTAGTTCCACGGTAAATGATCAGATAGCACACGGAAATATAACCTTTAAACAAAGTTGCTTTTAAATGATTTAAGGATTGCAACCTCAGCTTCCTTTTATAAGTTGGTTTTATTTAGGGCATTATGGCTGGCAAATGTTTTCTACAGCTGAGATCTATGAAACAGCAAATTGATCATGGTCAAGCAGCTTATTTTCTCAAAATCTGTTGAAAATTCCTTCACAACACATGGTTTAAAGTTTCCAACAGAATTCTCTTCCAAGTATTGGATGGAGCACTCATTTATTTATTTATATTTCAATTTATATACCACCCATCCCAGGGGCTCTGGGCGGTGAACAGTTTAAAATCGATAAAAACAAAAAACAACAATACTAAAATCAATATACAAAACAATAATGAAATAAATTAACCAAGTGCAATGGTGGGGAGAACCCTCCCCCACCCCAAAGGTGGGAGGCCGACATGGCACTGCTCCCTTTAACCACCGAATGTCTGGTGGAACAGCTCTGTCTTACAGGCCCGGCAGAACGATAATATGTCCCGCTGGGCCCGGGTCTTCATTGACAGAGCGTTCCACCAGGCTGGGCCCAGGACTGAAAAGGCCCTGGCCCTGGTTGAAGCGAGGCGGGCTTCCTTAGGGCCAAGGACCACCAGTAAACATTTATCCGCTGATTGAAGCAGTCTCCGGGGAACGTATAGGGAGAGGCGGTCCCGAAGATTCTAGAAAAGCCTCTGGCAGGGGACAGCCTTGCCTGGGTACCATTAAGGCAGGCAAGGGGCTGTGGGGAAAGGCGTAATGGTGAAGTCACGCCCAGAGGTGGACCAGCAGCTGGCTCAGGCAGCAGATTGCACTTGGAACAGGCCAGGGGAGGAGGCTGGTAGTAGCTGGAGCCTCCTGGAGCCTAGGTAGGTAGGCAGGCTCCAGGAGACCTCTTTTAAAACCCCAGGGCAGGGTAGGGCAGGGCAGGAGAAGAGAGGACAGAGCTAGGAAGGTCCTTGGCCTAGAGTGATGGACAGGTCCAGTTTCACCTCTTCCAGCAAGCAGCAGTGGGAGCTGACAGAATGTTGGGGCTGCTGGCAGTTAAGATATGTCAGAGCAGTTAGAAAGGGAGAGAAGGATTTTATGCTGCTGAAGTACGTAGCAGATATAGATGGCTGCTGACAAGTGGTATATTGTAATCATTCACTGTCAGGACAGTTGGGATTATAGTAGCCAATTCAGTCTGGTCACGACCAATGTGTTTGAGTAACTACATGATGGCAGCGTATATGGGAAATAAGTATTGGGTTCCCTTACTCGAATAACCCTGGGCTGAAGCTGAATGAGGGGTAGTGAATTTAGGGAGCAGACCTCCCTATCTGGTGGAATGTCTGGCAAGAGGAGAAGGGGAGCCCTGCGTGTAATTTGTTAAGGGATATCTAACTGATAAATAGGGACTGGCTGGGTGGTGAATTTTAACTGCCCTGAATGGCCTATGAAGCACAGAACCTGTAAAAGGGAAGTTTTTTTATGGGTGGCAGGATGTAAAGGAGTCACATCCAGATTCCCTTCACTCACCTGGGTCTGTCCTTGAAGAGAGGTCATTGGGGTACTCTAGGGTGAGCACATCCAGAAGGTATTGGGAGAGAGGCCAGGGTGAGCTAGACCCCCTCCCCCTCCATGATTGAGGTTGATCCAAGGCCTTACTGGAAAAGGGGGACACTGGAGAGTGTTGCAGCCCCCAAGTCCAACCTGCTGCTGCAGGAATCTGACTTCAGGCTTGACAACCAAGCAGCTTGCTTCAGAATAGATTCATGCTATTAGTGTTGTCAAAATAATTCTACAATACGTTGAAGTTTGGGCAGAATTCTGTGTTGTTGTGACTTAAAAGTATTTATTCTTTGAAATGTGTCATATTTTTTGTAGGTGTTCCCATAATGCTTGCAAGATTTTTACAGTCATGGCCAAGAGCCAGAATTATGTGGCGCAGGAAAACCTGTGGACAACTCTGGATTTTGTGATCTATTACAGCCTCACCTATTTTGCCAGCAGCACCACAGTCACCCTTTGTGCATTGCAGATGGCTGTGGGGGGTGATAGTGTGCTGCACATTCCACAGCATCTAATGTAGCCTTACACAAAAGCAGCTGGTAAATTTGAGACTAAGCGTAGATTCTGATGAACTGCTGAAGTGAATCCACCAAGAATTGACTAAAACATGTGTTCACCAGCTATTGCCAAAACATTTTATTTGTCGTCTAAGGAAAATCCAGTTTATAAAAAGTACTTGTTTATCTTGTGTGGGAAGCATCTTTATTTCACATAAGTGAAAAACTGAGTGTGCAGAAGTCAAAGTTTCTGCTGGAGTCAGAACTCTGCTGGTGTAAAATCATTTTGAACCCCATTTCAGTAATATTCTGGTATTACGAATTGTATTACATTTTTTTTAAAAAAATAATTTTTTGTTAGTTTGACATTTTTGCTTGGAATTCTTCTAAACAATTGTTATTAAAACAAAAAACCTCAACATTTATGCACATCGTTTTATTTTCTTATACTTTGAAGTAGGTAGTCAAAGTAATTTTACAGTTCACGGTAATGAAATTCTTGAGCTCTGATCTAATGAGTAATATGTGAAAAGAAAATTTCCTTAATGAAAACCCTCACTTTTTGCCAAGAACCTGTTAACTTTAAAGTTAACATCCACCTTCTCCTAAGACTTGAGTATGACTCAGGCTGAAGTTACATTTTAAATGAGGTGTGTGATAGACAGTACCTGTAATTACAGCCATTTTTTATCTGGCTGTTTGAACTGTCAAACTACTCACTTAGTGTGTAAAGTACCTGAAGTTGTACAGGCAGTTTATATATACATTAAATTAATCCCTCACAGCTTCTTGCCTCTCTGTTTAAAGCTGAACTATGTAATTCAGAAACATTTCTAAAGAATTTTGGAAGGATGTGGGAAAAGGGACCAGTGTGCTTTTTTTTAGTTTGATTTGACTTTATTTGTATAGCTGTATTTATAGCATAATACATGTGCTTCCTAGTTTGAATGTGTGAACTATCTATCACATTATGTGGGGGGGGGTGTCAAATCACTTCTGACTTATGGCAACCCTATAAATGACGGTCATGGCTTCCTTTGAGTCAATCCATCTCATGTTGGGTCTTCCTCTTTTCCTACTGCCATCAACTTTTCCTAGCATTATTATCTTTTCCAGTGGACCTTGTCTTCTTACGATGAAACCAAAGTACGACAGCATCAGTTTAGTTGTTTTAGCTTCTAGAGGAAATTCAGGCTTGATTTGATCTAGAATCCACTTGTTTGTCTTTTTGACTATCCATGGTATCCATAAACTCTCTTCCAACACCACATTTCATATGAATCAATTTTCTTCCTGTCAGCAATCTTCATTGTCCAACTTTCACATTCATACATAGTAATGGGGAATACAAATGTATTCATTATCTTGATCTTGGTCTCCAGTGACACTTTCTTTATAATTAAGAATCTTTTCTAGTTCCTTCATGGCTGCCCTTCCAAATCTCAGTCTCCTTCTGATTTCTTGGTTATAGTCTCCTTTGGGGTCGATGATTGAACCAAAGGGTAGATAATTTCAGTTTCTTCATTGTCACCCTTAAAGTTTTGTAATTTCTCAGTGGTCATTACTTTTGTATTCTTGATGTTCAGCTGTAATCCTGCTATGGCACTTCGTTCTTTAACCTTTCTCAGTAGTTATTTCAGGTCTTTACTATTTTCTGCCAGTAATGTGATGTCACCTGCATATTTCACATAGTACCATAAATTAACTGCTATTGATGGGGCTTTTTAATCATCTGGATTCAGTGTACATCAAGAGAGATGAGCTTCTCTCTCAATAGGTAGCCCATCAATTAGTTATGTGAATTAGCTCTTTATATATAGATACACTCAGGGCTTTTTTTCAGCGGGATCTCCCAGGATCTGAGATCTGGCACCTCTGAAAAAAGATCACATGACTGGTGGCCCCCAGCTCCCAAAGACCTGTGGGCTGTCTCCCTGGATGGAGCTTCTCCTGGGCCGCCTGCTTCCCCGGCCTCTTCCCTGGCCTTTCCCTCTCTCCTTCCCTCCCTTTCTCTTCCTTTTCTTCTTTCCTTACTTCCTTCTTTCTTTCCCTCCCTCCCTTTCTCTTTCCATGTCTTTTTTTCTTCCCTTTCTTTACCTTCCTTCCTGAGGTGCTGCCACCACCTGGCTGGCTGAGAGGCAGGCTGGGAGGGAGAAGAAAGGAAGAGAAAGCCACCCTCTTGTGACGTCATTGTGTGTTTCTGGCGGTGCACATGCACACTTTGCGCACGCACATGTGATAATAGAGAGATCCGCCACCTCTTTTTCCAGAAAAAAAGCTCTGGATACACTATTTTTTTTTTAATTTTATTCAGCTTTTATTCCGCCCTTCCCACAAGCAGGCTCAGAGTGGCTTCCAACAAGATATACAATTAAAACATACAATAAAAACATTATAACCACTTGACCCAGATAACATGAAAAAAATTCAGGCACCACTAAACAAATAAGGCTATTGCAAAATCACTATAAACCATGGGCACCGCCATGATATAAATCCAGGGTGGCTCCAAAAGGAGGGCATGGCAATCAGAAGGGGGACAAAATCCTGACTCCTAATCAAAGGCCCAGCGGAAGTGTAAAAGGTCCTGCAGGGCCAAGAACTCCATTGGGGGAGCATTCCACCAGGCCGGGTTTGGCAATCCTATACACAGGTGCATACTTGGAACAATATTTGAGAAATCCCGTAGCAGAAAGACAAGAAGAGGAAGCAGATTTCAGGATTTACTGCAATGAAATCAAAGTTACACAACCTCAGAATTGCAAGATTGAGCAATTAAATAATTTTGGTGGAAGCAGTAATTTAAACTGGATGTGTCTACCCATGGCTAGTCCAAATGAAACCAGCCTGTGAATATGTGTGTGGTGTCAACAAGGAGAGAAAAGGAAGAGGGAGCAATGAGGAAAGAAGGTGTTATAGAGAAAGGGACAGAAGGAACAGATTGACTTGACAGGCCGGAGAGGAGAAGGAATGGGGGAGGCTTTGGTGGAATGGAAAAAGTCAGTTTTGTAGCCAAATGTGGCTGCAAGGGGGGAGTGGGAGCAGCATGATATCTAGGGGCCGGTAAAAAGTAAATGGAAAACCAAAAGGGGGAGCATGGCCAGTGGAGAGAGTAGGCTCTCAGGAGCAAGACTTCAGCTGACAGAGTGAGAAAGGGATGGAGAGCAAGCAAGATAGCTAGGGATGAAAAAGTAAGAGAAACAAGCTACAGGGAGGGGCGGAGGGAGGGAGATTTTTATGTTGTCTAAACCTGAGGTGTGGGTATCATCAAGATTTGTGGTAATGGAGGGACAGTCCTGGTGTGAAATGGAACAAACTGCTGAGCCTTTATGCTCTTTCGTGTCAATGCTATGAGCAAGGTTTTCTTGTTACTTTAGTAACTTCAAAGGGAATGCTAATGGGACAGGAGATGCAGTTTTGCTGAATGAGAATTTGTTTAATTTACTGGACAGATTTGCATTTTTTTTCAGTGCTTCTTGAGTAGAGAGGATTGTCTGGCTACTGTCTCACAAGCACAGGTCATCTGGATGTGGGGATATACCATGGGATCACAAAACGAGCCCTTAATAAACAAGCTCTTTCTTACAGGAATCTGGCTGTCTTATGAGATGGCATTTTATAGCACTTACATTGATTTCAGTGGGCTTAGACTGGAGTAACTCTGTTTAGGATTGCACTGTTAATGTCTTTCATGACTCTGGTTTGATTCAAGATAGGGTCTGCCTACATCTTTGGCTTCGTAGTCCTAGGAGCATAAGGGTTTTACTGGTACAAGTGATTTCTGTTTTTGAAAACTCTAAGGGAACTTTTTTAAGTGCCTTTAGATAAAAATTGCATCTTGTGTAAAAGCGTAACCCTTCATAGAGTACACTGGTTTCATGTTTTCACTCTGAAATGGTGTGATTTGGCATGGAGCACATGATGACTTCCCTCCAAGCCATTTACATTTGAAACTGTGTTCTAAATTAATAAATGAAAAAGTTTGTACGTTGTCAGGTGCTGCTAAGACAATCCAGATCGATGAAAAGTAATATTTATTTATTTTATTAGATTTATATCCTGCCCTCCCCACAAATGGGCTCAGGGCAGCTAAAAACAAAACATCAATAAATACAGGCTTCAAAACATAAAACTATAAATATTATCACCAATCACAGTAATTCAGTTGCAGGTGTCGTTAAAATATATAGGCCACTATTAAAGATATAAGCTCAAATTCTACAGGGTCACCTGTGGGATGGCGCCCATAGCAAGATGGAAAATGGGAGTCAGGAAGAAAGATGGAAGAAGGGTTGGATGCCATTCCTCAACCAAAGGCCCAACAGAAGATCACTGTCTTACAGGCCCTGCAGAACTGCAGCAGATCCTGCAAGGTCCGAATATCCAACGGGAGTGTGTTCCATCGGAGCCAGAGCCAAAAAGGCCCTGGCCCTGGTCAAGGACAGGTGAATGTCCCATGGGCTGGTGACCACCAGTAGTTGCTTATCTACAGAGCACAAGGCCCTGCAAAGGATATAATGGGAGAGACGTTCCCTAGGTATATCGGCCCAGTCCATTAAGGGATTTGAATACCAGAGCCAACACCTTGAACTGGATCCGGAACTCAATTGGGAGCCTGTGCAGCTGGCATAGCGCTGGATGACTATGCGCCCTGAATGGGGTTCTTGTATGTCACTGCATTCTGGACCAGCTGTAACTTCCGGGTCAAGCCCAAGGGCAGCCCAGCATAGAACGAGTTGCAGTAGTCTAATCTGCTGGTGACCGTTGCATGGATCACCAAAACCAGGTTCTGGGACAAGAGGTAAGGCATCAGTTGCCTGGCCTGCTGAAGATGAAAAAAGTCCAACCGGGCAATGGCCATGACCTGGGCCTCTTTTGAAAGCATGGCATCCAGGTACATGCTCAGGCTCTTCACCATCGATCAAGGCCAGAGCTGCACTCTTTCAAGGGTTGGGAGCTGGATCCCCAAACCTGGTGTCCCACAACCTAGATGCAGGATCTTCAGGGAATTCAATTTCAAGCAGCTCTATCTCAACCATACCACCACAGCATCCAGACCTTTGGCCAAGGCATCCAGCACAGAGTTCAACTGGCTGTCCATCAACAGTTCGAGCTGGGTATCATCCACATATTGATATACGTTTGTAAGCTGCTATAACTGTTTACGGTTTGACTTTACTGGAATAGGCTTCCAGAGTACTGGCTTACCCCTTTTTGTAAGTGTTCTGTAGGATCTGAGTAATAATCTAGTGTTTCGTTCAAACTAATGCATTATTAAATTTCCAATTTTCAGGAATTCTTTGAGCATGCAAAAAAGCTCTGGGACGACGAAGGAGTAAAAGCGTGCTTCGAGAGATCAAATGAATACCAGTTGATTGATTGTGCACAATAGTAAGTGCTCCTTCTGAATAATTAAAACAGGAAAATGTACTTTTAAAATGCTGAAGATCTCTGCATGATATAACCATCTAAATTTGTAAGTGGAGACAAGTGTACGACTGCAGGATTTAGGGGTTTGAGTTGGCAAGACCTGCCCACACATCTGTTTCTGCAGCTTCCACACATCACCTGACAATAACTGGATATTTCTCTTCCCTTCCCAGTTGCTTCTCCTCCTCTATCCTGTTAATTGTGCCATCATCCTCTGAGATCTGAGTGCAGTTTTGTCACAGCATCCCTCACCAGGTCTCTATCAGTACTGTCCTCACAAGCTAATGACTAAAGGGATCTTTTAAAGCCTCTCATTGGCCCTGGAACTCTAAGATTCCTCTCCCTTTCGATTTCAGGAGAGAATTTCTAGAGTTTTAAAGCTATGGTGATGGAGTAACAGTTCTCATGCGCTCTTCAATTACATCTTACTCTTTGCATAGACGATATAAATAGAGCTACGAATGCGGCACACCTTCTCACTCTGCTATAGCCCAGTCTCCTATTGAAATGACAATTACAGGATATGGAATTTTACTAGGGGATAATGAAAAGTAGCTGGGCAATGTATATTACGCATGTAGAACCTAGATTTTTTTTCTTTTAGAGGAGGATTTTTTAAAAACGATTCAGCTCCTTTCCCAAATCCCAAGTCATTTCTTACAAAGTTTTGAGATCACAGATTTTTTTAAAAAATCATTTAGTTGGCATTCAGTGTAGTAAATACTTACACTTTGCATCCAAAAGTTGTACTTTACTTTTTTTTTTGCATAAATTTTAACATTATCAACATTATGATAGCCAAAAATTATGATGACCAAAACCTCACAACTGTCACCTTTCATAGCAGCAAAGGTACAAAGCACTAATCAGGCAAATTTTTTACAAAATTAATGAGAAGTCCAGAGGCATCTTAAAGACTAAAAACGTCTCAGCAGGAGTTTTTGTGAATCAGAGTTCACTTCCAACTCATGAAAGTTCATGCTGGAATAAATGTTGTTAGTCTTTATGGCCACTGGAATGCCATGACTACCTCTCTGGAACGTCCTTTACAACCAGCTTTAAAATATTGGATTGAATCCAGATTTCCATAAGCAGAATTCCATTCAAGAAAAGCATGTTTGTTCATTTTTAGTACTTTTTAATATTCTCCTTATGCAAGGAGCTGAAGATGCCTTTGTTTATATCCTTCCCCCCTCCCCCATGTTTAAATACGGCTCTTGAGGATTGAGAATCCCAAGGAACAGTATCCTAAGGTTGCAGCAGGGCTGCTATGGGTTGGAGAATCAGTAGAAATATCTCTCTCTCTCTCTCTCTCTCTCTCTCTCTCTCTCTCTCTCTCTCTCTCTCTCTCTCTCTCTCACACACACACACACACCACACACACACACACACACATTCCACATGGCTCCACACTTTCTGAAGCATCTTTCTGGGAAGCTTAAGGAGCTGTGGAAAGAAAGAGAAAGCAGGAAAGATCCCCTGAGCTGAAGATCAAGCCTATCAGTATTTTGTTTTAAAAACATGGAGTAAACATTTAATCAAAGACAGTCACTTTTAAATCCCATATATTTAAATTAGTGAGATCATACACATGGTTAAACTCCCTAGCTGAAACCAAAGGGACTAAAATGTGCTTAATTTTGGTTTGTTTGATCACGCCAGTGCTTAAACAAGCCTAACTTACATTGCCCACTTTGTAAATAATTGTTAGTTTTAATCTACAGGCACTAGAGGGAATAGCAAACAAATAGATGTTCATTTTTCATTTTCATGATATGTATACTTCAGCCACATTTATGTTAATATTGTACAATGGTCTTAAAATGACACAAGTTAAATAAGAATAAAGTTCTGCATATATACCAAATTCAGCTTTTTCCTTTCAGCGATAATATCTGAATTTTGTTTAAGTAAAAGTCATGTTAGTATATAATAGAGGATTTATGATAAATGGAAAAAACCACAAAACATTGGCAAAACATTGACACATTTTTCCCTGTAACTAAAACAGTTATGCAATTTGCTTATACTAAACATTGGAAAAAGAATTTCATGCCAAAAGAAAGTATTTTTATTTTTATACACACATTCATATAAACTGTGGTAAAATACAGTTCAAAACCAGTATATTTTTCTTGTCTCTATTTTTCAGGAGAGGATTGGGGTTTGTATACAGAAGTGGGAATCTGTATTACATTTTAGATATATGAAGGCAAGGTATGTAATAGTTAGGTGAAAAAATCCATAGGTGTGGCTGTGTTAATCTGCTGCAGCCAAAATAACAAAGAGTTTTGTAGTATTGAAGGTTAATTTATTTATCAGTCAACCAGAAATTCATCATTTGCATCATTTGAAAGGTTGTGTTCAGTTAATGCACACATACATGCACACGGAAAGCTACAAACCAAAGGAGAGGAGAAGAATATATCCTAGGACATTACTTTGCAGAGCATAGATGAAAACAAGTGCTATATAAAAAAGTTACATATGCATGCTTGTGTGTGTGTGTTTCAGAAAATAACAGAGAATTACAAAATGTTTAAAGAACCATTGTGTTGACCATTCCCAGTTGATGACGAATTAGCAAAGTAGGGTGATTATAAATTATGTACATACATTTATAAGGAGGGGCTATTACTTACTGTATACAGGTTTACGTACACAGATTGTGTCTTTCTCATATTCATGCATATACCTGCATTTATTCTGGATCTTGTGTCTCACGGTGCTTATTAATGCTAATTAGTGATACTTAGACATAACTGACTTGGTGTTTATGGTTATTGTATTCCCTTCCTTGTTTTCTCTCTTAAAGGACACACTACAAATAAAATTTCAGAAAAGAAAAGCCAAGCCCCTTTAGTGGAGCGCATGAGCAGAGCAGGAGAGTTGTGTAGCCTTCTGATGACTCCTCCCAGTTCCACTTCTAGACTGACACACTTGCATATTCATTTGTTACATTTTTTCAGTTCAAATATCATGTTCTCCTTTCTTCTCCCTTCAGCCTACATGTGTTCTTGCAGGCTGATAAACAGTAAATATAAACCTTGGCTGAACTGTCAGGAAGGAAAGATTCTGGTAATAAATACTGCAGGTTTTGGATTAGTGCAGAATGCTGGTTCTTTCCACATTCACTTTCTTAACACTCAGAAGAGAAGAATAGGTTAAAATCTGATTTTCTCATACCTCTTAAAAATAGAAAAGGTAAATTAATGGGTTGGTTACTCTAATGGGTGGTAGCAGTAAGTTCCAGTATAAAATGGCTAGAACTTAATTTTATTGCTTATATAAACAAGCTTCCTGTGTTGTTTAAAGTGTTTCCCCATCCATAGGTGAGATTGTGTTTGCAATAAAACCTGTTTTCTGCTACAAAGAATTCAGAATTTAACTTTATATATATTGGAAGGAAGATGGGCAGAATGATAAGGTCATTTCCTGTAAAGGGTCTTCAACATTGGACAGCCTTCATAGTTGCTGATTTTAAGATAAAATTGATTCAAAAATTCTTTATGCTTGGTCTGCTTGAAAAGTTTATAATTAATGCTAGTGATAAAAATCTTCACTGCAAAAATATTAGTGATACTTTAACTTTTTCAGTCAGTGTTCTATCAATCCTTTGACTTAAGATGTAGACAGTTAGAAATTCCTTTGAAAATATGTTTTTCAAATATTGTTTAGGTACCATAGTTTTGCAGGGGACTAATTTCTGTGATCTTTGTTCGGTGAATTGTTTTTGTGACTCTTATTTGCGCACAACCTTCTCGTCTATCTAGGGGTGTGAAGCCCATTTCCATATACATTTGTGTATATATACAGTTATATGAAGATAGAGTGCAATGTACTGTACTAAGAACAATAAAGCTACTGCTGATCAGAAAAGTTACAGTGATCATATTAAGGGAAGTCATTATAGTGTCTAAATTATCATAAGACAATTGGAATTTCCTGTCCAGCCCTAAATAACATGTCCTTTTTTAAAGAAGCAGCAGTGTTTCTAAAAAGTCAAATGATAATGATCCTCATTCTTAAAAAGTTAATGCTAATTATGCTCTTATAAAGTGGTTCACTGATAGTTCCTGATAGTTAATCACTCTTAAGACTGTTCATCTCCCCAACACACACACAGGCGTTTTCATCTGCAAGCTGTAGTTATTTTTAGCTTCACCAGTTCTGCAGAAGAGAAAACCAGCCAATTATTGCATGTTGGGTAGTGTCACAGGGAGTATTCCTACACTGTGCTGTAAACAAAAGACTGTTGGCACTGGACATGAGGTCAAGTTATGCAAAAAAAGAAAGAAATCTATATATATATATAAAGACAAGTGTCCTGACTTGTTCATCAACGCCCAGCCCAAACCCCTGGACCTAGAAACATGAAATTTGCGGAGAACATTCCTTTCATGATGTAAACACCCACTAAGAAGGGATTTTAAGAAATTTGCCCCCCTAAGGGGGTAAAAAGGGGGGAAATGTGTTTTCCCAAAAGGATACCGCTGCCCTGTGTGACTGGCAGGCTGCTGCCTGCTTGCACCCCCACCCACTGCCAGCTCGGCCACCCTTTCCTGATTGGGCCAGCCTTTCACGGTTGGTTGCATATGAGGCCTGATTGATCCTCCCCCCCCCCCCCCCAAATTCTAAACAGTATGCAGTTGCTACTGGGAGTCACTTTTTGTGTCCTGAGGTAAAATGCACCTCCTAGTCTTCCCCTAAAAGTTCACTCAGGTTGCCAATCTCCCTGTGGACCTGGCTTCCCTGTGTGGCTGGCAGGCTCCTGCCTGCTTGCACCCTCCTCTCTCTAATTGGTCAGCTGTGGAACTTTGTGTTCTGAAGTAAAAACCAGGTCAAGGAAACTGCAGACAGTTGAAGAAAAGCAGTAACTGGATTTAAAGTAGTTAAATACTGTAGCGAAGCATGGGTATCCAGCTAGTCATTTATAAAATGTATTTTATTTGACTGATAAAGCACTTGCTGATAAAAAGTTTAAATTATTTTGCTGTTCTATTCAATTTGTATGGTTCATACAGTGATGGAAACAGTTTATTTTTTTCAAAAAGAATTGCTACAGTTTTACAGAACTGTATATTGAATGTTCTTTTCACAAAATATGTAAACAAAGTAATAAAGCCTTTAAGAAGACTAGAATTATACAGTTCACATGTGAAATCAATAAAAATACTGTGTATTCATACCAAACACTACTTGTTAGCATTAAAATTAACAGATGACAAGTGCAGTAAGTTACATGTTGACAAAAAAGTAATGTTGTTTCTTTTTTTTAATATATTTTTTATTTTTAACATCTAAAACAATGAACTACAAAAAACTACGATAGTACAAGGGGAGGGAAAAAGGGAGAAAAAGAGAAAGGGAAGGGGGGGTGGAAAAAAGGGGAAGGCAACATACAAACAATAAACACTACACTTCAATGCTTTCCCTTCATACTGCCATAATTAAAAATTAAACCTTAATAAAGTAATGATGGAATGGTTGATCTTACAAAATACAAATTACAGTTCAAATTAAATCTCCCCCCCCCCCCTGGGCCTCGGACGCAGTTCTCTCTGAGCAGCTACAGCCTCAGCGCTCGTTGCCTCCCCCCTCCCTTCAGGCTTCGGATCTTCTTCTTTTTGCTTGGTGTCTTGCCCAAATTCTTGATTTTTGTCCACAAAATCCCTTAGCTGATCTTCCGAATTTATCTTGTAAGCTTGATCTTTATAACTGAACCAAATTCCTTCGGGAAATAGTCATTTGTACTTTATGCCACGTTCCCTCAAGAGAGCTGCCAGCCTTTTGTACTTAAATCTTCTTTTCCGAACTAAAAATGGAACGTCCTTCAGTATCTTGACTTTATTTCCCAGAAAGTCCAAGTCCGCATTATATGAGTTATATAGGATAGTGTCCCGGACCCTCCTAGATGAAAACTCAATAAAAATCTCGCGAGGCAGCTGCCGCTTCATTGCATATTTTGAAGAAGCCCGACGGACTTCCAAAATGGCGCTTTTTACTTCTTCTTTAGTTGCCCTCGCGGGTGTCGCCAATAGTTCCAAGGCAAGATCCCTTAGATCCTCGTTTTCCTCCTCTTTAACATTCTGGAGACGCAAAATGGTCTGTGTTCGCTCCACTTGCAGCCCGATCAGCTGGTTTTCCACCAACTTTAGCTCCTTGTTCGTTGCTCTCATGAGTGACGCATTTTCCTGAGCAGACTTCTCTGCCCCCCCCCCACTACTTCCTTGATGGCTTTCACATCGCTCTCAATTAAGCCCACCCTTTGATCTGTTTCATTCAACTTGTCAACAAAGGGTTTTATGGCTTTGATAACCGACCTTTTCACCAAATCCTCGAGCGACTCCCCTCTTCCCTGCAGGGCAGCCGAAACTGACTTGCCCAAGGCAGGACTCTGCTTTTTCGCTGCCATTTTAGGGGGGGGGATCGCCAACCTTCCGAAACTCAGCGAGGGGGAAGAAATCCGAGTCTTCTTAACTTCAGATCCCACCACTCCTTCACATGCGCTTGTAATAACAGAAGGGATTCGCTTACTTACAGGCTTCCGCCTAGTCCTGTTCTTTGCCATTTTCCGTGGCCCGGCAGCACACAAGGTGCCGCGCACGTCTGCCGGCCTCCATGGGGACAAACGGGCAATTTACCCCCTGCTCGATTTCCAGGAGGCTCTTCCCACCGCGTCCCGGACCCAGACTCCCTCCCTGGGAGTCCTGAGGGCTAACCTTTGCAGATCAGCTGCCCGGTCAGGCTGCTCGGCCGCTTCCTCTCGGACCTGCTGAGAGGAGCGTCCGACATGGCCGCGAAAACAAAACCGAAACAAAAAAATAAAGTAATGTTGTTTCAATTTTGCATATGTAAAATTAACAGCTGATACTAAGAATTTAAGTTATTACTAATTATTAAGCCAATAAACACTAACATTATCCTAAGCTTCTGTCCGGTAGGTAGGTAGGTTAGGTAGGTAGGTAGGTAGGTAGGTAGGTAGGTAGGTAGGTAGAATGTATTGTATGCAGCCAAAAGCTATTACAGTATAACAAAAACAACTACTCAAGCAGTGATAAATAAAACAACAATAAAAATAAAACTCAGTTGTTAAAATTTCCAGGGCCAAAAAAATAACATAAGTTGCATTGTATTAAATTTTAAGAAAAAAAATCACACTGATTGTTGCGACCCCCTTTATTTCTCAGATTTTTCCTTTAACCCTCTTCTTACACCTTCTGGGTAGATTGCTGCCACTAGGAATTATATTCCAAAATAATTAATTAAAATTTCCCTTTTAATGATGTGCCCAAGCATCAGGCTCTTTCGTGGGACTATGTGGCCCTGAGGATAGGAATGAGATATATAGGAATAACATACACTCTTGGATTAAAAAAAAACTTTTATTTTTATAAGAAGCATATCAGTTTCATGCTAGTACTTCAGCTTGATGATAGATAGTTAACGTTTCCTTACATAGTTTCCTTACATAGGCTCAGTCACACAGATATATGTATAACTTTCTCAGGCGCACACACAGTTTGCCTGTCTAAACCAGAATGAATATTCTCTCTCTGCTCAGTAACTAAAAACTGCAGTTCACTCCACCCACATCTCAGTCATCAACCAGTCATCTTACTCACTCATCCCTCTTTCACCCCCATTCTTTATCTGTACCACATCAAGCATTTAAAGACACACAGAGACACTTAAAATCACTACACTGATTTTCTTAGCAGCCGGTGCATATAGAGACATCATATTGATAACATGCAGGTCATCATTAGAAAGAATATTTGCCTCCCTAGTCGAAAGTAAGAGGCAGACACAGGCTTGGGTACTAAGGGCCACTTTATTAAAGCAACAACATAACAGTTAAATGCAGCAACAGGGGACTAACTATCAGTACAGTTCAAGCCAGCAGTCGCCATGGGACCTCCTCCTTGTACTTGTCTGGGCAAGACCCACTGCCCCGGGTGCGAGCCATCCATGAGACATGGTTTGGGCCCAGCCAGCCAGGCGATTGGTTTCCCCCCATAAAGCTCCAAACACCCCAAGCCATAGAGCCTGAGGGAAGGACTTGTCTGAGAGATCCCATCAGGCATTCTGCTCTTGCAGCTGGGCCGTGGAGCCACAGCCACTCCTGACAGACCCCAATTCCCCACCAATAGGGATATGCTAAGGGTGCTCACCGGCCCGCTCTCATTTCCCCAACTCTTAACTTGCCACTGCCAAGGCCAAGCCTCTGCTTAGGCCTCGGCGCTTAGGCCTCAGCGCCCCACAGGTGGCGTAAAACCTCCAGAAGCCCCAGCCGCAAATCAGTTAGAAAAATGTTGTTGCCCTTAAAGGAGAGATGAACCCCGTCACCTTGGTAGAGGTCGACAAATTCGGCCCTTATGCCTAGATGGGGCAAATAAACCCCCAATCCAGTTCCCAGAGCCTTATGCAGGCCCTTATTGGCTGTGTATCACACCCTCTATCCCGTTAGGATCCAAGGCCTCCTGCCAACCCTCTGGAGAAGTATGTCGGACCAAATAATCAGGACGCCAGGCCAGTGCTTGCCTATCAACTGCAAGTCTGCTTGCGCCTGTAGTGACAGGGCTTTGCCCTTCACCAAGCCCAAGTCTGACCAAGAGAGAGATTTTGGCGTCGTGGTAGATAATTCACTGAAAATGTTGATACAGTGTGCGGCAGCAATAAAAAAGGCCAACGCTATGCTGGGGATTATTAGGAAGGGAATTGAAAACAAATCAGCTAGTATCATAATGCCTCTGTATAAATCAATGGTACAGCTTCATTTGGAATACTCTGTACAATTCTGGTCATCACACCTCAAAAAAGGTATTTTAGCACTGGAAAAAGTGCAGAAAAGGGCAACTAGAATGATTAAAGGGATGGAACACTTCCCCTATGAAGAAAGGTTAAAGCACTTGGGGCTCTCTAGCTTGGAGAAATGAAGACTGAAGGGTGACATGATAAAGGTTTACAAGGTTATGCATGGGATAGAGAAGGTAGAGAAAGAAGTATTTTTCTCCCTTTCTCACAATACAAGAATTCGTGGGCACTCAATGAAATTACTGAGCAGTCAGGTTAGAATGGATAAAAGGAAGTACTTCTTCGCCCAAAGAGTGATTAACACATGGAATTCACTGCCAGAGGCGGTGATGGCAGATTCAAGCATAGACAGTTTCAAGAGGGGATTGGATAAACATGGAACACACAGTATAGATGGAACTCTCTGTCTAGGGCAGTGATGCTCTGTATTCTTGGTGTTTGGGGGGGCAATCAGTGGGAGGGCTTCTAGTGTCTCTTCCTCACTGGCAAACCTTCTGATGACACCTGGTTTTTTGACCACTGTTGTGACACAGAGTGTTAGACTGGATGGGCCATTGGCCTGATCCAACATGGCTTCTCTTACGTTCTTATGTTCTTAAGTCATTACCTCCCAGGTGAATGACGAGGATATGACGTGGAGCACCACTCCTCTCCTCAAACAGCTGTGGAAGCAGGCCCAGCCTCCTCAGGCCCCGACGGCCCTGCCACTCCACCATAGCCCAACGTCTCCAGCCAAGTTGGGACCCAAGTGGCATCCTCTTGGCTGGATGGGCTGCCCAAAAGAGGAAGCTGTGCCTGCAGATGAGGATCCAACGCCTCCCATGATGTGCCACCAGTGCTCCATGTTGTTTAACATTAGTCCTAGAATTGATTATGTTCTGCTTCAGTATTTTTTCTACTCTGTATTGGATTCTTGCTAATACTATGTCTTTTTAACTTGTTTCTATTTACCCTATGGTATTGTTTATGAAATGTCCTTGATACTGTATTGAATGTACTTGATACTGATTGTACTAATCTCATACTGTGTAATCCACCTTGAGTCTCAGTGAGAAAGGCAGACTATAAACGACACAAATAAATAAATAAATAAATAAATAAATAAAAGTAGCGACTCTTAGCAGCCACAAAAAAAAAGCCCTGGCAGGGAGCGTATATATGACTTGTAAGCCAAAGACCTCCTCTAGTCTACCTGCTGGATAGCCTAGCCAGCATATCTCAAAGCTGCTGCTGTGGAGGCTGCCCCAATCTGGAATGAATGGGTGCCAAATTTGGCCCCTGCCAAACCTGTTCAGTAACAGCCCAAAACTGATAACGGGTGAGGGGTGCTCCATCACAGTGATGGAACAGCACCCCCAGCTCCTTGCCTTGCTACTCCAGGTACCCCTTTAATGCCAGCACCGGGCACAGCTCCCTGTCTGAACAGGGGCCAGGTGCACAACAGACCCCTTTTGCAGTTGATCTGTCTAGGATCACCGTATTGAGAAAAACACCCTGTCCCCCACAAACTTAACATCATGTGCCATCAGGGCCTGGTCCGACTTGTTCCTAGTGGACTGGACCATGAGCTTGCTGACCCGAAGAGCACCAAAGAAAGCCGTGAGGGCAGCCGCATGGAATAGCTTGGCCTCAAAATCAGAATGACGTATGCTTGCTGAGGCTGTGCTTAACCCTTTGAGGACTGTAGGGGAAATGGGCTCCTTGCCATTGCCCCATGTACCCAATTCTCAAGCTCAGTCCTCTATCATTTTGCGAACTCTGAAATTACCAGTGGCGTTGAGCAAACTACAGACCTTGCTAACGAAGGCCAAGGCTGCCAAATGTCCTCTAATGGTTTTGGGAGCACAGCCCTTACTTCACCGGTCAACACAACATTGCGTGATATGCTCAGCAGGAATTGGCCTTTACTGCTGCAGGCCCGCCTCCTGCCTGAAACAAGCAAATTTCTGGACTGCTCAGTCGTAGGACCTCTGGGTGCTGGGGCAGTGCTAACAAAATGGTCCATTGGGCCTCAGCCTTCCAAGACACCACAGCTCCAGGGGCATCTGAGCAGGCTGCTGATGAGCCTTGGGGGCAAGCTGGCAAAACCATTCCATCTGTTGGTGAACAGAGTGTCTGCCACCCCATTGTTGTCCCCAGGAACGTGTTTTGCCTGGAACAAAATGGTCAGTTGGAGGCATCGGAGCCTAAAGGCTTTGATCAGGATCATAACTCTGGGTGATTTGGATGTGAGGGAGTTAAGCACGCGCGCCACTGTTAAATTTTCACCAAAAGTGCACCGTGTGGTTGGCCAACTCATCTCGCCACAGTCAAACCACTACCAGTCTAGGAAAAAATTCCAACAACGTGAAATCCTTGGTAAGCACACCATCATGCCAACCAGCTGCCAATCAGCGCACCAGTGCCCCTGAAAATAGAAGCCTTTGGCCCCAGAAATATCGGAAGTAACTTGGAGCTCAGTATCACTCAATAGGTCTTCCCTCCAGAAGGTGACCCCATTAAATGAGGTGAGGAAAGCCTTGGGAGGCGTACTCCCAACAAAGCAGCTGTGTCTGAACTGACTGCCCCGTGGAGGCACGAGTGCCAGAAGTTGTTGAAAGCTTGTGCACAAGGTGGCCACTATCAGACCTGTCCCCCAGATTGAATTTCGCTGGGAACATCACCTGCAGCCATAGCTGCTCATGTATCTGGCCCCAGGGGAGGCTAGGGTTCATGGCTGTATGCATACAGAACTCGTCATACTGCAGCCATACAGCACCACTGAAGTCCGTCTAGCCTTTGTAGATAATATCCATGTACTAGAAGAGCACAGCTACCCTTCAAGGCTGTGCCTGGTTCAGCACCGCCACGTATACGAAAAATCCTGGAAGCCAATTGGACCAGGTCCAGTCCACTTAGTTTCAGCCTTTTTTCCCCTGTTTTGTCTAAGTCTTCCTTGTCCTTCTTCTCCAGCTCTCTGAAGAGAAGAGTGAAGACTTCGACATACTCCCTTTTAAGATTTTTTCCCATGTGGCAGGGGTCAAATGGTCTCCAAGGGGTAAGGCAGTACCGCCAAAGGGAAGCTCCTTAAATGTAACTGATCCATAGGGAAACGGAACTTGTGTTTGGCCATTCCAGCTGAAGTTGGGACATCCAAACCAGGCAGTCTGTGCTGCTGGCACCTGTTGCAGGAGGGGGTGCCCAGGGCTGCCAACTGGCTACATCGGGTGACTCTACTGGGGCCAAGTGCCCACTGCAAATTGCCCCTGGGAAAGTCCTGGCACCGCCACCCCATAGGGGTCCATCGATACAGGCTGTGCAGAGGGATGTCCAGGCCAGTAGGTGGGACCAGTGTAGGACCTGGAGCAGTGCCCTGTCCCCATGTACTCCAAGGCTAGGCAGCCACCTGCTGGGGCAAAGGTAACTTACTATCGCCCTCTGGGATGTCCACCGCCATTGCAACTGGCACAGATGCTTGAGATCCTTCTTGTCCAGCTGTTTCGCCATCTCCTGTGGCCACAGTCTCACTTTCCTGGGGAGCACTGCATGCCTCTTCACCTGCAGGACGGGCTGATCCTTCTAGGGCAGAAATACGTTTAAGAACTTCTGCTTGAAAAGCCTATCTAGCAGCTTTCCTGGGGGATCTATGTCTCTTTGGGCCCCTCTGCGAAGGGGGTGTCACCCCGGTCCCTTTCCAGTGCTGCCAGTCGCTCCATTATCTCCCGCCTGCCCTGGTTATCAGAGTTCTCATCAGATGAGGACAGTGCTGGGGAAGGGGCCCATTTGGCTGGGGCCCTTTTGGCTGGCTGCTTTCCTTTTGAAGTGCCACTACCATTTTTGGGAGGCATCTTGCTGTGATCAGACAGCTAAATAAGACCCCTATGACCTTCCCTTTCAAATTAAGGCGAAAAGCTAAGCCTAAGAGATTTTTTTTTATTATGACTTTAGAGAATGGTGGACCCGGATTACTGATATGATGGCCATGTGGCCCACTGCTAAGATGGACGCCCGGCCTGCCCTATTCTAAAATAGCCACTGAGCGTGACAAAAAGGCCATCCGACCTGCTAACTGCTAGGCTGCAGGCCAAACTGTGGGCCCAAACTGTGACGGAGCCCATGCCCCACCGCTCAGCCATTGGGTGCCCCCTCCCGTGGGCCCACGCAGCGGAGATGGACACCCCCTGCCCACGTGCTGGTCCCCCAGGTGGGTGATGCCTCTCCCCACGGGAGGGGAGGGGGAACCTCCTTGCCTCCGAAACTGCCGCGACCCCCTCTCCTCCGAATTAGTTCCACAGAAGCCAAGGCTGCCCCTTTTCAGCACACTGGCACCAAGCCTGCCTAATAATCGGGTGGCCACACAGGCCAAAGGGAAGCCCCCAACACTGCCGCACAAAAGTGGCACTGGGGAAGAAGGAATGAGCAGGAAACTGCTCCACGCTGCCACAAACGCTACTTTGCCCTGCTGCGCCGGAATAGAGCCTGCCAGGCAACCCAACACGTTCCCAGGCCTCGAGGCTCAGAGTGAAGCAAGACATTCCCAACTGCTCCAAGTTCAAGGTGCTGACTGAGGGAATGACAGGAGGAGCATGCTCAAACACGCGTAGCTCCACCCACCCCCTAGATGCCTTAGAAGGAAAGAGCTCCCCTTCTCCTTCCAGGGCAGCAAAATATGGCACATGGCCATAACGGCCATTGACCAAGGCTGGGATTGCCATCAGTTTTATCTAGCATGAAGCTACTTGGCTTAAATGGCCACCAGAAACTTGGACCTGGGAACCAAATAATGGAGGAGATCCTCCAGTTCTGGAGTTCCACAAATACAGGCTTGCTGAGAGACTGGTTTTTGTAAATAGCATCCAGCTAACATGGTCATTGACATTGTTTGAAATCAGACCGTAAAGGCTTTTCTAAGTTGATCAAGAAGATGCTAGACAAGTAAGGAGCTCTGGTGTGGTCCTGTTTGAGGAGATTAAACTAAGGAAAACCCAGAGCTGGTAGTAATTCACCTGTCATCACCAGCATCTACGTTAAATATTCAGTCACAAGTTTTAGGGCTCTCCAAAGCAAGACCGTGATGTATATTTTAAATATATTCACAATTTAAACAGACAAGAATGCTATTTAAATAAATGGAACCAGCACAAAAAAAAACCCCTGGGCTGGGATGCACCTGGCCAGCTCACTCAGGGCCACAATCTTCATGACAAGAGCTTTTGAACATGCCCGAGCTTAAATATAGGTACTGGTTTCTGAAGCTCCTGACACAGAGTGGTGCCTGTTCTCCAGTCATCCTCAGCTAAGAACCTCAATAAGGGCTTTCTCTCCTTCCTCTGGCTTCTCGAGGCAGGCTTTGTTATAGTGCTTCAGGCACAGAGAAGGGCAGCTGGTATCTCTCAGCGAAGTCTAATGTTTTCTCTCCATCTGGCTATCATTAATGTCTAGCAACTTGTGGACCTGGGCCAGCTGCACAAATTCCCTGTCCCTCTAGTAGAAAAAAGGCATCCTTGGAGTATTTTTATCATGCATATAAAAAAAGTTGTGTAGCAGTGAAGAAAGCCTTAGAACTCTGCAGGCAGTTACATAAGGCAACAGTAATTACAGTGATACTTGCATTCCCCGGTCTGTACCAAATACAGGAGACCTGTAAAAAAAGCTTCGTCCTGAATCTTGTTGCCCTCTGTTGTACATGGGATAGTGTGTACCAGAAAATGGCCATGTTCCCTGAGTTTACTTCTGTTTTATCATGT
Organism: Eublepharis macularius; assembly: GCF_028583425.1. Taxonomy (NCBI): domain Eukaryota; kingdom Metazoa; phylum Chordata; class Lepidosauria; order Squamata; family Eublepharidae; genus Eublepharis; species Eublepharis macularius. The sequence continues at coordinate 65,350,778 of NC_072796.1, read as the reverse complement.
ACAGACTCACATGATGGATTGTTCCTACATATAAAAATTACCTGTGGATAAATGACAAGAATATGAGGAAGGGGGCTAAGCTAGGATGTTTCTCCTTCAAATTTAGTTTCTGCATACAGAGAAATCTTGTATGAAGGAGCATTCCATCATGTGAGCTCCCATCTACATTCTGGAGTGGTACAGCCTAGATGTAGGTATACAACCTTAGTAAGAACTAGGCCTTTGAGTACAAACATTTAGGCTTCTGAAGTTGTTTAGTAAATAATAATAGAGTTTATTAGGTTAGTTTCTACTTTTTTGTCACTGACTTCATATTTTGATAAACAGACTAAGCTAACTTGCTACCTACACAATATTTAGAATTGTGATATCTCTAATAGTATTTCCTTGTCATATCTTAGGGGGAAAATACTGCTCTGCAGTTTTTCCAAGTCAGTCTTCTAACAAAAAAACAGGGTTTTTGTAATAATGTGTGGTATTTTAAAATGTATGATTGATCTTTATGACTCATGTTCTCTGGTTTAAAATATTTCTCTCATATCTCTCTTTATTCATGCCTGTATCTTTTTTTTTTCTATTCACACCAGATTTTTTTTAGGCAGCTTTCTGACTCTTATGTGTGCTTCAGTGGCAGTTATCAGAGTATGCCTTCTTGGTTTTCATTGCACCATAAAAGTTAGGGCATGCAGTTAGTAGTCTCATTTAACATCCTATTAATTTTATTTATTTATTTATTTATTTATTTATTGCAACTGTAATACATCTGGCCCCCTATATGGGATAAGAAATACTATTATAGTTTAAGTGTTATCCTAAAACGTAAGAACAAAATGCCAGCTCAGCCATGATGTTCAGTAGGAGACTGTGGGCAGATTATTCCCTCTCAGCCTAACCTACCTCACAGGGTTATTGTCATCAGAAAATGGGATGGCAAGGACCATGTACACTGCCCTGAGTTGCTTGGAGGAAAGGCATTATAAATAGAAAGATAGAACAGCACTTGTTTTTAGGCCCACATTTGGAGTATCACCCAGAATGGGTTTTGTGTGATTATGTTTTAAGTTAATGTGGAATAAATTTATTATAAAATAAAAAAAATTTTAAAAGAGTATCATCTCCTAAAGTTTTTAAGAGCTTGTAGATGCCAGTGGGAATTGGCAAATAAGAGTCATGTGGAGGTTTCAGATTTTTTCTTTTTATCTCTTTTTTGTCTGTGGGTTGAAGATCTTAGATGGGAAGATGAGTGCAGCTTTAAAAACATGCAAAGGAAAGGGGAATTCCAACATCATGTTGGATCATAGTTTGTGTTAACTGTGCTAAGAACCCAAACTATGGTTTCTGCGTGTGAATGTACAAGCAAACTAACTTACATCTGCTTGTCACTTTTCATGTTGTGTTTTGAGATGCTGTCCTCTGGAAGTAGAGCAATATTCATAACTTTGGTTTGCTAGTTCAAACTTCATGTCAAATCGTAGTTAGTACAAACCATGGTTTGTAAGGCCGTGTCAAACACTTTTAAATTCTGATTTGGTAACTGATCACATATGTCAGTTTGGATTATTTTAGCAAACCATAGCTTCCTTAATCATGGTTTGACATGATATCTGAATTAAGTCAACGTTTGTGAAAAATAAGAAGCAAATAAGTACTAATCCACAGTGCTGTTTCCCCGAGATCTTATCTAAATCAGTAAATTGCATGTATGAGTAAACATTATCATTACAACTTTTTTCCTAGAAATTTACAGTAATCATCCTTCTGTCTGTAGAAGTATCTGAAAGCCTGGTCACAACATTCCATTTTTTTTCTTTCAAATCTCTCTGAACAGAATCCTGAAATCAGTCTTGGGATCATATAAAATTTCACATCTTATTGATTGTGTCAGTATTTTCCCAAGAACATTTCAGTTATCCAGATTATCACCCTACCTACATCACATCTGCAGCCTTCTCCATTTGTTTTCTCTGTACGTAAATGCCCCCGATAAATAATTTTGAAGGGTTTCACATGCCATAAACTATATGATATTCATTCTACATCCAGTTTTAAATATCTTAAAATCTTCTCCTGATGGTGCTAGCTGGAGGCAGTCATCATATCTGCTGTTGGTTACCAGTAGAACCAAATTGCTAGGATACCAAAGGATGGAACTACTCAGCTTCCCAGACTTCCCTGCCTAGTTTTGCTGGTGCACATAGTTGAGTAAAGATAGTTTTTTGAAATTCCCTTGCCTTTTCTTAGTTCCAGAATGCTAGAAAAGATACATTCTTCGCAGAAAAGAAATGTACTACCATAAAGTGCAAAGGTGGTTTTCTTCCTCTGAGAAGCAAGTCAGCATCTTTTTATGTGGCAGAGAAGTTTCCTCATCCATCCTGAACAGGGAAGGAGCAGACTGAGAAGGCACCTGAGCAGATCAATTTTCACATCACTTCATCAACCACAAAATGGCAACATTGAAAGCCTTCATGGATCCTACAGCTCCCAGTCTCCTCTCTTTTCCAAGCAAGCAGCCTTTCCTTTTTCCTCTTGAGAGACAAGCTGCCGCTCTTTCCCAGGCTAGACCCATGTTGGAAATAGATCCTGTCGCAGGAATATTTTTTATATTTTTATTTATTTATGCAAAGAAAGAAAAAAAGAAAGAATCTTTCTTTTCTTTCAAATCTATACATAGGCTCCTATAAGAGGTCTGCAAATATCTAAAAATAAGTTCACATGCCGTTGTCATCTATATGCAATACATTCAAATGTTGATAAGTTTGTAAGATCCTCAATCCAGTGAATTATTGGAAGTAGACTTTTGCCTTTCCAATGCTGCAGTATAAGCTTTTTAGTGACTGTAAGGGCACGAAGGATCCATTTATCTTGACCATCAGTAAGATCCCATGAGACAGGCAAATAGGACATAAACAGCCTAAAAATAAATAAGTATTCTAATACAAAATTAATAGGAGTAATGACTTCTTCCCAAAATGACCAGATAACTGGACATGTCCAAGCATATATACTTAAGAGAGGCATCTTGTAAGGTACAGGGCCAGCAGTTGGACACTGTAGTTAATCCTGTACTAAATGGTGCTTTGGTGTCCAATATACCCTAAATATAGTTTTTTGCTGAATAAGTCATAACTTAAGATCTATAGAAGCAACAGACAAAAGGCTTAAAGCCATGTTTCATTGGTTTGGCCAAATTGGAAGCTCAAGCTCACTATTCCATTCATCTCTTAACTCTGCATATCATATTTATTAACCAACATCAAGTATTTTATAAGAAAATATTGTAGGTTTCATTTTCTGTGTTCATTCAGTAAGAGTTTCCAGAAGTGGGAGAGATTCTGAAACACTCAAAGCTGCAAGGCCATATTTAAATACCTATAAGTGTTGAATTGTAAATACTGCCATTTGGCAAAAGTTAACAAATCATATATAGATTAAGCTGCAAAAACTCATCATAATTTATCAATTGATACAGAGTCTGTCCAAGCCTTCCATTAAAAAAAAAAGATTTTCTCCTGATTTTTAAGTCTGAATTGGCCCATAATATTAGTTTGTTGTGTGAGAATGGTCAATTGATATTGTTGGGATATTATTTGCCATACTTCTCTAACTGCAGAAATTGCAGGAGGAACAGGATCCATTTTAACATAAGTAGACCCTGATACTCTCCATTTATAGAGTGGTTCCAAACAAGAAGTCTCCAAGAGAGCCAAAGATGGATAATTAGCAAATATGTCTGATTGTATAAATTAAGTACTTGACACACGAACCAAAGGTATCTCTCCTTTCTCAAGGGGTCTTCATTGTGAGCAATATTCTCCTCTCTTTTTCTGGTCCTTTTGTTCATGAATCTATAGATATGGTATCACTTACCCTTCCTGTAAGATTTACAATATATAAATACTGTAGTACAGGAGCATATACTGTAGTACTCAGTAGCTCAGAAGCCACATGTGGCTCTTCTATAGGCTACGTGTAGTTCTTCCTGATGGCACTGCATGTTCCAGGAAAATGGGCTATTACTGCAGGCCCAATATAAAACTAACAGTTTTATTTTTAAAACACTGCAACTTGGCCATGATGATTATCTCAAGGTTGTAGAAATATGCAAGTTCTGTATATGAGCCTGAGTCAACATATGCAGTTGAAAGGTGGTGGAATGGAACATACCACTGTTGAATGCTAGCCCATAAAACAAAACTCTTTGCAAGTAGTAAATTTAGAGAGGTTCTAATCACTTTTTCCTGCAGAACTACAGTAAAACTTAAAGTAAGAGCATTACCTTTTTCACATCCAGCCTGACAGAGTTCTGGACTACTCAAGAGCTTAGACCCTGGCTATGATTCAGCAGTGGTAGGAAAAGAAAACTCTACCTGATCAGAGGTACTCTGGTCATTATAAGTGTTATATTATAGTTATATCTTACAGAAATCATGTGACTCTTTTGATTGATGGGAACTGCAAATGTGGCTTTCCGCAGTCCTCAGTGAGTACCATTGCTATAGTAGATTCTGAGTTGAAGCCTAGGGAAGCTCCTAAATGAAATATAGGTCTTACGAGAAAGTTGCCCTATCCCTAACTCTGTAAAATTTCCAAAGCAAAAACAATATGAGAGAGCTTCTTGCTCAGAGAAGTCACTGGAGACTGACATCTACCTGACCTTAAAAGAAATTTCTAAGGAGAAATGTTTGCAAGAATATTGGTTAATGATAGACCTTAAGGACTAGAATTGTTAGGGGTTATCAGTGTTGTTAACTTTCCAGTAATCCTAAAAAAGTATCTAAAAACACACTTGCAGCAATGTTGAGAAACTGATTTTGGATGAGCAATAGATGTCTATACTTTCTGTGGAGGTAAGACATTGCATTCTGGAGGCTGCAGAAAGCCAGTGTAAGTAGTGATAGTAGATTGGTTCAGACATCATGTAAAGTCATAACATATTAAACATGACTAGTTTATGAAACCAAGATTCAGTTCACAGATTATTAATCCTAGTTTGCCTTTACAAATGCTAGTTTCATGTTTTTCCTCTGTCTCTCATGCCTATCCAGCTATTATTATGACTTGCCTTGTAGGGCCAAAGTAAAGCTTTGCTATGTCTGCAATTTACTTTCTATTTGACATCATTACTGTATGTATTCAGATTCTACACTCCTTTCCAAGTCAAGTTATATAACTTCTGACATTAACCTCACATCATATCAGAACACATCCCAATTAAATGGCATATGCCCACTCAAAATCCAGCATCCAAGGATCAAACCGTACAGCCCATAATAGGATAATAGGTTTTATAATACAGTCAGAATAGGATAATAGGTTTTATCCTGTTTTCAGATTCTGGTTTTGTGGACCCTACCTACCTATTGCTATTGCAGAAGCCTGTGTTCTAACCAACACTGATTTGTTAACTATTGTTAATTAAACAGTTTATTAATGTGACGTCTGAACGGAGCCAGTTTGTTACACTTCTAACCAACAGAGCAGAGTTAATGATACCTACAAAACTAGTGGGCTCTCTGAGTAATCTTGGACATTTTTTTTAGTGTTTCAATCCTCTGAGTTGTTATGAGGCCTAATATATGATAACCCCATGTGCTTTGTTTGGATATCTTGTGATGATGCAAGGATATTAACATGATAACAAAACTTGTATTTTTTGCTTTTCCAAGTGAACATTGAAAATACTGCATCACCTAAGTAGGGATTTAGCTCTCCTCAAGCAGCAAGAGACCTCAGAAATTCTGTAATATCTAGACATTTCCCTTAAAAGTCATAAGGGTTTGGTTTGTAACGCTAAAGAGATTGCAAGGGAAGACATTTGCCTCACTTTGCTTTGTAAACCATGCACCTCAGTTCTGAGAACTGGAAGCCTAGAAACCTTCAGTACTGAAAGATGTCTTTGTTAATATTTTCTCTTGAGTGGTTCGTTCATAAAATATGTAGTTTGAGAGAAGCTCAATAGCACTGGGAGGGAATTAATAGTTTGCTAGGCTTCATCTGGAAAGCTAGGTAGCCCCTCTTCTTGTTATCCTAGAATCTTAACTCTGTTTCTGCCAAGAGGAGATGCTATCCCAGATGTCACTCCTACCTCTCCTTGCTACCTCAATTAATAATAACTTATAGATAAGTAAAAATGTTATTTATTAAATATTATACATTTAGTAGTTGTAAACATTTTGCAAATAAATTTTCAATACTCATCTGCCTGCATCTTTACAAATCTTTATTATGATGATAGCATATGAAAATATCAAAGAAATATTTCCATTCAGTTATATTATTTATTTGTCATCTATATATTATTTACAAGCTGCCATTTGTTTTTTACTAAGCCTGCCCCCAAAAGTACATGAGTTGTTTTCTTTCCATTTTAATGTCTTATAAGAGCAGTCTTTCTTTATGAAATGCTGAGTGAAGATATTCTTTACATTAGTCTTTAAATTTCCCCAAATATCTAAATTGACTATATTGTATGGATTTCCACATAATTTAACTAGTGAAGGGCCATATTGCTATTCATTCATTGCAGGCAAACTTACAAAAACAAATAAATCACAAATGTTAGATCACCCTATGCCCTCTTTATAAATTTGTTTCTGTAATTTACTCTGAAAGTCCTTAAACATATCCTTTGTGCATTTAATTATATTTTGGCAAGATTTTAATATTTGCTTTGGGATGTGTAACTCTTTTGATATAAACAGAGAATCTGCATATTTTATGTAAAATTACCCCTGCCTTCTGTGAACAGAAGAGGACAGGGTGTAAATGAATATTTCTATTCAATATCCAGAAATCAATCAATCTGTCTTGCTCGCTCGCTGTCTTGCTCACTCACTCACTCACTTTTGTTTACTTTTGTTCATCTTAGGGCAGCTAGTGTAGCAAAAATACAAGAATTATTGATTCATTTTGCCCCTGCAGATACCCTTTTCAAAACATGTTAGAATTAATGTTAAAGGAGAATGAATAGCTAATTCCAACATGCTGAAAGGATGGTGGGTGGCTTTGGTAATTCTTCAGTGGAAAGGAGGGAGGTGGGTTTTTACACAAGGAATTAAGCAACAAGTGCTTTGTCTTAGATTTTATTTTTTTAGCTCAATCATACAATGGCAATCTAAAATAATGAAATTTCACTTAACTCTGTGACTATTCTTTGTTTTTCCAACATGATTGCTTCAAAGATAAAAACAAATTTTAAAGAGTCATTTTTAAAAGAAAGGAAAAATATGCCTACAAATTTTAATAGTTCAGTTATGTTGATATTAAAGAACAGTAGACCAGAATGAGCTAAAACAGTGGATTGAAGGTTGCTATGGAAACAAACGCTGTCAGTCATGGGTCTGTTGAGGAAGAGTAAAAAGAAAGCACAAGTAACCTGTTGCAAAAAATACATTATTATTATTGTTGTTGGATATTTAAGCAAGTCACATAACTGTTTATGTATGTCATATAGAGAAATTGTGGCTTTCAACTTTACTTGAAGTCAGTGGATATCCTGGGAAACAATTCATGACACACATTAAGAAAAAAAAATAAGAATGCTTGCGGCTAATCGGTTTAGCTCTCAACAAAAACTATTATGGGTGAGATAGCTTGATACTGCTTTTGATCAGGTTTGCAGCTTTGTTGCTTCAAAAATAAGTCACAGGTTTGGCCAGAATGGCCTTCTGTTAGTGGCATCTAATTCTCAAATTATATACTTGGAAAATCAGAGTTTGGCCATGATCATCCTTGTTTTTATAGTTTTGAGACGAGACTGGTTGAACAAGTTTTTCATGTAGTTGTTTGGGAGACAATCTGAAAGCTGCAGCTAGTGCAGAATACTGTATCCTAGATAGAACAGGACACTAGAAAGACATCCAAACAGTTCTGCAGCAGTTCCTGTGCCCCTTCCATTCAGTTTCTCAATAACATCTTTTCCTTTATTCTGTGCCATAATATTAGTCTGCGGTAAAGTCCTTGTTCCAAGTCATGTCATTAGGGATGGGACTAGACATGATGATGACTCAGGTTGTGCCAAAGCAGAGGAATGGTGTGAATTAGAGTGAAACATGGACATGCCCTTAACTTATCTACCCCAAATGATTTTTAAAGCCATTTTTTGTGTAGTAAGACTTGGTTTTTCATTTATAGATGCACTTCTGAAACAGTAACTCCTTAGATTAAAAACGGCTTGGATTAAAAACTCCTTAGATTAAAAACGGTATGGCTTCTGCCCAGGCCATACTTTGACCATTCCATCACTTTATTCAGTGGCACTCTTGATCTAATTTGGCTCTTAGAATAGTGATGGGATGAGAGAGGGCTTTCTTCATTGTTATCATAAGACTCTGGAGTATCCTGCCTGGAGAGCTGCATGTCCTTCCTTTTCTTTCTGGAAGCATAACAGTATCCAGTTGTTCTAGCTACAGTTTTTGCTCTTTTTGACATTTTATTACCAAATGCCTGTTGCTAAGTTTGTTTGCTGCACCTTTATTGGAATAAATTAAATTTTGGGGCGGTTTCTTTATTACTTTCAATAGTGATCTGTTTTTATTGTTGATGATGATTCCAAATATGGGATAAGTGGATTTAAAAAAATTAATGAGTAATTTTGTATAATTAAATATGCATCTGTTTATATCTAAGCATGCCATTTTTATAGGATCCATATATAGTTGGTATCAAGGAAGCATTTAATGATGATGTATTGTCGAAGGCTTTCACGGCCGGAGAACGATGGTTGTTGTGGGTTTTCCGGGCTGTATTGCCGTGGTCTTGGCATTGCACAATGCCAAGACCACGGCAATGCAGTCCGGAAAACCCACAACAACCATCATTTAATGATGCTTTATAAAACCAAAGAAAAGATAAGAAGCTGGCATATAAAAATCAGGCAGTATACAATGATGTCATGGTTGGGGTATGTTTATATTATTACATTTTTAGGTTGTGATTTTGCTGAAATAAACAGTATAAAAAAGTGTACTACTACTACATTTGTCAGTACTAAAGAACAGCCACTTGCTAACAAGCATTTGAAATTATTGTACAAGAATTGCCTTATGGTTCTCATATGCCAATGGATTACGTTTTTGGAGAATGTTAAACAGACACACAGGTACGAACCAGTTGGTGCCCCCTCCCCTTTTTCTAGCCTCATCTGACTTAGTGTTTGTATTCATTGTGCTTTTTTAATGATTCTGACAAGAACTGATAGATGAAATTTGAACTGTGTTTAAAGAAAACTAAGATCCAAACATGTAAACGCAAGTCTAATATATATTTCAGAATGATTTTCTTCTGGGTTTATTTCAATTTTTCATAACAAAAAGTTAAATATTATCAAATATTTAGTTAACAGCAACATCCTCATCTTATTCTCTTCATTTATATTACAGGCTCTCCCCTGTACTGCACCAGTAAGCTTCTAATGGTAATCACTTATAACTAGACACAAGCAGATATTCCAGTTTCATAAATTTTACTGTAAGAAAGAGTGGGAGAAGAAAAGGCAGGGAATAAGACAGCTGAGGAAAGAAATCAGAAGAATTGCTATCGAAGAGAAGGAAAAAAGAATCACTAAAGAGAAAAGGGAAACAAGGGTGGAGAGATGACCCATGTAGGCAACCATCCCTCTCATGATCGTCACAAAGATCACATTGCAAACTTTTCAAAAGGGATGGGGCAAGTGGCAAGATTCAGCTGATGTAAAGCATGTGCTTAATTCTTTTCCACTGAAGTTGACGGGGCTTGGAAGTATTTTAACTTGTCTGTATCATTCCAAGGATTCTTTCCAAAGTGCTTCATTTCTAGCTTCTCTCACTGAATAGGTGAATTGGCTGGCTTGTGGCTTTGGTTTGCAATAATACATGACTGTAGCATCTCTGTTTCAGAGCTGAATGGGTTTGGACAGCTCCCTATAGTTTTCCAGATGCTCATGTCAGCACTCCTTTTTTTTAAAAAGTGTTCTTGTATCCTTCTGAAGAACACTGAAACCCTGAAATGTAGTGATCACATCATACCTCCCAACAGACATGGTTTGTACATACTTGAGCCCCTAGAATCCAGTGGCTCCTGTTATGCCACATAATTCAAAGGAAACAGGCTGCTATCTAGGACACAGTTGTGCACAGGAGAGCCTGGCTTTTACTTCAGGCACTCTCACCAGGTACAGGAAGTGGATTTAGATTCCAAATACACACATTTACTTTCCCTTTATAGAAGTGAATGCGGCTGCCCAAAAATAAAGTGCTGCATTTTTTGCACATCACCACAGTAGGGGAAAAATTATCACCAACTCTGAATGAGCTGACTCCTAGACACAGTTTTTAGTAGTGAGGAATAGTAACACATACAGACACAATTGGCTTTTGAGGGGGTGTTCTTGAAGAGACTTCGGAACTAGGCCTGTACTCACACTCAGGTTCCAACTCACAGCCTATCTTCATTAAATGCCTTTCTTCCATCATGAAAATGATGGAAATCTGACCTGAGGAAGAATTCTTTGGGCTTCCAGAGTATTTGTCTGAAGACCCAGGGCTTTTATTCAGCAGGATCTCCCAGGATCTGAGATCCAGCACCTCTGAAAAAAGATCATGTGACTGGTGGCCCAGCACCCAAAGACCTGTGGGCCATCTCCCTGGGTGGAGCTTCTCCTGGGCCACCTGCTTCCCCAGCCTCTTCCCCGGCCTTTCCCTCCCTCCCTCCCTTTCTCTTTCTTTCCTTGCTTCCGTCTTTCTTTCACTCCCTCCCTTTCTCTTTCCATGTCTTTTTTTCTTCCCTTTCTTTACCTTCCCCCTTGAGGTGCTGCCACCGCCTGGCTGGCTGAGAGGCAGGCCAGGAGGGAGAAGAAAGGAAGAGAAAGCCGCCCTCCTGTAATGTCATTGTGTGTTTCCGGTGGCTCGCGCACACACTTTGCACATGCACATGTGATAATAGAGAGATCCACCACCTCTTTTCCCAGAAAAAAAGCACTGTGAAGACCTATCATCTAGCAAATTGAGCAGGCCTGACTCTGCTCAATCTCCTGAATTGCCTGAGAACTGTAGCCTGTCAGTGTGGCTCTAAATTAGAAAGTTTTGGGGAACCTCTCATTGTTTTTATGATCATTTATATTTAAATTATACAAAGAGATTTTACAGTAGAGGGTTGCTTGACTGTGATAGCCATTGATAAGTAAATTGTTAAGCAGACATTACTTTTTATCATGAATACGTGGATTTGTATATATTCTAATTATAAAAATTCATGAAATAAATTTTCAGATAAACCCAGTTATTTCTATTTAAGCAATTATTATGGAAGTCTGTTTTCTGAAGACTTGTTATATGAATAAATTATCTAGGACAGTATTAAAAGTGGATTGTATGCCAACCAGTTGAGATTATTGCTAGCAGTCTATTGGATTACAAGATTAAGCAGCAATATCCTTAAGTATAGCTGTCTAATTATCTAGACAGTCAAAACTAGCAACATTGAAGGGTAGGCAAGGTATCCAACTGGAAATATCACTCCCACTTAGATAGCTGGTGATCAGTGTCTTCACCTCTGACAGCATACCTCATGCTTCTGGCAACATCTGTATAACAAGATCAGTGAGCACATAGGCTTCTGATGCATGTTGCATCTGACAAAGAGAGCTGTGGTCCTCGAAAGCTAATGACTCAATAAAGTTGGTTAGTCTTAAAGGCGCTACTGGATTTTTTATTATTTTGCAACTATAACACGGCTAACTCCTCTGGAACTTTGTAGGATCTGCAGTAGTATTAAATGATTTGCTAGGGAGATATATCTAACTGGTTATATTTCCTTGATGGTAAGGTGTTCATCATAAACTGTACCCTTTAAAGACAGTTATCGAGAAGACTTGAGTTTTATTTTTCAAAAATGTAAAATTTGATTTGATGATGGAAAGAAAAATGCAAAATTCCTGTGTACCTCCCTTACCTGATACTATAGGGATTGTGTACATAGGGAAGCATGAATATACGTGTCTAAACATTTCTAAAGGTTGGTTTGCATTAATGAAAATTTCCATCAGTGGAACTTTTGATCTCTTTATATCAGACTCCAAGTAACTTTATTTTCCACTAATCTCTGCTCCCTTTATATTTCCGAAATAATAAGAATAGATTTGGTTCTATTTTATAGTAAAGAGTCCAGTAGCTCCTTTAAGACTAACCAGCTTTATTGTAGCATAAGTTTTCAAGAACCACAGATCTCTTCATCAGATGCTACTAGACATCCAGGTGCTACTGGATTCTTTACTATTTTGCAACTACAGACTAACACGGCTAACTCTGGTTCTATTTTATGTACACAGTGCTTTAGATAATGTATAAAAATGTTAACCGAGTAATTTTAGCAGACTGCAAAAAAACTAGTTTAAATGTACATTGGAAACACCATAAATAGTTCCTGTTTTTATGGTTTGATCAGTTAACATCTTTTTCACCCAATATTACAAAATGTCCTTTTTGCTTCATCTCTCCCTTCCTTTTTTGTATTTAGAAATCATGGGTGATGACAGCAGAAAACAGAATTCCATGTGAACTGTACTGCTACAGATACACATTCTAACCTTAATACCGTGGGAATACACTAATCTCTCTGTATAAATGACAGTTTTCCTGTTATAAATCTTAACTAGTTGTTTGTTTTAAGACTGGAATTAATGATTTGACTCAAAAACCAGAAATATTTGTTTGGCTAAAATGTACTTCATATACTAAATTTAACCAGAAAACAGACTTCCCCCTAAACCCCTTAGCACTGTCAATTTCAGCTTTGTCATTAAAGGGAAAAAAAGTATAGGAGAACAAGTTGTTTTGAAAACTATTATATTAAAAGAGAAGAATGTTTACAAAAACTGCCCAAACCTTTTCTTGCATAAGTTTATTAACTTTTCAGTTGCATTTTATGTTATGGTTTGCAAGCAGAAGGTTCCAAGTTCAGATCTTCGTTTTAAAAGTCTCAGGTTCTTGATACGCTGCAGAGCTGCTGCCAGTCAAAATAGATGGTACTGAACTAGAGCAATCAATCATATAGCCTTCTTCATATGTTAATCATTCTATTGTTAGAGAAAAGTGTAATATCTCATAATGTCAAAATAACACAATATATAGTGTTAAATAGGAGGGAAGGAAGCATGGTATAGCCCAAGACAGGGGAGGTTACTTCAGGAACACCATCACAATGTTTCTCAGGTGTGGCTAGCTATAAAGAGCACCAGGTACTGGCTGGCTAGAAACTAAATATTTCTTTGTCTTATTTCATAGGTGTGCTTGGTTTGAGGTAGAAGTGTGGTTTGGCATTAGTCCTCAGGCATTCCCAAAATAAATACATGCTACCATGTAAGGACAGTGGCGCTGGGCTGTGGGGGGGGGGGTCCCATCAAAAATATTTTTGTGCCCACTTGTGCCACCCCAATTCAACGCATTAACTCAAAGGCATTTATGGTTTCTTGAAACAATGGAAAGTGTAGTTATTTTGTAGAGGGGCAGGATGAAAGGTTGCATTCTCCAGAAACGGTGTGTTGGCTTACCCTCCTGATTTCTAGTGGTGCCTCTCATGCCCATGTCAGTAAAGGATTTCAAGAGGAGATAGGTACAGACAGTGTCACAGAAGATACATTTGATAAAACAGCATATCTAAGCCAGATATTGATGTTGGTGTTTGATCAAAAAAATTATTTTTACCTATTTTGCCTGTTAGTGTTCCCTGTCATCTGACTGCCACTTCATATTATCTCAGCACATATATGTCATACACACTTTGTTAAGACAGCAAAGAGGAGCAACACACAGGTGATAAAACGGGCTCTTCTTGAGGCAAGAATCTGTCCTTTAGCAGTTGGTTCTTCAACAACTGCAACTTGAATGTAAAAACAAACTCTGAAAACTCATTACCAAAGGAAAAATGTGTATAAAGAGGCCCTATATTAATGAAGAATTCCCACCAGTTTATCATGACCTCAGCATAGTCTATATGTAGGCAGAATAGAAATGGCTCAGTTAGATCTGTTGCAAAAGATTATGTGTTTTCAACATGGAAACGGGTTTGTGGAGTTTTCTTGTTGCTGTTAAGGCTGCCAATCCAGCAAAACAGCAACAGGGCTATCACATAGCAGGTTTCCCTGGCAGCACACCCATCCACCCACCCCATCACATACACACAAGTACTTTTTCAGGTTTTTTTAAAAAACATACGCAACTAAATATTGTTATATCAGTATAATTTTATAACAATTACAGGGAAATCCTAAGCAGAGTTATCCAATCTAAGCCTGTTGAAATCAATGGGCTTAGACTGGAGTAACTCTGCCTAGAATTTCCCTGTAAGTGTACCAGGTGTTTTGAAATTCCTTCTTCCCTGTGGAGACTCCTTTCTATCTACTTCACTTATTCCTTTTTTGTATTCAGGAGAACTTGTATTGTACATCTGTTCATAATTTCTTTCAATCGAAACGTTCAACAAGATTTGTGCAGCACGTCTGTAGAATCTTCACAGAATATAATTCACGGGAAAAACTTTAAATTTTAAAAATATATTGTTTTTTAAATTTTTAACATTGAAAGTAAAACAGAAGTCATATTGTTGTGTGGGCAAGCTATATCAACAACTCTATAAACAAACAAACAGGAAGCGATTTTGAATTTTAAAAAAAGATTTATGACTATTTCAAATAAAGTTGGGACCCCCCCCCCACCCCACATTGGAAGTTTTCATGGCACAATATATTTATAGCATTGATACATTTGAGGTATTTGGAGCTTGGATCCGGTAAGAATAACATTAGCTACTGTTTTTAACTTTAACAGTTGGATTATAGGAGTTGGTTAACCTTACCAAGGCTCAAAAATGGAAGTGTAAACAATATAACAGGCTTGTCACTTGCCCAAAGGTAATGTGGTTAGTTCACTTCATTTAGTTGTTGCTGCCCTCTGCAGGCTGTTTAATTAATTTATATTTGAAAGTCACTTGTTACTTTTAAACCAGATACATTTTAAATGGACAAGCTGCTGGTGACTGGATGCTACAGGCATGTGCCCAAAGATCTGGTGAGATTCTCTTGAATCTCACAAGAATCTCTTGTGAGATTCAAGAGAATCTCTTGAATCTCTTATTTTTTCTATATACATCTATTAATACTTGAGCTGAAGAGAAAATCTTTTAAACACCATTGCAATATACTACATTTTCCTGAGTATAACTGCTGTATGTGTTCATGCCCAAATTGCACAAGGGAAAATGGTGTCTGAAATGAGGCCAAAAAAGACAAAGAATGAAAGAGATTTATAAAAGGCAACAGTTGGAGGCAATTGTCAGAGAAGTATGAAGTGAGAGGTGTCTTCAGAGTAAGCATTGGAGGATATACTATAAATCTGCTGGACGCAAATATAAAATATTCTTAAGAGTACACTGAGAGCTATTATTTTGTAGAACTATTTTTTTCTTTTTTTAGCGATGCTTCTTTAATATGAAAAACTTTGCGATATAAATCAAGAGCAAGATCCAGCCAAGTTAAGCGCTTTAAAAAACCTTTTTGATTTCAGGGCAAATAATGAGTACATGGTCTTAGAATTTCCAGTATTCGGGGATTTTGCATATTTGGCTCTTCTTCTATTAATTTTTTAATTCAGCTGGTTCCTCAACCATAATGTAAGTATTTCTCATATAATTTATGAGACCTTAGTGCAGTCTTCTTTGAGTTCTCTGCCTACATAAGACAAAATTTAGATTGCTTGTCAAAGAAAGTGTCAGCTGAGTTTCCTAGGCAACTTGCTAAAGATACCTATATATCTAAAGATAGGCATAATAGATAAATAATGTCAGTATCAGAAGAATATTTTTCATCTTAAGTCTGTTTCTATAACCAATATGAAATATTTAGGATAGATTTAGAACAATCATATATCTTTTGCCCTGGGTTGAAAATAGCTATAAGGGCATCATCGAATATGGGGAGAAATATGTTAAATTAAGATGGGATAATAAAATGAGGAAATATATGCAGTAGCTTCTTAACCAAGAAACTATTATAAAACTGGAAAGGGAAATTATTCTATCAGATGAAGGAGATGAGATTATTAAATTATATGAGGCTCTCATCCACCATTTATACCCTCCATTAGAAGGGTGCCCATCCGACTTTAAGAGTAGATCTGGGGTAAGGACAAATGGGTGGTTTGACAGGGAGTGCATACTGGCAAAAAGGGAACTCAGCAGTATGTATTTGATGTACAGAACCAATCCAGAGACTATTAACAAATAACTGCTAAAGTTACAGAGAGCGAAGTATAAAAAGTTAGTTAATAGGAAGAAGAATGAGGCAAGAGACTTGGTTTGGATACAACTGGGGCAGGCTGTAAGATTAAAAAAAACCCTCGCTCTTCTGGAGATTAGTGGCTAACAGCTCTGATAGAACTCCTTCCCAGGTTTCTAATGCTGTTATGCCAGTGGCCTGGGAAAATCATTATAAAGAATTATATGGAATAGCAGAGAAGCCATCTCTCTTGCTAGAGGACTTAGAGGACTCACCAGAATGGCCACCTGTTGAGCCTTCAGAAGTAAGATCTCTAATCGAAGCTTTGAAACAAAAAAAAAGCTCTTGGACTTGACTTAATACCGGCCGAGCTAATCAAAGAAAATAGAGATTGGTGGGTTCCATTGATTGCCAAATTTTTTACTGAAATAGGACAGCAAGAATACCTAAAGGTTGGGATACAGGAGTTATAGTCCCTATTTTTAAGAAAGGCAACAAGTCTCTTAAGTATAATAAGCAAGTTGTATGCTAGTCATCTGAAAGGAAAATTGTGTGAGTGGATCGAGCAGAATAAGATTTTGAGTGAAGAACAGGCTGGATTTAAGCCGGGATGTTCCACCTTGGATCACTGCATAATTTTAGATCATCTGATTACTAAATATGCATCTAATAATACTTCTTCATTGTACGCAGCTTTTATAGACTTTAAATCTGCTTTTGATATGATACATCATGACCTATTGTGGGAAAAGCTAAGGGAGATGGGAATTGAAAAGAGATTATTGATTCTGATAAAGGCTCTATATAACAATACCACGATCCAGGTAAGGACAGATTCCCAAGGCCACCTTACAGAAGCTATAAAAGCAGGGAAAGGGGTCAAGCAGGGCTGTATTTTAGCACCATCTCTATTCAACCTTTTTTAAACGATTTAGGGGAACATTTAAGTTGTCCTGAGGTACATGCTCCTAAGATTGCTGATAGGCATATCCCACTTCTGTTATATGCAGATGACGCAGTATTAATCTCTAGAACCCCCATTGGTCTTAAACGAGCTATGGGAATTTTAGCTCAATATTGTCAGGCCAATCATGTCGAAATTAATTATCAAAAATCAAAGGTTCTAGTTTTTCGAAATAGACTCATCAGTGGAAGATAGACTCGGTGGATATTGAACAAGTTCATTGTTTTAAATATTTAGGAACCGTTTTTTAGGCTTCAGGCGCTAGAAAAGTGCATGTGGACCATGTTACAACAAGCGCATTTAAAAGTGCGTGCGATTGAGAAATATTGGTCTTCCGGGGGCCAGAACATAGTGGCAGCTGTTAGGATTTTTAAGGCCAAGTCTCTTGCCCAATTACTTTATGGGGCACCTTTTGAGTATAACATCATACCATTCTTACTGGCAGTCACTGGAAAAAGTGCAATCAAAGTTTTTAAGGCATATTTTGCAGGTCCCCTTCTGTGCCTCTAATGCACATATTCATTTGGAAACCGGCATGGTCACTGTAAAAGCGCGCTTGTGAACTGCTACTATTCTGTATTGGTTCAAGCTAATGACTAAACCCTCTGGATTAACTAATAGCACAAGACTCTAGAGTACCACACTGGATTAAAGAAATGGAGCGCAAACTGGGATATTATGGTTTCTCTGAACAGTTCCTGATGAATATGGAATATGGCTCGGTCAAACCCTTCGTGAAACAAAGAATTTTTGGATATTGAAAGGCAGTATGACTTGAGTCAAATTAAAGGTTATCTCCCAGGAATAGTAAATTTAAACAAAGTGATAATGATGCCTTACTTACAAAATCTGGATAAAGCTGACTATAGGAGAGCAGTTACCTTCCTTAGAATGGATATGTTACCGTCAGCAGTCATACAGGGTAAATACACAAAACAACCACTCGAGAAAAGAGTATGCGTATGCGGGGCCAGGAAGATAGAAACAAGGGTACATGTACTTTTTGAGTGTGAGCTTTATCAAAATATTAGAGCAACCTTCATAACTCCAGTCTGCAATCAGTTCCCGAGAAGAAATGATAGATTTTATCAGACAAGGATCAGGAAATTACTTTAAAGGTGGCAAAATTTGCTGTGCAGGCCATACAGATCAAGAAGTATTTTATAGGGGGAAATATTTAAATATTTTACAACTTTAGGGATTTAATTATTTAACAGTTTGGCTTTAGGGAACTCAGGTCTTAAGGTTAAATATTTAAGAATCCGAACTCTGGAATTTTATTGGACAGCTCTGTAAATAATATGACTTACCTCGATTGTAGGTTGTATGTTACTTCTTTTGGTCTCTGACCGTAATAAATATACTGACTATATCTTTTGCCCTTTTTTTGGTGGCAGTTCCTTAGAGCCTGTTCATAAAAGAGCAAAATGGTAAAGGACAATATTGTGTGGTATATATAGGAAAGGATTTCTCTGCTGATGGGCAAAACTTAGAATACAATCCTATGCAGAATTACTGCCATCTAAGGCCTAATCTCTCCATGCAATAGAATTAGGTAGTAGATGCCTGAGCTGATAGAATGGGCTATACCACTTCAGATAGTAGGTGGGGAGACATCATAAAGCTCTCTCATGAAAAACTACCTGCAAATAAAATTCAGGACTTCAGGGAGATAGATTTCAGGCTAGCCTTTCTAGTTTCACACTTATATGAAATGACTAGCTTGATACCCGTGCTTCACTACAGTATTTAACTACTTTAAATTATAATACTTATGGGTATGTAACATTTTTTGGTTTACCAGCCACAAAGGAAAACCAGGCTCCGCAGGGAGATTGGCAACCTGAGTGAACTTTGAAGGGAAGACTGGGAGGGGCATTTGACCTCAGGACACATTCAATGACTCCCAATAGCAACTGCATACTGTTTAGAATGTGGAGGGTGAGGAGGACCAATCAGGCTGCATATGCAAATGATTTCTGTGTTCCAACTGCCTGGGGGGGGGAGGTTGAGGTGTGGAATGTTGTGAGCCCCAATCAGCCCACATATGCAAATGACCTTGAAAGGCTGGCCCAATCAGGGAAGAGTGGCTGAGCTGGCAGTGGGCAGGGGTGCAAACAGGTGACAGCCTGCCAGTCGCACAGGGAAGCTGTATCCCTTTGTGAAAACACATTTTAGCCCTTTTGACACCCTTGGGGGCAAATTTCTTAAAATCTCTTCTTAGTGGTTGTTTACATCATGAACGGAATGTTCTCCCCAAATTTCATTTTTCTAGGTCCAGGGATTTGGGCTGGGTGTTGATGAGTCAGTCAGGAGACTTGTGTTTATAGATTAATGTAGATCATTGAAAAATATAATTGTGCAGTTGCTATCTCATTCTACCATCTTAGCTCTCTACTATGTTACCATCTCAATTCTGTTTTGTGGGGTGACGAGGCCTAAGTCCACTGATTTCAGTGGCAGACTGAAATAAATCTGTACGGCACTGCACTGCTATAAATTGCATTCCTTCTACAGTTCTCAGCTTTTTGTTTTTTTAAATACTATTGTTGACTTTTATATTCTGGACAAATCAAACCAAATTTGCTATTTTCTGGAATATTTTGGGAAGAGAGTGAGATTATATAAAAGGAGCTTGTTTATTTAAAGTTGTGATCAAAACAGTGCTTGCTTAGAAGTGCATTTTACTCCCTGAGAAAATGTGTTTCATATTAGAAGTGACATTCATTTAGGTTTGTTAGGAATTTTAGGAATTAATTTGGAATCTCTTTATGCATAAGTTTTCTTTTTATGGCCACCAATGTTAATAATACTATTGTGGTTGTACATCTAAGTAAATGAAAGCAGGAAGAGGAGAGTCTCATACAGAGTTCAAAGGGAAGATACAAATCTCAATTACCAACAGTAAACAACAGTATAACATAAGTGGATCCTACATTTCCAAAGTATATATTTTGAAGAGATCTGCAACTGGTCACTGTGTTATTATCATTAGAAAGTCACCAGATGGTTGGAATATTGGGACTCTGCCAGTGTATCAGACATGATACTCAATCACTACTTAAGGCCAAACCAGAATTGAAGATTACTGCATATAGTTTTCAGACATTTTGTTGTTGCTGCTGTTGTTAAAATAGCAGGTACATGGGACCCCAATTAATATTGGGTAAGGGAGAGAGCAACTTCAAGCCTCCCCTCACATCTTTTTCTGGATCTGCAATAACTTCACAAAACTGCTTATTGCCAAGGAAATGTATGCTTTCCCCCATTGGACAAATAGTAATTCTGTGGGGCTTTCTGGGTAATGCAGGAGAGGAAAGGCTTAAATTGCCTCTCCCTCTCTTCCATGGTCCTGATATGAATCAGGATTCTAACCACCTACTATTTTTTAAACAAGTTTGGGAAGTCTATGTGTGCAATTCGCAGCTTCCTGTCTGGTGAAAAATTGAAATCAGTATTCACCAAGAGCTTCCTTCCATTCTTCGCTGTGTGAACAAACCATATTACAAGCATGCCTGGACTATAACCTTTCTAAGATAGTTTTATAAGGCTTCACAAGAATGGACTTTTGTGTTGTTGAAGGATTCCTTTTCTGTATTCAGCTGCAAGCAGAATGAAAATGGGTGTTCCACACACCACTTAATATAGTGCTATAGTCCCCTTAAAATTAGACAGTGTCTGTCCTTGAAGTCACGATCCTATATTTACTCTCTGCTACCCCAGTTCAGCCATGGTCCTGGTTCTCTAGATAAATGTCCCTTTAAACTAGCTTCCCAGCAATTTCTGTTGCTCCTTGCTTAATTAATTACTTCCTGTTCACATGGTATTCCTAAATGGGTTTTTAATTCTCCCCACCCCCAAAAGAAGCTTTAATTATTCCATGTTTTCCCTCTGTAGCAAATGTGATTGTTCATTACTTTGTATCATGAATATAATGCAATTATGAAATTAGAGTCATGAAAAATAAAAAAAGCATTTTGCATATAAGGTAAATGCAGTCATTAAAACCTCCCTTTACACAAACACCCTTCCAGGAGTTCTTCCAGGTATGAACAGTAAATTATTAAGCAGCACAAAGAATTGGAAGCAGCTTCAAAACAAAGAGAATTTAAAGGAAAGTTGCTGGGAAGGGAAATGTAATTACTTTTTTTCCCTTGGCTGCAAAATGTGCTCATTAATACTCATTTTGTTTTCATCATCCTTTTAAATTGTATGACTCTGATAATTTTAAAAAATCAAGTGAATAATTACATTTGCTACAAGGTACCTCTCCCCCCTCCTCCCACAAAAAATCCCAGGATCCTTTCAACAATTCTGGAGCATCAGAGATGAAGTAATTAGAAAATTAGAAAGATTTTTTTAAAAAAAATGCAATAACAGACTTTAAAGGAACAATAGACCTTGTACACCTCTGTAGAGTTGTCAGACCACAAATGGATAGATAGTGCAGCAACTGTACATGAAGTGAAAAAAATCAACACAATTTAGGTCTGGAATAGATGGGAAAGCAACATGAGAATCCATTCTAAAAACAGCTTGAACAAATCATGACAATATCAGACTGTTAAGTGAAAACAAGCCTCCTTTTTGATTTAAAGGTATCTTGATAGGGAACAGGCGCTCTCATTGTCAGTGATATCACAGGTATTATGCAGTTGGTGTCCATTATGCTCACACCATGATGTCCATTCAGAGCGCAGTGGTTCCACTAGCATGACAAAAATGTACATTTTACCAATAACAGCATTGTGCAAACACAGAAATACCTCCTTGAGGGGAGACCTCTAAATCCTGCTGCAGAACAGCAACTGCCCAGGCTGTACTGTAAATTGATACTCTGGAAAAGCCGTGGCATTCCTTCCTGCTTGTTGCGGGCTCTTATTTTTTAAAACCATTGTAGATTTCACCCAGCATCTTGCTTTCTGGCAGTCAGCCTGTCTCATTGCCATAGCAACAGGTTTTGATCATCCATAGAATTAGAATGAGGGCTAATTCTGCCAGTACTTACACCTTCCCTAAGAATGTTCAAGTTTCTGCTTCCATACCTTTCACCTGAGATGTGTTCTGAGTCCCTGGTCTGTATCTACTTTCTGAAAATGAAATTATCATTTACTGTTCCTAAATGTGAAGCTAAAGCAGGGAAGGTTGCCTTACTCAGGTGTGTGGTCGTAACATTTTGATGAAAAGGCTTTTTACTAGAAAGTTTTTGCCTATCTGAAGATCATATCCCCTGTAGTCCAGCATGAATTGGATACATAGTGCTTTGTAAACAGAAAATATAATTTGTCCAGTTTGGATGGTACCTAGAACCTGCTTCTAATATTATCTAACATGTATAAAATTGATGGTTAATGGAGAAGTTCAGGATGTTGGAAGCCTAATGTTAGATCTTCCATGCCTAACATTTTTTTTTCATTTCAGCTTTCTAGAAAGGATAGACAGTGTCAGCTTGCCTGATTATACCCCCACAGATCAGGTGAGTAAAAGAGGAACAGTAAGTCAGCTTGAAACATTACTTCATTTCAAATGCAGTTTACATTTTTTTTTATTTAGAACATATATAAGCCCACCTTTCTCCTGACCAAATCAGAACCCAAAATGGGCAACAATAAAGAAAATAGATTTAAAAGCAACATTTGAAAAAGCAACATTTGAAATCACTCTTTTAAAAATACTGTATATGTTTCCAGTAGGAAATGTGCCAGACTAGGAACACATGAGTTTATAATACAGGGTTTGTAAACACTGTATAGTGGTAGTCACAAGGATCTTGACTTTGTTAAAATATCTAATCTGTATTTTTCCCCTGAAGCCAGGCTTCAATAAAATAGCTAAGAGCTAAAAAAAAAATAGAGAACATATTGTAGGAAACGTGGACGTGACATGAGTCAAAACTTTTACTTAATTAGATAAAAACATCCTTATAAATTGTACTAAAACAAATTAAATGTATTAAAATTGCTTTTTGAAGTTATGTTGCATCTCTTCTTTCTCTTGAGCCTCGCTATTAATATAAAATTAAGAACAATTCTCTGAAATAAGGAACAGGAGGGGTAATCTATTTCCATGACTCTGGAAAATTACTTTTTCTTCTAAAGCAACCCCATGGTATATGGCAAACTGCTTTCAAAACTGAAGTGGTCTCAAAAATGCTTGCTATAAAGTTTAGGGGTTAGCTTTTCAAAGCCATTCCAATCAGCTGCCACAAGTCCTTGCATGCACTGAAGCAGCTCTTTTGATTCTGATCTGGATTTCCATGCAAATGGTGGTCATCTGATAACATCCGATCTGAGAGTCAAGTGATATCAAATAGCAACAAAAAATCCTGTGACAACTAGCAACCCAGGCAGTTTCTTGCTTGGGGTAGAGAGGAAGGGAAAACTGAAGGGGTGGGGGCAGATAGTAGGTTGGCTGGTGGGCAGGAAGGAGAGAACAGAGCAGGGAATGGGAAGAGGCTATGGGGCTTTCAAGAAAGGGAAAGAGGAAATAATGGGGAAGATGAAAATGAGGTGCATCTTGCAAGTTCTTGTGGATCTGCCACTTGTCTGGTTCTATTTCTTGTCTTCAGGACCTCTTGAGATGCAGGGTTTTGACATCTGGGATTTTTGAAACAAGATTTCAAGTAGATAAAGTAAACTTTCAGTAAGTACACTATTTATAATCTAAACATGATTTTGTAATCACTGCTAATGTGGAGATAACCAAACTGTAGAAGTAATATGTTCAGGCCTCTTGTCCTTGTATGATGTAGCAAAGTTGACCTTTACTCAAAAGGAGTAAAGGGCTTGGCGTTCTGTAAGTTAACCTCATTGTATATCTGCTATAAAGGCCAGTGATAGTTTTCTACGTCTAAATTCTGTTCTGTCAAATGGTTCTTGATGGAGGGGGTCTACTTGGCAGTATTCTACTCAGAGCCTTAAGGGTCAAGTATACATTAAAGTTTCTATATTGTAAGCCCTGCTTAGAGGGCTGTGAATCGTTTCTTCACTGTGTACAAGGATCCCTCTTTTCTGTGAACTGTTGTAGAGTTAGAATCCCTGTCTCAGTGGTTTTGCCTAGCCCACTTTTTTAAACTTGTTCAAGTAATTGTGCTTTGATGCATATTTGTAAATTTGCATCCCCAGCCAGATATTGTCCTCTGTGATAATTGAACTTTTTTGCCCTTTTCCCACTTGTCCAACTGCCTATTGATACCTCAAGAATGCAGTCTCAAAGAACTGGACTTTTCTGTATTTTGCAGCAAGTGTAGGAATGTGGAAATATTTGTAGAGAGCTCTAAGAAAATGTCTCTTTTCCTTCCTTGCAATATTTACTTCAATTTAATTTGGAACTGCAAAAGATTTAGAACATAGCATGAAAACTGTAACTTTCCTTATGCATGCTAAAAGATACTTCTGACTTTTCATCAGCATGTTTGATGTAGGTGGTCAGAGAGATGAAAGAAGAAAATGGATCCAATGTTTCAATGGTAAAGTACTATTTTCACATCACATTTTCAGGCTGAGAATGATGTTCAAGTGTCTACATAAAAGATGTTTTACGCTAAGCTGAGGAAGCCATGTATACCTTTTATTGAGGCCAACTAAAATACTGAAGTGTGCAAAATTTGAGGTCTCCAGAACTCTTAATTAGGCTCGATGTTAAACAAACAAAAAGTTTTGAGGGAGAAGGAGACAAGGTCTGCTGTCTGCATCCTGGGTAGAATGCTCAACCAACTTCAGTAGACATATAGAATGACTAGTATCAGTTTATACATTTGGTTTTCTGGGAAGAAGCACAAAATAGAAGCCATTAATATAAAAACCCAAGGTTGCTCAAACATCTGATGCCACACGTGTCCCTTAAAAAGCTGAGAGGAGAATGAAAATGTTGTGGTTCTTATATTAATAATACTGGGAGGAAAATTTGGTTGAGGCACTAAGTACAGCATCAATAGAAGCCAAATTTTATGCATTTTATCTAGTTAGTTTTCCCAGGTTCTTTTCCCTCCTTTTGGCTAAATTTAGATACTCCCAAAGTAGACAAAGGACATAGGTAGCCATGTTGGTTTAAGGTAACAAACGAAAACAAGAGACAACTAGCACCCGAGTTTATTAACCTTAGGAATTTTTTACTATTTTCTTTATATAATCTAGACTGCTTTTGTATTAATCCCCATAAACCCATTTAATTGTCCATCATCTTTCTAACTTGCACAAAAAAAACGCTTCCTGAATTAAACAATACTTTATTCTTTCTGTGGTACTTTTTCTCTCAGATGTCACAGCTATTATCTTTGTTGTGGCCTGTAGCAGCTACAACATGGTCATAAGGGAAGACAATAACACAAACAGACTACGGGAGTCCTTGGACCTCTTCAAAAGTATCTGGAACAACAGGTAAAATGTTGGTGTAGAAAGCAAATCTATATTCAGAGAGCCAGTTTGCTGTAGTAGTTATACTGTCATACTAGGATCTGGGAGATGCAGGTTTGAATCTCTGTTCTGCCATGAAAGCTATCTTGGGCTAGTCACACACTCTTAGCCTAACCGACTTCACATGGTGGTTGTAAGGGAAGGGAGAACAATTTAAGCCACTTCGTGTTCCCATTGGAAACAAAGGTGGGGTATAAATGAAGTTTTTTTATTTTATTTGTCATTTATAGTCTGCCTTTCTCACTGAGACTCAAGGCATATTACACAGTGTGAATCAGTGCAGTCAAGTTCAGAGACATTTCAATGAACGATGTAATAGGGTATATAAATGCAAATGTGCAAAGATTTAAAACCAGCAGAAATCTAATACAGAATTGAAGAAATGCTGAAACGGAGCATAAGCAATTTTAAGACAGGCATATTAGACAACATAGAAACTACGCAGTAGGATCATATGTACAGCAAGAGACAGTATGTAGAAGTAGATCCAGAGGAGTTAGCCGTGTTAGTCTGTAGTAGCAAAATCGAAGAGAGTCCAGTAGCACCTTTAAGACTAACCAACTTTACTGTAGCATAAGCTTTCGAGAATCACAGTTCTCTCCGTCAGATGCGTGGAGGGTAAGAAGAAACCGGTCAGATATATAGGTGGAGAGGGGAGGGGGGAGTAGATGCAATCAGTAGCTTCTGATAATGGGATCATTTGGCTTCTGATAATGAAATCAGTTACTTCTGCTAATGAGATAACCATTCATAGTCTCTATTCAGTCCAAGCCTGACTGAATCAAAATTTACCTATGAATTCCAATTCAGCAGCTTCCCATTGGATTGTTTTTGAAAGGCTTCTGTTGAACTACAGTGACCTTTAAGTCCTTGATGGAATGTCCTGGTAGACTGAAGTGTTCTCCCACTGGTTTCTGGATGTTGCCATTTTTAATGTCAGATTTGTGTCTATTTATTCTTTTGCTCAGAGGTTGGCTGGTTTGTCCAATGTACAGAGCAGATGGACATTGTTGGCACATGAGGGCATATATCACGTTGGAGGATGAGCAGCTGTAAGAGCCAGAGATAGTGTAGTTGACACCATTGGGTCCTGTAATTTCTTCTTACCCTCCACGCACGCATCTGACGAAGAGAACTCTGATTCTCAAAAGCTTATGCTACAGTAAAGTTGGTTAGTCTTAAAGATGCTACTGGACTCTTTTCAATTTTGCTACGTAGAAGTAAAGTGTATAGTCCCTATCTCTTTATTAATGAATCTCTTTGAGATCACTTCCTTACAGTACAGCCACCCTATCTGAATAAAAGGCTCTCTTGAATAGTTCACTTTTGTATAGCTTGCAAAAAGCCAGGAGAATGGAAGCTTTCCTGACCTCTTCAAGTAGGCCATTCCATAAGGTGGAGGTCACCACTAGAGATGGGCACAAACCAAAATATGAACCAAAATTCATGACGTACGAGGCCGGTTTGTGGTTCGCGAACCAGCGGTTCGTCAGATCCCATTTCTGACAAACCACCACGAACTTTAGGCTGGTTTGTTTGGTTCATTTTTTGGTTCATCACTGCAGACAGCCTGGTGCCGATCAATCAGTTTCCTAGGCAATAGGGGATTGACTTCCTGCAGACCTTCTGCTGGCCCAGAAGTGACGATTTTCTGACCTGGATGTGACATTTTCACGAGCCAAATGAACAGGTTCGCGAACCGGGGGCAGGTTTGTTAAAGTTCGTGGTTCGTGAAATTTGACGAACCACAAACCACATGGTTCGGGTTTTTTCCGGTTCGTACCCATCTCTGGTCACCACAGGCAATGCTCATGTACAGGCAGCTGTTGATTTTGCCTATGTGCAAAGTGACACCTGCAGAAGGCCAGATGAGCAAAGCTGCCATGGTGGAACATAGAGAAAGAGGCAGTCCCATAGATATGATGGACCAAGATTATGAAGAGTTTTGTATGTGATAGCCAATACCTTGAATTGAGCTTAGAAACTGGTAAGTAGCCAAAGGAGTAACTGCAGAATGGAAGTAATATTCAAGCTTCTCTTAGCTCCTCATAATAACCAAACTGCAGTGGAGTCTCCAAGTTAACTTAGAAGGGAGACCTATGTACAGTGCATTACAGTAGTTAAAGTCTTGATGTTATCATGGCATGGATCCAGGTGGCCATGTCGAAGTAGGGGGCCATCTTCCAGGCTAGACTGAATTTGTAGGAAGCATTTTTTGCAGCTGCTTTAACATGCTATTCTAGCAATAGCACTGGATCCAATATAACCTCTAGGCCCTTACTTGAGTCAGCAAGGGTCAGACAAACTCTATTAAAATATATAAAACAAATGGTGAAAAAAGTAGGTAGTCTTTAGCACTTTGAGGATTCTTGTGGAACGCCATTGGCAAATCACATTCAACTATATTTGTAATCATTGCACCCAAACATGTAACAGCATATATGGATGATGAATTTTTGATGCTGAATTCTATGAAGGCTTATATGGATTTTTAAATTGGATAGATTCATAGAAGATAGATTTATCAACAGTTGTAAGCCTCAATAGCTTTAGAAGCAGTATATCTCTGATTACTCAGCAATGTAGGCATACAGTAGAGGATTCCCTGCTTGTGAATTCCCAGAAGCATTTGGCTAGTCATTGTTGCAAATCAGATTGCTGGACTGGATGGACTTTGGCCTAATTCCATAAGCCACTTCTTACATTTTTATGAGATGGTACTGAAATTTTCTTTGGTCTTTGCAGGTGGTTACGGACAATATCTATCATTTTGTTCTTGAACAAACAAGACATGCTGGCTGAAAAGGTCTTGGCAGGGAAGTCTAAAATTGAAGATTATTTTCCAGAGTTTGTACGTTACACTGTACCTGAAGATGGTAAGATTTTTAACTATAGCATGATTCAAATAACTATCATTCTTACTGCTCCTGTAGTGTATGTAGATTCCTCAAATAACATTTTAAAACATCATCACAAATAAATGAAAGAGCACATGCATCAGCTGATGGAGAAATTTGTTCTTAAAAGATCAGTTCTTACATTCAGTAGTGAAAGCTTTCAGCCAAATAACTAACTGGTTAGTTCAAATGAGTATTCAGTCCCCATCACTTGTTGGTTCTTGGCTGACATTGTGTTCTTAGGAATACCAGCTTATAATGCTGAAGTGACAATAAAACCTGCAACTAACCAACTTCCCCTGTGAGTGTCTAGATCTAGCAACCCAGTGACTCTTTGGTTCCTTCACTCACGGTCCACATCTTCCACCTTCCTGCCACAAACTCCTGTCTATAGCCCAAGTCCTTCTTGGCTTTTTTCTTTTTCTCTCTGAGCTGGATCCAAAGGTGCCCCTGTGTCCATCTGCTTCTGCAAGAGAAATCTGCAATATCTACAGCTTTCCCATTATAGCTGCAGCCAGCCTGTGCTGCAAATCATACTGCTTCCCAAGGTCTCCCAATACTTAGGAGCAGCTATTCAGGTGATATAGGGAGGTGCAGAAGACAAGAAAAGGGAAAGATCAGTGCCATGAGCAAGACTTGCAGTCTTTCCCTTGAGTTCCTGGTTTTTAGACTCAGGGCCAGCTCCAGCATTGCCGGCACCTGAGGCAGCTTAATGCTGCCTCTGTGCATGCGCACACGCGCACCAGACTGCATGATGATGTCACTGCGTGTGACGTCATCACGCAGGGGCTGGCGCGCACACGGGGGGCCTTCCAGTCTTCCCATTCAGTTGCTCTGTGGGCCAGGCACAGCCGGCCACCCTGGCCGCCGGCTGCACCTGGCCCATAGAGCAACTGAATGGGAGGCTGCCCTCTCAGCTGCCCCACGCTGCTGCCGCCAGCATGCGCTCCTGGTTGGCGGCGGCAGCTCTGTGGCGTGCACGCCTGCCCCCAGGCTGGCACCCCTCCAGCACCTTAGCACCCTGAGGCGGTGGCCTCAATGGGCGGGCCAGCCCTGTTTAGACTATTGACTACTGTCTACTATTTGTATCCTTAGTCAGTTGACCAAGGCTCTTTGAATCCTCTTGGCAGTTTGCCAGTGGGGAGCAGTCCTCCTTTCTGTGGGCAAGCACCACCCAGCAAACGCCCTGAGGATTGTGTAGTGTCTTCCTGCTCTTCTCTGCCCAGATGGAAATTAATACAGCCAGGCTAGAAAAGGCAGAGCCAAGAGAAAGTAAACTTGCAGGGAAGGAGGAGAAACAGAAGCAACAGCAGTTGGTGTGAACGCTGCTTGGATTTGGAACTGACCGGGTTGGAAATGTCAGCGGTACCTAGCAGCAGGTGCCCCAGCTGGAAGAACTACTCCAGTCTCTTTCCCTTTTGCAGCATTCTGTGTTGCAGTAGCCATTTCACTGACCTCAGTAAAGAATTCCCTCCTTTCCTCCAAATTTTGAACTCGGAAGGGGATGGGCATATACTCATGCCCAACCTCAAGCTAGGTTTGGGAGATACTCATTGTGATGCTGGAAATGACCTGTGCTCCTTCAAAGGAGTGGGTGGTGTCCACTTGACCAGCATTCCTAGCACTTCTTTTCTCTACACAGATAAGCCCTCCCAATCTTAAGTACCGTGAACTATTTTTTTTAGGTTCCTCCTCCCTGGTTTACAGTGCAATCCTAAGCAGAGTTACTCCAGTCTAAGCCCACTGAAAGCAATGAGCTTAGACTGGATTAACTCTGTTTAGGATTGTACTGTTAGTCCCCTTTTGCTTTAGTACCCTTGCTCACTCTGCCGATCCTTCCTTCAAGCTTCCCTTTCTCAGCCCATTGCCTACTCCATCAGCCTCTTTGCTTCTGGGCTTCCTGTCCCTTAGCTTTGCAAATTCTGACCTTTCCCAACCCTCCATCATCTTTTGTATGTGTGTTTGATCCTAATCAATCTTGACAAATTCCCTTTCCCCTGCAAAAGCTGGAGTGTAGACTGTTTACTGCCTTGGAGCAAGTGAACATACCACGTAGCCGCACTAGCTGAGCCAATCAGTGTTGGAGGCTTCATTGTCACAGGCACAATACAATATTGATAACCTGAGAGCAAAGTCTATATGTCCCTTCTTAAATATTAATGTGCTGCAGCATATCTGACTCACTTAAGTGCTACCATGTGAAATAGGTACCACATAGCAAAATGATCATCAGGACATTGTGATGTATGCATATTAGAACAACAATATTGTAAAATTATATAAACTGTAAAGCTATTATGGAAGTTCTAGCCAACAAACGTAAATGTAGTTGGCTAGTTTTATCTGAGTAATGGCCTTGTATTCCAGGAATATCAGCCATGAGTTTTCTGTAGATGGAAGCTAGTAAATAGACTGGTTCCTCCATCCCCTTTAGTCTAGTCATGCTCTCCTTTTCTTAATAATATTCTGTTCTTATTTATTTCATGTTCACCACAGCAACACCAGATGCAGGAGAAGATCCCAAAGTTACAAGAGCAAAGTTCTTTATCCGAGATGAATTTTTAGTAAGTAACTTCGTTAAGTTTTGATAGACTGTTTTCATTATTATTATCTTTAAGTTTAGTTGGTGACAACATTAAATATTACAGACAAGTGGCAGCAGCTTGAAAATCAGCAACTGTAAAATAATTAACTATTTGTGTCCCTAATTTGAGAGAGTCAGAAAAAAACCTGCCAAATCACCTACCCATTTAAGTTACAAAATTATGTATACTTCTGTTTGGTGCTTCTTTGAATTTTAAGGCAGAATGTCTTTGGCACCTGGCCCATCTGTGTGGCAATTGGCTGATGGGTAACGAGTATTACTTACATTATTATTTATAACATTTATACACTGCCTTTCTGTCCTCATCAGGGTCACCAAGGCAGCTAAGTAGAGAGGCACACCACTATGAGTTTAGTTTTGGGTTTTGATACTGCATTGAATCTCCTTATGCTTTGAAAGCTGTCATCTCTGCAAGTTTGTCTTCTACTTCTCAAAGTTGTGCTCTCTTGTTTTCTTAAGTGGATACTAGAACTTGCAGTTTGTACTTCTTGAATATTCCTGAGCCTACATCTTTTGTTTGGTTTTTTTTGCAGAGAATAAGCACTGCAACTGGAGATGGAAAGCATTACTGCTATCCACATTTTACATGTGCAGTGGACACAGAAAACATTCGCAGGGTGTTCAACGACTGTAGAGACATCATTCAGAGAATGCATCTTCGCCAGTATGAACTATTGTAATTGAAAATACCATAGAGTCTGTGGTCTTAAGCAGCTTCTCTTTCTTTCTAGACTTCCTAACACAAAGTAAAGGAAGTTGCTGTCTAGATATGTCTGCCACCTCAGTTTGTTTACATTGGTTAGCCTTTTGGCTAGTTTGCAGCATCCCTCTCCCCCATTCATACTGTTTGGGACAATATATGTGCTTAATTTTGATATGCCACTTCTTTGTCATTCCACTAAGCCATTGGGCTACCTCTGTTTCATTAGGTTTGGTTACATTTGGGGTGGGTTTTTTAAAGAAAATTAATTGGAGAACCTGCTTTTTTCCTTTTAAGCAGGATTGTTAGTTCAAGCTGGTATCTGCTTGTTGAATGGTACCATGTCATACCTATAGTGTGCGCAGGTTCCTTTTTTACCATAACACTGAAGAGTACTTGATGGATGGTGAAAAAAAAAGAATAATGCACTTTGTATCAGGGTTATGAAATACTGTTGAGGATGTATACATGCGTGATGTAGCAGCACCACAATATTTATTACACTTGTCAGTTTTTAACACAGCTGAGCTGCAGGTCCACTGTTCCAGGGACCTCTTCTAAGCCATTATTGGCACAGGAAATAGAATAGAAAATGTGAGACAGGGAAGATAAGCAATTTGGGGGAGGTTTGGAGCAAGAGTCTCTACGCACCTCAGGCATTTAAATTTAGAGCTACTTTTTCAGCCTATTGCATCTAGGCAGAAAATCCACCACCTTCATTTATGTTGTTAGTTCTGTCCACAAATGATCCAACTAGCTTAGATCATTTTTGGAGAACAGTCTTCTCCCTATATATAATATATATACATATATATATACATATTATTTTTGTTTTACTGCTGGTTTATTATATTGTACAGACTGTAAAATGTAATATTATTTTGTACAATTTTATTGAGGAAAAATACTTGTAGAAGATCTTTGTGCCTTGATTATGGCTGTACCTGTAAATTGAGCTAAGATGTAAGTATGTTTTTGATTGCGCTGTACAGCTTGATGTCAATTTTACCTGCAGCAGTGGCTGGAGGTAAAAAAACTTCTCTGTAGAGTTTAGGGGTTTTTTCTGGTTTATATAAAAATGCTCTTTAGTATAAAAAATTATAAATTATGCAAATTTTAGTCATTATCTTTCCGAGTTGTTATCGTCACCAGATGTTGCAGCAACATGCCTTTCTCTCAGTCTCAGCTTTAAAACACTGAAATTGATTCAAGTGTCCAAATTGCAACCTGGTGTTTTTTTCATGGGAACCAAGGATTTTGTTTTTTAACCTTTAGAAAAATATGTTGGGTAATTCTTTGGTCATTCAAAGATCTTTCACAATTGCAGAGACAGATTGTGAATGTATAAAAGCACCATTAGATAAAGACTCATATATCTTTGTTGCAACAGCTGCTTTCATTGTGCAAGCAAATTGCAAGAAAGAAGAAAAGCTGTAACCCTTGTGTCTGGCCTAAGAGAATTACAAGATGACATTTTTATTTCTCTTAATAAAGAGACCTTAGAAAATTGTTTATTTTAAATATTGTAGAATCACAATGTGTGAATATTTCTCAAACTTGAATAATTTATGCAAATGACATTCACAAAAAAGTTGTGGTACAGTACAATTTAAAAGCAAGAATTGCTGTAGCAATAAGGCATGTCCTCTAAATATAACGTTGCTTTATATTTTATGTCAGAGTACATACTTTCCTGTGTCCAAGATAAACTGTACAAAAGTTTAAAATTTATAGTTGCAATAACAAATTTAGAAATGTTAGCCTACATAACATCATAGATGATTAAATCACTTAGATTATATTCATTCTTTAAATTTAAAGACTATTCTGAAATATTTTCAACCACACAACCTAAATCAATAAGGATAGCATGTTTGTGCTTTACATAAGCTCAGTCTTCCCCCCCCCCAAAAAAAACTGGATGGACATGTGGTTGTAAATCTGAAGAGGTATTAGTAATCTTTCTAAGTACTGTATTTTCTAAAACCCCTTCAACATTTTAGTCCCATTCTGAAACTGCTAGTTGAACATTTCAGTGATGTTTCAGCAAGGGTAAACCTGCAGGCTTTCAAAACATTTGAAAAGTCAGAGATACCACTGTTACAGAAATGAGCAGATTTCTAGACTTCCTCCTAAAGACAAACAGAAAATGTGAACTACTGCCTGCTAAAAGTTGGAGAAAGTAATTAAAAACAGTCGGGGGGGGGGGGCTCTGTTTATATGCCGTTTTCTCCCCTCCGAATTTCAGAAAACATAAACAACATCCAAAGGACCCTGAACTTAAGTTGTATGATGTTGCATTGGTGCACCCATACTCTAAGTACTTGTTTACTTGGAAAATGGGACTGGTCTAAAACTCAGCTTCAAGACTGAGCTGAGCGCTAAAAGTTGCTGCTAAAGTTTGTCCTCTAACATCTTGCTCCTAAGTGCACCATTTGGAAATGCCATTGACCTCAGTGGGACTTCCTTTTGCTTCAAAATGTTTAGAATCAGGGCAGACATGATTAGGATCTCCCCAGGATCAATTCCTTAGATTCCTATTTGTACAGGGTGCTCTCATTATGTGTAAACTCTCTACGAACCATGCTGGGGTAGACCAACAGTTGCTAACATCCTATTATGAGGAAGATTTCTAGACAGACCTCTTGACATAAGTCAGTGGGATGCGCACAGTCTACATACAGCTAGCTCGTGGCTAGTCCTCACTTTTCTGCCGGGTTTGCCATTAGTCTGCAAGCCAACTAGCCAGGGTTTTTGATGACTGTCAAGTAGACTACACATAAATATCATCTAAAGCTACTTTACATTGAAGATAAATAAGGTGACTCATCTGAGGCCAGTAAGTTACTTCTCCCAAACAAGAGCCTTTTCTTTGTAACATCTTACTGTAAAATAACTCTACATCTTGTATTGCTGACATCAAGGAAAAGAAGTACCACATTAGATGGTCATGCAGCAATAACACTTTAGAATTGTTTCCAGTTAGAAAGACTAAGCCTCTAGCAGCATAGGACACTCTAGTGCAGACACAAGAGGAGGCTTGTAGACTTATAGTGTACAGTTACAAACTTTTAATATACATATTTGATACAAAAAAACTTTAGCAAGGAAAAATGACTCATTTGATTGTAGAATACAATATTTTTGTACAGCATGAAGCATTCAGTTAATTTAATCCTGTAGAAAAAAAAAGTCATATCAACTGTATAGGACTTTCTATGTGTAAAGGCAACCCTGCCTTTGGGCTAGTAATTCAAGTACGCATTTGCTGGCATGAATGTAGTCTGATGGACTGTTCTTTAGCTTTGGTGTGTCAGTGACAAGATTACAAATGTCCAGCTCTTCATACTGCTTTATGCTTAGTGATTAAATACTGAACAAACTGAAAAAGGAAGACAAAGAGAGGCTGAAAGTGAACTAGTGTGAGGAGCACAAGCACAGCTCCTGCTGTACAGTAGATAGCAACAACTGTGTTTTCAAATGGAAGAAAGCACTTGTAGAGGGAGAAGTCTGTTGATGTGATGCTGCCCTGAAAAAGAAAACCACCACCGTTTATATCTGGCCAAGAGATTAGGAAGCTGGATTTTTTAAAAGTTTGCTTTAATGGCAGGATAGGTCAGTTCTTTGCTTAGCACCAGGACGTTCAATTGTCTAGCAGATAAAACTCTTAATTTGCTTTGAAACAGCGTATGTTAAGCTACTCTAGTGTTAAGCACTGAACTGCTCTGAGCCAATTCTGTGCCATTTGAAAGCATTTGGGTCCTTAATATGAACACAGGAGCAGCAGCTATTTGACTGGTTAGGGCAGATTTTACAAAATAATGTGGACTGTCCTGAGCCACATAATGGCTACTGGCCACAATCCGACATATACTTTTATTCCCATCGAAATCAGTGGGGTTTAGTACTGACTACTGTGTGACTTAGGGAAGACCCAGTGTTTGAGAACCGGAGAGGAGACCTGATTGGCTAACTTCATGTAGCACTGCAAGAGGAGAAAAGCTTTGCATGTAATTTAAGCCAGCAGCCAAATGTCATCCACACTTCAGAGTGTAGGAAGTAGAACTTTCTAAAGGAAGTGGGATACTTTGGTAATAAACCACTCTGGACAAAAGGAAAAGACAACATGCTTTACATGCAGAAGTGTTTAGCATCATGTTAACTTGTTTAGGCATCAAAGAACTACGCCTAGGAACTAAGAAGTAGAGGTCTGTAACTGCTTTGTCTTTTCCCATGCACAGAAGGCTGAAAAAGTAAATGTAGCTTAGGACTTGATTTTTGAAAATAGAAGTAAGTAAAAGTGTTTTACAACTGGGAAACTGTTTGTGCTCCAGGTTAATCTACTGAAAGTCATAATCTAGTATATCCAAAGTTTTTTAAAAAAACTGTATCGCAATTATTAATTAGGTTCCTCTGAACAGAATTTTGCTGCCCTATGGAATAGTTTGCACTTTTGAATGATGGAAGAGCCATGCAGAAAGATGGTATTGTGAATAAATCAGCCAAGCAAAAACAAGTCTTAATACTGTTTGTTGCAGACTACTGATGATTGTTGCAAATTGTTTACACTGCACCCTCTTTATAGAAACATACTAAATACGCTTGTATTTAGAAATGGTTGTAAAACTTAAGAAAAAATCCTTTGCACTATACAAGCTGGATAGCTCCCAGGTATGTGTTTCATAAAGTTGGTGCTTTGTATTCAAGTTAAGTGTACTTTTGGTATATGATGGGGAGGAGCTGTTTTGTTTTGCTTTTCTACAGGTAGCATCAGTCTGACAAAATAGCTGATTGCTATGTTGATTTATATTATGAAAAATTATCTGACAAAATAAAAGTAACTTAAATTTACCATTATGAAACTAGGATTGTTTCTGTTCCTCCAACTGAATGATGGAATGCTGATTTCTGGAATTTTCCCATTATGTAACACTTCACAGGCACTGTGGGTGTGACCACTCAGAATCAACCGGGGCTGAAACCACCATAACAGCTGTATGAAGGAAGAGATAATGGAGTCTTTCTTAATTTATCTGATTCTTTTTTAAAAAGACAAGCATTATCACATTGCCGGAATGTTTTACCTTAAGTGTTTGGTTCAAATATTGTAATGTGTTCTCAGTTAATATATGAAATAACCCAGCTTTTATGCACAAGAGCCAGAAATCATAGCTATTCCTAAACTTCTAGCTACTTTGGGTTTTTTAATGGGTAGTAAGCCTATAGATATCTTAAATAATCAATACAACCCATTAAGTGGTTAGGCTCTCTGCTGGGTTGAATTCCACTACTGCCATGGGCTCTTCGGGTAGCTTTGGGTAAGCCACGCCTCTCAGCCCCAGCTCCCCAGTTGTATTGTGGGGATAATAACACTGACTTTCTTCACCGCTTTGAGTGGGGCACTAATCTGTCTAGAAGAGTGGTATATAAGTGTTGTTGTTGTTATACCATAAGTATCTCAACACTATCTTGGATATAACAGGCAAGGATCAGATAAGCCAGTGCACAATAATCATCATGGACCCAGAAGTGAAATTTTATTTGCATGTTCCACAAAGTTATTATAATCTGTGTACCCAGCCCTTCAGCGCAGCCTAGTAAAATTTAAGACCTGTATTTAAGGATGAGTTATACTTTGGGATTCTTCTGCCCTCTACATCCTGTGAACCTCATCTAGTCACAGGCATCATTCTAGTTGGATCCTCTAAATTACCTGAGCAGTAATAAACTGCAATTTATTATTTACTTCACTTATACTCCACCTTTTCCCAGTAGGGATCCAAAGCAGCTCTCATTGTTCTCCTTATTTCCATTTTATCCTTACAACAACCTCACAAGGTAGGTCAGACTGAGAGACTGTGACTAGCCCAACGTAACCCCGTAAGTTTCCTTGGCGGAGTGGAGATTCAAATCTGGACGTGCCAGATCCCCGTCCTATATTCTAACCCCACTACACTACAGGCTACATGCAGGGAATGGCTGATGGTGGAAAACCACACTAAAATGAATAGCCTGATCTGGAGAGAGGATCAGATAAAACTCTCAAATGTGCATCTATTCTTTCTGGAGCTCCATGTGCTCAGCTACATGCAAAGCCTCTATATGCACTTTGCCTAAAGTAGATAACACTTTGGCCATGCTCATGACAACAGATAATGTCTTTTGTAATGACATTAGTTATGGAAAGAAAAGCAGTGTATTGATTTTAAACATTCTTTCTGTCAAATGCTTTACTTCATTACTTGATATGTTTGGGGAGCATTTAGATTGTTTTCCCAGTATGTGTATCCATGGGAGGACATGGATTAACAAATCGGATCAAACTAGTAGTCCCCTATTCTGCATCAAAACGAAGCAAAATGTCAACAGATGGAATCAAAAGATCCAGACATGCCTTGCATAAAATGCCATTACAGTTATACTCATTTATGGGATCAGACTGATAAAATCCTATTAGTGTTCCATTCATTAAGGATTACTTTTAGGTCTCTTCCTATAAACTAAAAATTCGGATAGCAAGAATTTGAAGTTCTGCTAAACAAAACTGATGGAGTTAACACACCTTTTGGGAAGCTTCCACAGAAAGCACATCATACTTTTCTGTGAAAGGATCATTCCTTTTATCCAGCGGAGCAGCATCTTCTCCTGTACACTGAGAGTCACTTGGTCTATAAAGAGGATAATGCTGAAAGAGATTCAAAGCAAACGCCAAACCATTCACTAAAAAAATCATACAGTGATTCTTGGGATAAGTAAAACTGAAACACTATGATCTTGAACACACCTGTAACAGAATTGGGGATGAAGGTGGAGGTTTGTCCACATTGCTGCACTTCTTTTGGTATTGACTTTGCTCCTGTCAACAAAAAGCAAGTGATATTTTGTATATACCCTTTTTTTTAATTTTATTGGATTAGAAAACTCTATAATATCTATTACAATCAATTTCCTTTAAATATTCCAGTTCTAACCCCCTCCCTTTCCCCCCCTTTTGTTGACTTCCAACAGTTTTCCAACCCCTTATCCATTTTTCCCCCTACTCATTTCAAACTTATTTTATTCTATTAAACATATACTTTCACTCTCTTCTAAGCTTCTATTATAACACAGTGCTATCTCTATTCCCTTTCCCACTTAACTTATCAACTAAATGTTACATTCCTGGCATATATCCTTTAATAATAACAGTCATTTGTCTAATTTTATACTCCATATTCTATCTTATTTCATTCTTGTCTCATCAATATGGGGCAAACAATTTGTCCCTTATTCTGCATAACTTTAAGTACTTCTATAAGCATTGTATACATTCACTGTAAGTCAATCAATTTAACTTGTACTCTATATGTTACTCTTTACTTCCTTATATCTTATATTCATTCTATTTTAGTTATATAATTTCTCCATTATACGATTATCTGCCAGAAATAAAATTAGTTAATTTCTATCCTTATAATTCTTATAATAACACCTCTATTACTTAGTACTATATATAGTAATCAAATAAAATATTTGCTTAGAATTTCTCATTTAACTCTCCTCCCCTCGGTAAAGTCACTTCCCTCTTCTTTTGTTGTATTTCAGTAATTTTCAAACTGCCACAGTTCTCCTCCCACCTCCCATTTTTTCACCAAATATTGCTTCAACTTTTCCCAATCCATATTAAACTGTCCTGGATCAAGGTCTCTCAGTTTCCTTGTCATTTTGTCCATTTCCGCCATGTACAGCAATTTGTAAATCCAGTCCTCGATAGTTGGCACTTCTTTTACTTTCCACTTTTGCGCATACAAAAGTCTAGCCGCTGCTGTCATGTAAAATAACAATGTCCTGTATTGTGCCGGAATATCCTCCATTCCCAAGTTCAGTAGCAGGAGTTCTGGGTTCTTATTAACTTGAAATTGTAAAATCTCACTTATCACTCTTATTATTTCCCCCCCAGTACTGCCTAGCTACCTCACAAGTCCACCACATGTGATACAACGATCCTTCATGCTTTTTACATTTCCAGCATTTGTTAGACATGTTCAAATTCCCTAACGCAATTTTCTTTGGTGTCAAATACCAACGAAAAATCATTTTGTAAACGTTCTCTTTAATGTTAGTGCATGTCGTGATCTTCAATGTATTCTTCCACAAGTATTCCCACGCCTCCATTGTTATTTCTTTGTTAAAGTTTATAGCCCACTTCACCATTTGCACTTTAACTGTCTCATCTTCTGTGTACCATTTTAACAACACTTTATAAGTCTTAGAGATTTCCTTTTTATCCTCTTGTAAAATTACCTCCTCTAATTCCGAATTCTCCATTCTTACCCCTCCTTTCACAAAGTCCGAGTTATAAAGATCTCTAATCTGTCTATATTGAAACCAATCATAACTTGGAGACAACTCGTCTTGCGTTTTTATTCTTAGTTTGGAAAATTCTATTCGTGTTATCTCCTTATATGTTAAACACTGTTGTTCATTATCGACAGTTCTCGGATCTATTACTTCATAAGGAACCACCCAGGAGGGAATTCCTTCCTGTAGGTAATCTCTATACTTCTTCCAAATTGTGAAGAGGCTTCTCCGAATGTAATGGTGTAAAAACATAGAGTCTGCTTTTACTTTGTCGTACCACAGATATGCATGCCATCCAAATATTTTTTTATATCCTTCTATGTATGTACCCTTAATTACTTTATAGTGGAGGTAATGAAAGAGATTTCACCATTATTCATCAATAAAAAAATCAGACTATAAAACTGCCAGAAGTCTAGAGAATTAAAGGACAAGACAGGAGGCAGGGATATATGAACTCATTCCAGAGGAAACACCTACCAAACACAAGAAACAGGCTTGCAGCTAAGGGTGCATCAGTGTAATGCAGGGAATGGCTGATGGTGGAAAACCAGATGAGACGGAAAGAACAACACATTACCATAAGTGCAAGAGAATTGGGGGGGGGGGTGCAAATTGAGCAGAAAAAGTAATTTACAAAAATGATTTTTTTTTAGTCTCCTACATTTTTGAGTAAGAAAAAGCAGTTTCCCACATTAAAAGAGTTGGCTGATCAGTGCTTCCACTAACATGAAGGGGGATACTTAAGAGATAGGAATTTTGTCTGCACACTGAAGCAACTCAGCTTCAGAGTTAAGAAAACAACATTAATAGGAAAAGGCACAAACTAGAGCCATAGGGTAAGGGATTACATTTTCGGGGCACCTTAATGATGAGTGTATCCTTACCTGAAATGAGCAGTTCAATTTGTGAGAGAGCTCCACGAGCTTTGCCTCTGCTGTCCTGCAGATTTTGCAGCCATCTCCCTCCATTGCAACACTGTTCACCATGACAAAGCTAAGAGTAATGGAGGAGGGGGGGTACATTTTAAACCCAATATATTTGTGGTATAGGTACACTATTTTTATAAGATTCAAAACAAAAGTACTGCATCCAATCCAAGCTCTTGAATGTTGGTACACATTCCAATCACAGTAATGTGTTTTCTGAAACCAGCTCAGTATATTCAGTCAATTTTCAAGGTTCAGAGGAGTAGTATTTTACCTTATTGTATACATATATAAATAGACATTGGTAACCTTGGGTCTGATCAAAATCTCTTCACTGTTCCCTCTCAACCCATTGTGACAATGTGACCCCAACCCTACCTTCCTGGATCATATCTGACTAGTGTACGATTTCTCAAAAACAAGGAAAGAGACGCCACATCAAGTGGGAGCCCCCCACCCCCACCCCGCCTTAGGTAAATTCAGTATGGAAAGAATACCAAATTCCATCTCCTTTTGAAGAGCTTCTTCCCCCTTGGAATTTTTTCTCATGCCAAACAAGCAGGCAAAGTATTGTTATATGGGGTGTGCTTGCACAAAGCACATGCACTTGCCTACTCTTCGATATGCTTTCCAACCAATAAAACTGAGATAGCTGCCCTCTCAACCAATATCATTGAATAACTCAAGCACATAACTCAAAATAATATTTTATGTTGCAGAATTTTCATCTTAAAACACTGTGGCGCTTTAAAATGCAGCTTGTCTATTCAACAAAGAGTTGGAGAACACCACACAGGGCACACACCTCAGGATTATAACCACTGTCTACATGTTTATCAATACAAGAGTGCAGGAGTGTAGGAAAGTGCAACCACCCGAACAGCTTAAGCACCACAGAGAATTCAGAGAATTCCTTCTTCCCAACCTGTTCTGATGAACACAGAAATATGTTCATTATTATTTATCAAAAGAGAGAACACACCTAACCATACTGGCAATTTTAATAGGATCACATTCATCAGTATTCCTCAGAACACCACATCCAAAGATCAACACTCAGAATACAGAATGTGGCATGTTTGCAGTTTCAACAGGGGAAAATGACACAGGAGGATCTAAAATATGGACCAACTGAACTGCCGTTAGCAAAGAAATAATGCTTGGGAACTGTGAACATGGAATGCCCAACATCCATCCTAGTTTTACTCTAAATCCCACTGTATTTAGTAGAACTTATTCCCACGTACATGAGCACAGGAGTGTAACCCAAGATTGACTCCTGATGCAAAACAGCTTGTAAGTGTTAAAATGAAACATGCTAATGTTGATCATTGTTCCATCATTTTAACGTTCACAACAAATTATCACAAATATTAGGTATAATATGAGGGGTAGCTCTTATCCTGGTAAAAGTCTTAAACAAAAAAAACCTCACCAGGATAGTGCAAGATATGCTTAGATAAAGCAATCTGTTCATTATTGTTTTAATTCATCATAACTTCTTGGCAACATCAGGACACAAAGTGTAAATAAACATTCAAAGTTTAAAAAATACACTTACTTTATCCCTTTCAAAGT
The DNA here is from genome assembly GCF_028583425.1 of Eublepharis macularius. Classification (NCBI taxonomy): domain Eukaryota; kingdom Metazoa; phylum Chordata; class Lepidosauria; order Squamata; family Eublepharidae; genus Eublepharis; species Eublepharis macularius. Next base: position 65,308,105 of record NC_072796.1, on the reverse strand, counting down.
TACCAACTTTTCAGAAGTGAAGTTGAAAACTTGTGAAAAGCGTTTTAACTTGAATGTGGTCATTCTGTGTATAAAAATAAAAAGTATGCTGTATTTGAGTTAGAATTCATTCTAAGCATCTCTGCTTAAACTTGGCTGTTAAATAAATGGCTAACAAATGACAGATCTCTTGCCCAGTGACTTTACAGGAACACTTCACTGTCATAGGTCAAATATGATGAAATAATCGGGGTTTTGTGCTTTTCCAGTATCTCTGTCTTGGGGATTTTAAAACACGTGGATTGGAGACAAAAGAAGTGGAACTGAAGGAATGGATCAGATCTACTTCCACTCTCTGAAACGCTTTATGCTACCTGAAAAGCTACTCCTAAGGAACAGGAGATCCCCAGGAACAATGTGGGGTATAGTTCCAAGTTAAAGATCTACAAAAATTACTCCCCACTTTGTGCGAGCAGAAATGCCTTCCACTCACAGAATGGCACCTTTTGATCCAACCTTTGGTCCTATCCCCACCACCACCACCACCACGCTTCCATTTATTTGCCTATCCTTAGAGTTCAAGCAATATGGGCTATAGCATCTACTTCACCTAAGCCATATACAGACACTACAATAAACCAGTTTGAAAGAATTGCAGTTTATTATGATGTTCAAATGCAGACTACCTTAGAAAATAGTTTGTTGGAAGGCACTAAACCAGGATTCTGAACCATGGTTTATACATTGCTTGCTAACAGTCCTTGTCTTTACATCTGAATTCGGAAATCCTAGTTTGTTCAGTATACTCCTCACCTCTCTCAGTTACCCAGAGATAGTGGTACAGAGCAACAGAAAGACATAATACAGACTCATGATAATTGGGCTACCTCTGACTTTGGCTCTACAAACAGCCAACTCCCCACGATGAGATGCTGAAAGCTTAAGGTACTACATATGCAAATATTTCAGCAAGGAAACATCTGAGTCCAAGCAGGGGAATATTTTACTTGTTGAGGAAGTAAAACCATCTCAGTGCAGCATGACAATACAGTAAGCTTCACCCCAGAGGCACACATGGATGTATGTCAAGAGATGGATCAGCGTGAGGACAATACAGCTCTATTTTCCTTCATTAATGTCACTACCTAATCAAACCTGATCTACTATATAGTTTGATGTCATCCACACATTTACGATGTGATACAGTTCCCAGAGATATAATGGAGACAGCTGAGGTTTTGTAAGAAATTACTATGAAACAACACCTGGGGAAAATTGACCCAGGACTTCAATGTTCTGTCAAAGAATAGAAAAGGAGGCTGTCATGATAAGGATTATAGAGAAGGACTTCAGATATTAAATTGGTCTGTAATTAACCTTTTCTAATCAAGCCCTAGGAAAGTGGATATCCTTCCAGGAAGGAAGGTGCAATGAATGCTTGGCAGGGCAGTACATCATTTAATTTCACTGACATCTTTCCTTAGAATGTTTGTTATAGCTGACATCCTGGCGTGGATAAATGTATGTTGCTCTAGCCATTTGGATGCCATCATAAAACAAGCTCCATGGCAGACATGACTAGGTTAGACCCTAGCCATGGAGGACGGGTTTTACCTCCCTGGAGTGGGGGGAGCATTCCAGTCTCTGGGGAGAGGGTTTAAAAAGGGCTGCTAGATTTTGTGCACATGATTCATCAGGGAGAGAGGAAGAAGGGCATTAGAGGAGGCTTGTCCCTATCCCCTACCTCTCCAAGGGATGTTCACCCAACTGGCATGGATGTCCAGGTACTGCTTGGTAATTCTCAAAGAATAGTTAGATATTAGACTTTTCTTTTTTTTAGCTTCAAAGCTTAGTGTACTACTCTTCCTATATATCACTGTGCTCTCTGTATTTTATATTCTACTGTAGTACAATAGAAATCCTTCTTTGGATTAGTCAAGCTGTGTCCATGGTTCTCACCCACGAGCCTCCTGCTCAGTCGTTTGCTAGATCTTTGTACATGCATAAAGTTTCACTAGTTCCGCAAGTGGTGAGGAGTTCAGCCTTTTCAGTTTGGGTGGTGGCAGCTACCAAAGGAGCCTGAGACTGGGAAGGTGTGAGAAGCCCATGCCTTCTGTCATAATAGGGGTAAAATGCACAGCTGATACAATCTTCAGTTTCTCAGAGCAATCTTTTCCCATACAAAGACTCACATTTACAATGAAGATTCTATCTTAAAATAAATCAAAGGCTTGGATTCTTACAGAAGGAAGTTGTTATTCTCATCCTGACAATTCTCACCAGGTACTAAATTCTGTTTTCCCAAATACTCACTCATAATGAAAGCCAATGTCATGGTTGCCAACAATCACAATTAGATCAGTGTGGGTTGGATGCCTAAACATTTTCTGAAAGCGTCTTACGTCATCTGACCAAGCCTGCAGGAAAATATATAAAGCTTCTAATGCTGAATAATGCTAGTTAAAAGGTTATTTACACCTTTTCATCATGGTACTGCGATTTGTCCCAGACCTCTGCAAACTGCCATCAACCATGCCACAACTTGGTTTAAACCAGCTACCTATACAGTATTAATATTACAATTAAGATTGTGAACAGGTTTCAGAACACAGGCACTTGGGTCAGCTTTCTGTGAAAAGATGCCCACAGCAGAGAGCCAGCGTGATGTATGGTTAGAGTGTCAGACCAGGATCTTGGAGAACCAGATTTGAATCCCTTCTCTACCATGGAAGCTTGCTGGGGGACCTTAGGCTAGTTACTCACTCTCAGTTTAACATACCTCATAGAGTTCTTTTGAGGATAAAATGGAGGAGAGGAAAGGAGAATTAAGTAAGTTATCTTGAATCCATTGGGGAGAAAAGTTGGGTATGAATGAAATACATAAAATAAATAATACATTTTAAGGTAAGCACATGTGGTAGAGCATGCCCTCAAGTCATAGCTGACTTATGGCGACCCCCTCCCCCACACAAATGTAATGTAATGTAATGCAAAAATAGTCATGGTGGTGGTGGAGGAAAGTGCCATCAAGTCATAGCTGACTTACAGTGGCCCCTGCTGGGTTTTTTAAGGCAAGAGACTAATAGAGGTGGTTTGCCGTTGCCTGCTTCTGCACAGTGACCCTGGTCTTCCTTGGAGGAAATCCATCCAACTACTAACCAAGACAGATCCTGCTTCCAAGATTGGGCTTGCCTGGGCTATCCAGGTCAGGACAAAATGTCCATGCTTTCCTAAATATATATTTAAAAGAACAGCATCTTAGCAACATTGATCCAAATGCAGCATTATATTTTTTTTAAATGATCAAGCAGCAACACCCTACTTGGGCCATTGAATGACCTGACACCAGTAGTGACAAAGGACAGTGTAAGCAAAGGATTACTGATTGACTTTTAATTCAACATGAATAGAAGGTTTTCAGCAACTGTGTACAACTGAACATCGTAGGACTTGTTCAGCCTACTCAGCACATCCTGGTTCAAACCACTTTCTCTTCTGAGCATCGATCAAGATTTAGACATACAAAAGACTCCAACACACTACCTAGTTAAAATGAAATGCCAGGCTAAACAGCAAGTACAGCTTAATGATTTCAAAATACTTTTGTTTAACTAGATTATGGATTGGTGGTAAAGAGTGCCCTCAAGTCATTGCTGATTTATGGTGACTCCAGTGCGGTTTTCATGGAAAGAAACTAATAGAGGTGGTTTGCCATTGTCTGCCTCTGCAACCCTGGTCTTCATTGGAGGTCTCCCATCCAATCACTAACCAAGGCCGACCCTGCTTATCTGACAAGATCAGGCTCACCTGGCTATCCAGGTCAGGGCAGATTATGGATTAGGCTACTGGTTAGTAACATGACAACATCAAAGAAATATATTCATTCTCCACCCCTGTGCTTTTGTGTACAACTATTTTAATAAAAACCCTGTTTTTCTTCAAGAATATTTTAGCTTTGCACATAATACTGACCTGAGGAGAGCTCCACTTCCCTTCATCAAAGATATCACCTAGAATAAAAACAACTTCCGGCTGCAGTAGCCATAGGGCAGTTTGGAAGGCTCTTTCCATTTGCCATTCTCTAAGAGAAGAAAAAGAAGTACTAGTCTAACATCTTCCAATGAATATTACAAAGAGCTTGTCCAGACCTGCTGTAAAAGGAGAGGGGTATGTAATTTTGCAAAGAACCAGCCTTCCTCAACAAAGTTAGGAAACACTTTTGTGTATGTCACAGGGCATAATCCCCCACACCCCAGGAAAAAAAATCAGAACTAACACACCACAGCACAGCTATCAATAGAGCTTTGCAGAAATTCCCAACTGTCACCTTTTCACATTTTTCAGCTAGATTAGATTGATTCTGGAGCTTTAAGTTATACAAAACTTGAAATCGAGGGTTCAGACTAGTCAAGCAGCAGAAACAAGTTTTGAGCCAAGCTTGCCTCTGCTTTCTCTAGTTATTGTTTGTTTTAAAATTAGGGCAGCACCTGAAAAGGTGATCCACACCAACATTTTCACAAAGGGTGAGCACCTCAGGCTTTCTGAAGAGATCCAAATCACCAGAGGAATAAAACAGGAGTTTGGTTTTGCCCCACTGTTTTCAATTTATATTTAAATGACATCATTCCAAGGTTATTAGTTATGAGTTTTTCTACCTTCTTTAGGTTTCCATAAATTATCAGTTCTTCTACATGCCGATGATATGGTTCTGGTGTCCCTCACTCGCTTGGCCTCAAACTGATGTTACAAAAGCTAGGCAAGTTCTTCAGAGAAGAAGACTTAAATATTAAATATGCTAAGACCAAAGTGGTCCCAATAAACCTAAAAAACCTTTAAATATCTTGGGGTAATCTTTAGCAAAATTCTGTCTTCAAGGGCTCATTTGGCAATCATCAGATCTACATGTTTAAGAACCATAGATGATGTTCTGAAATTTTACAGCATGAAGGGAGGTTTCCCAAATGACCCAGCTCTGAAATTTTAAGAGTACGGCTGTCCCATAATTTCTGTATGGAGTAGGCCTGAGTCTAGAATGATCACCTAGTCACGAAACTGGAATCCATCCAATTCTCTTTTTAAAGAGAATTCCAACCCTGCCCAGAGGCACCCAGCAGCTCTGATGCCAGCAGAACTTGGGTTGTCTCCAATCAGGGCCTGTGCACACGTTGTCATGCTTAGATTCTGGAGAAATCAAAGGAATGACACTACTAATTTATTCTGCAAGCAATGTCTCATGATGATGCAGAAAGATGCTACCTGAGTATCTTGCAACAACAATATTATCCACAGCTATTCCGTATCAGATGATACCCAGGGTATTTTTATGGCAAGTACCAATATTTGGGGTGGGGTGTTTAAGTGTGATGTAGTTGCAGACAAAAAAAAAAATCAATCTCCAGAACCAAATTATCTCCCCGGTTTAAACTGATTTAAAAGGACCATGTCAGAGCTCCCAATCTAGCATTACCCTTCAAAATCTCAGAATAGCCATTACACCAATTCTGTTCCAGACACTATGCCAAAAGCTTTGCTTGATGGTCTCTATTCCCCAAAACCTTTACTTTGCACTTATGTTCTAGAAGAATTTGCTTCATTATATTGTCTTGCGCTCTTTACACAAACCCTAGAATAATTTCTTGCAGAAGTGGCATACAGTGCATTCTACCTCCTCAGCACTCTTACCACGATAGTCTCATATCATCCTGTTACATGTGTAGCCCAGGAATGAAGAAAATTATGCCTGAATCTGACACTGTACAAAGTGTGCCTGTATCCACCTTATGGAAAGATAGCCTAGTATGCACAGACCTCCTACACCCATTTTCAGAAAACAAAAGAGCCTTAGAGCAGAACTACAAGTGACAAAAGGCACAGGTTGAACACCTGTCAGCTTCCCTCAAGTTTTGATGGGAAATGTAGGCATCCTAGTCTTGCAGCTTGGCTCTCTGACTGCTGTCCAATAGACTTTTCAACTGCCACTTGTCCAACATTCCGCCAAGCTGCCTACATTTCCCATCAAAACTTGAGGGAAGCTGACAAGTGTCCAATCTGTGCCTTTTGTCACTCGTAGTTCCACTCTTAGCTGCTGAGTTCAGCAGTACATTGATTTTCCACACCCAGAATGCACATAAAGCTAGAATGCACATAAAGCTATTCTGTACTCTCCTTCCAGGTCCTCTTGCAATTTTCATAACTATTATCTGGTGTGTTGCACCTCAAACTATTGCTCTAGAAACCCAGTATGACCAAGAGAATCTCAAGCGGGATAGTATTCCAACGGAAAGGTGCCACTACTGAAAAAGCCCTGGTTGTCACCTGTCTCACTTTTACTACAGGTGGGGGCACAGACAGCAGGGCTTCGCGTTAAAAGTTATTTCACTGCCTTCTTCAAGAAAAGGAACCCATATTAAAGTTTTGATTACAATTAAAAGACCAATAAACTCTTTAACTGTTTCACAACTATAATTTTTCAGGCATACAACCAATATGTGCCAACTGTACCAAAAATACCTATCAGTCCACTGCAAAATGTTATTTACAGTTCATTCTTACCTCCTTAACTTGTCCAACCAATGTCCTTGGATTTCACCAAGCAAATGAGTATCAGATAAAAATATAGCCTTCAAGACAGAATCTGAAGTCTGTTCACGGCCCTTTGGAGCCTGATTTTTCAATTTTGGCCAGTGACACTGAATTATAACTATGTAATAAATCAAAAATTCACAGAAAACAATCACAGGAAAAGTAAAACAGAAGAGCTTCAGGGCAAGAGAGCCTTTTTTCCTCAAACAGAGTTTGCTCACAATATTGAAGCGCAGAAATGCCATATCAGGCAACTCTTTCTCCCCATAGATGGCACTACAATTCACTTATTCAGGCTATTAAACCAAACATATGTTTCTTCATTTCAACAGGAAGCCCTGCAAGAGACACAGAAAATAACATTTTACAGTAGCTGTGCTGAATACTCATTTATATGATGAGATACCACATCCCAACTGGAAATAATAAAATTGCTTTGAAAGCCCTAAAGTAATATAAACAAATAAGAGGCAGATAATTTATTTAACCAGGAAAACTAACTACATTAAAAAGGACAACTGTATATTCAAGCTGCACTTAAAGATACAAATTATCATGTGAGAAGCAGCCTTAAACATTTACATTTTCTGGTCCTAAATGTCTGGTCACCTAGAACTCTCTCTGGCTTGTTAAGAGAATTGCAAAGGGGTAGCCATATTAAGACTCTTATATAACACCTTAACGTTGGACAAGTTAAGATGCTATATAATAATAATAGTAATAATAATACATTATATATATATATATATATATATATATATATATATATATATATATATATAATGCACAATAATACACAATATATAACAACAACAACAACAACAACAACAACAACACAATTCACCAGACATAACAGTTGTGGAAAATCGAAACGTTTGGATAATAGACATTGCAATTTCGGGGGATGCCAGAGTCGAAGAAAAAGAACAAGAAAAAATTATTAAATATAGAGATCTGGCGATAGAAACCACCCAACTATAGAAGAAGAATGCAACAGTAGTCCCCATTGTCATCGGGGCACTGGGAACTATTTCAAAAAATTTTGCAACTTATATGGAAAAACTGCAGCTTTCAGACATAAACATCTACAGAATTGCAAAAGACTGCGTTTCTTGGAACAGCGTACATATTGCACTAATACCTGGCTGATACTTAGGTCGCTGGTGGAAACTTGTATCAGTTCAGCAAGGCCAATCAATGATAACATGTGATCTTTATTTATTGATTGTGTCACATGTAATTTGATGATGATGATAACGACATTTAATTTATATACTGCCCTTCCAGACAACTTAATGGGCACTCAGAGCAGTTTACAAAGTATGCTATTATTATCCCCACAACAAAACACCCTGAGAGTTGGGTAGGGCTGAGAGAGCTCCTAGAAGCTGTGACTGACCCAAGGTCTGCAGGCTGGCTTCAAGTGGAGGAACGGGGAATCAAGCCCGGTTCTCCAGATTAGAGTCCCGCTACACCAAACTGGCTATAATGTTACATCTGTTATGGCACCTTAAAGATTAAGCGGCATCTTAAATACTAACAACATTTATAATATTTATTTCAAGATAAGGCTTCATCACAGCTCACTTCCTTAGATATATAAGAAAGTGAGCTGTGACTTCTGAAAACTCATCTTGAATTAAACACTGTTAATATTTAAGGTGCCACTGCAGTTTTGCCTTATTTTGTCCAGAGAAAACCGGGAGAGGGGGGAGAGGGTTAAGTCCATGGCTAGTGAATCTTGTCAAAATTCAATGTATCCCTTCCCAGGAAGGAAAGTCATGCAAATTGTGGATTAGCTCTCCACTTGAGTGTAGTGCAAAGACTGATCTGTGCTCTAGCAATTTCTCACTTTAAGAGAATCATGAACGCATTAAAGGGGATCTTAGGAAAGCCATCCTGTCTCAGCTCACTGAGCAAGGTGCAACGCAGCATCAATCCGTTGCAGAGTCCTGCAGCACCTTTTTAGGTAGGTAGCCATGTTGGTCTGCAACAGAACAGCAGGATTTGTGTTCAGAGGCACCTTAACCAACAAGATTTCCAGGGTATGAGGAGTCAGAGCTCCCTGCTTCAGATATCAGAAGAGAGCGCCGACTCTCGAAAGTTCATATCCTGAAAATCTTGTTGGTTTCTAAGGTGCCACTGGGCTGAACTCAGATCCTGCTGTTCCGTAGCACCTTGACCACTACAAGAAACGTATTGTGTAACTGTCGTCTGATCAAGTTCAGAGAATCCTCAGTCAGCAGCACCGTAGGAAAGATTAATTTTTCTCATACACAGAGAAGGGAAAAACCGAGAAGTGTGTTGGCCTAAAAAGTCCAGGATGTTGCCGGGCTGTTGCACGGATTGCCCAGGAAACGTACATGAAGCCTTTCCAAGAGAAACGTGAAATTTATTCAGCAAGGCGTGAAAGGCTGCGCGTGTCGTTACGGCGTAGATACTGAGCAATCCCACTGGACTCCCCCCAGGACCAGCCCAAGCAAAGCGGACCCTTCTGCAGCTCGCACGGGAAGGGGCCGGGGCAACAAGCAGCCTCGGCTTGCACAAGGCGAGGAAGTGCCATTTCTCCCATTGGTGAGCGGCCTCAGAAGGGCAGGCCGAGCTTCTCCACAGGGAAAACCCCCCGGGCCTGCGCCACCTCTGGCCTGGCCTCCTCTCGACAGTCTTACCCACCCTGCGGGAAAACTGCCGCCCAAAGCGCTGGAAGCTCGCGAGGAGGCAGCCGCGGCAGGGACGCCCGGGCAGGAACAAGAAACGCAGGTCCGGTTGACACGTGTTACTGCACGTTTGCAGCGGTCCCCCTCAGAGTCCAGGCTGCACCTGAATGCTCGCTCGGCATCAGTGGAAACCGCCATTGGTTGCCGGAGATCGCTCGAGTCCTCTGCGGCCTGTGCCTCTCATTGGCCCAGGGAGGCGGTCGCGTGGTAGGCAGCAGCTTTTCCCCCTTTCGCCGCTCTCTTTCTCGAAGCACGCTGGCTGCGGAAGGGCAGGGGTGTTTTCGGCGGCGGCTGTGAGGGTTCACGTTACGCGGGAGGCGCAGGGGTGCACATTTTAATGATACTGATTATGCACAGTGGTGGTAGAAGACAGCTTAATGCCCCGGCCCTGAGGCAGTCTTGCAGAAAACAGTCATTTACTAACAGAAGCTGGTGCTTTGGGAACGAAGGTATAGTTCAGTAACTATAAGGTATGTGGAGCCTTTCCCTTCTGTTTTGTATCTTTCTTTTCGTTCCCTAGAAGCTCATCGATTAACAAATCTTGAGCAGTAAAAACTTCTTATTCATCGTTTTTCTGACTGAAGTGATAAAACGACTGAAACAAATGTTGCTACTGCCAAAGTAATCTTAGAGTCATTGAGCAAATAAACCAGTGTTTCCAACGTGTACGGGGGGGGGGGGCGGGGGGCGGAGTGAATGATCGATAACAGGAATCATTTTGTAGAAAAAGCTGGAGGAACTCGTTAGCATAACTCGTTAGCATATGTCATGCCCCTTGACATCACTGAAATTGTGTCATTAACATAACTGATTTGCATATGCCACACTCCCTGACATCACCTATCCTGGCTGTTTTGGACCCAATCCTGGCCATTCAGGGCCGAAATTGGGCCCAAAATGGCAAAAAAGTGGCTGAAAAGGGCCGAAAAGGGCCCCAAAATGATCAGGATCGGGCCGCTGCTGAGCAGGAGAGTGAGCCACCACCCATTAGAGGCCCAGCCACAATCCAGGCTGAAACGGGCCCAAAATGGCCAAGAGTCAGGTGGGTGGGGCCACCTGACGTGACCTCTTTGGGGAACTGCTGGATTTGCATTCCTGCGTGTTCCCCCTCGAAATGAGCCCTGATCATTAATAAGTGGCTTAAAAATACAGTCTCTGATATTCTCAAAAAAACTGACATTCAAATAGGACATGTAAAGATGTATCAATCTTATTAAGACCAGAAGAACAAATTTTATCAGAATAAGACCTATTTGAAAATTTTCCTTTTAAAATCATAGTCTGTCTCTCTCATAGATTCCAAACCTGCAACAGAGTGCTATTTTATATAAGGTGCAATCAAACAAATTTGAGCTAAACAGTTAAGTTCCATTGATATCCATCATGAGGCATAGTAAAATATTATAGATGATAAAACGCCTCAAGCATCAGTTGCCCATGAACTCAGATACAAATATTTTTGTTGGAATAGAGACAACTCAGCATGCCTGGACACTGGAGAGAACTATTCTTCCCCTTACATTAGAAGTAGATTCATCCTCCTTTTTCTATGCCTTTTGTTCTCTGTCTCCTCCAGGTCTTGCAGGAAACCAGACCATTCTGCAGAGCACTTCTGTTCAAGTTTAAATCTTTGCAAGCTTGCATTTATATACCCTATAACATGGTTTACTGAAATTAACTGTTCTACCTCACACTGTGTAATCCACATTGAGTTTCAGTGAGAAAGGTGGACTATAAATGACATAAATAAAGCTTGCAAGAGACATGCAGCAACATCAGCTGACCACCTGAAATATCATTATTTTGATTAGCTTTTTATTTTTCTTCTAATACAAAAATGCAAGTGCATGTGAATCAGCTTCAGTAAGTTTTATCACTTATTATATTATCATTAACTTCATTTATACCCCATTTTTCCCCAATGTTATCCGGACAACAACCTTATGAGATAGGTTAGGCTGATAGAGTGTGACTGGCCCAAGGTCACCAAGTGAGTTTCGATGGCAGAATGTGGATTGGAAACTGGTTCTCCCTGATCCTAGTCTGATACTCTAGCCACTTCACATACTGCCTTGAAAAGTGTTTCACCATGCATGATTCCACAGTTTCTGGACCGTGCAGCTTTGCTGCATCACTTGCCAAATATCCCGTTGTTTTAAGCAACCAAAGCCACATGCTTAATGTTGCAACTCTACACAAAATTACTCGTCTTGATTTCCAGTGGGATTGGAGTGCAGTAACTCTTAATAAAATTGCAGTACTAGTCTCCTATTGAATTAAGAGAGATGTAACAGTGATGAACTGTGGCCGGGTCTATACAGTGCCTCACTTAGTTTTATGATTCAGAAATTCTTAGGCTGAATTGCACCAACCCTGTATAATTTTTGACATTTTTCTTTAAACAGCTTCTCATAGTTTGAATGGGAGGTGAAGAGAAAATTAACAAACCCTCTGAGGAGCAATCTTTGCCTGCTCTGTAGAGAGGTGAAATTGAGAGACTCGTAGTTTCAGAATAGTTTCACATGCAGACTGGGGGCTAGCCTAAACCACTCTAGGGCTCACTGAATGACTTTCAATATTCTTTGGATTATTGGTCAGTACTAATAATGTCAGGTTTGGCAGTAAATAGGAGATGACTACAATGAAGCTCTTCACAGTTCCATGTAATATTTTAGTGTGAGTTAGAAGGCACAGTTTTTCCAGATGTGAACCCTCATTTCCAAAGGTCTGTCCACTTCTGTCTGATAGAAACCTCAACTTTCTGCAAGGCACAGATAAGTCCCAGTATTTCCATTTCAGTTCCTTAACTGTAAAATGGAAAATACAAATGCTTATGTTGCAAGGATTTCTGTGATGTATTGTCGAAGGCTTTCACGGCCGGAGAACGATGGCTGTTGTGGGTTTTCCGGGCTGTATTGCCGTGGTCTTGGCATTGTAGTTCCTGACGTTTCGCCAGCAGCTGTGGCTGGCATCTTCAGAGGTGTAGCACCAAAAGACAGAGATCTCTCAGTGTCACAGTGTGGAAAAGATGTAGGTCATTTGTATCTACTCAGGAGGGGTGGGGTTGAGCTGAGTCATCCTGTAAGAGTTTCCCAGGGTGTGGAATGCTAATGGCGGGAGGCTTCACTGTATCCTGAGGAGGTTCTTTTGCATATGGATTGGTACTTGATGTGCTAATCTTCTCTGCAGGGCTATTGTCGGGGATAGAATGTTTTGTTAGCCTGGTGTTTTTCAGAACTGGAAACCATGCTCTGTTCATTCTTAAGGTTTCTTCTTTCCTGTTGAAGTTTTGCTTATGCTTGTGAATTTCAATGGCTTCCCTGTGCAGTCTGACAAAGTAGTTGGAAGTGTTGTCCAGTATTTTGGTGTCCTGGAATAAGATACTGTGCCCTGTTTGCGTTAGGCTATGTTCAGGCTAATTTGGGCAAGTTGTCAATAAGGAGTACTTTGGGGGTTGTGATTTTTTTAAGTTACTTCTGTTGTAGGTATCCAACTGAAACAGCCACTTATAATTCTATAGGAATACAAGTTATAGTATACAGTTAAAATAGAGCAAGTGGGGGGAGCACTGTACCAATTATGCAAAACAAGAAAAAATTTATGAAGTCATGATTTTATTACAATACAGACCATTTTTCTGATAAATATATTTTACAAATAGTAATAGATTTTAAACACTTTTATCAGTATAACTTGTTTGAGCATTTTATTTCCATAAACCTCACTAGTGATTGCCACCTGTCAAAGCTGATTCAAAAGTGATTCCATATGTTGAACACAATTGTTTCAAGCACTTCTCATATTGATCATTCAGTTTTAAGGATTCTCGAAGAGCATATTTTAAATCTTCTATTTCATCAAAAAAATCCTGAAAAGAATGCCAGTACATACCTTTTAATTAAATTATACTTCCAAATGAGGCATAACATCTATCAACCATATATAATCTAAAAAAACCAAAAGAGTTATTGAAAACAAATACTCATTTGGCTCACATATTATTCTATTTAACTTCAAACTAATTTAGGATATACTCCTGATTCCCTTCTTACTGATGGAAGTTCTGATCTACTGCAATATATTCAATTTTTAAAAGAACACAAAGGCATCACTACCCAATCCCACTTATAGAGTAGACTTTATAAAACCTTAAAGACTTCTGTTCCTGCCAGGTATACTTCTGCGGCAATGAAGACTTAATTACAGGAAATTTGACACTGTTATCTATTTCACCTGAATATATACAATGAAAGATCAGTCAAAGGAATGCTGATTGTGTCCAAATTAAATTCACTGAATGTGGAACATTGTCTCTTCACATACTTTCTACAGATATTCATAAGAGGAGGTAAGGTAGAGACGTTGGGTTGAATCCAGCCAGCTTTTTATTCATTCTCATCTAGCTCCCCTCTTAATGACCAGCCATGTCCCACATACCTTTTGTCCCACTAGCTTAGCCTTTTTGGTGGTCAAAGGAGATTCCCTCCTTCCTTTCCTCAAGCACAAAAGCTTGTTGTATCCAAACCATTGCCTCAAATCTAAACAAATGAAAATTTCAGCCAAAAAGACCTTGATAGGGAGTTCCATAAAGGGGACACAGGTTGCTTGTGAATGCAGCAATCTAAGCGGACACTTCTAAGCACCTTTTTAGGAGGAGGGATATAACTAAATGCCACCCCCATGATGAACTACATTAGTCACACCACAGATGCATGCACAAAACAAGGCTCTGGGTACAACAGAATTTAACTCTGATGGCTGAATATTCATATGTAGCTTGCAGACTTGTCATGGCCTTAACGTGCCAACAAATCACCTTGTCTAATGCAGCAAGCTCATTTCTCAGCATTCTTCTTTCTTTAGACAGCTTTTCATTTTCCTTCTTCAGATGCTGGATCTCCAAAAGCAACTGGTCTACAATTTAAATTTGTATATATTGTCTTTAAACTCAAGAGCTCACTAAGAAACATAATCATGAAACACATTCATAATTTTCAGATTATGTATTTTTAGGGTTATATTTCTGGGCAAAATTAAAATTTGTCTTTTCTTATAAAATCCTCTTCTGAGCAAGCCTTGCCAGTATGAAGTCCTTCTAGCTGGAAACCTGCATACTGTAGATGCTATTGAGCCAAGTATAATTTTGTTGTCTGCTTATAACCTGCTTCCACAGATCAAAGCACCTCATCGGATCAGCCTTAAGGACTGCTACAGTGATAGGAAATTACAGCTGTGGGAAAGGGGCATTGAAAAGCCAAAGAAGCCCTTGAGCTACAAATATTGATACAAGTAGCACATGGATTACAAGAATACAAACTGAATCTACAAAGTGGGAGGGAGACAGTGTTATATGGTATGTGAAGCAGAGATGTATGGCTCTGGTCCACATGCCAAGCACATGTTGGCTTTAGCAGCCACAACATAAACCTTCGTCTGGAGCAGCTGAAGGCCATTCATAGCATCAGGTTGCCAGGGGAATACAATGCCATGTATAGTTCTCTACTTATGCCCCTTGCTCAGTCACATTTAACTGTACACATTCTTAAAAAACAAAATGAGTATCTGTTCAAGACAGTACCCAGCCTTTCAAAAGTTAATACAAAATTACTTGAAAGTGCAAGGCGACTTCCCAGAGATTGAGCACATTTTTAGAATTAATTCTAAGTATGTAAGTCAGAAGAAGGTACCTCGAGACATACTGTCATTTTTACTCATTAAAAATTGAAGGATACAATTTCATTACAACACAGAAAGGAATTGTTGAAAATTGAAGGAAAAGAAATACAAGTATTTCAAGATCTGCCACCAAATATAATAAAGAATTGAAAAGAATTTGGAAATCTTTTTGCTCTAGAAATATTCTTGGCACAGAGCAAGAAAATAATAACAGGTGAAAAAGTGGAAGCACTTCTTCAAGACTTGGAAACAGAGAACAGTACTCAAGGTTCGAGCTGAGAAGACGTGAGCCCTTCATCCAGAGTGAAAGAAGGAGTGATCAGTAAGAGGGGGGGGGAGAGAAGAAAGGTGGGAAAATAACAGAATTAAAATAATTTCACTGAATTTGAATGGTTTAAGTTTGCCTTCCAAAAGATCAAGAAGTTTCAATCAGTTGAGGAAATTAAAAACACGCATTGTATGTATTCAAAAGACCCATAGGAAAAACATTAAGAATATCTATTAAACTGTAAAAAAGTGGACAAGGTTTATACAGCATCATCGCAAGTGAAGAAAAAAGGTGTAGCAATTTATATTAACAGCCAGTGTCTGGAGATTCTTAAAGAACTCAAAGATAATAATGGAAGGTATCTGATTTCAAAGATCAAATTACCAGAAGGACAAGTATGCACACTGACGTCAATATATGCGACTAAGAATTCTAAAAAGTATTTTTTTAAAGTATTAGCAAGTATTATTAGACTGTCAGGAAGGAGAAATTTTAATTTTTAGAGATCTGAATTGGGTACCAGATTCCCAAATAAACATCTAAAAATCTGGGAGGGAATCTTCCTAAATATGTATTCAACTATATGCACATCTTGGAACTTGAAGATGTCTGGAGACTACTGGACCCAAAGGAGAAAGATTATACATATTTTTTCAGACAGGCATCAATGTAGAAACAGACTAAGTCCTCCAACTTCACCACTGACATTACCAATAGATGCCTATTATAAAATTACTACAAGAAACAGAATTGATCATGTAAATTACGAATATATGATAGACAAGCATGGAAAAATAAAAACATGGCAAGAAATTCAAGCTCAAGGGGAAAACATTCCATGGTTGCTGTACCATCAAGTGGTATCCAAATTCAAAGAGCAATGATCCAAAGAAGGTGGTCAACTAACAGATAAAATAGTGTTTGAACAACTAATTAGTGAAGAATCCAAAACACTTGTTAGGAAAAGTATATAAAATTTTATTGTAACATGAAACAGAGTAAGAACAAGTTAATAACTATGATAAAATAGATGCAAAAGTTTAAAGAAAATATCTCTATGAGCCAATGGGAAAATTGATGGACTAAAAAAATTAAATTTATGGATTGTCAAATGCTAAGGGAGAACTGGTATAAAAAATTTTTGGAAATTCCAAAAACTAATAAGAACTACAGAGGAAGGTGCTGGAAATGTCAATGTATGGATGGAACATTTTATCACATGTGGTGGACATGCAAGAAGGCAAGAAGATATTGGATAAAAATACATAATGAAATGCAAAAGATATTAAGGCTCCACTTTGTGTTGGACCCAAAAATATGTTATTAAATATTTTACCAAGTAATATTACAAAATAACACAGTGAACTTTTTAAATGGTGGTGAGAGTAGTATATGCAACAAAATGGAAGGCTGAACTTTGTCCAGATGTAACTGAATGAATGAATAAATGTATGTTTATGCATCAATGGCTAAATTAACCTCTTGTATACATAACAGACCAACTTCAGAATTTCAGGAAAAATGAAAAGTTTTTTTGACTGTGGCTGAAAGATAAGAAAAGTTATTTTAAATGCTGAACATAAAATGTTAAGTATAATGTATTTTAACATAAGTAAGTAGGGGATGGAAAGGAGAAATATTATGCAGTTTTAATACTGTTATATATATTCTGTTTTTGATATTATGTTTACTGTCTAATGTTACTTTCTGTTATATTATGTAGTTTTAATACTTTGTTACATATTCTGTTTTCGATATTCTGTTTGCTATCTAATGTTACTTTCTGTTATATATTCTGCTTCTGATATTTTCTCTACAGTCCATTATCTTCTGTTTCAATAAAATAATATTTTAAAAAATTAAAAAAGACAGTACCCTGCCAATTAAACCAAATAGGACAATAAAGGGAGTACAGGAATCCATGTCTACCCCAGACTTTGTTAGCTGAATCCAGTCTGCTGCTGTTAGAAAACAGCCAGGGGAGGGAATCACTGCAAAGGTTGCCAAGGAAGAAACAAAAGTACAGCATGTCAGGATGGGGAGAAAGGAGCAACCACAGGAAAAATTTAGAAGGCCAGCATTAATGTATCCTGGCTCCAGATGTGGCCCTAAAAATTGAAAAATTACAAAACATCTCCCCCACCAGGGACTTTTAAAAAATTTTCCAAAGGCAAAATTGGGAGAAATGTGGGAGATCTTCTGAGTGACACATCCATGACTGCAATACTGGAAGCGCTATTTTGTGGGATTTTGCATGGTCCAGTAAAAGTTATTACACTTCAGTCATTTTTGGATTTTCCCCCTATGGATCAACATAAAGGAAAATTTACAAAATGTAATGATTTGCTTTATAAAAAAGTATATAGTGTGTTCCAGAACAGTTGTGTACAAGCAACAGTATGTTTGGTCAGAGTGTAACTATATGATTTGAGTTGATTAGTGGGGGCCTGGTTGGGGCTGATTTACAGAGGCCTCATTTGTTTGGAATTTGCCACACTGTCTATTTTACTGGGGGAAAAGGATTTTTTAAAAAAAGAACAGCTTGTTCTTCTTCAAGTCTCAACATCGGTATCAAGACTTCTTAATTCCAGAGGGTTTTTTGTTCTATGTTCAGTACTTCAAGCTGAAGTACGAATTGCAGATTCAGAGTACAGTCTCATTCAAGTCACACAAAGAAGGATAAAGGCCCTACAAGCCAAATTCCATTCCATGGAACTCACAGCAATTCCTATTTCCAGAACTAAGATGCTTTATAAGTCTACCTATGGATAGAAAATAATCTATAACAATCCATATTCACATTCCTTCTGGAACAGCATGTGTCAAGAAGCATGAAGGCATCCCATATTCTTACCTAAATATCTGCAGGAACAACCCCCTTTCCTTTTGCACATACATTTGTTCGATGATGTTTTTCTCCGTGCTGCAGAAGTGCCTGAAACAGTTTTGTCCCTTTTTGAAATCTTTTTGCTTTCCAACTCCATTATCTTTTGTCTTGACAACTGAAGTTGTTGTTCCAGCTCATTAATTCTGACCTATGATAAAATAGTAGAACATATTTAATACATAAGAAAATGCTTACCACCTCAAGCATACCAGAAATATACTTGTGAATTAATTCAGGGTGACTTCTTTATTTACATTAGTAGTAAGCAACAAAAATAAGTGAAAAAGCAAAATCTCATCTAGATCAAAAATATGCAAAGCTGGGGGAGAAGAAAAGGATTTTTTTAAAAAAAAAACTCAATCTTTCTACAACGTATCATGTATTTCATGATACCCAGCTTGCATCTTTGAGTTCTTAGAACACCAATATCCCATGACCTACTGCAAAAGTAAAGCAAAATAGCACAGATCCACAGTTAAGCACTTTGGAACAGTCTGGATTTACATTACAAAGCTGGTACAGGGCAGTACCAATAATCTGCTCAGCAGGAACATGTGCAGCCCCATTCCAGCAATGGCGCTGCATGCATAGTCACAAATACATACTCTTCCCCCTACCCACCCACCCCCACCCAGGCCATACAGGATCTTAGGCATTTATGGAACACATCCAGAAGGGCATCTGTAGAGGTCTGTTTCTGTAAAAACAGTTACCTTTGCAACCGTTGATTCGATCATCACTCTGTGGGGGCAAACTTATTTAGTATTTACTTCGAACAGAAAAAAAAATCTTACTGAAAGTACTGCAATTGTTTCACTTTGTTCTTGATTTGTTTTTATTTCTTTATTATGCTTTCTCTGAAGATTACTGTACATCTGACGCAATCTGAAAAACAAAATATGAAAAAATAAGAAGGAATCACAGAAGCTTCAAACATAACACACAAACACAAACCCCACTGAAAGCAACTGAAGCTGCATAAAGGAAATGCTCAGGGGATTCCATTCACTACCTTCTTTGGGTTTGTTTTTAAAGAAAAAGTGGCTTGGGAGCACAAATGTATGGTTGATAGAATAACAGGAAGGTCCAGAGAGACCAACCAGAGGCAGAGAAGCAGCAACAACAGGCCCCAAGCTGCCCTTGACATGCTAGCACTGGGTGAAGCTGAGCCCAGATGTCTCTAGAGATTATGGAGATCACAGGATTTCAATCCTGACAGGAATCTATACAGTATGGCAGCAAGCCTGTTAATTGGCTGGTATATGCTCCTGCAGGAGACAGAGACAGGGAAACAGGAGAAGACAGAAGAAGATGCCACTCCCAATTCTGCAGACCTAACAAGGGCTGCAGGAGTTGATTGACCAAGAACTCCCTACCCCTCTCCTCCACTGAGGCTCCAAGCAAAGAGGACACAGGACTTGGTGACTCACACTTGTAGAACTGCCTCAGTAACGAATTCAAGACTGTACAATCTGCTTTACTACTGCAAGAAAAAGCTGTAAACTATTTGCTGTACACAGAAGTAAACTGAGGAAGACCAGCATCAAAAGGAGAGAATCTCAAAAGCAAAGGTAGGTTTAAGTTATTTCCGCGTGGACCTTTTGCTCCACCTTGGCATTCTTACAGCAGCATGGTTTTGGGGGGAATCCATATGGCACAGTCCTTTTTTCATCTTGCCTCTGTGTCTCCCCTGCTTTGCTGCAATCTTTCCCAAATCTGGTTTGGCATGATCTTTTGAAAAGATCACAGACAAAGTACTTTTGTGTGGGCAGGAAAGTATGCAATTTTAAAGATCCCACTCATACTGGCACTTTTCTTGCCTGAACCCCTGCAGCATCCAACCAACACCAGATGGCTTTTTCAGACTTTAAAAAAAAATCAGGACTTTCTATGTCACTGTAGTATTATAATGTTGATATATTGCCAACTTCATTTTTAAAAAGGAACTCTCTAATCATTTTCACTGCAGAGCTATAAGGGAAAAGGTTCAGACTACACACACACTCTTATAACTCCTCAATGAAAAAAGCTAGACTTTTTTTAAAAAGTAAAAGCTGAAGTAGATCACAGCAATAGATTGGTATAACATTACAAAGCTGTTGTTGCAATTCCTGAGATGTTGCAATTCCTGATTTTTTTAACAAACCCACTGCTGAAAGATGAGCAGCTGTGAAGGAATGACTCAAGAAAACTATGAGGAAAACCTATGTGGATGTTCCATTGCCACTCAGAATGTCTATTTTCAGCAGCAACAAAAGCTACAAAAAGAATTGGCTCCATCTAGAAGCAGCATCACATTATACAAACGCAAAGGGATAGCTTTGACATCTGACACTACAATCCTAAGAAGAGTTACACACTTCTAAGGGTGCAACTGTTTAGGATTGCAGTGTTAGTGTATCATTATACGCTCAGATATGTAGGAGTACACCTCACTGAATAGATTGACTTTCAAGTAACATGTTATTCCTAAAAAAGCTTACCGAGCAGTTTCCTTTGCTGCTTCATGTTGCCTGCTGTAAACTCCATCACCTCTATTCCATAAACGTATTTCCGTTTGAACTAGCACACTAAATCAAATGAATAAAATGATTTTAAAATGTAATTATTTGAACTTAAAACTATACATTTACTGAATCTTTTAATCTAAACATTTACAACTGGAATTGCACTATCAAAGGTTCATCAAAAATACATTCCATCTCTGGTACAGTCGCATTTGGGATTATTTTATACTGAAAAAATTAGCCGATCAAATCACACAGCTAGAATCCTCAAGGTATAACTCATCTTTCTTCGGACAATGATTACCAGTCCTGGAATTCCTTACAGACAATGAATCATTGAATTTATCAACCACTGATAAGGAGTGCTATAAAGCTTTAATATACTACTGACGACACTCAACAATAATTTTTTTTCTTTTTTATTACCTTTAACAATTGTATATACTGCTAAATACGAGTGTTACATGTATAGAACTTACTTTATGATTGTTTACTCTAAACGTTTAATGTTAAAGTTACAAGTTGGAGTTTAAAAGTTATATGTTTGTATTATAAAAATTACTGACACAATAAAAACTGTCTCTTTTCAACTACTTTTATCATCTAAATGTGATGATTTTTTATAGTTCGGTTCTGAAATGTTTTTGTCACCAAAGTAAAACTTTCCTGCTAGAATCCTTGGCTGGATTTTTTTTAACTTTTTCAGACAAAGCAACTTGTCTTCTTTGCAATGCAGTGTTCAGCCTTTTTTTAAAAAAAAAAAACTTTTTCTTCTGTTCTCAAGTGTTCTCTGCAATTCTGATTCACTGCAATGTCAGTGCACTTTTGCCAGCACTGTTTTTTTATTTTCCTGCCCATTTTCAACACAAT
Organism: Eublepharis macularius; assembly: GCF_028583425.1. Classification (NCBI taxonomy): domain Eukaryota; kingdom Metazoa; phylum Chordata; class Lepidosauria; order Squamata; family Eublepharidae; genus Eublepharis; species Eublepharis macularius. The sequence goes on along the minus strand of NC_072796.1, from coordinate 65,286,619 downwards.
CTACTTTTTTTAATAGATAGGGGCAGGGTTTTTTTTGTGGGAAAAGAGGTGGTGGAACTCTGTGGTGGAACGCAGGACCGCACAGTGACATCACTTTGGGTCAGCTGGAACAAGGGAGTTTTTTAAAGTTTAAATTGCCCTTGGTGAAAATGGTCACATGGCTGGTGGCCCCGCCCCCTGATCTCCAGACAGAGGGAAGTTTAGATTGGCGCGGAGGGCAATCTAAACTCCCCTCTGTCTGGAGATCAGGGGGCAGGGCTACCAGCCATGTGACCATTTTCAAGAGGTACCGGAACTCCGTTCCACCGCGTTCCTGCTGAAAAAAAGCCCTGGATAGGGGTTACCGTTATAGTGCTATAGCATTGTAATGATAGATGTAGCAGCAGGTTCTCTGAATTCCCACCTCTCATTTTTTAAAAAAGTTTTCAGCCCCTTCTCTTTTTCCTTATATGTCCGTAAGGGAAGGGGCTAGAGACTTACTTTTTAAAAAAAAGAAAGCTAGGGATTCAGAGAAGCTGTTACTAGGGGTCTGCATAATGGAAAAAACAAGCTGAAATTACACACAGAACTCACTGGTTCAGCTCGGTAAAGCAGGTTCCAGAGCAGTGAACCAAATTCAGGAAACTAAACTGAAATGAGCCTCTTCTGCCCAAGGGTTTGTGTGTTTTCACTGGGCTTCCTTGCATTCCTGAGCAGCACCAATCAGATCCCAGGGGGAGAGAGAACTTATGTTATTAATTAACCTTGTTGGCTAGAAGGGAGAATGAAACCAATGCACACAGCATAAGAGCATCTCCCCATCCCACCTCGTAGCTATCCACCCTGCCAATCCAGTCCTTACAAGGGGAGACCCCCTCCCCTCCTATCAGCTTAGAAAACGTTTGGAAGGAATAGAATGTAATTCAAAAGACACTTCCCTGAGAGTAAGCACTATTGAATAACACGGGACTTACATTTGAGTAAACCTACTGGGGTGCATCTTGGTTTGTTTTGCATTGCTAACCAGGTACTGATCTGTCTCCCTCTCCCAATGAGGACACTTGGAATCACTGTGAGGAAAAGTGCCACGGGAGGAGGTCTGTTCAATAAATCAAATGTGCTAAAAGCCCTGGAAGACTTCAATCATACATTGCAATTCTAAAGAAACTTCCCCAGGATCAAGCACTATTGAATAACATGGGACTTACATCTGAGTAGACCTGTTTAGGATTGCTTCCGTAGTCTTTCAAGGGCCTCTCTTTTTCTGAGTTAATTGGCAAGCATGTAACTTCTCTCTTTCAAAAACAATCCTGCCTGCCCCCACAGCAAAAGAAAAACTTAAGATTTGTTTGAGCGGGTAATCAGCCAATCATCCATCCTGCCTGCCTGCCTGCCTGCCTGCCTGCCTGCCTGCACTTGAGAGATGGAGATGATTGGCAGCAAGAACGCCCCATTTTGCAGCGGAATGCTGAGGGGTTTGGCTTTGCCCTCATTATGGGAGCAAAGCACCAGGAAACAAGAAACCAACAGGCAGCTGCAGAATGCAAATATAATAAGATACTGGGACTATAGAAAAAGAAAAAACATGGAACAGGATTGTGTTTTGCACGTCCATGAGATTTTGAACTGCTGTTCTCATCTTGGTAGCCCTGTGATTAACTATAGACTCATATAAAAAAAATCATTATGGCTTTAAGATAATTTCAAAGCTGATTATAGCATGCTAAATTTAAATCTTTAGAAAACGGAAACATACTCAGATTAGTAATAGCCATAGATTCGGATCCCATATTAGATTATTGAAGATATATGGAGTTAACAATCTATACATGTGTGAAACATTCACAAGAATGTTAACATATCAGCAATTATTGAATCAACTCATACTTCCATTCTTCCAAAAAAAGTGTGTGAATTGGCTCTCAGTTTAAGCTGAAGAACACTGATCTGTCAGTAATGTTAGCTTGGATTCAATGCTGGTTAGCCGGTATGCTAACGTGGTTGTTATACGACACACAGAATGACAGCCAAAGATAGAGCCCTGACTTGAAACTTTGACACACAAGGAACACATTTCCATTTCTTACTTCTTCTTTGAGACGCAAACAGGCATTGACTTATTTTGCTCATCAAGTTGCTTTTGTGTCTGTGCCAAGTCATATTCCAACTGCTTGTTTTTTAGGCGTACATGTCTCAGCTTCTTAAGTAGCAGTTCATTTTCCTGATGAAGCTGAAGAAGTGAGAGGGAAACACAGATACAGATTAGGGTTATCTGATTGAACTGGAAACTCGCATTGTATCTGTTGCCATTCTTGAAAGATGTTCTTGCTTTAATGAAAAGCCTTTTACAAAGCCTAACCTGCTTGTACCAATTCTATAAGACTCTTCACATTTTATATGGCACAAAACAAAAAAGTGTTTTATGACTGTTTCCTACACTATTTTCCTAAAACACGAGAGGTATCCCTTCTCTCGGGTACCTCTAATAGCCATACTTTATAGTATCATGCAAGGAGTGCCTTTTTACCATACTTCTCACTAAAGAGGGAAGCATGCTTCAGGTCATCCCATGTATATCAAAGACCCTTTTGGTTCCTCTTTTATTTCTACTCAGCTGTCTGCTCCTTTTGCCACTTTCTCTTCATCATTTGTCACTTCATTCTTATTCTTCAAAGACTCTCAAAACCTAGTTTTTCATTTAAGAAATTACCTAAATCACCTAATTCATTCTTACCTAATTCATTCTTACTGTTAAATCTGCCTGGTCACAGCACCCCTTCCTCATCTAATTGTAAACACTATGGATAAGTCGCTTATGTTTTTCTAAAGCCTTGCACACCAGTGTGTTAAATCAACATTTCTTAAACCTTGAGAAAACATGCATCCCCTTCAGCCCTACTAGACTTTACAGATTTCAAGCCATTTTTTCCTTCTACAGAGCTTCCCCACACACTTAGTGCCATTTATTCCTGCTTCCTACAGCCCTTCTTCCGAGAACATTTCATGTGCATCTGAAATGACTAGGCCTGTACCAGTAAAGAACTTGTAATCACCAGACCTTTATTTCAGCAATCACAATGGAATCATGATACACACTTTGGCCTTACCAGTTTGGGCAACGGTGGAGAGTGCCGGCAAGTCATAGCTGACTTATGGCAACCCCTGGCAGGGTTTTCATCAAGAGAGACTAACATAGGTGGTTTGCCATTGCTTGCCTCTGCAACCCTGGTCTTCATTGAAAGTCTCTCATCCAATTACTAACCAAGGCTAACCCTGCTTAGCTTCTCAGATCTGACGAGATCAGGCTTGCCTGGGCTATCCAGGCACCAATATAGAACACATTTCCTTCCACATACATACACAAGTTTTCACTAGTCCCTGGTTGGAGAAACACTGCATTAAAAGAAATTTAAAAAATGTGCAGCTATATTGCCAGGGGATCTTGCCTCTACTTATTGAAGTATATATTCACATAAAGACCGTGTAGTGTTATGGGAGCCAGTATGCAGCAGATAACACATGTATTTTGGAATAACCTGTGAAAGCTCAAGATCTAAACATTGTCCTAGGACAGCCAGTCACTGTCATTTATAGCACCAGGGTTGTTGCAAGACTGGCAGTCCACTGAAGTCAGTGGGTTTAGGATGCAAGTCTGCTTACCTGTAAGTCCCACTGTATTTGGTTTGGCTTACTCTCGGTTAAACATGCATAGAATTGCACTGTTACAGAGTTATTTCACTTATTTCAATAAGCATAGAGTGGGACAATTTTACATAATGTTGCATAGAGAACCAGCATTACATAGTAGTTAGTGTGTCAGACTAGGATCTGGGAGACCCAAGTTCAAACACCCGATGTACCATGGATTACCTTGGGCTAGTAACACTCTCTTAGCTTAACCTACCTCACAGGATTGGTGTGAGGATGAGAGAACGATGCATGTCACTTTGGGTCTCCGTGGGGGAGAAAGGTAGGGTATAAGTGAAGTAAATAAATAGGGTTGCACTACAAATGCAACTATTTTTAAAAGCTTTGTTAACTGGCAAGAGCTTGGAAAGCACTGTATGGCTCTCCAGTAGGCAATGGGTAGATTTAAATAGATGTATTTAAAGTGGGTAATAATGAGGCGCTCTTTCTCTTAGGGACACCACTTGCTTCTTTATGGAGCATGTGTACTTTTTAACACTTGTGAATGACACTCAGCACAGATCAATTTTCCCACGAACACATGAAGCTACCCATACTGGGTTCACTTGTCCCTCAGGCTCATTATTGGCAGCGGCTTGGCTTTCCACGAGCTTAGGCAGAGGTCTTTCAAATCATTTATTTCTGAATCCTTTTAACTGGAGATTGGGGGGGGGGGCACGAGGAGGACTGAACCGGGACTTTATGCATGCAGATGTCTACCACCCATGGTCCCAGCGGCATGAAGATCGGGGATCTGTGTTGTATCATCTCGACATTTGGCCACCTAACGGGACACAAACTATCCGGCGATCCCTCTCTGTTCTGTTTCTGAAATGTGTATCCAGTAGTCGAAGTGTCGACGGATCATCTTTGTCGCTCAGGCGGGGAGGGAGGCGCCGGGCTGAGGCAAAAGAAAGAGGACAAGCGTCTAGGGGGGAGAAGGGGCCGCTCCCCCCTCCCCGGGACGCTTCCGGCCACTCACTTGGATGCAACTGTGAACGGAGGGCAGCGTCCTCTGCCCCCCTCCTCTGGCCTCCCACATAGCCCAGAACCGGGCACCAGAGGGAGGGCCAAGACCTCCCTCCGCACACAACAGCCAGTAAGACTGTACAATGGGCGCCTTGCCGACAGACAGGGCGGAGACCCGGGCCAAAGCAGAGCGTTCCGGTCTTCAATGGGGAAAAAGCGCAGGCGACGGTGTAGGCAAAGCCCCTACAAACGGGCAGCCCTCAACAGTGCCTGCCTGGACGTCTGTATGTGTTGATCGCACTGAGAATGCGATGGTCAACGGAGGCAGATTCATAACTGCGGCGGGGCGGGGTGGGTTCTGCCTCAAAGGATCCTTTAAAAAAAAACGTTTAGACTCATAGGCAATCGCCGTGTGTGATTGACTAATGCAGAAACAAGCAGAGGAACAACCTTCCTCCACTGAAACGAACTGAGTGAGGTCATCACGATGCGACGGCTGATTCACACACACCCCACCCACTTCCGTGCCTTTGTGCTAAAGGGTTTCCCGGGAAACAGGGCACTGAATTGGCGGGGAGACGTCATAAAGAGCAATTTTAGTCTGTTGCAACCAAAATGTCAAGGAAGTCCTGTTGTACCTTAAAAGCTAACATGTTAATAACACAAGTCCCATCGCATTAAATGTCACTTTAGTTGGCAGAGGGATTAATGTGCAGGGCAAAAAAGAGCAAAAGGGCAAGGAAGACAGTTTTGCTACAAAGAGTGGCCAGAAAGCCCAATTGCCTGCCCAGAATAATACTGTCACCAGAAACTTCAAAGAACAAGCGAAAACAGAATCCTGCAGAAGGGGGTTGTGATTTTACCAACTATTGAGGAAGGGGCAAAGTAGGACAAATATGAACAGTGAACATAAACTTTTAAGGAGAAGCAATTACTTTTTGTGATGAGCTAACCATTTATATGCCTTTCTCTCGGATGGGATCAGGCTCACCTGGGCTATTCAGGTCAGGGTCATTTTATTAATACTAAATCCAAATCTTACATTATCAAACCTGAATATAAACTCCAACTGTGCAGTTTGTGTAATAGTTAAAGAGTGTTGGACTAGGATCTGGGAAACCCACCCAGGTTCAAATCCCCAGCCTACCATGGAAGCTCACTGGGTGACCTGGGGCCAGTCATACACTGTGACAGCCAAACCTACCTCACAGTGTTGTTGTGAGGATAAAATAGAGGAGAGGAGAATGTTGTAAGCTGCTTTGAGTCCCTAGGGAGGGAAAGGCAACGAAGTAAAATAGAAATTAAAAATTCTTGCTGGAGCCTCTCTATAATAAAATGTCTGTTGAAGGACAGTCTAGGGTTGTTATGCAGTCAGGAAAACCACCTCTGAATGTCTCTTGCCTTGAAAACCTATGGGAGTTGTCATAAATTGCCAGCAACTTGACGGTACCTTCCACCACCTCCATCACCATTATGTCTATTGTGGATGCCTTAGGGTGACTCAAATGCTCCTAGTCCTACAATAGTTCCTTGGTGTTTCAATGTTTAATGTTTAATTTAATTCTGTTCATTTTCTTGCACAAAGACTGTCCCATTTGGCTAAAGTAAATGGCAGAAGAGTATTGCTGGCATATGATAGCATATACCACCCTGAGAATAAGCAAGTGAAAGGACCCTTGATGATAATATTAAGTGCTGTGATAGTGTCAGTTGGATAGATATGAGGTCAGAGTTGGCCCCAGGGTTTGTTGCAGACACTAGTACCTGTTTGTATTTCCATTGGGTGTTCCATTCATGCTTGTCAGAACTTGTTTCAGGCTGGGAGACTGTCTGAAAACAAGGACCATTTTACCTCTCTAGCCCATGACAGGAAATAAAAGTCTTTTAGAGGGAAAAGATTTCTGTATGCAGGATTCCATATTTCGTAGTTATATGTAGTAAATAGAAGACTCCTGACCAACACTGCAGGGAAACATGTAAAGTTTTGCTCCTGTGCCCCTAAAGTTTAGTGGAGCCTGAAAACAATCATGTAGAAGGTGATGTTAGAGAGATGGCTCTCAGACTCTTGTTTGTAATCAAATTTGATTGTGACCACCACAGCACTTCCTTTGTCAGCCTCTTTGACAAGAACAGCAATTTCATTTCTGAAACCTGGATGGCATTACATTGTGTGAAGTTGGGATTATGGGACAAGCAATGTTGCTTGTCCACAGTTTCAGAAGTACTCAGTGTAAAAACTGATCCGGGGAAATCCATGTTGAGTCTTTCTTTTTATAGTGCAAAGAGGATGTTTGCTGTATGTTGGTGTAATGCTTAGAGGTGTGCTGAAATTATTCCTTCTATTGAAGAAGGCAGAAAGAAGCTTCCAGATCGCTGCAGAACTATGTCATCTATTTGGATCTGGATGGAGCAGAAGGAGAATCCCCAAGCTATGACAGACTCTTCTACTAGGCTCAGGTTGTGGCAGAACAGATTGAGAATGTTGCAGTGTTGTGGCTCTCTGTAACATGGAGGAAGCTTGAAAGCTTCTGTTTTTTCTGTAGAGAGCCATAGTCATTGGCTGAGAATAGTATCATTTTCAGCTTACTGACACTTTGCCTTCATATGACCCTGGAATAATTTGTTGTTGTTGATATTATTTGTCCGGGGTCGCAGGGCCTCCCCCCACCCCACCCCACCCCCGACTTATCTTCACCCACCAGGACACTGAAGCCAGGAGCAAACACCGCCAAGCCAGGGCTGCCATAGGAGCCAGAGTTAGCAGTCGACCAGAAATGAGGGATCCAAAGGCTGCAGCTGCAGCACCATCAAGCCACAGCCACTGCTGGGGCTGGCAATGGAGGAGCTGGCTGACGGGCAAGGCCCCAGAGGCCACAACCATGCTGCAATTGCCTGGGGGGCTTTCCCACCATCAGTGGGCTAGGTGGCTGCCCTCCCCAGCAGCACTAAACACAGCTCAGCTTGCAGAACACTCGTTAGTAGCATTGCCACAGACAGCTGGGGCAGGGCCATCAGAGAGAGCACAGGCGCAGCAGCCTGGCTGCCGTGCTGGCTGGAGCAGGCTGGCCAGCCCCATCCTGCAGAACTGCCCTAAAGGACCAGGGAGAGGGCAGGGGTGGGGAGAACCCCTGAAAGCTCTTGGAAAGGCCTTCAGCCCCCTCAATCAGCCCAGGACAGGAGGGACCAAACCTGGGGTAGGATGGAGCCTAGGGGAGGGAACCCTCTCAGGACAGCTCTATAAAGTCTATTCCAGGGTGGCCAGGAAGGAAGAATACTGAGTAGTCTAGTGGCAAGAGAGAAAGGCAATAGGCTACTCAGAGGGGAGGGGGGCTCAAGGGTGCTGTAAACCCTCCTCCTCATTTCTGAGGCACACCAGCAGCTGACCTGGACAAGCAGGCCAGCCTGGAAGGTGAGCTGCACCCCCAAGCTCCAGTGCCTGACATCATCATCATTATTGTTGTTGTTATTGGAGAGCTAAGTCAAATGTTGTATAGTCCAGATGGCACAAAAAATGATATTGTTTCTTTGCACACAGCAGGCTATCATATCACAGGAAGTGAGCATGAATGTAATGTTAGCTTAAATGAGATGTGAATTACAGTGTTAGTCTGTTGGAAGCAGAGAAGCTTTCTTTCCCTGGAATTTCTACATAAATTAGAATATAAAAACATGACTAATTCTATAAAAGTTAGTTTCTGCAGTGATCCTGGTTGGAATGTGACTTTTGAAAGAAGCCCTTTAAAACACAACACTCAAAAACATACCACCTGATGATCAACACAATTTCAGTTTCATCAAGCTGAAGCTATTTTTAGTTAACAGCTTTAAATAGGAAATATGCACTGAGCAATTATGAAGGTTTGATGTAAAGGTGAGAAGACTGGAGCACTATACAAGTGGGAAATACTCTGCATTCATGATCAGGACTGCTTCTGTTTGGCAACATTTCCCTGTTTTTCTCTCATTAATGGAACTTCCACACAGTGGTTCCCACCAGACTTTCCTCTCATTTTCCCCTCCCTCAGTAGTAGGAATATTATTATAATGGTAGGATGCTAGAGCAACATACCTAAAAATTTTAAAAAATGGCAGATGACTTCATACCTTCTCACTCCAGCTTCCCCGAAACCCACTTTCAGTAAGGTCTTCCCAGAAAGATCATACCAAACCAGATTTGGAGAAACTTGCAGCAGAGCTAGGGAAATCCTGGAAAGTGGGCAAAAGCATATTTGAGCTTCTACATGACAAAAACTGCTGCTGTTCAGGGGAGGGGCAGAGAGGGGCAAGAACTCCATATAGAAGCCACCATGGTGATCCAAAGGCTGAAGTATAAACTCTTGCAATATTACTACTGCCATATATAAGAAAGGAATTTACACATGAAATAGGGGGACTACAGCCAGAACAAATTGCAACTAAGATTAATCCTCAGAATAAGGCACCTAGCTCTACTGCCCACTCACCAGAGAATCAGGAGATGCTGATTGATTTGACCTCCCGTTTCCCTGGGGCGAACAAAACTGCTCTGCTGTCTAGCTCTCCAGCAATGTGCCCACCCTTGCAGACTTTGAAAGCAATCTGTTGGCATCCTTTGGACTACTTCCCATCTTTGAGCAAAATGATACACTTTCCAGATTGCAAAATTTAATAATCACTCTGGAAAATATTAGGTTGCAGAAAACTCAGGACATTGAAAGAGATCGTTTATATGCTAAGGGGACAGCTATTGAGTCCACAAAAATTAACTTCATACAAAGCTGCAAGCATTTTGAGCCCTTTTCCCCAATTGGCCTTTCCTACTAGCCTAAGAGAAAAGGAACCTTGACACCTCTAGAGGTGAGAATAATTGACTAAATAAACAGAAAATACACTTTCTAACTTGGAATATGACTGGATGGAATAACAACATGAGTATGAAGGGAACAGAGGAACTCCTGAAAAGCTACAAGATAATCTTAGTACAGGAGACTTGGTCAATGGAAAAAATAAACCTTTCAGGCTATTCAACTTATTCTCTTGAGGCTGTAAAGAACAAGAAGAAGGTATGCCCCTTGGTTGGTATTGCTTGTCTCATCTCAACAACACTAGTTGTGGAAATTACAGTATTACCTAATTATCCACCCTATGCAATAGTCTTGTACTTGAATTTTTCAACATCTCTCATTTATAGTGATTAACTCCTATATCCGTCCTACTGTGCATAAAATGGATGTCTAAATACTGGAGTAAATTCAATGAATACTTCCAGTATATTAATTCTTTATATCTAGAGGCTATGTTTGTGGTGGCTGGCAACTTGAATGCATGCACTGGGGCTTCCAATAAAGAACTTTTCCTTAAAAGCTTTGGTAATCAATCTGCAGCTATTTTCCCCATCAGGGTAAGAAAGTCAAAAGACAGAGCTGGGGGAAAAGTAGCTTCTCTAATAGCTAATGATGGTTTGATGATTGTCAACAGTTGCCCTCAAGTTGACAACTGCAGGGATTATACATGTGTAAACCACTATGGTGCTAGTGTTATTTATTATTTTATTGTCTCCTGTCAGCATCCGCCACACCTATGTCATCAGCCGGTCACCCTGCTGTGTTCTCACACCCTCAGAGGGATTTTCCCTCTACCTCAGAATGGGATAGGGAGGGGGTTGCTTCACCTGGTTCCTCCTCCTACCCGGTTGTGCATGGCTCTCTGCTCCCTAGGTCATACCAACACTGTTCATCCCTGGCTTCACGGGGAGAAGCTCTTTTATACCCCCTTGGGTTTTCCTCTTCCCTCATCCCCACCAATCACTTTTGTGCCCCAACGGGGTGTCCGCTCTTCCCCCAGTGGCTAAAGGATCAGATGGGCTCCTGGCTTGACAGGCAGCCCAGGTTTGCCCTTCCTACCTTGCTGGTCTCTCCTCCTCGCTAGGCCCAGGGTTCCGGGCACTGCCCTCTGGCTCTGTCCAGGTTCTCTGTCATCGGCCCTGACACACCCCGCCCACCTCCAGGGAGGATGAAATCCTTGTCAGTTGCTCAGCGGGACTCACTGGGGGCTGCTCCACCCACAGCAGCAGCATCCTCAGCCCCGGCTTTCTCCTTCAGCAACCTCCAACACAGCACCCACAAGGCTTCCAGGTGCACCTTGGCCAGCTCTGGGCCCTGCCCAGCCATTAGCTCTTCTGCCGGCTTCTGGGGGTTCGCACCCGGCCAGCCCCGCCAGCAGCCACCCACTTGCCTCTCCTGCTGCTTGAAACCTGGTAAGTGAGCTCTGGGGGCTGAGGTTGGTCCAGGGTAGGGCCCTCGCCCCGTTGTGCCGGCAAGGGATGGTTGTGCCGAGTCTGGCACGAGCTGCCACATTGGACATATTCTTTTAATGGTTTGGCTTAATTGAATTCCTTGGAACAACTGAATATTGGGACCTGCATACCTGTGGGACTGCCTGTCCCACTATGTCTCCCACAGAGCTTTGTGCTCTGCAGATAAGCAGCTTTTGATGGTCCCTGGCCCATGGGACAATCGTCTGGCCCTGGCCTGGTGGAACACACTCACGATAGAAATCTGGTCCCTGTGTGACCTATTACAGTTCTGCAGGGCTTGTAAAACGGAGATGTTCTGCCAGGCCTTTGATTGAGAGCCAGTGAATTGTCCCCTGCCTGTCCCCCCATGCATTCTATCGCTGGCTGCCCCAGGCTTATATCACAGTTATATCCATGCTTTTTAGATAATTTAATGTAGCCTGTACTGTTTATGGTAGCCACACTAAACAGGACGGGTTCCAGAAATGCCAAAATCCAAAGGGAAACACCCCAGGAACCCCACAACTCTACAATAAATGTATCAAAATGAATTTAATTACAGTATCATTCCCATTGTATAAACACAAGAGTATACAAAAATCCATACAGTATTGCAAAAGTTCATTCAATAGTATACAAATCGTATAGTTACATATATACAAATCCATACATCTCCCAAAATACTGTTAGTAGCAAACACCAGTTCTTTTGCGCAGCTAAATCCTCTCCTATGTGAACAGCTGGAGAGGAAGTGATACTTAAAACCCATACTCGTCCTACATATGAAGACGAAAACGTAACGAGTTCAAAACAGCCGTAAATACAACTGTGAATGTTCAAAGCGGCTAATTCCGAAGTGCACACACAGGATCCCCCGCAGGATCTCCCGGTAAATGGCAACGAGCCCGCCAGCTACAGTTGCTCGTTTCGGTTTCCCTTCATCTTGGCCTCCTTTCTGCCATAGAACTATTATAAATTACAAGCCGCATTTATTTCAATAAATAAACAGTATATTCCATTCCTTTTACTTACATAACAATCAAGATCACAATTTCCAAACTGATACGTCCATCACATTTTTCATTCTTCTTAAAGGTACAGTAATGTACATCCCCTATTGCTGCAGTCATCAAACAGCAATCACAAGAACACTGCAAAATTAATCTCGCTATTCAGCCCATAGGGTGTCAAACAATTCATTCTATGAATCCATTGGGCTTCAAGTTGTAATAACTTACTGTTGTTGCTATTGTCAATTTGAACCACTTCTAATACCGAATATCGAAGTTCACTTTCATTATTATGGTGTTTAATAAAATGATCTACTAACCGGGCTTCCAGATTTCTTGTACGAATCCTAGAGAGATGTTCCCTTATTCTCACTCTAACTGGTCATGTTGTACTGTCCACATAAGTCAGAGGACATGGACATTGAATTATATACACTACTTGTGATGTTGAACATGTAGAGAAGGACTTGGAATAAAGCGGTCTACCTGTCTCTGGATGTTTAATCGATGTTAAAGGTATACTTAAGGCACAAACATTACAATGCCCACACGTATGGTGACCAGTCGGTAATGAAGACGAGGCAGTAGCCTCTCTAAAGTCTGAGTGTACTAAAACATCACGCAAACTTCTAGTACGCCTGAATCCGACTTTTAAAGGTAAATCACACCCTGGTATATCCTTAATAACATGCCAATGTCTTTTAACAATACTGGCTATGTTACCGGCTAAATGGGAAAATTCAAGTCCCCATGTAATGCCCCCATTCTCATGCCTCTGTATGTCATGAGAATGCAGAAGGTCTTGCCGTGGTTTGGCTACTGCTCAGCTGAGGGCACTTTCTACTACTTCCCTTGGATAGCCCCTAGATTCAAATGCTCTACTCATATTATATGCTTCCCATTTAAAGTCTGAGCCGCTGATGGAATTGCGTTTCAGACGGAGGAATTGACCGTAAGGAATATTGTTTTTGAGGTTGCGTCTGTGAAAGGATGAATAATTAAGATAGGCAGATCGATCCGTTGGGTTTTTATAAGGTCTAACCCCTAGTCTAGTTTCTGAGATTTTATGTACTACCACATCTAAAAATGGTATACACTGCTCATGTCCCTGGTGGGTGAACTTTATGTTATAATCTATCTGATTCAACCAGTTCACAAAATTATTTGCATAGTCCCGCCCCCTCATTATGAGGAAAATGTCATCAATGAAACTCTTCATGAAGACAATGTGTTCAAAAAAAGGATTATTGTCCTGGTTTAAAATAAACCGTTCTTCCAAATCAGCCATAAATAAATTGGCAATGCAAGGGGCTGCCGAACTCCCCATGGCAACCCCCTTAATTTGATAGAAAAATTGTGGCCCAAAGCGAAAATAATTCCTCTCTAAGATGATATCTAACAAATTCAAAAGAAAGGGGGTGGGGGGGTGGTCCGTGCGTCTGTTTGACAACACATTCTCAACAACTCTTCTCGCCTCCTGATGGGGGATCGAAGTATATAGTGCTTGTACGTCTAAGGTCATCAGGTAAGCCTCCCTTGGAACTTTAAGATCTTCAATGAGGTTTATAAACATGGTAGTATCTTTAATATAAGTTGGTGTTTGAATCACCACTGGTTGTAATATTCTATCTAAACAAATGGCTAAAAGCTCTAGGATGGAATTCGAGCCCGAGACGATTGGACGACCCGGGGGAGGTCAAGTCTCTTTGTGAATTTTAGGCAAACAATAAAAAACCGGTGTACGAGGATTAACATTAATAAGACACCGATGTAATTGGTGTGAGATATAGTTAGACCCCAAAGCTTCGTCTACAACGATTCTAATCACTCTAGCAATTTCTTGTACTCGGTCGTGATCAATTTTCTTATAGAAGGTCTCATCCGATAATTGCCTGTTAATTTCATTCACATAATCTTCTGTATTCATAATAACAATTCCCCCTCCTTTATCCGCAGGTTTGATGACAATGGTCCTGTCATTACTCAATTCCATCAATGTTTTGCCTTCAGATCCACTCAAGTTATGCCATACCTTTCGGTTTTGTTTCTCCAATGCTGTAATGTCCCTTGTAACCAATTTTTCAAAGGTGTCAATGAACCCATCCACTACCTTAGGGGTAAATGTGGATTTATATTTAATTCCCAAGGTATCACTTCTAGTCTCCCCAATGCTGGCTCCAAAATGTTTTCTAAGTTTAATCAGATGAAACAGTTTATAGAGGTCCACCCGTGTACGGAATGAATTATACTTGGGTGCTGGTACAAATCCTAATCCTTTATTCAATAACAACACCTCATCAGGAGACAGAGTTCTATTGGAAAGATTAAAATCTAAGTTCTGTACTTCCCCTGTCTGGGAGGGTGTCCATGCCCTAAAAAACTCCTATTGGAATGTCTGGGGATTGTTCTACTACGTAAAGTACGTTCCCCTTGTTCATCGCCCGACTGATCAGTATCAGATGGGTCGGTAGTTTCAAACTCCGACCCTGCCTCGGGTAATTCGGCCCAAGTAACTTTTTTCTTAGCTTTAGTGTCCTTCCAATCATAAATATTACCCGAACTATAATCTCGTTTATCACGGCTTATTTTCTTTAGCTTTAACTCTTTCAACTTATTCTCACAGTCCTTAACCAACCTGTCAATTTCACTCGTTTTATGACGGAACTCATCATCGGTGTGTGTTGTTTTAAGTTGTTCTTTCAGTTGTTCTATCTCAGTATTCATTTCATCCTTCTCCCTCGCAATCCTCTCTATCAGCAACAACATTAAGTCAAAAGAACATTTATTCAAAATCGAAGCCCAACGCTTTTTGAATGTTTCATAATCTCTATACATCCCCGGTGGCTTGTACATCCTCAAGCCCCTTGGGATAATATGTTCCTTGCAGTATTCAGTTAAAGATGCTGCATGCAGGCATAATTTCGTTTCTTTAGTCATTTTTTCTAATAACAAATCCCAATCACGACTTGGGACAGCACCCTGATTGGAAGATATAGATGGAACAATCGATAAAATCTTTTCCCTTTCCTCACGGGAAAAGGCAAAAGTGTCTGTGTAATCAGACATGATCCCTTGACACGCAAAGCAGCCACACTAAACAGGACGGGTTCCAGAAATGCCAAAATCCAGAGGGAAACGCCCCAGGAACCCCACAACTCTACAATAAATGTATCAAAATGAATTTAATTACAGTATCATTCCCTGTCTGTCACAACATGATTGCCTCTTGGAGCACTTCACACAGGAACGTGGGGAAGGTCTGAACCACTAGAGATATTGCCCAAGAAGAAGACGTGGTACGAAACGGGAATTGGAGAATCGTGCCTGCACCATCCCGTCGCCAATTCTGCCTCTTGGCATTATATTCACCTAGTGGAGAGCAGCGAGTCAGAATTCCATCCCCCTTACTTCCTGGTGCTCTCTGTGATTAAAAAACATTTCAGAACTTTTGAAATTCATTGGCCAGACAAACATGAATTGATTTTGTATAGCAATATTTACTGACATATTTATTGATATATTTATTGTATTTATTGAATGTATTGTATTGCACTTTTGCACTTTAACACATTCTAAATATATTAATTGAAGAGTTTTTGACTGCACTTCATATCCCTGCTGTTCTTTAGTCTACCTGAGAGAATGATAAGGCAGCCCTAAGCAGAATTACATCCTTCTAAGCATATTGACTTCAGTAGACTTAGAAGGGTATAACTCTGCTTAAGATTGCCCTTCTTTGATATGTTAATACTTTGGAAATATATTGCTAATAGTATTTTTAGCAGTTCCAAGCTGTGTGTGATTCATAGTATAATGAATCAATATTTGCCTTATTATTCACAAGCTGATCCTACAAATTCTGCGCTGTGAAGACAACAGATGCAATTTTCTATAAACCCAGGCTTGAGTATTCCAATGAATAAAATGTAATTATGCTCCATACAAAATATCCAGAAAGCATACTCCAACAAGATATATTAGGATGGAAAAATATGATTGGCTGAATATATAAAGTTAAGAATGCATTAGAAATCTGCTGTAAAATGCTAAATTTACTAACCAACCTATAACATGTAATGCATATTTAAATTCTTACATGTATATTAATATTTTTAAGTACGCATCAAACCCTAGTTTCCATTCTGTTACAAAGCACCCTTTCAAATACTGAAGAAAATTCAGGATGTTAATAAATTCCATTATCATTTTATTAATCACTTCTTCAAGCTGACAGTTATTTTTCTTCAATACTGAGAATAATAATGAACTCAGTAACATCAAAGTACTTTGACAACTGTAAAGAGCTGCTTTGGTGTTGTGGTTGTCCGGAGTCTGAGGCTCACCCCCCGGACTTACTAGGAAGAGGGGGTGGGAGACAGTTGGGGGCCAACTACCCAGCCACCCCAACGGACACCCTGGGCCAGTATGGACCAACAATAGAAGGGGGGAAAGAGGCACCCCAGCCACAGGAGGGTGGAGCAGCTCCCAAGCCCCAGAGGGTCAGAAGGAGCAGGTGGAAGCCAGCCAGCCCCACCTTCCAGTGGGAGGCTAAGAGCCCTGACAGGGGAAGTAAGGACAGCCAGGAGGGGACCAGGGCAGAGGGAGAAGGCACAAGAGATAGGGACAGCCAGCCATCAGCCAGCGAGACAGCAACCTTACCAGCAGGGCAGCAGAAGCAGCACAGGGCCACACCCCAACCTGCAAACAGGGAGAAAGGGAATAGAGGCCAGCTGAGGCGGCTGGAAACTCAGACCAGAGGAGACTTGGCAGCCAGCCAAGAGAGCATAGCTGTAGCTGCCCAGGACCCTGAAGCTCAGAGCAGATGAGGCTTGGCAGCCAGCCAAGAGAGCACAGCTGTAGCTGCCCAAAGCAGCCACACTAGCTACCCCAGGTGTAGCTGCTTGAGGCAGCCAAGGCCAATGCTAGAGGGCTAAAGAGGGGTGTGGCTGGCAGGTGGGGCCAGGAATGAGGGAGAGGATATAAGGGAAGTCCACCCACAGGGTGGTAGGTTGTTATGTAGGGGTGAGGCCGAGACTGAGACCGACAGCTGAATGGGGACAGCTGCCATGGAAGGCAGCCAGGACAATGTCAGGTTGAAGGGACCTGCAAGTGGACTGAGAGGGTGCGAGGGTGAGGTATACCCCCCTCCTTCCACAGAGAGGGATCCCCCATATTCCCTGAAGGTCCTTTAAGGCGGAAGTCAGGCAGGCCGGCGTCTCACAGGGCGGTGCTTATGGCAGAACCTGACCGTGGTTAAGAGTATCCGAATAGAACTGGGATGACTTTGGTTCCAATTCTCACTCCTTCATTGAGCTTATTTTGTGATCATGAGGTAGTCAGTCTTTTTCAGCATCACTTACCTCAGAGGTGCTATGAGGATAAAATGGGCAAGGGGAAACATAAAGATGGAAGGGATCCAAAGGATCATCTAGTCCAACCCCCTGCACAATGCAGGCAATTCACAGCTACTTCACCCCCCCGTGACTCCTGCTGTATGCCCAGAGGAAGGCAAATACCTCCAGGATCCCCAGCCAATCTGGCCTGGAGGAGAATTCCTTTCTGAACCCAAAGTGGTGATCAAGATTACCCTGGACATATAAAAAAGACCCATAAGAACCTAGCACCAGCTAATCCCTTCATGTTCTTCCTTTTTCAATCTGCATACATCCATACTGAGTCGCAGGATCATCATTGCTGTCAGGTGGCCATCTAGGGAGAACCGTATATTCCTGGGATCCTTAGTGGAAGGGCCCAAAATGTAATAGATGGGTAGACAGAGAGTTCACCTTCAGTATGCTCCGAATCTTTACGGAGCATACCGAAGCAATTCCCGAAACCCAATTTGGGGGTATCCTGAAGTGGGAATACCGAATATAGCCACCTGTGCACAGCCCTAATCATAACATATTGGCCCAGGATAATACACTGTGTTTCTACTGACCATAGTGCAGAGTGGTGGTAAGCTGCAGTACTGCAGCCCAAGCTCTGCTTACGACCTGAGTTTGATCCTGGTGGAAGCTGGGTTCAGGTAGCCAACTCAAGGTTGACTCAGCCTTCCCTCCTTCCGAGGTCTGTAAAATGAGTACCCAGTTTCCTGGAGGTAAAGTGTAGATGACTGGGGAAGGCAATGGCAAACCACCCCATAGCAAAAGTCTGCCAAGAAAATGTTGTGATGTGACATCCCCCCATGGGTCAGTAATGACTCGGTGCTTGCACCTTTACCTTTTTAAATACCATAATATGTCATGTTTAATACTTATGCTTTGTTCAGGCAACAGCTGTTTCACATTTCTGCAATTCCTAATCCTGTGATATTGCTTATTATATGTATCTTTCTATTGATTGCATTGATATACATTGTGTAATCTGCCCTGAGTATCAGTGAGAAAAGCGGACTATAAATAATATATATAAAATAAAAAAGAAATAAAAATAGTGCTTACCGCTCCAAGGAAATTGTTTCCACATATCAGGGAAACAGATGTGGAGGCCTCATAAGGTCATTAACAAAGCCATCCTAAGAGCACTTTCCTGAGACCAAGCCCCATTGAATAGATCTAAGTAGGATTCTGAGCAGACCTGTTTAGGATTGCACTGTAACTGTGCGAACATACAGATTAATTCAGGATAGTGCTACCCTGTTGGACATCAACATGAGAAACAGAGGGGGGGTGGGGAGACGTTTGGCTTACTTAGCAGCCCTGAGAAAGTTTCCCCATCCAAAAAAGCCAAGCTTACTGGGGACCAACATATACTGTCCATCCCTCAGAACAATTAAAACACTGGTGCAGAATGGACTAGACTTGCCAGTCTTTGTAGAAACCAGTTTTGAAAGCCATCTCTGTCTTTTATGTGTTAATGATTGAATAAATGTCTCATACACATACCTACTATGTCAAATCATCTGTCCAGTCCATTAAGAAGTAGTTTTCCTGTCCAAAGCTCTGGACTTGGGAGAACTGGGAACACACCCTTGTCAATTTTCCAAAGCTGACTTATCTATCAATTGAAATGGAAATATTAATACTGTATGCCACAGTTAGTCCAAAGCCATGTTTGCACATCTAAGGTTAGGTGTAGGGATGCGTTGCAGAAACTGAGGTGCAGCCCAGAAACACAACGACCCGGGGGGTGAAAGAGACAAATAGGTCTTTGGAGCCAGCTGAGGGGTGGCCCTTTCTTGTATGCCCAGGGTAATGCTGATCGCCATCGGGTCAGGAAGGAATTTTCTTCCAGGCCAGACTGACCAAGGGATCCTGGAGGATTTTTGCTTTCCTCTGGGGACAGAGCAGGGGTCACTAGAAGAGTTGGTAGCTGTGAATTTCCTGCATTGTACAGGGAGTTGCACTAGATGATCCTTCCAGCTCTATGTTTCTATGAAAAAAGCAAGACACTTCCTGTGGGCTCCGATTCTGTGCTACACACACCGCCTTAAAGTCTCCTTAAGGGCCTAGCCCGGGCTGCTGCAGTCAGCCTGAGCGACTTCCTAAAATTAGCAGCCATCAAGCGGGCTCTGGGTGCTGAGCGGCTTCCCGCCTTGGATGGGTGGAAAGGGCCGTCACTCCGGCTAAGGAGGCGGCGCCCAGGCGTGGCCTGGAAGCCTCACTTGCTCAAGGCTCAAGAGAAGGGAGAGAGAGCTGCGTAAGGCGTGGGGGAGACGGTGGTTCTGTGCTGGCCGGCAAGAAACGCCTCGTGGGGTTGAAGTAAACAACGGTTCACCTCCAACTACAGGAGGGGGAAGTGAAGAGCCTTCCTCTCACTGAACGGCCCTTGCCTCCCGAGCAGCGTAACGTCTTTCCAGGGCAGCGAAGTCAGACTAGTGGCGCTGCAGGCGTCTGGAGGACGAGCAGAAGGGGAGGCGAAGAGGCCGAGGAGGAGCGGTTGCCATGAAGCCCAGCGAGAAGCAGGGGGTGGCGGCCCGAGGAGACGACCCCTGGAAGGAGTGTGTGGAAGTGGCTGTGCAGTTGGCGGTGCGGGCGGGACAGGTGAGTCGAAGCGGCGTGTCCTGGCCAAGTCGGCGCCCTCTCAGCCGAGCCTCCTGTCTGGTGGGTTCTGGGCGAGGGGAGCGGCGCTTTGCTTCTTCCGGGGTTTTTGAAAAAGGCTTGTGCGCGCTGTGGTGTTAAGTTGAATGCGTTGGCAACAACGAGTCGAAGCTTTGGGTTGAGTTGAGGTCCCTGACCTCGGCTTTTGAAAGTTTGGCACGTGGCACTGCCAATCTGCTAAGGTCTGGTCTGTGCACGTTTAGACTGAACGGGTCTTACTTCCGTGCATGGGGTTGCAACGCAGTATGTGGATTCCTTTTGCTGTGAAGAGGAAGTAAGGAAGAAACGGCGGCCGGGGTGGGGGGTAGATATACTGTTTAGGAGTTGAACTCGAAGAAGGTGAGGATATGGATTGAAAAAATGGATGAAGAGATTCAGCCGAGTCAGCGCAAATGAAGTAGTAAACGCAGGCTACCTGGAGCTCTCTCTCTCACACACACACACACAAAATAAGCTGTCAGTATTTGATTTAAAAGTGTTCTAAAACATCCCACAAAGAGTTGTAAGAACGCTCATAAAATGTAGCCCATTATTCTGTGAACGTGATCTGTTATTTTTGACTGGACATTATATGATGTGGCAAATGAAACATTGCATTTCTGTGTGTTGAATGTAAAGAATATATTTTTATTGAATTCAGCAGCACCATAGGTTTTGTGCCTTTTTTCTCTCTGTCAACGTTGAACGTTCCAGTTTAAACAGTGAGGATATAATCTCTTCAGTAACAACCAAAAGGTGGAGTGCATTGAGGAGAGATTAATTTCTGGTAGTTTTAGGTGGTTTCTAAGGTGTTAATAGACTCAAATGTCTGGTAAATAGTAGTAAAGTTATAGTAAAGAGGATGTCCTTAACAATATACAGAGTAGTTTCCCTCCAACTCACTTATCATTAGTCTAGTTCTTGTATATCTACTTTTTTAAATTGAGTAATTCATATATTCTCATAGGTGCTGTCTTCTCCATTGTTTGTTCTGCTTACATTTTGCAACAATGACCAGTCCACTGATAAGACATTCTGGAATTGGCCCTGCTTGGAAAGAAAAGTGGTCAGATATTTCTAGATGTTATATTTCAAATAAGGCCGTGCAATCTTTTTTCCTGTTCCTTGTATGTATTGTGCCCATGAGGGTTTTCTGTTTTGAGATGACTCAAATTGTCTCATTCCTAAACTTAAAAACTACAAGGCAAAGAAAAGAAAATGTAATCTGTTACATTATATTATGCAAGGCTGGCCTCAGTTAGTGATTGGATAGTAGACCAACAGCGAAGATCAGGGTTGCAGAGACAGCCAATGGCAAACCATCTCTGTTAGACTCTTGCCACATAAATTCCACTAGGGGTTGCCATAAGGCAGCTGTGACTTGAGGGCACTCTCCACTTCCACCACCACCACTGTTGAGTAGCGTATTCCAAATTTACCCAGGTATGAAATTATGATATAATTTGAGACATTTACTTTTGTGTAAACATGATTCACAGTGGGTCCACAATATTGTCCTGCAAGTTACATAGAAAATAAAATGCAAGATGCTAGGTAGCAATTTGATTGTTGGAGCAGTTTAATATGTAACACGGGAGTAAAAGGCCAAGTAGCTTCTCTAGTTAGTTTTACTTGCTATGATTGATGTACTCAGCAGCTACTTGCTGCTGAAAAATCTCCAATGGGCCACTGCCTTTGTTCTGAAAGGGTAGGGAGTAGGCAGCACTCTTGCATGTTTTTGGATTTTTCTTCTCCTCAGAAGTTTGGGGTTAAAGGGTTCATTTTTAGCAGTAGATTAGAAAAATATGTGGTGTGGCGGCTGGTAGTTGTCATGGATTGGATTTGACCTGTCAATCTCCAATTGTCTGCTGAAGAGCATGGGGGTGTTTATTGTGTGTTTATTAAAAAGTGCATTCCACTGAATTCATTAAGTCTTGCTACAGAGAAGGGTAGCAGTCCTATGCACAGTTGGTTGAATGCAAGACCCACAGATTTGTTTCTTGATAAATGCCTGAAAGTTGTGGTACAGATTCTGCGGAACTGGAGCATTTGATTTAGAGGGTGTTGATATTGTAAAGTAAGGGGCACTTCTCCTTCTTTGTTAATTTCCTTATGCCTCAAAAAACATGCTCTGTTTCCTTTGCATTCACTAAAAGATTTCTCTGCCTCTACCCTTAAGGGCAGTATCTGGGTATATTACATTGTCTTTTTGTCTGCATTTCTCTCTGTCTCTGTTTTTAGTTCTTTACAAGCTGAATGAAAAGGAAGAAAGCTGTTTAACAGTATGGAGGTGGGTCGGGAAGTAAAAAGCATCTGGGGGTGCTTGACTATTTTTGTTTCACTGACACCTTGTTCTATAAATAACTCCTTATTCATTATTGATGATACCAAAATACAGCAAATACTGTTTTACTTCATACTTAATGGCAAGCCAAAGTGTATTAAAGGCAATTAGTTCATTCATTTAACAATTGTAGTGTATGAAACTGAAACTTGAGATTCAGGTTTATATTGAATTTGTATTTGTTATCGTTACACACAGAGCCAAATATGATACTATCATGAAGCAAAAAGGCCTAATACCAATTTTCAGTGAAATAAATGTCACCCCTTTGACATTTGTTATATTTGTATAACAACACTACCATAGCTTCATAGAAGCAATTTTTAAATTTTTATTTATCCACCTTTCTCACTGAAATCCAAGGAGGATTACACAGTGCAAACGTTCCCCAGTGGGGGAACATTTTAACCTTCCAGGACATTCAGTTGTTGACCTAAAAGTAGCAGTTATCCTGCAGAGGAATTTCAAAGGGAGATTAGAAATAGAAACTGCTGAATTGCAACTGATAAAGAAACTCAAGATAATGCATCCACCTGGACTGAATACAGACCTAAGCTTCCTGTCTCATTACTAATGCTGATTTCTCCACACTGCATACCCCACCATATCCAATCACGCCTGCTATTGACATTCGGCTTCTGTAATCACTCCACTCTCCAAAATATAAGGACAGATGGACTCGCATTCTAGCAGTATCTGAAGAAGTGAGCTGTGGCTCATGAAAGCTCATACCCTACCACAAATTTTGTTAGTCTTATAAGTGCAACTGGACTCTTGCTCTTTTCTGCTACACAATGCAAATGAAATACAATACAATCAACAGGTCAGACATTCACCAAGCAAGTACAATAATGAACAACTGTTAGGACATTCAGTGAAACAGATACAACAGGGTACAGTAGCAGAAAATTTGAAAATAAGCATAAAGTTAAGCATAGAGATGAAATCTTTCTGAAACAACTTATAACTAATTTTTACGACATGTTAAGCAGCGTGGAAACTCCCTAGTGGCATACAGTATCCAATAGTATAGTATGTAGTCCCTGTCCCTATCAAAGCATCCATCTGAGCTATTTCTTATGAGACAGTCCTATAATCTGGGAAGAAAGCCCTCCTGAATAATTCAGTTTTGCATAGTTTGCAGAAAACTAGGAGAGTGAGAGCTTTCCTGACCTCCTCATGCAGACCATTTCATAAGGTGAGGGCCACCACAGAGAAAGCATGTGTGTGGGCAGCTGTTGATTTTGCCCAACTGCAGGATAATATCTGCAGAAGGCCCTGTTCAGATGAACGAAGTTGTTGTGGCAGAACATGGAGGAGAGGCCATCACACAGATATGAAGGGCTTTGAATGTGGTAGTCATGACCTTGAATTGAGCTGGTAACTGATGGAAAGCAAGTGACTGCAAAATGAGTGTGATATGCACGCTCTGTCAAATTCCTGAGAGTGAGCAAGCTGTCCTGAAATAAAAAAGGAAAAGATCAAAACCCTGTAATGCTTTGGATGAGTGTTAGCTCTATAGATAAAACATGTTGCTTACTAATTTGACTATGAATTCACCATATAAATGGGAACATCATGAAACAACGTAATTACTTAAACATAATATCATTAAGTGAAATCTAGTAAAGTCAAAAGCACAACAGGAAGTCAAAATCTTTGGTTAGGTTGAAAAGCCACCCCGATCCTTCCTACATATCTGTACAGAATGATCTGCCGTTAGTGCAGCTGTCATGTCCTATACCAGCAAAGTGTCACTTCAGAACTTTTGTGTTGGCATAGATTAGCGGTCTTAGCCTGAGAACTAGGCTTTATAGCTCCTTTATAGTATCATACAATTTTTGTTGCATGATTTGAGTCAGTTGACTGTTGCATATTGACTTGGTATTCACAAAATTGAAGGCGGAACTTTAAAATTTTGTTTTTTCCTATCTAGATTATTAGAAAAGCTTTCACTGAGGAAAAACGAGTGTTCACCAAAACGTCTGCAGCAGATCTTGTGACAGAAACTGATCACTTTGTGGAAAACTTAATTGTTTCTGCTCTGAAAGAGAAGTTTCCCTCTCACAGGTATGTCTGCATATGGTACTATCTGATGCATGGCATGTTTGAACTGGAATTCAGAGCATTATTCCAAGATTGAAGATGCACAGAATATCAATAGAAGCAGAGTTGTTTTAGCATAACAATGTGTGGATGGGAAAAATGTCTCTCTTACAGATTCACGGTGTCATAGAGTCAGAATGAGCTTCAGCAGTATGTCAGACATATACTTGGTGATACAACCAAGTCAGTTGTCACATAATGTGGGGGATATCCCATAGTTTCAAGGTGCAGTGTTACAGACTGTTTTTGATTGTAACACATGAAATAATATGCAAAAACAGTTTGTCTGTAAATGACAGTAGGTACACATGGCTGGTAGGGAGCCAACATGAATAGCAATTTCAGATCCTGGTTATCTTCCTAATATAAGACATCTCCTTGATAGATAGAAATGAGCCAAAAAGTATGCTATGATGGACTCAAATTTGGTCATACAGCTTTCCAGTGAATAAGGATAGCCAAGAGAATTGATGGGGAGAGAGAAAACTGGAGATGAATTTTGAAAACCTTTGCAAGAAACTATGATAAGGGACATTTTGTTTTCCTACTATAATAGTTAGAATAACAGTAAAATTCTTTGTAGAAGTGGCTTGTACTGGAGAATGGAATATTAGGTCATTTTCCATGAAGTTCCTTTCTTGCTGGTCCTAGGGTGGGACAGTCAATCTTTCCTATTGTCTTCGTGGGCTGAGAAACACAACTTGGTGGGATGAGACACACAATTGGAATATTAGGATTGAGGGGTACAACTTGTTTAAAAAGAACAGACCAATAAGGAAGGGTGGAGGAGTAGCACTATATGTTAAGGATGTATATACTTGTAAGGAAATACCAGAATCTGAGCATGGAAGGTCAATTGAGACCCTCTAGGTAAAAATAAAAGGAGAAAGAAATAATAGTGATGTTATGCTGGGGATCTGCTACAGACTGCCAGGCCAGGCAGAGGACTTGGATGACATACTCCTAGACCAGATTACAACATTTTCAAAGAGGCAGAACAATAGTCATCATGGGAGATGCTGATTACCGTGATCTGCTGGAAGTCAATCTCTGCTAAAAACATAAGATCTAATAAATTTCTGACTTGTCTTGCTGACAACTCATCTTCCAGAAAGTAGAGACAAAAACAAGGGGGTCTCCTATTTTGAATTTGACTCTTATCAACAGTGAAGATCCGGTTGGAAAAGTGAAAGTAGTGGATATCCTGGAAAGTAGTGACCATGTAATTTTGGAATTTAAGATCTTGGATAAGGGAAAAGCTGAACATAGGCAGACATATAGGTTGGATTTTAGAAAAGCTAATTTTACCAAGCTTAAAGTCATGCTGGGGAGAATCCCATGATCAGAAAAACTCAGGGCAAAAGGAGTTCGAGATAGGTGGGAGTTTCTTAAAAGCAAGATAGTGAAAGCACAATCACAAACTATTCCAGTGAGAGAGAAAAATGGGCCGTATCTAAAGAAGCCAGGGTGGCTCCATAAACAGCTTTCTAAAGATCTGAAAATTTTAAAAGACACATTTAAGAAATGGAAGGAGGTCTGTATAACCAAGGATGGATATAAACAACTTGCCAGTGCTTGTGAAGAGATGGTTAAAAAGGCTAAAGCTCAGTATGAGCTTAGGCTAGCAAGAGATGCTGAACACAACAAAAAAGGGTTATTTGGTTATGTTGGGAAAAGGATAAGGAAGTGTTAGGCCCACTGTGGGGAGAGGAAAGTGAGATTTTAATAGGTGATGAAGAGAGGGCAGCTCAATTCCTACTTTGCTTGGTCTTCACTTGCAAGGGGAACTATGCTAACCCTGACAAAAAGGGTGGACTTGAAGAAATGGAATTGCAGCTTAGGATAGACATTGAGGTGGTACATAAACACCTAGCATCTTGAAATGAAATCAAGTCCTCGGGACCAGATGAATTGCACTGTAGGGTACTACCGCCAACAAGTAAGAACTTAATTTGAATTTTCCCTACCTACACATTACAGGTTTATTGCAGAAGAAGCTACTGCTGCTGGTTCAAAGTGTGTCCTGAGTACCAGCCCTACCTGGATTATTGATCCAGTTGATGGTACCTGCAATTTTGTACACAGGTAAATGCATGAATAATTCTGTGAAACTTAATGCTACCACTCCTTATGTCCTTCTTGATGAAATAAACTCTTTTGTGTTCAGTCTGGTCAATGAAGCATGTGAGCATCTTCATGGTTACATTTTTTTTTTTGCATGATCAAATTTGCATATGTTCCTTAACTAATTCCTTAACTATATTATACTACATAAACAAAGATCAGACTGTTAATGAAGGAATAAATTCTGCATGCTCTGAATAATTGTGCTTTTTCATTTGGTGTGCTCCCAGCAGCACTGGCAGTATGAAGCCCAAAGTGAGAAGGAGAATAACTTTAGGAGGCAGACACTGATTAGCAGAAGAGTTTAGAACTACCATTGCTAACTTGGCAGCAGTGAGCATGGAGATTGGCGTCAGACTCAAGTGGATGGAAGTGTTGGGAAAATCCCAAAATAATGTGTATACTTCACACAGAAGTCATCTTCTAAAGATAGAATTCCATATGGAGATGCTCTTGACTAGACTGGCCCTTGTGCTGGAGCAGCAGCTGCCCTTCTGTCACAAGCCTGTTTGTCACTAAAAGTCCACTGTATGATGAGTACAGTGGGGATAAGGGCAGTTCACAGCTCCTTCCACAGCATCCTACAGTTTAAAGGAAATAAGTGCCTGAAAATCCAGACAGTGTTCCTTATTTCTGCCTCTACTATCATTTTAAAAAATGTTTTGTTATGAGTAGTTAAAAGAGAAATCAACAGTGCCAGTTTTCCTGGGGTATGCAAATAATGAAGACGTAGTAAGATTTTTTTTTAAGAGCTAGAAAGTAGGGATATATTGCTATTAATCAGCATTGTTGCTAGTAGCCAAAGATGTTGCAAGTCTGTGTACAGAAAAGTATTAACAAGTGCAACTTACTTTATTTGCACAGGTTTCCAACTGTGGCTGTTAGCATTGGATTTGCTGTTAACCAAGAGGTATAAGATAATGTTCTGTAAGTTGGTAAGACAGGCTTTAGCTGCAACAATTGGGGATAAGTGTAAAATTTTACCAAATATCCAGTGATTCTGATGCTGTCAAAATGCAACCTTAACAAATATAGACTTCATAAGCAGATCATGCCTTTAGGCTACAGCCAGATTAAGATCTGTGTTGATGTGCAGAAAGCTAAGTCAAGTCCATGTGTTGTATTGTTAACACCGAAACCAACCCTTCAATATCACGTGCAGTTTAACCAAAAGTTTTACTACGATATGTTGATTATTGATGGATAGCTTTACTGGGAACATTTAATAATGGCACATTTAATGATGGAACATTTAATGATTAATGTGGTGTTCCTTCTGCTCTCCCAAACTCCATAATATAGAACAGGAAGAAGAGCACATTGTGAGGAAAGCATTTAAAATTATCACGCATCTAAGATTCACCAGTGTTATCCGATAATGGGTGATAGAGAACAGAACTGGATTAGCACACAGTTTCACAGAGATGAGCTGGGTCTGATTGACTTGGGCTCCATTTTTCTAGTTTTCCAGCTACCACAGAGCCTCCTATGTGTTTATATGCAGCCTCATGTGCCTGCGTTTTCATAGCTGAAACTGCACATAATGGTGGCAAATGCATGCCTTCAGCAGTAGGTCACAGCCAAAAACCTGTAAAGTGGGAAGTGAAGGTGATTTGAAGTATGAAATAAGTGGAAGGGAGAGGGTTGAAACTGAACCTTCCCTAGCCTACTCCTATTTCTCTATAGCCCAGGGTTATTCACGTTGTGCCTATTAGGCACTAAGCAACACATGACTTTTGAAAACACTGGTCTGCCACCGTTGCAAGGAGTTCTGCTCTGGGATTGCAGGTGATGGAACATCAGGGCACAATGTAATATTGCATTTTTAAGCCAGTGGGTTCTGTGGCACTGTTGGTATGAGTTACCATTGCAATAATGCACACTGAGATGAGTATCCCAACAGTAAGCAGCTACTGACCATAACAACTGCCACATAGAAGCTATTGTAAACCTTTCATGTCCTAACATGAGAGAGCTGTTCATCTTGTGAGGAATTCCTGTTTTCATACTGTATATTCCTGACCGTGGTTTGAAAGCTCCATAAAATGGTGGAATATAGGTGGTGAGTTGCTCTTGCTTCTTATGAAAAGCACGAGTGGCTTTCCTGTGATGGCTGCAATATAAGAATCACCCCTAAGGTTAAATAAATATGTACAAAATATATTAGGAAGTGAGTTTATTATAGGATGTAAAGATGGAAGTTCTGGAGTAATTAAAATAAATTCTTTATCTCTAATATAAACTACCATTATGTATATGCATATAACTGCAATCTATAAGTTGTTCATACTGATAAGTATAATGCAAATTGCATTCATGTTTTTTTCTTTCTCAAAATCTTAAAGCTTGAATTTGGTGTAATTTATCACTGCACTGAAGAACGATTATACACTGGTAGAAGAGGTCAAGGCGCATATTGTAATGACAAAAGGCTTCAGGTATCAAAAGTGACAGGTTGGTTTAGATTTTGTTAGAACTCTACAATTGTGCATCTTTCATTGCCACTTAGATAATGCAAACAATCGATAGTCTTTGTTTTCTATACTGTATCTTAATAATTCAGCTTAAATGTAATAACTAGAATAGCCTTTTATAAATCATGGTAAACTTAACTACATTGGGACCAATGATCTGTAGTTCTTCAATGGCAGGTGAGTAATATAGCTGAACCAGAGTAATATACAGTTGATTCAGCTATCATGACTGGTTCTGGCATGAAGAGTCTCTGTACAATTGCCATACTATTATATTAAAGCATGGGTCTCTAACAGAAAGCTCATGAGCTACCAGTAGCTCAATAGTTGTCATGCATCCCCTAAGAGATTCAGGGAAAAGATCACAAAAATATCTTCTCTGGGATGTTTAAAAAACTTTTTTGCATAGGATTTTTGTTGTGATGTCTAGCTGATAGAGAAACACCAAAAATGACGCTTAGTACATGATCTGTTTCTAGGATGGAACAAAACTTGATAACATACCATGTGTGTGTATATATACATGAAAAAGAATTCTATTTCAAAAAAAGTTAAAAATAGAGATTGAAAAATACTTGGAAAAACTATTTAAGTAATATAAACCTACTGCTGTTTTATAGACATTTCAAAGGCCCTGATTTTAACAGAGATTGGTCCAAAACGAGACCCTGAGACACTGAAACTATTTCTTAGTAACATGGAGAGGTTACTGAAGGCCCAAGCTCATGGGTAAGATTTTTTTTACAACACTCACGGACCATCATAAAAATAAAAATTGACAATTTTATTAACATTTCAGTTAAGCTGTCATCCATTTAAATCCAGTGAACCTAATCAAAATCTATGCAAGTGCTCTGGTATCAAGTAACAGAGCTCCAACTGAAGCCAGGCTTTCCTATTCAGGTATCTTTACATACCGTGGTTCCTTGGCAGTGTCTCCGACATTGGAGTCAACACAAAAGCCTTTCTTTGTGCATGAGAAAACACAGTTAACTCCATGTTGCATTATCAAGTAGATCAGGATATATAAGCAATAATGTATAATCCACTTTGTATATGTAGCATAGCATTGTGCAAAATTTTGAAAATTGCTTCATAGACAGTTTGCGTATCCAGTTTTTATCAAGTTTGTGGTGTTCACAAAAGTGTTGTATCTCTGCTATCCATCCTTTCCTCCCTCTTCCCTGCTTGTCTATTGCAGCATTCGTGTAATTGGAAGTGCTACTTTGGCACTCTGCCACCTAGCATCCGGTGCTGCAGATGCCTATTATCAGTTTGGCTTGCATTGCTGGGACTTGGCCGCAGCTACTGTTATTATCAGAGAGGCAGGTGGTGTTGTCATAGATACTTCAGGTAAGCAAAATATGCTGCTAGGAGGAAGTAGTATAGATTCTTGTTTTAGGAAACACATACTATTGCTTTATTTACAGTCTGCCTTTCTCACTGATACTCAGGGTGGATTACACAGTGTAAGTCAATGCAGTTAATAGGATGAAAAATCTAATAAGCACTGTAATAGGACTGGGATTGTTTCAGATTTCTGCAGTGTAGAAACCTTAACAAATCACAAATATTAAATGTGACATGTTATACAAGCTGTAAATGATGTTATATAAGTAGAAATACAGTGCATTGGGAACAGCATAGTATGCACAGCATCTGATAACACATACTGCACGTGTGTGTGTGTGTGTGTGTGAGAGAGAGAGAGAGAGAGAGAGAGAAAGAGAGAGAGAGAGAGAGAGAGAGAGAAACAAACCATCAAGTCACTTCTGACTTACAGTGACCCTATGAATTAAGGACCTCCAGAATGTCCTGTCATTAAGCCTTACCCACATCTTGCACACTAGGGGACATGAGTGAATCCATCTCATGCTGGGTCTTCATCATTTCCTAGAATTACTGTTTTTTCCTTTGAGTCTTGTCTTCTCATGATGTGACCAAAGTATAATAGCTTCAGTTTAGTCATTTTACTTCTAGGAAGAATTCAGGCTTGATTTGATCTAGGACCTACTTATTTGCCTTTTTGATGGTCCATGGTATCTGTAAAATTCCTCCAACACCACATTTCAAATGAATTATTTTCTTCTTGTCCAATGTTTACATCTCTACATAGTAATGGAGAATGCCATAGTATGAATTATGTTGATCTTAACACATATTATACATAATAATAAAATCCACAGACCCATTCCCTTCCTTGAAATATTTCCTGAACCAATCTGTTATAATATAGCCCTATGACTTTTATAAAAACACCCTCCTGAACAATTCTGTTCTACATACTTTGCGGAATGCCAGAAGCATGGGAGCCTTCCTGATCTCCTTAGGCAGGATGGGCCTCTACAAGAGAGCACCTATGTGCAGGCACTTGTAGATCTTGTCCATTTGTGGGGTGGTATCTGCAGAAGGTATCAGCATGCTCAGATAAGCAAAGTTGTGATAGTGGAGCATTAGAGAAGCGGCAGTTCTGCAGATATGTGAATCCAAGGCAATGGAGGGCTATGTATATGATGGCCAGTACCTTGAATTGAACTCAGTGGCTGATGGACAGTTAATAAAATGACTGCAGAATGGGTGTAATATGCATCCTCCAGCTAGTTCCTGATAATAACCTAGCAGCAGCATTTTCTACCAACTGGAGTCTCAAAGTTGACTTGGAGGAAAGACAATGTAGTATAGGTCTCAGTGTTTCTGTGACATGGACCCAAGTGGTAGGATCAGCCTAGCAGGAGGCCATCATCCAGGCTAAACGAACTTGAAAGAGCTTCTTTCAGCTTCTCCAGAAATAATGCTGGATCCAGTATAACCCCAAAGCTCTTAACCGAGTCAGCTGAATCCCATCAAAAGAGGGAAACACAGTATCCATCAAGACCTCAAGTTTCCTAGACTGAGTTACTTCCATTTGTCAAGGTTCAGTTTCAATTTGTTCATTCACATTTAACTATGGCAGTCGGGCAGTGACTCAGGACCACTATTGCATCAGCCCAGTCTATGCCTGGTGTGAGCATTCAGGCAGACAGGTGAGATTTTTTACCACATTCTGGGATCTTTAAGAAGGGAAATACCTTATTCACTAAAATACATACTCGGTTCACATTGCACGAGGCATTAGAAAACTATCAAAATACTACATGGCATTACAGACTAAAAAACATAAAAATATGAAACTAACTAGATTATACAGTCACTGGTATTACCTTAGCATTCTCTTGCCTGGAATCCTGCAGGAATTTTGAAAATAGAGGATGGTCAAGACCAATCACACCTTTGTTTGCATGCTGCTCAGATCTTTTAAACCCTTCCTGTCCCAGCTGGGAGGGTTTCACTTTATCATGAAATTTGGAGTGGGTCCCATTTGTACTATTCTGCACCCCATTTCTCCAGTAAAGAGACATGTCCCAAGCTTTTTATGGCCCCACTCACTATATCCAAATAGCCATCCAACTTGCCCCTTCCTAGCAGATGGGCACATGGTCATCCCTATTTTGCCCATTTGTCCCCACAAAGGAAACTTGTCTACTCTCAGCTTGCAATCTGAGACATTTATATTTCCATTCCATTCTGTGAGATCAGGGCCTCCTCAAGTGCTAATTGTGGGTCCTGCATCTCTCTCACAACAGAAGCAATGAGGCATGGTTTTTGTTTTGCATTCAGGTGGAGATCATCAATGAAAGCCACCGTTGCTATTTTTCTCCTATAGCCCAGCCTGAAACCAGACTAAAAAGGGCCCAAACCACATAGTTATCCAAGAAGACCTGGAGTTGGTCCACTACCACTTTGTCATCTTGCCCAGAAAGGGCGATTAGAGACTGAATCAGATCACTTTTCTGTGGGAATGGTGTTTTAAGTAGTGGAGAGATAACTAGCTCTTTGAGTACCTGTGGAAAGGGACCGAGTGAGTGACTGATTTATAACTCATTAATGTGGTCCTTACATGATTTTGGCAGAATGTACAAGGATTGCAATCATAAGTGGTAGCCTTCACAGATCCCAGGAGCCTGTGAACATCCATCATGGTTAGAATGGTTCATAACTGAGCTATTTCAGCTGCTTGAGCCGTGTTACAACCAGCATTCAAATCAGAATGTAGTCAAGAGATTTAATTAGTGCAAAAAAAAAACTTTGCAAAAGCATCACAACTCATTTCCTGTTCCTGAGGCAATAAAGGCTCAAGTTGAGTTGATGCCAAGATATCTTACATAATTGGGATGGTTGTGAGTTGGCTGATGTTAGCGAAGAAGTAACTACTTTGCCGTTGTTACTGCTGATTCGTAGATCTTCCAGTGAGGTCTATAGAACACTTATCAGATTCAGTATTGTTCTAGAGGATTCCCAGACCTGTCCATGTCACCCAGTTCCATCCTACAGGGCCAGGTTTCACCCCAACAGTGGGAGAGGTCCACAAGACGCAGCCTTGTCAGTAGCTTCTATGAGCTTCATGTTCCAAGCTTCCACTGCAGCCTCAACAGAGCATCTGTTTAGAATCCTAAAATCCCCCAAAGCATTCTGGAGCCTTTGTGGGCATACTACTTGAACTAAGCTACCACTCCTGTAGGGGACTATTTTAACTGGACTCCCAACGTTGCCTTGATTAGGCAGTGGTCAGACCATGGTTCAAGCCAAATTGCCAGCCCCAAAAACAAACCTTCTCTCTAAGGCTCCATTAAAAAGATTAAGTCCTGAGGTATGACCTCTTTGATGTGCCGGGCCTGTCATGCTTTCAGAGAGGCCCAGGGCAGCCATATAAAAACCTGGCAAGGCACCCTCAGCATGAATGTTGGAAGTTCCTCAGTACAATCTGTCTAGGGGCCTCCAGCACTATATGCGAGACTACCTCCACCATTTCAGACATGGTGCACCAGTAGACCAGCAGAATGCCTGATCTATCCTTAGTACTTCAGTGTAAAGAGCTTACAATCAATGCCAAGGGTCATTTGCGCTGGATTATTTGAAATTTGACTCATGACTCATGGAGGATTATGCTCTCTCCTCCTCCTTGGCCACTAGAGCAATGTTGATGAAGGATGGCATAAACAGACTGAAGTAACTGGGATAATTGCACTGCATCACTTTCTTCTAAACATGTCACTGTTACACAGGTCGGGTCAACTTCCTTTTCCTGTAACCCTCAGTATAGGAATGCAGTGCAGTTTTGTGATTCACCCAGAAGAGGCAGCCCATCCCTCTGAGAGCGCAACATGGCGGGAAGCCCAGGCTAGGATCAGGCGTTGAGCAGGCAGCAATGCCCACACCCCCTCTTCACCCAGCTGGGATCTTGAGTGGAGCAGGTGGCAATGCCTGCTGCTGACTTTACCCAGCTGGGATCAGGAGCGGAGCAGGTGGCACTCATAATCCCTCCAAATGTTGTTCCATTATATCCCCCCCCCTCCCCCATGGAATGCTGGAACAATTGTTTGAATCTTCATTGAATCTTGAACGGGAGGGTAGGTTGGCGCAGCCCTGATGAATGTAAGTGACTTTTTCCTGTGGTCCAATTCTTCTCCTTTATAGGTGGCCCTCTAGACCTAATGTCATGCCGAGTGATTGCTGCAGGTACCCAAGAAATGGCTGCATTCATAGCTCAACAAATACAGACTATTCATTATGGAAGAGATGATGAGAGTTGACAGGACTTAAAATGTTTCTGAAAATACTGAGGAACCTGCCCTTTAAACTACTTCACTTCCTTCAAGATGGCTTACTTATAAGATAAATGGCTTAAAGGTGTGCTTTCTTGTACTGTCTGTGTTTCAAAAATGTTAGGACAAGTTTTTACTGGCATTATAGGAAGGTGAAGGGAATTTTTTAAATTTTGTAAGCTTCTGGGCTCTTTTTTAAATAAAAGTTTATTTCACCTGCACTTTCATAAATATGTTATAGGCATTGTGGACTGAGTTAATTTCTTTCTTCTTTGAATATAGAAGAGGCTGTTTGTAACAATGCAGTTAAAAAGAAAAGGCTAATTTTGCAGATCTCAGGTCAACTATATTTTGTTCTGCAGCAGGGAACAAGTAGTTTACATGGTGTGCCTAAAATATCCACATCCAACAGTACTTGAGAAGACAGTTAGCTCTATCATAAAAAACCTATATGTATTGGATTAGATTCTTATTATTTCTGTGGTGCTCAAGAGTGCTTACAGTACATATCCTTTGAATTGTGTGTTGCCTTTCTATAATTAATATAATTGGTTATGCTGAGCAGAAGGTGAAAAATTATTTTTTCTTATAAAATTGTTCAGTGATTCCAGAAGCATAATATTTAGCAAAATTTTAAGTTATATCAATGCAATAGGATCTGACATCAGTATTTACTTGGTAAGGGCATGACAGTTTTAGCCTAGTTATTGGCATTAAGCACAAAAGTTGGCTGAGAGCCAGTGTGGTATAGTGGTTAGATTGATGGCCTAGAACTGGGGAGACCCTAGTTTAATTCTGTACCCTTCCATGAAGCTTGCTGGGTGACCTTGTACCAGTCACTCTTTCAGCCTCCATGAGGTTTTCCGGGTAGAACAGAGGAAGAGAGAACCATAAAAGCTCCCCCAAATTCCTTGGACAAAGGGCATCATGAGGTAGGTACCTGGTACTGCTATCTCTAAACTGCATGCATCAGAAAGGAACTACCCAGTATATCAAACTTTAGTAAAGGAAGGTTTGCATAGCCAAATGCCAGCGTTGGAGGACAGTTTTTGTGGCTCCCATTACAGGATATGTGATTGAAAGATTTAAAGACAGGCTTGGTGATAGAATACATGCAGAATTTTTGGGAACCAAGCAGAATGATGCCACTTTAGCCTAGCTCTAACTGAAGTATGTTGTATCTATGTCTAGAATCATAGTCGAACAGCAGTTAAGGTACTGATATAACAATGTTCCTATTGCTACGACTACTACTACTACAACAAAAAAAAGATTCTGCACTTAGAAAATTAGCATTACAAGGACAGCATCTACATTAGCTTCCCCTCTGGAAGAATTAATATTTAGAAGCAAGGTGAACCTGCAATTGTCTGCTGTAACTATGGGAATAGAATGCTGCTGGTTATTTGTAGAATCTTTTCCAGGTACAGTAGATAGATTGTATTAGGGCTGTTGTTTGGATCTCAGTACTAAAAAATAGTGTTTGCTGATAAATGATATTCAAAGGGATAGATGTTTTTAGTAAAAAGGTTCATTATATTAAAATCTGAGATTTGCAGTATAATCCTAAAAGAGTTTTTAGGTAGGTAGTCATGTTGGTATGCAATAGAAAAGCAAGATTTTAATCCAGTAACCTTTAAAGATCAAGCTTTCCAGGATAAACTTTTCATGACTCTCAAAAGCTTATACCTTGGAAATCTTGTTGCTTAAAGGCACTATTGGATTCCTAAAAAGAGTAAACCTCATTGACAAGACCTCAGTAGGCTCTGAGTAGATCTTCTTAGGATTGCTGTTTTAGCCATTTGCCCCAATATATATAGTTCTAGGACTTAACTTTTTCCAGAGAAATGGAGAGGGGAGTGTTTTCTTCAACAAAGGTGTGCACGATTGCAGGAATGTTGCTTTGAGCGCTCCACTGTTAAAACAAAATATATTTAAAGGTTTGCAAAATGATAGGCATTGAAAAGTAGCTTTGGTGCTTTTTTTTCAAAATGAAAAGTGTGTCTCTACCATTTCTCCAGTACTGAAGCTGGGGGAAAGCAAAGCCTCCTAAGAAATAATCTTTTAAAATGCCTTCTGAAAATATTCAGTAGATGCTTGTGAGTCAGTCGTTCGCTCAGTCATATTCCATCGGTAATGAATGTTAAATCTATGTAACGTCTCATTTCCCAGGTGCAAAATATTGCAATTTGAGTGCTTGAAAAATGTGATCTCAGATGGGAAACCTTGAGGAAGGTGCATAACAATCATCATTTTATTATGTAACTAAACTAGTATGCCAAAAGACCTTTCAAATGTAGGTGCTAAAGACCAGAACCAATTTCATAAGCTTCTTCTTTTGAATTGCTCAGCTCTTAATTTCTTTATATGTCTGCACATAAAAGGAATTGGGGAGGAGTTATACCTAATTCTTGTGCCAATGCTAAATCCATGCCGTATTTGAATGATCACGTAGTAACTTCTGGTTCATAGAACTGCCAACTCCTTTCCAGAAAGATGCCTCTGTGCCTGTCCCACCTATGTGGTAGTGATAAAGCCTCTCTAATCAATGCATCCTGAAGAATGGGAAATCTATATACATTGAATTTTTTCCTGTTTTACAGTCATTAGATATGGAAATCTTAGGAACAGGTCAGCAAACTTGTTTTTCAAAGTCGTTTTCAAAGAGTAAACTCACAATTTTTAGTAAATAGATAACTATGGTAGATTGTAAAGAATAACTGTAGACTGTGCTATCACTACATTATAAACATGACATTATGTAACCATTGCAGTCCAAGACTGCACAGAATGTAATACTGAAACTGCAGGTACTCTTGAAAATTAGATATTTTGGCAATGTACTTAAGTTTAGAGGTGACATTGAAAAATAAAAATCTGTTCTAGGTGAAAGTTTAATTTCCCAGGAAATATGTACATCTAAGCACTATTATATATTAAGCACTTTAGAGCCTTCAAAGCACTTTTCATACATTATTGTGAACTCCTTATAAAACACCTTGTAAATTACATTATTCTCCCAGTAGAGCTGATGTGAAGATGGAGGAATGGTGACTTGTCTAAGGTCATCTAGTGAATTCATTGCAAATGTGAGATTAAAACGAAGAAGGTTGGGGAGCGGACTTCACCATGCTACCCATTGGTATGCAGGCGATACTCTTCCCAATGTTATTCAACATCTATACATACCCCCTCGCCCAGCTGGCTTGGAGTTTTGGTCTAGTGTGTCAGTTTGCAGATTACATCCAGTTATATCTCTGTTAGATGATTGACCAGATGCCGGGCTGGATACTCTGACCAGGGCTTTGGAGGCCATGACTGGGTAGTTGAAACAGAGTTGACTTGAGGTTGAACTCTACAAAAACAGAGGTCCTGTATCTGAGCCATGCGTCGACAGGGTTGGGAATACAGCTCCCAGCCCTGGATGGGGCATCATTGGCACCTATGCCAGTGGTGAGGAGCCTGGATGTGGTCCCGGATGCTTCCTTGTCAATGGAGGCTAAGGTCATGGCGGTTGCCAGATTTGCATTTTTCTGCCTTCAGCAGATCAGGCAGCTTGTTCCCTACCTTTTGACCAGCAACCTGGCTACAGTGATCCAAGCAACACTCATCTCCAGATTAGACTACTGTAACTCACTCTATACAGGGCTGCCCTTGAGGTTGATCCGGAAATTACAGGTGGTCCAGAATGCAACAGCACACATCTTCACTCGGACGCGGTTTGGACACACACATGCCCTGTCCTGTGTCAGCTGCACTGGTTATCAGTTGAATTCTGGGTCAAGTTTAAAGTTTTGACTCTGACATTCAAAACCCTAAATAGACTGGGACCTGCATACCTATGTGACCACCTCTCGGGATATGTTCCCCAGAGGGTCCTTTGTTCAGCCAACCAACATCTTCTGGTGGCCCCTGGCCCCAAGGACGTTCTCCTAGCCTTGACCAGGGCCAGGACCTTTTCGGCCATGGCACCCACCTGGTAGAAATCCCTCTCTGTCAAAACTAGGACCCTGCGGGACTTGTTACAGTTCCATCGGGCCTATAAGACGGAGATGTTCCACTAGGCCTATGGTAGTGGTTGAGGCTTGGGCAGGCTACTTGGTTGGCTACTCTGCTGTGGCGTTGGTTTGCTGTTTAGCTGAGACCTCTGCAACCTGTCCTCTCTACCCTAATGAATTCCTGATGAGGTGTATTAACATCGCACATTGCTGCTTGGAAGGGGTTTTAATTTTTATATTTTGTATTACAGGTTTTATATTGTATTTAATGTTATTCTACTATTATTAATGTAGTTACACAACCTGAGCCCGCTCACGGGGAGGGTGGGCTAGAAATGCAATAAATTAAATTAACCCGCAGTGCCATTTACAGAGCTACACCCTTATATGTCTAATGACTTAAGTGGGCTTAGAAGGGTATAACTATTTAGAATTGCACTATAAGTATCTTGGCTGTTAAGCCGCACGAGCTCCTTGATTTAAAGGTTAGGATTGCAGTCTTGTATACTCACTATATAACATTTTAAATTATTGCCCATAATGCACTTACCAGCTGTAAGTTATCTATTTGTGAGTGCCACTTTTGGCTTGAGATAATTGAAATCCTAAAGGGAAGAAGGTGCTTGGGCATAATAATTGAACTTAATCTTTTTAAAAAATCACCCCTCCCCATCACCTGCCCTTTAAAAACAATAATACGTGGTCTCTTAACACTGGTACTTTTTTGTACACACATTATAGGAAGAATGTTCACTAGGAAGCATGTCCATACTCCCAACAATCATGTTAAGTATAGAGGGGAAAGTGCCATTACATAGTATTAAATATTTTGTACAGATCAAGTGTTGAATAAGGAGTGTTTGCCTCTCACTATTGTAACAAATGATTCTGAAAATACATGGATTTCCTTTAATAGCATCTAACTTAAGATTGAGCTATGCAAGAGTTATGATGGTCATACATGGTGACTGCTGAATTACAACTTGTGCACCATTACTTGTTCACCTTACTGTGAAATCTAGTAATCCATCTACCTCATACAGGACTATGAGGACTAATGTGTGGTTGTAGAGTTCTGTAAATGCTACCGCTTACCATGAGTAGTAAAATACAGCCTGTCTGTACGGAAACATGTATTCTCCAATAAAATCGTTGGTAATTGGTTGAAGACTGCATAAGTAACTACCTGTTATGATGTTTCATGACTTAGACGGTTATAAGAAAGGATTGGACGAATGAATGGAGAGCAGACCGATCAGTGATTACTAGCTATAATAAGTATCCTTAATTCAGAGTCCTGATCCTTTATCTCTTCTGAACGTGTGACTTTTTGTTGCACTCGGTTTTCCCAAAAGAATGTGCTGTGCTTACCTGATGCAAGTACAAACAAGAAGGAATAGCTGTTGCCCTTATGCCCATCTTAGCTTTACAGGGCCATTTGGTTTACCATTGTTTGGTGGCAGAGGTCTGGTCTAGTTGGACATTACCAGAAAAGATGCTTTCGCTATCAGCGATTACAGATGAAGTCACTTGTTTTGGCCATCAGTTGTAACAATAAAATAGTTACAGATACAAACAAGTGATTATATGGGTCCTAAATATTCAACTACATAATAAAAATACTCGCAGTAGTTTATGGCAGCCAACAACAGAGGCAGCCAGATTGTTAGCAGTTCTACTTTCTATTTGGAAATTAGAATAAAGTATCTTCTCTAACATTTACCACTTTCCCTGTTCCTTGAGTGTGGTACAAATATGATCAGTAATGTTTTTTTAAAAATAGAGTAGGTGTCTTACTACTACCTCTTGTCAGTGAATGCAGTATTTCAAATTAAATGGGAATTTAAATGGACTTTTCCCCATTCAGTGCATCTTGTGCAATGTGCTGGAATTTTAAAGTAATGGCTCTCCTTAATTTTTATTAAAGAGTGCATCTGTTCAATGTTATAGTCTGTACAGCTGCCTGCAGCAGTGGCATTTACTACTTGCTAATGAACATTATATGTTTTTGTCTAAAGTAAATCCTTTGAGTTAAATGAAGGTTATTCCTGGTTAAGTATTACATCTTATCAAGCTGGTAGATGTCATTAAACACCAACTAAATTTGTTGAGTCTTCAAAAACATTAAATGATATTTTCACAAATATAACTTAAAGACTTATTTCAGCAAGTGTACATAAAAATGCAGTGCTTGCTCCTTATATCTGCTGGAGTAAGTGTAGCCACTCTATTAAAATTAATGCTATTGTTTTATCCCAGACACTTAACTATGTTATGGTTTTAAGGGTGACTGAAACCATGAAAATGATGTGCTGAACATTTAGATTGAGAATTTACTTGTACTTTTACATGAAATAACATGTTTTTTCATAAATTTGTTACACAACCAATAGCTTAGAGTGAACACCACTATGGCTACTGATGTTCCACAGGCTGCTACTCAAACCCCTTTCATCTGTGTCCATTCTGAAAAATTACAAGATTTGAGCACAATCCAATGCTTTTGAAATATAGGGGCTTTGTCCTTTTTTAAAAAAGGAAATACACTATGCAGATGCAGAGACTTCCTCCATCTGTGAAAAGCTCCTCTTGAGAAAACAAGAAGCTTTGAAGCACTGGAGGGAGGAATAACAGCCATAGAGTGCATATAGGCAGATATAATGTTAAGTGCACATCCACAGCAGGCTCACCACTTAGCAAGTTTTGTTTGGATATACATTTTCTTCCCTTCTTTTGAAGTTACACAAAAGAAGTATCCTCCTGGCAGTTTCCTTTGACTTCATTAAAAAACACACACACACACATTCCTGATGGTTAAGGAACTCACAGCCTGAAAGCAATGCACATTAATGTGCTACAGTGAGCAGGGGAATATTGTCCTTCCTGTCAGCAGATGATCCCTAGCATGCAATACTGTCTTTAAACTTTTATTCTGATTTTTAAAGGAAATGGAAATGAGTATTTAATTGAACAAATATATGCGCTCTAAACTTTCTTTTAAAAAAAAAGTCTGAGCCATTGGGAGAAGGGGGAGGCTCAGAAGGACGGTAACTGTCCATGTACAAATGATGTACACGGACAGTTACAAAACAAATGATTTTGTCAAATGCATTGTAAAGGTGGGTGGCAACTTAACTAGAGCTACAGAAGATAAAATCACAGTGAGATCTGATATGCATGTATGTATAGAGATACCTACACTGTGTAAGTAAAACTTAAGTAAAAATAATATACAGGTACAAGAAGTGACTCCCATTTTTTTAAAAAAATGTAAGGGCAATACTTATTTCTCAAGTGACTAAATTCAGTGTTGTGCATTTGGATATGTTGTTTGATAACAGATTGGATAGTGTTCTGGCAAATTCTTGCAAACGTGCTATCTATAGGAGTTCTGTGTAATAAAATGTGAAACTTGAATAAGCTGGTACTTGATTCTGAAGTAAAAGTGAGAATTAAAATGTTTTGCTGTCTACACGTTTACTGTGCACTATCATCATGTTGCTTAATATTGGTTTGGGAATGGCACAACTCACTTTGGGGTATAAGATTTAGTTTAAGCCCACTTTTCTTCCAGTGCATTAATTTTTTTCAGCAGACCTCTATCTACTAATGGTCAACTTTAAGCTCAAATGGCTGAGCTAAAATAAAGTTAACAAATTGACTGAAGTCTTTCCGCTCAAAACTGCTTGTATGTTGTCTACTCATGCTATTTCTATTAAATGTTTCATTTAGCAATATGTCTTTAAGCAAAATTTATTTTAGAAAAGAATGGGGGAAACATTTACATGTGGCCACACAGCAAGAAATCTATTCTAGCCACTATAATGTTATTGTTATGACCAACTTGTTCCACAATAGTTTAGGCTTTGCTTTCTTTCTTTGTTTTAACCAATTATTTGGTGTTATTTTTGAAGAACCAGAGCTGGGTCCATATCTTTTTCCACCACAGACAGAAAAGCAGCTTGAAGAGTGGGTTTGAGTGGAAAATGGCTGGAAGCCATTACACTTTTAGGAAAGGACAAATTGCTTTAAAACCAATTTACCAGAGTTCAATCCTAACGAGACCAGGTGCAATAGAAGATAAATAAAATTTTAATAACTGTGTGAGGAGCTGGTGGAGCTTTTTAAAGAATGGCAAAGAACTTCTAAGAACACAATGTGGTTCCATTTTCTTGTGTTCTTAACAATGTCCTTGCAAGAATTG
The DNA here is from genome assembly GCF_028583425.1 of Eublepharis macularius. Taxonomy (NCBI): domain Eukaryota; kingdom Metazoa; phylum Chordata; class Lepidosauria; order Squamata; family Eublepharidae; genus Eublepharis; species Eublepharis macularius. The sequence goes on along the minus strand of NC_072796.1, from coordinate 65,243,787 downwards.
TATATGTGTTCACTTTCCACAAGTTCACCAAAAATAAAATTTAGTCTCAGTAACAACATAAAAAATAATTGCTGCTAAAAGAATAAGCAGGCAGGCCTGGTCTAGTGCTTAAATAACACTGGTGGGCCTGGTGAATTTTGCTAAGGAGGCCTGGGCACCACCCAACAAAGCACTGCTACCCCTCTTATTTAGCCACCTGCTAAGATTCAGAAGTCATGGCACTTGGAGAAGGACCTCCACTTACGGTCTGGGCACTTTCATTGGCGGCAGACCTGTCCTACAGAGATCAAATTTCCATACTGTTAAGGTTTTATAAATCAAAACTAGCCTCTTGAATGTATCCAGAAATGAACTGAATGCCAGAGAAGACTGCCCCCATATTTGAATTATATGATCAGTTCAGTGTCCTACACTTGACAACTTGACTGCTGTATTTTGAAGAATGGTGTATTCTTCAATGACTCATGAAAGTGCAATATGATAACCTGTGTTCTGCTAGTAAATAGGCAATATTGCACATACTACAACTCATAGAGGTGGGGGCACACAGTTAATCTGCATTAAGGCAAAACCTATTCCAACAATAATTTACAAACAGCCAGATACTGTTTCATAATGACAACTAACTGCCACTGTTCTGGCTTCACATTCTTGAGATGTGTGTGAGAGAATTGTGAGTGTCCAATTGATGCAAGCCTGGAGAATTCTGAACTGAGAGAATGGTAGGATTTAAACTGGGTTATCAGTTGGAAAAATGAGAGCTCAGGACTGAGGATGACAATCAGCCAAGGTGCTGTGAGGAAAAAATACTTGATGAAGCCCAAAACAACCAGTGAGGATAAAAAACACCATGCGTTGTCTGCTGTCAAGCATCCAGCTCTTCAGTGCAGTACTGGGGACAGGTGTATTTCAATAACAAAGTACATACTTTGTTCATGGATGATCCCAGTTTCAATCTTTGGTCTCTCCATTTCAAAACAAAAACACATGTCTCAGGTAGCAAGGCTGATAAAGCCTGGGGTCTTGAAAGCTGCTTTCAGAAAGAGTAGACAATGCTAGGTAGATAAATGTTCTGACTGAATAAGGAAGCTTCATTTGGAAGAACGGACATAAGGCTACTGGTCATAAGAACTACTCATTCTGACTCAACTTGAGTCCCCAGGGAAAAGGCCCTAAAAAGAAGGAACACACTAGATAGATTGCCAACTCCAGTTTGGAAAATTCCTGGAGTTACCAGGGCAGTGCCTAAGAGGATGGAGAGGACACAATAGGGATGTCACACTAATAGAGTTCACCCTCCAAAGCTTGTCATTTTTCCCAGGGATGCTAATCTCTCTGGTCCGGAGATCGGCTGTAATTCCAAGAGAACTCCAGGCCCCGCCTTGAGGTTAGTAACCCTAAGCCCAGGCCTCAGTTCTTCAGAAAGAGTGTTGCTAATAGTTTTGGAGGATGGGACGGGTGACAGTGTAGTGCATGATGCTGTCATGTCACTTTTGGTTATGTACCTGGAAGTGACATCATAGCATTGCTCTAAGAATTTCCCAAATCTCTGTGGTAAAAACCATATGGTGAACATTGTAGAGACTTGAGAAATTCCTATAGCATTGACACACACAACACAGTGAAATCATTTCTGGGTCCATAACCTGAAGCAGCAGTGCTACTTTTTTTTTATTGTTGCTCCCACTGCTCCACTGAACAGCAGCAAGAGCCCACAGCAGCAGCCCAGTGGCGGGAGGTCTCCAGGCTCCCACTATAGTAGGAGACCAGCCTGTCCTACCTGCAGTCATCTTGCCATAACTTGGATGAAAGTAAACCATGGATTTCTGGGAGATTCTAGCATTACCTAAAGTATGCCTGTTGATACCTCAGCATTTGCTGCAGAATATCTTGAATAAGGTATGTAGATCAAGAGAGGGGCAGATTAAGTTTGGCAAGAGAAAGAACACACGTATCCATTTTCTGAACTGGGATTCTGCTTTGCTTCAACATGCCCTGAAGCCCAGTGTTAGGTTACATCCAGGAGACCCACAGTCTTGTTGCTGATACTGCACTGGGCTTCAGAGTCCATCTGAAGTAGTGATACTTCTCACTATTTCCAAGTGCCTCCAAAGCCCAGTACAGTATCTGGCTTGATCTTTGTTTGTGTCTAGTTTGTGTTGTGGCACAATGGTGAGCAAACTCAAAGATATGGTTTGCAATATATAATTTTATTACTAAAACAACACACATTCCCAGTATTCTCTTATTTTCAAAAGGAGAACAGGTATTCTGGAACATTCCACTCAAAGAAGCAGGAGTATGAAACGACAGTTTTATGCCACCTGCTGGCAAAAACATATATATTTAACTTTTAATACTCGAGGCTTACTTTTAAAAAGCAGTATCTCTGTTTTGTTTGAACCTGTGCTTAAATCTGTACACACATGCACACAATTTAAAATATATGGCTTAAAACAGAGACCATGTACACTACAGATGAGCAGTTCAGCATTGCACATGGCGAAGTGGGGCAGCTGTGGTTTCTGGTGGGGCCCACTGCTGCTGATTCCCTAATCACACATCTCTTCCCTGGATGCCTACACGCACACCCTTCCCTGCCAGCTTGTGAGTGCTTTGTCACCTTTGATCCCAGCTGCATACACTGCCTAGTGCTGCAGGAGAACAACATATGGGTGGTGCACAAAGCACCAGCTTTCCTGGAGGTCATTGCTGTGGCACTCACAACTACACCCCTCGCCCAGCACCATCAAAGAAAGGGTATGCAGAATGTGACTGTAGGTGGGAGAGTTTACAAGTGGGTAAAGGAAGGGTGCACAGGCATGTTGGGGTGGGAGGGCAAGAATAAGAGTCTAATAGTGGGCATGGGGAAGACCTAAGCACACTCTAACCACCACCACCCCCATTAAATTGTATCAACCTATAGCAGGCTTTGTTTCTTCCATGTATCTAAAAAATAGGTAATATCTGCCAGTTCTCACTAAACATCATAGTAAATATTAGACCAGTAATTAGTGCACAAATAGATAACTACATTGAACCTGTAATCTTGTGCACACAGCCTTGGAGGCAAGTTCCATTAAATGCCACTGGACTTATTTCTGAATAAACATGTATGATTTGGGGCTATAAGTTCTCTCTTACACAGCCACAAAGTCTTTGTGTTGTTTTTGCATGCCATTTAGAACAGGTTAGATGATCTTATTGTGCCTTCACATCTATGCTTAGTTTATATTGCATTCTGATAGATCATAGAAAGAGTCAGATGGCATCAGGCAGTTCACCCAAATCATGGGGTCAGCTTTCATGCAAGCTTTGTAAATCCCTTTTTATATTTATGTATAACTTATAACCTGTTCTTACACTGGATTCCTGATGGTATGTTTTATATTGCATCTTACCTCTTGGCCCAAGGCAGCTTACAAATAATAATTAAAACATTCAAGATTACATTACAGTTTCTCATCCAGTTGCTGCTCAGGCTGGGCTTACCATTTGCCCACTTTGAATGGGAAATCTCTTGGCAATCCAGACTTTCCACCCATCCTTGCACTCAAGACAGTGTGAGAAATGTGGGCAGTGGAAATTAACCCTTTAAAATGCTTGTCCAAGGAACTAAATACTCAAAGGAAAGTAAGACAGTGTGAGCTGACTGTGTCTATTTATTAGATTTATATCTCACCTTTTCTTTATCAAGGAACCCAAGATAACATGCAGTTACTAAAGTTCTGACCTAGATCTGCTTAGCCTCACCAATATCACTGCATCATGTGTTTTCCAACCATTGTCTATGACTAGTACTAGGGACTGAAAACTCAAGCCCCGACTTTCCTCACCTCCCAAGGATGACCAAATGTCTTGGGAAAGTGGCTGTCCCTCAGACAAAAATAATGAAGAATTGTAAATAATTCCCCTATGATACTTGTATTTTTATATTAAGATTGCCCATTGCCTTTTATTTTGTATGATGTATTGTATGATGTATGGCTCCTGACTAATTAATCCAGTGTTTCCCTACATGTAAGACCAACTTTTAAAACCGTATTTTGATTAAAATTTGGTACAGCTATAGGGAAAACTGGGGGCTGATTCTCACATCCATGTACCCAACAAATGTCTAACAAATACATTGGCCAAAAATATTGACAAGTGTTGAAATCAGTGTAATGAAAACAGAATGCCTGCAAAAAAATAATACTGGCATGGAGAAAGAGGCAAAATGAATTGTACTTAAATATTTTGCATACGCATACTCTACTGATGTATTTTCTTTAAGGTTCCATCACAAATTCATACCCTCAGTCCTGATTAATCCCAAATAGTTACCATTCCTTGGCATTAGATGCTCTATTCCATATCAATGGCAACTTGTGCTTCCTCAGACCAAATGATCTACAGCCACTGTCATTCCTATGATACATCTAGCCATATCCCACACACCATGGCCACTGATGAGTTTTGAAGTCAAGGAATTTCCAGACCACCACAGTGCCAGATTTATTTTTCATTAAAGTCACCTTCCCTAAGGCAGACTCTGCTAGGTTGTGTAGAAAGGACAGGAGATCCTGAGACTGGGCATGCATAAGTTAAGGAAACACTGTGAGAAGGGGAGCTGGGGGGGGGGTAATGGTGAAAGGGAACAATGTAGCCCGAGAGCTGGAATGATAAGATAAAAATGGCAGAACAGAAATGTTTCTATCACACAGAAATTCTCTCCCCCCCACCATAACCCTTTAATCAAATGAGTGGGTTTTGAAACAAAAAGATGGCAGTGGCAGGTGTGATTAAAATACATTACAAACCAACTAATCTATATTAAGTGTTCTTTCAACTGTGTTTCTGCTTTGCAATCAGTGATGTAATCCATCTCCTACAAATATCAATAGCAGATCACTCGTTGGTTCTAATAATCGTGAGATAAAGCCTCTCATAATTCATGAAGCCTGCCTGGAAGCCTCATCTCCTGCCCCAAAAGCTCAAGCTCACAATGTGTTTGTACTCTTTTTAACCACAGTGACAGAACCACGTGAACTAATAAAGCGCATGAATTTCCATCACCTCATCATCCTTGTCCCCACACAAAGGAAGCTGAGTGTAATAAGTAGGATTGCTGTTTTATTTTTCTGGCAGAGTTCCAGTGACAATTCGCTGGCGAGTGACAATTATTAATTCCACGTGCAACTTTTCCTGCCTGTAGTGATGCATCTGTTGAACTGTCACGCACGGTTATTAAAGGCACAACTCGTTTTTTTAAAAAAGCTTCAGTTCGGGTTTCCGGGGGCCTCTTCTTTGACCAGCTAAGTGAGGAAATGGACCGATTTCCTCACTTAGACTTCCACCTTCACGTCCTACCACGTCTTTGATTGAGAATAAATTTCAGAAAACTAATAAGCCTTACCAACATGCTAAGGATAGAGGTGCACACAAACGTTCATTTGCATTTATTTTGGCAAAACCCCGAAAGTCGTCTTCTGGCACTTTAAAAGGCTAACGGATTTATGGAAAGCTAAGCTACCGTGGGCTTCAACAATACTGTTGGTTTTTAAACTGCCACAAGATCCGTTTCTGGGTTTCTTTTCTCTGTGTTAGGGTAATAGATCTACCTTCCGTTAAAAATAATCCACAAAAACTGTTTAAAACCAAACCAACAATAAAGCATAACATTATGAGAAGAGCTCCAGTTTCAGACGCTCGAAGGTGGGACTAAACCTTGGAATTAAAACTAGATTACAACTCTGAACTCCGAAACTAAACCCGCACTCTGCAATGCATTCCCCTTGAGCACGCAACCCCCACCCCTGGAATGACGTCCCCTCACGCGCTCACAGATCCTCCCCTGAGTCGCGCGCCAGCCCCCCACCCCCCGGAAGGGCGGATCCAAGATGAGGGCGGACGCGGGCGAGCCCTTTCTCGCATAAGAAGGAGTGGTCGGGAGCTACGGCTATTGTTGGTTGGGAGGCAACAAGCGGAGCCGGTTGACGGAGTTACAGAATGGCTGTGGAAAGCGCCCGCGATTACGCCGTGGTTTTGTTCCGGTGAGTGACTATATAGCGTGGTTAGTGGGAGGAAGTCCGTTGTGGTTGAATTAGGTTGACTCCCAAGTAAGAGCACCTCAGATTGCGGGGGATGGGAGGGGGGTTAGCTCTTTTAGGGCAATGAAAAAGGTTTGTGTCTCTCTCTCAGTTTATGGCTGCTGTCTGCCGTAAGGTTTTGAGACATGCCACCCATCCCTCCACAATTCATAGCCTGGCATGAAATCTTCATCCAAAACTAAATCTTTTTCTCTACTAAAGGGCAGGTGTCAGCAACATTTATAAATACAGGCATACTGCTTCAAAAATTCGGGGAAGAGATCAGTAAAGAGCCACTTTAAGAAAACCTGTTTGTACAACTGAAAATATGTATCTTAATATTACTAATAACTAGCAATCCCTAAATTTTCTTCATCCCAAACACTGTAAAAAAAGTGTTTTATTCGGAAGTGGCACGTGTGAGGTCTCACAGTGAGTACTAAATATGCAGGGACACCCCTACACACCTTCACAAAGCTGTTGTAGCAGTGGCTTCATTCCCCCCCCCCCCACCACACACACACTTTTCTTCTTTTGGCACCCCCCCCCCAATCTCCCATCTTATTTATTTCATTTATACTTACCTTTTTGCCAATAGAGACCCAAAGCACTTTAAATCATTTTCTCCTCACAACAGCCCTGTGAAGTGAACTAGGCTGAGCGAGACTGGTCCAAAGCAGAGTGAAGACTTGAACCTGTGTCTCCCCGATCCTAGTATGATACTGTAACCACTACACCACACTGGCTCTCAATTTTCCCTGTCCCTGGGAAAAGTCTGGCCATATTGTAAAAGTCATACGGTAGGAAGTCACTATGTGGTCACCTCTTTCCAGCCTGTTGAGTCACACAAGATGTGCAGAGACTGCTGCTGGGCCCAGATGAGTTGTATATCATCAAGCTATAGCCACTGTCGCATCTGGATGAGTTACATATAATGCATCGCAGCAAGTTTCCTAGTAATTGCTGTCAAGCCCCCATGAGTCCTCCCTCCAGGACTGGTGAGGTCCTACATACACTACCCCAAGCTCTAAATATACTGTACTATGTCTGGAGTAGCAGGTGCTGTCCCTTCTAGGGAGTAGCATAAGGGATATATTGTACAGCAACATTTGTCTTCACAGCTTATCTGGCAATTCTGGGATGGGCTTGCTGTAGCCTTACTCTAAAACTCACTGTCCTTTCTTGGTATTACATTACTTGCATAAGTATTGATTTGTTGCATACAAAGGCCTTTCTTAGAATGTGGCTGCAACTGGAAATTGCAGTCTTTTAAAGCTATTCTTGTAGCTAGGTGTTAACTCCTTGAAATATGGGTTGGAAGAACTTTAATTTCCTTATAAGTTTTTTTCACCTGTGGCTCTCTAAAGTGTATATGAACACCCTCTGTCCTGCTGTATCACCTTTGTCCTGCTGTGTCAGTCATAATATAAAACTATGTAAAAGGGGAAAAACTAGCTTTTATACTTATTTAATGTAGGCTTTATACTGATGTGTTGGACAAAGTAGTAAAAAAAAAAAGCTGGGCATACTCAAGATGTTGTGCCAAAATGCCATTGGACTAAAGTTCTACTGTTGGTTACAAAAATCCCCTTGAGATCAGTAGGGCTTATTTCCAAGCAAATGTTTAACAGTAAGGCTTTTTTACTCTTTGAAAAGGCTCTGTTAAAGCTGATCAGGGCTTTTTCAGTAGCAGGTTGTGAAGGCACACCATATGGGATCCAATTTGGTGCTGACATCTGTCTAGCTTTCTACCACAGGATAGCTCTTGTCACAGTTAATCCTCCAGCCCTCTAATGGGCATTTATGGAAGTGGGGTTTTATTAAGGTTGTGAAGGTAGGGAACTCCTATGGAGATAAATGAGCTATAGCTATCAAATGAACTGATTCTAGGGCTAACTAGAATCCAGATATACTATGCTATGGATCTGACATAGTATCTATTTGGCTCAAACTGAAATGCATGCCAACGTTACATCTGAAATTTATAGTTATGGATAGTTAATAGAAACTCTTCGTTCCAAATTTGACTAATGGCTCTAACACAAATTTCATCTGCTATAGCTGCAAGGAAAAAAAATCGAAACAAAATACTTGGCTACTTCAGATAAACATGGTTGGTTAACAAAACAGCTGTTCTTTTAAGGTTGCTGCAATACCAGCTACATGTTAGTTACGTTGAAATTGGTTTGACTGATTTCTGCATGGACATGCAAAGTGGCTAGGCTGACCACTTAAAGTGGTTGAACCAGTGTTGTCTAGTACAAATTAGAACTTCAGGCTTCTTAGCCAACTGCAGTAACTCAACAGTTAAACGATTGTATTACTTCACTGTCTTTCTACAAGCTTGAAAAGTCTGGGGCAAATGTAGTATTTAGAGGAAAGTTTTAAACCAAAGGTCACATGTCATGGTTCATGGAGAAATATTCAGTTATGTACTTGCATCATACTGCCTAACAAAATATATTTGGATGCATGTCCATAGGAAGGTTAAGAGAGCATAAAATATATATAGTATATCAAAGTGATAACTAGTTAACCTAAGTGAATCTGTCTATATATAGTTCATTGGAAATGTGTTATTATTTTTGTTATATATCTCTTTTTGTACAAGTTACAGCAACCAAAATTAAATAACAATTTAAAAAAAAACTCAAGTGAATCTGAAAAAGACCTGTACAATGCTGCTGTGGGAAGTGCCTGGAAGCTTTAATAATTTCTTCTACAAGCTATGTTGGTCAACTGGCAAGCTTCCTATTTATGGTGGTAGTAAAAGTGTGTGTTTTCCGTATGCTGATGAACTAGGCCATTCTGATTGTACCTTCAATGTTGGATACCCTTTTAAGTTTCTTAGCAGGCTGCTAATGAAGAAGTTAGGATACCTAAGTTTATGCAAGAGTAGTTCACCTTCCCCAAGAGAGTCTAAAAACTGCCCAGGCATTTTTAGTAAGAAACTGTCTCTGCAGCCTGTAGCGTTTCTGTCCCATCCACAATCCCCTTGGCCTCTTCCACTTATCTGATAGATGAAAACTTGCTTAAAGCTGAGTTTATACATCTGATAAGGTTATTTGCTTTTACAACAGATGGCTCATAGTGTCAGGCTCAGTGGACTAGAGAACATCCTAACAAATAAAGCATCTTGGATTCCCTGCTGATGGTGCAGTAAGATTCTGCAGTATAAATATCAAAGATGAATTCCCTGCAAACAGTAAATAATACATAGTAGAGAACGCTTCTGGGGATTTTGAAGCTATGGAAAACAGCCATTCTCTCCCCCCCCGCCCGCCCTTAGAGAGAAAACAAATGCTAGAGGGAAGCGTAAACAGTACTTTCTTGTCAAACGTAGATCTTACTCCTCTAACATGACAGATTTATAATTTGTCATATAAATGTGTTCTGTTCATATTGATAAAATTAAATGCCTTGATTTTCAACAAGCATTACTGAGTATATCCAGTACCAAAGAGAGCTACAAACTGCTATACCCAGTGCTAACTTGGCTCATGTATTGTAATTTTTGCTGTCTGAAGAGGGAAAATAAAAGCTCAAAACAAATCTTGTAGCAAACAGAAGCATATTTATTTAGGCAGAACCAGTATTGGACTATCACAATATTTGAATATTGTTTAACTTTATAATACTGAACTGTTCATTACCATACACATTATAGCAAATCCACAATTAGTCACTTAAGCAATAAACGTCTGTTGAAAATATACTATCTCTATAGTATGAAAACAAATTATACAATCTACATCATTAAATTAAGTGGCCATATTACACATTTTGAGTGAGTAAAACCTTGTCTCAAAAAGCATTTCATTCATTCCAAAGAAGAAAATATTTTTCATGAGTGTTGTAGTACTTATTAAAATACCTAGTTTTTCTGCTGGTAAAAATTGAGAAAGTCCTCAGGGAGTTATTTTCAGGGGATGGGGTTTTTTTGGACCTTCATATTTCTAGCAGCTGATATGCAAATATTTCTTTATTGGCTTGCATTTTATCCTGCTCTCCCAAGGAATTCAGATGGTATACGGGGTTTCCTTCTACCATTTCAGTGTTGTAACAGCCTGTGAGAGATGGTTGGGCTGAGAAATGGTGACTGACCTTAGATCATTCTTTGATTTTTATGGCAGAGATTTGAACTGGGGTTTGCCAAGGCCCAGTGACACTCAGATTTCTCATTAGCCAAAGCCCTTCCCTTCAGTCATGCCACTTGTGCCTCAACTGCAGTCCCCCATCTCACTTTGCAAAGAGGGCTGGAAGTGTTGGAATATCAGTAGTTGTGAAGAGCGTGAAGCCTTATGCCAGATACTTCTAATCATAGCTCTTGACTAGGCACCTGCTGAGGGCTACCTAACACTTTAAGGTAAGCCTTTTCCTTTTTCAAACACAAGCTGGGATTTGGCATGGAGTAATTCCATTGAATCTACAGGTTATAACAAATGTCTGATCCACACAGTTGGAACTCTGATGTTGGTGATTACTTTGGCCGGTATTGGATTAATACACCATTTCTCTCATATTAAAAAATGTAGCTGCTTCTGCCTGCTAGAGAAGAGCAGCAGTTCCTTTGTGTTGAAGAAAATCTTTGTGCTCCTCCCTTAGAAACTGTTTTAGAGTACTGAATATAGTCTGTCTTCACTTAACCCCACAACTGCCACCACCATACAGTAGATCCATTAAACTAAACTCCCTGTTTTTTTCTAGGTCTTTGGTATCTATGGGAACGTCTCTAGGGTCTGTTACAAGACAGACTTTATCTGCTGCCCTTCCACCTGCAGCTCGGCCTTTCCGGGTGTGTAACCACAACAGAAGCAGCCGCAGAGGAGTTGTTGCAAGCAATCTACAGGAGCTTATTAGCAAGGTAGGATTCTTGTCAAAAGCACAAAATCCTCTACCAAAACTTATTCACCACAGCTCTAGGCCAAAGGAAAAACTTCTGTATTCTGTTCATGCAAATGACTTGAACAGAGGGGGGTTCAGACCCCAAACCCAGCTTTACTGCACCATCTTTAATGTTACAGTCTGTTTCAGGTTGTACAACTTGCTGCTGCATTGGTGGGCGATATGAAGATGCATCATTGGTTCTCTGATGATCTATTCCACGCATCAATGATAGTTCAGTTCTATGCAAGCAAGGCTAAAGGGTGGTTCATGGCTTCATGATCAAGTTAGTTTGTGAAGCTGGGAGGCAGTCATAAGACGGATTAGGTTGGCACCAGTTGCATACTTGCATCAGTATTCGGATGCTGCTTCTGAGGATCACCTGAGCTCTATAGCTGAGGTGCTTCAGACTCAAGGGTAGCTGTCTTTATACGCGGGTGGAGGAATGAGAGAAAATCTAGACTTCTTCCCAACATCATTAATTGACAGGGTGGCTTATGCAACAGTTGGTGGCAGCCGTGCAAATCACTAGAATTATATAGCTACTGAACTAGGAACTCTGTCTTGGGTTGGGAGGAGATAATCAAGTGTTGCTTTCACAAAGGCACTGTTCTCAAACAATAACTCTTCTGCCTTTTCTCTAGACATTAGATGCCTTAATGATAACTGCTGGGCTGATAACACTGGTTTTGGAGGAAGATGGCACAGTGGTGGATACGGAAGACTTCTTTCAGTCGCTGGGAGATAACACACACTTCATGCTTCTGGAGAGAGGACAGAAATGGAAGCCAGTAAGCGTTGCTTGTGCTCAAGTGGGACAAGAAAGTAACTAGCTTGGCCTGAGCTGCACGGTCCATGCTAGCCAGTTCTCAGAAGCTAAGCAGGGTCAGCCCTGATTAGCGCTTGGATGGGGGACCACCAAGGAAGTCCAGGGTCACTACACAGAGGCAGGCAATGCCAAACCACCTCTGTTCATGTTTTGTCTTGAAAACCCTATGGTGTTGCTGAAAGACAACTATGACTTGACAGCACTTTATACACAACTAGGTTGGTGCATGTCTAAGACTAGTGACTTTAAGATATGCTGCTTTGGGCCTGTAGGTTGTAATTGCAAACTACTCAGCCAGACTTAACCATGAAGTGATATAGCAGCCTTGGGCTTAGTGTTTCGGGGAGCAGCAAATGTTACTTGGCCTCTTTAAGGAGCATCCTGCCCATTGCCTTCTGTACTTCTCCAAGCAAACTGATTTGTCCTCTGAGCCCCTAAGCAGCATCTGTGGCATACAACACTTCTCTCCTTCTCCATCTGATACTCAGATCAACTCAGTGAGATAGGTTAGATTGAGAGTGACTAGGCCAAAGAAACAGAGTGAGCTTCCATGGCAGAGTGGGGATTTGAATCTGGATCTCTGAGATCCTTGTGTGACACACTAGCTGCTATAGTGTGATGGCTTTCCACTGTCTTTTTGGCTGTGTTTGACAAAAGCTGACGTTAATATTCGGCTGAATCCTTTCAAAAGCAGTGACTATCTGAATGCTTTGTTTTAGTGCCCTTCTGCCATAAAGACACTAGAGGGCAGATGCACACCTGCAGTTGTATAGCAAAGCATAAAAATTCACAATCAGACACCTACTCCTATTTTAAGCCTTTTAACAAGCTGTCATTATAGATGTGAGTTGTGAGGCAAGTTTCCCCAGTGGAGCGAATGACAACTCCCCCAGGCTGTTTCAGGTCAGGAAGATGGGAAGGTTTAAGCTTCTGTACCCCATGGTCCTGATCTGAATTGAGCCAGAGTGTGCTTGGGAGTTAAATTCTGAGTGTGGCAGGCTGGCAGGACTGGGGTGAACATGAGGAGTCTGTAATGTATGGTTTTGCCCTTAGAAGACCTGTCTGATCAACTGCTTGTCACAATTTAGACTCAGCAGTTTCAGTATACATCTTTATAGTTCTGTGTGCTTGAAGTATGTTTGTATGCAAGTACCAGGCAAAACTTGACTACTGGAGTTATAGCATTTGTACTATAACACTTCAGTGTTCAAAGAACTATACATACACTATATAAGACTATTGTTAGAAGGTGATTGTAAGAATTACCTGTAGAAAAGTAAGATCTTTTTTTCATAGATCCAGGCCAGTTTGTGAATACATAGTAGGAGCAATTTTTGAACCAAGGGCTGGCTTATCTGCAGATGAGAATCCTGTATGGTTGCAGAAGGAATAAGCTGCCTGCAGTAGTAAGGAGCTAAGAAAAACATACAAAAAAAGCAATCAGTAGAAGTAATACAACTGACTTTAAGACCTTCCATGTTTAAACCATTTTGTCTATCATCACAGCTTTCACCATAATAGGACAAAATACAGTTTAGAGCAGTTGAATTAAAATTGTTCTCTGGGCATATAAAACATGAGAGCCTGCTTTTTATAGCTGTCCTGTTCTTTCTAGGGGCCAAGCTATGACATCACAACTGTACAGAAGCCAAAGAAAATGGGAGTAGCAAACATTACCTTGGACTTGTACAAGCTGAATCCTAAGGATTTCATTGGATGTCTAAATATCAAAGCTACCTTCTATGAAATCTACTCTGTGTCCTATGACATTAAATGCATGGGAGCAAAGAGTATACTGCGGTAAGTGTACACTACTAGCAAAGTTTTTACTTCGTGCCAAATAAGCTGAGAAAGTAAAATGCAGTGTTAAAAACATCTTGTATTAATTTGACTCACTTATCCAGAAGTCAAAGCAAGTAGTTCAGGAAGGTCTAACGGAAGACATAACAGATGCCTATAACTTGCCATTATTTAAAAGAAAAGTCTTAAAGTGGGATTTTAACTTGCTTTGGAAACCGTAAATGAATGCTTAAAATGTGTGATGCCAAAATAGTTGCCATCTAAAGTGAAAGCTGAAATTTTCTATACTAGAAAATAGAAAACTACTTGTGAATAAAGTAGACCATTTTTGAAGCATTTCTCTAACTGAAAAATCAAATGTCAGTAACTTGGTTATCTGTTAAACATCTTGATGTTGGTTGCAAGAGAGGCAAGTAAAGGATTGGCTAATATGGGTAGGAAAAGACTAGAAGCTTCGCAGTGTCACCTGAGGGCATATTGAGTTTGACTCAGTACTAAGAAGAGTTACTCCTGTCAAAGCCCATTGAAATCAATTGGCTTACACTGGAGTAACTCTTCTTAGGATTGCACTGTAAATAGTGGTTGTGCTTGCAACTTTAGAAGAGAGAACTGAATAAGAAAACTGTTGAAAAAATATTATAGTGGAATTTCTTGCCACTCCATTTTAAGAGTCAAGTTAAGCAGGAATATTTAGCTGCACGAACACCTTTCTGGATTACTCCACTTAGTCAAAAATAAATTGAGGTAAAAATAATGGCCCAGCTCCTCTTTAAAGGCAAGATTTTATTCCAGTGTAAATGTTTGTGGCCTTGCAGATTCATGTAGTGGATCTTCACTAGTCAGATGTTATGAGATTATGACAAAAATAGCAGTGTCAAGATGCTATGAAATCAAATACAGACCATGCATAATAGTTGAGGTAGTAATTTGTTACAGGGCCAATTCATGAATGTGGACTTAGATTGAACTTCTGACTGTTTACCATTTTAATTTAGGTCAAGAATCTAATCTTAGCTAAGGGATACATGAGTTCGTTGACTTCAAAGGAACTTTGTTTCAAAATAAAAATGCCAAGTTCTTCAATAAGAACTGCTCTGGTCAGACATGAGACAGAAGCTCCTTCTGTTTGAAGTACAGCCCCTTCCTTTCTGTAAATCAACGTTCAGAATTCCTCAAAGGGGGAAAGGTCAACTACCTGTAAAACTCCATTCTAATGTAGACATCCCATTTTTCCAGGAACAGAGAATTCCAGAACTGAATAGAAGGAACAAATGGAAAGGCATGTAATGGCCATATAAATATTCAGAAATCTACCTATCAGTTAGAGTGCTGACTTTCTAATATCAGCCTGGTACTGTTCTAAACTGGCATCTTCTATAACTTCTGAAATGGCAGAAGCGTATGTGACTGCTCTATACATAGCTATCTGCAAGGCCACGAATAAAGCCTAATTGGAGATAATTGACCAAAGCTGGGGAAAATAGGTCAAAGGTTGTTCATATAACCTTTCACTATCCACTATCCTTCCCTTCCTTTTCCCTCCTGTTTACTATAAACCGGGGTGGATGTTAAGGTTGAGGACCTGCCATCTTGGGTATTATGGTTGTTTGATTTTATTGTGATTTTAAATTGTATTTATTTTTGATGTAACCCCCCTGAGCCCATTTGCAAGGAGGACAGGCTAAAATTTGATGATGATGATGATGATGATGATGATGATGATGATGATGATAAATAGCCTAATATAGGAACTGGTGGGGAGTACAGGTACACACTGAGCTGCCATGATCTTTGCACCTATTGGAGGGTGAAGTCATTCTGGTTCAGCCTTTCCCCCCCTTGAGGATATTGGTAAGCAGTCTACTTGGTGATCCATAGCAAGGTCTAGGAAGATGTTGCTACATTGCCACAATGTCCTTGTTGGCAAGGCAGAATTAGATCTTCTGGCTGTAGTAGCCAAGAGAAATGCTTATGGTAGGGACGAGTGCTTTCCCTTTCTAGTATATGCCAGTATAAATGTATTGTACAAAAGGGTGATCTTAGTTTGAACAGTCTGACTTAAGCATGTATGTTTTCCTTTCTAGGAAGATGCTTAGACTACTATCGCACGCTGCACAAGTAACAGGACAGCTTCTTCTCTGCACAGGAACATACATGCTACAATTAATGGGTGACTGTGAAGATGATCTGATTAAAAATACAAAGCACTAAAATGAGCACGAGAGCCTTAAATAGTTATCCAGCTGACACACTTCAAGCATTCTTCTTGGAATATTTTTAAATATTTATCTTGTGTTTAAATATCTCAAATTGAGCTTCACACAACTGATCAAAATTTAACTAAACCACCTTCCTCTCTAGGTTTTTATTTGTAAGATAATGATGTGAGAACTGTAAATATGAACGGAGTCTTTTTAATGCAGGGAAAGGGACAGTGTCTTAAGCAGAGGAACTTTTGTGCCATAACCCAAAATGATGAGATCATTTGGCGTGGCATGGAGGCACTCACTGATGTTTGTCAAGTGACATGATTCCATAAACCATCTCCATTAACCACCATGTAAACATTACTGTTTAACAGCCACGTAGTGCATTCTAAATTGGGTTTCTGTAGCTTATATGGATGTTCAACACTAAGCTACACTTTGAAGTGTTTTCTCTTTCACTAACATGTAAATAAAAAAAATCAATTTCAGTATTGGCTTGTGTATAGTGCTTTAACTAATCAACAATTCCTCATAGAACTCACCTGTGTGCAAATACCTAACTAACCTTATCTTCATAGTTCAAGCATACCTATTATAATTCATCTGCAAATCTAAAGATTTCAAGTTTATCATTGTCTAGCATATTGGGGTTAATGTTATGAGGATCCTGCATGCACACATTTATTCTTCAAATTTTTGGTAGTTTTTAAAAATAAGCAGCAGGGGATATTTTCCTTTTTTAGTAACTTGAAATGGAAAGTCAATATAACTTCAATCGTACTAAAGTTTTAGAAATATTATTGAGAAAAATAGATCTCTAATAACACTTGAAGTATTTTATCCATTATTGGTGAGTTAAGGATGGTCTTGCATTATCTCCATGCAGGAGGAATAACTGTTATTTACATCTTTTAAAAGCTGTTACATATTATGACAGAACAGGCCTACATTGACTGGGACACCATCTTTTCTGCTGACTGAAACTTCTCCCTTCTCTCTTGTCAGCAACCTGTCTATTGAGAAATGTATATATACAAGGAATGCATGCACGCAATCATCTCTAAATATCATCAGTATCCTACTGTTGTAGGCAGTAGAAAGCATGTATTAGGTCACCGAAGTCAGGTTAGGTTATCCTTGACTTCATACTTGGAAATTTGATTTGTGACTTTCAGTCTTGATTTAACTCCTTCATTGGCTAAAAAAACCTTGCCTGGCTAGTTTTCCATCCCACTGAAAGGTTTAAGTAGACATTGGTTCTATTGGTTAGAGAAATGCTGGTTTCCAGTTGATGATTGGTGTTGCTGTCTTTTTTCTGTTGTTTATGAAAAACTCTTTTTTGTGTGCTTTTTAATGCCTTGTAAATCCTCATTTATTTGATAATGCATTTACTTTTCAGTTATAATTATGTTCCAAGGATATTTTGACCTCTGCTCACTCATGTATCATTTTGGTCATATTAAACCCAGAAAATAGTGGAGTTGTTCTCATAAAAGGCTACATGTCGCTAGTAGCCTAATGAATAGTTGGAATGGTAGCAATAAACAAGGGTTTTGACCTTAGGTTGGATCAAGGGAGATGGATGGGCGATGGGCAGAAGTTTAAACTAGAAATAACCGCACAGTGTTCACACACCCATCTCCTACCATATGAAGGATGGTGTGTTTGGTAAGAAGTACAGCAGAACATATACTCATATATGAACATGTTTATAGTGGTACTTCACAAGTATATGCAGTGAGCTATGTAGGAAAAACATGTGAATCAGCCCCTCAAATCAAATTATGACTCATGAGTGAGATGGGAAAATTTCTTCTTTGCTGAGGCTCAGTTGTATGTGGTGAGCCCTCAGCCTTCCTTGGAGAAGTTGAATAGAGAGAGAGGAAGGCAGCTGTCTATTGGATCTTGCTTGTATCCTAACAGGTAGAACTAGCTTCAGGCATTTCACCTCCTACACAGAGTGTCAAAAGAAAAGAAAGAGATGACTGGATAGCAACAGGAGTATGTCAGAGCAAGGAAGTACCCAAAGAAACATACTAAATCCTAATTGGCTTTTCTCACTATTATCCAGGAGTGGGAAAAGAGGTTGTTAAGAGATAATATATTGAAACTGGCAACTGTTGTTTCCTCGCATGACACTTTTTTGTCTGGTTGCATTACTATCCAGCAATCAAACAATTTAGAATGTGTCACTGTTTCCCTTCCAAAAAAAATGGAATTCTGACTTAAGTAGTGGTTGACTCAGCCACTGCTCATATGCTGTAGACAAAGTAACCCTGCTTCTTGTTTGGATTTTGCCTTTGAATTTTCTCCATTACCACCCTCTCCATAAAGGATTAAATATTTCCCAATCCAAGTATACATTTTTTAATCCAGTCTTTTTCATGCTTCCTGGGAAGCGTTTCTCTACCGTCCATCTGAAGGTGGTAATCTTTCAACATACTTTAAAATCATGAAATCTGTATGTGACAACATGCTCAAGAGTTTGTTCTACATTCAGTCTTCTTCACTTTTTTTACACCCCTTCACAAAGTCCTGTGAATGGTTTTTTCTCCAGAAAATTTCATAGCAGCCTAGCTTGTCTACAGCAGGAGCTTACAGGCATATTTCTAGACACATCTGCGCACTAGACCCTCTGTCCCATAATGGGACTCCCATTTCTCCCCAATCTCCCGTCACCTTCATTTATCCTCTCATGCATCTGAGAGCTCACCAATAAGTAGGAAATTCTTGCAGACTTTTGTCTTGTATTGCGGCTAAGGATGGTTTAAACCTTAGCCTCTACCATGCTCTCCTTAGGAATTGCACAGTTGGTTTCCTGCGGCAAATTTTTAAACCAGTCTGGTTAGGTTTTACTGATCAAAGCTGGTATCATACCAACCCACCTCCTCTCTATAATAATAATTAGTTCCTGAAGGGGAAAATATAGACAAATAGAAGATATCTGTATTATTTCCTCTCTCAGGGCAAGTAACAGCTCATTGCAGTGGTGGTTTAAATGGATGAGACCTCACAAAATGGTTAAACTCCTTTTCTCCCTGCACTGCTGCCTCAATTCAAATTGTCCTCTGTGGTGGCAAGTTATTAAATTACAAATGCTGCAAAGGGCTGTTCACAGATCTCTGAGGATTCATCTGGTTGGACCCTCAACTTGTAAGTTGTGGGTGGGAAGTCACAAGACTGAATAATCCTCCATCCAGGAAAAGAAATCTCTTTTTCCAAA
Organism: Eublepharis macularius; assembly: GCF_028583425.1. Lineage (NCBI taxonomy): Eukaryota > Metazoa > Chordata > Lepidosauria > Squamata > Eublepharidae > Eublepharis > Eublepharis macularius. The sequence goes on along the minus strand of NC_072796.1, from coordinate 65,224,773 downwards.
CTTGCTAGATTTTTCTGTGGGAGCATTTCTTGAAGTGTGTGTGTGTGGGGGGGGAATATTGTTTATGTAGCCTCCCACCTACAATCTGAAGTGGTACAACCCAGACAACCATGTGCCCGTTCAGATAGAGCTAGGGCCACTAGCTGAAGGTTTTGTTTCTGCTGAGTCTTGTGGGTTAATTTGTGAGGCTTAGCAAATGTTTGTGAAGTTCTTTTAAATAACGTGGATGAAAGGTGCTATATAAGTACAAAGCATTCTTTAATAATTCACTTTTCAGTTATCTTGTCTTTTGTGAGATTGTGACTAGATCTCTTGTCAACAATGGAAGGCATTTCAAAAATGCATTAGAACTTTAATTCTTGTGCCCATCCCATCCCACTCCCCATTTAAGTATTTCTACAGAATTTATTCATATTGACTTCTCTTTATTCATTTTAAATGAATTTATTCAGTTCAATGTTCTTGTAGTGCTAATCTCACTCCCCATTCACATAACCTGAAAATACGTCATGCGATCTCTTGTTGAGAGTATTGATCCTGGATAGAGTTACCAGCAAAACTCTGACAATCCCTAGGAGACTGGGTAGAGCGGAACTTAATGGTATCTGTTAGACCCCCTTTCTTTTTCAGTTAGATTTTGCCTTTAACCCTCTTCTTACGCCCTCGGGGTAGATTGCTGCCACCAGGAATTATATTCCAAAATAGTTAATTTAAATTTCCTTTTAATAACATGCCCCAGTGTCTGGCTCCTTCATGGGACTATGTGGATCTGAGGAAAGGAATGGGATATAGGAATAACATATAGTCTGGAATGGGGGGGAAAACCAAAATAAACTTTTATTTTTACAAGAAGTGTATTGCTTTCACACTGTTACTTAAGGTTGATGGTTTCAAAGATAGTTCTCAGTTCTTAAAGTTTCTTTTCATATGCTCAGTCACACAGATATATATAAACTTTCTCAGGCACACACACAGTTTGCCTGCTTCAGATAGATCAATCCCTCACTCAAGTATACATAGACTTTCTCTCTCAGGCCCACACATAGTTTGCCTGCTTCAGACAGAATAAGAATCCCCTCAAGCTTCTGCATAGGTTGCTTTGCCCAGACTGAATGTTCTCTCTCTGCTCAGTAACTAAAAAACAGCAGTTCACTCTGCCCACACTCTCAGTCATCAACCAGTCATCTCACTCACTCATCCCTCTTTCACCCCTACTCTTCATCTGTACCACACCAAGCATTTAAAGACACACACTTAAAATCATCACAGTATCCATCAGCATTACACTGTCACATCCAACTACATAAACAGAAGTGATGCCATCACATCATAGGATGCTCTAGGATTCACTCAAAAATCATGGAGCTTTGGGTGAATCCTAGAGCATTATGCAGTGCAGTGCAGTCCTGCAGGTGGAAATGACGTTGCAGTATTGATGGACACTGTTTTGCTTCCCCCATTTTTCTCCTGCTGCCCTATGGAGCAGTGGGAGGGAACAGAGCTGATTGGTGGGAGGTCACCAAAATGCCCTAATGTGCATAGGGTTGCCCGTCCCCTTACCCTGCTGGTGGGAGGGGGGACCCAGCACTTAGCTTCTCTTCACTACTGGTGTGTTCCTTGTGCATCCCGGCCCGTGTGCCGGCACAATGACGTCACTATGCAGCGGGACCATTTGGGGCCCAAATTGGCCCATTGCAAAGCATGGGAGCACTCACAGGGTGGCGCAATTATGTAATTCCCGGGAAGTGACAGTATCATGCCGCCACATGGTTTAGTCAAATTTCCATTAACAATTATTTGTACTGTCAGTAAAGTATAGATCGATTTCACCCATTTTATAAAATTCTATCCAAAATGTATATATTCTAAATTCTTGAACAAAAAGGTCCAGTTCATATTGTCAAACACTTTCTCTGCATCTAAAAAGATCAATGCAGCTTGTTTTTCATTATGTTTTTCTAAATACTCCAAAATATCTAAAACCGTTCTAATGTTATCCTTCAGCTGTCTTTTAGGTAAAAACCCACATTAATCTCCATGAACAAATTTTTTGCAACATTATTTTCAGTCTTTCAGCTATAATTGTTGTGAACAACTTATAATCATTATTCAGTAATGATATCGGTCTATAATTTCTTGTCAAAGTCAAATCTCGTCCATCTTTAAGTTTTAATGTTATATTGGCCTCTTTCCATGTCTCTGGCATCTTTCCTCCTAGTAAAGTGGAGTTCATTTTATTTTGTAAAGGTTGTAAAATTTCATCCTCAAAACATTTGTAATACAAACCCAGTAATTCATCTGGTCTTTCCTGGTTTAATTTTTTAAAATAGCTTCTACAACTTCTTATTGTTATAGGTCCATTCATAATTTCTTCTTCTTTGTATTAAAATTTTCTTTATTTAAACTATAAACTACACACCACAACACAATAAACAAACATAGAGAACAAGAAAAAAATACAATTCTGAACATAACACACTAACAATACATATATCTATAAAATTCAGAGGGAAAAAAACCTAAATTACACTACGAGTTCCAATTTTCTCCGCAACAAGTATATATCATTTCTAGAGTTCCACTTATTCTAAGTTAGTCAGAAAACCCCTTTTTTCTATTGTTCCTGTTTCTTAATCCATAAATCCAGATGTCATCAAATCCTTGTTATCCATTTCATGCAAAAAATCTATTAACAGTTTCCATTCAGTCAAGAAATTAACTAATGTCCTTTCTCTAATTAATGCAGTAAGTTTTGCCATTAACACAAACTCCAAAACTTTTGTCAACCATTCCTCCACTGTAGGCAATGTTGTAGTTTTCCACTTTTGTGCATAAAGTACTCTTGCCACTGTAATAAAGTATAAAAAAGTGTTCTAAAACTTTTTTCCAACTGGCTGTCCATTATTCCCAACAGAAAAGTCTCTGGTTTCAGCTGAAGTTTAATCTTCAAAATCTTCTGCATCGATGATTGTATCTGCAACCAAAAACTCTTTGCTTTCTTACATGTCCACCACATATGAAAAAATGTCCTTTTTTAGCACATTTCCAACATACATTTGACGCCCCCTTATACATTCTAGCCAATTTTTCAGAAGTCATATACAAACGATACATCATTTTGTAAAAATTTTCTTTAGTACTGGAGCTTAATGTAAATTTCAGCCCTCTTGTCCACGTATTTTCCCGTTGCTCTGTTAATATATCATGTCCACAATTTTTCACCCACTTAATCATACATTCTTTTACTTGCTCTTCCTCTGTCTCAAACCTCAACAAAAAACATTTTAGAAATAACATGTTCATCATTTGTACAAAGGGCTATTTCAAATTTAGTTTTAGATTTCTCAAAGTCATAATGACTCTTGTCTAGTTTGAATCTCTCCAAAATTTGCATATATGGAAACCACTGGCAGGCGTGCCCTTCTGCTGCTAAGTCTTCTCTTGATTTAATTTTAACTTGGTCCTGAGAGAATTCCAATAAATCCTAATAAGGTAACCATTTAGGTGGACTAACCATTTCCCTGCTAAACTGAGCTTCTTGCGATGACAGCCAGTGAGGTATTTTCAAATAAAACCTAAGTTTGTATTTATTCCATACTCTCAGGATTGCACGCCTTACATAATGATTATTAAACTCTGCGTTGGCTTTAACTTTGTCATACCATAGATACCCATGCCACCCAAATTTTAGATCATGCCCTTCCAGGTCCAGTAATCTTCTATTTTTTAACAGTATCCATTCCTTCATCCAAACCCAACAGCTAGCTGCAAAATATAATCTCAAATCTGGGAGGCCCAAACCTCCTCTTTCTTTTGCATCCTGTAGAACCTTAAATTTAACCCTTGGCTTTTTGCCTTGCCATATAAATCTCGATATATCCTTCTGCCATTGCTTAAATGGTGTCTCTGTTGTCAATACAGGAATTGTCTGAAATAGGAATAACATTCTAGGTAAGACATTAATTTTAATTGTAGCTATTCTTCCCAACAGCGATAATTGAATTTTATCCCGTCTTAGCATATCCCTTTTAATTTCTTTCCAAGTCTTAATATAATTACTTTGGAATAACATACAGTTCATATTTGACAAAGTAATACCCAAGTATTTTACCTTTTTCTCAACTTTAAACCCTGTTATGCTCTCAAGTTTCATTTGATCTTGTATTTTCATATGTTTAGATAAGACTTTGGTTTTCTGCTTATTAACTTTAAAACCAGCCACTACACCAAATTCTTTCAATTTGTCATTAGAGTTTCAGTTCCTTTCAAAGGGTCCTCCAAAATCAACACCAAATCATCCGCAAAGGCTCTCAGTTTGTAGTTCTCCTGTTTAACCTTAACACCTCGAATTCTCTCATCTTGTCTTATGTCCCTATTCAAAACTTCAAGCATCAGTATAAATAACAAAGGTGACATGGGCAACCTTGTCTTGTGCCTGTTTGTATTCCCCATGGTTTAGTTAACTCTCCATTCACGACTATCTGTGCATTCTGGGTTGTATAGATTGACTTAGTCTGTTTAATAAAATTGTCCCCAAAGTCCATATCTTCCAATATCTTAAACAAAAATTTCCAGTTTAATTTGTCAAAAGCCTTCTTGACATCTAGGAAAATCAAAGCAACTTGTCTTTCATTATGTTTTTCTAAATATTCCAGAATATCCAATACTGTTCTTACATTGTCCTTTAGATGCCTCTTAGGTAGGAATCCACTTTGGTCTTTATGAATAATGTCCCTTAGGATACTTTTGTCTTCCTGCCAAGATCGATGCAAACAGCTTATAGTCATTTAATAGTGACATTGGCCTGTAGTTTCTTGTCAATGTGTAATCTTGTCCCTCTTTTGGAATAAGTGTTACATTGGCCTCCTTCCATGAGTCCGGCATTTCCCCCCCCCCTCTAAAATAGAGTTAGTTGTCTTTTGTAAAAGCTGAAGAAGTTCATCCTCAAACACTTATAGTTGCTACTGGGGAGGCCATCTGGTCCAGGAGCTTTTCCCAACTTACTCTTTTTTATGGCTTCTCCCACTTCTGTTACTGTTTTAGATCCATTCATAATTTGTCTTTGTTGTTCCATGATCTTAGGTAACTTCTGTTTATTAATATATTCATCTATTTTTTCCACTGACACATCACAACTCTTATACAGATTTGTATAGTACTAATAAAATGCCTTTTGTATATCTGCACTGATTTTTTTTTTAAATTATTCTTTTTATTAACTACATTAACTAACAAAACAAAGGAAAGGAAGGGGAATAAGGGAAGGGAAGAAAAAAAAACCCCAAACAACAACATATAACATCTACACTACACAGAATGCTTTCCCTTTATACTGCCATTATTAAAAAAAAAACTAAAGCTTTGTATAATATTGATGGAGTGGTTGACCTTACAAAATGCAAATTACAATTCAAATTCAAATTAAGTTTTCCTCCCCCTCCTGGGTCCCGGACGCAGTTCTCTCTGAGCAACTGCAGCCGCAGTGCTCGTTTCCTCCCCCCCCCCTCAGACTTCTCGTTTTCTTCTTGCTTGGTGTCTCGCTGAAATTCCGGATTTTTATCCTCAAAATCCCTTAGTTGATCTTCTGATAATATCTTGTAAGCTTGATCTTTGTGACTAAACCAGATACCTTCAGGAAATAGCCATTTATATTTTATTCCACGTTCCCTCAGAAGAGCTGCGAGCTTTTTATACTTAAATCGTTTTTTCCGAACTAAAAATGGGACGTCTTTCAGTATCTTGACTTTGTTACCCAAAAAGTCCAGATCCGCATTGTATGAGTTGTATAGGATAGTGTCTCGGATCCTTTTAGATGAAAAATCGATGATGATCTCGCGAGGCAGCTGACGCTTCATTGCATATTTTGAAGAAGCCCTGCAGACCTCCAAAATGGCGCTTTTAACCTCTTCTTTAGTTGCCTTCGCGGGTGTCGCCAATAGTTCCGAGACCAGACCCCATAAATCCTCATTTTCCTCCTCTTTCACGTTCTGGAGGCGCAAAATTGTTTGTGTTCGTTCCACTTGTAGCCCGATCAGCTGGTTCTCCACCAACTTTAACTCTTTATTCGTAGCCTTCACGAGTGACGCGCTTTCCCGAGCAGACTTCTCTGCCCCCCCCCGCTGCTTCCTTAATGGTTTTCACTTCGCTCTCAATTAAGCCCACCCTTTGATCTGTTTCGTTCAGCTTGTCAACAAAGGGTTTTATGGCTTCGATAACCGACCTCCGCACCAATTCTTCGAGCGACTCTCCCTTCCCCTGCAGGGCAGCCGAAATTGACTTGCCCAGAGCGGGACTCTGTTTTTTCGCTGCCATTTTAGGGGGGGGGACCGCCAGCCAAATTCTGAGACTCAGCGAGGGGGAAGAACTAGCCTTCTTAGCTTCAGATCCCACCACTCCTTCACGTGCGCTTGTAATAACAGAAGGGATTCGCTTACTTACAGGCTTCCGCCTAGTTCTGCTCTTTGCCGTTTTCCATGGCCCGGCAGCACTCGAGGCGCCGCGCACGTCTGCCGGCCTCCGTAGGGACAAACGGACAATTTACCCCCCGCATTGATTTTCGGGGGGCTCTTCCCGCAGCGTCCTGGACCCTGCCTCCCTCACTGGGAGTCCTGGGGGTTAATCTTCGCAGATCAGCTGCCCGGTCAGAGTGCTCGGGTGCTTCCTCCCGGACCTGCAGAGAGGAGCGTCCGACATGGCCGAGAAAACGAAACCGAATCGTATATCTGCACTGTTAATGCCTTATCAGCCTCTTGTATTTTCAATATCATTCTCTTTTCTTTCTCCTTTCTCAATTTATAAGCCAACCATTTTCCTCGCTTATTTGCATATTCAAATATTCTTTGTTTAGCATAATTCAATTTAATTTCCATTTCTCTTGACATTAACATCGATAGTTGTTGTTGTAAAATCTTAATATGTTGCAATATATTAGTATTTCCAGGAGCTCTCTTGAGTTCTTCTTCTTTGCTCTTTATCTCCTCCAAAATACGTTGCTTTTTCTCTTGGTTCTTTGTTCTCAGTTGAGCATTATATTGAATTAGGTAACCTCTAATATATACTTTACTTGCATCCCAGATCATTCTCATATCTGTACCTTTGTTTAAGTTTAATTCAAAATATTCTTTTAGTTTATTTTTAAAGTATTTGGTAGTCCCTTCATTTTTTAATAGAGCTTAATTTAATCTCCACCTAAAGGTACCCCTTTCCCCCCTATATGTCATGGATACTGGGTTATGGTCTGAAAATGTCTTAGGTAGGACCTCTATTTTAAACACCTTGGTGGCAATGTCCCTTGATGTCAAAATCATATCTATTCTTGAGAAAGATCTATGACTTTCTGAAAAAAAAGTATACTCTCTTGCATTACCATTTTTCTGTCTCCACAAATCAATCAGATCCAAATTGTCCATTAGATCAAAAAAGGCTTTAGGTAGTTTACTCTGGTTCATCTTAATATGTTTCTCAGAGCATCTATCTATCTTTGATCGATCACTCCATTCCAACCCCCCATCAAACAATAGTTTTCATATGCTAGATCTGTTAAACAATTCCCATTTTTTAAATAAAATACAGTACACTCTTAAGCAATAAACAGAAAATAATTCCATGCAGATCTGGTCTGCTACTCTTTAACTAGCACCTTTATCCCAACGCACTTTCAGCAAAAGATAACAATCATAAAAGTAAAATAACTGGCCCCTTATTCCATGTTAAAACTTTCTTGTGTCTTACCAGAAGGGGACTTCTGATGAGAATTATGGCAGGCTGACGTCTCTGATTGAGCAAAGAAGCACCGCAGCTGAGAACATTGGCTGGGAGGTGAATTCTTGCTGATATAATCTCTGTGGATGAAAGGAAGGTCATGAGATAACCTACTCATCCTCTGAACAGCAGCCCCCTGTGGGTAAACTGAGCAGCCTGGAGGCTTGGAAATACATCTAGACTCACAACTGTGGTGAAGCCTTTACAGACATTAAGCCTTGCCATCCTCATTTCTTAACTTTATCAAGAAATAATTAATCTTACAGACAAAGAGAGATTTCCTCTACGGAAAAGATAAAGATTGCTTATGGTGAGATACGCCTTTTAAAAAAAGATTGTAAAGACAAAAATGGCCTTCAAGGACTAAATGATTTAAGAACTTGTTGCAAAAACTCGTGTGCATTTTCAAGAGTTCAAATGCCAATCAGGATCAGAGGCTTGTGGCATTGGTAAACATTTCATCCTAGTAGAGGAATCCTAGTGATGGACCCAAGGATGCTAGTATGTCTAGTTTTACTTTAGGGTTTATCACTAAACTGAGCATATTGCACAAACTAGTTTACAGTGACATCAGAATGCAACCTCTCTCTCAGCTTAATATATTTCACAAGATAGTCATGAAGAAAAAAAGCGGGGAGCATTGCAATGAAATAGTGGGGCTGTGGCTCATTGAATGAACGTCTGCTTGCCATACAGAAGACTGCAGGTTTAATTCCCGGCATCTCCAGTTTAAAAGGTCAGGAAGTAGGAGATGTAAAAGTGTGGAATCCCTCTAATTTTATAAATATTATTATAGTAATAAAAAGTGATAGTTGTTAGGGGGACCAAGCACATGGCAACTGTTATGAAAGCTTTCACTACTGCTTGCTTACCTGGTTTTATAAGCCACCAATTATGTGTCCACTTTTCTATATTATGACATAAGAAAAGCTTTGTGAAACTGCAAGCTTACAAACTCTTTGAACTCCAGCAAGTTGGATCCAGACACTAGACGCTTTGAGCTTTTCATCTACTTTATTGGCATTCATTTATATGCTAAAAAAATTGTTCTGCTTCATGCATGTCATGGGTGTTTGCAAATAACTTTCTTTTCTTCCCCATTGTACATCAGGCATGTTTGCAAGGAAAAATTGCATCTTTCATAATGGCACAAAAATTAATTAAAGGACTCATTCACAGATAGTTTGCCAAACAAATATAAAACATGTAAAATGGGTTGTTCAGCCTGCCTTTAACTATAAGTGAGAGTTTCTGTGTTTATTGTCTCTGATGTTTGTTTCACACATGCTACATTTTACAGGGGATAAAAATGAAGGTACAATACCTACCCAAACTATAATGTATCTAAAATATTAAGATTAAACTGCTATTTTTTCTTTGTTGAGAAACATAAAACCATCCATATATGCATTCTGCATTGAAACAGGCTGTGGTGCATTCACTTATAAAAAAAGCCTACATTAATTATCAACCAGCCTCAAATGTTCCATTCCTAAGCAAAGTGATTGAACAGGTGGTGGCCGGACAACTTCAAGCTTTCCTAGGTGAGGCAAATTGTTTAAAGCCATTCTAGTTTTAGGCCTTGTTATGGAACCAAAACAGCTTTGGCCACCCTGGTGGATGACCTGCTCTGGGAAATGGACAGAGGGAGTATGACTCTTGATTCTCCTTGACCTTTTAGCGGGTTTTGATATCATTGATCATAGGATCCTTCTGGACCACCTTTCCAGGCGGAGAGGCATCATTCTAGAGTGGTTCTAATCCTACCTGGAAGGTAGGTTTCAGAAGGTGGTGCTAAGGGACTACTGCTCAGCCCCTTGCTTTTTGGCCTGTGGATCCCACAAGGTTCCATCTTATCCCCTGTGCTCTTGAACATCTACATGAAACCTCTGGGTGAGGTCATCCAGAGATTTGGCCTCAATTGCCACCAATACGCAGACAACACTTAGCTCTTATCTCGCATTTCCAAGTAATGCCAGGGAGGCAGTGCCTGGAGGCAGTTTGGGAATGAATGTAGGCTAATAAACTGAAACTTAGGGCCAAGCTACAAGTGACGAATGACACTTGAATGGCAAGTGTATTTCTCCCTGTTCACTTGCCCTCCACTCAATCCACTTGCTGTTCAAGTGTCATTCGTCACTTGTAGCTTGGCCCTTAATCCTGACAAGACAGAAGTGCTACTGGTGAGTGGAAGGTCTGACCCAAGATTTAAGGGGCCATCCATTCTGGATAGGATTAATCTCCCCTTAAAGTCTGGGGGTGCTCTTGGGCCCAGGCCTATTGCTGGATAAGCAGGTGACAGCTATGACCAGTAGTGCCTTTTACCAGCTTTGACTGGTTAGCCAGCTACAGCCCTTCCTGGGCAGAAAAGATCTGGCCACTGATGTGCATGCCCTAGTTACATCTAGATTAGATTACTGCAACACACTCTAAATAAGGCTACACTTGAGAAGTGTTCAGAAACTTCAATTGGTGCAGAATGCTGCCTTCAGCATGGTGACTGCAATGGGTCATAGATCCCGTACCACTCCAGGCTTTGTCCATATACCCTGGTTCCCAGTTTGTTTCCAGGCACCATTCATGGTGCTAGTGTTGACCTTTAAATGTATTTATTTATGTCATTTATGTCATTTATAGTCTGCCTTTCTCACTGAGACTCAAGGCGGATTACACAGTATGAGATTAGTACAATCAGTATCAAGTACATTTCAATACAGTATCAAGGACATTTCATAAACAAAACCATAGGGTAAATAGATACAAGTTTAAAAGTCATAGTATTAGCAAGAATCCAATACAAAATAGAAAAAATACTGAAGCAGAACATAATCAATTCTAGGACTAACATTAGACAACATGGAGCACTGGTGGTACATAGGAGTACATATTTAAAGCAGCAGGTAATATGTAAGGCAATATAGTGATGAAGTCTATGGTCCCTAACTCATTAGCAAAGCATCTGAGACCCCATCCCTATAATATAGCCCTCCCATTTGAGTAAAAAGCCTTTTTGAATAGTTCGGTTTTGCGTCATTTACGAAAAGCCAGGAGAGTGAGGGCTCTTCTGACTTCCTCAGGCAGGTCATTCCACTGGACAGGGGCCACCACAGAGAAAGCCTGTGTACAGGCTGCTGCTGACTTCACCTGTGTGCAGCCTGGCACCTGCAGGAGACCCTGTCCAGATGAGTGAAGCTGCCGTGGAGGAACACAGGGAGGGAGGCGGTCCCGTAGGTATGCCGGACTAAAGCCACAAAGAACTTTGTATGTAATAACTAATACCATGAACTGAGCACGGTAACTGATAGGTAGCCAACGGAGCAACTGTAGGATGGAAGTGATGTTCATGCTCCTGCTCGCTCTTGATAACAATCAAGCTGCAGCATTTTGCACTAATTGGAACCTCCTAGTTAACTTAGATGGGAGACCTATGTACAGAGCATTACAATAGTCAAGCCTTGATGTTATCATAGCATGGATCCAAGTGGCCAGGTCAGCCATGTCAAGATAAGAAGCCATCTTCCAGGCTAGAGTGAGGTTGTAGTAAGCATTTTTTTGCAGCTGCCTTAACTTGTTTTTCTAGTAATAATGCTGGATCCAGTATAACCCCTAGGCTCTTAACTGAGTCTGCAAGGGTCAGACAAACTCCATTGAAAGTGGGGAGTACAATCTTCTTCTCTGCTTTCCCGTCTTCTCTGGGTTCAATTTCAATTTGTTGTTTTTCAGCCATTTCACCATGGCTGTCAGGCAGCAATCTAAGATTTCTACTGCATCCTGTGGGGACCTGGATAGTGAGATAGTTGGGTGTCATCTGCATATTGATGACATCCAACTCCATAGCTGCAAATGAGTTCTCCTAAAGGCTTTATGTAGAGGTTGACTAACATGGGAGATAAGATTGCGCCCTGCAGAACCCAGCAAGATATTTCCCATTCTGGAGATAGTTGATCTCCAATGGCCACCCTTTGAGTCCGCTCCAAGAGAAACGATTTAAACCAGTCCAGGACACATCCTTTGATGCCCACTTCTGTTTCAAAATGCCTCAACAGGATGGCATGGTCTACTGTGTCAAAGGCTGCAGATAGATCCAATAGAAGCAATAAGGAGGCATGGCCTTTGTATATATTCAGAAAGAAATCATCCACTAATGCTACTAGTGCTGTCTCTGTCCCATGCCTTGGTCTGAAACCTGACTGGAAAGGGTCCAGAGTGCTAAAGTTATCCAAGAAGGTCTGGAGTTGGTCAGCTACTGCTTTCTCAGTCATTTTGCCCAGAAAGGGCAGATTAGAGACTGGGCGATAATTGGCCACATAATTTTTGTCTAGGAATGTTTTTTAAGTAGCGGATGGATAACCACCTGTTTGAGTTGCTAGGGAAAGTTGCCCTGAGTTAGTGATTGATTTACAATAGACCTCAGTGGTTCATTTATGTGGTCCTTACTTGATGTTAACAGCTAGCATGGGGAAGGATTGAGCACACAAGTAGTGGTTTTCATAGACATCAAGATCCTGTTAAGATCTGTCATTGTGGTTGTTTCAAAGCAATCCAAATGTAAGCTAGATGGTGCATTTATCATTTCTTCTTTGCTTGCATTGCAGCTAGCATCTAGATCAGAGCGTATTTGTGTTATTTTATCACTTTCACTTCCATTAGGAACCTACCTAACCACGATGGTTATCTTCAGAGGCCCTGTGACCCCGCCTTCTGAAATTAGGTGGATGGCAACATTGGAGAGGACCTTCTGCACCAAAATTCTAGAACTCTCTCGCAAGGGAGATTGTCTGCCCCTTCTTCTGCCAGCAGGTGAAAACTGTTTGGTTTGGTATTTCCTCAGTGATGTCTCCTTCACAGTTCTGGGTTCTGGTTTTAATTGTTCTATAGTTTCAAAATGTGATATTATTATGTATGTTTTAATTTGTTAGCTGCCTTGGTGTCCCTTGTGAGAGCAAAAAAGCAGTATATAAATTTTGTAAAATAAAATAACAGTCTATCCATGACCCCAATTGGCATATTTAAGTATCCACAGATGGGGGAATGTTCAAAATTAGATATATTGATTATGCAAGTGACACAAAGGGAGATTAATCAAGCACTTTATCATTAAATCCCATGTAAAACTGATATAAACAGTCGTTTTGTAAAACAAGGTATTTTAAATTTTGCAAGCACAGTGATTGCAACAAATCATTTGCTCTATTTCTCAGTGCAATGAATTCTGTTGAGCAAAATCCCATATTCTGGGCAAACAATTTAACAAATGGACCTTTCAATGTAGGCGGTCTGTGGAATGGGCTCAGATAAACAGGCTACAGTGTCCTCTTTAAATTCTTGGCATTCATATGCCTTTAAGTCACTGGCATGGTAACATTGCTTGCAGTGTTCATCTGAATATAACAACTGGTTTCAGCACTGAAGGAAACGCTTCCAAAGTAAATCACATGGAATGCAAGTATGTGACAATTCCTCCATACGTGAGCTTTTACCATATTCCTTCAGAGTTCTGCTGAAAAGACCCTACTTTCATCTTCTGTTTTCCTATGGTCAATGCAGAACTGCATCACTTAGGAGAGGATATTGCTATCATACCTCTACAAGCTCATAAAATTCTTTTTAAAATATAGTGGGAGCCGCTGACCTGCATTTTTCGTTGCCATTCTTGTCCTTAATCTAGAATGGATTGTTAGGAGTTATCCTATTCCACCTGTGGATATAATTTGACTGACTCATTTGTTAAAAGGCCGGAATGGTATTCTGAGATGGGCTGTCTAAGTCTGATGCCACCAAGGGAGAAGATCTTAAGAGGATAATGAAAAACAGGCAAACTAACAAACATGCTCCATTTGCAGTCATATAATTATGGAAAAATTAAAGCAATAATTGAACTTTCTTCCTCAGGTTACAGCAGAATGCAAGTTGCTCACATTAAGATGAATCATTTCCTTTTGTAAACTGCATGAGTGTACAAGTTTAATATTAATTTTTTTCAGATGTTTCTTCTGCTATAGCTGTATATGTAGAAAACAAGAGTGACAAACTTCATCCAATCAAAAGAGTTGAAACAATTGTATGGGGTTTGTATGCCTGCCCAATAGATTGACAGTAGTTTGAGTCAATGGTTGGTTACAAGCACATCAAGCCCCCTCCCCCTTTTCTGGATCCCCTTTTTCAGGAATCTAAAGATTACCAACATTTGTATGTTGCACCACATATTGATACTTCTTAGTTTTATCATGATGTGAAATCATGATGTAGCAAAAGGAGGAACATACCCACACCCACTAGGGTCTTGGTTTGTTACCTCCTCATTCTGTCTTGTACTACTTTTTAAAAAATTTGATTTATACCCCGCCCTCCCCACAGATGGGCTCAGGGTAGCTAACAACATTAAAAAAATACATTAAAAGTCACAAAAACATAAAATCAATTATAATTTTTAAAAAGTCATTAAAATAGTCCAGGGGCAGGCTATTTAAACAAATATTGGGAGTCCGTATACGGGCATAGCAGATGGCCAAGGGCAGCCCCAGAAGACTTCCTCCTATGTCCGATTAAAAGAATTCTGAAACATGCTTAGTCAGTCTTTAGGGACATAACAGCCAAAGTTAGTCACCCGGAGAGAGTAAGAACAGTGACATGAAAGACTGGAACCCAACCTATGGGAACTCAAACTTGTTCCTGATCAGATAATATGAGAACTGAGCAGCAGATTATAAATGTATAATCACTGAATAAAACTCTCTGAACTGGTTTTGGGGTTCAGGTTCAGTTCAACACCCCACTTTTAGCATTACCAAATGATCTTTAGAGCCCCATCCTAAGCAGAGTTACACTCTTCTAAGTCAATTGAAAAAGGGGTTTCCAGGCCTAGCAGCCAGCAGGAAGCTAGGGCCAGGGGATATGGAGTCTGAGAAACTGTGTGATGTCAGGAAAACCTGGAAATGATGCCACACCTCTCTAGCAATTGGGTGAAACTCTATGGTAAAACCAAAGACTTTTCAGCAATTCTTAGAGGGGGTTAACATCACTTCTGGGTGAAACAGTCCTCTCTAGGAATCTCTGAAAAGGCTATGGTTTTACCCTAGAGTTTTGCACAATTGCTAAAGATGAGTGACATTGTGCCATCAGTTGTTAGCCATTTTTTAATTTTATTTTTCTACCACCATACAGAGAGCCAGAGCTGAGAAAGGGAGATCCCCTGCCTCCACCAGGGGGCTGGCAATCCTAATTGAAATAAATGGGCTCAGAAAGATGTAATTCTGTTTAGGATGGCACTGTTAGTCTTACAAGTGAATATATGTGCCTGATAATGGCAAACTGATTACACATTGCTAAAACTACAAAATCTATTATACAAAATAAAGTTACTTACTTAGGAAAGGAGAAGGAAGGAGGGAAGGCATATGCTGGGAAGGGAGTGCTACTGATCCTCCCTGCAAGAATGGGGAAAGGAGGCTACAGGATAGGGTTGCCACCCCTCCTTACCTTCAAACTGGGGGGCAGGGAGGTTGGAGGGGTGCTCTTCCTCTTTCTTCAAGTGCATGCACATTCCAAGGGCCTTCTGCTGAAATCACTTATGGTTTAAAATGGAAGCAACAGGAGTTCAGTGAGGCCAAATTGACCCACAAACACAGCAGAATTGCTGTATGGGGCTGATTTAGCTCTGCTGAGCCCCTATCGTTTCTGTTTTAAACCATGTGACATCAGGAGGAGGCCCCCGGAACACATGAACATCATTTTGTTACATGCTTTGGGGACTCCATCCAGCCTTCAGCTGGCCAGGTGAGCAGGGGCAGGGGCAGCAGGAAGGAGTGGGCATTCCCCACTCCAAGTGGGGGTGCTGGCAACCCTTCTACAGGGAGAGCTGTCAGTGGCTTGGAAGGGAAACTATGGGTTACTTTCCAGATCCAAAGTTACCTTCCTCGCCCCAGTTGTGTCCCTGACAGACTGAAGTGAGTCCCGGGGATCTGTTCTTTATAAATATTAGTTGAGCTCTCTCAGCCCCACCTACCTCACAGGGTGTTTGTTGTGGAGGTAACAACATATTTTGTAAACCGCTCTGAGTGGCTGTTAAGTCATCCTGAAGGGCGGTATATAAATTGAATGTTGTTATAATATTTTTTAAAAACCTCCTTCAAGTAAGCACATGACTCCAGCAATTATGGAGGTGGCTGGGTGTAAGTTTGAAGATGCCTGCCCCCTCACCACCTCTGGCACCACCTATGTTCTGCACTTACCAAAGCTTTGTGATAAGACAAAGTGCCTCTGGCCAAATTCCTCTTTGCAATTTTAAAGGCACAAGAGTTTCCTTAGGCTTTCTAGATGTGTCCCTGAGACCCTGATCCTGTAGTACTTAAACAATACTGATGGAGCTTTGTTGAGGAAATTCTTGCTCTTTTCCTCATGTAGCTTGAAAAAGAGAGTTGGCCATGTTGGAGAAAGGCTCGCTACTTCTGTCTTCTTAGGAAGAACCAGTTGGTTTGTGTGGACTTTCAAAGGGCTTCATACTCCATTCTGCTTTAAATAGTGTGAAGAAATGGACCCACTATATTTTTGGTTTTTTTCAACAACAGAAGCAAGGAAAAGAAAATACAGCACAATAATCTCTACCAGAGTTCTCAGTATAGAGTTGTTTTAAAAGTGAAGTGAGAATATTACCACAGAGCCAAAACACATCAAAGCTCACAGGCTGAATGACCTATAACATTACTTTCTCTCAGTCTAACCTAACAGGGGTTTTGAGAGAATGATATGGAGCAGGGAAGAAAGATGTAAGCTGCATCTAAATATATATATATATATAACTGTTTAGTGTTAGTAAGGAATGGCAAATTTGCGAGTGCTGTTGATAGCTTTTCTTCACCAGCCTTTACAAATTCTACCAGCAAACCAGATTGCTCTACAGAGCAATACTTCACTGAGAATAAATGAATTTCCTGAAAAGCAGGAAAAGGCAGCAGATCTGATGAGCAACTAAATTGCGACGAACTGTTGCTGTGTTTTTCCAGGACATTAAATAATGTTTTCCATGGGACTTTTAAAAAAAATCCATACATTAACTATTTGAAATGATTTACTGTTTCATTGGTGCTACATAAATATACCTCTTTGTGTACTGCAATAATATACCATCTATTCGCTCCTTGTTCTGATTCCTTATGTCTAATTATTTATTTTATGTTTAAAATATGTATTACAAAGCTCTTCATGAGCACACATGTGAAGGACCACATTTCCTGCTGTGAACCTGTACAGGGTCTCCTAACAGTCTCCTCACTTTTAAGGATATAGACAGAGGCACCGCAAGCTCAGGCCTTTTCTGTTCTTCCCACTCCAGAACAGCCTCATGGAAGGGGTGAGACAGACACTTAGCCTTGGCGTCTTAAAACAGAATTATTTAGAAGAGATTATGGAACAGTTTTAAATGGGGATTTTATATAAAAGTCAGTATGGTAACTGAGTTTTTAAATGTTCATGGGGAGATGGTGCACGACCTTTCTAGGGTCCATTTCAATGCAAACCTCTCACATGAACCTGCCAAAGTGCCCACCACACCACCCCTCCCTCAGTCCACCTCACATCTCTTTCAGCCATAACCGCTAACTGCCGCCAAGAAGCCTTCTGGCAGACGTCGTGCAAGATACACCAATGTTAAAAGGAGGAAGAAACTTAGAGATGCAGCAAAGAAAAATGCACATTGTACTTCTGTGGTGCACCGAGCAGCAGTTGCCAAGTACCAGCAAGATCACTCCGAGGTGCACAGAGTGACAGAGTCTCTCTATGAGCAAAGCAATCCTGGAAGATGAATAGAGAGGCACTCACTTCCATGGAAGGTCAAGACTCACTCAAGCATGGCAGATGATCCTTCACTACCTTCAAGCTGCCTCTTAACCTCATCCATGCAGAAACACCTCTGTTCAGCATCTCAAAACAAAGCAACATGGCCCAAGTGCTGTGGAACTGTAAGCTCATTGTTTGGGATAAGAGCACCATGGCACACAAGGGATGTTTTGAGGCACTGAGCATAACCCTCAAAGATGTCAGGGGTAACAAGAGAGTGATGGGGGGGGGGAGTCACCGTGCTGCTGGCTAGAGGCTTCCAGCAGACTCTGCCAGTAGTCCCAAGGGGAACTCGAGCTGACAAGATTACTGTGTGTGTGTCAAGGCATCGTATCCGTGGCCCCTCATCAAGAAACTCTCACTAAGAAAGAACATGAGGGTCCACTTGAGAGGTGAAGTGTCTGCTAGGGAATTCTCTGAACTCCTACTAAAAATAGGGGATGGAGAGTATCCCAAGTCTAAGGGAAAGGTGACCATCACTGCAGGCCTGGGCACAGTAGTGATGACCCTAGCAGACCTAACAGCTACAATATACCCTGATATCATCACTATCACGGAGAAGTCCATGGCCTGGCTGTGCAAGTGTGCCATTCTGACCCCCAAGAATGACAAGGCTGCCATCATTAATGAAACACAACTTAACTCCCTCGAAGGGGCAGAAATGGAGTACAGATCTGTGGACTCAGTGGTGCAAATGGATGACGTGGTCCACTACTCCATGGAGTTCCTCAACTCGCTCAACCCTCCTGGCTTCCCAGCCCACAAGCTTCTCCTCAAAGTGGGGCCTCCAGTGATGCTGCTCTGGAACCTCAGCCCACCCAAACTCTGCAATGGCACCAGACTGTGAGTGAAAGCCCTCCACAGAAACATCATTGAGGCCATATTGTTCACCAGCAGTGCTCAGAGGGGGCGGGGAGTCAGTGTTCATATCACACATACCACACATACCATCAGAGAACCCCTTCAAATTCAAGAGACTGCAGTTCCCCCTCAAGGCCTGCTTTGCTATGACAATGAACAAGTCCCAGGGGCAGACACTGAAGGCGACAGGAATTGACTTGCGGTAGGACTGCTTCTCACATGGGCAGTTCTACGTGGCCTGCTCCACAGTGAGCTCACCCAGCAGCCTGGTGATCCTAGCACCTGAGGGGAAAACCACCAATGAGGTCTACAAAGAGGTCCTTCAGTAGGAAAAAAAAAGGTTGTACATATTTTCACTTTATTTATTGCACTACAATCTTTTCCTTTAAAAATCTCTTTAATAAATGTTATATTTCGAAATTCACTTCATCAGTTTTCGGCATCAACATGCTTCGCTTTATTTAAACACCTTTGTGAAGCTCAAGTACTATGCTATTATACTACAAAACCAATTTTAAAAAAACGCCACAAAAAAACCCCAAAAATGTTACATACCCATAAGTATTACAACTGGATTTAAAGTAGTTAAATACCATAGTAAAACATGGGCATCAAGCTAGTTCTAAATAAATATATAAATAAATTAACTTCTCATATACACTTCTCTGTCTCAGGACTATTGTATTTTACTACATTTGAGTTAAAGGCAGCAAACATGGTATTTCCTAATGTTATCATTCCAAAAATCCTTTGAGATAGGTTACTTTGAGAAACAATTACTGGCCCAGGAAGAGCCAGTGATCTTTATGTCTCCAGGAATTTGAACCTGTGTCTCCCACACTGGTGGTTCAGAACAGCCTTTACCTGGCAATTTCCTTTAGGAATGAAAGCACTTGAAACATTACAGACTCAATCCAACCATAGTTAAGCAGTTTTAAATGTATTTTAAATTTATTTCCAAAAAGAAATTAAACACATTATTAAACTATCCAGTGTAAAAGAATGACATTTTAAAATGTTTAGCTTTGACTAGCTTATGTTCTCGGACTTTTTGAAATTATCTATTTCTATGCTACAGATTGAAGCATTTCAGGAGCAACTGCACAGGTGGACAGCATGAGTCCCGAAGCAAAATGAATCCTGTGCTTTTGACATGTAAACAAGCTCACTGTCATCCCAATACAAAACTGCTTCTTTCAGTTCTTCTCCCAACAGTCTTCCAGAGGAAGCTGTTCCAGCCCCCACACTAGCAGGTGGGCATGACTCAGATTCCAACTGCTTGGAGCTGTCAGCTGCCCGTTAGGGTCCACTGAATTTAGACCATTTTGAAGCCACAAGGAAGGGCTACTTTGCACAGCAATGTGACTCATGACAATTTTGAGAATTGGCATTGTCTGTTCAAAAAGAAACAATATGGAGACTCTAAAAAGTCAGTTGAATGCTTAGTAACTAAGGTCTCACATATACTAAATACACCACTATCTGTTGAAATATTTTTGTATTAATATCAGAAATTACAATGGGACTAGATGGAATACTTACACCAGAATGAAGTCACCCAAGTAATTCACTCCTTGTTAATTGTGGACTTAAACAACTGTTTAAGCATGAAGAGAACAAAGAGGAGAGAGAAGAGCTGTCAAAGATGACCTTGTCATGGTGAATGTCCACATCAAGTGGCATTATCCAAGGCAGGCTAACCCACAGAGCAATTCTGTATTGGTGTTTTGTTTTAAAAGGATCAGGCCAGTGATCCACCTAGTCTAACACTGTGAGGGCCAACAAACAGGGCACAGAGGCTCCTACCACTGGTCTTCAGGAGTTCCCTGCCTCTGAATACGGAGGTTTCTTTTAGTCACAATGGCTATTAGATATTGACAGACCTGTCCTCTTTTAATCTGAGCAATTCCCTATAAGCCCTCTGTGCTCAAGGCCATCACTACATCTACGGACTACTCACTGAGTAAAGAAATACTTCTGTTGTTTGTCCTGAATCTATTGATGATCACTTTTATTGGATATCCCAGATTCTAGTATCACAAGCAGGGGATCCACAAAGACTTGTTAGGGGCATCTCAGTCCCCTGCTATTTCCTCTTTCCCTTCCCTGAAAGCCCCCCATATCCTCTCCTCTTTCCCTGCTTCCTTCTTTCCTTCCCATTTACCAACCAACCTACCATTTATCTGCCCCTCCCATTTTCATCTATATTTATTTATTTCATTTATACCCCACCTTTTTCAATAATGGGAACTCAACGCAATTTACTTCATTCTCTTTCATTTTATCTTCATAGCAATCCTGTAGAACATGTTAGGCTGAAATCTGTGACTGGCCCAAGGTCACCTGGTGAGTTTTCATGACAGAACAGAGATTTTGAACCTGGGTCTTCTTGTGGGGTAGCTGCTATTGAACAGTAGTAATTAGTTGGATCTGGGTGAGTCATGGCAGTTGCGGTGGTTGCTCCCAGACCAGTTCCCAATGATTCCTCTCTTAAAGACCAAAACAGCCCTGCCCTTCTTCCTGTCTTTTACTGACAGACGCCAAGGTTTAAAAGCTAAAAATACCAAGAGGCTCCTATCAACAAATACAGCCTGTTAGAAGGTGGAAAACCACACCTATAGGAAGGCAAAAATAAATCAAATAAATGAAAAAGCAATAAAGGTCAAAGTGAAGGTATATATTGAATATATTAAGAGTACAGAATTCACATTACCTTCTATACATACACTTACACTACATGCACCATTATAAACCAAGAAACAAATCACTGAAAAATCTTTGTGTGATCATTAATTATTAACAAGAAGGTTCAACCGGTACAGTAAACGATTCAAGCTGGGAAGACATCCAATAGGTAAGCTTCCACAGTATAACACGATCGAAACAAGGTAAGTACTATATTCTTATATTTGTATGTCCTTTACAATAAGTTTCTTTTTCCTTTTAAGGTCGTATTGGTGGTGTCAAGACATCAGATGATGCTCCCTTGTCGTCCAACATGCAGGGCTGGCAGGATACCTGATGTTTCGTTAATGTAATTTCCTCAGGGGTGAAAACTTGATCCACCATACAAACATTACAGGAAAGAAATCTTTATAGCACCATGAGACAATGAATCAAAAGCTAGGACGCTCCCATCTTCCTGACTTCCTTCTCTGACTGAAGCTGGAGAAGGTGGTGCTCAGCACTGGATGCCCTGAAGGGTATTTCCTTTCAATAATACTCATTGTAAAACAATATCCTATTGGAACCAGAACAGAAGTGAACCACAAGACTAAATGTTAGGCTATCCTTTTGATTCAGAGGGTGGCCTTCTTGGTGCAATATGTATAGACTGAAAATATGCTCTGGGTGAATGCAAACAAAACTGAGAACATCTGAATAAAGCTGCAAGAGCTCCTTTTATACTTTTGGGTTTTTTACCCTTGCCCCCATGGCTTTTTTTTCTAAAGATTTCAGATTTTTCTGCAAACCTGAGGCATTTTTCAGGTATATAGGTAGATCTGTCTAGTGTGTTCATAGCTCCATCTCCAGGTTTAAGTATCCACCGATCACGCCACTTGTCTGTTAGTATATAAGATTATCTTTTTGTCATATGTATTATCTTGCTCTTGCTACATTCTAATCTACCTATACGATTTCACCTTTGGACATTGTTAGCATATCATGTCTAATTCTTATACTTTGTTTTCTGATTTCTGTAATCCTAGTCCTATTATTTGGTTTATCAGAAGTCTTATTTGATTGATTGCACTGACTTACATTGTGTAATTCACCATGTCTCAATGAGAAATGGGGACTATAAATAGAGTAAATATAAAATTAATAAAATAATAACATACATCTTCTCTCAAGGAAATCTGTGGGAATTTAAAGTGCCTAACTTTTGACTGGATTGTTTTATATTACTGAATTTTTACACTGAAGAAACACAAGTATTCCATATAACTTATTGAAAATGTACCCAAAATTTTAAAATGAAGCAACAAGGCATGAATGCATTTTGATTAACTTGCTAAACTTCCCCTGATATACATCAGACATAGGCTCAAAGGAGGCATGCCAGCAGGCATTAGGCATGCCACTCAGCCTTGACATCACCACCAGCCACATGGGGCAAGGGAGAGATCATTGCATAGACAGGCATGGGTCAATGGAAAGGCACTGGGATAGCATGGCTCACCTGCATAGTTGCTAAACAGAAACATGTACAGCAATGGCACAATGTTGCCTAGGCAAGGTCTATAGTTCCACCCCATGGGGGGCTCCATTTGCCAGGGAATCCCTCTGATGTTCCTGCTGCAGCCATCCATATGACACCTACCAATCCCATGAGAAAGTGTTATGCAACTACAACTGTGATATCAGCTGTTGTTGCTGCTGTTGCAGGACCCCAATCCTACAAGGCAAAAAGTCCCATGGTTGCTTGACCAGCTGATCTACAGAGTGCAGTGGAGCAGCTGACAGGTAGCCCCAACCACAGTAGAGCCTATCTCCCTGTTGGGGGGGGGGGCTCTTGCAAAGGAGTGTGCTAACAGGGCTACTAGTTCCTGGGTACACTTCCCTGGGACTATGCCCCATTGCATGACATGGGGCATGGTGCTAAATGGGACTGGCTCAGATCACCCCTAAATGCACATATCACTGGCCTTGGGTGTGGGATCCAGCATTGTTGGGGTGATGCCTGGGCGTGTGCAAAAGGAACAGGGGAGGCAGATACAGACTTTCAGGCCAGGAAAGCTGGATTCCCACCCCTGCTCAATTGGATATATGGTCATCCCTTTGGGTTGAGCCTCCAGAGATGAGGTACCTGTGAAATACAACACAGCCACATGGTACGGACTTCGCTCTTCCCATTAGGTGTTAGTGCTAAGTGCTCTATTTGGGGTGCTAAGTGTCCCCTATCTGCCTCTCCCACCACCAAAGTGCAATGATGCATGCTCTAAGTGTGGATGGCCTCTGAGACAGAGTCCTATACTCTGCACCCTACATACTGAAACATGGGGCATCCTGAGTGGGGTTTATGTGCAGCTGGGGGTGGGGGCTGTGATTGAATGCAAGTAGCGGGGTTGACCATCTCGGGGGAGAGGGGTAAGCTGTTGCAGCTGTAGGCAGCATCTTGTGCACCGCCAGGGCTTTGGGGATGGGCTGCACCTGTTTTTGAGGGTGCTTGGCCTTTCCTATTTATTTTTTTATTTAAATTATAGTCCGCTTTCCCTGCAAGCATGCTCAAAGTGGATTAACAACATAAATATATAAAAGCAAGTAAGCTGCTCTGAGTGGGTGTTAAGTTGTCCTGAAGGGCAGTATATAAATCAAATGTTATTATAAAAACACTGGTAGCAATCGTGTAAATACAGCATTAAAATATAAAAGGCAACTCATATTGCAGCTCATGTTGTATGGGTGCCTGTGGGCAGCACTTTGGGTTCTGATGCTGTAAATTTCCATCGGTTTGGGGGGGGGGGGCTTCCCAGGGTAGGCAGCTTAGGTTGACTAATTTCTGCCATGCCTTTGGGCAGCATCTTACACTGATGTTACATTGTGGTGTTGCCATGCTGGCACTTGTCCAGGGCTCTCTGCTGGTGCATCTCAGATGCCAGTGCAGCACCTAGTTGGCTCCCTGTACACTCCTCCTGCCCATTGTGCTGTCAGTCACCTAGCAGCAGAATTTTGTGTCCTTTATTCTGCCCTTTCTATAAATAGAGGAAGGCCCTTACAGGCAAGGAGCTTTGTGTCTGCATCAAGAGCTCTTACTTCTACAACTCTTCAAGGGTCTTATGTGTACACAAGGCTATGACTGCACTACCACAAATCTTCAGGTCATCATAGATACTCACTGATGTGCTGCAGAACAATTTGCTATTAATGTGGCACACATGGTGGGCCATCATATGCCACACCAGTCCTAATTTAGCTGCAATCCTATACATATTTACTTGGAAGTAAACCCCTGTATACTCAATGGGATTTTCAACTGAATAAGCACACAGGCTTACCGCTGAAAATCAGAGCAAGATTCGAGTTCAGTAGCATCTTAATGAGCAACTAGATTTCCAGGATATGAGCTTCTGAGGGTCAAAGCTCCCTTCATCAGATACCTGATGAAGGTGCAAGATAACTTGGGTAAGCAGGTATTCAGGTTCAGGTGGGTAGCCGAGTTGATGTGTAGTAGATGATGATTCGGGTCCAGTAGCACCTTGATGAATCGTTGGTCTTTAAGGTGCTGCTGGACCTGAATCATCTTCTACTACACACCAAATAGGCTACCCACCTGAAACTGAATACCTGCTTACCCAAGTTTGGTACTACATCTTGCACCTTTGCTAGCATGCACTTGTTTTGGGAAATGTTAGTATTTAGGAATGAGCACTCACTGCTATTCAGAAAAGGGACTGCGTATGGCAACTAAAATCCCGGAGAAACCAGCGTCTCTAAGTGTCAAAACGGGCCTGTGAGTCAATGAGATGAAATGCCGTTCACACAAGAGGCAGGGCCCCAGGAAGGCTGGGCAGCGCCAGCAGCTGCTCCCCTCCCCCCCCCCGCCCGCTTCCTCTTTTCATTCTTCCGCGAAGTTGCAGAGTGAGCAGAGCCGGGAGGGTGAATCACAGCCCGGGAGGCAATAAAACGTTCATTGAGGCAGGACGCTGCGCAGAGTTGAACTCCACAGCGAGGCAGGAACAGAGACCGACTGGCGCTCAGACAACTACCGGCATCACCATGAGGGAAATCGTTCACATCCAGGCTGGTCAGTGTGGAAACCAAATCGGAACAAAGGTGAGGGGAAACGCTCTGTAGCCTGCATTATTGCTCCAAACAGAGGCATCCTATGGTGCCTCTGGCAGGACCAGTTGTAAGTTCAGTATGGGTGAGGGATCCCGTTTCATTGGGTGTTAAGTTGGTACCATCGTTTCCAAGCATTGGGCCAGGATCAAAATGTTTGCGGAGAGAGACATTAATTCAAGAAAAGTTATAGACAGAGTCCACTCTAAAGCTGCGTGTGTGCGTTCTTTTGGGGTGAGCCTCTCTCTGCTTGCGCGTTCACTGGAAAAGCACCAAAATGGGAATGTCTCTTTCATATTGACCATAAAAGGCTTTGGGAAAACTGGACCCGGGGTGGGGTGGGGGATACTGGAGCAGGAGAAGGAAAGTAACCCAAAATAGAAAGGCAGCCGGCGCGCCTAGCCGTTTTCTCTTCGATTTGAAAGCCTGGTGCGTTTTCGCTTTTCGGGCTCTTTTTCCAGCCCCACCCTTCCTGCCCCTTCTTCTCTGCTGTTCAGAGCGGGGCCTGGGAGGGGCTCGGAGGAGAGCAGCTCCCAGGCACGCCAGGAATTCGGCAGCTGTTGCTGGACGCCTGCCCCGGAGGCCCGCCGACGAGGGGCTGCCTGGGAATGAGGGGCTGGGGAGAAGGCGGTGTCTGACTGAGCGGCTCTGGCTTCTCTTTCCCTTTCGCGGCACAAAGTTTTGGGAAGTGATCAGCGACGAACACGGCATCGACCCGTCGGGCGGCTACGTCGGAGACTCGGCGCTGCAGCTGGAGAGGATCAACGTCTATTACAATGAATCATCCTGTAAGTTATGGCCTATGGGGGAGGGGGCGAGAAAGGGAGCCGAGCTGTTGCTTACCAGCTCGTCCGTAAACCGGATTCGACGGCGTTTGTTTCCTTAGGATTCAGCCACCTGGCAGCTGCAATTGCATGCTTATTCTTCAGTACAACAGGAGTCCGGGGGCACCTTAAAGGTTAAACACGATCCCCCCCCCCCCAGCACAAGCTTCCCCGAGCCGGGGCTCACTTTATCCCTTCTGCTGCTTCAGATGAAGTGAGCCCTGACTCAAGGCAGCTTATGGTCAGGTCTGTTACAGTTAAGGCTTTAGGGTACTACTGGACCCTCGCTTTATTTTGCTATTGCAGACTAACTTGTGGAATGCTGCTTGTTGACTTTTTCTGGGAAATGATAGGGAAGTGGCTTGAAAATGAGAGCAAAGTTTGAACTACCTGAAAGTTTATCCCAGGTGACCTCTTTTAACACGCCAAGCCAAAAAGAAAAAGCTACTCTAGTTGATGTATTGTCGAAGGCTTTCACGGCCGGAGAACGATGGTGGTTGTGGGTTTTCCGGGCTGTATTGCCGTGGTCCAAGACCACGGTAATACAGCCCGGAAAACCCACAACCACTACTCTAGTTGCTTTGTGCTGGGCAGGTGTCTGTAATAGTAATTAGCTGGCAATAATTCCAAAATGAACCCTGTGGCGGTAGAGCACAGGTGTATATGGTTTGCAGCTCTATAATCCCAATCGTAGAAACCTGCCTTTAATGATAACTTGAGCCATTGTACAATGCTTAAGGCATATATGCCAGTCTTGCAGTCCTGTGAAGTGAATATTACTATTAACCACCTATTGCAGATGCGGCTGAGAAAAGGTGGATTGCCTAAGGCCCTCTCTCAAATTAATGGCAGAGCTGAGCTGGGGACCTACCTGATCGCAGTTCATTCTCTTATCTGCTGCACTACCCAAAATTAATTCAGAGTCTTGAGCACCTCACCTTTGTTTTTGCTTAAGGCTGCGAGTTGGTTTAAAAGCAGGCCATTTGACACCGTGGAAGGGATGGCAGGAAGGGCTGAGCTGCTCTTGTAACAGAAGTTGAATAAAATTTGCAACATGTATACTTCATGCAAAATTTGCATTAAAATATACTTGTAGCAGAATTACGCTTTTCTTGGCTTTGTTTTTTTGCACAGAACATACTGTCAGAACAGCTTTCTCTGCTTATCAGAGTATCTAAGCACAGTTTCTAAATGAGCTTTTCCCTGTCTGCAGCCATCATGAACTCACTTGCTGTGTGTCTTGTCTGAGATGGAGGGCTGGCCTCACCCTTGCCAATTACTATAACCTTTCACTTTTAGTAGTATTGGGGGTAGGTGTTGCAGCCCCCTATTTTTCATAAGCATTTAGCTGCTCTCTCTTTGCACGGAAAATAAAGAGTTAATCTGGTCTTGCCTCAAGCCTTCATTTAGAAGAAGAGTCCAGGCTTAAGTTTGAAAGGAAATAATGCCCCCTTACTTGGAAGTTCTGTCCCCCCTCAGTTCCAGAAGCATGGGAGGTAAATGGTTGCCATTAATATGGAAACTTGAAAGTGTTCTGTACCTGCTCATAAACATGGCTTTAATTTCCACACTGAAAAACTATTTTAAACTTGAGCCCTGGCCTAAACTAAGCCCTATCTGGAATAAAGTGAACTTTATGAGCTAATGAACCTGTCTCATCTCAGCCTTTAATTATCCTTGAGGAATTTTGAGCAGTTTTTCTTTTGGAGTTGGGGATACTGTACAGACAAAAGTTCTAAGGTGTATTAGAAGTGGCCAGCAGTGATTCACTATTAGCAGTTCCCAAAATACCATGAAGCATTGTTCCAGCTCATCAGTATGAAATCCTGCCATCCTTTACAAATGTGAGAGTGAGTTAAGCTTTTGTCCTGGATGAATTCCAAATGAGGCTGTTAATTCTCTTTGGCCTGTGGGCTCCTGATCTTTCCCAGTGGATGAGGCCTTTGTTTCCTTTCTTGTTTCTCAGTTGGGTCTGTTCTGTTGCAATCAAAACAACAGTGTTAAACTTACAGACTAATGAAGTTCTCATGACTTGTGTGAAACAGGCCGTTTGGTCAGGTTCTTCACTGCTGTGGATGTCCCAAGGGAGTGTGGGGATGGCCTTTCTTGCACCGCTGCGCTCTTACCAGGATGGGCAGCTAGAAAGGCAGTTAGTGGCTCCCCATGAATTGCAGGGAGATAGGACCGTTGAGGGCCAGCTCTCAATAGTAGACACTACTTGATGCAACTGCTTTGGCTGGGGAGTAGGCTGCAAAGGGAGCCTACTCCCTTTATGGGAGCTGTCTTGCTGCCCCTCCCCACCCCTCTGTCTTGCTACCCCCTCTGTACTGTTTTCCCTAGCAACTGCTGCTTTGTGCCTAGCCTGCTAAGAGTCTTCTGTAGGCAGCAGAAAATGATAGTAGTATGGTCACTTAGGTACCATTCCATGTACTTCTCTGTAGTTAGCCAGTAATGGGTGGAGGTAATGGGAAATAATAACAACATTTGATTTATATACTGCCCTTCAGGATAATTTAATGCCCACTCAGAGTGGTTTAAAAACATGTTGTTATCCTCACAACAATCACCCTGTGAGGTGGGTGGGACTGAGAGAGCTCCAAGAAGCTGTGACTGACCCAAGGTCGCCCAGCTGGCTTTTTCGGGGGAAGAAGGTGCTTGAAGATGTTCCAAACAATTTAACAAGTTAGCTCTAGCCTTAGGTTTAACCGTCCCCCCTTTGGGTCTTTTCTCCTTACAAACCCACTGGACTGCCAGATAACCCCACCACTTTGGGATTGCTTGTACCCAAAGACTTTCTGGTTATAGTGTGTTCCAAACACAACGATTCTGTGATGATGTAAAAGGTTGAGGAGAAAAGAAAGATGGGGAAGAGTGCATAAGTAGTGCTGGGAGAGAAGATCTAACCAGTACAAACATTTTAAAAATAAACTGACAAACAAATATTAATTACTTGCACGAACCAACAAATACTTATTTGCTTGAAGCAACTACCACAAGGTATCAAACAACAGATTATGAGAGCAATCTGGAGCAGGTCTATTGAGAAATAAATCCAATTTTATTCTTAGGATTGCTCCATAAAAGTAGTTTTTAATCCTTGCTGTTGGATAGAGCATGTTTATGTAGAAACAATATAACCTAGGAACTTGTATGCATACCTGAAAGTGATAAAAAAGGTATGAGAGAGAATTGTGGCAATCCATCTTTATGGATTAAATCCCAATTTTTTCTTCTAGCCCAAAAATATGTGCCCAGAGCAGTCTTGGTGGATTTGGAACCAGGAACCATGGATAGTGTACGATCTGGCCCATTTGGACAACTCTTTCGACCTGACAATTTTGTCTTTGGTATGTTGATGATTTTCTGTTACGGTGACTCAGATTTCAAAGATGATGTGTTGAAAAACATACAGGAAACAATACATGAATATTCTTGCTTACTGATCATTTTGGTGACTGTATGTGTCTACTGTATGTCTTTTAACATATAAGTAATGCATTGGGCCAAAAGCTGCTTGCTACAGTCTTTAGAAACCCAATTTTTTCCCACAGGAAAATGACTACTTCATAGTTGCCTTGTTCAGTTTGGGAAAAAGTGTCCATTTATACCTCTCAGAAACAAGACAGAAAGATGTATAAATATTTGGATTAATACAGTAGGGAAACCATTTCAAAGCTCACTCAGGTTTTTTTTTAAGTTTCATCGTTCAGTTTCAAATTCAACTAATAGTTATATAGGAAAATCCGCACAATCTGATATCTGACCATTCAGAAATACATGAATGACTTTGAAGTACATATATCTGAAGTGCTGAAAGTTTCATGTGGTGACTTTCATGCCTTACAATTGTGAGGGAGCAGTTCCTCTGAAACTCCCACATGAAAAATCAGAGTGCAAGTTTTCAGGCTGCATGTGAGTGTATAAAAAAATAAACCGAAGGCGGTGGGATGCTTGGGCCAGAAAACGGTCCTCTCTTAATCTTGTGTCTAATATGGCAACTCAGAGCCAGTGTGGTGTAGTGGTTAGTGTCAGATCTGGGGTGACCAAGGTTCAAAGTCCACTCTGCCCTGGAAGTTTGCTGGATGACTTTGGGCCAGTCACATACACTCAGCCTAACCTACCTCACATGGTTGTCGTAAGAATAAAATGGAGGTGAGAAGAACTATGTAAGCAGCTATGGGTATCCATTGCAGAGAAAGACAAGGTATAAGTTAAGGAAATAAATTAGACGTGGAATTTTCACAAGTAACTTCAAACAAATGGCTGCATGTAGGAAACTGAGGTGGTAAGGTCATCACGTGCTGATGTTTCCTTCTCAGAGATGCATGCTTTACTGAATATGGGACACTATTTCGCCATTCCTCAAGGAGCTTGCTTGGAGTGGCATACATGGTGCCCTTCCTCATCTGCAGCTGGAGCTCCCCTCCCTTGTGAGGGTGAACTGCTTGAGCCAAGTTTTAACACAGATTTTATAGAAGAAAAACAGG
This sequence comes from Eublepharis macularius, assembly GCF_028583425.1. NCBI lineage: Eukaryota > Metazoa > Chordata > Lepidosauria > Squamata > Eublepharidae > Eublepharis > Eublepharis macularius. The sequence continues at coordinate 65,194,223 of NC_072796.1, read as the reverse complement.
CGCAAATAACAAAAGTTTTGTTATACTGAAGTTCTGTTACTATACTTGATAAGAACAGCAACTTCTGCAGACACACAGAAAGCAAATAATGCTGAAGCAGCTTTCAGATGAAAACTGCAGTGTTCATGACCATTTGGCTTAAGCCTTGTGGCAGACAGTATTCCCGGAATTTTTTTCACTATGTTCTTCCTTGTCTACCACTAAGACTACTCCATAATATCTGATCTATAAACTACCATGCGATCCCAAACAGTTATGCCTTTCTAAGGCTGTTGACATTAATGGACTTAAAAGGGTGTAACTCTGATAAAAATGGCCCTGTTGACCACTTAGGACCATGTCTTTTAGAGGGTTGCAAGGTTTCTAATGGACAGTAAACTCAGGCACAGCTAGGCCACTGAAAGTACATAAAGCACTGGCATGTTAGGAATTTGAATTCTGCACAGCTGGCAGGAAGCACGGCTACCAACATCGTTTCCTTAAGACAATAAAACAGCTGTATGCTAAACATTTTAACCCACCAGAAGTGCAATAAAGGAAAAAGATAGATTTAGCAACTGTATGGACTTTAGTGTCTAAGCAGTAGTTTGGATGACCTAGTTTACCATTATGAAACAAAATACTAGTTGGAGATGACACAGGACGAGCATACTTTGGAATGTAAACATCACAGATTGGCCCCTATCTGAAGATTTCTGCAGTGGAAAAATACAAAAACTGAAGATGGGTTGTTTGAGAGGATGTTGCAAAAGCTGTCTGTCTAGCAGTAGTTGAGAAACTGACATTGCACAGAGATGGAATACCCCAGTGGGTTTATGATAGTACTGTAAGACCATTCCTGGAAAAATCACTGCAATGTTTGTTTAGGATTGTAAGAAAATAATGGACTTTTTTCTGACTAAACTACCAGTGTAAAGTTAACAAGCTCTGGTTAACCTAGTCTTGCATTTGAGTACTTGCAGTATATATTTCTGGTTCGAGAGTATGCTAAGTAACCAAGGGGCTGTGCTGATCATTGTATATTGAGGGGATCATCATTTCCAGCCAGCTCCTATATGTAATGGAAATTGGAACTAAGGTGATAAGCCAATACCAGAAACATGGACATTGTTCTCTTCGGCTTTGTTAGTCTCTTTAAAAAAATAAAAATAAAAAAAGACAAGCAAGTTTTATGTTCAGTGTCTCAGTACTATCTGTATAATTCCTTCTGCTTCCGGGAGGCCATCTGGTACTGTGAGACAGCTTTGGGCTCTAACCTGCAAAAATGTGCCTGGACACCCTTTCCCAAATAAAATATTTTATAAAGAGATGACTCGTATAAAAATTGAAGTCTCTGTAAATAAAATCATAAGATAGAGGTAGTTTTAAACAGCTGAAAAACAATGATTTAGGTTTAATTCTAGCTTTGTCTTGTAAATGGAAGAAAATAAAGATCTAGATCTTTGTTTAATTCTAGGTAACAGCGATACCTTTGGCTTAATGAAGTTTGCCTCAAAATAAGCATATATAAAATTAAGGTCTAAACCATCTTTACAAAAAGTGCATTAAAATGGTATTTTTACCAGGCAAACTCAAAAGAGCATTAAAAGACGTTTATAGGTGACTATAATGTGAAGCAGCAGGGCTTCAGGACTAGTGCCAGTCGTCATGAGAAGCAAAGGCAGCCTTTGCATTTAACAAAAGGGAAACGGACTTCTCTGTTGTTAGTGCACTGATTGGAGAATGAAGGGGTGCTGGGGGTGGCGGTGGGGGGGTTGGCTTGGATCCACTGGAGCACTGTTGTGAGAAGGACTTCTGCCTGTGGAGTGTGACTTTCTCACTACCCCAGAGGGATGGGGATCTCCAAGAAAATAATGGGGGGGGGGTGCATTTTAGGCTACAGCAGGGCTTTTTTTCTGGGAAAAGACGTGGTGGAACTCAGCGGGTTGCCCTTGGAGAAAATGGTCACATGGCTGGTGGCCCCGCCCCCTGATCTCCAGACAGAGGGGAGCTTAGATTGCCCTCCGCGCTGTAGCGTGGAGAGCAATCTAAGATCCCCTCTGTCTGGAGATCAGGGGGCGGGGCCACCAGCCATGTGACCATTTTCAAGAGGTTCTGGAACTCCGTTCCACTGCGTTCCAGCTGAAAAAAAGCCCTGGGCTGCAGCAGGAACGAGGAGGTAATAATATGTTCTACAAGTGAAAATCCTACACATGGAAAAGCTCTGGTGGATCCAAGCCAGCTCTTTTCATTAATTCTGTAGTGCCCCCATGTACAGCATGAGACTAAATGTGGCATTTATTAGGAACAGTTAGACAGAATTTGCAGTCAGCTGAAGGTTGTATCCAAAAGTGTTTGCTCACACACACATCCAGTGCCAAAATGTTGGCAATAAAAAATGACCTCTCTATTAACATTTGAAGGCTGTTAGTTCTTCATGACCCAGTAAAACTATTAACCTCTCTCCCCTTTGTCATCTTAGGACAAACTGGTGCTGGAAATAACTGGGCAAAAGGACACTATACAGAAGGAGCAGAGCTTGTAGATTCAGTTCTTGATATAGTAAGGAAAGAATGTGAACACTGTGACTGCTTGCAAGGATTTCAGCTCACTCATTCTCTTGGAGGAGGAACAGGTTCTGGGATGGGAACTCTACTAATAAGCAAAATTCGAGAGGAGTATCCTGACAGGATAATGAATACTTTTAGTGTCATGCCCTCTCCTAAAGTTTCTGACACTGTGGTGGAGCCATATAATGCCACGCTCTCAGTCCATCAGCTGGTTGAAAATACAGATGAAACCTACTGTATTGATAATGAAGCATTGTATGATATTTGCTTCCGCACCCTGAAGCTCACAACCCCAACATACGGAGATTTGAACCACTTGGTGTCTGCCACAATGAGTGGAGTAACTACATCACTACGCTTTCCAGGCCAGCTCAATGCAGATCTTCGTAAATTGGCAGTTAATATGGTTCCTTTCCCACGTTTACACTTCTTTATGCCAGGATTTGCTCCTTTGACAGCTAGAGGGAGCCAGCAATACCGAGCCCTCACTGTCCCAGAACTCACACAACAAATGTTTGATGCCAAAAACATGATGGCAGCTTGTGATCCAAGACATGGACGATATCTGACAGTTGCTACAGTCTTCCGAGGCCCCATGTCTATGAAGGAAGTTGATGAGCAGATGTTGGCCATCCAGAACAAGAACAGCAGCTATTTTGTGGAATGGATCCCAAATAATGTAAAAGTGGCAGTTTGTGACATAGCACCCCGTGGCCTTAAGATGGCCTCCACCTTTATTGGTAACAGCACAGCTATTCAAGAGCTCTTCAAAAGAATCTCTGAGCAATTCTCTGCCATGTTCAGGAGGAAAGCTTTTCTTCACTGGTTTACAGGAGAAGGAATGGATGAGATGGAATTTACAGAAGCAGAAAGCAACATGAATGACCTGGTGTCAGAATACCAGCAGTACCAAGAAGCTACAGCAAATGATGGAGAAGAAACATTTGAAGATGAAGAAGAAGAAATTAATGAATAGTCTTTGCTCCCATCCCAACATTCTCAAGTCTACTTCTGACCTTCTGTAGGATAATAAATTTATAGAGCTCTTATTTCAAAGTTTTAAGTACCTTTTTAAGCTTTTTCTGACTTTGAGGTGGATGTGACTGTTCCTTACTAGATGGTAACCTAAGATTCTGCTCTGGTTGATCCAGTAATTTATTCTGTTGGTAGGAGAACTTTGGCTTATGGTCAATGCAGGTATCACCAGATGTATGCAAACAAATTTTATCAGTCTCCCAGGACTGAACAGACAGCAAAAAATGACTGAGAAAATATGGGTATAGTGGCTTTTCCTCAAACTGTGAACTGTAAAAATTAACTGAGGCTGTGATCTTGTGGACAGCTATTGGAAGTTGGTGTTACTGAAATCAGTGAGAGATTCTTCCTAGTAACTATAGTGAGAATTGCTGTGTTAAGTGAGTCTTTTGTGTGCTATTCTGTACTGCCTATACAGTGTTGAGTTACTGGGAACAAACTCTGTTAATAAAAACAATGAAAAGTTCCATCCTTTGTGTATTAGATATTTATGAATCAGTGCTTGCATATAGACATCTGTTGGCACACCAACTAAAAGGCTGTAAGTATTCTTCCTGTTTTGACTTTCACTGATAGCTGAAGTCAAGCATGACTAAATAACTGTCCTTCACTGGGATTTTAAAATGTTTGCTTCTGGCACACCCATTCTACACTGAATAGATCATGGGTCTCGTGCTGGATTTAGTTAACAGCATTGCACACTACTTTTGTGGAATGGATTCAGCTCTTTGGCAGATTCAAAACTCTTTATTAAAGTCGCAAGGCTAGATGCACAAGGTAGAGCCAGGTTCTCTGTGCTGTAACTTCTAATAGTGTTTACAGGATGTTTACATAGTAACTTCTGTACATCTTGGAGATAAGTTCTTCTCATATGCTCTATTGAAGTTCAATCAAGACTACCTCCTCTAGAGCAAAGTAACTTAAGACGGTCTTTTACGTTTGCATAAGAGAAAATCCCACTGTTGTAAACCTGTATTGATCTTCAATCTTTAACAAGTATGACCTCAACTTTAACCTGCAGGCTTGTATGGGTAGGTGAGATTAAGGGTTCTCCCTCCACCGTTACTGATAATAACTGTAGTGGTTGGGCCTTAAAATAGTTTTTAAAAGGTAGACTTATAGTAACCCTAACCCTTAACTTCCTAAATAAATTAAAATACAATGGATTCGGGCAACTCAACATTTCTCCCTTCACTGACATACTGGATTTATATTTCCAGGTGAAGATGGTTCTAAAATACTGTTAGGCTCAAAAATGTTCAGAAGTACCAGCATGTAGGTCTTTAAACTTTTAGAATTGAATTAAAGCTGGACTGGTGTGGGGATGTGCTTTGGGCTCGCTACCTTAGTAACTGCCCATATAGCCCTTCTAGCTGCAATTTGACCTTGCTCAACAAAGTTCTAAATTGAATTCTTCTATGAACAAGCAGCAACTTGCTAAGAAAGTTATAAAAGGTGTGCTCAAGCTGGAGAAATACAAGGTCTGGCAGTCAGTTAAATAGATTTATTGGATTATCTTATAGGGTAGCAAAGAGAAGCAATCACTCACTGAAAGCTGCAATTTATGCTCTATGGAACAAAAGCTGCATAAGACGAAATAAACCATTCTTTGGCATATCTAAATTGTCCTTTTTCAAACTTCAGAAGTAGGTGTGTTACTTTACCACAACTGCTTCTAAGATAGCAACTAGAGATGGGCACGAACCAGAAAAAAATGAGCCATGTGGCTCGTCACATTTCACGAACCACGAACTTTCACGAACCTGCTCTGGTTCACGAACCAGTTTGATTTTGGTTCATGAAAACGTCACTTCCGGGCCAGCATAAGGTCTGCAGAAAGCTCAACCCCCGTTGCCTAGGAAACGGATTGGCACCAGATTGTCTGCAGTGATGAACCAAACGAACTGCCCTAAAGTTCGTGGTGGTTCGTCAGAAATGGGCTCTGATGAACCGCTGGTTCGCAAACCACAAACCAGCTTGGTTTGTGATGAACTTTGGTTCGTATTTCGGTTCTTGCCCATCTCTAATACTAACAGCTGTCTCAATGCAACTTTGTACAGTATGTTTAAATTGCTACTTATTTTGGAACTGGATTTTTTTCTGTGTACTGTGTTGAACCAGCTGTCACAGTGGAGATGCTCACTGAATAGTCAGCCTTGATGAACCAGTCTCCCATTCCATAGCTAGGTGTTGCTCTTGTGAATGATGCATGCAGTGAGAGTCATTTGAATCTGTTGCCAATAGTAGAATAACTTTTTCCCAATTTTTTTTTGGGGGGGGGGGAATGTGGTTTGGATTAACTATAAGAATCTCAGAATCTTTCTTCAGCAACAAAGAGTTCAGGTCCACTCCCCCATCCGTTATATAGGGATGCAATATCATACTATTGTCATTAGACTGATCTCTTCACTGTTATCACTGCCACTAGGAAAAAGAGACTCACTCACCACTTACCAAGGTTTCATGGCAGGTACATGTATGCAAGCAAAAAAGTGAAATGCATTTGACTAATGAGCATTTTGCACATCTTTGCTTCATACTATATCTTGCACATCTTCAGTTTCATTCAATTTTTACCAAGTTTCAGGCCCCAGTCCACTGCAAGGGGCAAACAAACTTCTGACCTGTTAACCCAATTCAAACATCTAGCTTATTCGGTATGACCATTTACTATCTGTAGGTGCCAGCATTGCTCTTCCATCTTTAATGTAATCATTGCCTGATTTTGCTTTGGTCACTTTGGGTACTCCTTAAATTCTAATTTGTCAGCATACTGAAGTAGTGGAGGATTGATGACAAGCCCCACAACGCTTTCAGCAAAGGTGGGTGCAGTGTAGGCAAGTAAATGAAATAGCTGTAGTAATATTTACTCATAACTTATTACACAAATATTTTAAGATATGAGAACCTGTCCAAAGTGCAGTGTACTGATTTTATTGTTTTCAAATAATATTTACAAAAACAATACATTCATGTATTCAATATCTTACAGAACCCTGTAGAAAACAACTTTATTAAAATTAGGTCTTACATTATATTGTAGCCACAGACCCTAAATGACAACAGCTCTTTAGCAGGCTTCCAGTTTCATTGCCAATATGCATGACAGTTATTGGCATAATTGTTACAGACAGCAAGGTGAAAGGCTAAAATTAAATAGCTAGTGAATGAAAATTGATGTTTCTGCAGAACAGAGCTTTCCATAAATTACATGGCCCTCTTGATAAAGGTCATACAATGCTCATCTTGCATGCTAACAACTTGTATTTGACAAAGGAGGCTTAACTCTTGTAGACTTTCCCAAAATCCTTGACTGCCTTTTATTCCATGTCAGTTTAAATATGTCTGTTAATGGGCAAGTGTTAACACAATTTGGATATAAATCTGGAAGGGGGTTCAGCATATACCCACTAGCTGGAAGGTCTCCTCTTTCTCTCAATGTGCAGGATGTGGCTTCCAATAAAATTGGGATATTCCTCAGCTTTAAAAAGATTCTCTCTTCATTCCACCACTGCTAATTTGCTCATTGCCATAAGCAGGGGGACAGTCTCTGGGAAGTGTTTACTGTTCCATTTCAGTGCACAACAAAAGTACCAGTTTTCCCACTGACACATTTAAACACTAAAATGGCATGTCTCCTGTGATCTGTCTGGCAATCTGTTCATCTGTTGTCTCCTCTTTGTCTTTCTCACGATCTTTGTTCCAGTCTTTAAGGCCTTCTGGAAGTGAAGTGTCTTCATCTAAGCTACCTGTGCCTTCAACAAATTCTTCGTAAGTAGATTTTTCAGCAAATGGTCTAGGACCAAGCAGTTCAATCATATCACTCTTATCCAAAACCTCTTTCTCCAGAAGTCGTAAAGCAACCTAAAACAAGTCATATCACACATAATTATGTTCCTCTTTATTTGGCTTTTTTGCATGACAGATGAAGAATCATGTGGCCTTTGACATTTCATCTGGGTATGCTTAGGTAACAGAATCAAGAACAATAGACTACCAGGAGCTACTATCACAACCACTGAACATTTGCAATGCCAGTCATCAAGACAAATTCTGAGTACCAGTTAGTAGGAAGACCATTACTACAAATATTCCTGGGAAGGTTATATGGAATACGCATTATCTTGTTTCCAGTCTCCAGAAACCTCAAATCCACACTATTTCCAGCTCTTAACTGAAGAGAAACAATATGAAAATCAAATAAATAAATAAATAAATACCATTTGCTTTCTGAGGGTAAGGAAATGTCCCACCATCTAGAGCTGGACATTCATCTCCATTACATGCATGCTTTCCCCAGTGAAGTAGGTGGGAAATGTTGGTTTTTGCAGAAAAAAAATTAGGGCAGCAGAGGTGTGCATGAATTACAACCATTACTTCTGAACGCATTAGGTAAAAGAAGGCCTAAAAGCAACAATATTTTAACAATTTATATAAGCAAGGAGTCTGCACATACCTTTTCCACTTCTGCTTTCTTTTCAGTCAGAAGGCTTAATGTCTGCTCATAAGCTGTGTTAATAAGCTTTCGCACTTCATCATCTATTAATCTTGCCGTTGCCTCACTGTATGGTTTCTCTAACACCATGTCTCCTTGCCGGGGAAGGTCAAATGAGATCTGGCCAACTTTCTCATTCATGCCAAACTGAACAATCTGAGGGGCCAACAGTATAGTAGACATATTATACATTTTATTTTTTACAAAACTGTACCATGCTATGACTGATGCCCTGCATGACTCTTACCACAGCTTTAATTATTTAGTTTTAGCAGATAACATTACTATATTTTGTTCACATCATGAGAAGACAAGAATCATTAGAAAAGACGATGCTAGGAAAAGTTGACAGCAATAGGAAAAGAGGAAGACCAGATGGATTGACTTACTAAGAGAAGCCATGCCCTTCAGTTTGCAAGATCTGAGCAAGGCTGTCAATGACAGGACATTTTGGAGGTAATTCATTCATAGGGTCGCCATAAGTTGGAAGCGACTAGACAGCGTGCACGCGTACATCCACACAATTGACAACATTGTATACATGTTTGCTTGAGAATCATTAAAATTATTTTCTCTACACACCTCTTCAAGTCAATGTTCATAGTTACCCTCTAAAACACGTGCATTACTTTTATACTTTGTTAATTGAGTAATACACTCCTTGAGTATTAAATATGAACAGTATTTAAGTAAAAGCAGCAAAAATTATAACACACTCCTTATACTAAAAGTGCTATAATTCAAACAAAGCAAATCTCCACCCCAAATCTTCTATAAACACCAACATTTTCAATTTTTTTAGGAGATTTATAATTGAAGGTGTACATTAAGGACCAAAAATACAAGATGCATATAGTATACAATGTATAACCATAAATATACAGCAAAAGCAAAAATAAAGGCTCACAGAAGAAAAACAAACCTGAGCATATGCACTCTGAGTAACTTTCCTTAGATCATCTTGGGCTCCTGTTGTGATTCTGCCAAAGAAGATTTGTTCTGACACGCGCCCTCCTAAAGTCATGCACATTCTGTCAAGCAGCTGCTCCTTGGTGTACAGATACTGTTCTTTAGGCAAGTACTGAGCATAACCCAATCCTTTGCCACGTGGAATAATAGATACCTTGTACCAGAGAGGAAATAAAAAAGAGATCCTAGCAAATAAGGAGATCCTAACGAAAGACAGATCTTTGCTTTCACATTATGATTATTCCCAGAGACACAAGCAAGTAAGAAATGGCTAGAACTAACCACAACTGCTTATAATTACCTACTCTTAAAGTAGATCAAGAGCACTTTTGAAAATCATCACAAGAGTCAATGTCTCGGTACATCAAGTTTTTGAAAATATTAAGAGAAGCTGTTCAGGGATCTAGTTAGGCAGAATATCTCTGCTGCAAAGTTCGATTAAAATTTTAATCTGATTTCGCACAGGTACATGAGAAGTCACAGTACTCTTTCCTCTGGTTCAAAATGGCTATCACGGGCAAAGAAGCAACGTTACTGTTCTATCTACAGGAACACTGAAACAGGAGAATACACTGTTCTCCTCAAATGCTATTCTCATTAGCACGGTAAGTGTAGGAAAAGTAGTACTAGATTGGTTCAAGGTCAGGGAACTGAATGGAGATCTCCTTCTCCTGAAGTAAGCTCCCAGTGACACAGCTGCAGTGGTTGAAAGCACCACAAATTCTGCATATACTTGTCACACAAGTACTGAATTAGAATGCAGCTGTGCACGCACCTTTGCAGGCATCTTGGCTTACCTCTATGAGCATGTGCCAGATCATCTCCTCCCAACTCCACACACACATGTAATCAAACACTTCACTAATCCCAACTGGTGGAACATCACTTTTGTTTAGATTCCTTATGTGTTTGTGTTGCCTCATGATTCAGAAATTATCCCAAACACATCCTTGGATGCAGCAATCAAAGGTTCAAATTGCATGTTTCTGGTTATTTATGCACTCTGATAGACTGCTATTCTGATTTGTACATTAGAATTTCTTTCAATTACCAACATATTGATGTAGGACCATTAAGATGGCTAAAGGGACTAGATGGACTGTCATAACACTCTGTGTAGCTAACAATGAAATGTTCTATTGGCACGAGGACCCATCTTCTGACACAAGAGGCTCTTTCTTATGTAATGCCTGCCTGCTTTGCTAATCAACCTACCTTCAGAAGCGGATCAGCATGTTCCAGAAACCATCCAGCAACTGCATGACCAGCTTCATGATATGCCACAGTCTTTTTCTCCTCTGGCTGCAGTACTTGTGTTTTCTTTTCCAAGCCTTTGATTAAAAAAAAAATTGTATTTCACACACATACCACTTAACTACCTTGGGTGCACATCCTATAGCTGCCAAGTCAATGGACATTTTTGTTTCTCTTTGGGATTCTGGTCCTCATGCATTATACTGTCAAAAAGGAAACCAAAACACGGTTTTTAGTTATTAATGATAGTGCCCCTTTTTCTTTCTACCATCCCTTGATAAATGGACTGCAAGTCAAAGCAGAAGACACCTTTTCAAACTCTTACTTCAATACAGAGCAAAGTCATTTAGAAACAAGGAGCTTTAAAAGAATATATTGCCAACACTGCTGGTAATGTAATACCAGGGGGTTATTCTCTCACCTCCTATCACTCGTTCAATTGCTTGCTCAAAGTGTTTTTGGTTTATGGCATCTGAAAGATGTCTTGCAGCAATCAAAGCTGCTTCGTTGCATACATTAGCTATATCTGCACCTAAAACCAAACAAGAGAGGACTATTAGCACTATTTCCAATTATAATGTTTATCACTCACCACTATGGGAATAATTTTGGATTTTCCAATACAGTTAACATTCTAGTGCAGAAAATTCTAATACTGGTAGTATTTCTTTGTAGCAGCAGCTCTTACATATCTGTTGATATTCGTGTACTATGCTAAAGTAACTGATTCTGTTTAATTACCCAGCATTGAGAGATTGCCAGCTTAAATGTACTGAGATTGAGCATTTCTTTAGGTCCATCCTTTGAACAGCAGATTCCCATGCCACTTAATAAATTACTTAAGAAACCGCCCTCCAATTCAAAAGAGATTTGTCACATAGCATAGAGGGCTTCAGCTTGAGAAAGGAAAGTCAGAATCCCTTTGGGTGTGCAATGCTACTAGAACAGACCGCTGGATCCAGGCTACTGTATTTTAAAATAGAAGCCTCAGAATGAAAAATAGTGTCCTTCAGATCAAGGCCAAAGCTATTTTTGTGTTCCTTTAGAAACAGCACAATTCATTTATTTGGCAGTGGCATGTAAAATTTGCTGCGTGAGTGACAAGCCCTCCTCTAGGATACTACAGTATTCTTTCGTAAGGTAGAAAATCTACCAGTGATTCATACTTGGGAAAAGAGAGAGAGACATGGCACTATCCCATCCTTCCTACTCTTAAGTGAGCTTGCAATGGACCTCCAGTATAGCCTGAAATCATGACTTCCTCTCACAGCCATAAAGGGCCAGGAGACAAGTGTGGCAACAGCACCCTACCATTCCTTCTACCCTGGAAAATAAAGCAGCATAGTGCTCTTTTAGGAGCTCAAAGCTTAATGGTTGAAATAGGAAGCAGCAGTTGTGCCCAGCACACTTTTTATGTGGAAAGGGAGCATACAGAGAAGTATAAGATTAATTTGCATGGTGGATCTGAAACCTCCCACTGGGACAAACACTCAGATGGAGATAAAACAAGTGAAACACTATAAGGTCAGAAACTCTTTGCTGCCCTGAGGCAGTCAGCTAGCTTGTGGCACTCAATTCTGACCAGCCCTGGAGACAGCAAACAGACTGGAGCTGGAAATATTGACGTGGACCTCCCCCTGAACTGCTTAGAAGCCAGTGCAGCTGCTTGGCAGAGGGCAGAGAACTATTTTTTTTCTTTTGGGTAGCCTGTGTACAATACTGCCTTTTTAAAAAGAAACTGGAGAACAATAAAGATTAGAGTCCACTATATCACCTCTGTCTCATGGGATGCCAATGAATAATGTTATATATCAATTCAGAAATAATTATGGTTTTAAAGACCACCTACCTGAAAATCCAGGCGTTAGAGATGCAAGTTTTCGAGCTAAATTATCTTTATCCAAGCTACTATCCAACTTCAGGGGCCTAAGGTGAACTTTGAAAATAGATGCTCTTCCTTTTATATCTGGTGGCCCTTAAAGAGTTTAAAAGAAAAAATATTTATCTTTAAATCTACTGTTTAAGAAAAATGCTCCATGTGTTTACACTTTTTACTAATCTGCAGCAACTGCATCTGCAGGACCTGGCTACAGTGGCTACAGTGATCCATGCAACAGTCACCTCCAGGCTAGATTACTGTAACTCACTCTACGCTGGGCTACCCCTGGGCCTGATCCAGAAACTACAACTGGTCCAGAATGCGGCGGCACGGGTCCTGACTGGTATACCTTACCAGTCACACATCACACCTGTCCTGCGCCAGCTGCACTGGCTTCCGGTTGAATTCCGAATCGGGTTCAAAGTGTTGGTTCTTACCTTTAAAGCCCTGAGCGGGTTGGGACCAGCATATCTTCGGGACCGCCTCTCCCTGTACGTTCCCCGGAGATCGCTTCGATCAGCGAATAAATATTTACTTGTGGTCCCCAGCCCTAAGGAAGCCCACCTCGCTTCAACCAGGGCCAGGGCCTTTTCAGTCCTGGCCCCAGCCTGGTGGAACGCTCTGTCAATGGAAACCCGGGCCCAGAGGGACATATTATCGTTCCGCCGGGCCTGTAAGACAGAGCTGTTCCGCCAGGCATTCGGTGATTGAAGGGGGCGGTGCCATGTCGGCCTCCCACCTTTGGGGTGGGGGAGGGTTCTCCCCACCACTGCACCTTGTTAATTTGTTTTATTATTTGTATATTGATTTTAGTTTTTGTTTTTATCGATTTTAACTGTTCACCGCCCAGAGCCCCTGGCGATGGGCGGTATATAAATTGAATAAATAAATAAATAAAATAAATAAACTGGAGTTAAAACCAGTTTAAACATGCTTCCCATGAAGTGTGCTGTGTGACTTTCGGCACTCTCCAGTTCATCTGCCTCACAGCTTAAATGGGATAACCCTTACGTACTCCACTCCAACCCTCTCACAGGAAGGGTGGAATATAAATATGAAATAATAAAACTTTCTAGCCAGTATAGGGGGTAGCTTACCAATAAAGATCTGCCTATCAAACCGTCCTGGTCTCATGAGTGCAGGGTCTAGGATATCTGGTCTGTTGGTCCCTGCTAGAATAACTACATTTGTTGTAGTATTAAACCCTATGAATGGAATAAAAAACAAACACAATTATTTAAAGGTACAGCTGCTATGAGCACATGCAATGTTTTCCCCAGAATAAGAAGTACATTTTTATATGTTTGCCAAGAAAAAAAATTATATTCGTTTCCATCCAAACCTGCATGTTTACTCATGTCAAGGGGTGGGGGTTTGGGGGAATTTCTACTCTTCCCTCATCAGCCTCTCATGCCACATCTCATTCCTCTCCCGAGGGTTTATTGACCCTCAGAAGTGTTTTTAGAAGGATGCAGAAGTCTGGAATGGAGACATTTTATTCTTAAGTTTCACCTTAAGTTACTCAATTAACTAAAAAGGAAGACAACTTTATAATTTCATCAAAATTTTTAGAATATCTTATTTCAAATGAACAGAAAATTAAAAACATTTTGCTGCATTGAGGAAGCATCAGAAATAGCAATCAGAAGGCTGATTTGATAGTACTGATCATAATACCTGGCGAAGCTTCTTTACTTCTCTACAGAGTGTTTAACAATGTCTTCACATTCCACAGCTCTTCATTACAGCCTTTCACTGTGAACCCCACAACTTACTTGGTTGCACCAATATCAGAGCTATTTCCAGATAATTTGTTTATAGCTGGGGTATTGCTATAATATACATGTGGTGGTATGCACAAAAAAGTTTAAAAACGAAATAGTTACCATCCATTTCAACGAGTAGTTGGTTGAGTGTATTTTCTTGTTCACTTTGCCCTCCAAAGTTACCTCGTCCTCTCTTCCTTCCTACTGCATCTATTTCATCAATGAAGAGAATGCAAGGGGCATTTTTACGAGCCAGAGCAAATAAATCACGAACCTTAAAAGGAAACAAAGTATTTTCAATCATGTAATGCCATGCTCCTCGTTTCCCTAAACAAAGGAATATACCACAAAGCTATATTCATGGTATTCAGGTATGTATAGCATGTTCTTCAGATATGTATAGCAGTGAGGTTATTTGCATAACTATTAGAAAAATTATATTCTAGACAACATGCTGATTATGAAATAAACTGAATATTGGCATCTTAAAAGCTCTAGAAGACACTGGGAAGTATCAAAACCATGTTTTTAAATCTATAACAACAGCCTGACATAAATGTTTTATGGTGAAGCCCAAAGTAAAAAGTTAGATGTAGATAGAAGAAATTTTGATTCAACTCCCATTTCTGCCACAAATCCAAGACCAGATGTCCTACACATCTGTAGGCAAGCATGCACAAACATAATATATATTGCCATACATGTGGATTACACGTGTATCTAGTTTTCTTGGTATTATGTACACAACTTTTTTCTACATGGAAGAGCGAAGACACGCTTGTAGTGGCCTTCACTGTGTGGCCTTCACTAAACTACTGTTATCTCACTTTAAAGCAGGCTATTTTATGAATGGTAAGTTAACTGTCCTATAAAATAGGATCTCTGTTATGAAAGCAAATACAGATGTATATCTAAAAAAATTAATAGCATCTAAAAGTTAACGGTATGTTTTGTTTGTAATACAAGCCAGCACAGGCAGCTGAAGAGTTGTTGTAAGTGTTCTCAGATATTTCCTGCACATATTATATACTTTTACAGACAAAGAATGCCAGCAAACAAATGATGTTAGTGTTAAATCGCTTGGTTTACTTTATATCTTGAGCTCAGATCACAAACACTCAGTTTACTGTTCCTGTTTATCAGACCGAACTCTCCTAACACTTCCTGTACTAAAAAATGTTATGTCCTGCTTTCCTAAGACACACATCAGAACAGAATATGAATTACAGCCTTTTATCATATAGAGTACATGCCAAACTCCTAAAAGAAAAGGTTTACAGCAAGACATATTTTACAGCACACAATAATTTGGCACAGAGAAAGAGAAACAATAAAATGCATCTTCACTAAAACTGGCTATATCAATAAGAATGAAATACTACATTCCCAATAACAGCATTTTGCAGACTTTCAGCTCTCAGGCCTGCATAAGTGTTGTTAACATGCTAGGGATGAATAAATCCAGCCTTCCAAAAAAAATTTCAGTTGCTAAGTTTAGATTACACTTTAATACCTCTGTCATGACCAAATATTAGTCCAAACAAAAAAAAAATAGCAGACCACAATATAATCAGAGGTAGAGCTCTAAGGCAATAAGTTTTCTTAGTAACTGAGTGTAGTGTAACTGATGGTTCTTAATTAAAATAGCTTCTAGGCATAATTGATGGTGGTGGAGTGTGCTACCTAGTCATAACTGACGCATGATGACTCCTAGTGGGGTTTTCCTGGAAAGAGACTAACAGAGCTGGTTTGTCATTGCCTGCCTCTGCAACCCTGGACTTCTTTGAAGGTCTCCCATCCAATTACTAACCAAAGCTGTCTCTGCTTAGCTTCCAAGATCAGGCTTATCTGGGCTATCCAGCTCAGGGGTCTAGGCATAATTAATATGAACATATACAAGTTGAGCAATTAACGCATAACCCTTTTTTTGGCCTACCAACCTTGTCAGTGTCCTTTAACAACAGACACTGCAATAACCAAGCAAGGCCATATACTTACTCTAGCTGGACCCACACCGACAAACATCTCTAAGAATTCAGATCCATTGACTGTAATAAAAGGAACATTGGCTTCTCCAGCTGTAGCTTTAGCTAGAAGAGTTTTCCCAGTGCCTGGAGGTCCTGTCAAAATGGCTCCCTGAAAGAGGGAAAAATTAATTTTAAATTATAAAGATCTTAAAATAGATTTATTCTGAAATATACCAATCTTGTGTTTCACTTAACTAAAAACAAAGTATTTTGCTTAAAAAGAACATTTCAAGATTGTGAGGCCTTTTTGAATGTCATTTCAACCTGGAATGTGGATAAAGTAAATGTTTTATGAGAACCACATAACAGAGTTTAAATGTACTACATCTACATAGACTTTGCCTGATAATTACTATGGTCTTCAAGGGAAAGATAATCTAATTATTAGCTCACTTATAATGTAGAGTTGAGCCAAAAAAGTGGAGTTCACATTCACCCATGCCCCCAACATACCAAATCCCCTGAAAGCCGCTAATGAGAATTGGGAGACACTTGACAAGGACATGGGGTATGATGGGTGGGGCAGGTGTCTGCTGAGGGCATGATAAACACCAGAAGGGGGAAAATTTCTGTACCAGTGGGAGAGCAAGTTTAGATCTAAGCCAAATTATTTTAATTTCTATTTTGTATAAATGTGTGGATAAGGGGAACTTCTGCCTCCATTTTATTCAAAACAGAAACAAAAGAGATCAACTGAACTTTACAAGGTGTACCAAAGAAAACTGATATAGGAGTTCTGGAAGGAGTTCTGCCCTTCCACAAGAAACCTGTCTGGTCTTCTTTGCAAAGAGTTCAACAAGGATATGAAAAAAAACCCGTTTCAGTTGGCTTCTAATAGCCAAGATTAGTTTCCAGTCTTTTACCATGATACTTTTGAGAGTTTTCAATGGGTGCTTTTAAAGTGTTTTCAATATTAATTTTTTTTTGTTTTTATACCTACAAGAACCACTTTGAATCACGATGAAAAGTAGCTTATAAATGTTCATAAATCAACAAATATCAAGTCAGTTCTTATGATTCTGCAAAAGGATTGGACATCTTCCTATGGGCATGTGAAAAATAATCTTTCTGAGTTTAGATTAAATGTAGTAAGTAGTAGAAAGGATCACTAAAATGGAAGTTACTAATTCAGAAAACGGATCTCCAGCCCAAAAATATATCAATAAAATAAGCTTCATAACAATATTAATAAGTTAATCCTGTTCTCCTCATTTATTTATTTATGTTATTTATAGCCTGCTTTTCTCACTGGGGCTCAAGGCAGATTACACAAAGTCAATACAATCAACAGGATGGGACATCCAATGAACTTTGCAATAGGATTTGGATTGTAGAAATCTGGAACAAACCTGAAATTTGAAACAGAGCTGAAGCAAAGCGTAAGTATTTATGTGACACATTAAACGATGTAAAAATCACATAGTATATTCTACTTACAGCAAAAGGCAGTATGAACTGTACACAGCCTCATATTACACAGTCTCTAATCCTTTACCCGAACATGTTTTGGAACTATTTTGTTACAGTGAAGCCCTATTACCTGTGTCAAAAAGCCCTAATTGTTTTGTATGGTTTGCAGAAACTAGGAGAGTGGGAGCCTCCCTGACTTCATCCCATAAGGTGGAGGCTGCACAGAGAATGCCATGTGTACAGTCAGTTTGCCCATTTGCAAGGTGGCACCTGCAGAAGGCCCTGCTCAATGAGTAAAGTGGTCAGGAAGAGCTTAGGGGGAGAGGTGATCCAAGGCCACGAGAAGAGCTTTGTATGTGATGGTCAATAAACTGCTTGAGTTGGATCCAGCTAGGTTTTTCACTCAGTCTCACCTAATTCCCCATCTTATTACAGCCCCCGTTCCATACGGCTTTTGAACATGTAGGTCTCATGACTAGTCCTTTTTCAGCACTAGAAAAATTGGTTGGACCCAACTCCTTGAGAGTTCTTACCTTTGGGATCTTTGCTCCAAGATCTTCATATTGCTTTGGATTTTTCAGGAAGTTAACAAATTCCATTATTTCTAGTTTAGCCTCCTCACAGCCAGCTACGTCTTTAAACTTTATATCAATTTCATCCTTTAGGACTTTTGCTGTTGTTTCACCCACACTGAAGAGTCCACCCATTCCCCGTCCTGTTCGGCCCATTCCAGCAGGTCCTCTTCTTAACATGTACAGCAAGAAGCTAACTATAAGCACGGTTGGCAACATACTTAGAAGAAATGAGCTAAAAACAGGGGTAAATGCCAGTAGTTAGGAACAGGTTGTTTCATAACATTCCACTGAGAAACAAAGAGAAAAGCAAAAGCACAAAGATGCTGTATGAGCAACTGGCCCAGGGAAGTGTGACTGTAGTACTGAAAATACACTGCACTACTACTACTACATACAAAGCTTTTCATAATAAAGAGTTCATAGGATCTTTTAAAGGCCTGTCTTGCTGTTTGCTTCAAGAAACAATATGCACAACGTTAATTTCTATCACATTTCAAGAATTCAGCCTTTTCTGGGTCTGGTGTATATTTTTAAAAATTTAGATGTTTGCTACAATTCTGAGTTCTATAAATAACAAAAGCTTTTGCAAGAATAAAACTGAAAAGGTATCATTCATTATAAAAGTCTTTTTAAAAGGCACCTATCTCCCAAATGTCAGAGGTGACTGATCCATGGCTTCTGGCAAGGGAGATGACCAACAGCACACTTCCCCCCCCCACCCTCAGTTTGGAGAAGGGTCTGCTGTTTATCTCCCCTGGGTCTTAATGCAAGTGAGACAGGACCCTGCCGCTCTCTCAAATCTTCTGGCAAAGAAGGCTCAAGGAAGAAATGGAGAGTTTTAAGTCATTTGCACTAAGGCTTGGAGAAGAATCATGGCAGGCACCTGCAATAAACAAGAGCTATTCTTGCTTCTTCCTCATGCCAGAGGACATGGGGAGGGTGGTTTGGGTGAAACACAAGTAGGCAGTTGCTAGTAAGCCAAGCCAATATTTTGGCATCCCTGTAGACGACAGGTCCTAACTCTCCCTTTTTGTCCTCATGAAGCTCCAGGATGAGAACTTGCAAGGATGAGAATTTGCAAGTCTTGTTGAAACAGAAAACTCAAGATTGGCCAGTTTTAGGAAGACACTGGCCCAGCTACCAAGGAACCATGAAAGTACAGCTATGAGTCTCAGATGTCTTCAGACATGTTTTTCTTGGATTGCACCTTACTCCCAAATGCTTCACAGCAAACTGCTTTTGATACTGATGAAAGATTTAAAAGCAGTTAGCGAAGCTTCAAAGGTTTTTTTTTTAAGTTTTTTTAAAAAAAGAGGAAGTAGAAGGGCAGTAGAAAAAAAAGTCTATTTAATGCATAATAGCTATAACAACACTTTAGAAACTACTGCTAAATAGCAGAAGCAGCTGCTCAGAGGCATCCATTTACCTTTGCTGTCAAGTTATGCCAGTCTAGTGGCTGTTTCTTGATGCTGTTTGAGGAGGAGCTGCTTGTGCAATGGCACAATTATTTGTGATTTAGTCTACCAAACGGAGATTTTCCAAGACAGCAGAACTGCCAAATAGCATGAACAAAAACAATACACAATAAATGCCATCACAATTCTCATTGTTTCCAAGTCTTACCCATCACTCTCTGCCGAATACACCACAGGCAATCTGTTCTCCCTTTCTATCCCTAGCTCTAGTTGTGCAGTTTCCAAATTCCGCTCAAAAGTGTCCACACTTCCAATATTAAACCAGACATACTGCTGTAAAAAGTGAGAGGAAAACAATTTATGGTGCCTCCATTTCAGTTTTAAACTGAACTCAGTAAGACAGTGAAAAAGGTATTCATTAAGCACCCAGTTCATCACAATACACAGCCAGACTGCCACAAGACATTTGGCCAAAAGTAATGCCTTGGTTCAGTGGTACACTATTTACATTGCTTGTAAAATCAAGTATGGTCAAATAGTTTAAAATGTTTTAGTGTTTCCTGTATGTATGTATGTTTAGATATACTCTTCCAGTTAACAATAACTCAAGAACCTTGAAAATTTTTATAATTAAAATTGCTTTTAAAATTCTAAGCTTTTGGTTGTACATAACAAAACATGCTGTTAAAGTAGTGAAGTATCGGGCTAGTTTCTAGTTATTTATTTTCTTGTTTTTTTTCATCCCGCCTTTCCACACAATTTGGACTCTCAAAGTGGCAAACAGCTACAAACATTAAAAACCAACTTTAAAACAATGCTTAAATAACAGAACAAAGCAAGAGGAGGGTCAATTTATGTTATTGTTTTTGTTTTCACTTCATTTATACCCCTGCCCTTTCCCCCCCAACAGGGACCAAAAGCAGCTTGCATCATTCTCCTCTCCTCCATTTTTTTCTCACAACGTATCCTGTGAAGTAGGTTATGCTGAGAGTGACTGGTCCGAGGTCACCGAGTGAGTTTCCACAGCAAAGTGGGGAACAGAACCCTGGTCACCCTGGTCCGTCACTCTCACCACCACACCAAACCGGCTCTCGATAAGGAAGCATCAAAAGAAATAGCTGTAGTCTACAGACCAACCTATGGATGCTTTCTCGGGAATAAGTCTCACTGATTTAGTTGGTGTTTACTCCCAAAAAAGTGAACTTAGAATATTTCAGAGCCTTCAGTTTTCACCAAACTGAGTTTCCATTAGAAATCATTCAACCTTCCCAAATTTTAAAAACAAATTCAAAAACTACACTTACAGCAGATACAATCCCCTGCCCCAAATTACAGTTACTACTCTGTTGACTATTAGCTGCATCAGAGTATAAAAGTTTCAAAGTTATGAAACATACAGAAAATTCTGTATATTCTGGAAATATACTTGTTTCTGTTCAAGCCTTAAAAGTCAGAATTCTATTTAATATTTTTAAAGTATGCTTACAGACATAAATGGTTCACCCCATTTAATACATTTAGCCAAATAAAAAAATACAATTTACCCCATCAATAGGAGACTTTCCTGGGGTAAAGACCACTCTGACAAAGCGTTTGTTAACCACTTCTAGCTTGTCCACCTGTGAAGACAAAAGAAATTATGAACAGCTGCCGACATGCACGTATCTAAGCCAGGATCACAGCAGCAAAACATTCATATTAGTGCTGCCCTTTCAGAGGTACACGGTAAAGATTTAAATGGCGTTCCTATCTGCACTCCTCTGCTGGCCTACTACACAACTTTGAAAACTGGAAGGCTGAATGATCCTGACAAAAACCAACCAATGGAGGACTACAGTGTAGGTCAAAGTTGGGCAAAAACTGCAATATAATGAAAAGTGTGTGTGTGGGTGGGGGTGGGGGACAGGGGGGGTTTATTCCAACAGGACTATTGTGCTCCAAGACCCCCCTCATGCTGAGTACCCATCAGGCAGTCAATTGTTTTAAGACAGGATACTGTAATGTCTTTACACTTGGTTACATATACTCAGCAACACTGAAACACTGTTATAGCAGGAGGCCTGGCAAGCCTAGCACTAACAGGTTTTCCAAAAAGCAATGGCAAATGGCAAGCCAGTAAGTCGGGCTTCATAACCCATGTGAGTTGCAATCTGTGGGTTTTTATCTCTTCACATTAGTGCAGCAATCAATAACAAAAGCAAGAGGAAAAGACTCAAAAGTGCTGGTTCCATTTTTCTTTTAGAAAACAGCCTCACATCTTGGAGAAGGAGCCGCAGGCTTCCTGTCCATATACAAGATAACAAGGAAAATGAACCTGCTCCCACCTACCCCCCACTCTTGAAGAAGCTGAAAAGGTAGACTGTCTCTAAAACAACACTGTGGAGCCTGAAATGTCTTGGGCAGTTTCATAAAACTAGGGCCATTCTTCTTGTTTTTATAGCAGAATTTGCATTTGCTAGACCAATGTGCAATTTTGTGAGGAAAACCTTTTCTAGCAGTATGCAAAACTGATGTATGACATTAAATGCACACCCTCTTGTCTCCACGCCTAGCCCTCTCTCTGTTTGCCAGGCTCAACCAGGAAACCCTAGCTAGCACACATGCATAAAAAGTAAGAGTACATCTTCCTTATCTCTTTCTATACAAGCTGAGAGGAGAAGCACAATGGTGCTCCAGTCCTCATTACAGCTTATTCCTTGAAACAGAACAGTATATCGCTTGTTTCTCCTGTCACCGGTTCTTACTTTGCTACTCACGGCCATGACATCAGAAGTCACAACTCTGGCTCCTCTTCTTCCTGCCTTATGACTGTGATATTACACAACTTTCTGTCAAATGCTTGCAGCTCAATGGATCCCTATGGGCAGCTGAACACGGGTCCAAGCAGCAACCACTGCATTCATGAAACTGACTTTTTTCCTAGTTTCTACTAGATTGTAATTTTTGTCAGCCTCCACTCATCCACAACAATCTTCCCCAGACGCAAAGTCTCCTGTGGTACTTACCACACCTTTGGAAAGATAGCTGTTGACAAAGTCTTTCCATGTGATTTCTCTCCCAGTGTTCCTAAAGAAAATGTAGCATGTAACAGCTGCCCAGAAAATAGAACTGCCCATAACATAGAAACTAAATTCTTTGTCATCCCAGGGAAAGTCTCCCTATAAGGAAAAAAAAGAAATATTGGAGTAGGGTGAGATATTCTTACATAAGATGGTTGATTTGCAGATTTATAATTAAAAGAAACAAAGGGATAACTTTAAAATAGCCTACCAACAAGCCCTTCCCTTATCACTTCTATTCAGAGGACAACTTGTCAGGTACAAAACTGCACCTGTGGCCTGTTTGCTGTCTAATCCAAGGATCGATCTGACCCTTGGACAGGAAGCTGGGCTGCGACCCCTGTATCAGCAGGAAACAGGAGAGTTCTGGGCAAGCATCCTTTTAACTGAAAGCATTTTTGAACCTACATATGCATTCTAATAGTCTCACTCACACTCACCCTAGGCTGGCCAGGCCTCGTCGCATGCAAGGACTGCTTGAGCAGGGAGCTCCATTGATGGAAAGCAGAACTCTGCCCTGGCCCGTCTTCGCCTCCTCCTTTAGTCGGTGGATAACAACATGGTTATCATGAGCCCTTCACTGACTTTTCTTCACCTCTATCTGCCCTTTCCTCTCTGGCTCCAGGTGCAGATGTGCCCAGTTCTTGCTTGGTACCAACAGTTCCTTGGTGACAGCCATATTGGTTGAGGGCAGGTTCACTGGGCTCCAACCATTGCTGCTGCTTCAGGGTCAGTTCCGCTTATCTTGCAGTGCTGGCTAGAGGGAGGGAGATGCTTGACGTCATGGAGAAGCTACCTAGCACATCATGTGTGTCACAACTGGAGTTGAACAAACTGTTCTAGGGCCAGAGTGTTGTAACCTTGGTCTTCAGCCTGTATTTCTGCTTTACGAACACACATACATATGCACTCGCAATCATTCTCCCTTTGCAAACACAGCTAGCAATACTACAATTGCTGAACACCCAGTAAGTTTCAGAGACAGCTGCAAGTGAGCTGTTTTTCTTTTGCTTTGGAATCTTTGGCCTTGTAAGCTCACTCATGTAAACAGACACCCTTCCTAAGTCTAGTAAAGAGAAAATGTACAGTTAACTCAAAGAAAGTCATCTAATAATCATGGAATTGCATATGCAAGGAAAATATAGGACTATCTTTATATTTGCATTTTTCTATTTTATATAGTATTTTTATATTTAATTCAGCTGAGGGTCATAAGCAATATAATTCACTGTACAGATTCAGATGGGGCACTGGAAGATGGGAGGAGGGATAGCCAAAGTAAGGAATACATGTGCTGTGCTACATATTATGCCAAAATGAATAGGGATGCTTGCTTAGCCAAGAGCACGCTAGACCACAATATACTGCTAAACAACATACTTGATGTAACCTGTTTTAAAGTAACTGAAGGAGATTGATTGAGTAGCATTTCTACTATGAATTTTCTCAGAATAATTAACTAAAATGATCACAGGTTTCATACCAGGTAATAATCAATACTTAGAACCCAAGAATTTCATGCTCGCTCTATTGGCACAATTTAGCTTTAAAGAAAGCTATGAATTAAAAATATTTTTAATGTTTGCATTACAGAATACCAATGCAGAATACCACCAGCTGACCACCACTAACCCAGCCACCATCGGCCCCTCACCCTGACCTTTTGTAATCTGGACCACCAGCCAGTATCTTCCTTCTTGCCACCTTTTTTCCCTCCACCACCACCACCACCTCCACCTCCTCCACTCCCAGGCCTTTGGGAATTATTTGGCTTTACATCTAAAAAAGAAAAAAAACAGGTAAGGTTCTATAATTCCTTTGTATCGCTGATTCTGTCATTCCTATAATTTCAGAGAACATAAGAGTTCTCTGCCTACAAAAATAGCTGCTCAACATTCAATTTCTCTCCACAACATCAGGTAAAAAGTCAAGTCATATGAACTTAAGCATTTTCACAGGATCCCACATCTCAGTCTGCTGATTACAGAGGACGTGGAAACACAGAATACTATGATGTCACAACATGAGTTAAGAAAATAAAATTTATAGGAGGAAACTAGATGTGAGGCAACCATTTCCAGCAGAACTTTATAACAATCTAATCTTAAAGCATCTGATTACCAGGATGAGCTTTGAACTAGAAGCTCCTCTATACAAATAAAGACTTGGCCAGAATCTCTAAGGAAACCAACATTTTTAAAGATCTGATGTCTGTCATGTGGTATTCAGGTAGTATATGGGAAGCCCTCTGTGCACTTACGAAAAGCACATATAAAAAAGTTAAGGTTTGTATTACTAAAAGCTATTATGTCAGCTTTTGAGTGCTTAGAACAGGACTTAAGATTTGCACACAAACCTCTTCAGATCACAATATACTCTGAGAAAGCCATTCTGCTGTAAAATGCTTACAGCTGAGGTTTTAAGGAACTCAGAGAATCACAACCATATCCAGATTTCTGCTTAGATTACAATCAGTTTTTCCTTGGATAAATGTTACCTGCTCATGTCTATATTTTGACCTATTTACCTAGTCATCAAGGACATTACTAAGATACGAGCAATTGTTACTATGCTAGGAGCATGAATAGCATCATTTCAAGAAGCAAGTTCTGTGTATGTCCTTCCCTTGTCACCCTTCCTATTTAGCTGTCATGAAGAACATAGAACATTCAGTTCTTTGCTTCAGACCACACACGTTATCGGCAATCAACTTCAAAAGATAAACAAGGCTAGGAATGTAAAGGGGGGGGGGCAGTCACTTCAGATTTTTCATCCTAAGTATATAAACATCTGAGAGAGAACTCAAAAGCTGAATCTAATGATTTCAGATTGGAACCATACCCTTGCTATACCTAAAAAGTAACATGGTTGCTATAAAATGTAAGCCACCCACACAGAACAAATGGTCTTTTTCATGATCGTGTTCTCCAATACAATTAATATCCACTGTCATAGATAGGAATGGGATTGGGAGTCTAACAGTGAAATGCTAAGTAGAGTTACTTCAGTCTACGCCCACTGATTTCAAGCCATAAATTAAAAACCTTCCTTGTACCTTTTGTCTCTCCATTTGATACTTTTGTTTCATTAGCTTTTTTCCCATTGGGAAAGTATTTTTCAAATCCTGTTAAGAGGGAAGAAAAAGGAAATGGTAAAAGCCATCTATACAGTATGTTTCTTGGAACAGTAAAGCCTTGCCATGGGTAACGCTAGCGGGCAGAAGAGAAACATATTTGTATCATCGTTTTAAAATTCTTCTCTCAGCCTCCATACATGCAGCTGCACAGGACAGAAGAAGTCATTTTCTAAGACAAAAAAGTAAAAAATAAGTCAGTGTATGACAGTGGCTTTTAATTACTTACTTAGACCATTTCAGATGGGTAGCCATGTTGGCCTCCAGTAGAAGAGCAAGATTCAGGTCCAGTAGCACTTTAAAGATCAACTAGATTCCTAGAGTATTTCAAGAGAGAGCTTTGATTCTCAAAAGCTCATACCCAGCAAATCTAGATGGTCTTTGAAGTGTTACTGGACCCAAATGTTGCTTATTTAAATCAGTTACACCTTGGCTATTTACAAATAAATGTTCAAGGCAGCATACAATATTAAACCCACACAAAACACTGAAAATATATAATAAGCTGTTAAAAACTTACAAGCTCAAGACTTAACTTAAAAAGGTCTTCCACAAAATTTCAAACTGATACCAAAGGCCTCTAAAGAAAGGCACATTCACAACACGAGGGAAGAAAATTCCAAAGAGTGTGGGAGCTTTAAAGAAAACCCTCAAGTGGATTCCTATGGATTGGATTTCTCTAAGAGGGTTAGACTTCCTTGGCCAGCCTATGGATGGAGGTGGCCTGTGGAGGTATGCTGGACCTAAGCCATTTAGGTCTTTAAAAGACATCAACCAGCACTTGGCAGCCAACATACTTGGCACAAAGTGGGAGCAAGGTACTTGTGGCAGCCAGGCACTGTAAGCACTCTACCTGCTCTTAATCAGTTGAACTACGTTCACAGGCAGATCCAGGAAGACTTGATTCTTTACACCTTATCCTAAAAACATCGTACATAAGACCCACTGATTTCAGTTAATTAATTTCCAGGTCTCCCTCGTTGCTCTATGGTATTAGGTACCTGTAACAATTACAATGTGAAGTTATAGCAGATAAGGCAAAATACACACCAACCATTAATCACTTTGTGTAAAAGGAAGTACATAGTTTTCTATAATCTATCCAGAATTAGTCTGTACTACAATTCTTGTTATCAACAGCAGCAACTGCACAATAATAGGGTCCAGTATTCTATGAGCCTCTCTACAGCCTTACCAGACAGTAATAATTACCTTTTGGAGGTTGAGAGAAGAGCCGTCTGTAAGCAGCAATTATATTTACAAGGACACTGTTTCTATTTGTAGGAATCTGGGTGGCAACATGATTATGAAGCTGAAAAATTAAGAATAATCACTATAAGACTAAGCCTGCCTGTTACCATTAGTTACATACTAACCTAAAGTCCTAGACTCACATTAGGGCTTGAAATCAAATATTCAAAATTAATAAAACAAAGTCATCTATTAGTTTGGGAAAACTTAAGGTATACACAGAAAATCCTGATTATACAACACTTTATAGGACAGAAAAAACTAAGAAATTGGATTTCATTATTACTTATTATTTACAAGATTATTTCTGGACCAGTGCCCACTCGGTGTCTGAGCAGCTAGCAAGACATACAGCTCAAGCTTGCAGTATGGGGGTCTGGCACAAGGCAATGTAATTGCAAGACTTATTGGTGTACAGTTAAAGACTTGTTATTTAATGAAATAATGACTGTAGTCTTGTCTTCACACTAATAGGATGCAAGAACCCATTTTGTAGCACCACCCATCTTTATTGAGTACATTTATATAGCACCGTTCCAACCAAGGAGCTCAGGACAGCATACAGTACCACAATCCTAAGAGACAACTTAGGCTGAAAGCATGTATGAGATACTGGCCCAAGGTCATTCAATGAGATTCATGACACCTGGGCCTCCTAGATCCTACTCTACCACTCTAACCACCGCATCACACTGTGTCATCTTTCAGTCTTCTCAGGAATTAGCACTGATCTTCCAACACAGCATAATCATAAAATGCAAAACCTACTCAGGGCCTCTTAATGGTTAAGACAAACTAAAGATCACTGTGCTGTGATTTTGGGTATATACTGTTAAGAACACATGGTGTTTGCAGGGTCAGAAAAAGGTCCAGCATCCTCTGCAAGAATCCCAGCTGATCAGACTTCTACTAGAGGTCCCTTCATAGTAGGCCTGGGAATGCTGCATGTAACTTCCAAAAAGAGACCTGACACATACGGCTAACAAAGAAAGAGAAGCTGTTTTCTTTCCCTCAGTATGGACCATAGTCTTCACCACTATGTTTTTATGTACTACCTGTTGTATTAAATATGTGCTCATATGAGCTACTTGTGCATCATGTGGTTTAATGTCAGCCCTAGAATTGCTTATGTCCCGTTTCAACATTTCTTCAACTCTGTATGGTTTTTTACTAATACTATATCTTTGTAAATTGTGTTTATTTACCCTATGGCATTATTTATGGAAATGTCCTTGAAATTGACTGTACTAATCTCACACTGTGTGTGAGCCTCAGTGAGAAAGACAGGTTATAAATGACAAATATAATAAACTTACTCCATCAGTTAACCTGCAATAACAACCCCTTCGCTCACTTCAGCCTCCCATTTGTTCACACACTAGGGAAACAACACAGCAGGCGGCACCACGAAGAGCCTGGAAAGAATTCCCATCACTTCCCTGGTTCACGAGGCGGCCTCAGCCCAGCACCGCTCTCAACCTCACCACCGGAAAAACGGAAAGCGGAGCACGCGTTTCCCTTCCGGGGCTGCTTCCATCATTACGGTAAGGGACGCGACCTGCTTCCAGCGTTGCAAAGCAAACGCCAACGATACGCCTCTTCCGAGCTGTGAATTTACCCTTTAGCGGAGCCACTGACGCCCACCTCAAAGGCACTCCCCAGGGCTTTCTCGAGCAGCTCGCCGCGCACTCGGGCGGCCCGTTAATCCCTTCCTGCGACCCGGGGCGGTGACCGAGAGCCCCCCGGGCCGTCCTTGCCCGGATGTCACTCACCAGCCTTAGGCAGGGCGAAGGCGCCGTCAGGCCTCGGCTCCACTGGGCTTGCTGCTGTTGCGCTCCGCGGAACCTGCCGGGGGACCGGCGACAGCAGCCCCGCGACAACCACAGGTAGCGATGGGCCATGACCGGCCGAGAAGGCCCTCCGCCTCACACACACAAGCCCTCACACCCGCCCGCGACTGGACCCCGC
The DNA here is from genome assembly GCF_028583425.1 of Eublepharis macularius. NCBI lineage: Eukaryota > Metazoa > Chordata > Lepidosauria > Squamata > Eublepharidae > Eublepharis > Eublepharis macularius. The sequence goes on along the minus strand of NC_072796.1, from coordinate 65,165,438 downwards.
CGGCGCGTCGTATGACGCAATCACGTCGGTCCCATAACTCCCCGCGATCCAGGCGCTCCACTCCCCCCCCCGTTTTCCTTTCCTAAGTACCTGCAGGCTGTATCCGCCCCCCCCCCCCGCCCCGAACCACACACCCAGTTTAATTTTTAGCTCGTTCTTCGACAGCGCAGCAACGATTCTTCATCGTAAAGTTAAAATTAAAATCGTCTGCCCAGGAGTTGCTCAGAAGCTGCAGTGGTTTTGGGACGGGGGACGCCTCTCGAGCTGTCAATGTAAACCCCGAGGGTCTTTCGCGCCCGTTACTGGAGGGGTTTACCCAACGCAGTCCTATGCTGGGTAGCTCCGGACTACAATTCCAGCGGCAGAGCCCCGTGAGCCTTTTGCAGCAAAATCAGAAAGAACTTTAGCGGCCCTTTGAAGGCGGCAACCCTCGTTTCCACATACAGGCCAGAAAGGTGCTCGGAGTATGAGCTCTGGAATCAGACCTCCCTTCTGTAAATACTCTCGAAAGCTCATGCCCGGGAGATCTTGTTGCCGTTTGAGGTGCCGCAGGACTCAAAGACCTTCGTTTCGGCACAGCTCATGTCATCAGATAGCCCTAGGAGATCATAGATGCAGAGGAGTTAGCCGTGTTAGTCTGTGGTAGCAAAATCAAAAAGAGTCCAGTAGCACCTTTAAGACTAACCAATTGTATTGTAGCATAAGCTTTCGACAGATACACACACTAAAAGGAGATGTTTACATATACTAGCAAAGGAATGTTTTGATTGCACCCTCCCCCTTCTCCCCCCCTAATTGCCTCTTCTCTCTCCTCCCCTTCTCTCCCTCCTCTTCTGTATTTGACCAGTCTCTGTATCATGCATCTGCCCTAGGAGATCGTAACATCTCCCACCTTTCTGGGCTGGCAACTGTAAGTACCGTATAAATGATACCTCCCTGTATCTGAGCCAAGAACATTTGCGCTGGAATGTATTTGTTGGGTTTTCCACGTGCCACCGGGCTTTTTTCCTGCATGGGATTGCACCTCTGCTTTCATGCCCAGATGGGTCCGGCAGGCTCGGCCTGATCTAGCGAGGCTCTTCTTTTTATGCTTAAACCTGCAGCGCAATCCAATCCCGTACATGTTGACTGATGAAAAAATATCCCCCAAGTTCACGGGAGCTTTCTCTGAAACAGCAGCAACCCTCGTCCGTTTAAAAGCCCCGCCGCCAGCGGTTCCAGAGGCCCGCCCGGCATTTCGCCGCGTCTCGGAATTCCTGCCCCCTCCTTTCGGCTGAGTCACGTTGACACAGCCCAGGCCGTGACGAGGCAGGTGGGGCGCCCCGCCCGAGGCAGCCTGAGCAGCGCAGAGGGCGCACAGAGGTTACAGCGGCGGAGCAGGAAAGGGAGGGGCCTCCAGCAAAGGTGAGCTGGAACGGAAGGGAGCCTGCGGCACCTGCTCAGGCTCGGCTCAGGGAACCGGGCTGAACTTAACGGCTCTCTGGATCGGAGTACCACGGCCGCCGGGTTTCGAGCTGCGTTTTCGTTAGCTGCACAGAGCTGGCACCGCTCGGGGGTGGGGTGGGGGGCGCCGTCGGCGCGGACTTGCTTTGGGGGAGCACTCCTAGCTACGATTAAAGAGAGGCTGTAGCGCAGCCTGGGTGTGCGCGTCCGCATGGTGCATTCTGTGATAATCCAGCGGTCTTGGGAAAGGAGGCGGCATTTCCCCAACCCCCCAGCTGCAATAGTTGAACATCGGCACTGCCACGAACTGTTTCAGGAAAGCGGCCCACTTTGTGCTTTTAGACTTGAGGCCATGCAGGTCACCCGAGGAATATTTTCCTTGCATTTCTCCATCGGAGCAGCCACGTTTCATGGGCGTTTAAATAACCTTGCCCCTGGAAAGCGGCTTTAATTGCGCTCACCCACTCGCACGTTGGAGAAAAAAGGCACCACCCCAGGAGACTAAGCACCACGCAGAGCAATGAAGCCCGTTCACACGTTCAGTTACATGCCAGGAAACCAAAGGGAGCCACATTTGAAGATTTGGGGCTGTTCTCCTCTCCTTTAACGAAGGGTGTAGGCTGATTTTATTAACGGAGGCGGTGGTGGAGAATGGGGAAAGGATGAAAACGCTGAGGCGGCACCCACGCGCGTCGCTTCAAGGACAACTTTAGAAGCCCGCTGGCAGCGCCAGGCGGTCACCTGATGGGGCACACGCGTTGCGACCTAGAAGCGCTTGCCAGAGATCACGTGTTTCTTGCGGAGCAAAGTCGACGAGCCGTAGGAAGGACAGTGACGTCAGCACGCACCGTCCTGGAGATCTTAACCGGACAGGCGCTGTGTAGAGGTCAGCGCGTCTCATACGCAGGTGTCGTTCTTCACTCCCCACCTTCGTGCGAATTAAGAGCGGCGAAGCGCAATGGGGGCGGGACCGCTTATCTGACGCAGAGGGCGCCCAGTCTAGGTGACGCCGGTTGAGGCACTGCCGTCATCGCCGTCCCTTTTCCGGAGAAGAAGCTCCGCCCCTTTCCCCTTGGGTCGGAGGAGCCGGTTCCTTCCACTGAGCTGCTGTCGCCGCCTCCGCCTTCTGAAGCCCCTCGGGATGAAGATCTGGAGTTCGGAGCACATCTTCGGGTAAGGGGGAGGGCGGGGCAGGGATGCCAAGTTGCCTCTGTAGCCTCCCCGCCCCCCTCCGGCGCATGCTTCGCTTCTTCTTCCTTTTCGCTACGGGAGCCTCAGTCCCGGCTCCACACGCAGCCCGCCCGGCTTTAGGAGCCCCGCGCCACAGCGCCCCCTTTCCTTCGCGGCGCGTAGGAGCTCTGCGCCTGGGAATGGTCGCCCGCGTTGTCTGGGGTGCCTTGGCTCCCCCTCCTCCTTGCTTGTTTTTAGAAATGGGAGGGGGGCCTGGTCAATAAATGCGCCTCCCACCGATTTCTCAGGCCGCGGCCCCCTCCCGGCGTCGCCAGATGCACTGAAGAAACGCGGTCACGAGCGAGCCCTGCTTTGAGCACCGCCCCGGATACGGAGTGGCTGGAGTGCGTCGCGTTGTTCCGAGGGGCGCCGGTCTCCCTGCTTTCTTTGTTTCTGTCCTCTGGAGAAGAGAGGACGTTGATCCATTCATGGAACTTTCCTCATCTTCCTCCTTGGGAAGGAGCTGAGCTATTTGGGACAAAAGGGAGTCTCTCCTTTTGCCAAGGGCGTATTAAGGCAGCAAGCCTTCACTGCGTAGGAGTAATAATTGCGTTTATATATGGCTTTTCTAGATAGATTAGTGCCCTGCTTAGAGCAGCAAACAAGTCAGTATTGTTATCCTCACAATTCAGCTAGTATTGAGAGGAGTGCCTTATCTACAGCCACCTATTAAGCTCATGGCTGTAATGGGATTCGAACTAGCAGCATGCTGATTTGCAATCTAGCTGCTTAAGCACTATTCTACAGCAGCTCTTCCGGTAGGATTGGTTTCTAAAAATACTCCCATGTGCATAAACCACGTTCCAGTTGCCACACATACTGCTGGCAGGGTGTGAATAGGTCTTCCTAATGTCTGCTTAGGAGACCTGGAGGCTTTGCTGGGGAAGCGTCACTCTTGAGACTAGCTCCATTCTTCAGCATTCAGTAAGACTATATTGCCTTGTCTGGAGCATGGGTTAGAGCAGTTGCCAGATTGGGTGATTTCTCCTCCCTGTTAAAAATAAGATATTTGCAATGAACTGAGTAATAAATGGGCTTTGCTGCTCAGGAGCATGAATGTAGTGTTGAAATTGTTGGACCTAGCAATCTAACAGGAAATTAGCGCTGGAATTAGAAGGGATTGTTGCCACATCTCTTCTTTGCTTCTACCAGTTTAACTTCATGACTGTGCCCTGCTGAAATTTTGCAAAGAGGCAAACTGGGCCACAGCTTGTAAAAGGCTGGCAGTACTAAAAGTAAGAAAACCTTGTTTGGTATTACTGGAAATAATGTCTGTCATATCTCCAAAGATAAGTAGGGTAGCAGTCTGTGGCCTAAACATGCCAGACCAAATTTAGTTAGTAGCTTGTACTGAATCATGACATCTGTAACAAAATCAAAAAGAGTCCAGTAGCACCTTTAAGACTAACCAACTTTATTGTAGCATAAGCTTTTGAGAATCATAGTTCTCTTCGTCAGATGCATGGAGGGCAAGAAGAAACTGGTCAGATATAGAGGAGGGGAGGGGAGGGAGGAGTAGATGCAAACAACTGCTTCTGATATGGAGATCAGTTTGCTCCTGTAAAGGAAATCAGTTACTTTTGATAATGAGATAACCATTCATAGTCCCTATTCAGTCCCAGCTTGACAGACTCTGTCAAGCTGGGACTGAATAGGGACTATGAATGGTTATCTCATTATCAAAAGTAACTTGACAGACTCTGTCAAGCTGGGACTGAATAGGGACTATGAATGGTTATCTTATTACCAAAAGTAACTTGACAGACTCTGTCAAGCTGGGACTGAATAGGGACTATGTCAAGCTGGGACTGAATAGGGGCTATGAATGGTTATCTCATTATCAAAAGTAACTGATCTCCATATCAGAAGGAGCTGTTTGCATCTACTCCGCCCTCCCCTCTCTTCCTCTATATCTGACCAGTTTCTTCTTGCCCTCCATGCATCTGATGAAGAGAACTGTGATTCTCAAAAGCTTATGCTACAATAAAGTTGGTTAGTCTTAAAGGTGCTACTGGACTCTTTTTGATTTTGCTACTACAGACTAACACGGCTAACTCCTCTGGATCTATGACATCGGTAATACACCATTGTGGCAGTCTAGCATAATAGCTTAGATTCTGCCAAAAATATTCACTGGCAAAAGGGTTTCTGTCAGTGGAGGTGACTTCATTTGCCTTTGCTTTCCATTGTGGCCCCATATGCCACCTGAACTGCTTTGTTTGGAGACAAGTGACCTCAAGGAACAACTTGAAGGGGAAATTGGAGGCCTGCTGCAGGCATGGGGATTGATGAAAATTGCCACTTCTCCATTAGTGAATGATTCTGCAGGTATTCTTATAATTGGATGAAAATCCTTCAGTTCTGTAGCAGGAAGTATTCTCTGAATGAAAAGAAATGATTTGTGCTGTTTTTCCACATATTTTTCTGCAGGACTTGTGCAAAAATACAGTAAAGCCAGTTTGGTGTAGTGGTTAAGAGCACGGGACTCTTAATTTGGAGAGCCGGGTTTGATTCCCCACTCCTCCACTTGAAGCCTGCTGGGTGACCTTGGGCTAGTCACAGCTCTCTGGAGCTCTCTCAGCCCCACCCACCTCACAGAGTGTTTGTTGTGGGGATAATAACATACTTTGTAAACTGCTCTGAGTAGGCATTAAGTTGTCCTGAAAGGCGGTATATAAATTGAATGTTGTTGTTGTTATTATTACTGGGAGCAAATATTAACACACTTGGAACCTAATCAGACACAGAGAAATGTAGAAACATAGAGCTGGAAAGAATTACCAAGGGTCATTTGGTCCAACCCCCTGCACAATGCAGGGAATTCAAAGCTAACTCTCCTCCTCACCTCCCCCAGTGACTGCTGCTCTATGACAGGAGGAAGGCAAAAACTCTCCAGGATCCCTAGCTAGCATGACCTGCAGTGAAATTACTTCCTGACCCCAAAGTTTGGAAGTACCCTGGGACATGTAATGAAGGGCCCCTAGAGCCAAGCTCCAGTTCAGCCTTTTACACCCTCCTCTCCTGAGCTGCATACATTCATATGGAATCATAGAATCATCATTGCTGTCAAGTGGCCGTATTGCATTTTAAATACCTCCAAGGAAGGAGAGCCCCCCCCCCTCCTGAGGAAGCCACTGAGAAGCCACTCTGTCAGGAAGTTCTTCCTAATGTTTAGCCGAAAACTCTTTAATTTTAACCTGTTGTTTCTGATCTAAACCTCTGAGGCAACAGAAAACAGCTCTGCTTCCTTTTCTATGTGTCAACTCTTCAAATACGTGAAGAGGGCTATCACATCACCACTCAGTTGCCTCCTCTCCAGGCTAAACATATTCAGATCCTTCAATCTTTCTTCATAGGACTTGGTTTCCAGACCCTTCACCATCTTTGTTGCAATCCGTTGGACATGTTCCAGAGCTTGTTAATGTTCTTCTTAAATTGTGGTGCCCCAGAATGACCACAGTATTCCAAATAATGTCTAACCAGTACAGAGTAAAGCGAGACCATCGCTTTTTGTGGACATTATACTTCTGTTGATACAGCCTAAAATTGCTTTTGCCTTTTTAGCTACCACATCACACGCATGTTCAGTATATGATCTACTAAGAACCCTATTTCTAAGTAAACACAAACAGGGCTGGGCTGTTACATGAATTATATTGAGATGTCAAAAGCTTCATCAGCAGAGAGGTATTTATGTCCATTGGTAGGAGGAAGCAGTAGTGTTTTAATAGTCTATAGAGCAGGCTGCTGTGGCTCAAGAATAGGTCCTCTTTGACAGACTTATCCCCATGGTCTGAAGCTTGCTAGTTGAGTTGTAACTTAGACTACATGACATTCTAGGGTTTGTATGCACTGACATATTTACATTTGGATTGCTGGCACTGGCCCTGTGTTTGTCTATGATTACTGTCTTGGTTCTTTAGCTACTTAGAGGAGCCAAAGGGTAAAATGTATACATATTTTCCTTTAAGTTCATTTCTGCTACTCTTAACATGTATCCCTCAAGGTCTTGGCGGTACTGGAAAAGACTGAGGGCTATCACTTGTGGGAATGTTTTGCTGCTTTACTTGTTATATAACAGTCCTGCAAAAAAGTCTGCAAGCTCCTTATTTGAACTTCCCGGTGTGCATCCATGGTTGAGAAGAGTACCCTTCTAAGAGTGCAGTTCCTTGAATTTGTCTTTTAGGCTTGCTGAATTTTGAATTTAGGTTTTCACCTTGCTGTCAGTGTAAAGAATACAGAGGGATCATGTGTACTTCAGAGCTCATTGAGGGGCTATAGGTGATCTGATCCATTTTACTTCAAGCTGCTGTGGTTACAGAGATGGATAATAGATTGCTGCTGAATCAGAATCGCCATATTTGTAACCAGGCTATTCCATACGCTAAGTTCTCCATGCCACTAGATGCTGAGTCTAGATGTGAGTAGAGATGTGAATCTAGAGGTGCTCAGGACCTAGCATGCACATCAAATAATATGACTCTGTGATCTGGTGTTCCAGAGTGAAAGTGGTTTAAAACATTTTCTCCTTGTCCATTTTATCTTCACAACAACCTGGTGGTAGATTAGGCTGTGAGTGTGGGCCTCAGACAAGGTCACTTAGCTTCCATGGCAGAGTGGGGATTCAAATGTGGGTCTCTCAGTCCTAGTCCAACATTCTAACCACTATACTGCACTATTTTTTAAAAAAAATACTTTATTCTATACATCAAGCATGCATAAAGTTTGCACGGTTTTGTGTTCCAAGAGTTAATATTTTGAATTTAATATGTAAATTCTCATTTGCTGATCAAAATATCTGCTGCTGTGTTTTTAGTATGTGTATTTGACATTTCTGAAAATGCAAATCCAAGACATTTGTTTTGGACTGGTATTGCATGTATTGAATTCTTAAACATGTATTAGTTATTTCTCTTCTGTTTCATTTTTCCTAGACATCCATGGGATACTGTAATAAAAGCTGCTATGCGAAAGTATCCCAATCCCATGAACCCTTCTGTGGTAGGAGTTGATGTTCTGGACCGAAGCCTTGATAATCAGGGAAGGTTGCACAGTCACCGACTTCTGAGCACTGAATGGGGACTGCCAAGTATTGTTAAAGCTGTAAGCTTTTTATGAATGAAATAATTTTAGAGTAATGGTCATATTGGCATATTGCAGTAAAAATAAACAGGAGTCTAGTAGCACCTTGTTCAGCATTGTTTCAGATGGGTAGCAGTGTTGGTCTGTCGTTGAAGATCTTGCTTTTGTTCAATGTTATTAGTCTTTAAGGTTCCACTAGATTTTTGCTTATAGACTGAATAATTGTGGGCAGTGATACTCTGAAACAGTGAGTGGGATTTTTATTAGAAGTAGATGACATTCAGAACTATGACATACGTTTTTTGTACCTTTTCAGCGGACATCTTATTGACTGCATTGTGAACAGCTGTAGTATTAAATGCTCAAATTGTGTGTTTCCATTCTGAACAAGCCTTCAGAGAAATAAGCACAATGGGACATTTGTTCAGACAGGGCTCACCATAATATACTTTACGGGAATAAAGTAATCTTTGATATGTTCATCCGTGTCCATTTCGATCCCTATCTTTGTGCTTCTTTTTTAGATTCTGGGAACAAGTAGAACTGTTACATATATTAAAGAACATTCTGTGGTAGATCCAATGGAAAAGAAAATGGTGCTATGTTCCACTAATGTAAGCAATTACATGAAGTAATGTATTTTGCATTTGCTTGTAGGAAATGTGAATTCCTGATTGCCATTTCAGTGCACTGCCCATTTAATTATTCATTTATTTATATCCCACCTTTTGTCCCCATTGGGAATCCTAAGTAGCATGTATCATTCTCTTCTAATCCATTTAAGGCTGTCCTATGACAGATGCATGGCATTGTAAAACTAAAGCTGGAGGCAGATAAGTGTTTTCTGTTTACACCAAATATTTATTAATTTGTTATGAAAATTTAATTTTAGAAAGTCCCTCCTTTCTGCTACAAGTGTGACACTCCAAACTGCCACCTAAAATTAGCACATAAAATAAAGTTTAAGAATTAACTTAAATCACAGTATTAAACCAATTAGAACAGAATAATAAAATGGAACAAATACGACAGCAGATAAAATCAGCACTAAAATCTCAATTAGAACAGGATTAGAATCCTTTGGGGTAGAAGATAAAATTTCTGATGAATAGCAAGGATCATATCGATAGAAACTGTGGGGATTACTTGTCTTACAGAAATTGTCTGGAAGGATTCAGAGTCAAATGTCATATAATAATACATACTTTTTTCTCGGATTCCTCTGCATTAGATCAGTGATTCTCAGACTGTAGAGTAGTTCACCCCTTCCCCTATGGCATGGACACTGGTTCCAGGGAGGAAACTCCCAAAGCAGGTGAAACTCTTAGCATGAAAGCATCTTGTACCACATGCTAGTGGAGCTGAGTGCCATCTATAACTCTGCTGTGCTACCTGAGGTCTATCTATTTAAAAAAGCATGCATGTTTATTATTTATTTATTTATTTATATCATATTTGTATTCCGCCCTCCCCGCAAGCGGGCTCAGGGTGGATAACAACCTTAAAATCATTTAAAAACGTTCCATATTAAAACATTAAAACATCATATAAAAATAGCAGTACTCTTTGCCTTGCAGCAGCAATACAGCTATTAACAAGCAATACAGCAGTACAACTAGATATAGCAGCACAGTAACAGCAGCTGAAAAACAAACAGAGCATTCCACCAGGTAGGAGCCAGGACTGAAAAAGCTCTGGCTCTAGTCGAGGCGGGCCTCCTTGGGGCCAGGGACAAACTCAAACATATATGAAAAGAGGTTGCTTTTTGAGTATCAAAGTAGAGAATCTAGTTTTAATTTTGACTGTATCAATTGTAGACATTGAGCCTAAAGGGGAAATGAATCTTTTTTTCTCCCATTTCAGATTACTCTTACAAATCTTGTATCAGTTGATGAACGATTAGTTTATACACCGCACCCTGAAAACCCTGAAAAGTAAGTTGTCCTTTTTTTTGCCTTTTGGGTTAATATATTAAATCAATGAGGCATTATTTATGTATTGATTCAATTTTAATTGTTCTTTTAGAACTGTGCTAACCCAAGAAGCAATTATTACAGTGAAAGGTGTTAGCCTCAGCAGTTACTTGGAAGCTTTAATGGCAAGCTCAATATCCTCCAACGCTAGAAAGGTAGGTGTATGAAATATGTATATTGGTTGTTGCTTAGGCAAAGTGGCTCATTTATGGCTTAAATCAAGTAAGCTTTCGGTGCTTACATGATTGCATTATGCACATATGCACTGATTCACTTGATTTTGACAGAGTCCGAAATGTCAGTTCTGTTTCATTGTAAGTCAGAAAGCAGTCCACAAATGCAATATACTGTTGAACAATAATGTATTCAGAGTTAAGAAAACTTTATTGGGACCAGTTGTTTTTAGTATGAGGAATGATTTTTGTTATATTAAATGTGAAGTCTTGTAAGTCAGCAACCACAAAGATTCATTGTTTTGCACATACAGTAGCCATGGTAATTGTTCAGTGCTGGTGGGAGCAATTTGCTCTGCGGTATAGTGGATGATCCATTAGTATTTAGATCAGGGATACCCAATGTCTGTGTTTTTACAAAGTGGGTGTGGCTCCTGCTCAGCAGGGCTTCTGATTGGCCATTGGAGATCTGATTGGCTGTTCAAATTAAAATAATATTTCGGTGGCAGATACTACTAATGATGTTTTTATTCTCTCACTCCTTTCTCAGTATATGTATATATTTTAATCACTAGCCTTGCCCCTGCACTTGAGTTTCCATTGTGTGTCTTGCTCTACCTCCACTGTGGCCATTTTGTGGTTGCGCCCACCACCTTGTGTCAGAATTCCAAAGGTGTTAACAGGTCCAAAAAAGGCACTGCAGACCTCTGATTTACATAGGGAAGATGCCTATAACTAGGTCCTAATGGGGAAACAAAAACATAGAGTTGGAAGGGGGAACAGGAATAATTAAGGTTGGTCAAGTGGTCTAAATAGTTGGCTCGCTGTTAGGAGATGTAGCTTCCTGCCTCATACGGAGGTCTGAATAATATTTCAGGTAGACTGTAGGCTTCCATGGTGGTGGCTTAAGATGGGTAGGTTGTCAAAATGGGAAGGCCAATTATTTTGCTCTTTTGGCATTGAAAGTAAGAGAAATGAGAATGTGTACAGCTTGATATGTACAAGTTGATGTCCAGATAACAAAGGAGGCTGTTATATGCAGATGCTTCTTATTTCCTTCTGTGTCCAATACTGTGAATACACATTCTAATAGCCCAGTTTGGTGAGTACTTCTTATGTAAAACTGCCAACGTGTGTTAAGAACATAAGCAAAGCCATGTTGGATCAGGCCAGTGGCCCATCCAGTCCAACATTCTGTCACACACAGTGGCTAGAAATCCAGTGCCATCTAAAGGACTGTCAGTGAGGCCAGGACACCAGAAGCCCTCCCACTGCCTTCCTTCCAGCACCAAGACAACAGAGCACCACCTCCCCACAAAGAGAATACCATCTATCTCCTGTGGCTAATAGCCACTGATGGACCTCTGCTCCATATATTTATGTTCCCTGACCTGTTCTTTTTAATCCTTTCTGGGGTGAGCAGTTGGTGAAAAGTGACTTTTCCTTTAAAGGAAAGTGTATGCAACTTAGAAGGATTAAGTATCATTATTTCTATTTGTAGAGACAGAAGAGTTGAATGAAGTTCAGAAAAGTTGGTGTCACAGAGGCCAAGTATTAGGATTTTCATGTAGGTTGACAGCTTTGATGGCACAGGCTCACTCTTTGTTCCTGTGATCTTCTACCCTTGAGCTTTCTCAGGGTAGAACCACTCCCTGTTTAGTTTTCTAAGGTTATAATGCTAAGTATGCTTACTACAGAGTAAGTCCATGGAACCTCTGAGCCTGCTTGGGTAGACTGGACCATAAAGCCACAGCTAAATAGCTCAGCTATAGAAAGAATACAGGAAGAGTGTGACATAGCAGTCTCATTTGAGTTGTGACTCAAGCTGAACATGACTGATTCCCTGTTTTCAATTTTCTTTTGTAAGATGTGGGTATGTGTGTGTCTATCCCTTTAGAAAGCAATAAATTGTTGGTCTTGTTGAGCAAATGTGCTGCTATGCTATGTAATCTTTTTATGTTAAAAACGACACACCATCTCTGATTGCCTTGTCAAATTACTTTACAAAAGAATATGAACTCTTCTCACTGTCTTTATTTTAGCATCCTAAGGCAACTTCATTTAGCAACATTACCAGATTTCTACATGGAAGTCGCTATGCAGCAATTCGATAACATGAAGTGGCCCTTAGGCTATGATGGCATGAACATGTGTGCTCATTTGAGCTGTGCTTATCTCTGCCTTGGCTATGGGTGCCCTCAAATCCTTCTCTGACACATGAAAATCTTCTAGAATATTGCTTGACACATTTACTCTGATATTTAAAAATGTTTTCTTTGCTGTGGGCTCTTGAGATTGCAAGATTGTATTTGGAAAGATGCTGGAAGAACCTAATGCCATAAGTTGTAAATCTTTTCTGTGTTACTCCAGGGGTGGGATGCTATTGAGTGGACAATTCAACATTCTGAAAGTGCTCTAAGCTAGCAGTCTCTTTCTACAGCTGCACTTTATACTAACTAGTGGTAATACCAGCATTTGTTATCTCAGTACAGCCTTTCAGCTTCTAGCAAATCTGTGCATGTTGTTGTGATGTTACTTGAAAAACTTGCATGCCTCATATATATATATATATATATATACACACATTGCATATCCAGGAACTGCACCCTTACTCTTTTTAATATGGGAATTGGGATGCATTGGTGACTTCTAAAGGTTTTGGCAGAAGGCAATTGAGAGATTCCCCCCCCCCCAAAGTTCACTCTTCTGTTCTAGGAATATGTGGGATGCTGATTAGATACAAAGTTTGATTAAAAACATTTTGGGAGTATGTAAAGCAACTGCTTAGGGTGATGTGTTGATCCAAGATTTGCACTGCCTTTGGTGTAATAGAGGTTGCTAGTGGTGCCAGTTATATCTGACTTGTGGTATAGGCTTACTCAGTACCTTGTCACCAGTGTAGGAACACAGTATTGTCACTGCTTGGGCAGACTGGTAGTTCTTGATCATGCACTTTTGTCTCTCATGGTAAAAAGACAAATATGGTGTCAGATTATCTCATTAAGATGGTACGTAGGCTGGAGCTAGATGAGATGGGAGGTCCACGGCTGTCACTGAAAATAACATCCCTTTGAGGGCAGATAAAATATCCATATGATTACGTCCCATTACTCATCTTTTATTAGACGTTATCATGAGAGAGGTACTGAAGAGACTGCTCCGGGTTGCTATTTTTGGCATCAGTTATGCATCCTGTCTAGCTCTTGCTTTATGGAGTACTTCTACCACACCAGTGTCTACTTTGTCCTCATTGGCTCTAGCTTTCAAGGTGGCTTAAAACATAGGCAGGAGCAGATCTATTCTAAAACACTGCTATTTAATTTTAATACAGAGTTCTGTGTTGCAATAATAATAGCACAAATGTACAGTTTTCAGAGGCATGTTTAACATCTGCTTTGTTTAGTACTCAGGTTCTTGCAGATGTTGAGTAGGAAAGCTGCTGTCAGGTCACCCGCATTGTTTTTAAAGCATCTTCTATGGGGGAGGGAAATTCAGTTGGAACCACAGTGGTGCTGTGGAGTTAAACCTTCTCCTCATTCCTATTCTGTTTTCTCAATCTACCCCCCCCCCCCTTTACAAAAGCTGCCACTTGCCTTATAGGGAAAACATACAGATATCTGTATATATTCTTCCATGAAGCAAAAGCAGCTCGTGTTGTGTTGTGATGAGAGTTAAATTGAGGCAAGTGGCATGGGGAAAATACTCCCCTCCAGAATGCCCTGGCCCTGTCTGATTCTAGTCCATCTACCACATCACAAACTGATCTTGTTTAGTTAGATGTCCTCTAACAGTTCGTTATGAGTTTGCTACCAACTTTGAAATGATAGTTTAGTCCTTTACTTGGACTTTTTACTATCCACTTGCAGAGACCAAACAGCAATATATCATAGTGTTGTGTCATTCTTAAATGTATTAGAATTTGGAGTGTGTGTATATATTCTAAAAAATTGACAGTTGCTCTGTATGCTTTCAGTTTTACTGTTCCACCTTTGAAATAATTAAGGCAAATTTTAATATTTAAGTATAAAAGTGTTTAAAATTCTAGCCACTAAAAATATGTTATTTTTATCTTTTGTTTTGTGTGCTTATAGTACTATTGCCATATGCATTAACATTTTGGGTGCATGGTTTAGTTGTTTAATGTGCTTGCTTGAAGTCATAAAAACTAATATGCTGTTTTTAAGGTACATTAGAAATTCTGTAAACCAATCCTCTGTCAGAATATGTTTTGCTGATACTGCAAAGCAGTAGAATGAAATTAAATCACTCTTTCTGGGTCAAACAAGATAGGGCATGGGAATATCCATGAGTGGATCTTCAACACATTTGTTGTTGCTAAATAGTAGCCACAAGAGAATGCTTGAACCCTTCCCTCCATGCCATTTTCTTGATTTCAAATGCCCCTCCTGCTATTGGCTTCATTGAGCAGACATTTGGGAAATGGGGGAGAAGTTAAGCCTTCTATGTTTCCTTTATGCCATGGCCCTGATCCAAATTGGAGCCAGCGTGGCTGCTATCTAGCAATACAAAACACATTGGAGTTCATTCCTGGTTCTTCTGGTATCTGTCCCTGAGTGACTTTGTACAAGAACAAGTAGTCAGTCCTTGCAAGAAATGCTGCAGAGACTCTGGAATCCTCAGGATCCTGTTTTCAGAAAGCTGCAGTGACTTAATGTGGATTGGCTTCTTTAGACTGGAATCAACTCAAACCAGATTGTTTTGTCTCAGGGAGTTTTGTAGATTGTTCTCAGAACAAGATTTGCTTTGCTTCAGACTCAGGAAAATTACTGTGGACCACAATGAGGGTCATTTACTGTAATGATCCAATTTGAATTAATGTTTAATGTAACTAGACATTCTATTTTGCAATGTCCCTTAAAGTGTGCAGCTGATCATTTATTATCAGGAACTCTCCTGCTGTGAAAGTGACAGCCTTCGCTCGCCACTCTGCAGTGATCATGTGAATTCTGCTCTCAGCAAATTACAGTAGGGTTGGGAAACTATTATCTTGCATTGTACTTTGATTCCAGATCCAGACTGTGTTCAAAATGTTGTTGGGCTAAAGGATGGAGCCGAAGCTGGCTGGTTTGGGTCCAGGATTAGACTGTCTAAAAATCAATCTGCATTTGTTTCTGTATTTTAAAAAAAAGTAAATAAAAATTGTAGCTGTCCATGTAAACCTCACTGAGAGAAGAGGTTTGTTTTTAGAGATACATCTAAGCTATGGATTTATTCCTTTTCTGCAGAAAACCCTGAACGATGTAGTTTTGTTGGGTGAGGGACTAGGCATATGTAACAGAAAATTCCTCAGCATTCTTCCCTAGTTACAGATGCCAATATTTAAAATGAGAGAAGGGTCTGTGCGTTGTATGCATTATCCTGCTCTTAATACATTGTTTTCCATTGATAATTCTATTTTTTTGCATTACTGATATCAGATCTGATACTTTTTTGGTACTGACTCTGTCCTATTGCATAGCTTATTAGATCTCATGCTATTTGATTGCATTGCTTTACAGCAGTGTTTCACAAATTTTTTTCCATGGAGAAACCCCTAAATGAATTTGACCGCTGCCTATTACACATGTACCTTTAACATCAACTGCCCCCCCAAGCCATGAGTAAAAAAACTAAGACACAAAAAGGAATTATATTTATGTCTGCCTTTCTCACTGAGAAACAAGGCACTTCTAAAATGTAGGTATATGCGTTGTATTTGCCTTTGGTGCACAGTTACTATCAATGCAAATTTTGTCTGTTCTCTACTTGTTTATCTCCCCCCACCCAAAATATAAGTTGAAGAAGGCAAGCAACAATTTCAAAATCTATTTATAAATGGCTCATACAGAATGATGGTCAGTAGAAGAGAGCAAGAGTCCAGTAGCACCTATAAGACTGACAAAATTTGTGGTAGATCAGAATGGGTAGCCGTGTTTGTCTGTAGCAATAGAAAAAAGCAAGTAGCCCCTATAAGACTTAACAAAATTTGTGGTACGGTATGAGCTTTTGTGAGCCACGCTCACTTCTTCAAATCAGAGCTGTAGTTCATGAAAGCTCATACCCTACCACAAATTTTGTTAGTCTTATAGGGGCTACTGGACTCCTGCTGTTTTCTACTGCTACGGACAGACTAACATGGCTACCCATCTTGATCTATCTCTATAGAATGGTCAGTTTAATTTTAAAAAGGAGAGGAGCTGAGGTGATTTTAAGAGCTTAGAGTGACCACTGGCCTATCAAATGAGAGTGCTACATATTTTTTAATCAATTTGATGCATGGATTGCACTAATTCAAATTAGCCTCTGTGCAGACATATTGCCATGTAAGTAAACAAGCTATAAATGCTGTATCACAAGATTAAAGCATCACTAGTTGTTCAGGGCCATTCATGTTCTCCATGAAGGCAATACAGATTGTGAGATCAGGGATTTAGTAAGGAAATTTGTGCTTATTATTTGCATAATGTAGTCAGCTCTTAAGATTATATTTCAAAAGGATTAGCCATAGCCCAGATAACCACAATGATAGTTCAGGAGCAAGATATCACTATGTAAATACAAAGGGCTTTCCAAGTGGTGAGGAATATGTAACAGCATTTCCAGTGCAATCCTAAACAAGAGTTACACTCCTCTGAGCCCATTGACTTCTGTAGACTTAGAACGACATAACCCTGTTTAGGGTTGTACTGCCAAACACCTGATCAAAATCTGGTGGAGCTGGAGGGAGAATATTCTTGTTACTGCATAGCTGGCTTACAAAGGGATTTCTTGTATGCTGTGGCAAGTTCCACTTGATCAGGCAGCTTGTATTTATTCTCTGTTGGTATTACAATGAGTTGCTGGCTATTTCTATTATTAATGTAAAGGGGTGTAGGCTGGGTGTCAGACTCTTTCATGTTTTGGTTTCTTTATAAGCCTGGGTGGAGGATTTAGATCTAGCTAAGTTAAATTTTTGTAAAAATGCTTTTACTTGCTTTCTTACTACTAAACTGTACTGAGTTTCAGTGGCAAGGCAAATAATTAGAGTTGGTACCTGTGATTCCCTTCTGCTACTCAGTAAGGTTGCCAGCCTGCAGGTGGTGGCTGGAGATCTCCCAGAATTACAACTGATCTCCAGGCTATAGAGATCAGTTCTTCTGCAAAAAATGGCTGCTTTGGAGGGTGGACTTAATGGCCTTACTCTTTGCTGAGGTCTCTCCCCTTCTCAAGCCATGCCCTCTCCAGGCTCCACTCCCAAAATCTTCAGGAATTTCCCAACCTGGAGCTCGCAACCCTATCACTCAGCAAAAGAAAATCACTGGATCCAACTCTTAGTGCTTCAGGAGAAAAAGTAAAATAGGATAGTTAAGTAGAGCTAATAATACCCATTGTTAAGACTAAATAATTTTCCAAAAATGGCATACAGGATCTTAAGTCACACAACTGTTTTTGGGGCTGGATGTAAAAAATAAGATGGAAAGAAGCAGATGTTTGGGTGGGTGTAGGCGTAGTGAAACAAACTGTTTATATGGTTTATTTACAGTAAGTATTATTACAGGATAATTGGATTAGAAATGTGCTCTATGCATAAGGTCTCAGACAGGCATGTTGGGACTGTTTTTAGAAATAGCTGTTAAGGAAATCTGTATGTAGTGCTAATCAAAACTCAAAGGTGCCTTGTTAGATTCTGCCTAGCCAAACAGATTTAATCATGGATCATACAATACAATTAGCCTGTGATTTTGTAGTTTGGCTGGTATTGTATGACTAGTTACAGTGTTTTGACTGTTGTGCCTTTGATCCTCTTGCTGTCACTTCAACTCCAGTTCAGGGTTCTCCTCCTGCCTCAGCACCAGTAGTATTTATCACCACTAGTGTATAACATCCTGAAACTTTTTCTCTACTGCTAGTAGAATTTCAGTAGTGTGAGGCCTTAAGAAACGTATCTGTAAACACAAAGGGGATAAAACAATTTGGATTAGAAGTCCTCTTCTAGAATCTGACAGAGGAAAGATTTAGAGGTGTTATCTGTAGCACTGCATATACTGAATCTACTAAGTTCTTGTGCTTTCTTTAACAGGGTCGAGAAGCCTTGGAATGGGTGATTGGCAAACTTAACACAGAGTTTGAGGAACTAACTTCATCAACGCGAGGGAATGTGAAGGCAGCAATGGCAGCAGCTTCAATGGAGAACTGATGGACTCTTAACAGAGAACTTTATTTTTCCATTAGATTTTTTTCTTGCCAAGATGGATACTCCATAGTTTTTTATATATTTGTTTATATAATGAAAATTTTACCGGATAGAAGTTACATCCCCTCCCACCCCAAATGTGCAGTCTCTGAGGCGTCTCTTTGTTCACAGTACAGATTAATGTTTAGTTAAAAATTCCCATGATACAGTAGCCAAATCATGGTGACATCAAGTCCCACTAAAGTGAATAGATGCTCATCAGATACATAATTACCAAACTGTGCCTTGATCAGAAAGCTAGAGAACAGTTTTGAATTTATATTACATTTTGTTGTGCTTGATGCTTAATATTTATTTATTTTTTTTAAAGCGCAGCTGCAGTTGTTCTGAAAAGGACACGTAGGTACAAAAGCACTGGAAATTTTGTCAGTCTCTTATGGCTAGTTAAGAAAAGGGAAAATGACAGCACAGGGGGGTTGACAGAGAAAGCTTACTCTGTGACAGTTTACCCAATATTGCCGCAGCAAGGCCTTTTTGCTTTATGAGACACTTGTGCACACTTCACTGAAATGAAGGTTAATGGAGCAGCATGGTTGTCTGGGAGGGCTGTGCCCTCAGCTGAAGGCCTCAGGTCTCTGAATGACGCTTGGTCTTCCTGGGTACTTCTTGCTCTATTGAAATGCAGAGTCTGAACAAAACTTGCAATACTTTACCTCTAGTATTTATCCTCAAACCACTGATAAAGGTAGAAATCCAGATCCTATGCTGGAGTAATAAATTTGGAACCTTTTTTTTAATCTAGTAGGTATTTTCATCTATGTTGGTTTATTCTGGTTGCTTATGTGAAAGCACTGATACCTCAGTGAGGTGGGATGGAAACGTTATTTTCTATACACAATTTCTTCCAACGAAGATTTGCTTCCATTTGGAGTTTCCTAGTTGCTTAGCTCCTTTTCTTACTTTTCATAATAGATTACAAGACTGTGTGACGAACCCATTCCATGTCAAGCCCATTTCATGCTGCTTTCAGGTTCTGTGAAGGAGCCTACTTCATGGTTGAAGGGAGCATGATATGAACAGTTCAGCTGTTTTCCCTCCGCCGACCCCACACTTGTGACCAAGCCAGTTCTAAGTAATGCATTTCACTAGAAACAAATGAGGCACATGTCAAATTAGGTTGTGATGACTATAGTCTTAGATAGTCCATGCAGAACACTACATAAAAGTAGAGATAAGAAGAAAAGTTAAACTTCTTTCATATATTATTTAAATATTTCTTAGAAGCTTGCTAGATTTGTGAAGTTCATGAGTAGTCATTTTAACAGGATATTATTATGTTAAGAGTTCACCACTGATTTCCAGCAGTGTGTGTACAGTAGAAAGGTAGTTTATGGTTTAATGAGCTTCCAAGCATTCTGTCATTCAAAAATAAGTTGGAGGGGGAAGAAAAGGCAATCCACAGAGACAAAAATGTCTTAAATGAGACCCTGAATTGTCTGCTTATGGTCAGCAGCATGAAAATAATTTAACAATCTCTTCGAACTTTCTTTCCCAATTTAGAGAAAAAATGAATGTTGGATGCTAGCTAGAACTGAGAAAGGGCTGAAATCGTTTTTGTTTAGTCTTGGGAAAACCTAGAAGAGTATCACAGTGAGTGATAACAAAGTTCATCTTACACAAGCACAGCGATGTGCTAAGTAATAAAGGGATGCAACTAAGCTGTGTGAGTTGTCTGTGTAATAAGCAAGTGGAATATTGATGAATTTTTATCCTAGCTGCCCTCCTTCATGCTCCGTATAATTGATTTAAAGATTTAATACAATATTAGTTTTATCACAAGGAAGTGGGCACCTTGAGTGAGACCAAAACACACTTTCTTCTAAGAAGTTTCCTTAAAGGAAAGATGTATAGTGTTTTGTTTTGTTACAAATGCCATCCATAAAGGGAATCAGACTTATCATGTAAGAGGTAGAGTGGTTTTAACACTGGGAACAGAAGCCTAGCATTTCATCCCATGGAATGGGACAGTTAGCGAAACACTAGCTGGTTTTCATCCAGGAATCATTTTAATTCCTTTCCCTTCACTGTCTATACTTTCCCATATTGATTCATGTGTGTCATCTTCTGCTGTTAACTCTTGCTCTATTGCTTTTTGAAATAGTTTCCACTTCTGTCTTCTAGGGATCATCATGCTTTCTCCTTCAGCTGCTTGCTGTGGAGTATTGCAACTCCCTTACAACACTGGATCCATAGCTTGTAGGGCAGCCTCTTGTTATCCTGGTCTCTAAAAAAAGCTGTTATTCTTTGGCTACCTTGTGAGTCTACTACCACCTTGCACTGGACAAGCAAGTCATGTATGAGAAATCTGCTTGCTTGTTGACTGTATCGTATCTATTCTTTTAAAGCTTTTGTGGTACATACCTGCTCAATACCCACCACCGTTGCCCTCAGTATTTTACTAGCCCTTCTGAAAAATAGGTTTAAAATCTATTGCATTTTTAACTACAAGTGTATTGCAACAGTTCTGACGAAGATCTGTTGGGAGAGCTGTGGTTCTCAAAAGCTTATGCTACAATAAAGTTGGTTAGTTTTTAAGGTGCTATTGGACTCTTAATTATTTTGCAATTACAGACTAACATGGCTGACTCCTCTGGATCTCAGTTCTACCATGTTACCTTCTGTGCTGGCATTATTCTTAAGTATACTTATGTGTATGATCTTTTGCCCATGCTTCTCATATGCTTCTTAGTTTTACAGTATCTGTCATGGATATGAAAACACCAGGAATGTGAATTGCTTGGGCACTGCCTTACATAAGAATTTTCTTCACTGGCAGATGAAACTATCATGCATTAAGAGGCCAAAGTCCTCTCCCTTTCTTCTTATGGTGGTGTTGGTTTAGCATTACCTTATACCACTGGTCATGGGTTTATTTTTATTGTAAAGCAATTGACACACCTGTAGCCTAGACAGTGTAGTGTTTAATTCTGCTGGTTTGATCAGAGGTCAGATTGAGAAATGTCTCATTGAACATTCCAGAGAACCATTTTGGAAGTTTGGTAAAGCTAAAATATCCAAGACTGTAGGAAGGCTTGCCTTGCCTGTTAGAGTCATGGCTTAAAGGCAAGGCAAGGAACTTTATGAATGGTACTCTGCAGAGTGAAGGCATAGTGCACCCCTTATAAGTTCTAATCACATGAAGAGACTCATTAGGTGGAAAGGAACTATGTTATTTTACCAACCAGCCTCTCTGTTTCCTTTCACTATTTAGATTAACTGTCAAGATGCCATGTTAATACTTAGGCTTTGCTTCAGCTCTGTTTCAGATTTCTCATTGGTTTCAGATTTCTACGATCCAAAACTTAATTGCACTGTTGTCTCATTCTTTTGATAGTACAGACTTACTCTGTGTAATCTGCCATGATTCCCAGTGAGAAAGGCAGACAATCATTTGGGATTAATTGATGTAAAGGTAATTCTCCCTCTGAGTCGGAGGACATCCTGGGTGTTTCCACTGTCCAATCAGGGAGGCAGGAAAGTTGATCTTTCTTCCACTTCCTGGCTGTATGTGGGAACACCCCCTGTGCTTCCAGTTCCTTTCCTGCCTCCAGGGAGAGCAGTTTACCTTAGGCTAGCTCTGCACTGCCTTTCTGAATTTTTTCTATCCTACACCTTCCATTTCTCTCTCTCTCTCTCTCTCTCTCTCTCTCTCTCTCTCTCTCTCTCTTTCTTTCTTTCTTTCTTCCCCTTAACTACTACTACTTCTTCATTTCTACACTCCTTCTCCTTTACCTCTACTGAGGGGACAGTCAAGGAGAAGATCGGAGGCTGAAGATCCAGGATGGCATCTGCAGCCTCGTCAGACTCGGAGGAGAGCTTTATGGAGAGGGCGAGCCACCCTCCAGGAGCTGTCTTACCGATGGCAGGGGTGTGCTCAGCCAGCGCCGGCTCGCCTTGCGAGGCTGAGTGGCTCCCCGGCGAGAAGATGGCTCCCAGCGAAGATCAGCCCTCAAAGAAACGGGCCCGTCTCCAGCAGAGGGCGCCGCAAAGCTCTTCAACCAAGCAACAAGAGCCTCCGAACAACAGCGACGGAGGGAGCTTTCTTTTGGCGGCAAACGACAGCGCGGCTAGCGTTTTCCTGCCTAAGCCGACCAACGCGCTTCCCAACCTCCCGGCGGGAGAAATGGGAAAAAATCGTGAGACAGAAACCTAGGACGCCCAAGTAAGTGCCGCCTATTTATCTATGCCCCCAGAAGTGATGGGTTTTTTATGCCACACTATGAGAGAAGAGATCCTGGCCTTACGGAAGTCTGAAGAACTCCAGCCTTCCCAGCCTTCCTGCTCCAGGGGATGCCAGGATTCCCAAGGGAGATCCAGCTCTACAACGCCTTGGCCCACCAAGGCAGCTAGAAAGACTCAATCCAATGCCACTATGGGGGGAAGGGGCTGGATAGAGGAGATCCCTTCCCCTAGTGAGGAATCTGATGGCGGGGACTTCCTTTCTGAGGAAGAACAGGATGAGGAGTCTTCTAACAGTGAACACTCAAACAGGTTGTTCCAGGCAGAGGAGTATCAATACCTTCTTGCAAAGACTCTGTCTGCCCTCGAGCTCCAAGAGCCATCCAGGGGGGAGGAAGAGGCCTCTCCTAGGGACTCCGGGAACAGGCCCAAGGGGAGTAGAGAGTTCTTCCCTAGATCAGAGGAGAAGTCCAAAGTTTTCCCCTTCCCTGAATTCTATGAAAGACAGTTAAAGGCTGAGTGGGCCACTCCAGCTTCGTGCGAACATTTCTCTAATAATGTTAAGAAGTTGTATTCTCTTCCCAATTTTGCCACCGAGCTCTTGCAGGTTCCCGCTGTGGACGCACCGGTAGCCGCATTGCAATCTCACGGCCTCCTGTCAGAAGATGGACAAAGGGCGATTAAAGACAGTCTGGATAAGAAGGGTGACATAGCCCTGAAACGAACCCACGAGGCGCTTGCTATGGCAATCAAAGCAACAGCCATCGCATCTACAGTTTCACAAGCTTCAGTGGTCTGGGCCAGGAGACTAATTCAATTGCTACCCGACAACAGCAAGCGCCTCCTGGAGGGAGCAAACAGGATGTTGAAGGCCAGCACCTTCACAGCAGACGCCACTCTAAACGCAATGTCCTTCTGTTCCAGGGCTATGGCATCTACCACCGTCACCAGACGCCTGTTATGGCTCAGAGCCTGGCAGGCCGACATTCAATCCAAGGTCATACTGTCATCCTATCCCTTCCAGGGGAAGAAGTTGTTTGGAGACCCACTAGACAAAATACTTGTGGAAACAAAGGACAAGAAGAAAGCCTTACCTCGATCTATCAGAGGAAACGAGAGACGCTCCTTTCGATTTCAGCCCTTCAGGACGAACCATACCTTGCCCAGACACCGATAAGAGACCAAGAGGACCTGGTCCTTTCCTAAGTCGCAGTCCCGCAGAGGTGCCTTCTCCTCCAGATCTCACAAAACATCGACAACCCGCAGCTTCAGATCGGAAGCGGAGGACGGGTCAGAAGCCCTGACTCGAGAGAGGCCCCGGTGGGAGGGAGACTGCTTCTGTTTCGCCAACAATGGAAGGATTCTCGGGCGGATGCCTGGGCTATGGAGGTGGTATCAGTTGGCTACTCAATTGAATTCTACTCTCTTCCACCAGAGCGCTTCCTCATTTCTCCACTCAAGAAAGACCCGAGCAGAAGAGCGATCACAGTCCAAGCGGTACATCACCTGTTGGACATCAAAGCCGTGGAGCCGGTACCTCAACACCAGATAGGAACCGGGGTGTACTCCATCTTTTTCACCGTCCCCAAAAGGAATGGAGACTGGAGATCCATCCTGGATTTGAAGTTCGTGAACTGGTTCATCAAACTTCGTCACTTCAGGATGGAGACCCTGCGGTCCATCGCGGAGGCGTTGAGACAGGGAGAGTACCTGACATCTGTGGACCTGACGGAGGCTTATCTTCACGTGCCCATTGTTCTACCTCACTGACGCTTCTTGAGATTCTGCGTTGAGGGACTTCACTTCCAGTTTTGCGCCATGCCCTTCGGCCTAGCAACAGCCCCAAGGGTCTTCACGAAACTACTGGTAGTTCCAATTGTCCGGCTACGGGAGATGGGCCTCCACCTGCACCCATATCTGGATGACATTCTAATACGGTCCAGCTCCCGAGAACAGTCGATCAAGGACACTCTCCTGACAATACAGGTACTAGAACAGCATGGCTTCCTGATCAACAGGTCCAAGTGTTCCCTAGAACCGTTTCAAAGTCTGGAACACCTGGGACTGGTTATCAACACGCGAAAGTGCTCCTTCTTTCTTCCAGAGGAGAAGATCAAGAAGACCAAACAACGAGCGACGGCCGTCATCAGACAACACTAGTCCTGCATCATGGAGCTAACCAAAGTGCTAGGTCTGCTTGTGGCCAACTCAGAAGCTATTTTCTGGGGACGCTTTCATACCAGGTCCCTACAGGCTCTACTGCGGCCCTACCAACACCAGATAGCTCAAAAAAGACCCATCAAGATACAAGTACCCTTGTGGGTCAAGAACAGCCTACGTTGGTGGACCATCGATTCCAACCTCAGACAAGGCAAGGGTTTCTTGACTCCCCAGCCCATACAGTTGTTCACGGATGCAAGCCTCTCAGGCTGGGGAGCGTCGCTGGACAGTCTACCCGGGCAGGGCCGGTGGTCCACGACAGAACGGAGGCTACCCATCAATGTCTTAGAGTTGAGGGCAATCCGTCTGGCTCTCATTCACTTCAAGAACCATCTGTACCTCCAGCATGTTCTCATTCGCACGGACAACGTGGCAGCCAAAGCATACATCAACAGGCAAGGAGGTTCCAAATCATTCCATCTTCAGAAGGAAGCACACAAGATTATCAGCTGGGCGGAGGACAATCTTCTATCCCTGCAGGCGGAACACATCAGGGGAGTGGACAACGTGGAAGCAGATTGGCTGAGCCGAGAATCTCTACACCCGGGGGAATGGTCTCTCAACAGGGAGACGTTCAGACTGCTGACAGACCACCTTGGCACTCCGGTGGTGGATCTCTTCGCATCACCTCAGAATCATCAAGTACCGAGGTTTTTCTCCAGATACCTTCACCCGGAGGCAGAGGGCACGGATGCCATGACATCACAATGGCCCGAGGGCCTGCTGTATGCATTTCCTCCCCTTCCGGTTCTACCAAGGTTACTGAGAAGGATCCAGGAGTAAGCAGCAACAGTAATCCTAGTGGCTCCTTACTGGCCCAGGAGACCCTGGTTCTCGACTCTCCTGTCGCTGTCGACCCATTCGCCACTCCACTTACCAGTACGTCCGGATCTGCTACAACAGGGACCATTCTGGCATCTTCACCCGGAATGGTGGTCCTTGACTGGATGGAGGTTGAGAGGCGGCCTCTACTTAGAATAGGATATCCAGCGAGTATTGTGGAGACGATGTTAGCATCAAGAAAGAGATCTACAAATAGGATCTATAATTCCTCGTGGAAGGCCTTCGTACGATGGGGAAAACGTAAGAAGATCGACCTGATGTCTCCGTCCATACGTGACGTCTTGGGGTTCCTGCAAGAAGGACTGGACCTACCCTAAAGAAGCAGATTGCGGCGATCAGCACTGTACTCCCCAAGATTTGAGTCATGTCCGCTATCCACTCATCCTCACGTTAAGAAATTCCTTCTGGGAGCCACCTTACTAAACCCACCTACGGTGCATCGTTTTCCGACCTGGCGCTTACACATCGTTCTCAAGGCCCTTACCAAACCGCCTTTTGAGACCGTGCGAGACATCTCTCTCAGGTGGCTGAGATTAAAAACTGTATTCCTAGTGGCCATTACTTCAGCACGTCGAATCTCCGAGCTGAGCGCATTGTCTGTTAGACCAGATCTGTGCATATTTCAAAAAGAGAAAGTGGTCCTCAGGATGGACCCTTCCTTCCTCCCCAAGGCGTATACACGATTTCATCGTACGCAAGAGATCGTTCTTCCCTCCTTCTGTCCGGATCCTAAGCATCCGTGGGAAAGAGAGTGGCACACCTTGGATGTACGCAGAACACTCAAGGCGTACATTATTAGGACGGAACAGATTCGTAAGACAGATTCACTATTTGTTAATATTGCTGCACCTAGAATAGGACAGAGAACGTCTTCATCTTCCATCGCATATAGCATCAGGACCTGTATCAGCGAGGCGTACAAGGCTCTCAACATGGAAGTCCCATCAGGCATTACAGCTCACTCCACCAGGTGTACAGCCGCTAACGCAGCCCTGAGATGGAATGCCTCCATAGACGAAGTCTGCAGGGCGGCCACCTGGTCATCTGTGTCGACCTTGATTAGACATTGTTACGCACCTACTCGTCAGCGGATACAGCGTTTGGTAGAAGAATCCTGCAACATGTTGTGGAGGACGAAGAGCGTCTCCCACCCGAATCCTGAAGAGACTGCTTTGGGAGCACCCAGGATGTCCTCCGACTCAGGGAGAACGGCCCCTTGGATACTCACCGTGAAGGGTCCTTCTCCTCTGAGGTAAGGAGGACATCCTGCCCTCCCGAGCTCTTCATCCTCTGTCTAATACTGTTTTTTCCTTCTACCGCTGCACTAACGACCTTTATTCTCTGAAATTATTCTCTTGTTATAACAGTTACTAGTTATAAAGGGTCTTGGTTAATCATAGCCCTTTGACAGTTTCTTTGTTTGAAGTCCCTCTCATTTCAGGGATATTTACCTTGTATAGTGTCTGGCACGATGACTGCTGTGGGGATACCTCCGGAACTGGAAGCACAGGGGGTGTTCCCACATACAGCCAGGAAGTGGAAGAAAGATCAACTTTCCTGCCTCCCTGATAGGACAGTGGAAACACCCAGGATGTCCTCCTTACCTCAGAGGAGAAGGACCCTTCACGGTGAGTATCCAAGGGGCCGTTCTGCCCAAGACTGCAGCATTCTGAATGAGGCTGTGGACATTGTGGTTTTTAGTGGGGAGTTTCCTGTGTCAAAATTTAATAGTTGAGTGGCAAGGAGAAAATCCACATGCCTCTTATGGTTATAGTATTAGGAGAGTTTCAGTTTCTTAAACTTCTTTCTGTAACTTGAATGTTTGAAGGCAACAGAAATCTACCACTCAGTGATTGAAATAGTAGCCTCCTTGATAATGCAAGCATTAAAAAAGAGAAATTAGTTTTCTTTATAAAAGCTGTGGCTTTCATTACACATTTATTCACTGGAATATGACTTATGGAGGAGAAAATTGGCTGTTAGACATCATTTGAAGTGTCTATAGGAATTCTAGCACAATATCCTTATTGCATTGTTTGTAACATATTAACCCTTTCCCCTTGTTTGACCTGTTCCTGCTGCTTTTCTAGAGCACTGTGCAAATGGAGGCAAAGCAACTTCTTGTTAAAGGTACAGAAACCCTGTCTGTCAGCATCTGGCTACTCTTCTGGGCATAAAAGAAATTTTGGTTTCAGTGCTGCCTGCTAGATTGTTTGAAATTCATAGGTTAACTTTACCTTGCAACAAACTAATTCTGTTTTTATGCCAGTTCTGTTGATGTGATGGGATGATGTGCATATCGGCTGTGTGCATAGTAGAGCATAACATGGTACTGAGAGTAACAAGACAGTAATGAGAATACATGTGCAGAGAGCATCCTGTACTTTTTCCTTCCATCACCTCTGTTTAGATTGTAAGCTCTTCAAAGCAGAGAATTTCACTTATATCTGAAATGTTAAAAACTGTGAACATCTCAGGCTATAAATAACATGATAAATAATATGACTTACTACCACACACTGTTTTATTTTCCTTTATCTTAAAACCAAAGAGCTGTCTTTGCTTTAATAGTTTTAAAATAATCTGACAATACAGGACTGAGTCATGAATACTAAAAATAGCATTAAAGAAGCTAGCAGGTAGCACACTGGAACCACCTCGCTCATTTGAGAAGTTTACGAGAGCATCTGTATACTAATTTATTTTTTTTATTTATATTTTATTTAATAATTTTTTCAATTTCACAAACATTAACAAGTAAAAGCAGTAAACAAGCTTAAACACGTAAAATTGTAGTTCCTATCTCTTTAACAGATATTTATAGGCAAGCCAACAGTAATAGACATTTCTTACAAACAATTTACATATATACAGCTGTATAATATCGTAAGGAAAAGTAAGTTCACTCTGTCGGTTTAATCAAAGGTGTGCCAACATATGATCCTGTTCCATTTGTGGGGGTGGTTGGTTCGTAGAATCATTGCTAGTTAGTTATTCCAAAACTGGAAACCATTGCTCCAAAAAATGGGAATTTTTAGTATTCAAGTTGAGCTAAATGATCTTAAAGCTTTTCCCTTATGAAATAGTCCCATAGGCTATTGTGGGCAGACTTTTTGTTTCTATTTGGAGGCAATAACAGATTTGGCTATTGATAATAGTGTTAATAGTGTTAAAATAAGGTTAATTCTGATTTTTGGTATTAAAGGATCAGACCAGAGATTCAAAAGAATAACCTCTGGGGTTTTGGGTACCGCATAGCGATAGATTCTATTGTTTTGATTATATTGTCACAGAAGTTTTTTATATATTTGCAATACCACCAGCAGTGCATATACTTATTAATTGTAAGTCAACTATTGGTATAAAACAGGCACTCATTGATGCCCCGGGGGGGGGGGGGGATGAAAAAGAGACCTCAGCCCTCTTCCACTGGGTTTTATGGAAACTTTAATGCAAAGCTTGGTATTTAGAGGTATTCAGTGATTGAAATACTGGACCAGTTACATTGCTTCTCAGGAAGCACCATACAGCAAACAAAGATGAGGAACGTGCTTCAAGCTTTGCTGTTTCTTCAGTATGGTAAAGCATGTACCCAACCTCTCTTGTTTGGAAAAAGTCCCACTAGGGACTTTCCCCCCCACGTAACAAAGTAACACGTTCAAGGTTACTTTGTATACATGTATTTTACTGCAAGGTAATGCAGACAGCCCTCTTATATTAAAATTAATTATAGGAAGAATATAACGAAGCCAAAAATGCAGCTTTTAGGATAATTTATTAGTAATGCATAAACAAACTGCATGTCAAGTCAGTATTACATAACATGAAAAGCAGAAAAATTCTATTGCTTTTTTTATTTACAAAAGGGGTTTCCTGGTATTTCAGAAGCCATACAAAAACATGCAAAGTGACATCACATAGGAGAAAAGGGTTAAAAAAACTGGTGATTCAATTTTCCTTATTGGTAAGTCGCTTTTGAACTATGAAAACACATTTCACATACTAAGGAAAACCTTGCTAGATCTAGGTCTGGCCAAGATAATCCCTTTGTTTTGTATAGTTTAAAAAGTTACACTGCAGAATGAGACTTGATAGAGATCTGATGATTCCAGCAGGCTCACAGCTACATGAAAATATTTTCTCATATGTGTTCTCTTCTACTTTGCAGAAACTTAATTTCTTTACAATGCATTAGCTCATAGCTGTATAGGTAAGGTATTAAATATTGTTTTGATTAAAATGAGTTATAACTGCAAGCTTTCTTTACAATTTAATTCTGAAAGCAATACTGTGCAGCACTTTGTTTTTAGCATTTAACCGAATAAATGAAAGTGATCTAATTTTTGAAAGCGGAGGAAGCAAAAGTCGCATAATGTTAGATTTATTCACTGTCACCATGCTGAGCAAGTTCCTAGTTACTAGGTTTGGTTTTACCACTGACTGTCTGCGTTTCTGAATCCTGCCTTTCCTCTATGGAGCTCAAGCTGGCATTGGGATTTTATTCTGAAAACCTTAAGATGCTAAGCAGTAGTGATATGCCCAACTGAGCTTCATGTTTCATCAAGAATTTGAACCCATATATTCCTCCTCCAAGGCAAATACTATAGCTACATTGCAAGTAAATATGTATCCCCCGTCCCCCAAAACAGTGGACAGTTACTGATAACTGAAAGGCTGTAGTGCACAAGACTCGGTTTTTTAAATCCTCTTCACAGAAGCTTGAGACCCAACATTAAGTGTTTTGTGATTGCCAGCTTATACCTCAGAAGATGGCAAGAGATCAGAGGCAGGCATTGAGACTGAGAGCCATTTTCCCTGTCCTCCCTGAGGTTTATTGAAGTAGGGAACTCGGGTAAATTTACTGCTCCTAAGTACTGTAACCTTGTAGGCTGTCTCAGTAATACCAGAAAGGTTTAAGAAAAAGCTTAAGCAGATTATTTACTTTGTATTTGATACAGAAAACTAATTACCCTAGAATTTTTATGTCTCTCCAGTTCCCTTCTGATTTTTCTCCACCATTTTCCCCCACCCCAACTTTTGGTGCAGGTGGAGTACAGTCAAATTTTATAAAACAAAACTAGTTGAAAATATCCAATACAGTAACACTAAAATTGCAGCAGAGGACAGTAAGAGGAACAATAGCATTATAATGGGTGTCCTTAGCTATTGAAAAGGTCTTCCGAAAGAAAAGTTTTTCACCAACCTGGAGGCCAAGAATGTACAGGGATGGGGGGCAATGCTCTAGGGAGAATGCTGTCATATCCTTATCATTGGGTAATGGATTCCATGACAACAAACATTTCATCTTTGGAACAAGTTTCACATTCATTATTCCTGGAGTTAAAATTTTGCAAGCAAAAACTAATACTAGCCATATAAAAAAAATAAGAAACTTAAAAATAAGTTTACTAGTGGATATATTCGTCTTTGGCACTGTCATAAGACTGTGGAATGACTAGCTACTTCAACAATATTCCAGTTCCAAGTAATGGAATGGTAATTCAGAAAATTACTGCACTTCAGTAATGATACCGGTGCTTTTAAAAAAATGGTGAAAGCCTCACCTCCAGCCCAAATCCAGTATTGTATGTATATATTTTCCTTACTGATAAACTTCATGGTATTATGTTCACTAAATTTCTAGCAAAAATATATTGTTTCTGTTGGACAGTATTTGGCTCTATAAATTCACATAGTCTTTAAGAGTATCCACATGGTAAAAATGTATCCCAAAACAACCCCTACAAGATCTTTGTTGCATGCAACTAATAACCCAGGATGGGTATATGCATCCCTCTATTAAGTTTGGTGGGAACCAGCTGAGTACTGCCATATGTACATGCTTCAATGACACATGAATCTCATTTGCTGGATGGGGGTTGGGGTGGGTGACTGTGTGTTGGAACATTCATAGTATTGAAAAGTAGCATTTGAACCTAGGTTGACTCAAGGTATTTTTTAGATGCAATCTTTAGAACAGAAATTAAGTGCAAAAGTATTCACCACGCATTGTCATGAATAAAATACATTGCTTTTCAAATTCAAAACACTAGTCATATAGTAATAAATGTCTCTCTATAGGTACTATTAGAGTAAATGTTTTTCCTTAAGTTAAACTTGTGCTTATTAGGAAACTAGAAAGGTCCAAGCAGCATAGTTCATCTGATTTGCTAAAAATCTTGGATTTGGTTCCTAGTAAATTTCTACGACAGAACAACAGCTTGCAGTTTCTTACCAAAACAAACCTGTAGTTAAGCTGTAGTCTCACCAAAACAAATTGTAATTTGGGGGTCGGGCAGGGAGTGGTGACTGTACTACAGTTCAAATATAATTCAAACTTTTGTGCTAACTAGGATGTAGAGATTGCAGCATTTTTGCCAAACCCCTATATGATGTCACTATTACACAAACAAGATTTCAATCACAAATGAAGACTGACCAGCTATGTTAGGCAATGTGAATAGTGATCAGAAGAGAATAAACTTCCACTGTCTTAAATTATACAGCATGTAGCCAACCAATAACCAGAAGAAATGGCATTTTATGATGGGGGAGACTTGGAAGATTGAGGGTGTTAAATTTTACTTTTTCATGTTTGGCAACCTTTTCTATAAAAGAGGCTACTGAAATTATTTCCATTCATTTCCCTATTTTCTGAATTTAATTAAATGAAGGGGAGAGGTTTATTGCAGGTAAATAACTCAAAATACTTGACGTGTGATTAGAAAGGAAATAAAATCATGTATGTATTTTCAGTTTGACATATAGAACATTTTTGGTGAACTTTTTGTCCTTCAGATCAGTTATTTTGCCTACATGTTGTCAATGTTTATGTTTGAACAGACCATATAAAGTGGCTTTATTGCTATTTTACAGATACACTGAGGTGTTTTGTTCCCTTCATGCAGTCCAATTAAGTTTTAAAATATTCATTCACTTTCATTAGCAAACCAAAATGAATTATCAACTATTAACAATTTTTAACTCTTATTTTTACAATAGTTTAATAAATTATCAACACAGACAAAGTCTATGATGGAAAGACATTTTTATTTTCCTCTGGTAATCCCTGTTTAAATATAGGACTTCATCAAAAAAGAATAAAGCAACATTGTCAACATGAACACCAGAATTTAGGTTTTGCTACCTTCTGCAAGGCAGGACTGGGTGGGAATTTCCCACACGTTTCCATATACAGAAGAGCCCTACACTGGGTGAATGTCTCCTACAATATTTTGGACACATCCTAAGAAACAGAAAAATAATTTTAAAATTCTTACGGGGACAAGTTTATTTACTAGGCGGCGTTTCTCCTTAAAACTCAATATTTTAAGCTTTTAGGAAGTGACAATAGGGCTCAGTTTTTATTGTATTTTTCCAGTTATCATGAGAAGGTCTATTCCCACCACACACAGAATGGCAGATTTCTAAATGTTACATATATTACAGATATTTACAAGTTCGTCTGATGTGACTGTGTTTAAACTGCTTGTAGAGCACTAAATGGCTACAGACTACAGTCAATTTTGTGGGATATGGAGAAACGGAAGGCAACTCCTGAATACTTGGAACAGATTTAAAACATTAACGGCAATGTGATGTGAATATATCACAATAGTGAAGGAGACTCTCTTGGGCTTCAACATGAAGAAAGGCAGCAACATTACAGAGTGGACTGAAGTGTTCTTTGTCAGATTAAAGGCTGCCATCGAGGCTAGGATTCTGTTTTCCTTAGGATCAACAACCTCCAGGTGGAGCCTGGAGATCTCACAGAATTACAACTCAGATTACAGGGATCAGTTCCTCTGGAGGAAATGGCAGCTTCAGAGGGTGGACTCCTCGGCATCACATCCCTGCTGAGCTCCCTCCCCTTCCCAAATTCTATCCTCCCAAGGCTCCGCCCCCAAATCTCCAAGAATTTCCCAACCTGGAGTCCATGACCCTAGTATTCTCCCTAGACAACATCCCACTATTTTGGGGGGGGGGGGGTCTGTAGGAACCCAAATGCAAATGTGTACAATCTTCAAAAGAGAGCTTGGGCTGCGTAAAAATGATTTAGTAAAAAAGATGAGAGGACAGAATCCTTCAAAAGTTCATTAAATATCTCTGTAGGAAAATGCCTTGATCCCTACTCATATTTTTGCTCAAGTCCTGGGTATAAAGCATTACAGCAGGACAGCTACGTGGAAAAAAATGACAGGAAGTTTCCTAAAGTGGGAATTGGCCAGTTAATGCCTCGCCTAATGTCAGTGAAACACCAGAAGCAGTTGCAACTGTCTTTGTGGACTATAAGGTGACCCCTTGCTTTCACTTCACAATTGTCCATGGAATTTGGAAACAAAAAGTTATTCAAAAGTCTGAGCTATCGACATAATTTTTCATATAATTAAAGATGTAACTTTCTTGATGTATTAAGACTCCACAAGTTGATCTAACTGATCCAATTCACAAGATCAAATTCCATTTGTGCTAGTACTTTGCCATGTCATGGCACAGACTTTAAATATAATATATAGCAAATATCAGCTCTCACATGATGACCCTGTAAAATCAAATATGCATCAGGCAAACGGGGCATGGGGGAATTACCTTGTGGTGATTTGGCCACTTCCATATATAACAGAAAAATTAAGATTAATTTCCCTGCTATTCTCAAACCATTCATTTCAACAGTAATTTTCGTCAAGAATATGGAGATCAATGGGTTGCACTGAATCACAACTACTCTAGAATGAGTTTGAATTCAATGAGAGTCCTCTTTAAGGCTATATCTACATTAAAATTGTTAACTGGATTAAACTGATGGAGCTATCATAGCTTTCCTTATAAAACTGCCATATTGATGGGGCAATCTACATTTTTTATTTTATTCAATTTGTTTTGAAAGAGCACCACTATCAAACTGTAGTTTTAACCCAATTGCACTGGATTAATCTCGCTTGATTTGCTTAGGGTAATTAGACGCGATCACATCGTAACAGCCCAATATTTGTGCGGGTGTATCTATGAAGCTGGGGTAATACTTGTGCTTCAACCTCAGCACAATAAATTTTATCTTACTACACTAGTGATATTAAGACTTGGCTGTTTTTCTTCTACTGTAATAATTCCCTTTGGCCCAAACTTTTCTGTTTTTAATGTATAAGATTAGCCTTAAGCAAATGTATATTTTGAGGTGGCATTTAAGTAGATTCTTCCTATTCTGGAAGTGTGCTGAGATACCACAAATCTATGATATTTCTTTTTTACATATTCTGTTTTGATATTAAATGAGGGTCCTGTTTTAAAAACCTCATACAAAGGTTCATCCTTCCATCTTCTGGATGATTTGCAAATATTTAAAATGTGGCTGTTATAAAAATAACTCAAGTCCATTCTATGCACTGAACTCTAGTTTAAATTTAAAAATCTGAATATAAAAGAGTGCAAAAATGTGATGTTTGGTAACGTTACTGGAACTTCAAAACAGCTAGACAGTGTTTCTCCAAACCTTTGTTAGAAAGAAAACAAAAAACAAAAAAATTCTCAATCTGAGACACCACTGTCTCAAATTTTGCAAGGTAAAAAAATTTTTTTTTACAGCCAAGATATAAACCCCTGAAAAAAATGGGATCTATAATGGATATGTTTTCCAGTCTTAGTTACAGCAGTACATATATTTTCCTCTATAATACAAATATACTTATTATCTACTTTCTCAGGATTGTAACCCAGAGAATGCTTCTTATTTATAAAAACTTACTAATATTAAAAAGTTGCATTTATCTTGCACCTTCCCCATAAAGAGTATGATTTTGCACATTTCTAAAATCTACAGGTATTACTACAATTAACATTCAGAGTACATTCAAGATAGGAAGAAATTACAATTATTTAGACTGAAACACACTAACCATTATCTTGGGACTTATAACAGCAGCTGATGGAAAATGCAATTTATTCAGTCTTTTAGCTTATTCAATATTATATCATTGAACCCAGATATTGTAACATCTGTAGCTTGGACTATGATCAGCCATTCTCAGCACAATCAGCCATTCAGCACATCTTAATTTTTTTAAAGCTCTGTGCTATACCATTTGGTATTAAGAGCTGTAGCTTCCATTTATTTACTGTACAATGTGGGCCTGTGCGCCACAGCAAATAAAATATAAAGTATATTAATTGGAAGTAAATTCCAACATGGTTTAATAGCTACAACTGAACTAACACTATCACCTGTTTTAGATATGGTTCTTCATTTAACTTTCATCTAAAAAATGAATTAAGGAATGAATATGAGGGTGGGAAACACAATAAAGGCTTTCTTTGTACATTGCACACATACAACAAAGGCAACAATTTATAACTCTTTTCGTCCAGTGCAAATAAGTTTCTTACTGATATGCTGCATAGCCTAATTTCTGATTTTTTCCCTGTGAATTAAGGAGTAGCAAAACCAGTGACCTAATGGAAATGTACACTGTCAGAACAAAGGAAAGAAAGACAAGCTGGTTTCAGTGAGTTCTCTCAAGACCTCATGAAGACAAAGCAAAGAGAAAGGCACAAGGCTCAGATCTCATTGATAGTCCTCTCAGAAGGGCAGTACTCCGAGGTGCCTGGGGATGACATGTAGAATGACTGGGTTTTCCTTTTTAACCTGGCTCTCTTGTTAGCCAGGGAGAGGCTGCGGCGGCTTGAATTAATTATTTCTGAAATGAACTTTTTGCAGTCCACGCACACCTCCATGGTGCTCCAGTCCTCCATTAGCTCTTTTGGAAACAGTGCTTCTTCATCAGCTTTATCTACAGATTTGGACTTTGATGACAACCTAAAGGGAGAAAACAATTCCATCTTCATTAGCATCCTTCCAATTGCTCTCAAGAGGTGATTTTTGTCCACCCTACAAGAACAAAGTAATATTTCTCAAGTCTTTTTCTAATTCCTGACATAATGAGAAAAGGAAAAAAGAAAAGTCTTAGGAAAGAATTTGACGTGGAGTGTTTTTGGTGGCCAAGTGATGATAATGGCAACATAAACTGCATTCATATGTTAAAATAAACTGATTTATTTTGATCCCATTTGTTGAACAAACCTTGTTTTGTCCACCAAATATGTAAAAAGACCGAAGTACGTTTGTAAATCTGTCAGTCTGCTGCTACATCCTTTCCTACTTCCTTCAGATGCTATACCAAGCTACCTTGGCAAAGGGCTAAACTGTGCATTATATTTTTAACAAGCTGGGTTCAGGGTTCCTGGATCCAACTCACTCTACAGCCACACAGCAGCTGCAGGTAACTGCTTTTTAAAAGCACCAGAGTGTCCAATTCTGTTCCCTCATATGCCACTTCTCCATGCTAGAACAGCTGTGGGAAGTGGCATTATTTGTCCCATTTTGGAGCTCCACAGAGGATCTGGACCTGTTAAAAATTTAACATGTAGTATGGACCAAGTCCCACTATAAATGCAGGTCACTTGCTCTTTGCTGGCTGCAATAAACAGAAGTGAAATAGAAAGGTTAAAAAGTCTATGCAAGCCATGCCTCCTCCTTGCTGTCAGTCTCTATCCCTTAGTTACTTCATAGAATTCCTGAACATTCTTACTCCAAAACAAGTATTAAAATGTATTTACTGCTAGCACAACTGCTTGTTTAGTATTTGTCTACGTTTGGAAGTATTAGCACCATGAGTGAATGAATCATTTAAAATTATTTATTATGTTCAAAGTAACAAACTTGGTTAAGAAAAAAAATCCAAATAAATTATGTTTATGGAAATAAGCATTACAACACATGGAAAATATTAAATGAATTGTAATGTAAATAATCTAGTTAATGCAATAAAACCATCATTTAAAGGGGAGGGAAAGAGAAAAAATATTATAGATTAGCTTTGTAGAAGGTTTTTTCCAACTTTGTACTGTAATCTTAATGGCAAAGAAGAAGCTTAAAAATAATGTTATGTCTTTACATAAGACATAATAAAACGATTTTATGATTAGTGAGTACAGATGCATAACACTTGTAAATCCACATATTCAAGGAATAATATAATTATGTTCCAAATTATAACCCATGCTAAGATCTTGACACAAAGTTTTGTCTTTGTCATCTTAACGACTAACAAATCTATTAAGGCATGAACCTGCATAGGGAAGAATCTATTTTATCAGATGTAGTTTAGTCTACTATCAATATATTTCTCTTAGACTTTTTTACTATTGGAAAAATTAAAGGTAAAGATTTGGGATGTAACCAGATGGCTGTACAGATAAAAGACATTTTTAATATCCCAAGCAGCATTTTTAAAATGTAAAAATTGGGATCCAAAGAAGTCCATGCACAAAGAAGGTGGTGGTGCCAGGTTTCCCTTCTGGCTGCAACAACTTGTGCTTCAAGGAATGCTACTTCAAAGGCTCCATGAGCTTTGAGGGTGTGGGGGATGCCACTGGAGTGGGGAGGCTGGAAAACCTGTTTAGATTCCCTTGGATATCAGCCACAGTTGACACCTCTAAAAGCAGAAAACTCTGGAACGTAACATTCAAAAGCTGCTTGTGGTAGATAAATTTCTACCATGGTCTTTATCAGAAGCATTTCTCACCTTGGCATGCCCCTTAATGACCGATGGTGGCTTGTGGAAGGTTTATCTGGCCTCATAAAGCTCTCTCCTCTCTGCAAAGCAGAAGGCCCCAGAGAAAAGATGGGAAGAGTGGAATATGGCTTTGATGGCAGGCGCATCTGTCACAGGGGTAAGGACAATAAAAATGTGAGAGATTATTACACAGAGGCCATGTGGACCATCATGCAGGTTATGCAGCAACTGGCTCCATTTACAGCATATTCTCATTGGTGCTGGCTAGTTCTAGGGAAGTTGTGATTTCCAGAGATGGGTACAGTCTAAAAAAGCACTCCTCCACCATACTCTCCATTCATCTTCAATGGAAATTCCATGGGATTCAAATGAAAACATCTGTTGCATACACAAATCTTGCAAATATTGTAAGAATAGGAATAAAAGATGAATGCATGAGCAATAATGTATGTGCATAACATGCATTAGAAGCAGGGAACTTTGTAAATAGGTATCTTTGACTGCACTTTTACATAGAGCTGGGAAAGTGGAGAGGATGGAAAATCTGTGTAGATTCCCTTGGAAATCAACCACAGTTGATACCTCTAAAAATAAAACTATGGAATGTAACATTCAAAAGTAGCTTCACCATGCCACTCAAATGCTAGTACTGTCCCTCACCCCATTCCTGCTCATCATGTTAGCACAGAAGCGCCAACTTGATAACAATCTAGCCAGCCTGCCCCCACCCCAGCCCAGCAGCTTCCTTCCCACAGTAAATCTCACAGCTTTTTAAAAAAGCCTTGTTAAATGGCTAAAGGGGAGCTGAGTGTTGCCATTTTGAAGGCAGCGCTAAGCTCTGCTCCTGCCCCCCTCCCCGCACTGGCTGCAGGTAAAGCTTTCATACAGTGTGCCTGCACCCAGCACACTGTTTCTCCTTTAAGCCGGAGCAAAGAAGGTTCCCCCTTTCTCTGGGAATGTCCTGGAGGCCCTATAAGCCATCCTCAGAAAGAGTATGATTTCATGAGAAAGCTCCCAAATAAAGTGGGAACAATGGTTGTTGTGGGTTTTCCGGGCTGTATTGCCGTGGTCTTGGCATTGTAGTTCCTGACATTTCGCCAGCAGCTGTGGCTGGCATCTTCAGAGGTGTAGCACCAAAAGACAGAGATCTCTCAGTGTCACAGTGTGGAAAAGGTGTTGGCAGATCATTTATATCTACTCAGGAGGGGTGGGGTTGAGCTGAGTCATCCTGTAAGAGTTTCCCAGGCTAACCAGGCTAACAAAACACTCTACACCCAACAATAGTCCTGCGGAGAAGATTAGCACATCAAGCACCAATCCATATGCAAAAGAACCTCCTCAGGATACAGTGAAGCCTCCCGCCATTAGCATTCCACACCCTGGGAAACTCTTACAGGATGACTCAGCTCAACCCCACCCCTCCTGAGTAGATATAAATGATCTGCCAACACCTTTTCCACACTGTGACACTGAGAGATCTCTGTCTTTTGGTGCTACACCTCTGAAGATGCCAGCCACAGCTGCTGGCGAAACGTCAGGAACTACAATGCCAAGACCAGGGCAATACAGCCCAGAAAACCCACAACAACCATCATTCTCCGGCCGTGAAAGCCTTCGACAAAGAAAGTGGGAACAGATTGTTTGCTACGGGGGGGTGGGGAATCCCTGTGTGGAAAAAGCCTTTATTTCAGTTTTATTTTTCTTGTCATATTTTGTGGGTTTCCACATTTTTTTAACAATAGTAGCAACAAAAAAAATCTGTTGAACTGGATGAATGTAATGAAGCAGCAGCACCACAGAGTTTTAAAAGTAGAGGAAAAGACCTGAAGGTTTTTCTAATCTTACCTTTTTACAACAATGTGAACATACTGGCCTATAAAGGAAAAAGAAAAGTACATAAACTCATTTAGCTGGCAGGACATCACAGGGTGTCTTTTCAAAAATTCAGTATAATTTCTTGTAAAATTTTTAAAAGCAACATACTATTTTTGAATTTCACTGACCATTTAATCTTCAATTCAAATCCCAACAGACATAACCAGTAGCTGGAAATGTTGTGGTGAGAGGGTACAAATATACACTGGGGGCAAAGGGCTAAGGTTGCCAGGTCCCCATCTCCCTAAACTCTGACTCAGGGGGCAGGGCCTGATGAAGTCATATTGAATAGGTGTACTAACAGCAGTGCTTCTAGACACCACTAAGTATGTACCATATTAAATCTGTATGGAGTCACAATCATGGCTTTGAAGAGAAGAGCTATTTACTAGACATGGGCATGAATAGAAATATGAAGCAAGTTTCATCATGAAACAGCATTCTGTGGGGCTACAGTTATCACGAAATTCACTTTTTGACCTATTTCATTAGCTTTGTGAACGATTCGTAATTGCAGACAGGCTGGCGCCACTTCATTGATTCCCTAGTCAACAATGGACCCAGACCTTTTGTTGCCATTTGAAACTCCAATCGTAGCCCACTTACCCTTGATTGGCAGCTCTCCTAGCCATCTGGAGAGCTTCCATTCTGCCCTATACAGCCAGGAGCTGGGGGTCAATCCCCTAGGCAACCAAGGAGGTGGGCCTTCCGTAGCCATGGGCACACCAATCTCACCCCGCCAAACCCTGTTAGGCAGGTCTGTCAGCCAACCACAGACCTCTTGTTCTATGCCAGCATTTTGCTGGGATTGGAGTGGGAGAGTGTGTGGAAGGATTTGGGATTGTGCTTTTGGCTGGTGCTGCTTTAAAGAGACTGAAAGAAGCCTCTTATTTCCAGCTCTTGGCCTTGCTGTAGGAAGGTCTTTGGGTGAGGGTGCCTTTTTTCCTCCACCCCACCCCACCCCTCACTCTGTCTTCCCAGCCCAGCTCCACCATGGCTGGTCCTTCATCCTCCTCTGATCGAGCAACTCCCAGTCCTCGTTTCAGTCATGCACTCTGGCAGCACTTCCCCACCCTTCCCAATCAACATATTGCAAACTGGGAGGGTGGGTGGAGGAGAGACTGCTGAAGTCTCCCTGCGAGTTTGGCATCTCTGGGTATGAAGGGGACCATTGAAATGCCCTGGGTTCTGACGAATCACGAAACTAACCAATTGTTTTGGCAAATGTGTCAATTTTGTGAAGTTTTGTCATTCATGATTTGTGGATTGCGACAAAACACGAAACTCTTGTTTCGGGCTTTTTCTGTTTCGTGCCCATGTCTACTATTTACCAGGCTAAAAATTTTTGAAAGAAAAACATGAGAATTAACTATGCTAAATGTAAAATGTAACTGATTTTTTTACAGTCAGTTATTGCCTTCCTCCCATCTCCAATTTACACTGCAGTAGTTATCACAAAAAGGCATGTGTAGAAGTCTTAGATGAAGTCATATATCTACAGTATAGCACACCATCAGCTATCCAGAGAAAAGTGACTTGCTTATGATCATTCTTCAACTTTACTGTTGATTTAATTCGTGAACCTATGTTCTTCTCACATGAGATGTTGCAAGGCATAAGACTGTGGTGTAGGATTAAAGCTGTGTAGGGAGTGTTGTGGTGGTGGTAAGTGGAGATAACAGTTAATCAGAGTCTTAATTATGAAAATGAGTTATGCCTACGTTACACCTAACTGCAAATTGCTTCCTCCAATCTAGAAATCCCTAGAAAGCTGTCTCAAGCAGGCAGATGCAAACAAGAAAGAAGGAGAGAAAATATTATGGGACAAAGCAAAAGAGGCTTGGTCAGGAAGAGGCTAAGAGACTCAGCTCCAGCCATCTTGTAGCTTGGGAATTTAGAGACTGGGGAGAGTAGGATATATTTCTGGAGGAGGGGCACTGTCCTCATATGCCCTAGTTACTAGAACAAATGTCAGGATTCAGAGAATTATTTACAATGTGAGGATAGTTTTACGTGAACACTGTGGCATGCCCCATTTCCTACTTCAACACTGATGAATTAGAGGGTTCCCTAACAATGTGGAGTGGCTTGGAAGTGGTAAGTGGGTCCTGAGCATCTACAAACAGCAGCACAGATCTTTGCCAACATCTGGAAGTTACAAACTCAACAATGTGAGTAAGAACTTGCTACATTTCTGTTTTTGTCAGTTAATCCCAGATTTTGGGCTGCAGAACCCCATTCAGAATCTACTTGAGCACTCTCTTACTTAATGGCACTTTGAAAATGCAGACTGCAGATTATTTTAAATGGCTATTACGAGAAACTAGGAGAAACTCTTTAAGTACAACACAGCAATCAATATAATGACATCTATGGCTTTTCCTTATGATCATACTTATCACATGAATAGTTTCTATTAATGGGTTCGTGCAGGCCCCTGGGATCAAAAATTGTTTTTCCTGCTATTAAAAAAGTTGCAATGTTAGGAAAAGTGATTGTGAGTAGACATGGGCACAAACAGAAAAAAAATTGAACATGGTGTTCGCTGTTCATTGCCATCCACAAACAATGAACAACGAACACTGACAAACATGACCTGTTCACGAATATGTTCGTTATTTGTGGGTGCCAGCAGGCTCTCCTCCAGCCACACCACTCCCAGAAACCCTACCTGAGCAGGCAGCAGGAAATGTACCAATAATAAATAATAGCTTGGCCCCAGAGCCTGGCAGCAGCCCTGGAACCTGAAGGGGTAGATCCCTACTGCACCACTCCCAGAAACCTTACCTGAGCAGGCAGCAGGAAATGTACCAGTAATAAATAATAGCTTGGCCCAGAGCCTGGCAGCAGCCCTGGAACTTGAAGAGGTAGATCCCTATCCCACCACACACAAAGAAAATTCAAGCTCCAATGCACTCTCCCTGTTTCTCTCTCAAAATGCCAACAGCAACTGTCTCTCCCTCACTGTCTGCAAAACCAGAGCTGGGAACCCCCCTCCCCCTGCTCTTTGCTTCCTTGTAACAAATTTGGAGCTCCACACTTGAATATAAGACCTGCTTATCAAGCTAAATTGGGCTTAGATTGGGGTTTCCAGGGCAACAGCAGGAGTTCAGAGTTCAGGCAGTCCCTGCCTCCGGTTGCCAAGGGAATTGATTGCAGGTGCCAGATTGTCTGGCTTGACAAACAGCAACGAAGAAGGCTTGCAACGACCACCTGTTCGTTTAGAATGGGGCCTCACGAACAGCTTGTTCGCCAACAGTTGATTGGACTGTTCGTGACTTTTTTTAGTTCGTATTGCTGTTCGTGCCCATCTCTAATTGTGAGTATCTTGAATTACCATGGAATTCATATAGACATGTTTTCTCTCACTGTCTGCTCCCTTAAAAACGTTTTTTTGTACTTTCATCAACCCTATATACTCCCACAGAATCTAAAAATGTCTTAATTCTATCTAGTTTGTATATCATAACTTAAAGGACAATATAGGCTTATCTTCTAGAGTACAAAAATGTCCGTATTCAGTCTTTTTTCTTCCCAATTACATCATCTCTTTTTCTTCCCTCAAATTTAAAATGAACAAAATGTGAGAACAAGTGGTACAGTGACTCAATAAACAAAATGGCAGCCTATCAAGGAGTTGGCTTCACCATTTAAGAGTCATTACTGGCACCAAAGACTTACCTCTTACAAAACTGACACGTATAGGACCAAGTGAAGAAGGAAAACCTCCTCGTTCGGCAACAAAAACAGAGCTACAAAAATTCAGAAGAAAGTTGTCCACAATATTAGCAGGTCTTCCTGTAAATCACCTTCGATATAACTAAATAGGAGCACCATTAAAGAAACTGAAATTTAACTATCCCTTTGACTGATTTACACAAGTCTTGCACATGTTTACTTAGAAACCAGTTCCACTATTTCCACAGAGGCCTACTCCTAGGTTAATGAACTCAGGATTGCAGCCTTAATTAGGACAATA
The DNA here is from genome assembly GCF_028583425.1 of Eublepharis macularius. Taxonomy (NCBI): domain Eukaryota; kingdom Metazoa; phylum Chordata; class Lepidosauria; order Squamata; family Eublepharidae; genus Eublepharis; species Eublepharis macularius. The sequence continues at coordinate 65,121,639 of NC_072796.1, read as the reverse complement.
AAAATGTTTTAAAAGGAGGAGTTTCTTCATTTTTACAGAATATTTGTAGAAATGCTTCCACAATCTTTAGTTTACTCTAGATTGGTCTGAAGCATTTTCATCAGCAGATTGACATGAAATGCTCTAGAACAGCAAAGTCCATCCTTGTGCAAATTTTAATTATCCTGGTTGGGTATACAAAAAAACGATTCAAATGTAACAAAAAGTAACTAATTTAACTATTTAGTTAATTAATTCAGAACACTGATGGCTGAGTTGTCTAATATAGTTCTAATTTGCTATTTGCAGGGCCAAGTTTCCACACTCTGCTGTCGTTTCTCTGGAAAATCAGCAAAATTAGTCATACCTTTCCTTTCTTGAGGGCTGTATAGACATCTTTATACTGCTGGTACTTCTCTAGTTCTGCCTTTACTAGCACTTGGCGGATGTGCATTACTTCTTCCACAGTGAGAGCTAGGCATTCCACTGGGTAACAAAATTCTTCCTGTAATTCAAAAGTCTGTGTTATATAAGCAGTTCATATCATCCCAGCTACCTGTATATAAACACCTTGTTAGTAATTTGATAGAAGGAAGATGTCACCAACCATACCAGAAGAGTATTTTATGATTCACAGGCATCATGAGTTTCAAGCCAGCTAAGTGTCTGGATGTACAACCCAAATGCTTCAACATCTACTGTCATTTGTTAAGCCAATCTCTATTGTTTCAGCTTTGTTTTATAACTTAAAGATCTGATGTGCAAAGATGCAAGGCAATACTGCCTGTTACTAAAAACACAAATGTTTATTCTCAACAAAAGTTCCTTGATACTCTGATGCCTAGGGCAGCCTGAGAAATGATTAGTACCCTGAACCAAAGAATCCTTTATTCTGTGGTATCACGTTAGAGACATGCAAATCTAAATATTCAAGTCTGTATAGCTATCATCATACACACCCTCTTGTCTACACACAATATTAACAGCAGTTTTTAAACCTCAAACATCTTTATATTGCCAGTTATAATAGAACTATGATCACTACTTAGACCTTGGTGACAAAGAATGAGTATATATTGCTGGTAGAGAGCTATTTACCAACACTGAAAATCCTGAGAAAATTTTACATCAGTGAGAGTATTCCATCTGTATAACTGGTACCACAGAATAAAAATGCCCAGTTGCAATTATAATTCAGCTGTTACTGATTGCATAGATCTAGATGAAAGACAGAATCTCTTGGCATATTCCTACCATTTTATGCCTTGCAATGATTTTTTGCAATCTGGAATGTTAATATCAACTCTGCCCTACCATAGGGCAGCTCACAAGACCAAAACTGCCAGACACTGACATGTGCACGGACCACCTACCAGTAATCCTTGGCTGAGCTAGGACTTAAAGTTTAGGTCCAAACCCAACACTGATCAGGTAAGAAATTTTTCCTGCACATGCAAACATACTCCTACAGATTTGAAAATCAAATTACCAAACCAAATTTATAATTCAGATCACTTTTAAGTTATTTTGTTTTCTATAGTTTTTATATTATTCTGTCTTTCAGTTAGAAAGAAAAAAATCATTTATGATGCAGACCTGGCAAACATAAGCATTTAGGAATCGCCATATTTTAAAGAACTGCTGCCTTACCTATCTAGAAAGGGAATGTAAGGATACTTCAACCTGCTTAAGGTATTCATAAACATCTTAAAATTAAATTAAACTTTCCTATGGAATGATTCATTTTTGAGTTTTTGGGAAAATCAAATTTCACTTCTGCTCTGAAATTCACAAAACCCAGTTTTGCTGCCATTAAATATATAAAATAGCTCTAATATTACTCGATAAAGGAGATTTGCTTAAAATTTTTCAATTGGCTTCATTACTGATAGTTGGCAATTAAAAGACGTATATTTCATTATGTGCTGCTTGTGATGTTATTGTACAGGAGGAACAGGAAAATCAAATATGTTTTCTTCTTGCAGTCATAAAAGTTAGCTTTCTTTTTTAAAGTGTAAAAACATATACACAAAAGGAAGAAAATGCACAAATAAAATGCTTTTATTTTTAAGGTTAAACAAGGACAACCAAACCATAATGCAACATTAAAAAAAATTTTGTTTTAAAAAACCCTGAATTGTTCGGAAAAAAATTGACATATTGAAATGAGATTCATATAAGCTAAAAAATTATTTAAACCAAGTCATGCAACAATCCAAGTAAAGTTTATTAAAAGTAACATTCAGTATTAATGATTCAAACTTCTATACATAAATCATATTGTGTTCATGAGGATTATATTTAATTGAGTGCACAACAACACTGTCCAAGAGGTTTTCAGTTTCCAGATTTGGTAGAATATATTGTGCTAAGTGAATTACTGTATATCCATTATTGTCTGAATTAGAACCAATTCTAACATTGAAGGTAACCGATTCTGGTATAAACACTAGCAATTCTGGGTTGGATCCAGAGTTATCTGCAAACAGAAAAGCACTTGCAAGCTCAGACAGGGAGGGAGGGGTTTTTGCCAATGCCGCTTCCCATTGCAGACTACCTTGCTACACCCCATGCTGCTCCTAAGGGTTCACTGACTCCCCAGGAGATGCATTTTGGAAAGGTCTGCAGGCTGTAGTGGGAAGTGGGGAGGTAGTACAGATTTGTTCTGCTTGCAGTCCTTAGGATCCAACCCAGTGAATTTATTATAGCATTGAATCAATTAGAAATGTCTGATGGAGCATTCCAGCACATAATACAACCTGAAGATTGGGAAGGAAAATGAAATAGATGGTGATATTTTCTCAAGAAGAACCACAAAGTCTGTAGTTGAAGAAGCTTTTTCATCATTCAGTTTTTAACGTCTTCACTTAATAGCTTTCTATTTCTCACAATATTGGTCACTATTTAAAGAACTTTAGAATAATTTTGTAAGACTAAAGTGTTTATTCCTTTCCAACAACCACCTCCCTTTTTGAATGCAAACTAATTAAGAAACTCAAAAGCAGACTGATATTTCCGGGAGCCAGCTGTTAAAAGAAAAACAAGTAAAAACTTATCCTGAACTAATCTAAGCCCCTTGTATGAGTTCAACAGCTCTTTGGATCCTGATAATTTTTATTCGAATGATATGTTAATAGCATTCAACACAATATATAACCTGATTGCTAATAATTATCATGTATTGAAAATAGTGATTGTGTGTAACATTTACTGTACAATCTTTATTGAACTGTATGTAAGTAATGGCAGAGCACAGACATACACTATTCTCATTAATGTCAACAGGTCCCAGCCTTCATCATTTATGAATAATAATTTCAATATTGAGCCACTCACTTATCAAGGATTTTAACTACCTTAGAACTACCTCAGGATCCTATGCTTGGCAAGTGGGGAAAAAGCCATCCAGCTTCCCCCTATGTTCAAGGCAAAGCCACACTAAGAAATTATTTTTATGGAGATGTACCCATCTGGGGTAACCCCTCTCAGGACTCTGAGGTCCTTGGCCACCTGACCAACTAAATCCTGTCACTTCAGTTACAAATGGGAGTTTTTTCACCCTGGTTGTCACCTTTCCTACCCTGCTACTCATCTACCTTATCAGCCCTTTCTCTCTCTCTGGGACGGCATGGACAGGAGGGCGGGGGAATCCTCCCAGGCTCATTCAAATGGAAGTTTAAATAGGCCACTGTAGGCCTTACAGATCCACCTCCTTCTAGTTCTGGAAGACATACTCCTGGGCCATCATCTATTTGCTCCTGAAATCCAGCCTAGCCTGCTTCCTGTTGTGCTGCCTTAGAGTGTCATGTCTAGTTGTCAGGGCAAAAGCTTTGTTCTTTTTGTAAGACTGCAAAGCCAGCTGCTCTCAGCTTTTAGCAGCACATCTCTGGCCACTCACTGGCCTCCTTGTTCTGAGGCTATACCTAGCCCCTACCCTACCTCATTCATCTCTCCAAACTGCTCTCTGTGTGCCTGTTAGGGTGTGTGCCTAGAATTTTCGATAGCAGGATTATATATGCAATTCTTTTGACTAAAGAAACCCTAAGGTGCACATATGAATTATTGCCAATCCCACCTTGTGTATCCAATGTGCTATGTCAGTGGGCCTGGGGTCCTAATGAGATAGTACTAATGAACTACCAACCAGAGCCAATGCCACTAGTTGTGGTGTTTTGTCAGCGAGAGGGAGCTTTGTATTCAGGGAGAACTGCTATTCTTATGAAAACCAATATAGAAATTATAGTAATTCGACAAAATATTATAAATATTTATAGTTCTATTTATAGAACTATATAGAAATATAGTTCAATAGACAAGGGTCCCAGCAGAATGAAAGCTATATTATAAATGAACTTGGGAGTAGGGTCCAAAGATTTTTTATCTCCAATAATTCAAAATACCATTGGGGGAAAATACGAATTAATTTCTGGAGAAAGAAGTCCAAAAATTCAGATATACTTAAATGAACAACCCTCATAATTGCAGAGGCCTCTTAAACATCTTTGATTTCTATACTCAGTTTAAACATTTGCTTTCTGCCTGCACCAAAAATATATGGAACAATTTATAAATATCAGAACTTGGATAGAACTTGACATGCATGGTTTCAGATATTGGTAAGTTTAACTGGATTTGTAGTTTCCTCTGAACTGATTTTATTCGTTCAAACTTCTGAAAACTTCTTCCCTATGATGTTGCATTTTTAGTTTGCTGTCCTTTCACAAATGATTTCTGTTCCCCAGCAAATTGATTAGAAGATCTACACATGCACATAAGATGTATAAATCAATTAGAATCTAGTGACAACTTAAGCTGTTAATTCTGTCATGGTTTAGGAAGCTATTCCCATTGTTGATTGAATGAAGGATGCATAAAACTGGGATTTCTAAAGCCAACAGAATGAGGCAAACCTTTGAGGGTTTCCGCCTGTTAAAAGCCATCTCACACAGAAAATATATAGTCCTCACCACCCCAAACAGGGCTACTTCAAAAAGATGGGAGCTAAGCTGAGAGGCTGTGTGTATGGTTGAAAAATGTGTTTTGAGCGTCATCCTTGGAAAGAAACTTGTTATCCTGGGAACCTGAACAACAGATAGGAAGTAGAAAAAGAAATGCTGAACATTAATAAAATGTTTATCAGGGCCTCTGGATCATGTCACCTGAGCTTCAGCACCACTAATTCCTTCAGCATACTAGAAAGCTAGTTCAAAATGAGGAGAAGGTTTCTGCTAATTCCGCAAAGAAACCAAGCAATGGCAAGTCACTTCTCACTGGAAATGAGGAGCTTTACTTATGAGGTCTCTTATCTTTGCTATTATTGGAGCAGAAGATAAGCAATGAAATTTCATCAGTTCTGAGGGAATGGATCAGTAAGCATAGTGCTATATTTAAAGAAATATCTTTAGCTTATCTATGCCATTTAGTTATAATGTTTCAGTCATAGATTTCAGTGTTAATGCTATATTTTAAAAGCAGATGAGGCACTCCCTAACAGCATAACATTCAATAACAGAAGTAGGTGGTTAAATTACTTCTATAGAATTTTCTTTAAAAGCTGATTATGAAATGTTGTCGTATCTTCCCTCTAGGGGGCACTAATGAACAACTGACACATTCACTTATGTCATAAAAACGTTGCCATAATTTGATTATTATTATTTTTTTGCTCTTTTGGTACAGTATGATTCAAAATGGTACGAAATAGATGTGGAATATATAAGACTAAATGCATCGTTACTTAACTGTCTATTTTACGGCACATACTGATCATAGTCATACATCCACACTTTCATACATGTATATGACTCTCTAATTACAGAAAAGAGACATAAATGGAGTTGGTCACATTATATTCAAAAGCACAATGACAAGCTGGGCAAATATGTTCTTTGGTACATATAACCTTTAATAATCTGTGCATATTACAATCTTTTACGTGTAATTATAATTTTCTTTACATTTCTGCTTTACTTGATTAATTATATTTTCTAGATTAATTAAATAACTTACATAAAATTTCCTCATTCTCATAAAGGCCAACAACAACAAAATTAGGATGCTGTCATTTACCTCTCAAACAGGATAAGATGTACACATATTAGAAAATTTATTAATTCAGACCTATAACATTCCTGCAAATGCTTTGTTATGTTCACCCAGTAAAGTTTACTTTTTTCTCATATGAGGTATTTCACTTACAATTCTTACTCAGTCTTACCTTAGCTTAATCTCATAAAGTAGTAAAATAGTTTCTTCCCCGAGGGGAGCGAGCATTAAAACCAAACTCACAACCAGATTGTAATTGATAGTAACATAAGGCAGCAAGAAATCAGGGTGGAATTTTTTACTCTTCTTTTATCAAAAAGAGCATAAGAGATTCAATAAATTCATAAGCAAGTAGTAAAAATGTGCAGTGGATAAAAGTAAAAAATTACTTCAGATTATTTTTTTAAATGATGGGACATGATTTTTTTCCTTAGGTACCAAGGTTTTCCAATGAGGTTTTCCAGATCATAATATATGTTCATTTGAAATGTCCAGCACTCACACACCTCACAATGGAAGACCATGAGATCTATGCCCATGATAGGCCTCAATGAAAACAAGCATTTTTGTATTATGTAAAACGGAGTCAAATTTTCGGTATGTTCCCTCAACCATATTTAAAGTGTTCTCTCTCCCTCTCAGGTATAAAATAATTGTTCTCCTAATCTAAGTCTAGAAGAAAAAATCCTATTGTTCTGTACTCTTCATGTTGCACTAATAAATAAGCTTAAAGTTATTGTATCCCATTCATCTAGAATCACAAGCTGCACTCAAGTTAGAATTGTATGACAAAAGGGCATTTGAGTTCTTTAGGGAGGGGTGGGAATTATCTGCTGTTTTAGTGAAGTGTATTAATTAATACAAACTAACCTCAGCACCTTGAAGAGCTGGCATCAGAAACATAGCCTCTTGAGCCAAAGAGAAATAAGGAGGTCTTACTTTAAAGCCAATCAATACTACTCAGATGACTCAAAGAGTTGGCAAGTACTCCTTTTTCTCTCAAAATCAGAATTTTCCTTTCACTCTATCTCTGTTCTAAAGGGTACTTGAAGGGCCTTTTGGCAAGGAACAAGAGACCAGAAAGTGAACTTGGATCTCTCAAATGAAACTGAAAGGCATTTAAGCACCATGCCAGCCCGCAGGCAGGCATCTTGTTCCCCTATGACACTTATGCACTGTCGGAAAACTGCTTTCAATTAAAGCCAACTGACCAAATGTACTTTCTTTTCAAGTAGAAACACATTTTTTTGCCTCAATGGATTCAATATTATAATGTAATCACATGCTACTCTAGGCTCCTTAATCAAACTAACTTTAAACAAGTTAGTGGAAAAAATCCCAACCTTTAATAATAGTTTAAAGCACTGCAAAAATAGTAAAAACCTACTCGTTTTATTTTGGAACACTAACAAAGATCCATTATTTGGAAGTAATACTAGTTTTATTAGGATCTATCAAAGTTCACCAAGTTTTAATAACAATGTTGAAAACCTGGATAAGAAAGTTCAGAGTCGTCTAATTCAGGAGCTTCTTTGAAGTTCATTCAAGACAAAGCCCAAGTGCTGGTCCAAATTCTCACAAAGTTCAAGATGGTACTGCATTTGGGGTTTTGTCACAGCTGTTTTTAGGTGTAATTTTTCTCTCTTCATTGCTGTGGAGCTGCTACATCTGTACCCTTCAGCCAATATTGAAAATGATCAACCATGCTACTTACTAGTGATCTGGAGCTCTGTTTTGTAGGTGGCAGGAATTGTCGTACATTAGTTGGTGTTTCCTTTTCAATGGAGTGTCGCCTCTGAGGTGGTTGCCTCCTCTCTGGCTGTGGGGTGGATGATATTGGCAAGAATTTTGGAGGCACTGCAAGTTTAATCACCATTAATTAGCTCTAAAGCAACAGTTTAAATATCAAAGGGACATTAATGACAAAATACATAATCCAACACTGTTTTCTAATGAGACTGTGGTGATGCTTTTACAAACTACGTGAGCTAATATAACAAAACCTGAACACTTTATGATGGTTAAGTATCCCATTCAATAAAATTATCTCATCACACACAATTGGCTTGACTCCACTGGAGAGCTTCCATGGAGGGAAGAATTTTGGCCAAATTAAGTACAAATTCGTCATTTTCTTTCCTCCTGCTGCAGCCCAGAATGCCCCCTGAAAAGATGTTCTTGGGCAGAAACAGCATTTGGGGAGGCATTTGGAGCTGCAGTGGGAGTGTGAGGCAAGAAAGTCATATTCTGTAGGTGGAAATCCTTCCTCCTCCACAGAAAAGAATGGATCCAAATCTTTGTCAACGAAGATACCTTTCCATTAAACAACCAGGTTATCCTTCTGCTTATAAAGAATCTATGAAAAAATCCAGAAAAAACAGCTTCCAAGACAAAACCTAGTAAGATTCCCCTATATTTTAACTGAAAAAATTGCTAAAATGTCAGCTAAAGTTTCTTGCTGTATATTACATAGTCTCACAGACCCCCATTGCTGTGAGTGAGTTTTGCTATGGGAGCTACAGCTGGACCCTCCATCTAATACGGGGTGGTAGGTGGTGAAACAACAAGTATTGCTCCCTGCCAATACTATTTCCGTTTGAACAAGTGAATTGTAAAAAAGAAATATGATATTGCACTGAGATATCCTTCACCCTCCATCCAGTGTTATCCTACTTAACCTTCAGCCTCAAGGTATCATGTTTGCAGCTAGCCCAGTGTCAGCATGAGTTCTGTACAGGCCATACAGTGCAAACCGAGTGCTTGCCAACTTGCTGACAGAGGGTTGCCCATGAATGCTTTGCTGTAGGTTCTTCTCACACTGCCAATACACATACACAAGCTTAAATCATGTCATTGCAAAACCCCTGCTGCCCCTCGCTAGAAATGCTGGGGATGAAGCATTGATTGATAGGAAAACATTTTCATCTGAAGTTACAGAGAGCTCTTTGTAACACACACATAGGTGGAAAGTGAAACAAATGGGGTACAGCTTCTTACACATTCTAAATATCTGTAGTTACACTTTGCACCACAACTTCAGGTGGTTTCTACCAATGGGCACAAGATGAGATGCACTTCAGTGTTTTGACTCGCAGGTAACCTGAACACTGGACTTCACAGACTTACATAAGGTCTGCTGTGGTACAGAAGCCTAAGCTATTATCTCTTCCAGCCAAGTTACTTTTACTATTCTCTACCTTGACTGTTACATTGTTCTGCCTAGACAGTAAACTGAAGCTCTGGGAATCCAAGATAGCCTCTATATCCAAGACATGTGTTGCTTAAAGATGCCAATGGATTCTGAATAGCAGACTCCAGCTTTTGCCCTATTCAAGCGCTTACTTAAATCTTGCTATCATATCTTCACTCTATGACAGCTAGTATCTACTTTGTCCAGATCAGACTCTCTGGCCATCAGAACTTCATTTTAACTGTCAATGAAAACTTATATCACAATAAAATTGCTGTTCTGTAAGAATCTGAAGTACTCTTGTTTTACACAAACAGGGTGTTCCCATGCCTGAGATATCTATTCATGGGGATTCTAGCATTTAACAATTAGCAATTTTTATTTGATTGCTGAATTCTTACCCTTTTTCCCAGTGGTTTCTGGAAATGTATCTTCCATTCGAGATGGAGATATACTACTGCTACTAGCTGACTTGGGTATAGTCTCTTCCTAGAAGAATAAATTGAGTATTTAGAAGTTTTTACAATCCTGCCTTCCATCATTTACAACAATTTTACAGAATCACTCCTTTCAATACTGAAATTGATGTTTGAGTACCTAAGCAGTACCGCAGAAAAACAAAGCCACTCACAGACAAAGTAAAGGTTCCGGCATTCTGAGGAACTCCCTGGAAGGATATTATGGGTTTGGATTCTAACTTACTTTCCATTTGTAAGTTGACAACAAGGCAACCAAAAAGAGAATCTGAGGAGCAGAGTACTAAAAGCTTTAGGACACAGAAAGGCAGGGCGTTATCAGAAGCAGGAAACCAGCCAGGGAGGTAGCCAGGCCACTGGATGACAAAGGGAGAAAAGATTACTTAAATGAGAAAGGGTAATGGCAGAGCAGCTGAATAATTCTTTCTGTTTGTTTTCACTGTGGAAATACCCACGATGGAGCTGCTGTTCTCAGAAGGGATGGCTGAAGAACAGAAATAAAAAAAAGGTGACGAGAGATAAATTTTCCACCAAAATAAAAATGTGAAGTACTAGGACTAATGGACAAATTAAAAGCAAAATCTCTGGGTCTGGATGGTATACATCAGAGGGTTCTTAAAGAACTCCAACATGAAATTCTTAATCTTATTACCAGTATATGTAACTTGTCACTAAAATCAGCCTCCCTACCATGTAATTGGAAAGTAGCAAATATAAAAGCAGGTTTTTAAAAAAGAGTGATCTGGGAAATTGCAGGTCACTTAGCCCAATGTCTATTCTGGGCAACCAAGTAGAAACTAGAATTAATATTAAGCACAGAGAGACAGAATGCCTTCTTCTTCTGCAAAGGGAAGTCCTACCTCAGCAGAGCTCTATCAGAAGAAGGATGATTAACAAGCAAGTGAATAAGGATGATCCAGTAGAACTGGACTTGCAAAAGATGCGGGACTCCCACATCTGAGAGTCAAGCTACAAGCGACGCCTTACACAGGTTGGACACTTGTCCGCTTCCCTCAAGTTTTGATGGGAAATGCAGGCGTCCTGGTTTTACAGCTTGACTCTCCATTACAGCTGCAAGACCAGGATGCCTACATTTCCCATCAAAACTTGAGGGAAGCTGACAAGTGTCCAACCTGTGTCAGGCGTCACTTGTAGCTTGGCTCTGAGACTCCTGAATAAGCTTAGCAATAAAAGGGATAAGAGGAAAGGTCCTCTTGTGGATAAAAAACTGGTTAAGCAACAAGGAAAGTACAGCATATGAGTAAATGGACAGTTCTCACAATGAAAAACAGATCTCACAAGAATTATATTGGGATCACATTATTTAATTTGTTCATAAATGATCTGGAATTGGGAGTGAGCAGGGTAATGACCAAGTTTGAAGATCGCATGAAATTATTCAGAACAGGGAAAAACAATGTGGATTATGAACAACTCCAAGAGGATTGCTCCAGATTTGGTATGTGGACAACAATATAGCAAAAGAAATTTAATATAGGCAAGTGCAGGATGGTATAAATTTTAGCAAAAACATTCTTAACTAGAGATGGGCACGGTCCGGAAAATGGACCAAAATTTTGCATGGTCCAGCCTGGTTTGTGGTTTGTTCGTGGGACTCACCTTTTTCACGAATTTTGGACCATTTGGGTCAGTCCATGGCCCGTGGTCCGTGAGTCCAGACATCCTGGTGCAGATCTATCAATTCCCTATGCAATGAAGAGGACGTCCGCAGACCTTTTGCAGCCCTTAAAAACTTCCATTCTGCTCTATGGAGCAAGAATGGGAACTCTTGCTCCTATTCTGTTATATGGAGCAAGGAGCAAGAATTAATTCCCTAGGCAACGGAGGGATGGACATTCTGCAACCAATCTTAGCTCTCAAAACCTTGATAGGCAGCTCTGCCTGCCAACCAGAGAGCTCTCATTCTGCAAGAAAGGAGTGGACGTTCTGCAGCCAATCTTAGCTCTCAAAACCTTGATGGGCAGCTCTGCCTGCCAACCAGTGAGCTCCTATTCTGCTCTATGAAGAAAGGAGCAAGAATGAATTCCCTAGGCAACGGAGGAGTGGATGTTGTGCAGCCATGGCAACACCAATCTTAGCCCTCAAAACGTAGATAGGCAGCTCTGCCTGCCAACCAAAGAGCTCCCATTCTTCTCTATGCGAGCAAGGAGCAAGAATGAATTCCCTAGGCAATGGGTAGGAAGGTGTCTGTGTATTGAGTGAGGGGGCTTTTCTGCCACCCTTTTCTGTTTGATTTTGCCTCATTGCAACTTTTTGGTGCTGCTAGCCAATGCAAGTCAATTGGCATTTGTGACTCCAGTGTCTACTGGAAGTTTCCTTTGGGAGTCTGTAACTCGGACGTCCGAAATGCAATCTTGACCAAGCTTGGAGGGTGGCTGGAGAAGAGGCTGCTGAAGATTCTCTGTGAGTTTGGGCTTTCTGGGTGTGAAGGAGACGGAGCCAGGGCTGCTGGAAGAGACAGACCATGGATCGACGACCCGGTCTGTGAATGGGGCTGGTCCGTGGAAATTTCGTGGTCTGTGAAAATCGATGAACCATGGGCCAGCGGTCTGTGGGGTTTTCCCGGTCTGTGCCCACCTCTATTTCTAACTATAAATATATGCTAATGGAGTCTCAACTAGCAGTGACTGAGATGGAAAGAAATTTAGGGATTGTAGATGATTGTTCTATAATAACGTCAACTCAGGATGTGGTAATAGTGAAGTCCAACTTCATGATAGGGAATATTGAGAGATTGCAAATAAAATATAAAGCCTTTGTATACTTTGAATATCAGTCTAGTTCTGGTTGCCATATACTAAAAAAGATATTGCAGAGCTGGAAAAAGTAAAGAAGGCAACAAGGTGATTAAGGGATTAGAGTACCCAAAGTCTCAGTCCAAGCCTGTGGAAGAGGTATTATTCATTCTCTTGTTGAATCCTAATTCAGCATTTTCATGTTGGATTCTCCCTTTTAAGATTATTTTTGGGGAAGGAAACTTTCAGATTTGCAACAGTATGTCTTGGAAGATTAAAGTGTTGCCCCACTGGTTGGAGTATCTTTCCAATGAGGAATGATTGAACAGTCTGGGGTTTTTCAGTTGACAGATAAGATTATTTGGCAGGGAACATGACAGAAGCATAAACAATTATACATGGGGTGGAGAAACCATATATCCTGACCATAGGCTGGGGCTGTTTAATATCTCACCTCTGAATCTGAGCTATCCAGTTCAGCCAGTGTGGGAGCTTTCAATAGTCTCTTCCGTTGCACTGTCAACTGAACAGGGTCAATGCCGTTTACATTGGCTTCTGATGCCAAGGTGCCATTCAGTATATAGCTTTCTGACACTTTTCTCGAGGTCTCAGGTGTAGATACATCTAAAAAAAGAACCAGAAATGCTTGTGATGGTATATTAGAAGAGATTGGGGATGCTCCACTTATATCTTACTCTCACAGAACAATTATTAAAGATGATCCACTACTATGATATTTAGCTTTTTAAAAAAATTACAGGCATTAACATATAATACAGATACGGTATTAGTGAAACTGAGAAATGGTGTGTGTAACTTTGACAAATGCATCTTTCAAAAAACCTCTAATCCACATTATTTATTTGCTTTTCTAGCAGAAACCAAAAACCGACTAAAACTTTATTAAAACCAATATTTAATATTTAAGGAGCACCTTCACTCACATCTCTGCTTAAGGCCTTGTTCTATTTATTTCCTACTTGTGAAATAAGATCCACTGGAAAACAAAATGGGTTTCTCAAGCTGTGATACCGTGATTGTGAAACTCCCTGCCTATCAAGATCAACCAAAGGGCAACTTGGCATCTTTCAGAAAGATGGTGAAAATTGTTTTGTTCGGTGAGGTTTTTAAAAACCTTTGATTATATGTATAATTTTAATTACAATGGCCAAGCATTTATAGATGTATACAATTTGTAATGTATCAATACAGGAAAAGCAGTTACTTTGGAGTTCTCAGTTGATTAGAAACATCAAATAAAAAGTGCCTGAATTAAAATTCTCTAATACCTGCTTAATTCTATCTATTAAAAACCAAAGCTTTAAAATAGTTTGTATCAGTTTTCCAGAAGGCGTACCAAAGTGGTGCGGTAGCCATCAAGAATGTCTCTTTTAGTGAGCTTCTGATACTGACAAAACAGGTGATGGGCAAACATCCCCAAGTTACATTCAAAAGTGCATTTGCAAATGTTTAGTGGGAGATGCTTATAAAATGTATGCACATGTGCACACATAGGTGCCCATCCTCTGTCTTCCAAGCCACAAACTTTGCCTTTCTGGTATAAATGCATGAGCTGTGGAGAACAACTCTTTGAACAGAGAAGCACTGACATGGGTTTATCTTTCCAACAAATCTGTTTTTCCAAGCTCCCCAGAATGTGGCTGATGGGAATGGTAATTTTCTCAGCATCCTGAAGTCAACTGGGGCAGATCTTCTGCTTAAAGAGCCGTCTTCTGCGGCTGGTTGTCCCTCTCCTGTGGAAAGGTAATGCTTATGGACTGAGTATAGGCTAGATTTCAGCAGCAGACTGAATTTTGAGAACAATTTTGAACTCAACCTAGGAGCTTGAAAGCTCCTAGGTGAGATATTAAGAGGTGAGATACTAAGCAGGAAGTTAGGTTTTTGAGCTCTCCTGATCAAAGTTAGTCACTATTGCTACTTAGTACACTTAGTACTTGGTAAAAGCAAAAAAGGGGAAAAATAAATGCACAAATACAATCCAGCATATACACACCTCAAGCTTCATCCTTCTTCAGAGAAACAACAAAAATGTGAATCTAAAACAGACAGTAGTTAGATTTTCATTTTGACTTAGTTTCTGTTGGAAGAGGAAGATTTAATGCTGTCCCTTTCCTCAGGTTTCAGAGGAGGACAAACCAAAGAGTTAGAAAGATAAAGAGGTCAGGGCACTCTGTTTACTGCTCTGACTGTCCTTTGATATGCAGATTGCTATTCTCAGGATTTCCTCCTCCTGATTTCCTCTCTCTCACTTCTTCTCTTCCTGGCATTGTTCCAGGCAACACCTCTCTCCTTCTCTTCCCTCCATCTTGGCAGCATGGGTGCAGGCCTTGTCCTTCCATCCATGTCTATCCTTAGACTAGATAGGTAGTTAGGATCTGTCTTACCTCCTTTCCTATCAGAGTAGGGAGTTCCTGCAATAAAGAACTCTCATTTCTTTTCTAAATATAAAGCAAGTGTATGATTATTTTCTCTCCTGCACACACCCCAGCCTGCAGAACCAGCTCACAACCACCTATAATCACACTTCCTTTGTGAAACGATAGACTCTGCTAACAGCCCAAACATGGACTCTTTTAATTAGGTTTCTGGGGCCTACATAACTATTTATCAGTTTCAAATATTGGTTGTAGCCATGCAAATATTTCTGAAGAAAAACTAAAAACATGGGCATGTTGGATTTTTATAAAGAGTTCAACACACCGGCTTGGATCCAAATCTTGCACAAAGAGAGACAAAATTGATATAGCACAACTCCAATTGCACAACAGTGTTACCCAAATGAGGGTCTCCTTGAAAGTTGGGGGAATTAGCATACAAGGAGAGACAGCGAGAGGGAGTAATGAATGAGATCTCCACCTGTGTATAGGGGGTTTATTCCTCTAGAGAACTCTTTTAGTAAACAAGTGGATGTTCAATCAAAAAGAATTTTTATTTATAAAATAATAAAGACCAATTGAACATAGGTCACACAGAGAGCTAACTAGAAAAACGGAGGAAAACTGGAGAGAGTTGTAGTGTTGAGTGATAGTTACCAATCCAGGAGAGAAAGGGACGTCCGTGAGAGAGTAGCGTTGAACAACTAGCGCTTCATGGCAGAAAAATGAGAGGCTCAGACAGGAGTCTGAGGGTAGATGCTTGATCTGAAGGTATGCACACAATTATGGTGGAAGGGTAGCCCAATTATACTGTGGAACATACCCTGGGGCAGGATTGCATCTTCTGCCCAAAGCAAAAATTTAATGGCTGTCTCCGAGATGAGACAAAGAACTGGGAAAACTCTGATTAAGCTTTCTGGGGTGAAACTAAAGTTATCAATGATCTCAGAATAGCCCAGAATGGGAGAGCAGATAAGAAGATCGGAAGGGTGTATAGGTGATTGATTCAGGAACTCCTGGAAGACCCTATTGTCTTAGGATCTTTGCACATCTCCGGGGCATGGGGCTGAAAACTAGTCTCACCTGGTGACTCACATGCCAGTAATTTTCCAGCTCCTGGTCTGGAGTTGGCAGCCTTTTCCTGCCTTACTAGGCAGAGTTTCTGTGTTTAAAACACATGAGAAGAGGGGCTTATGATATAGTCATATTCATAAGACTTTTATTAATACAAGGACAGGACTGACTGCTAATAACATCTTCTGCAACACTTTGTCCCTATATATTATAGCTCCCAGAAATTGGTGCACAACATCTTGCACAAGCAGAAATGCAAGAGGGGATACAATAAGTAGCACAAGTGGCTACTGCAGTCTTTTTCTTGCATTTCCACTTGCACAAGAACTCTATCTAGCACAAGCAGAAATGCTGTACGGATTCAACCCACTATTTAATTCAACTATGAATTTGTTTTTTCCTCATAATACAAATACTGAGGGGAAGCATGGAGAAGACTGCCTTTACCAGTGCTATCATAAACAGAGTTATACCTTTCTACGTACATTAAAGTCAATAGGCTTAGAGGAGTGTAACTCTGATTATAGTGGAATTGTAAGTTATAGATCAAAAATAGCATTGTGAATCATACAAGAAAGAAGGATTAAACTGCCAGCATACCAAGAAGGTAACCTTGTAAGCTTATTTTTTCTAAGTACCACCTAATATTGGATGTCAACATCCTGCATAAATTACAAGACCTAGTAGCCGATAGTATGTCAGTCATGCCTTGATTATAGTCTCAATCAATTAACTTTTACACATTTTCCTACTGTGGCCAGACACTAAGCAAGAAGTGCATGATGAGGTGATGAAATGGAAAGAAGTCATATTTGTAATGCTGAAAACCATATTATACATTCTGAATGGATCGAGAAAGCAGGCAAAATGGAATCTTGTAAGATCCCACAATGTTCCCTGGGAAAAGATAAGCAAGTATCTCTCAACACCCTTTGGGATGTGCCTACCCAAAAGGACAGAAACACTGAACACCAACTGAGTTCTGCAGATGTAACAAATACTCCATGGTCAGCAGCACTGATATCCAATATTGTAGAAAGATCTAATAGGATTAAAAAGGTAAAGGTGCAAGCACCGGGTCATTACTGACCCATGGGGGGACGTCGCATCACAATGTTTTCTTGGCAGACTTTTTACAGGGTGGTTTGCCATTGCCTTCCCCAGTCATCTACACTTTGCCCCCAGGAAACTGGGTACTCATTTTACCGACCTCGGAAGGATGGAAGGCTTGAGCCGGCTACCTGAACCCAGCTTCTGCCGGGATCGAACTCAGATCGTGAGCAGAGCTTGGGCTGCAGTATTGCAGCTTACCACTCTATGCCATGGGGCTCAGAGTGGTAAAAATCCCCCCTAGGGATTTACATGTGAAACTTCTATCCAAAACTCTTGCACAAGGTGAAAACACATGCATAGGTTTAACTTTTTAAAATTTTACTTCATTTACACCCCATCTTTCTCAATGGGCACTCAAAGAGGCTTATGCTGTTCTCTTCTCCTTTGTTTTATCCTCACAATAAGCCTGTGAGGTAGTTATAACTCACAGGTCACCTAACGAGCTTCCACAACAGAGTAGGGATTCAAACCTTGGTCTCCCAGATCCTAGTCTAACACTCTAACCACTACGCCATGTGGGTCCTTACCAACTTGGTGCTCTCTAGATGTGACTCAAGCTATCCAGTAACCATTCACTTGACAACCTTTCCTGAAAATGAAAGATTTGATAATCTTCCCTAAAAAGAGAAGGTTGAAGACAGGCTCTAACCTTGCTGCATTTAACACGTAAACACAAAAATCTAGATTTTGTTATTTTTAGCAGAGACTTAATGACTACAGATTTGAGCCTTAGAAAGCCCCTGCCACTTTCTACAGATGCATGATTACTGCAACCAGCAGAGGACAATCTCCAAATTTTGTCTGTAAGCAAACTTGATAAAGCAAGTAAATGATAATTCAGTCTGTAGGCAGAGATATCCTCCATTTACCAGCAGACTACTCAGTTAACAGCATGCAAGGACGTGTGTTCTGATTTGCAAAACCATGTAGAGGTGAGAAAGATTCATTTCTTCCTCTTACCCTCCCTAAACAACCCCTATGCTGCTAAAATTGTTCTTTAAAAATCACTGGGAGGATCCAAGCACAGATCTCCCAGTGTCTTATCTAGTTCATCCTTTCATTTAACTAAGTTTACAAATCACAAAATAGGAAATACATGGTTTCAGTTTTAGAATAATAACCGTGCATGCCCCAAATATTGAATGTCATAAACAGACACAGACAGACAGACAGACATGACACATAGATGGTCAATACTGTCAACATGAAGACTAGCAACTATAAAGAAGTAGAAATTCACATTTTAAGTGCAATTTTATATCTGCATGTATTTTAATTCATATTCAAAAGAAAAATGTAAACATGCAAATAGCAAGGACATAGATTTCACTTTTACCACCATGAGGCCTCCCCCACGCCTGTATGTAATGAAACCCTGCTTCAAGTTCCATGATCACTGGAGGTGCTCTGGGAGCAGACGCAAGACCAAGTGAAGGGCCATCTCCTCCAGACCCCACAGAGCTCCAAACTTATATTTTCTGAGAGACATCAGGATAGGGTTGCCAGGTGCCCTTACCCTCCCAATGGGAGATGGGGAGACCTGGCACTCACCTTTTGAATTTTCTCACACACATGCTCCCAACATGGTGTGATGATGTCACTTACGGGAGTGACATCATTGTGCCTGGTAGTGAGCATGCTCCTGCCCTTCACAGGGGCCAATGCCCTTCACAGTAAACTAACTACTGGGGAACTGATTTGTTGATGATATGTGGGACTCATACCCCATCTTTACTATGCACTCAGTTTGTGACCTTGGCTAAGTAACATTCCTATCAGCCTCATTAGTGCTGTATGACAGCTGCGAAATGAATCTTATGCTGCAGTAGAAAAAGTGGATTAAAGGAGTGCTTTAATTTTCTGAGGCTCTCTGCCTAGTACCTAGTTTGTAACCTTGGATTTTTCAAATCTAGTCCTGCATTCTGCTTTCAGCAATCATTACCAAAATGCCTCTGGGAAACAATATGTCTGTGGACATATTGGCCCCATTTAGCTATTATTACAGAAAGGCTGCCATAGACATAACTGAAGCTAAGCAAGAAGAGGCTTGGGTGGACAGAATCAAGGGAAAGTGTGATGGTGTAATTTAGCAGGAATTAATAACATTTACTTTTTGGAGGTACAAGCTATCATTGACAAAAGCTAAACTTCACCCATCTTTCTTTGCTTGATTGCAAGTTAGCATGGTTAGGTGCCACGCATAATTCATTCGATTACTATATATCTGTGCTGCTATTTTTAGAGGCAAACTGACTGCAATTTTGTGAAATTGCAAATAAAAGAACACTCTATTGTTTAAAAGGAGCTATCAGCATAGCTTATCAACAACCGGTTCTTTTTTTTATTGTGAACCTTTTCTAAGCCAAATAATTTTATAAGAACTCTTTTTTAAAAAAGAGAAGAAAGTATGAAAACCATAGAAGCACTTTACTATAATACTTTTGATCACACGTTTATGACCTTTTCATTTGTGAATGGAGTGTGCCATGGGGGGATGGAAAGGATGACACAGACACTGTGCTGAGGAGATTACAGGTTCCTTAGGTCTTGCTGCAGCATAGGCTGGAGACAATGAGCACAGTTGTCAGCCCAACTCCTGTCAGGACCTTCCTCAACCTATCTGTTGAGGTAACCAAGGGAAGAAGGCTAATATTAGGGCTCAAAGTGGCAGAAACTGCTATTTCTATGCACCACCATCCTCCTGGGGGGCGCGGTCAATGTGTCAGCCTAGAGGATCACTGCCATGTACCATGCCCCCTAGAGCCCCTTAAAGTGACCTTGCACAACCTACTTGACAATGCCACATCCCAGCCAACATCTAGTCACCAGCAGTCGTGATGGTTATGCTTTCATTAACAATGTAATCAGACATACACAGTATATATCCATTGCCAGGGCCAGCCCCGCCCATTGAGGCCGGCCTGGCAGCCACCTCAGGGCACTAAGGCACCGGCCTGGGAGCAGGGGTGCACGCCCTGGAGCTGCCGCCACCAGTAGCCAGGAGCATGTGCTGGAGGCGGCAGCATGGGGCAGCTCAGCGGGCAGCCTCCCGTTCAGTTGTTCTGCGGGCCAGGCGCAACCGGAGGCCAAGGCGGCCGGCTGTGCCTGGCCTGCAGAGCAACTGAATAGGAGGGCTGGAAGGCCCCCCGTGCGAGCACCCAGCTGTGTGTGATGACATCACAGTGACGCCATCAAACAATCCGGCGCGCGTGCATGCATGCGTGCATGCACAGAGGCAGCCCTTAAGCTTCCTCAGGTGCCAGCGATGCTGGAGCCGGCCCTGTCCATTGCTATGAGAAAGGTAAAAACTCCAGGGCCTATTAGCCAATCATAGTCATGGGTATGTACCTGCCACCTCTTTCTTTTCAACATGAGCCACCAACCAGATTGAAACCTGAAGTCCTCGAGTCTGATGATCCCTTCCCCAACTCCACAGACAGTCCACTGGGGGCATGGTTGTCAGAAGTTTGTTCCAAGCCACCTGGCTGATAGGCAAGCCAATGCTGGGTCCAAAATTGCCCAGCATTATCCTGTTCCCTCTCCCCTCCACCAAGGCACAACTGATGCTCCAGCTTAAGGCTGAAAACTAGACTTAAGTAATGGGTGATCTGAATGCTTTTAACTTAACTGGCAGACTACAAAGAATTCATTTAAAATACAGGATGAAAAATGAGCATATATGAGAAAAGCCAGACCAGGCTCAAAAACCCTTTATGAAACAGCAATGGGTACAATTCTTACATTTATAGCAAATAGACAGCTACAAGTAGTTGTCTATTCCTTCGTTTCCTGCTTCCTTCTCTCCTTCCCACTCACTTTTGTTTGCCCTCTTTCTTCAGTTTCTCTTCCACCCACCCAGTAGCCTCTCCTCTATGGCTCAGTTATGTGCTGCCTGCTGATCCGGGCCCAGTTGCATGGAGGGGAACCTGCAAGGAGTTGCAAGGAGTACTTAACATTCTCCAGTATCCCCCTCCCCAATTATTTCCCTCCTCCTGGTGGCTCACCTTTCCCTAATTCCTTCTCTCCTTCAAACTCACTAAACAACTTTTATCTGCCCCCTCATCCTCATCTATATTTATTATTTACTTCATGTATATACCACCTTTCTCCACAATGGGGACCTAGAGCAGCTTACATCATTATCTTTGCCTCCATATTATCCTCACAACAAACCTGTGAAGTAGGATAACTTAGAATTCTGTGACTGGCTTAGAGTCACTCAGTGAGCTTACACAGTAGAATAGCAATTTGAACATGGGTGTCCCAGATCCTACTCTGAAACTCTAACCACTACACCACACTGGCTTTCATGGGGGGTCCTGCTGTTGAACAGTAGCAAGCAGCCAGGCTTGGCTGAGTCATGCAAGTAATTTGGTATCAAATAATCTGGTGGTTGTTCTTGGGCTTGGCCCTGATGAGTCCTTCCTCAAAAGCCAAAAGAGCCCTGGAAAGGGCCCTGTCCCTTCCCCATGCCTTTTACTGAAAGAAACAAAGCCTGGAATACTACCTAAACAGTTATGGTTGCCTAGCAATGGCCACTGAGGGCATCTGGTTAAAGGTGTTCTTTTATCATTTTTTAAAAATTCCTCAGAGTATTTTTTTAGATTTCAGATTTTATGCAAACCTGAGGCATTTTTCAGGTGTATAGGATGATCTCTCTTGTCTGTTCATGGCTCCAGTCTTTGGATTTAAGTATCCACTGATCAGGGTTACCTGGCCGTTAGTATATAAAATTATTACAAGCTCAAAATTACAATACACACATACAATGGCTTCCCAGACAGGTATTTGTAGGTATAGAGTGATTTCATTCAACACAGATTAATTTACCTAGACAACAGTGGAAACAGCAGTAGTTATCACTGCTGTCAGTCAGTAACTGCAAGATAAACAGTAGTGTATAGAATACACATTTGAAAAACTACCATAGTATGCACTTTCACAGAAAAGTGTAGGGTCTGATCATAGACTCTGCCACTCCGGCATTAATTACTACAAAATGTCAAACAAGAGAGTGCAAAAACAAAAAGGCAATAAACTTTGACATTTTTAGTTACAGATTACCATGCTTATCAAAGAAATAAAACAGATCATAAATTATATATGGATACATACACACATGTAACCATATGCTGTTTGCATTCAAGATCAACTTGCATTGGCACACAAACCAAATCAGGAATTACATAATGCTTTACTTAGTAATGCAGACAAATGGGAGAACAAAAAATAAAAAAGGAATTCATACAGATTTTTAAAAATATAAGGTAGCTTGAACAACAATAACGCAAAAAATGTTTCTTGTTTCATGATTGTGTGGCTAATCCAGACAAGGAATTGTTACCTATTATGAATTAAACTAGGTAAAATACTGGGAGAATTTTGACAGGAACTTCCCTTTTTTAAAAGATTTAATTGCAGCCACACATATCCCATTCAGGTCAGAACCATACAGGTAGAAGAGCTTTAAACCTACCACACTCACACACCTTAACTGTGGAAACAGCCCTCCCAGCCATCTTTTACTTCTGGAAAATTGATGTCACTACCTAGGGCACTACCTAGGGCTTCAGAGGAGCTCTGCGGTCTAAATCTGCCACATGCCAAGTTCCACCTCCAACGTGAAGCACATATTTTAATCCTCATAATCAGATATTTGTGCTCTTTTTGCTCTGCCCCTCTAAAGCATATGAGTACAGCAGTAGTTGCATCCATCCCTTCACAGTCGCCCAAAGCGGGTGCCAGGATACCTGAATCCAGTCATCGCCTGTCTCTATGCTCTGCTACTTTGGGAACGAGGTCAAAAACTTGCTGCACCATTCCCCGACTTGGAAGCAAGACTCTTTTGGACTCTTTTGCCAGCTCCAGACCATTTCTAAGGTCCTCTAGTGCCTCCTTCAAATAGACTTTCCTGTCAGACACTTGTGCACTACAAAAACTGAATTCTTTCATGTTCAGGCCAATTTACTTCTAGTTTGGCTTAAATAATTTCTGGTTAGCTCAGGGAATGTGGCAACAGCTTTCTTGGGATTACAGGATGTGGCATGGCGCAATTGGCATAAATATGTATAAAACAATGGGCACAAATTATTTTGACTACAAGACTGTCATACATTACTTCCGGTAGTACTTGCCTATGGTGACCACCTGTCCCACTGCCACCCACCCTAAACCTCCCTTCACAGGTTTGGGGGCTTCCAAGGCAGTAAAGGGCAGTCACCACATGCCACTTGTCTAACCTATAATTTTAAGGCAAAGATGCCTGACCCAAATCCTCACAGAATCCCTTATCTCCTCTTCCAGAGGCTTCACCCTCTTTTTCCCTTCCCTCACGCAGCTACAGCCCAGGGCTACTGAGTAAAGGGAACTTAGAGTTTATTTTTACAATATACGCTTCCACCATTTACTTAAACTTGGCCCATTTAATGTGATCAGAGCATTTAATGTCTCTGTGTGTGATATTTTCCCTCAGCCAACAAGCCAGCCAAGGTTAAACAAAACAAAAATAAACTTTATTTACAAGATGGAATATAGGAGTGAATGGTTTTCAATTCAAAAATGTATTGAGGTTAAACATAGGATGTTTCACTGTATCAGAACAGGTTTGTAAAAGCCAGCAATATCTCTGCTGCATTCTCTAAGCCTCTCCCAAAAGTCTTCTCTCCTTCCTCTCACTCACTCGAATGGACTCCAACTGTCACTAACCTAGCATTCCATCTGCTCCCATTGGCTGTTTCTGAGAAGAGGCAGGGCTGGAGCCAGTCCTCCCCATCACATTGCCCAACATACACTGAGTGTTAGAAAAGTTAAGTTTCACTCTTTGTTTTTTACATTTAAAACTATTTGGAATGACCTAAAAATAACTGCTTGGAACAGAAGCTGGTCAGCAGATGTTTCACATCCCTTACTAAAGGAAACTCACAGTTGAAGCTGCTAGTTTGATCAAGCTAGGGGTGTATACTAAGAAAAAAAGAGGTTTTTTTTGGGGGGGGGGGACTCCAGAATACCATATATATTCAGTATTCCCAATCTCTGGATCAAAAAATGCTGGTGTAGTAATCAGATTTGGGTTTTATTTGGAATTCTGAATATATTCGGCTCCATTATTCCCTATGGGGGGGGGGATCTTGCTGGAGGGACCATTTTTCAAGCAAGCTACACCAAAACTGCAGGGAACCTAATTCTGTCTGTCATCTAAAGTTTCAAGATGAATTATTCAAGGGGTCCAGTTGTACGGGCCCCAGCCACTCCCCATTATTTCTTACAAGCAGGAAAACCATTATACAATACTTTCTCCAGGGCAAAGATAGAAGCCTAAGAATAGCTGTAGCAACCAAGCCTTCTAATGCAACAGAACAAACAAAACCCAACAGAACCAACATCAAACCAGAGAATCCCAGCAGAACCAATGCCAAATCAGAGAATTCTAGCAAGGGACACTGTTACAAACTTGATAGAACTGGTTGCTCACAAAGGTCAGGCAGAACCCAGGGTCAATGCAAGCCCAACAGAACCAATGGCTAATGAGGGAATCCCAGCATTCAAACTGACAAGCCAGTAGTACTAAGGCAGCCAGTCAGAGCTAGCAATGGTGTATGGCAACACACACGCACACACACAGTAACCCTAACCCTGCTTCCCTTCCCTCTCCTCCTGTTGCCTGAAAAGCCTGCAAAGTGGGGAAAAACAAGCTGCTGCAATTAAAATTGGATTCCCAGATATTCTTGAAGATATTCAGATCTGAAGAAGGGAGCTCTGACTCCCAAAAGTTCATACCCTGAAAATCTTGTTGGTCTCTAAGGTACAACTGGACTTAAATCCTGCTGTTCTACTGCAGACCAACAAGCTACCCACCCGAAACTATATTCGGAAACATAAATAGAGGTTAATCTGAATATACCAAATAAGACAGAAATATCTGGATATACCTGAATAATACTGAAGATGTATTACTCGGGTATATTTTTTAACCAGATATACTGAATTGCACATTCCTAGTTCAAACTTCTAGATAGGGGTGTGCACTTTGGGTAAAATAAGCTTCGCTATTTCCAAAGTTGGCCCTGAATTGGAAATCCCGAATCAAAGCTTCCTGAAGCATTCGTAATGCTTTGGGGGTTCCAGGAGTTAAGTTTAAAGGGCCCTTTCACAAGCAGCCTTCCCGCCCCTCACGGGAGGAGGGGGAGGATGTCATGGGCCCACAGGGCAAGGTAAGTGTGGGGCTGTGGGGATCCCCTCCTGCCGCCTGCCAGCTGATAGTTTAAAGGGACCTGCTGCTTGCAAGTCACAAGAAAAGTTTATATGGCCATTTCCCCATTTAAACTGCCCCTTTATGACCCAAATGAATCAATAGACCAGTTCGTGGAAGTTTGTGGAAACGAGCTTCCATGAACCACTGGTTCATGAACCATGAATCAACCTGGTTCGTGCGTTTTTTTTGGGTTGTAAATCAATTTGTGCCCATCTCTACTTGTGACAGCAAACCACAATGTTCAAAACATTATTGTATATCAGTCACAATTTCTCTTTATTTATTGTGTCATATGCTGCTGTTAAATCCATAAATCACATATTGGTAATTCTTGGAGGCTTTAGCATATTTGCTTACAAGTAGAGTTGCCAAATTTGGATTGAGAAATTCCAGGAGATTTGCAAGTAGGACCTGTGGATGGCAGGAAAAGTGTGTCATAATGAGTCCATCCCTTTGACCCCAATTTCTACTTTGCTCTAAGATGCTCTAAGTTTTTTTTTGGGGGGGGGAGGCTGGTTCTCTCACAAACATCTTCTCAAGCATTCATCCCAGTTCTAGAAGCAGTTCTCTATAATCCCTGATGTGCCTCTGTTTGAATAGAAAAAAAATCAGTCTTGTTTTTGATCACCTGCTGGTTTAGGTGGTGAACAGAGGAACCTGGTACAGGATTATATATTAACTATGCAGATTGTTGAATCAAACCCACTTTAGGCATATATTATGGTTTATATACACCAGGCAGAAGTATCTACACTGATTCACTTAAGTGGAATTATATGTCAATATGAGATAATACAAGCAGGAGATGTAAAAGGACTTGTGGTGGGGTGGGGGGGATCTCATTTCCTCTCCAGTCCACCTCCCCATACTCTCTCTGCTTTTACTTTCCCTTCTCCTAGCAGCCCTTGCAGCCTTTCCCTACTGCTCTTTCCTTCTCTCTCCCACCCATCTCCCTTTTCTATACCCCTCTCCTCATCTTCATCTTTCCTCTCTAACCTCTCTGAAGCCTCTTCCTTTTCTCTCTCCCAACCATCCATCACTTACTTTTTGTGTTCCTTCTTTCTTGCTTCTCTCCTAACATTTACCCTTTTCAGTCTCTCTCACTCTCCCACACTCCTATTAGTTGATATTAACCAATGCATGGAAATCTCAGCAATTTTTTCAGAGTTGCATAGCAACTCCAGAAAGAACTGCTGAGATCTCATCATGAAGTCTTGGGACAATCTCAGGCATGGATTAACAGGACTAACCCTCTGTCTTTTTGTTTTTTGTTTTGTTTTGTTTAGCTTTCAGATTTCTATGCAAGCCTGAGGCTTCCCAGAAACTCTCCTCATTCTGTGTCTGGCCGCACTGTGAATTTTTTAATTTGCATTCTAGGCCAAGTTCAGAATTAAACATACAGATTCCTGGTAACACGAGGAATCATATACTGATACAAGATAAATTTTGCTTAGTAACAAATAGCTTCCTCACGAACTTCTCTGTTAGTATACAAAGGGCTGAAAGAATCCCATAAGAATTATCAAGCCCTCTAAATACAGAGTATTCCAACAGGGATAAAGTTGATAAACAGCTGGGAAAACACATCCTGTCCATTTACTAGAAGTGTAATATGCAGAAATGGGCAGTGGACTCTTGTCATGGCATGCAGCTAAACAACATCACCTGATGATTGCTGCAGATTAAACTGACATTAAAAGGGACAGCTAGAGGCATCAGATTAAAAGTTGGCAACTGTAAATAAGAACGGTGTTAAATTATTCATTACTAAATCTTTCTTGTGTGGCTGGACACACAAGAAAGCCTTTTATTTGAGCCATTTTAAGATCAATAAAATACTGCTAGCAGCCTTATACTGGAAAATAATTTCAATTAATTTTAACTAAAAGCATGTGGGGGGGATAGAAGGGGGGATGCAACAATAGCTGTGATTATCAAATACAAGCAATCCACCTTCCTCATTTCTTGTAACCTCTATTGCTTCTAACTTATCCCCCTGCTTGCGAGAAGAGAGGACTACAAATTGAATAAATAACAACAACAACAACAACAACTTCTAACCAGAATCATAAGTAAAACCAAAATAAAAGGAAGTTTTTTGGGTCTAACTACTAAATGGACATAACTAAATGGACACATATCAAAAAACATTAATTATATATAAGACAACATTATATCTCCCTATATTATTCCCTCTAATTTAAAACTAGCAAACATACCATAATCAGAAAATAGGGACTTAAGACTCTGTGACATTGCTGTCTTCCCAGTTAATAGTCCAATTGTTAATAATCCAATGGACTATTGGACTATTGTTAATAGTCCAATGTTAATAGTCCAATGGAATTGTTAATAGTCCATTGGACTATAAAATTGTTAATTGTCCAAAATGGTTAATAGTCCAATGGAACAGGGCTGCTTGGGAGGTAGACGGCTGACAGACCCAGGCAATGGACTATCTTTGAGTGGATTACCTTTGCTCCTACAGCAGCCTCGGACTGTCATAAAATTAACATAGAAGTTCACTACAGATGTCTTCTTTGTCATCTTTTAAGGTGTTATCTTGTTTGCATTATCTTTGGGAATGCAAATGCACTGCGCCACCCCTCCGCCCCCACTTGTTGGATCAATTTGACTGCTGCGCTGTTCCTGGCCTGATTTTAAGTTGTTTGCAGTTTCAATCTGTATTTACATTTTTATTATATTGTTTTATTAATTATTTGTTAGAAACTTTGCATCCCATGCTGGGCGAAAGGCGGCAGAGAAGTTAATAAATAAATAAAGCTATGTACGTTAACTCTCTCTGACTATTGAAACAGGCTGTACAATGTAAAGATTGGAGTGTTTTGGATGAAGGAGGTCTTGAAGGGAAGGTGCATTAAACTAGACTCCAAATGGTTTTCAGGTTTCAACAGGAGCAGAAGTCAAATGATTATGCAGGGATATTTTTTCTCCTCAACACTTCAGTTGTTTTATCTCTGTCCAAAACTCTGCTGTAAGAACTTTAATCTCTCCTGGCATAGACCAGGGAGACCCCATTCCCAATCTCATAATTTCCATCCTTTTCCTATGGACTTGTTATCCTTACTGCTAATGCTTCCAAAGATCCAGTCTGTCCTTCCTATGGTATCCCAGCACAAGATCTACACCCCTCCAACTCTATTAATTTCTGTTGCTTTCTGAGAGAAAGCAACAGACATTTAGGCAGCAGAAATGAATAATGTCTGTTGCTTTCTGTCATAATTCCCATGTTCTCTCGTGTGGTCTTCTGAACTAAACAACTACCCTAAATACATATGCAGTGCCATCTTTCTCTTTTCAAACTCTTTTCAAACCCCACAATTCACATTTCCAAATGAAGCCAAAGTTTAAACGTATGTAACTACATTTGCTCACATTCACACCATTAAATTATGCTTAATTCTTCTTTTTTATCTAATAAGGTCCATACAAATGGACCTTCTTGCACTTCTGGCCAATCCCAGGGATGCTCTTGAAACCCTGAACTAGTGTCTGAAGACAGTTCTGAAGGTGATGTGGACTAATAAACTGAAGCTTAATCCTGACAAGACAGAAGTACTACAAGTGAATGGAAAGTCGGATCCGGGATTTAAGGTGTCACTCATTCTGGATAAGGTTGCCCTCTCCTTGAAGGAACAGGTCTGTAGTTTGAGGATGCTCATGGATCCAGGCCCAGGGCTCATTTGGAGGGGAAACGCGTCGGAACGGCATTCCGGAACATCTGAAAAGAGATCATGTGGGTTTTGGCCCCGCCCATGTGATTCTTCCCTCCCTCCATGTCTTTAGCAGCAGGCAGTTGCGGAGGCAGTAGCACCACGACCACCCCCACCCCATCACTGCCTCCAGGATTCCCTGGTAGGAACCCAGGGTGGGGGCGGCTGCGCGGCCCATCCTCCAGGCCTGCAAGCGGTGAGGGCTCTCCAGAGGAGGGTAAGCAGAAGTTGCTTTCAGTTCATTCTGCTTTGTTTTCATTTGTGACTCATGAGTGTGTGTGAGAGACAGAGAGTGAGTGCAAGCCGGGCTGCTGGGGCTGGCTCTCCAGAGGAGGGTCAGCTGCTTTCAGTTCATTCTGCTTTATTTTCAGGAAATACCTGGAGATTTTTAGGGAAAGGGGCCTGAGGGGTGTGTGTTGCCTTATGACACACTTCTGGTGATGTCAGGGAGTGTGGCGTATGCAAATCAGTTATGCCAACGACACACTTCCGGTGATGGCAAGGGGCGTGGCATATGCTAATGAGATATGCTAATGAGTTCCTGCAGTTCTTTTTCTACGAAATGACCCCTGTCCAGGCCTACTGCTGGATAAGCAGGTGGCAGATGTGGCTATGGGTTTCTTTAATCTGTTTTGGCTGATAATCCAGATGCAGCCCTTCCTGGGCAGGGAAAATCTTGCCACTGTAGTACATGCCCTAGTAACATCTAGATTAGATTACTGCAATGTGCTCTATGTGGAGCTGCCCTTGAAGACTCTCCAGAAGCTACAGTTGGTACAGAATGCCGACTGGTGTGGGTCGTAGGGACCATATCACTACAGTCTTGTTCTACCTGTGTTAGCCCCCAATCTGTTTCAAGGCACAATTCAAGATGCTGGTGTTGACCTTTAAAACTGTACATAGCTTGGAACCAGCATACCTGAAGGACCACCGTGTCCCTTATGAACCTACCTGACTGGTATGGTCATCCTGATGACTGCCTTGGTGGCCATATTGGGACAGAAAGGCAGAGTAAAAATCTTGTTAATGAATAAATAAATAAAAATTTCCAAGGCCCTGCTATGGGTGCTCCCACTTCCTGAGACTAGGTGTATGGCAATTCAGAAGATGGCCTTCTTTGTTGTAGTACCAAAACTCTGCACTCCCTCCCTAGAAAGACTCACCTGTCCCCTTCTGAGCAGTCTTCCACTACAGTCTTCCACTGTGAAGTATTTTTTGCTTTGTCTGATGTTTCCTCATGATCGGTCTTTCCTGCCCTATTTTAAATTGTTGATTTTCTGTATGTGTTTTAACTTGGTTTTAATTGTTGAATAATGTGTTTATATTTGGTTTTAATTATTTTAAAGATATGTTTATATTATGTATGTTTTTAATCTGTTAGCTATTTTGGTGGCCCTGATGTCAGAAAGGCAGAGTACAAATTCTGTAAATAAAGAAAAATATAAATGTATACCCGACTGCTGTTCTGTGTGTCTACATGTTACAGAAATGTAAATTAATTTTAAGTTTTGCAGACCAGGAATTGGAAGATATTTCAGGCTTTTTTCTTACATGAAAGTTAAACAGACAAATGGAATGGAACACATTTTACAGTGATCACAATAATCACGTCAGGTGCTGTAGCACTTTTTACCTGACAAGTCAAAACTGTAAGACATGCTAAGAGGCCGGATTGCTGAGGAAAAGAAGAAAAACAAAAATGATAAAAAGAAAAACAATTCAGTTGACTTATTAAAGAAACAAAGAAACAAAAGATTAGTATTATAAGACACTACACATTCTAATATACACACACCGAAGTAATTTTGAAATGCGTCATACATGTTTCTTTAAAGGTGTATGTGTAAACATGGCAACAGCTTCACTGGAGGTTGCCAATATATTAACACCTAGATCCAAAAAATGTGTACTATGAAGTCAGGGCTTGTTTAGCTATTACCCAGCCTACATGCAGGCAAACTCCTCTATTGGGGCAATGCTATATAGATAGAATAAATGTTAAAAGATCCTTATGACATGGACAACACCCAGCATGTGAATCCATCTACCTGCCAAACCTGTTAGTTCCTAGGAGTGTTAGCAGCATGCACACTGGGGTTATGCATGAGGTAAGGATCTTTTAAATGCTATTCTCTTTGTGAGGCTAGGTGCAGAAAAGGCCTTCCTTCAGCCTGCGCATGGGCTAAATACAACCTCAAATCACACTGATTCCAGTGAGAATCACTTGACACATGACAAATTCCTTATAATATTACTTCTATGTAGGTAACTGCATGCACGTTTCTATTGCAGGATATTTCAGCTGGCCGGGGGTAGATTTCTGTGGCCGGGGGTAGATTTCTGTGGCATGTATGAATGACAGAATAGACATATGCACTCATCACCTTTGATAACATACATTCTATTTGATACTTAAACTTGTAGTGATGGAAGAAATATGTCATGTTTCAGGCAGCTCTGACTGTGCTTAGGATCACATGTAAAATCTTAAAAACAGTTTAAGAAAACAAACATGGAGTCAAAGAACTCTACTACTATAACAAAAGTTCATGCAAAAATACAGTGGGTAGAAGTGAAAAAACAAAGTACTACACATTTCACAAATATTTCAGTCACCTGAGACACTCATACAATTTTAAAATCTCCTACGATATAATTAGTTGAATAAGGAATAATGTTTGAATCAACTTGAACCAACTTAAATCATCAAGTTTTCTCTTACAAAAGAGAACGGCAGCATCTTGTTCCTTATGGAAACCTTAGTTCTGCCGCAGATATCAAATTGCTTTCATCACATAGCTATCTTTGAAAAAAAAATCAGTCATTTTCTAGGGCAAGATATAGATCAAAGGGGTAATGGAAATTGGCATTTAAAAATCCTTCCTTTTATTCCACATATATTTCATCATAAACATTCAAATTTAGTGCTATTCTACTTCTTCAACTGAAAGTCTGTATGTAGTGGCTATAAAAACATGCAATGGCAGCTGTTTAAAACAGCATGCTCAGTTCATTTGCTGACAGGAAGTTTTGAATTCTACTCCTAAAAGGAAATTATTTAATGAACTAAATACATCCATGCTTCAAAATTATCCAATATACAGCTGTTGCTTTGAAAATCAAAAAGAGTTAACTGAAAAAGAACATTACTCGGTAAATACAGTACTTTTCTAAAGTAACAAAAATGTTAAGAGGTGAACTAGTCTTATGACCCCTGTTGTGCAGATATGGGATTAACTGAGATAGCAGCTTGCCTATGGCCATTCAGTAGACTCATGGAGAAGCTGGTATTTAAAACTGTGATTTCCCGGTTCACAGTTCAGTAGGTTATATCAGCTCTCAAGAGAGACAGTCATGTAAAGGTAATTAAAATACATTTTTGAAAACAATAAAAATAAGGTTTAGAATTATTCCCAGCCAATAAATACATTGCTTCACAGAAAAGGATTTTGTAAGGGGAAATACAAATTCCAAAGCTCATCTGTAATACAAGTTTCAAAATGTGTAGAGAAACAGTTTTGCAACAAAAAAAGTGACAACTGTAATAATCAAAGTAGGTGCATAATTAGAAACAGTATTTGCGAAAGCAAAAAATGGAATCTGAATAAAGATGCATTAGCATTTGTATAGAACATTTCAATTAACATAATGTAGTACCATTCTCAATACAAGGCTGCAATCCATTGTCACGTTAAGCAGACATTAAGCCAACAACTGAGCACAAACCCTGTTTGTTGCTTTACATGTGAGCACCTCTCTCCTTCCCCTCCCTTCCTGTTCAAAGTGGAGTGAAGGGATCCCAGTTTAAAACAACATGAACATTCTTGACTTTGAGGCACCCGAGAAGGGGATGGAGAAGGGGGAAACAGGACTAAAATGTGTGCATGAGCAGGGCAACAATCTGGGTTCATTCACAATGTAGGCTTAGTAGTCATCTGAATGCAGCTCTAGCAAGCGTTTTGATGTGAACCCAGTCCTATTTATGATTATGAAGAAGTAGATCCCTCAGAGTTCAGTGCATAATATTTCAATATATAAGACTGCAATCCTATGCACATTTACTTGGGAGTGAGCTCCATTCAACTCAGTGGGTTTCCTGCAAGAAAACTTTATAAGATGCCTAGTTTTAACTACTGCCTAGTGGTTAAAGTACATGCCTAGTTTTAACCACTGTAAATGAAAATATAATCTAAAAGAAATCAAATAGTTCAAAGAAGAACCTACATATCAAAACCTGATTCTTTCAATTTAAATTAGTAATACCTGCATTTTTAGTAAACAGAACACTTCAAAGTAATAGTTTTTTCATCTTATTAAAAAATTTTAAAAACTCATTCCACTCTTTTATTCAAAAATCTTTTTTCTGTACTGTCAGCAACTAAGTGCGACTAATCACATTAAAAATACTTTTCAAAACTATTTATAGCTCCTGTTTATGTTTACTGTAACCAAAGTTCTTAATTTTACTCATGTCAAATTAGGCTGTCATCTAATAAAAAGTACCTGGATGGGAATAATGTCACTTCTTTATTCGGTACACCATTTAGCACACTGTCAGCATTAACTGTTTTGTAGTAGTCATAGCAGTAATTTGACTTTGCCAAAGTAATGCAACAGTATATGTCGGTAAACCAGGTCAATCTGTATCTTTTGCATGTGATAGTTTAACTGCTGTAGCTGTACTTTTCCACTGCAAATTCTATCCTTGTCTTTCAGATGAAACTCATGGTTTTTAGACAAATATTCTGCCATTCAAAGTGAAAAGGGAAAGCCCCCATATTCCTAAGAAATGGAATGGTCTTTCTCCAAGTTGTAAAACATTTACCCTTGTTTCATTTTTCCAGACATCTTCCTAGGTTTATCACTGCAAACTGTATTTTAAAATACCTTATGCAATATTATAGTTAAATGTCTCATTTTTTGAGACATATAATTTAAACAGGAATGTCTGACAAGCCTCCCAAAAAGATGTTTATAATCTTTCCCTTTCTTATAGGAAACTTTTGCAAACAGAATCATGAACAGTGAGTGACTCCACAAGGAAACACATACGTTCCAAAGCTCAACAAAGTATTTAAATTTTTACCTAAAGCTATCAGAAACAGACTTTTCCAAAATAAGGAATTTCCAGAAAAAGAAAGTTGCCAGTACATGTTTAAGCAAGCATGTGGCTAGTTTCTACACCTTTTAGATGAAAATCTCTGAGCAAGCAAAGATCTGAAGCAGGTGAACGACACATTATGTTTTGAACATATTCAAGATGAGTCACAGAAGCAGTACCCATTAGATTAAGACACTTTTTTTAAAAACACACATATCTCAGAATCGGGCTCCAGTCCATCGCAGCTTTTTTGTCTTTAAGAATGTTTTTTTGAAAAGGCATGGTGATATAGCATGGGACTACTTTGAAGGAGTACTTCTGTTGTTGGTATATAGCCCGTATCCCACCAAACTGTAATCTATAATATCTGGAGAAATTCTAGCTAAGTTAGCACACCTATTTCTAATATGATACTGAAGGTAATATGGCTGTGCATCACAGGCACCTATTAGTTGTTGCTTGAGACAGGGCTAATGGATAAGGAATACAGCCCCACTCTCACACTCTCCTGCCTCCAGCCTCTGTCCCCTGTTGTCTCTCATCTGGCCAGCAGGGAAAGAAGCACCCGGAAAGGCTGGAGGCAAGCCTGATGCATTCTTGCAAAGCGTACACACCTACTCACTGTGCTGGAAAATGATGTCTTTTCCAGTGCAACATGAAAATATGCCCCCGGAGCGACCCAGCACTTCCGTATTGTGTCACAAATGACATCATTTTCTGGCATGATAGGTAGGCGTGGGAACACAAGCCTGCTTTGCTCACTCACGGGGCAAGTCCCCCCCCCCTTCAAGGGACTTGACAACCTGCCCCCACTCTTCACGTCTGTGCTGCTTTATTTTTTTAAATGAAAGTTTTTTACTTTAGAACTTGAACACTCATGCCACTTCACTTGTAAGCACTCAATTGATCATTTTAAAAGCATAAGATACCAGCAAGGATGCCTTCTAACAATGCACCATCATTTTCTAACCCTTTACTTTTATTTTATTTAGATCTTGGGAAGATGTACTTTTCCCCCTCTTGAGTGCTGCAGCATACATCTGACTTTGATTTTTACTATGTTGCAGAAGGCGGTATCTTCCCTAAACCATTATATAGACCAAGTATTACATTATTGCCTCTGAATTTCAAAGAGTGCAAATGCTAAAATGACATTGTAGCACACATTCACTGATTTTCTGAAGAAAATTGTAATACCAAACAAAAATAAATCTCCGTAATGAATCTATTACCTGCACACAAATCTATAGCTCAACAAAGAATCAAGACTAAAAAGTGGAACTATAATAATATGGAACATTTCTTAACAGCAAGGGATAACCATTTCAGTACAGCACCACCTAAGACTAAGTTATCAAAAGTAAATTAACTAACCTAGTCTGCTACGCCTGATCTCATCAGGAGAGACCGGTCTCAGCTTTCTTTCAGACTTGATTTCTTCCAGTATTCTTTCATGGAGGCTACGTGGTCGTGGTGGGGTTGGTTTCAGTTTTCTTGCAGAAGCCTTGAAAATATTAATACAAAAAGTAGGAAATGTATGCATAATATGGACGTCACAAAAGAGTTTTTAGCAATAAATTATCATGGTGTAATAATTAAAATACAGAGACTACTATGTATTTTAGGCAATGTATCAAAAGAAGCCTCTCAGTGGCTGATTATGGCCAAATTTCTATAAATTTCATTTTACTTTTATTTGTTCATATATACACTCAAAGACTTCAGATTTCTCACTCACTATAGATGCTAATACCCTGACCTGGATAGCCAGGCAAGCCTGACCTCATCAGATCTTGGAAACTGGCCTTGGTTAGTAATTAGATGGGAGACCTTCAACAAAGACTAAGGTTGCAGAGGCAGCCAATGGCAAACCACTTCTGTTAAGTCTCTTGCATTGAAAACCCCAGTAGGGGGTCACCATAAGTAATCTATGACATGATGGCACTCTCCAACACCACATAGATGCTAATACTTACATATCCCACCTTCAGTTCAGCCATATCTGTAACTTTTTAATTGGATCTGCTTATTGTATCAAGGCCAATGCAGAAATCAGAAAGCAAACTTAAAATGCACAACAGGATACAAATTACCATAATAAAAAGAAAAACAATCTACTTAAAAGAATAAATTAAGTTAGTTTCACAGAGTTCATTTTTAATATTCAGAATTAAATATGGATAGTACAAGCAGTAGGGAACAAAAACTTCACTGATCCTAGATTAGATCAAATTTAATATACCAGTTTCAACAGAACCTGATCTCTTGTCTACCCCCTCCCCCCATCCAAGAGGTCAAAGCAAAGAAAGCTTCTTGTTTGGTTGTAATCTTTAAACTCCATTTAGAAATTAAACTCTCTTTTCTATTTTGTTAGAAAAGGAATAAACAGGGCTCAGGAAACCAGGACTGAAAGCAAGATTAAACAGAAAATAGGGACTTGGATCCTCTCTGTTCTTGGATCCCTAGATACACAGGTGCAAATAAAAACTGACTGTTATTAAAGCAATGAAGAGGGTCTATGTGTGTCTATGTGGATAGGGAGCTGAGAGGGAATAAGGCAGCCAATAAGTTTGTCAGGATGACCCATCCACTCAACAGCAAGTTCTCACAGCCCAGGACAAAGTTACTGATTATTGCTAGCATGAAGAGAGAGTAGAGTTTAGCTTTGGGTTTAGCTACCCTGCACAAGGCGAGTATGAGGAACTAAGAGAGAGACTGCCTGAACAAAAATTGGCCAAGGTGGCAAGCATGGCCCTGAGGAAAGAAAATGTACTGAATGAAGAAGCAGAAAAAATTATTTAAGCAGAATAAAAAAACAAATCTGAGAGCTTCATTTAAAAATAATTCTCTATGAAGCATTACAAAATACACTCCAAGGGTAGCAGAGGGTTGGTTATAGAGAATTTTTATGTTTCCATGTATTTTAAAGTGTGCTGTAGGTGGGAAGTGAGAGAAGCTTCATTTTAAAAGTGCCTTACATAAACTAAATATATAAAAATCACATCTTTACTTGATAAAGAACATATTGAATTACATACTGGATTTAGTGGAGGTCGAGATCGGATGAAGTCCAATATTATTTCATGGGCACTCTTTTTTAATCGTGGAGGTATATCTCCATTGACCTGAGGAAAAAAAATTGCTTAACATTTTTACTGAACATCGGCACCTCCTGGCAGTCTTAAAATTCATGCTAGCTAGGTAATGCATACTAAAACAGTCATGATTGCTGAAATGCATCAATAATTTCACTAAATTAAAGAATAATGGAGGACAGAAAATTTTGGTAAAATCCAACAAAGCCAGACTGGTATCCAGAGCCAGCCTGCTAGAATCTAAAGGAGATAAAACAACACAATGCCACTGGTAGTCATCTACAGTTTACATTTTAAAATAATTCACCATATCATCAATGACCTACAATCTCTCCTGGAAAAAGACACTTTTCTTTCACAGGCCTTGGCTGGCAGGCCTTTGCTTGCTAAAGAGAGCTCCCTCAAACTTAAAAAACAACAACTTGTCATCAAAATGATGGACATCCCAGTAGAGAGACAACCCAGGAACCTAGACCTGCTAGTTTGGTCTTAGACACATTCAGGCAATATTATTACAGGATCCAGTAACATCAGCTATACCATCTGGAATTCATGCACTTGCACATAATCCAATTTAATGTGTGTCAGCATGTGCTAGATTTGCCAGGGCACCCAGGGGCCAAAACAAGAGGGGCAGGGGGAGAGTACACATTGCACAATGAGGGTCACACTGAAGCTAGATTAATTAGAAATTGCCCATTTGGAGGCAATTTTTAATTAATCTGGCTTCAACACAATCTGCAGCTCCCCCATTGTGCCAGACAATGATGTCCTCAAACAGGCGATTTTTAATGAATCTGGCTTCAGCACAACTGGGGAGCACGGGAGGGCGGGCAGACTTTTCTCCCTTGTCCTCTTCCTTCCACTGGCCAGGTGAGCGGAGCTAGGGGGCAGCAGGTGGTGACGGGGTGATGGTGGCAAGCCTAACATGTGCCAACAATGCCCTTCCACTTTCTACACTTGACAAATAGGCTGATTTCTACATGACAACACCAAAGAAGACATATCTAACATTTTAAAAATACAGCACTCAGAAATCAATGGAAGAACATTTTAATCTTCTTGGGACATACTGTTGCAGATCTGAAAAAAAATATTGAAAGGCAGAATATATGAGAAAGTGCTGCATTATAACTCATCAAGAAATTAAATGCTCATTCTCAGCCTTGCCTAAAGAGAAACTTGGATCTCCTTACTATAATTTCTAATAGGTCTAGAGGACCCACTTTTTAGAGACTTTAATTGGCTCTTCTTAACATGTTGTAATCCTTTAATGATGTTAGTACATTTTTTATGCTTCAGATTGCTTCTTCCTTGATAAGTTGTGTTTATCCTTCTTCATTATCCTTTGTTTATCTGTAACCCATGAAAAGCTGTAATCTCTTAACAACCAAATCCATTCCAGTCTCTTACACAGGAAAGTGTACCTGAAATACTTATGACAAGATTCATATCAAATCTGTCTGCCTCAACTCCTCCTCCCACCCTGATTCCTGTTATAAAAATCTCCAAAAAAGATTTCCTTCTTAGAAACTTCTGAAAACTTGAAATCTGAATCATCATAACTCATGAAACATTCATGCTGGAATATATTTTGTTAGTCTTTAAAAGTTCCACCAGACTTGTTTTATTTGCCAGATCAGACTAGAAGTCCATCTACTGTGGCCTCCCCTCTACTACAACAGAAGTTTGCAAGCAGAAGTTTTCAAGTTTGCATGATGGAAATCACTATCCCTATCTAATTCTAGTATTTACATGCCAGAGGTCTGCCACTTCCTAACACAAAGGTTTTGTTTTTAACTATCACAGTCAGTAGCTGTTGATCAACCCATAGCTCCATGATTATAACTAAAAATCTAATTTCTAGTCATCCCCTTAACAAGTTAAGCATGCATTTGCATTTCCTTTAGCTGATCCCAAATCTGCCAGTCAATTTAAATGAAATTACCCAATTTAAATGAAATTACCTGGTTCTGGGATTTTTGTTTTCTTTTGAGAGAGAATCATTTACAAGAAATCCTAGAAAGCAATCATGACTTTTCTCCTTGGGGTGGGTGGGGGAGACAATCATTTAGTTTACATGCTACTTTTTTGAAGGTATATCTAAACAATATAGCTGACATGAGCCATGAGGGTCCCCCAACCCATCTCACAGTCACACTGGAAGCTAGTGATTCACCTTTGAAAACCACTGGGTCATTCAGCATGGCTCTGATCACTGCAAGGGGGGGAGAAAGGGCTTCCATCTTCCCCCGTGCCATTTTCCCTAGTGGAAACAGTTGCTGGGGGAGGCTGTTACTCTTTCTTTGGGTGTCACGTGTTTTTGGGCTTGTGTCAACTGTATCATTTACATGAGCCAGAGGTTTCACATGACGAGCAAAAGAACGGGCATGAAATGGGAGTGTCAGGGAGGATCTGTAGCTATGGCAACAGCAGTTTGCTCTGGGATGGGATCAGAGTAGGAGGACTATTTGAATTAGTTGAATCTCTTACAATTTTTACTACATAGCTTTTCTTTATAGTGTACATTTGTTTAAACCTATATTGGAAGATCTGCTGAAAGATAACCACTCTCTTTTGCCTTCAATGCAGCAGCGGACAATGCAAAACGCCAAGCATGCATTCGGTGCTTGCCATGGAGTGGTGACTAGAGCTCACTCTGAAAACATTTAGCTTTGAAAGGTTCTGAAGATGGTCTTTGCATGCAAAAGAACCCACTGGAGAGATACACAGAGAACATGAAGCAGCAGCAGCAGCATTTTTTAAAATGTGAATTAAGAGTAATGGACCCAGCAAATTTCAGAATTCCCTCCAAAAAACTTGGATCCAAATACAAAATCATATCAGCATATTTACGCCTTTCCAATACTCCTTAGTATAAAAATATGAAATAGTATTAACAATTACTGTATAAGGATGGTATCTAATATTTCTTTGAGAATCTAAGAAACTCAATACCAAACTTGTATATAGTTTTTATTTAACTCAAGCTCCTGGAATTCTTACCTAGAGATATGAATTAATGAATACTGAATGACGACTGTATTTCATTATTGCTGTATCAATACAAAGGAGCTACTGTGTTGCTAGGGTCGTGAAGGTTGGGGTCATAAAGGCTGTCAATATCTTGGAAACTGGATTGTGTTTCATTTCCCACATACACTTAAAATTGGGGTCAAACCAGACCAATGTCATTTGAATAAAACTCTAAAAAGCACATCCCCAAAGGTGGGTGGTTCAAAACTAAAGAAGTTGTACAGGTTAGGTCACAAATTATACAATTTGTACTCCTGTAGACCATACATTGACTGCTTCCACATAGGTATTTCCCCAGCACAGACAGCAGAAAGTCCATGCAGTGAGGGGGGAATATCCAGAAAACACTGTACCCAATCTGTACATAATTTTGCCTGAACATCATTTCCTTTACTCAGTAGAAAATATAAACGTAATTTTCTACAAAGTAAAGGGTAAACTTTGGAATGGCTGTGGGTGGAGCATCTATCTGGCTGCTTACCTATAACAACTGCAGTGGCAGACCCAGTCTCTTCATCTCCCCTTTTCAGCCTTTTAAGGGCCTGTCCCTCCTTTCCCTGATAAGGCATACTGTAGTGTTATAGCACTGTTCAGCCAGGAAAGTGTGAATAAAGGGGGGTTTCAGGCTACAGAGTGCCTGAACAAAATTGCCATCACATCTGAGATTTAGTAAAGGCACAATAAGAAAAGGGAGGAGGGAATGAGGGTGGTGTGGTGGGAACAACTTGAGAAGAGAAGTGTGTGGGCAGTGTTCCAGGCCATTCCTCCACCTCCTGCTACAACTGTGCCAAGGGCATATTTTTGTATCCCCAGTGAAGGAAACCAGTATTAAAAATGTGAAGCAGGTACAAATGCTATACTTGCAAGAACTGGGTCCAATAGCACCTTAGAGACCAACTAGATTTCCAGGGTATGAAGTTTCAAGAGTCAAAGATCCTTTCAAGAGCTTTGACTCTCAAAAGCTCATACCCTGGAAATCCAGTTAATCTCTAAGGTCTTACTGGACCCGAGTCTTGCTCTTCTACTACAGACCAACACGGCTACCCACCTGAAACTATTCTATATGTTTTATTGTAATATGACATCCATCAATGCACACTAACACTTGTCACCAAGGAAGAAAAAAGTATGGTAGGGTTTGTATGGCTTCTGGTGGATGTGAGATGGGTCTTAAATGTTAGAAGGAACGCATGATCACATACAAGACAAATAACGTCTTGTAAAGCTAAACCATGGCAGCCTGGAATGCAAACATTTTGAGTCCATGGGCTTTATTTTTGTCTAAAGACATATGGAAATAGTACTATGTGCCCAAGAAAAATCTGGATGGTGTTTCACAAACAGCTGATGCCTACACCACATGGCAACCAGTTTTCAAATTGAGAGGAGTTTCAAATGCAATTGGTGATGTTGCACAAGCTTCTGCTGGTAGAAAAGTTTTTAAAATTTGATATGTAATCTCCTTCATTCATCTGAAGAAACCTGTGGATCCCAGACTTATTGTAATAGCTTCCTTTGGTATGTGAGGAATAATAGTTTTGACTTCTACTAAAATACACAGTGGCCTTTTCTTTTTATCTTGTATTCTTATGACTTACCATAACCTTCCTTAAAGTATAGCGTTTTGATCGAATATCATCCATCAGCATCTCATACGGAGTGAGCTGATACTCTATTGGAAGAGGGTTGAACTGACGTTCTTGAACTTTCTTCAGTTTCACACCATTGCGTAAGTCTCGCATCACCTGTACCCAAAATCGGGCCTAAAGAATCAAGAAGAAATATTTTCAGATTCCTAAAGTCACTGCTGGCCTATTCAGGCAGCCTAGCTGACCTATCAAGGGTTAGCTACAACATGATGAAAAAATCTCTAATTCAGGTAAATACTCTTTAATCTGGGAAGGCAGCATGGTATAGCCCAATCTCATCAGATCTCGGAAACTAAGCAGGGTCAGTACTTGGAAGGGTGACCCCCACCCCCAAGGAAAACTCTGCAGAAGAAGGCAACAGCAAACCACTTCTGCTTCTCACTTGCCTCGAAAGCCCCTTGCTGGGGTCACCATAAGTCAGTTGTGACTTGATGGCATGTACACATGCACTCTTTAATCACACTTGCTCATGTAAATGTTTTATTACAGAAAGGCTTATGAACTTCAGTATATATCTATAGTCAGGTAATACCTACATGAATTAATTTCAAAGAGCACTTTAACTTTTGGTATGCTTCACTAGAATTTATTTAAAAATAAATGTAGGTTTAGCCAAGGTTCAGTTGTTGAACTCCAGTGCATTTCATGCTAAAGTTTGCAAAATAAATGCAGCTTCTTCTTTTTCTCAGGCAAACACAGACATGTATATAAAACAGCATGAACATATGATCCTCCTCACCATAATAAAATAGCCCCATATTAATGTATTTTTGTCAGAATAAAAGGCTAAAAACAATCTTACCCAATCAGCATTCTTTAACTCATCAAGATCTGTGCTGGATTCATCACTCCGTTCTCTATCCATTTCCTGAATCTTCTTCAAATTCTGCCAATTGAGAGAAAATGTATACATTTATTTAAATAATCACCCTGACCTGGATAGCCCAGGTAAGCCTGATCTTATCAGTTCTCAGAAGCTAAGCAGGGTTGGCCTTGGTTAGTAATTGGATGGGAGACCTCCAACAAAGACCAGGTAGGCAATGGCAAACCACCTCTGTTAGTCTCTTGCCATGAAAACCCCACGAGGGGTTGCCATAAGTCAGCTATGTCTTGAGGGCACTTTCCACCATTTAAATAATCAAAAAACAGTGCCATAGGTATGAAAGGAAAGAAAAATGAATATTTAATAGTGCTTTTAAGTGTTACAGATTTCTTCTAATATTTATATTTTGAGATATCTATAATGAAATTTCCAAATAATGTACACTGCAAGCTTGAAGATAAAACATAAGACTACAGTTAACACCATAAAAACACTCAAACATATATTAAAACTTTTAAAAACACACACACAATGTATGCTTCAGTCCAGCAAAGGAGATTTGCACCAAAAAGTAGGCTTTTATTTACAGATTACCTTTTTGGACTGACTTTGATGCATGCATCACGGTTCCATTCTCTGACATATTTGTGTGTGGCCACTGCACAAATGTCATTAGTGTAACTACCACTGGTTCAGGGATATGAATGAATTACGATATAAATTAGGCTGGAAGTCTGGAAATATATCTTCTACACTGCAGCAGCTCCGAGTCAGTATTTAGCTAAATCAGTGGTTCTCAACCTGGGACCAGGCCCCAGGATATTTCAAGGGGGCCACAAGTAAAAATTGCATAAATGGGGGGCCACAGCACGAGACTAGGGGGCCACAGAGGGAAGTGAGAAGTGAAGAAAACAGAGAAGTGACCGAGAAAAGAAAACCGAAAAGACAGTGTGTGGGGTACTGTTTCTTCATGCAAGTGTAACCCTGAATCCACTAGGGGGGAGCTAAAGAGCAGGGGTATTCCATATAAGGAAGAAAAAGCGCAATTTACAAACAAGACATTGAAATAGCTTCCTTCAAGTACAACACCTTTATTGGCATATAAAATAGCTACCTTTATACTGGTAGGACAGGGGGGCCACAGAAAGGAAACAAGGTCGGAAGGGGGCCACGGTCGGAAAAAGAAACACTTGAGAAACACTGAGCTAAATGACCACGTATGTATTGCATTAGGGGGGGGCTTTTAAAATGGCTCCTTCACATCCTGACCAGTTAAAACATCTAATTATTAAGCCATTTTGAACTTAAATTTGGAGATTAAAAATGACAGATGACATTCCAAACAGGTAATTGTTTCTATTAATACCATACTAAAATATCACCTATTTGACAGGCTAGTTATTGTTAACATTTATCAACTCAAATTTATGTAATAACGCCCCCCCCCATAAAATTCAAACGGCCACATTTCAAAATAGAACAGTAACATGTGTTCAATGGCCAAATGCTAATTTAAACTGATATTTTCATATATCGTAAGCAGACCTCTTTAGAGAAAGAATTTCTAAGTCAGATTTAACCAGTAGAACATGTTTGGATGCATTCATAGATTGAATTATGAAGGGGGTGAGGAATACAAGGGCTCCTGTTTTAACTTTTGACATTTAGAGAAATATACAAAAGGTTTTCTCCTCCATATATTCATGAACTTCAGGAAAAATCCTAGCAAAATTTCACAGCCATGGAATGACTTCCAATTAAGATTGCCAACTCTGGACTGGGCAATTCCTGGAGATTTGGGGGCAGAACATGGGAGGGTAGAATTTGGAATGTCATCCTCATCCTCATTGTCATCGTTGTTGTCTTCATCATCATCATCTCCAGGGACCTGATCTCTGTAGATCAGTCATAATCACAGGAGAGATTCAGGCTCCAC
This sequence comes from Eublepharis macularius, assembly GCF_028583425.1. Lineage (NCBI taxonomy): Eukaryota > Metazoa > Chordata > Lepidosauria > Squamata > Eublepharidae > Eublepharis > Eublepharis macularius. The sequence goes on along the minus strand of NC_072796.1, from coordinate 65,076,985 downwards.
CTGGAGGATGGCAACCTACTCTCAAGGTAATTCTCAAGACTCATTTCAGATTTATGTAGAAATGCAGATCATGGGCTCATATCTTGTGAGGAATTTATAAAAAACAAATATGAATGCTTTGTTTTATTGTTTTGCTATTTAACCAGTCAGTTGGGTTTAATTGCTCTAATAACTAAACTTCCTTATAGGAGTAAGTACTGCTTTACTAAGCTGCCAGATGGAAGGTTATGTAAGTTGCTTCACAGAACAACAGAAAAAAAACCCCACCCACAAACTGAAGAAAATAAATCTAAATATTTTAACGCGCTAGGGAACTGAGCAAGTAATGTTTTTCTGCCCAAGCCATAATTTGCCACAATGTCTAGAAGCTTGCCTTGTTTATTTATGGAGACATTTTTTCCACAAATTACTGTGCTTCCAAGTTTAACCCTAAATCATGTATTTACACATCTGGATCACAGGCTAGAGAACCACAGGCACAAAGCACTGAATTCCTATGTTGTTCCATATTCAGATGTGCAAACCATTACAGCAGTAGTTGTACATGAGATGCACAGGGGAATATTCCAATATGGAAAACAGATTACACATACGGCAAGGTTCTACTGTAGCACAGTAGTTAAGTGGTTGGACTGCAAATTAGCACTCTGCTAGTTCCACTACTACCACGAGCTCTGCAGGTGGCCTTGGGTAAGCTACTCCTTTCAGCCTTGTTCCCTAGCTGTATTGTGGGGATAATAATAATGTTGACTTTATTCACTGTTCTCAGTGGGCACTAATCGCCAGAAGGACGGTACATAAGCACACTATTGTTGTTGTTGTTGTTATTGTTGTTGTTATTATTATTCATGAAGAACATTTCTGCTTCTCTTTAAAAATTCTCATGGGTAGGATACTCCAAGCCATGAAGCAGATCTTCCCTTGTTAACTCTTCCTCCAGCAGACCACTATGACCCCTGAAAAGCCAATACAGAGGGTTGAGTGGACCTCGCCAGCAAAATATCACGCAGAATTCAGGGTGCTGAACCAAAGTAAAGATGCACATCTGAGCTCAGTCCCTTAGGCTGACAGAGGCAATTTGTTAGAGCAAGCTCTCCTATCATGCAACGGCGCATGTGTGTGATTTTGCTCAATTCTCTTCATCATAGCCCTGTATGCCACCCAGTATTTTGTCCATGATTGTCCCTGCAATAGCGTTTCAGGGATCACAGGAGGCTGCTGAGGGATAGGGGAAGGCAAGGTATTTGTAGCGTGTAGGATCCCACCCTACATTTTTAAAATATGATCTGCATGAGGGGAAGCAGTGTGGGGAGAGACAATTAAGTGATGATGGTAGGGAAAGACATGGCACAAGAAGGGATCAAGACAGGATAACACTGATGACAAAAGGTTTTATATAGATCCCTTCTTACTCTCTGGAGTGCTGTCAGTGGAGCTCCCATTGTTCATTCTTGTTAGATCAACAACCACTAAAACAGCTCTCTTTTCACGTAGTTCAGGATGAGACTGCTGATGTGTAATGTTTTAACTGAGACCCTAATGAATAACATCTGAGGGCATGTTCTATTATTATCCAGCCAGGTTCTTCTCAGTATAGTATCAGCCAGGGTCATCAGATGGGGAACTCACTGTTGTGCATAATTATTAAGCTCTGATTATACAGTGCAAAACAGGCAAGTTTTAGTATCTGTACTTAGTGCTGGAAGAGTAGAAAATCTGTTGGTGTACGCTCCCATCTTGCAGCCTGACTTTCACTTCCTGTTCCTCCAAGCTTAACTGCTAATAGCACGTTATAAATTGTTCCTGAAACATTAAAGTTTCTAAATGGGGACTTCCTGTTTGGGATCCATGGAGGTCTAACGCAGCTCCACTTGCGGAGCTGACCGGACTGCCGTTTTAACCGGCCGGCGGGGTGAAAATAGCCCGCGGCCGACTGCTCTCAGGTGGGGAGCAGGCAAAGAACGCTCAAGACCCTAGGGTGAGCTAGATCTCGGACGAGGGGGGGCTCTACACAGCGAGTCTCCCCCCGATCCTTGAGGTCCCACCTTGCGACGGGTCGGCTATAATCTCTGCGGCAGTTTTGGGGCCAATTCGGCTGGCATAAGACCTACATACCCAAGCATCGATTGGGGGAAGAAGCTGAGAGGAGAACTTAAAATCGAAACAGCGATTACAACCCGAGAAAAGTGAAGAGAAGGTAAAGATCATTATCTTCTGAGACGGGACAGATTGATAAAAACAGAGAGGAAAAAAAGTAGATTTTTAAACTGCAACAGACTAGTGAAAAGGAGGGGAAGACTCGGCAGGAATCGAATTTAAAAAGAGACTAAGTTTAAAGAAGTTATTAAAGAAATGGGACTATTGTTTTGAATACCTGTGGCTTTGGAGCTGTGAGAAAAAGACACCATCGCGAGATCTGCTGTGGGAAGACGGGAGACAGGAAGTGCGTAATAACAATAGAGTGGCTGGAGAGAAGCGGCCCTTGCTGGAGGGCAGGAAGTAGGGAATCGCCATTTTTGAAAGGGGAAGGGTCGCGGCTTCAGCGGAAGAGGAAGTAGGCCATCTTGGATTACAAAATCATAGAGAAACCATAGAGAAAAGACGCCCGACATTTTGGACTCTTTAAAACTTAATTTCTATAAGAAGACCGGGACATTTAAAATAGAAAAACGTTAAATTTTACGCCACGGAGTTAAGGAAGAGAGCGGATTCGTGGGAGCGAGCTAAAGCAAGCCCCACGATGTCAAAAAAAGAGTGGCAATCGGCAATAGAAAACCTGGATAAAAACCTGGACAAAAAACTTTTAGATATGATTAAAGAACTTAAGGACACGAAATTGGAGCTGATAAAAGAGGTTAAAGAGGTTACACAGACAGTAAAATCGGAGCTGTCAGAAGTGAAAAAAGGTATGGAAACAATACGAAGTGAATTACAAGGAACGCAGCAGAGAGTTAAAACAGTAGAAGACGCGATGGAGAATTTAGCAGACACGCAACAAACAGAGATGAGATTGGTGAAGGGGAGAATGTCAGTTGCAGAAACTAAACATATGGAGAAGCAGCTACGTTTTCGTGGCTTGCCAGAAGTGGAAGGAAAGTCAGCGCAAGAACAGATGACTGAGGTGTTGGCTGAGTACCTGGGGAAGGAGGAGGAGGAAGTTGTGGCTATCCTAGATGTGGCATACCGTGTGAATTCGAGAATAGCAACCCAGAGGAAACTACCAAGAGATGTGATTGTGCAGTTTACAACACGAAATATGAAAGAGAGGATTGTGACAAAACAGTTTCAAGATCCATTGGAGATTGATGGCAAGACGATTATTATAATGAAGGAACTGCCCAGATCAGTGTTACTGGACCGGAAAAAATATAAAGTGCTAATTCAGATTTTGAAGGACATGAAAATCAGGTACAGATGGGAGTTACCGGAAGGAGTGTCCTTTGAGTTTGGAGGGGCCAAAAAACGCATCAGATCTGAGCGAGAGATGGAGCGATTTATTAAGGACAATGAAAAAGACTTACCAACAAGATCATGAGTATGGAGTGTAAAGTATTATCTTGGAATGTAAATGGACTAAACTCACCGAATAAGAGGAAAAATACTTTTCACTGGCTACTAAAACAAAAATGTGACATTGTTTGTTTGCAAGAGACCCATATCAGAAAGCAGGATGTAAAATATTTAAAATCTGGAAAATTGGGCAAAGAATATGTAGCGGCCTCCAACAAGAAAAAAAGAGGAGTGGTGTTGTACATAAAAGAGGAGCTACAGCCAAAATTTGTTATGAGAGATGTGGAAGCTAGATTTGTAGCAGTGGAATGTATTTGGAATTTAAAGAGAGTGTTGGTAGTCGGACTTTATGCACCTAACGGTGCAAAAGAAAGCTTCTTTGAGGATTTAAGGAAGCATTTAGACGATCTTGCATACGACCAGATAATTCTTGCTGGAGACTTCAATGGAGTGACAGACTTGGAACTAGACAAAAAGACTACAACGGCACAAAAGAAAAGAGGACTATTACCAAAGCTTTTTTTTGAGTTGATTCAACAAGAGACTCTTGAAGATGTATGGAGGAGAGAATATCCTAAAAGCAGACAGTTTACTTTTTATTCTGCAAGGCATTCTACATTATCAAGAATTGATATGATCTGGGCCTCAAAAGACTTAGCATTATGGACTAAGGAGGTAGAAATAATGCCTATGGTAGGCTCAGATCACAACCCAATTATGTGGAAATTTGGAAAAAAGAGAAAAAGGAAAGCATGGAGAATAAATGAGGACTTGTTACAGGAAAGAGAGAATATGGAAATACTGAGAAGAGAGACAAAGTTTTTTATACAATACAACGTGAATAAAGAAGTACCAACCAATAAAGTTTGGGATGCTTACAAGGCGGTTGTAAGGGGCATACTAATGGACTTAAATGGTAGAGCAAGAAAGAAGAAAGAGGAGAAAAGACAAGAGATTGAGGAGAAAATAAAAGCCAAAGAAACACAGCTAAAAAAGAGACCAGGGAAAAAGAAGGTATACCAGGAAATTAAAATACTTCAAGAACAGCTAACAGCAATGAGCAATAAAGAATTGGAGTGGAATCTCAAAAGACTGAATCAAAAAGCGTTTGAGGGTGCTAATAAACCTGGGAAGTACCTGGCATGGCAATTGAAGAAGAAAAGGGAAAAGAAGATAATAAATAAAATTTGCGAAGATAACAAAACGTATTTGGAGCAGGCTACCATTAGTAGAGCCTTTTATAAATTTTACGCTAAGCTGTATAATAAAAAAGAAGTAAACAAAGAATCAATAGCGTCATATTTGGAGAAAACCAAACTTCCAGAAATCTCGGAAGCTTGGAGAAATAAGTTGAATAGTGAAGTAACTGACGAGGAAATAAGTAAGGCAATACAATCTGCAAATCTAGGAAAGGCGCCAGGGCCAGATGGACTTACGGCTAAATTCTATAAGACAATGGCTAATGAACTGGCACCATTCCTAAAAGAGGTGATGAATGGGGTTTTAAGGGATCAAAGGATTCCAGAAACTTGGAGTGAAGCGAATATATCATTGATCCCAAAAGAGGGCCAAGACCTGACTAATGTGAAAAATTATAGACCTATATCGCTACTCAACAATGACTACAAAATTTTTGCGAAGATATTGGCGGAGAGATTGAAGGGGTGGCTCTCGGAAGTCATAGAGGAGGAACAAGCAGGCTTTTTGCCAGACAGACAAATAAGAGACAACTTAAGGACAGTGATCAATGCTATTGAATATTATGACAAGCGTTGTGACAAAGAGGTTGGTTTCTTCTTTGTTGACGCTGAAAAAGCGTTTGACAATTTAAACTGGGACTTTATGTTTGCCACTATGGAAAAGCTACAATTGGGAGAAAGATTCATCAGAGCAATTAAGGAAATTTATAGAGACCAGACTGCAGCAATTGTGGTGAATGATGAATTGACCAAGAAATTGACAATAAGTAAAGGAACAAGACAAGGTTGCCCGTTATCTCCATTGTTGTTCATTTTAGTATTGGAGATTCTGATGATACAAATACGTCAAGATGATGAAATTCGTGGAATAAAAATAAAGGACTATTCATACAAGGTCAGAGCATTTGCGGATGACATAATGTTAATTGTAGAGGACCCATTGGAGAACATGCCAAGAGTGATAGATAAGATCAAGGAGTTTGGAGACTTGGCAGGTTTCTTCATTAACAAAAAGAAGTCAAAGATATTATGCAAAAATATGACTAAGCAGAAACAACAATTGTTAATGGAAACAACGGATTGTGAAGTAACAAGTAAAGTGAAATATTTGGGAGTCGAATTAACTGCAAAGAACATAGATCTATTCAAAAACAATTATGAAAAACTATGGACTCAGATAGAGAGAGACTTGATTAAATGGAATAGATTGAATTTGTCATGGTTGGGTAGGATTGCAGCAGTTAAGATGAATGTGTTACCAAGAGTAATGTTTTTGCTACAGACAATACCAATCATCAGAGACTCCAAACAATTTGAAAAATGGCAGAGGAAAATATCAGATTTTGTTTGGGCAGGCAAGAAGCCTCGAGTGAAAGTGAAAGTTTTACAAGATGCAAAGGAAAGAGGCGGAATGCAACTGCCCAATCTGAGACTTTATCATGATGCAATCTGCCTAGTTTGGTTGAAAGAATGGATGACATTAAAGAACAAGAAATTATTAGCCCTAGAGGGATATAAAAAAATATTTGGATGGCACGCATATTTATGGCATGACAAAGTAAAGGTCAACTCGATGTTCCTGCATCACTTTGTTCGGAGAAGTCTATACATAATCTGGAAGAAGTACAGAATTTATCTACAAGAAGGAACCCCTTTGTGGGTGGTTCCATATGAGGTGATAGACCCGAGAGCTGTTGATAATGAACAACAATGTTTAACGTATAAAGAAATAACTAAAACTGAAGCATCCAAACTTAGAATAAAGACACAAGAGGAACTATCACCTAACTACGATTGGTTCCAGTATAGACAGATCAGAGACTTATATAATTCGGACTCTGTAAAGGGAGGTATACGAATAGAGAATTCGGAACTAGAGCAGACCCTTCTTAAAGAAGATAAGAAAAGAATATCCAAGGTATACCAAGTACTGTTGAAGTGGTATACCGAGGATGAGATAGTTAAAACACAAATGGTGAAATGGGCTATAAACTTTAATAAAGAAATAACAATGGAGGCATGGGAATACTTGTGGAAAACTACAATGAAGACAACGACATGTATTAATATCAAAGAGAACATTCATAAAATGATCTATCGTTGGTACATGACACCAAAGAAGATTGCGCTAGGGAATTTGAATACTTCTAATAAATGCTGGAAATGTAAGAAGCATGAGGGCTCCCTCTATCATATGTGGTGGTCGTGTGAGGTAGCCAGGCAGTACTGGGGGGAAATAATAAGAGAAATGAGTGAAATTTTACAATTTCAAATTAATAAGAACCCAGAACTCCTGCTACTGAACTTGGGAATGGAGGGAATTCCAGCCCAACACAGGACGTTGATATTTTATATGACAGCAGCAGCTAGACTTTTGTATGCGCAAAAATGGAAAGTACAAGAAGTGCCAACTATTGAAGATTGGACTTACAAATTGCTGTATATGGCTGAAATGGACAAGATGACAAGAAAATTGAGAGATCTGGACTCAGGGCAGTTCAACACAGATTGGGAGAAGCTGAAACAATACCTGGAGAAGAAATGGGAGGTGGGAGGAAAACTGTGGCAGTTTGAGAACTACTGAAGTATTGAAGTAGAGGGGGGAGACTTTACCGGGGGGAGAAGAGATAAATGTGAATTAATAAGCAGTCAGATTAATAGATTGACATATATATAGATATATATAGGTTAACAAACAGAACATAGAGAAAATAATTAATTATAAGGACTAAATATAAGGAGCGATTAACTAACAATATTTTCTTTTTTTTCTGACAAGTTTTGTACCAAACTGAATGTCTGAAGATATAGATGGGTCAAATTGATTGACTACGTGAGGAGAGATATATAGAACTATTATAAAAAGATAGAATGAGTAATATATATAGAGAATAAGTCAAATTGTTTGATATAAACGAATGTATGATCTATATGGTTTATGATATATAGAAATACCTGAAATTGAAAAATTGGGATAAATTGTTTATCTAAGATAGAAACAAAGGCTTACAGTTTGGGCATATAATGTTAAAAATAGTTAAGGATGTACTGCTTAGAATAATGGAGAATATATATTTGTTTTAGATAGAGGAAGCTAATAAAAGTAAGGGAAAGGGGACAAAGGGTTGGAAAGCTGTTGGAAGTCAACAAAAAGGGGGGGGAAAGGGAGGGGGTTAGAGATGAAAAAATTGGGGAAAATTGAATGTAAATGTGGAAATAATGGATTCTAACCCAATAAAAATTTTTCAAAAAAAAAAAAAAAGTTTCTAAATGGGGTTAAAATGTGTTGCAGAAGATGATACAGAGAAAATCTCCCTAGAGAAATCTTTTGAAAGCTTTTGCCACTAAGAGTGAATATCTTTCCCCTTGTCTTTTAAAGAACATTTTCTTTAGTTTACTTTCACTCTCCATGGAAAATATTTACACAGCAGGAGGGGAAACCAAATATGGCAACAGACAATTGTTCAGTTAAAGGTCTGCTCAGCAATATGTTAGGTTCCATACAAACTGTAAAGAACCTCCTTCTCTGCTTAGGTATATTGCAATTCTCTAAGCAAATTTTCTTTTTCCTTTGTTAATATTATATTTGAAAACTGGTAGTATATTATAAGCTATCTGTTTTTTCTTGTATTATAGTTGACTTTAATATTGTGTAATTTGTTTTCCTGTTTACGCATTGTATGTTGTTTTTTAAAGTTAATAAAAAGTTTATTATAAAAAAAATAAAAAATAAAGGTCTGCTCAGCTAACACTATAAAATACAGATTTTTTTTTTTGCATTTCATAATAGTAAAATCAATTTGCCCCTTAGAAAGAAAGGCAAGTATTTCCACTGTTAGATCAGGTAAGGAATACTGTCCTCTCTAGCTATATTGTGATGAATACAAAGTGGCTGGATCCAGTGATGTATGAACAGATATGCAAATTCACTTATAATAGTTCCATTTCCACAAGTAGGAGCACTAGATATACTGTAATACCTGCAGTTAACTTGTGCAATGTCTTGCATAAGCAGAAATGCAAGCTGGGATACAATAAGTTTACGTATGCTACCAGTGTGGGGTTTTTAAAGTACATTTCCACTTGTGCAAGGGCTCTTCTAGCAATCTTCTGCTTGATCAAACCAAATATACTAATAATTCTAATGAACAATAGCTAGTAAATGTCACAGCACACACTCAGCCAACCCACAGTTAAATACTAATCTGTATTGTTCAAGGAACCAGGATTCAAAATATACTTTACAAATGAGACTTTAGGTACTATCCATTGGTAAACTGTCCTGCATAAGCTTCATAGAAAAGTGCAGTAACTATGTAATATCTGTATAATTACTAATTTAATAGCTTTCTGATCACATACTACAAAGGATGTTATTGATGACAAGTCTTGACCTTTTTAAAGTGCAATCTCTTCGAACTTCAATGTACAAAAACAAATCCTTCAATCATAGTAAATCAACTACAGCTATAATTAAATATTATATCTAGATATCTAAAACTACCATAATTTAAACTGGTATGTTAATACCTTTCATTCCCTTATTTATCATGAACATCAACTATTTATGCTTAACAGAAACTGCTTGCTCATCTTATGAAAGCTTATTGTGTCTGTATTATATGAATGTTTAAGCATGCTGGGCATCGGAGAGTCAGTTTGGTATAGTGGTTAAGAGTGCCAAGACTGTAATCTGGAGAACTGGGTTTGATTCCCCACTCCTCCACTTGAAAGCAGCTGGGTGACCTTGGGTCAGTCACAGCTTCTCGGAGCTCTCTCAGCCCCACCCACCTCACAGGGTGATTGTCATGAGGATAATAATAACACACTTTGTAAACCACTCTGAGTGGGCATTAAGTTGTCCTGAAGGGTGATATATATTATTGTTATTGTGTTTTTAACCTCTCATATACTGTGCAGTCACCATAATGAATCCCATTATTAATTTTACTTTGCTAATATGCCACCTATGATTATTTTTTCTTAGCTGGAATTTAATGTTCATTCATATGTGTAAAGAACTTACTGTACAAACAGAATAAATCTAAAAAAAACCAAGGATGGAGAAAGGAAAAGATGATGGAACTAAACATATTTTAAGAGCCACATGTCTTGGAAACATGCTCAATGACTCTAAACACTCTACAAGGCAACAAACCAGTTATAACTGATGGTTACAATAATAACAGAAATACTAGCAAAAAGAAATATATGGCTGGATCGGAGAAATTGTGAATGGAAGTAATTAATAGAAAACAGATCTCTCCCTCCTCCTTCCCTTGCTGACTCCTGTATCCTCCCAAAAATCTATTACTGGGGTTTGTGGGATACATAGGAACACGCTGGGATGTGGCATGGAAGGATGCAGCAAGAATGGAGAATTGGCTGAAATCCTGCTCCCCTTCTTGAATAAGAATACGGTCTAGTTGGGCAAGAAAGGAGGAGTTTATTTCTGCTTATTTCTCCTCGAGCTGCAGTCACCTGCACTGAATACTCTGTTCTTGAGGGTCCTTTGAAACTGCAGGAGAGAGTTTTTTGGAGGGGAGCAAGAAAGAGGCTGCAGGGGGAAAGGAGAAGGGGGAGATATCCATTCCTTTTTTTCCCTTCTGTTCATGGTTCAAAGAATCCAACTGATACAGGCTGCTCCCCCTTTGTTAATTAGCAAATTAAATTGTAAAGAACAGTCATTTATGTGCTATAAAGATGACTTTTCCAAGTTCTTAATAGTAGTACATAGTACAGAAACATGTAGTAGTAGTACATAGTACAGAAACATGAAGCATTCTTCAGAAATAAAACAACCAAATGTTCGAGTGACTTCTGCATCATTTACCTCTTTAGCACTTTTAATTCTAGCCAAGAAAGTGTACAGCTCCATAGTTTCTGCAAACAGCGCCCGACATACTGCTTGATAATGATTTGGTGCATCTGATCTGGTTGGTAGATGAGCAGCACAGAGCTAGGAAAGAAAATAAGAGCGGATTGTAGTGACAAAAGCATCATTATTCTTGCTCTCTACAGAGTTCTTAAGCTATACCAGGGAACTCTTTTTATATGTATATATATTTGTATTACAATACATGTTCATCATACATTTACAATATTTTTCTTATTTCATCATCCAGTAGATATGAAATTATTTGGAGCATTATATAGTAACACTCTGACTATGCCAAGAAAGTGTCTGCAGAATGATTTGCAAACTTCCATGTGCATGCAACTTTTATCAGTAATCTTTGGGCCTTTTGTTCTAGGCATCACCCAAAATAAAGCTAATATAGGATGGCAACTCACAAACTTCAAGAATTTCACTCACTCAGCTTTAAAAGGGAAGAACATAAGCAAATCAGTAAGTTCTTGCATATAAATTAATTGGTGTGGTAACATGGCTAGCTCTGTAGCCTTGTCAAAAACTATGGAGATATAAGAAAGCAGACAAGTTTTAAGGCTTATTTCTGAGAAACAAAATAAAAATGTAGAGTTGGGAGGGGAATGATGGCATCACCATACGTTTTCGCTAATTAGGAAAGAGTAAAATTATGCAAGTGGAAGTTCTGCATAACTGAATTTCTGTGTGATACTTTTATTTTGTGAGCTATGTCAGGGCTGCCTACAAACTGGGCTATGGCATTCACTTTTTGCTTAGATCAGTAAGAAGATTAGAGCATTTCCATCTACATTCAGAGGTTGCAGACAAAAAAAATTATGTAAACAGGAGAGTCTTGCCAACTCCTCCGTCTGGGTTCACTCTCATTTGACTAGCTCACCCAGCCAGTCTGGTGTTAACAGAAATCACAATTTAGGAGAGATCAAACAAAACTTCTGGCTCCCTTTGAATGTCTTCCATCAAGGGTGAAACCAAATTACAACAAAATATTCACAACTGACTGACCTGTCAGCTCACTTGGCTACCACATAAGCATTCTGCAAATAAAGACATGAAATCTGCACCACAACAACCAGTCTGAATGGAATAAGAGTTCAAAAGAGATTTTTCCCACTTCTAATTCTCATCTCAAAAAAGGTTGTATCACTATTCTTTTTCCTTGGGACAGTAAAAAAAAAATTCCCATGGGACCTAAAATCCCAACTACTGATGTTTCTCCAAATAAGCATCAAAAATATATATAGCCTGAATGCTTATGTTTGTCAAAGATTTGCTACATTAGGGGAACCAAATACATTTCATTAAGTTGAAATCTGAGACACAAAGCAAAAAACCATATGGAAAGCACCTAATTTTAGTCCCTGGTAATGGGAAACTTGCCACACTCACTTGCAGAGTCCATTATCCATATGGCTGTTAGGTCTTATTAGTTCCATACCTTTCTTCACTGTTACCAACCAGTTTCTGAACAGTTTTTTAAAGCTACAATAGCATTTGTATTTTGAAAACAAGCATCTACAATTTCTTCCAACCAGCTTCCCTCATTCACCACATGCAATTAAACTTCTAATGTTTCTCATCCACAAAAGGACCTAAAGGCCAAACTACACATGATGTTTGCCTTGTGGTAACCGCAAGAGAGTTCTGGAGTTTTGGTGCCATGACTGAAAAGGCCTTCTTCAGGTCGCCACCTACCTAATCTCATAGAGCAGAGGCACCCAAGACAGGGCCTCCAAAAATGACAGCACGGGTTGGGCAGGTTCATAAGGATGTAAACAGTCATCCTTATAAAAGCTAGCAGTCAAATACTGCTTACTATTGCAGAAAGCAGGCCAAAAGATCCTCTGACTAAGGGCTCATCTAAATTATATGAGCTGTGTTGGGGATCCCCCAAACCATCTCACAGTCACGTTACTCCCAGAACTCATTAAAAACTACTGAGTCACCCAGCATGGCTCTGAGAACTCTCCCACACAATTTTCCCTAGTGGAAATGGCCATAGGAGGTGCCTCTTTACTCATTCCTTGGGCTCCATGTATCTCAGTCACATGATCCCAGGACCACATAATCCCAGAACATGTGGAGCTTTAAGAAGGGACAAATAGGGCCTCCATGGCCATATCTGCTAAGGAAAAAGGCATGGGAGGAAGGACAGAAGCCAGTCCCACCTTGCAGCATCTGGAGTTGTGCAGAGCAATTTAGTGGTTTTTAAAGGTGAGTCCCTGAAAGTATATGTGACTATGAGATGGACTGGGGAACTCCCAACATTGCTCATGTCACCTGCATAATTCAGATACACCCTGAGACATATCTATCCTTCCAAAGGTTATGATCTGCTCAGGTCGAGAAAGGGTGACTACTGCAAGCTTATCCGCAATTTTGTGATTGAATTAATGTTTGGATTCAGGTCCAATATATATTGCACATGATAATTTTCACATAAAGGTAACATTTTTCTGTTTTTAACTTTATTTTCATAAATGCAAAAGATATAATCAAAAGGAACTAGTCCTTTAGATTTGGAACAAAGGACTCAGCAAGAGACATCTTCTATATTAAAAATTATTTTATATACACATCATTACTCTCTGACATTGACGTAAACCTGACCTGTACTTAAAGAGAAAAGAATGATAGCAACAGAACATGCAATTAACGTTTGTTTTATAAGTGGGTGAAGTTTATATTTTTGTAAAATACCACCAGTTATTTAATTTTCTTCTGGAGAGAAGACAATCAGATTCAGGTGGCTGTTTCTAGAATACCATATAAAAAGGAAAATATCAATGTAGTTATTAAATATGAGAAATATTCTTCCAGTAGACAGCTGATCATGGCTACATTTTATAGTCAGAAATTTAAACCTGTGATTGGTTTATATATCCTAATATAAGAAATTATTAAACAACTTGATCCTATTTTTTTTGTTTTTAGCTTCACTTCTCTCATTGAATCAGGAGACAGATTTTTAATTGCAACACTAGATGTGTTATTTTGCTTTTACAAAACAACAATAACAGAGACCTATTTCTATATGCATGGAATTATACCTTGCTTGAAAATCCTTTCACCAGAACATACATTTATTTATTGTATCTATTTAACAGGTCCAAATTATGATACTCAAAGACACAATGTTATTCTGATTTTCTTTAGTCAAGGTAACCTGATGATGTTACAGAAGTCCTACACTTGTGCCTGACAGCTGTGGTTAAATGGCTAAGAATGAACAAGTTGAAACTGAACATTGACAAGACTGAGGTAACAACAGTTAGTAACACTGAGATTTTGAAGGACATTGTTCTTCTTACTTTTGATGGGGTCCAGTTGACACTCGGTGACTTAGTTAAGAGTCTAAGGGTTACACTGGAGCCAGCATTATTGCTGGAGTAGCAAGTTAATGGAGCTGTAAAAAATGCATCTTCCATATTCATTTAGTCTAGAAGATGGTACCCTACCTTGGGTAATCTGGCCTTGTGAAACCCTGCTATGGTTACCTCCAGGCTAGACTACGGAAAGCCATCTTTAGCTCAAGAATAGTAGATGTTTAAGAGATTACTTGATCTGTAACAATATTAAGGGTTAGGAACCAAGATATGAATTGTTGTCATAGGAGCAGATGTTTCCATTATACTGAACCTGTGATTGTAGACTTGCCGAATTTGCCTAAAGTAAAAATTTAGAAATTCTAGGTCAGGACCCAAGGACAGTGTGATTAGTTCTACATGCTCCAAAAGTTTTGGAATGTTTTTCTCTGACAGCTGGGAGCTATACTACATGGCAATTGACTTTTGAAACTGATGGGAGACTTAACAGCAGTTTTTGATATTATAACGGGCAGGGGTCATTTCGTAGAAAAAGAACTGCAGGAACTCATTAGCATAACTCATTAACATATGCCACACCCCTTGATCGGGCCAAAATGGCCAGGATACAGCTGCTGCCAGATGGGGGAGTGTTCCCCCACCTGGCAGGGGCCTGGTCAGGGCTGTTTTGCTCCCAATCCAGGCCAAAAGGTCAAAAATGGCTCAAGGCCATTTTGGGCATGTTTTGGCCTGGATCAGGCCCAAAATGGCCCGGATTGGGTTGGTACCAGGCAGGGCAGGTGCCCCCCACCAGGCACCGACCCAATCCTGGCGGTTTGGGCCCTGATCCCGGCCGAAAAGGGCCCCAAATGGCCAAAGATGGCCATTTGGGCCCCATTTGGGCCTGGATCATGGCCAAAACAGCCTGGACCAGATCAGTGCTGGGCAGGGGAGGGTTCCCCCACCTGGTGCTGACGAGATCCCAGCAGTTCTGGCCCCAATCCCAGCAGAAAATGGCCCAAACGGCCAAAAGTGGCCATTTTGGGCCAGGATCGGGGCCGAAAGGGACCAAATCTGGTCGGAGCTGAGCAGGGGAACTCTCCCCTGCCCAGGACTGACCCAGTCAAGGCTGTTTTCGCCCAGATCTGGGCCCAAGAGGGCAGCAAAGTGCCAGAAATGGCCATTTGGGGCCCATCTGAGCCCAAATTGGAGCCTAAAAGGCTGGGAATGGGGCGGTGCTGGGCAGGGGGGACGCTCCCCCTACCCAGCACCAACCCAATCCAGGCCCCTTTGCCCCCAATCTGGGAAGAAACAGGCCCCAAATGGCCCCAAATGGCCATTTGGGGCCCATTTGGGCCAGGATGGGGGCCGAAACGGCCGGGACCATGCCTGTACTGGGTGGAGAGGCTTCCCCCGCCTGGCACCAAGCCACCCTGGGCCATTTTGGCCATGATCCAGGCCAAAACGGGCCCAATCCAGGCCAAAATGACCCAAAATGGCCGACAATTGCCATTTTGGGCCAGTTTCGGCCCGGATTGGGGCCGAAAAGACCGGGACCGCGTCGGTTCCGGGTGGGGGATGCTTCCCCCACCCGGCACCAACCCTATCCGGGCCATTTTGGCCCCAATCCAGGCTGAAACGGTCCAAAATGGCCAACAATGGAGAGGGAGAGACACAGCTGCTGTTGCCATTTTGATAGAGTGCATTGGAGCTTGAATTTTCTTTGTGTGTGGTGGGATAGGGATCTACCCCTTCAGGTTCCAGGGCTGCTGCCAGGCTCTGGGCCAAGCTATTATTTATTACTGGTACCTTTCCTTCTGCCTGCTCAGGTAGGGTTTCTGGGAGTGGAGCGGTAGGGATCTACCCCTTCAAGTTCCAGGGCTGCTGCCAGACTCTGGGGCCAAGCTATTATTTATTATTGGTACCTTTCCTGGTGCCTGCTCAGGTCAGATCTGGTGCCTGCTCAGATCTTGACCAAACTTGGATGATTACTGGAGGAGAGCCTGCTGGCTCCCACGAACATCCCACCACGATCATGTTCGTGAACAGGTCATGTTCATAAGTGTTCATGAGTCCCTGTTCATAGATGGCAATGAACAATGAACATCATGTTCGTTTTTTTTCTGTTCATGCCCATCTCTAGTTGTGACCAGAATCCTTCTGAGGTATAAGTTTAAATTTACATAAGGAGGAGCTGGATTGAAGGTCCATTGACAAAGGTATATAAAAATAACAGCAAATCATTACAAATGGCATTAATAATGAAAGAGAATTCAAGGCTGAAACAGACAATATGAAGCAAGCTGCAAAATAATTAGAGTTAGAGCTAACCAACTAGAAATTAAATATCCTCTGGTTCCAAACACTTAACAATAAAATCCAAAGTTCATTTATGCAGATACATGGGTTAAAAACATTTTGGATTTATAACAGGTGTACAACAACAACGAGTTCTGAAGAAACAAAGTAGGTCCTGTTGTTCGCAGATATGGTTCCACTGTCTCAAATATAGTCTCATTTGCTATGCAAGTCACTGTTACAGTTTTTCTGTCTCTAATCAGTAGAGCTAAATCTTTTAAGGACAACAAAGTCTGTGCTCAGGGATGAAGAGAAAGGATTGACTTGCTGATCCTGAAATCCAGATTCTTTGCTGTCTTATTCAATTTTCCTAGGTGGATTTAAAGCCATTATTATGCTGACAGTGAAACTGAAAAATGCCCTACGCTGCTTACTAAACTTACAAGCATTTAAGTTGGGGCAGCAAAGGTGTTTGCTCCAAGAGATGAACTCATAAACAGATCAGTTCAGCTTTGGAACAGATCACTCCAACCTGTCTGAATGCCAAAGGTTGTACTATCTAGTCCACCTCAGTAAGCAGAAACTACTTTAATCTTGTACACTTTGTTATAATGAAAGAGGCTGCAGGTGGTTGTGGTGATCTAAAGTAAAATATGAAAACAAAAGCCATGTAGTACTGTTTATTAAGACCAATCTAAATCACACAAAAACTACAACTGCTTATAAAATGCCATCAGCAATCACAGGATGGACTTGTGGCTGTCACTTGTATTTTGGTTCCTAGAGAAATGCTAATTCCAGCTCACAGTACTGCTAATTATTTACTCTCAGCAGGTATCTGCATGAAAAGAAAGAAGTGCAGAATTTATAGTTTATGTTGTACCAAATTTACAGTTTTTAGAAAATAACCATGAATACCCAATTTGCCAACTGAACAATTCAAAGCACAGAAGCCATTTTATAGTTTTAAAAGCAAAATTCCACATCAGCTGTTGGAGCTTTGGCAACGTAAGTTATACAATCAACCCTGATTTTATGGGCTGTTTTGGTTCTCTCAGCTTTTAGTGAAGAAAGTTTGCAATCTGCACAGACACACATGGGATCTGTGCGTACGCAGGCCTGCCAGAGATGTTTTAGAGATCCTAGAGAAGACCTGTGCCTAGCCTTTTTGTGCGCTTTTCACTCAGGCACAGCTATAAAAGGCTCCCTCCATCAATTCTCCAATCTTCCAGTGCAGAAGGAAAATAAGAATGCTCATGGTGGGGATGGAGAGAGGGAGGTGAGCCTGCACAGAAGTCCACTAGGTGTACAACAGTTACAGGTGAGTGCAAGCCTGTTTTCCTCATTGTGTCTTCTATGCAGCCCCACATGGGAAATTAGTCAGCTGCCTTAACCAGGAGGAGGGTGTGAAGCTCTTTAGCGGACTGCTTTGCCTACAGCTCTGGACTGTCTGGAGCCTACATCAATGGCATAAGGTTTGATGAGTGTAGATGGTGTTGACCAGGTGGCCCACCTTGCATACATCAACTAGTGATATGCCCAGTTTGAAGGCAAAGGAAGTGGATTGCACCCTTGTAGAGTGCGTTATTTGTAATGAACATGGTAGGCTGCATTTTTTGTAACAAGTCTTAATGAGCTATACTATCCATTTGGAAATAGTCTGAGCTGAGACCTTCTGACACATTTTGTTCCCTTTAAATGATATAAAAAGGTTATGGTCTGTCCAAAAAGCTGCTGTCCTATCTAAATAGAAGCACAAGGCACATTTAACATCTAGAATGTGCAAAAGTCTTTCTGCGTCATCCTGGGGTTCGGAAAAAAGACAAGTAGAACAATGTCCTGGTTTATGTGAAATGCAGAGACAACCTTTGGCAGAAAGGGGAGGCTTGGACTGAGAACTATGTTATCTGAGAACATCAAAATGCACTTCGGTACCTGCAGGAGAGGAACTTGTGAGAGGAAATTTGGTTAGTCTGTCTGGAGTGGGGACGGCAAGGCCTTGAATGGAGTCTGTGCCCATAAAAACCACCCTTTGTTGGGGAACTGGAAATGACTTTTCCAGATTGACCCTGAGGCCCAGCTGGTCCGGCATGTTCAGAACCAGAGATGTGCTGGGACAGTGATTCCCTGGTTTAGCCCACTAGAAGCCAATCATCGAGATAGGGGGAAATGGTACAACCCTTTTCTCTGACTTACCACTCTGCCCTGAGCTTCATAAAGATACAAGGGGCAGAGGAGAGACCGAAAGGAAGAACCTTGTATTGGTATTTTTTAGAGCCACACAGAAAGCAACGGAACTTTCTGAACTGATAGATGCAGAGAAGTTAGCCGTGTTAGTCTGTGGTAGCAAAATCAAAAAGAGTCCAGTAGCACCTTTAAGACTAACCAATTCTCTGTATCAGGCATCTGACGAAGAGAACTTGATTCTCGAAAGCTTATGCTAAAATAAAATTGGTTAGTCTTAAAGGTGCTACTGGACTCTTTGATTTTTCTGAACTGAGTAATTATTGGAACATGAAAATATGCTTCTTTTGAATTGACAGTAGGGAATGAAACTTGAACTTTCAACAGGGATAAAACATCTCTTAACATTTGGAACTTTTTGAACACTATGAATTTGTTTATGGAACAGAGGTCTAAAATGGGGTGAGAGTCCTCTGACTTTTTGTCTTTAATAAAATAATAGGAGAACACTCCATCTGTGCAACGGGATGGGACTTGTTCAATGGCTCCCTTTGTCAGCAATGTTTCTACTTCCTCTATGAGCAAGGTGGGAGGAGGCAGAGGGTTGATCAGAGGTGGAATGTATGCAAGGGTTGCCTTGAATACTAGGCAGTAGCCTTGGCTGACAATGGATAACACCCAAGCCTCCTGAATGATAGATTCCCAGGCCTAAAGAAGCAGTGCCAGAGGAAGCAGGTTGGGGTTTGGTGTCAACAACTCTGTTTCTTTGGACCATATTGATCCTTATGGGAACAAGAACTATCCTTTGACTTGTTTCTGAAATACCTCCTTTAAGGTTGAGCAGAGGTAGAGGATGAAGGCTGTTGAGGACCCCTGAAAGCTGCATGCAACAGTTGGGAACTGAATGAATGGTATCTGTTATAAGGGAGATACTGCCAAGGGGGTTATCTTTGCCTGAATGGATTTGGAGAGGTGTAATACCAAGGAAGCTAGCTGTCACCTTATCATCTTTGATCTTTTTCAGTGCCTCGTCTGTAGTGGACGAAAACAAGTCTGAACCTTCAAAGAGAAGGTCTTCTACCCTCTTCATATGGTGAAGGGATAGTGCTGTGGTTCTAAGCCATGCATGTCTATGAATGACTACAGCAGAGGACATAGCTCTGGATGAACAATCCCCAATATACCTGGCTCTGTGTTGTTTTGAGACCCTTATTGCTTTTCCTTGTAAGATCTTAGCTAGCCTTTGTTTGTCTTCTGGAATCAAGTTTAAGTCTGTCTTTCCTCATAGGAAAAGCTGGTAGTGGACCATAATGGCTTCATAATTGCCAATTTGAGAGGCTAATGCTGCCGAGGCACATACTTTTCTACTTAATATGTAAGTTTCTCTCCTTTATGTCAAGTTTCCTTCCTTCTTTATCAATCGGAGGCAAATGGCTCATGCTTTTCTGGGGGCCTTTTCCTTTCCTTTTCCATTCTGTAACAATGGAATTGGCCGGGGGATGAGTGAAGAGGAAACCTGACTCTTCTTGTTTGGTTTAATACATATTATCCAGTTTTTCTGATGTGGCTGGAGTCGAAGCTGATTTTGCCCATACATCCTTAGTCACATTTTCTACATAAGTGGAAACACCACAGGGCCAGTTCTTCTTCGTGCAGGACCTTGAAGACTGGATCCAAGCAATTTACGTCAATTTCTAAGGACCTCACAATTCAGTGTATAATCAGAGGTCTTCAAATGGCAAAACAGCAGAGTCCTCTGTAAGGAATTCTGGTGGAGATGGTTCCAATGCAAAATCAGAACCAACATGGGAGTTGTCATTGGATTATGTGGAAGGGAGCTTTAGAATGTCCATGGCAGGCCTACACATGTGCAGATCCCATGTGTGCCTACACAGAAGGTATGACAGTGAAACCTTCTAAGCTCACTGAAGTGTTCCTTGGCACTGGCATTTTGGAACGCCTGAATAAAAAGAGGTAAATACAAGGTGCTAAATAAATACAGTACAACTATCCATGACCACAAGGTAGTCATTCCACCTTCAACAGTTACCTGTTTTGGTTTATTTGCATCATACAACATAGTTATCTACACACAATAATCACATATTTCAAAGGTAAATAACAAGAAGGGTCAAAGCTCAGGTGTGAGGAGCTTCAGCCTTTCCTCCTACTCGCATGCTGCCTTGACTACATTCATAAGTAGATGATACTGAAATACTTAGATCAATGCATTATCTGTTCCAGGAACAGGAAGGAACACTGGAGACAGTACAGTATGGCAAGCATAGCCCGTGTGTATCTGGTGGTATACGTGCCCTACTGGAGCCAGCTAGAAGGAGGCTAAGGAGGCTAGAGTATAGCTGCGTATTGTCCAAGTGGCAGCTGTCCACAGGCATGCCACCAGTTGCTTACCACTACAGTATTTACAGTTGTACCAAATTGGTTAGAATGTATCATTAGTAATAAAGTTGTTAACAAAGCAGGACTGACAAAAGCAAAGAGATAAACAAAGAGATAAACAAAGCAAAACCAATCATTGTCAATTGCCACTACAGAGCAATGCTGCACAGTTTTACTAATTTGTTGTCAAACAATGAATGCATTTAGGATTTTAATCTGACTCAGATAAGCAGAGTTCTCTGTTAGGAGTTCGTAGGAAAGTGGAATGTGATGAAGGTGTGTAGGCTGAGGAACAACATTACATCAATGCTCCGCTCAAATTCCTAAGAGGACTATAATTCATTGGAATGATTGCAATGAGTTGTCAAAAAAACAGAACAGAACAAAAAATAAAGCCCTCTGTCACTTTAAAGGGCAGGCTCCCAACCACATAAAATCTCAAACCAGGAAGCAATTATTCTGCAGCAACCTCAGCCAGCAAAGGAGAAAGATCTGCTGATGGGGAATTATACATAAGTCTATAATACTTAGAGTTGCCAACCTCCAGGTGAGACCTGGGGATCTCCAAGAATTCTTGTTAAATGCGAGCTGGAAAGGTAGAATAACCAAAGTACAAAAGGGTTCATTCTATTAGGTTGTTTCCAGATACATAGGAGATGCACAAAAATCTTTTAAATGAACTTGCACTGTTCCCACAACTGCAGAAGAATGTTCTGTCCCCATGTGAATATATTGCCAGCAGTAACTGTGGTTAATCTTGCTGCGTTGCGGCAGGCCAAATATCAGTGTGGGGCACAGTTACGATTCTGTCTTTTAGGAGATGGGCAAAATTACAGACAAAACCAGGGCCGTGAAGTGAAAAATCAATGAATACACATTAAGAACACTCAAATTATCAAAAATATAGTTATAATGTGTATATACAAAATAATCCAAGTGCTAAAGTAATCAAGATGTGAGTATCACAACAACCATCCCAGTAAATACATCACGAAAGTGCTCACTGGCACAAAACAGTAAAGAAGGGGTGCATGCAGGCACCTCCTAAGAATTATACAACCTAAGGGCAGCAACACTCAATTACAACAATACAAGGGTGCACACTGGCACTTCCATTCAATTAGGCAGCCATGAAACGGTTTACAACGAATACCGTCCACAGCAAAAACATTTAAAGGGCGAAAATGTCCAATAACATCAAGCTGTAATTGAAGAAAAGAGGCTGTGAAGAGCTGAAGGGGTCCAACGCCAAGTCAGCAAATTCAGCCACCTCATCAGCCACAGGACGGGATTTGCCAGCATACGTAGTATTAGCCCGTTTCGTGAATGGATCACTTCTTCAGCAGGCACATGTAGTTAAATCCATGTGGAACAGTTTCGCATACTCTCTCAGTGAAGCCGCCAATTAGTCACAGACGCTGTGGCTGATGAGGTGGCTGAATTTGCTGACTTGGCGTTGGACCCCTTCAGCTCTTCACAGCCTCTTTTCTTCAATTGCAGCTTGATGTTATTGGACATTTTCGCCCTTTAAATGTTTTTGCTGTGGACGGTATTCGTTGTAAACCGTTTCATGGCTGCCTAATTGAATGGAAGTGCCAGTGTGCACCCTTGTATTGTTGTAATTGAGTGTTGCTGCCTTTAGGTTGTATAATTCTTAGGAGGTGCCTGCGTGCACCCCTTCTTTACTGTTTTGTGCCAGTGAGCACTTTTGTGATGTATTTACTGGGATGGTTGTTGTGATACTCACATCTTGATTACTTTAGTACTTGGATTATTTTGTATATACACATTATAACTATATTTTTGATAATCTGAGTGTTCTTAATGTGTATTCATTGAGTTTTCACTTCACAGCCCTGGTTTTGTCTGTAATTTTGCTTGTGCTTGCACTGGGGTGGTCCTTATTTTTGTTTTCTTTTAGGAGATGGGAGCAGGTCTGAAGAGATGTGCATCAGCGTACAAGACATAAATAGCAAAGTAGACTATTCTAAAAAATACAAAGGATCGTGAATGATAAAAATGTCCCTGAATGGAAGCGGGTTGCATTCCTTGTGTTTGTTGTCTTTTTACAAGAATTTTAAGGCGTTGGATAGAATGTGTCTTTGTTCTATTATGCATATGAAGTAATCAGCTACAATTGTGTCTGCTCTACTATTAGTTCACTGGCATTAATAACAGAAATTAACTCTTTAATCCTCTTGCTTATTTGCAGACTCTATGTTGCAACACACATAAAACATTTCTAATTATCCATCACATTGAACATTTTATTAATTGTTCAAAACATTATAAAGCGGGAGCATCTATGTTTTTTTTCTGCACTTGAAAGCCTAGTTTTGTTCAGAAGTGTAAATCCTTTATTCCTTATTGTGTTAATCATATGCATTTTAACAATATGCATGAATACAAAAGCTTTTTCACATCTGATAAACTAGGAGACAAACAATAAAAGAGTATTTAAAAGTTGGAGAAATTTTCTCCCTTCTCTCTGCTGTTAGAATTTAGATTAAAACCTCTCAGGGAGTTTTGCTGATGCTCATCCTAGTGTGATGTACATTGATGGCTCTACATAAATTATTTCTTCTAATACCAAAATTGATGGTAAGGCAATACCAAAATTGATGGCAACATAATGGAGTTACCCACACAGCAAACAAAGGTTTCTGTATACTATTATAGAGGCTCCCCCAGGCATGCAGAAAAACATTTAGTTTATAAATTAAAAAATACATCACCTTCCCACAAAAGTACCAAGATGAGCATGCTCATTGTTTTCTAGAAAACACAGGATGTTAAGACCAACTGAACATCAGTTAAACAGATAGGGGAAATGGAATTCAGTGCAGTGGCAAATTAGCTTGCTCAAGCCTTTAAAAGCTTACTTTATTCTAGAGCTAGAACATGGTGGGGGTGGGGGTGGTAGTCTAGGGGTGCCAGGTCCCCTTACTCTCCCAGCGGAAGTGGGGGACCTGGCATTTACCTTTGGAGTCTTCCAGGAGTTACATCATTGCACAGGCCCTGGGAGCGCTTCCATGCTTTGCATCAGGCCCCAAATGCCCTGGTGCAAAGCGCAGGAGTGCTCCCTGAGCCTGCACAATGATGTCACTCCTGCCAGGAGCATGCCCAGGAGGCCTGTTCTCCCACCTCTTCCCCCTGCCGACCAGGTTAGTGTCAGATGGCAGGGGGTGGGAGCGGGGGATCCCCTACTCCCAGTGGGGGACCTGGCAGCCCTATGGTAGTGCCAATGATATAACCCCTCTATCCAGCAATTCCTCCTGGCTGCCAAGTTGTAATAGTAATACTAAAGTGAGCTGTTAATCATTATTATTATAATAAAAGAAAGTTGGATTTTATGAAATGCATATATTAATTCCAACTATTGTAATATTCCAACTATTGTAATTGAGCCTGCTTGCAGGGAGGGCGGAATATAAATATGATAAAAGAATAAAAGAATAAAAGAATAATAAGAATAATAAAGGAATACCAGTGTATCAGGTATCAGATATTTCTATTAACCTCTTAAACCTTCTGTTCCGTTGCCCTTAAACTACCAGCATATTACATGTGGAAAATATGTTTACATACAGGGCTGCCAAGCCCACGATGGGGACAGGAGACATCCGGCCCCCAAGCCTTGTTGCCAGAAGAAAAATTAAAAAGAAAAATAAGGCCTTGTCTACTTACAAGAAGTTCTTATCATAGAGTCCTGGCAATTCTTACAGATACCCAAAAGTAACAAAGGGTAGTTCTAGGAAATGCTCTGTGGTAAAGTTCTTACCATGGTTTTCAGGAAGCTTTAGGAATCACCTTTAACTTCATGTAAGTAGACAAGCTTTATTTTTCTTTTTAATTTTTCTCCCAGGACACTGTCCCCCCACAGCCCTCCCACCAGTTGCCAGGCACTGGTACCATTTACATAATTCAAAACAGGCATGTGTTAAAGCCCACTTTTGTCTGTGTTGGATTGTGGTCAAAATGTGGACTATGATGCCAATATTGTACCCAAAGGTCCAGTACTTTAAGGAGGCTTTTAAATAATATCAGATAGAGAGACAAGTAACCATACCTTCATGACATCTCGATATGACTGTATAACTTCAACATCCTCTTTATCATTTTCATCCTCCATCCCTTCATCCAGAGCTTCATAGCCTTCATCTTTGCTCCCATCTGCTTCTACTGTATTAGTCATGTGATCAATAAGCTGTTCCAAGGGAGGGCTTAGCTCTCTCTCTTCGTTCTCTTTCAGGCCATAGTCCAGTGCTTTATAAATAATAATACCCAAGGATTCTATCACCTGAAAAAGAAAGATCATTTTTACATTAGATAAATAGAGACATAAACAGCCTTTGAATCCCATATTGATTTCTGTACTACTATTAACCAGCAAAAGTCATTCTCTGCTTTATCCACTGCACAAACTGTTACCAGAACTGCTTTTTATTATAAGGGGGAAATTAGCTTTAGCAGTCTGTAACTAAAATTAGCACGGATCTAACCTATGTTTACGGAGGTCCCGATTCCAGACACTCTAGTGACAAAGAGGCAGACTACAAATAGGTTCCAACACGTGTATTTTACTAGTAGTGTGGCGTAAGCCTGAACTTGCACAAACATACAAGAGAACACACAAGATCTAAGAAACACAGAGTAAGAAATGCAGAGACTTTCGCATTAGCAGGTTCCCAACGATGGTGGGGAATACTCACAATCCTGAAGCAAAGCAGAGACACAACAGCGAGGTGGCCCAATGCCAGCACTGGGACCACAGACGGACAGCGAGGGATTCTGGATAGGATGGCACGCGCACCATGCGGTCTGGGAGACCGGCTTAAATACCCCACGACGTACCCTGGGGCTGGTGCTGTACTTGGTGGTTCTCACAGATCAAAACAAAGGTTCTAATGGGTTACTGAATGGCTTGGATGGGCCACTTTGGTAATCTGATTGTGATAAGTGACACCTCAGGAAGAGGGGACAAAAGAGGGAGGGGGAAATCCGAGTGGGCTGAAAGGATGTTCCAGCAGACAGGGCTTGTCCTGATGTCATCAGCTCTGGAATGCAGAGGTTTCTTTGAGATGCATTCTCTAAGTGCTTGGAATGGTCGGCACTTAGTTCCTTCTCCGGGGCGGCTCCTAAGATATGCAGAGCGGGGCGAGGTACTCTCGCTGCGGACGTGGTGTGCCCGCTTCGCCGAAATGGCTTCTCAAAGCAGTCTTCTTCCCTGGGTCTTCTGGCTGCCTAAGAACATGGATGCCGGCTGGGCATAACTAGGGCTGGATAGCAGGCTGCCCGGTAGCGAGGGCAAGCTCGGTGACCGGCCCGCGGGAGGCTCCAGGCGGGAACTGACCAGGGAGCGCCTAGCCAGGCTCGCTGGAGGTTTCCCCGGCAGGCGCCCGGCTGCTAGCAGCAGCTTGGGCCCATATGAGGCAGGCTTCCATGGAGGCAGGGGGAACAGCACGTAAAACACAGTCCAAAGCAGGAATCAGGCACGGTCCGTGGTAGATGGTCATGCAGGCACGGGGCACACTTGTAATAAAGTCCAAACACACACTGGGAAGTCCAGATATAGGTCTGGGCAGGGCTGCCCAGGAAGAGAGTCCTTTGTGCAGTTAACCAAACATGGAGTCAGGGAACTACACAGTCTATTGCAGCAGCAGGGTAATTAACACGCAGGCAGGAAACTGACACGTGTACCAGAACACACACGTGCAGGGCAATCTTTGGTGCAGCAGTAAAACAGCAACGCAGGAAACTTTAACACAGTTCATGGCAGGCTTTAAAGCAGGAGAGGGGGCCTACTTGGCAACAAAGCAGGAGATATCATGAAACTGGGCAGAAATGGAAAAATCAGCACCAATGAGATTCAGTTGTTCAACTTATTCCCAATAAGTTTGTGCCTTGTGTCAGCAGTTTTGAAAACTCTAGAACTGAAACAAAGGGATGAGTGAGAGTGAGACTAGCAATCATGTACCTTTTGAACCACAAGATGCTATTACAAAGCTGAGCATCTTGAAATAATAAGAAATAAAATGTGCACAAAATTCCTGGGGAAACGCTGGATATATTAAACAAAGGAACTTATACTTTACAACAACAAGCAATATGGCTTTTATTTTGATCCCTTGATTTTATTTATTAAAATAAAAGATGACCTTTCTCCACTCATTGGGTGTACCTTATACAGACTTGTTGGGCACCTATAAAAAGGAAGAGACCAGAGAGGGCCCATTCATCAGGGGAAAGGAACAGATCTCAAGGCATGCAGAACATTCTGCTTTGTTAAGGAAAAACTCCCACCCACCCCTGCAAAACCAAACCCAGAGCAACATACATGCACGTTGTTGACAACCTTTGTCAGCAAACGTCAGTGAGTTTATAGCAGAAAAATTGAAGGGAAACAATCTGATGCATGCTTCCCTTCATCCAGGGGCTGAAATGCAAGAGGGAAGGATCTCTAAAGATGGGGTTTTTAAGGCACTCATCATCTAATCCCAATCATTCCACACTCTATATGCTGAAGCCCAAATGGGCAAGGAAGCAAGTTCATTCTCCATTGCGCTCTAATGCCATCACAAAGGCTTGCGTGCCCCAACTTCAGGGAATGAATGCTTGCTGCTTTTAGTCTCTAATCTCAAAAGATGCCACCTGCAGTGACTTCAGGATTGGAGGGAGAAGCAAGCTAATTTATAACTGTCTTCAGTCTCCAAAGCTATTATGGGAACCGGAGAAACACTACTGCAGTCCATATGGAAGTTGCATGGCTTTGAAAGGGGTTTTGAAAAGTCTCCATGGAATTATCTTTGTTGTTACAGCTTCTATATTTCACTTGGCTATTTCCCAGCTGGAGCATAGGGTGGCTGAGGCAGCAACTCATCCAGTTCCAATTGCAAGAGTCTGCAAAAGGCCCTGTGTTTGAAGCCAAGCAGCAGCAATTCCAGAGCTACAGCTAACATGGTGTAGTGGCTAGAATGATGGGCTAAGACCTGAGCCCTTCATGGGAGGGGGGGGGCAGGAACAGAAATCCAAAGTAAATAAATAAATAAAAAAATAAAGCGAGGTGGACAAGATTCAATTCCCTGCTCTGCCATGGAAGTTTGCTGAGTGACTTTCGGTGATTCATATACTTTCAGCCTAACCTACCTTATAGGTTGTTGTGAGGAAAAAATCGAGTAGAGGAGAATGATGTAAGCCATTCTGGGTCCCCATTGGGAAGAAAGACAAGGTATAAATCAAGTAAAATAAAATAAATAAATAAATAAATTCACAAAGCTGAACCCAGGGAGACTCCTCACACAACCTGAACTTGGAGTAAGTTGATCCTGGGTGAGAGGAAGCACGCTGAATGGGAATAGGGGTAATATGCACAGGTCTCCCCTTCTTGGAAACAGTACAGAATACTGTGATATGCAAACACTTGGGGAGACGTGACAGGGGAATCAGCAGTCTAGCAAACTGCTTTGCGGATTGGGTCCCTTATGTTTGTTTCTGTTGTGGTATCAATTCTGTTCATTTGGTGCCTCTTCTGGGCATATCTTTTGCCAATACGGCTTTACTTCGAAAGTGATAATTCCTTAAACATGTGCAATTTTGTATACACATAAAGAAAAAAAGATTTTTCTACAACACTAACAACTTTTGCAACCCACAAGAAACTGTTTTATCTTAATACAAATTTTCCCTCAGAGTATACTTTAAAAATACTGTTTTCCTTTCAGACTTTTTAAAACATAGAAATATTTATTATGCGTGCCATTCCCCCACATTTACAATATACAATACAGTATTGTCTGCCCTCTTCCTGAAGTTGTCCATTTAATAAAAATTTAACAAAAGTTGCAACGCATGGCTGTACTTGTAAACATTACTAAGACTGTTTTCAACCAAAATTCCTGCCACATTGGCCACTCTCCTCCTTTTCAGAATTAGTCATCCCTTGAGAAGTCTGAATTCCCAAGTAAGACAGAGTAAAAAAGACTCTTTTTCAACAAGTCCCGCAAGAGCAGATTCTATGATGCTGGTCATGAAACCCATTTACTTCAATGGAACTAGAACAGTGTCAGTCACTCCACTTGGGATTGCGCTATCAAGCAATTAAAAATTCTGACTCTCTCAGTTCCTGTGCTGTTTGAAAGCTCATAGTTGCTAAAAATTAACCAGAAAAAACAATGGGACCCTCACTGAACAAAGAGTGTCCCAAATCACTCTCTAATCCAGCTGTTATGGCTACTTCAAGAAAAGAATCCAGTGCATAACCATAAAAAGGAAGGACAGAGCATGTCCCTTTCTTAACCTGAGGTGAATGTTAAGTTTGTTCACAGATACCAATACAGCAACATCAGGAGTTAATGGATTCCTTTTCTCTCTGCATATTTCCCCCTTCAGCATACATTTCCTTTGCCATAAAGAAAATAATATCTTATGTAAATTAGAAGGAGTTGCTAGCTTTGCTGACTGCTGCTCTTCATTTTGAGGGGATCAGCTTAAGTCAGTTGAGTTCCTGACCAAATTTTTCCCTGCCCGAAGTTCCTTGTTGGAGCAGAGAAGGGGAGAAGACTGGTCAACAACTACACTGGCGCCAACCCAGTTTCAGCATGTATATGAGTTCAAAGTGTTTAAAAAGTCTGGATAAATTAGAGAAAGTCTTTGATATTTAAAACAGAAAACAAGCATGCAGGTGGGTGTATATATAAGAATCACACAAATGTTTCAAGTAGACAGGGAAAGAACTGGTATGCTACTGCTGATGAAATTACCTTCTTTATACTTAAAAAATGACTGTCCCTGAAATAATAGAGGTGAAAAGGGACTGACCACTTCAGAAACATCTCCTCAGTGAACTATTATTCTCCAGATCACAAAAATGAGAGGGAATACCTCAGCTCCCAGATTCTGCAAAAAAAAAGTTTGAATATATAATAATTCAATGTGTCTGGGAGGCAAGGCCCAGCTCCCCTGGTCTTGAGCCCCTGACCCCCACTAGACCCACCTCACAGAGCCAACAAGGGGTCCTGGGAGCTGGAGGACACCAATACAGCCGCACAACCGAACAACAAGGCTTCCTTGCAGGCTGAAGGATGGAAAAGAGGCTGCCGCCAAGCCAGCGGGCCACCAGGTGACTGGAGTCGGAAAAGGGAGTGGAAGGGAAGCTGCCGGCAGAGCCGTGCCAGTGGCACAGCCCACTGCAAGGCTGAAGAGCATCCTGGAGGACAAAGAAGACATTAAGGAGGCAGCCAGAACCGTCACCCTCCAGGTGAGGCTGGAGGGTGCTGCCCATGCTGGCCGCTCAGCCCTCCAGACAGCCCAGATGCCTGAGAGCAGCTCCCAAGCTGCAGGCACAGCAGCCCCAGCAGGGAGCGTTCAGACCACACCAGCCCCAGCCAAGAGAGCTCAGGCCACATGGGTCCAGCAACCGGGCTACACCCACTGGCAAGGGCCAGCCAGCACCACCCTGCAGGGCAGTGAGGGAACTCGGAGTAGGAGCCAAGGGCCGGCTAATGTCACAGTAGAGGTCAAGAGTTGCTGGCAAGCCTAGCCATCACGGAGAAGGGGCGGGGATTGCCCCAACAGGGCAAAGCCTGGGGAGAAGGCAAGAGTTGCCTCAAGAGGGGCTATATAAGGGCATAGATCAGGATGGCTGATAAAGAGTAGATGGGAGTGGACAGAGGCTGGAGAGTGCAAGAGAGAGAGTGAACAAAGCTGCGTGGCAAGCCACAGAGAGACAAGAGCAAGCCAACTGAGTCAACCCCATGGAGAAAGAGAGGGAAACCCCCCTCTTCCCTCTATTTCTGAGGCCAATCCTGTGCCATGCCCTGTGCATAGGCCATGCTGGAGGGCTGACCCCCCCCCAGGCTTTGACAACCCTCACGTGGAGTCTGACACAATGTCTATTGTCCAGGCAAAAAAAATCATAATTAGCTTCCTGTTAGTAATGTTTTAATTTATCCAATACCTTGTGCTAAAATTGTATTTGTGGGTATATTTGTTTATTTATTTATTTATTGTCCGTATTTCTCACTGAGATCCAAGGCGGATTACACAGTGCAAGTGTTTTTACTTGGGTCCAACAGACTGCGAATGTCTATAACATTATGTATCAGAAGACTTTACACATTCCTGAGATCATAATTTAGTTCAGCTGAAAATCAAAATAATTAATGTATAGGCAGCACTCTCTTTA
This sequence comes from Eublepharis macularius, assembly GCF_028583425.1. Lineage (NCBI taxonomy): Eukaryota > Metazoa > Chordata > Lepidosauria > Squamata > Eublepharidae > Eublepharis > Eublepharis macularius. The sequence continues at coordinate 65,046,019 of NC_072796.1, read as the reverse complement.
TTGTTTATTGGCACCTGGTTTTTCTTCAACATCCTTGAGAACAGTATGTGCAGATGGGGGTGGGGAGTTGTTTGAATTCTTCAAAATGAATAACTGTTAATCCTTCTGTTTAGAAAGTACTCATGTGAACTCCTTCAGCAAACTAAGCAAGCAAGCAAAGAGTTTTATTAGAAAAGAATAAACAATTTTCTATCTAGCTTTTATCTAGTCATGCTGTGAAACAACTGCTTATTTAATTATGGATAATAACTCCGTATTACTATGCTAGCACCGAGACAACCAGAAAGAGAAAATTTTTGAGAGAAATCATTCATGAGCACTGTTTACTATTGGGCATGTCTGTGCTCTAATAATTCCTGGAATCACTAAATTAGTCCAGTTTGAATACAAGAGGTCTACAGATCTGCCATAGTAGTAAACATTAGTTGATCAAAAGAAACAAATAACAACCAAATGGATTCATCCTGTTGTCCAGTATAGGGAATCTGCTTTGAATCATAAAAAGCAGAGGCGCTGGATTCACTAAAGTATTACATTTGGCCAAGGGAAGATAACCATTGCTGCCCATCATTCTTGTTTCACATAACTTCCTGACAAGACAATCAGGAGAACTGCTCTTACATATATATGGAGTGTGCCCAAAACTGATTTTACAGAACAATAGCTTTTGCTTTGTGAAGCAGCTTGGAATGACATCAGTGAAAGATTATGTTTGTAAGATTACTCATGAAACCAAACTGTTTTTTCAAGATGTGTCACATGCTGAGTTCTTGTACACTAGACACTTCAACGAAGTGTTAGTCTTGCAATTCACCAAGTAATTGTAGAATGGGAAAAGTGTTACATAATCTACCTTAGCAAATTCTGAGAGACTCCTCAATGTATCATAGAGAATAAAGCTAATAATGCCAGATCATATAGCTAAACATTTTAAGTCAGTGGAGTTCAAACTCATAAATCCACATGATTAATAAACTAGGGCGTGCCATGCAGCAACAAATCTGGACACTGGCATAATATCTGCCTGAGAACTACCCATTCAATTTAAGTAAAGCAGGTTGGTAGGTTTGTGGCTACGTGAACAAAACAGTCTTTCAATATATTCTGAAAGATGTGGAGCAGCAGTTGGGCTATAAACCCCTCCTCTTCTCCACTAAATGATGCACAGTATTTTAAGTCCAAATGTCTGTTACAAAGTTAGTTTTGCAGAAGTGAAAATGTAAAGAAAAAGAGAAACCAAGCACAGCATACGCAATCTCTTGTGCATACAACAGGCTTTTGCTGAACAGATATAAACAACAACAAAAGCTATAAACAGCACCCAACTTGTTAACATGTTCTACCTTTAAACGTCTTTTACAACCTCTTATTGAATATCACAACATTCCATAGTAGTATGAAAGCAGAAAAGAGAACCCCTTAATTTCAAAATCAAGTTCACATATATCTTAAAAGTAATTGGCAGAACCCAAAAAAGATGATAGAAAACTGTCCTTGAACAGAATTCTTCCTTGCCTAAACAAAACTCATATAAACGTACAAAGAACTAGTAACTGGATGGAAGGCTCCTTTCATTGAGTATTACATATATAGTAAGGAATAAAAAAAATAACCCTTTTAAATGAAATATCAATTAATTTGGACACAGCAAGACATGTCAAAACAAGTCAATTTCAAAGCTGCCTCTAGGGACTTAACGCTTTGATATTTTAAATATATGTGAATAATTCAAGTTCCTGAATTATAGAACAAAAACAGATTTCTGTTTCATATCACTACATCTTCAGTTATTTTTATGAGAATACAAGAAGCCATCCTCTATTGCATCAAGCTCAATAATATGTGATTCCATTTTTTGGTTGAAATGTTTGGGGGTATTATCAGATGGCTACTGGACTCTCTAAAGATGGCGTCATCCTTGGGATCTGCTCAGAACGCAACAACAAATGAAATGTACACATTCTGCTGTAAATCCAGATCTAAGAGCACCTCCAAGCTGCAAACTTTCTTCTTTAGGGGGACGAAGACCCCACTCCCAGCACCAGTAAGTCATTACTACATTATTATTACATTTTCCCATAGAGCTCTGCAAGACATGCATAGTTCTTCTACCTTCATTTCATCCTCACAATAACCCTGTGAGTTTGATTAGGATGAGAGGCCATGACTGGCCCAAGATCACCCAGTGAGCTAAATGTGGATCACCTTGGTCTGAAAAACCCGGAATTACTACTCAACATGAGCAATGTTGATTTTCAAGGAGATCCGTGCAAGCAGAAATTATGAGAACGGTGTCAAATGTGACATTTCAAATTTCTGTGAACTTTTACTTGTAGCTCATCATGTGATTTCCATCTTTTTATTCTGTTTGAAGCAGATATTTTAGTGGTCCAAAACTATTTTGCAGATTTGCTAGTAAAGTATTAAATTTTCATTTCTGCAATACTGGATGGACTCAAAGGGCACTCAAGGTGATGACAAAAAAGAAATGATGTGAAGAGCCATTAACTATTTTAAAAGCATAATCATGGATTTTAACCAGCAGGTATCTGTTCCCAGTATTAATCCAGTCTATCCCCAAGATCTCAGGAAAGATTTTAGTAAGTAAAGCAATCACAGTAAACATGTGCCTAGCAAACCAGACAGATGAATAATCTCCTTCCCATATGAAGCTGAAAGTGCAACACTTCATGATTGCTGAAGATAAGAAGCTCACTGTTCTAATTAAATCAAAGAATAATTGGAGTCATACTAAATAACACACACGCTTCATTACCTTTGTAGCTCTTCCAATTGGTTGCATACTATTAGAGAAGGTTCCATGTTAAAAGATTGCTGTTGCTGTGTTTCTAGCACTATATATTTTTGCAACCTTACTGCAATTGCCAGATCTTCATTAATCTAGGCACCCGGGTTACAGTATAGCACCAACTGCTTGCAAGTGGCCTGAAAGTAAAATTTTCTTAGACTTTGCTGAAGAAAATATTACATTCAGAAACAAAAGAGCAGGCTTCTAGTTTTTAACTAAGAAAACAAAGAACAGCTAGAAACTAAGAAAACAAAGAATTAAGAAAACAAAGCCAGACTAGAAAACTAATAAAAAGAACCCAATGTGTTGTTGATGAGTGACCTCCCCCTGCAAATCAAACACACAAATTGTTAGAAAAATTAATTAAGATCGTACTTGAAATAAGAGCACATGCATTTGTGTAGACTTTAGCAGCAGCATTTGCTCAGTATAACCATCCATGGCTGGTTGTCAAAGCATTTCTATGTTAAGAGTAAATACACCACAGGGACCTGGCAAAAAGTGCAACACTGAAGTACAAGCCTGAGGTACAAGTAGCCAATTGTGGTTAATGTACAATGACCAGATTATGAGATACAATCTCAGGTGGTCTACACCTGTTCTTTGGGATTTTGATCTGTCAAGCTCAGGTATCGCTTTGGCTGGCTGCAACTTGAATCCAACAGCATTAAGATAACTGCTGTTATACAGACAAGAGAATGCTCAATTCCCCTGTCTTCAACATCCTGACAATTCTAGTCTCTTTCACAAGAAAAATACAGTAAAAGTTATATCCTGTCGATGTCAAGCCTTCATTTTTTTCTCTTTTGTTTACTTTATTACACTATAAACAGAAGCCTCTTCTGATTTATTTTTAATATGCACAGATGAACATGGTTAATGTCTATGTAGGAAATAACTTTGCAGATTGCCAGTGTACCCCACATAAACATTCTGAACATACATAGTTTAATTTCAACACCGCATGTCCTTGCAACCCACGGTACATGCCCAGGAAATCTCCTGATTAGATTACTATATTGTACTCTGTGTAGTGCTGCCTTTGAAACTTGTGAGCTGTAGAAAGCATATTACACCTGTTCTCTAAATGGCACTGGCTGCCAAGTAGATTCCAGGTTACATTCAAGAAGCTGGTGATTACCGTTAAAGTCCTTCACAAATCTTCCCAGCACATTTGAGAATAATTTCTCTCTTACATGTTCCTTCCTACTCACTAAAATTCACAGTAGACAATTCTTTACTTGTTCTCTATAACAGGAGGTTGGCAAGCAATTCTCAGCTGACCTTTTCTATTGTTGCTTCCCCATTTATGGAACCATGACTTAATGTGATTCTATGTACCCTGACCTTGCCAGCTGCAGGATAGACGGATGGAAGGATGAGTTTGCAGGTGACTGATCTCTAATGTAGTACTGAAATTTGGCTCAACGAAGAATGTGGAGAACGGTGGTCACCAGGGTTCTCAGTATATCATCAGGGCAAACCTGATAGATGTTGGTCAGGAGTGTGTATGTGGAATGATCTCAATTGGTTGTGATACACCTTCCTTACTGGGAGCTCCCTACATCAGTCTCAGAACTTTAAGGATCTGTACCAAGTGCAAAGTCAACAAGACAGGATATAGATTTTGTCAGTGTGCTGTCCACTGTACTGCCTAATATTTTGTATTTCTTATAAATAAAATATATTCCATTAAGGTCATAACTTCACTGCAAGAAAACCTGGACATCCAACCACAATTCACTAACTGAGGTTAAAACACAATTTGTAGTTCTTATTACTGTAAGCGTTGTTCCTGATATGTTTGCTAAGGTCTGGGGCTGACATAATACTGCTCAAATGCTGAACCATGTTTTGAAGATTGAGAAGGGTTCGGTCTGCACTGGACCTATACATTAGGAGACTATTCAACTATAATAGGAACCTGACACACAGCTCCACCTATATTCATCACATTATGGTATTTTTTAAAACAGCTGATTATGTTCTTATAGTTAATTCAAGACTTTCCCACTGTTCTGCTGGACCAGTCATTAGCACTTTAAAGTCACATAGATGTTATTTAGCACTGTCACACACACCTTGTAGTCATGACAGTGTTATTTTTGTTGCATAGAAAAAAAGGACAAACAGGTTTTCCCAGGCAGCAAGGCCACTCCACACTACTCCTCCCTTAGTTGTGTACTAATTGTGTGGTATGTATATATATGGTTGCCAACCTCCAGGTGGATCCTGGAGCTCTCTTAACTACAGAGATCAATTTCCCTGGAGAAAATGGCACTTTGGAGGGTGGACTGTATGGCATTATACACCTCCCCTCCCCAACCCTGCTCACCCTAGGCCCCATGTCCAAATCTCCAGGATTCTCCTAACCCAGCATTGGTAACCCTATTTATATAGGATCAAGGCTAAGATGGTAGGAGATATAAGTCTGGAATAATTATGAGAAACATCATGGTACAGTAACCAGAGCCCTCTTGCAGTGTTATTCTGTAAAATAAACTTTATTTCAAAAATAATATTTCACATGAATTCTAAACATTTTCTTTAATGTAATTTCCTAAAAACGTTTTAACTACTATTGACTCATACTGTTTCGTGGAGGATTTTTTATTCTCATGCAAGTCTTGTAACTTTTCTGGCTTTCAACATTCTTTGTGCACAATACATTTTCTATTTTTAACCTGCAAACCTTTGAATAATCTTTCAAAAAGCCAAATCCTTTATGTTTTATTCTACGTTATCTGAAGAACCTGTCTGGTTTGCCTGCAGGTTCTGAGCGGAACTATAAACACAGAAGAACTACTAAAGCCATTCCTTATAGAAAAGAGCTTTTAGCTTTTTAGATTTCTCGAAAGTTTTTAAAATGTTGAAATAATGACAGGTTGAAATTTTTTAGCATTCATGTGTTTCAACTACCCTTACTATACCCTTATAGTTTTGGATAACACATATTTAGACATTACCAGCCACTCACTTCTGCAATACAGATAATTGAAAGTGGCAGAAAATTGGGACAAGACAGGACTCAAATCCTACTGATTAGGAGAAATCTGGAATGGCAGCAGCCAATGTCTGTCTGGTTGAGGATATACAGAATGGAGGTTTAAAAAGAAGAAGGAAGTATGAACTGAAACATTATATTTTTTAAAAACAAGCTAATGCATCCTGCTAGCAGCTGATGCTTGGGAATGTTGGTTTAGTAGACCTGTAATGTAACACATCACATACAATTTTGACTGATTTTTCTGAAATAATATTCTTCCACCTAAAAAAGCCAGCATGCATTGGTGAGCCTTCTATAGTTCTGTTTTTACAAACAGGAACTTCTCTTGTACATGCACACATGCAGAGTAAAAGATCGTTCTTGCACCAAGAATTCTCCAAAGCTCTCAAAATCCAATATAAACCAGCACTGAAACTCTTTCTATCATCTGAATATTTCTTGTAGTCAATGATGCATCTATTCAATCACACAATTCCTTTGACAGAATGGCATTTCTGTTTGTGGAAGAAGAGGGTGATGATTTTTGCTGATATATTCATACCATTAATATGTTATTGCAGAAATTCAAGGGGGGCTCCTAATCACCTTGGATTTCTCTAAAGATGCAACTTCCATTTAATGAAGGAGGAATTGGCTTTCCTGATCTTAGTTGCTAGTACCATCAGGCATCCTTGTTAACTTGTACTCATTATTGGATTGTTCCCCTCAGGAGGATTATCCCTTGTGGGCCCTTTTGGAGGCATCTTGTCTGGTTCCCTTCTTTAAATGGAGTGCAGTAGGGTCTGTTCATGCTAAAATGGATCCTGTTTGTCCAGCAATAATGTCGCAACTTCATCAATATTTGAACATATGGTATATAAATGACAACTGCAGATGGAATTGCTTTTAGATATTTGAAAACTTTTATGGATGCTTATGTGTAGCTCTCTTACTACTGTTGTCATATTTTTATTTCTCTTCTGTATGAGGTTTGTTTCAATTTTCTTTTTTCCTCCAAATAATTTTTTAAATTAAAAAATAAAAATAAAGGGGAATTCACAGAACCCGTTACACACACTGGTATAATGTTATATTGATAGAGTGGTACTCATTTGCCGATTTTTTAAAACCAACCTGAAAAAGTCTTGATGGTGTGTGGGGGTAGCCCGGGGGACCAGGACCGGGAAACTATGAGGAAACCTGCCATGTGGAAGCCCTGTTGCCACTGCACTGTATTGGCAACCACAGCAACAGTATGGAAACTATACACGCCTGTCTTCATGTGAGAAACATTCCAGTTATATGGTCCCTGTGCCATCCACAGAACGCAGTTAATCAACCCCTCCCTCGCCTATCCACTCCATTCAGAATGCCCCATTGTTTGAAGATTCTTCCTACTAAATTCAGAGATTGTGTGCTGACATAATGCACACCAACTTTAAATAAATAGCTCTCCTCACTAAAAAGCTGTCCTGTGGAATACCACTGTGGATGGTTAGCACTTACACCAAAGTTTCCACGAAAACCATTGGAAAGTGTGCTGTTCACCGAGTCAGTAATCCTTCCCTCAAAAAAACCCTAAACATTTGTACAAATTCTTCTTACCTCGGTTTCTGAACACCATGAATGTTCTGGTTTACCTGAAATTAAAAGGAAAAAACGTTATTTTCATCTTTTTAAACAAAAAGTATTAAGCAGATTAACTACAAAACAATGTTAGACAATCTAAGCTGCACGCTCCACATACACTCTAAAGGAGATTGAATACTATTTCAACACAGCAGTATTTTCTTGCACTGACCTAGTTTTGAATTTATGTACTGTAGACAGACAGATTTTTGTGTGTATATAATTCAGTTTACATACACATACTGGAAATGTGTTGTTGGTAAATTACTATCAGTGTGTGAAACCCAGCTTGCTCTTTCTTTGTAGTGGAGAGCTGCTGTAGCATAGTGGTTAAGTGTCTGGGCTGCTAATTAGAACTCTGCAGTTCAAATCCCTCTACTGCTATGAACTCTGCAGGTGGCCTTGGGAAAGCCATTCCTCTCAGCCCCAGCTCCCCAGCTGTATTGTGGGAGTAATAACACTGACTTTGCTCACTGCTGTGAATGGACACTAATCTGTCTAGAAGAGCAGTATATAAACAGGTTGTTTTTGTTGTTGTTATTTGAACTTCCTGGCTCCTAAGGCTACACTGCCTTGGGAATAAGTTCCACTGCATTCAGTAGCATTTACTTCCTAGCAAAAATGTACAGCATGGTTGGGGAAACACTTGGCTCTCTGAGCAAGGAAAAGGGAGGAGCTCCTGGTGGTTGGTGGTGGTAGTCTAAGCATATTTGACTGCCTGAGTCCCATAAGCTGTATTACTTTCTTCCTGTGTGCCCTCCTGAGGCCGCTCCTTTTCCTCTAACTGGGAAGAAGGTGATGGAAGAGCTTTGGAATGCAGCCCCCCCATTGCATATTGCTGAGAAGTAGGGACAGAGATTAGAAGAGCACCGTGGCGCAGAGTGGTAAGCTGCAGAACTGCAGCCCAAGCTCAGCTCATGATCTGAGTTCGATCCCGGCAGAAGCTGGGTTCAGGTAGCTGGCTCAAGGTTGACTCAGCCATCCATCCTTCCAAGGTTGGTAAAATGAGTACCCAGTTTCCTGGGGATAAAGTGTAGATGACTGGGGAAGGCAATGGCAAACCACCCTGTAAAAAGTCTGCCAAGAAAATGTCGTGATGCGACATCCCTCCATGGGTCAGTAATGACTCGGTGCTTGCACAGGTGCTTGCACCTTTACCTTTAGGAGAGAGATAATCCATTCACATCAACTGAGAAGAGAGTACACTGTGCTGCTTCCTCCCTTCCTGGGAGCCTTGCATAAAGGAATGGTTTGTTCTCTTTGTTCTCTTTTGTCTGTGACATGCAAGGAAAGAGATGGTAATGATCCTAATTTTTTCTTTTTTGCACTGAAGAAACAGAACAGCCTCTTTCCATGTCAGGTACACTGAAACATGAAAAAATTATCATGTATTTCCTGTATCTCATGACCCCTTGGTCCTGCCATTTGTTCTCCTCATATCCCCAATATAAAATGACTGCATAGCAAAGATCCATTCATTGCACTAAAAGGACCAGGTTTTAGCCTTCAAAAGCTTATGCTAGAATAAAATTTTGCTAATCTTGAAGGTGCCACAAGACTCATGTTTATTTTTACTTCTGCTAGAGAACACTTTCTGTTTCATGTCTGCAGCCAGTTGAGGAGGCAGGATGGTCACTCAAAAACTGTTCAAGAACAACCACAAATGTGTTGCAGTGTAAGATTTTATATAGTCAATGCTTTTTTTCTGGGGGGATGCAGGGGTACACGTACCCCTAAACATTTTGTGAATCTAACGGGAGAAAGTAAAAAAATTTAAATGTTGGAATTCCCGTTAAACCAACTCCAAACGTATTATTATGGATATTTATGTGATTTGTTAAGTTTTATGTAGCGTATGTTGGCAACAAAGATGTTTAGTTATATTTAAACTCACTAGGAGCACTGTTCATTTTACAAAAAATGGAGCATCTTTGAGCATCGAACACGCCACTGAGATTGCTGGCATAATCGGTGATCGTTAGGGTGCAGACAAATCCAAACAAGTCTTCTCTAAGCCACTTGGAGCTTTGGTAGTTGGAATCTAGCACGGTGATTGGTCAGTCTTGTTGTTACCCCCGATGGCGGCGACCAATTTGTGTATGTTTTGCGCAAAGGGTGCAAAGAGTATGTCTATACTGAAACTCTTTGGTTGTGCTCTCGTGTCACTATAGAGGACCTCCTTTGAGTTTGTTTAAGCCTTCAGTGTATGTAAATTCATGGTTTCTGAAAGGACGACATCTGGCGACGGACATCAAAAGCAAGCAGAGGAATCAGGAAGATGTTGGTGAACACAACCTCATGCCAATCTGGAAGTTATTGTGAGCTGTGTAATATGAGGTAATGCATGTTCTTGGTAATTTTGTCCATTGACTGCATTTATTTTTTCTGATTGAACTATAAAATGGTGATTTTCTTGAGTCAAACTGAGAGTACCCCTAAACATTTTTTTAGAAAAAAAGCACTGTATATAGCTATGAGACCAGTCGTTCAGTGAAATAAGATATACAATGATTTATTCCATGAAAAACCATCTAATATGATACCTCAATTAATCATAATCTTATGAGCAACCATCTATCATTATTTAGTCATTGAGTGGTCTTCAAAAGAGATGGCATTCTGCCTGGTCATTGCCTGAGATTCCCAAGACCAAGAATGAGCTTGTGCTCCCCAAGAACTACACTGACAGAAGAAAGATACTGAAGCAGACCATCAGTCTGCCTTGTACAGTACTGCCTACATAGACCAGCAGTGGCTCTCCAAGGTCTCTTTCTGTCCTGGCAGCAGATTCCTTTTAAGTGATGTCAAGGACTGAACTTCTTGCCAAGCCTGTGGTCTATTCAGCCACAAGATCTCCCTTGTATGATGAAAGGTCTCAGCTGGGTCCCCAACACAAAAGTAATGACTGGTCAGACAATCTGAGCTAAACATGATTAACTGCTCCCCCTCCCGCCCCTATATAACTAAGTCACCCTCAAGGTGACAGATGAGAAGCAACAAATAATTCTTTAGTCAAGTTATTTCCACTATCTCAACTCCATTCTGCTCTTGAGGAAATAAAGAATGAGAGGACTATTGCAAAAGAAGTCACCCTTAAATTCAGAAGTGAAAATAATGTTACATTTTCCTTATGCACTTTTTCAACATACTGCAAATCAGGCCTTGCTACTACACCCCCCACTTTTCAGGAAGTTATAACTCAATGTATGTCTGACATTCTGCACTGCTGACTTTGAAGTCCTGACTTTTGAGTCCTACAAATTTATTACTTGATTTCAAGATAATTAGTTTGTAAAAACTGACATATCCCTCTCCTAACTTTCCATACTTTCTTAATTCATGCTTCCTGTGTATTTGAAATGAGCATTATTTTCAATCAGTTACATTTGCTGAAATCATACAGTTTTTTAACTATGCGAAGAACAGATTCTTAACCAACTCATAGATCTCACTTTAAAACTTGCCTGCAGATCTAGCAAGTGGCTGCTCTCTTTCACTCATAGTACCCTAAAACGGGGATGCCAACTAATCACTCAAGCAGAGTGCTCTACTCTGCATGTTAACATTCCATTGAAATAATAATTGAAAATGTCTGACTCTTACACAACTTCATAAAGAATATACAAACATCATGACAGGCATAAAAGACCAATTTTTTTCTTTAAATAAATGTGCTGATTTATAGTGCATTATTGACAAAGGCACGAATGGCTATATCAGAGATACAAGCAAAAAGAACTGCAGGATACAAAGTTAAGAAAAGAATTGTTAGCTGTAATCTGCCACATTTCTATCAGTGAAGTAATTGATGGCACCAAATTAAGAGCTGTAGCATAGTGGTTAAGTGGTCAGGTTGTAAATCAGCACTCTGCTGGTTTGAATCCTGTTATTGCTATGAGCTCAGCAGTTGCCCTGGGTAAGCCACTCCTCTCAGCCCCAACTTCCCAGCTGCATTGTGGGGATAATAATACCACTGACTTTGTTCACTGCTCTGAGAGTCTCTTAACACAAGACTTCTGCTACATGTTCTTCATGTGTCAGGATTCGGAGACGCAATGATAGTCAGGATATGTAGTTTCCTGGCTAGTGTAGTTTTAAATGACAGAGCCAGAAAAAATCGCTCCAGAAGGGACACATTCTCTCATAGCTCTCCGTTGCCTCTGGGTTGCTGAGGCTTGGTTAATTCAAAGTTTTAAGCAGCAAGGACAGCAGGGAAAAGGCTCTTGAAGAAGAGACAGTCCAGCACACTGGAAGCAGCGGAGGGCTGTGAGAGAATCCGTTCCCTCTGGAGTGATCTCCGACGGCACTTTCATTTAAAATACACTTCCTGGCTAACATTGTGTCTCCTGACACTTGACGAACACGTACCCAGGTGTCTCATGTAGCAAAAATCTGAGTGGGCACTAATCTGTTTATAAGTGCAGTATATAAACATAGTTATTATTATTATTATAAGAATGTGTATATAAAAAGGCTAGTATAGTATTGTGGTGAGAATTTTGGACTAGGGCCTGGAATAACCAAGTTCAAATTCTTACTCTGTCATGAAAATGCCAGGTGACCTTAGGTCCGTCACATTACTAACCTATAAAGTGGTTGTTCTGAGGATAGAGGAGAGGAGGGGAGAACGACATGATAACCCACTGGATCCCAATTCAGGAGAAAAGCAGAATAGAATTTTTTTAAAAAATTAAAAGAATGCCAACTAATGCCAACTAATACAGAGACTGAAAACTCATTCTGATTAAAGATGTCTAAAAACAACAATCTATTTTTTCTGTTAAGGTTTCATGACCCACACACTTCTAATAGATGGGATCCCCCCTGCTTCTCAATTAATCAAAGCCATTTACAAACCTCCTAAACTGAAACAGATCCTTGCAATAAATTCTACAGTGCAACTTGGTACTAGTGTGCAATTCACTGTTACTTTCTATCGCAGAAACACAAAATGTCTGAAGCAACATTTCCCATTTTAGAGAATTTTAAAAACATAATTCTATTTATGAGATTTATATTGTTATATTTCCAGTTCAATAACTGAAAGATCTAAAAGCAGCTCAGAGACCAACATCTGACAAAGGAAAAGATTAAAATTGCAAATGAACTGTTTGATAGCTCAGTTCAGATGTCTCTTAAGCAGACCTTGCAGGAGAAGCCTAGTTTGTAATATATAGATAAAATGGAAGACTTTGATAAATCTACTGATTGATCTTAAATTGTAATACTATGAAATTTTCGCCTATTAGGAATATTATCTGAATGAATACATGCAATCTGGTTTACTTGGTTTTGTAACTTGATGCAAGAAAGGAAACTTCACAAGGAAGATTTAAACACACAACGAAGTCTGTTCTTCTGTCCTGATAGAGTCCCTGCTCTTCTTTCTCCTCCTTCCTGCTACTTTCTCTCTCAGCATAAAGGCTGCTAAGCAACAGACAAAGAACCTCTAAAGAAACAAAATTCTAAACACCAACAGTGGAATGAACTACAGCTATTAGAATACAACACTTGGCTTTATATTAAAAATGGGTCAAGTGCTGAAGGCACAGAACAGGGACTTTAATAACATGAAGCAAAGCCTTAATCTCCAGTGTCTGAGTTTTCAAAAGTCGGTAGACATAAATCTTGCAGTTTTTTATGTGGACCTTCAGAGACCGAAGTGTCCAATTAACAGTATTCCCCATGAAACAAAAAAAATTGACTTTTAATCTCTCTGAATAACATAACCATCTTCCATAGAACTAAACATCTATTCTCAGTTTACGCATTCTCAATGTATAAATAGTTTGGAAAATAAAGCAGTAATGAGCTAAAGCTACTTTATCACACACTCAGGTACTCCAATTGCTTGCTTGTTTAGACAGAAAATAAATTGTTTAGTAGTAATCCCAATGTAACCAGGCAGCGCAATCCTAAAAACAGTTATACCATTTTAAACCCAATCCAATCAGTCCAACAACAACAAGAAGAACATTTGATTTATATACTGCCCTTCAGGACAACTTAATGCCCACTCAGAGTGGTTTACAAAGCATGTCATTATTATCCCCACAACAAAACACCCTGTGAGGTGGGTGGGGCTGAGAGAGCTCCTAGAAGCTGTGACTCACCCAAGATCACCCAGCTGGCTTCAAGTGGAGGAGTGGGGAAGCAAACCTGGTTCTCCAGATTAGAGTACTGCACTCTTAACCACTACACCAAACTGGCTCTCAATCCAATTAAAGTTTATTTTGACACAAGATCAGCTCCAGGGATTCAACAGTAATAATAAGAATATGAAATAAAATAAAAATAAAGTAAGAATAGGGAGGACATATACAGTGCAACAAGCACAGAACAATGTATGCAGATTATGAGGGGAATGAAGAGATGATACCTTCCTCCAAGAGAGAGGTAAAATTACTGAGGCTCAATCAGCCACTTGTGTGTCCCACACACCCGAAGGTGAAATTTGGCAACTTTATTGGTTATCTCCTGGGAAGAATCTGCAAGGAGAGTGACATAAAATTGTTCAGATCTTCCTAGTAAAGTTGATGATCGGAGCAATATATTGAGTTAGAATGTCATCATAGAACGGAGAGTGCAGCAAAACATGTTCAGTAGACTCTACTTTCTCTGTATGGGATGGGCATGGGCAGAGCTGTTGAGGAAATGGAATACAATCGTATCTGCCTTCCAGGATGGCTGAAGGTAGAATGTTGAAGCATACAAGGGTAAATATTCTCTGATATTTTGAGATCTCAGGGGATCTGAGATAATCTGCTGGTTGAAAATTTTTGGCATACTGCAGAATGATTGGATATTTCTGCATATGTGCCCTATCTGACTGTAGGGCATGATCCCAGAGCTGCTGTTTGTTTCTTTTGCTTTTTGATATCCAAGATACAGTAGGACTTGGGGGGAAAGGCCATAATTTCCTCTCAATTGCTCTTTGCCAGGTTGAGCAGTGACTATTGACAAGGATCAAGGGTACTAGAGCCACCGGTTTGAAGATGAGTTTTTAACCAATAAGTGGATGCGAGTGGACACATATGAGTCTCTGAAGAGATCAACCCAGACTCTAGTTTAAGGAGGGCATTTTGAATACACTGCAGGTCTCCAAGGATCTTTTGTAAGAACATTTATAATCAGAAGCGTTTGTTTCCTGTATTGAACCATGCAGGCCCGGGGTCCAATGTTCACAAAATATCAGTGGGGTAACTGTCACATGCAATCTTGTAGCTATAAGAAGAGCCAGGCCTCTTTTGGCCCTTCTGTTCCTTTCCCCTGGTGTGTCTGAAATGTTTTCTTTATTGTAAACGAATCTACAGAAAGCAGTTCTTTGGAACAGATTTCTTGGAAGCAGATCATGTCATGTTGGGCCAAAAAAAGTTTTAAAAGATACTAGCTCTCTTGGAGGCCCAACCTGCAACATTCCATGTTAGACATTTAATTGGGTTTGGGGGCTTTTGCCCAAAGGGCATGATTCTTCTTGGTTGGTTGGGTATCAATTTCAACCTTTGCATTGATTTGCAAACTTTCTGCCCGAGTTGTGGATTGTTCAGAGGTTCACAGGTTAAAAGGATCTGAAGGAGGTGGCTGCAAAATAACCGACTCTTGAGTTGTTAGGAATTCAGGGGAGGCAGGACCCACAGTTTCTGCCTCACTCTGGCTACAATGTACTTGACTAGACAGAGTTGTTTTCACAGAAGTCAATTACAGTATCCGGTCTTTCAAAAATTGATTTTGAGACATTTTGAAGGTTAGCATAAATACCTATATGATCATGGTTTAAACTTAGGTCAAGGCTTATGAAGTGAGTGTCTGATGTTTCCATCTGAGGTTTCGCTTCGTCTCAATGGAAGACTTTCCTTGGACCTGACTTCTGGCAATTTTTTTTTTAAAGGAGCAGCTCTAGATTGCAGATTTTTAGATATCTCTTTAAATCAAGCAAGACAGACTCTGTATCTTTATGCTCTCCTATAGATAAAGTTTTAGAGAAGTTGGGCAGTGGCATTTCACTTTGTGTTTCAAAGAATGAGCTTCCTTGTATGACCATTTTAAGGCCACTGATTTCAATGGGCTGAATGGTACAACTGTTTAGGATTTTATTATTTATTTTATTTGCATTCTTTATAGTCTATCTTTCTCCCTAAGATGCAAGGCAGATCACAGAGTGTTAGTCAATACAATCAACTGGACGGGGATATGATTGTACCCTGTGGATGAGAAATGTATAGAAAAGATTGACAATGACATTTTTCACAGAAAAAATAAGCTATAAAAACATTCAGCCTATAGCCTCAGAGGGTCTGTCTAGCCTCAATTCACAGTTATAATTATAATTGGAAGATACAGCTCTGTAATGTTGTCTAAGAGTGCTGCAGTCTGCCCTTTCACACTCCCAAACAGGAAAAATCTTCAGCAATAAAAATACGTAAGTTACTGGAAGGGTAAACCAACATATTCTACTTCAGACTACACATGGTGACTCACATGACTGAAAAATCCTCATACAAAAAAATCTCTGCACACAAAAATAGCATAATAGAAGTTGGGCTAGACAACTTCTCTCTGACTTTTAGTTTTTGATGTTAAGGGAATTTTGTTCAGAACGTAAGAGCAAGAAAACCCCCAAACAATAAAGCCCAAACCAAATAAACTAGTTAGGTAACCAAAGGTTGAGTATGCAAATAAAGAAACCGAAATAAAAATACACTTTAATAACACTAAAATATATTCAACACAAGGCAATGAAAATAGCTTCTGCAATACTAAGAAGCCAATAAACAAATATATGCAATAAATATGTGGCACAATAGTCTATTGTCTAGCAATATAACAAGTATTGATCACTAAACTGGGTTATCAAGAACAGACCTTTCCTACCTCCCCGCTCCTGCTTCAGCCCCCTGAATCCATTGAAACACTACCTCTTGGGTTTAGGGAGTCCTCTGAACAGAACTGGTCACAATTTGGGGTGTTTGCAGTGGGTTGAAGGAATCCACTAACACTCTTTTTCCTATTAGCAGAAGCATACCTCCATTTGTGAATAACAAGATTTGGACTGAACTCAAGGGCTGCACAGATCTCATCTATTGAGACCATGCCAAGAACAATAATTTTCTTGGCATTTTCTAACACTTCACAAGTAACAGCAAAGTTGTACATAGTGAAAACGTATATACAAACCATAAAGAAGATGACTACATAACTATAAGCATATGAGAGAGAAGATGTGAAATTTAGTTTCATAAGATGTATTTGTTTGTATCATGCCTTGGTACTGTTTTTATCTTGTAGTGCTGAAAATAAAAACAAATCTGTTTCAGAAAATATTAACAGCAATTCTAGACTGGTATTCACATCATTAGTCTTATCAACCTGAGGTTCCACTGAGCCTCTCCTTCGGCCAAATTCTTCCTTTCAATTGATAAGAATTTCCTGGAAAACAATTAGGCTAAAAGAACTGGAATTCTGCCTTGAATGCAACCATGTTTTGCAGATTGTTGTAGCACTTCAAATATTATTTAGGTAACAGCACTAAGTCTCTTCAGCACTGTAGCCTAGATGAATATAGATTTTTGATGTCAACACCATGCTTACTTACTTATGCCCATGACATATCGTCTACACAGCCATATCTGTCCTTCAGTATGTGGTTCAATTTTGGAACCATTTTAAAACTATGATAACTGGAATGTTTATCTAATTATCTGCATAGGTGGCACTTCACAAAGTACTTCACTTTCTGCAATACCCTTTAGTGAAATGGTGTCAAATTAGTAAGCAGTTTCTAGCCTAGTCAATTTCATGGCATCCAGTAATTTTCAACCTTTCTAAGTCTATGACTCATCTTTAATCTCCAAGCAGCAGCATAGCACCCAAGGAGCTCCAAGCACATGACAGCAAGCCAAATGAAGGAAGAAGAGGAGCTAGAGTGATAATTTCACGGGGGCTCTGCACTGAAACATGCATACGTATGGAACACTGGAAGACCAACTGGTGGAGGCGGCTGGGCCAGGCAGGTAGAAAGCAGTAAGGCAATGGAGCACTTTCTTGGTGGTAAGGTCTCTGAACCTGCTTGTACTAAAAAGAAATTCTCTCCACTGCTGAGTGGCACTGCCTTGCCATTGTGCCACTCCTCTCTACTTGTATGCTAAGAAGCAAGAGGCATGGGACCCATGTAGGTCATTCCCCCCAAAGTAGGCGGCATGTGATTTGGCAGATGAGTCAACCTATCAACTAGAGACCACTCAACTAGGAGAATCACCTACAATTCAGAGAGCAATTATCAGGATTTATTAAACAGTGCACATCTTACAAGTGTCAGATCTGTGGCTAAATAATAGTTGTATTCAGACTACCTTCTGCAATCAGACAAGAGTCCGTTGTTTCCAAAAGATTTACTGAAAGAAGCAACCATTATAGTCCACTGGCCCAGATGCAATATCTGGGCTGGTACACGTGTATTGTTACGAATGATAGGCATAGAACAAGGTACAGAGTATCAAACCCCAGCAGGCCCAACCTCCCCCCATAGTTCTCAAAACAATCCGCTTGAGGCTGAGAAAGTGAAAGTTTCCCAAGGCTGGCAAAGCTGTAGCCAAAACATTCCTCTTCTGTGAGATAGCTGCTAGGGAACGTCTTGGCACCTGTGAATAAAGCACTCAGAATACTAAAGGAATTAAAATGGAGTTTCTTTGGTTATAACATTAGAGAAAGCATTCTGAACCTGACAACAAGATGTATTTTGTTCAAAAAACCCACAAGTCCTTAAGGTGATTTACAGCATTTTGTTATTACATTTTTATGATGGTTTTTTTGTGTTAAATGTTGTAACAACCCACAGTATATTTGTCCACAAATTAGCTATAAAATTAGTCCATGAACCAACTGGAATAAAAACATGTTCTTCTTTTAAATTCTAAATGTTCATAACTCTCTTCTGTGTTTGAATCAGATATAAGTATTGAATAAAATACATCTCTTGATAATGTGGAAAAGGTCCTGGATTGCTGCCTGGTTGCTGTAGTTAATTGGCTAGAAGTGAACAAACTGAAACTTAACACTGGAAAGGCAGAATTAATGCATATTGGGAAGGCAGAGATCTTGAGTGACATTGCACGCCCCACTTTCAATGGGGTTCAACTGACCCTTGCTGTCTCAGTTAAAAGCCTTGGGATCATATTGGATCCAACATTACTGCTCAAGAAACAACTTAATGCAACTGCAAACACTGCTTTCTTCCAACTCAGTCTAGCCATGAAGATGGCCCCCTCCCTTGGTATGGATGATTTGACTGCCTGGATCCACACCATGGTAACACTGAGACCAGACTACATTAATGTATTCTACATAAAGCTCAGCTCAAAGTCAATTCAGAGACTCCAGTTAGTGCAGAACACTGCGGTTTGGCTATTAACAGGAGCTAAATGGAGCATATTACTCCCATTCTACAGTCACTCCACTGGCAACTCATTAGTTACTAGCCTCAGTTTACGGTACTGGCTATCTCATACAAAGCCCTTCTCACGGCCTTGCTGACTCATATCTGTGGGATTGTCTCTTCCCCCTATGTTCTGCCACAACAGCTTTGCTCATCTGAACAGGGCCTTCTGCAGGTGCCACCCTGCAAATGGGCAACATCAATGTCTGCCTGTACACGTGTTTTCTCTGTTGTGGCCCCCACCTTATGGAATGGCTTGTTGAGGCCAGAAAGACTCTCATCCTCCTGGTGTGAAGGTGGCTTTTAAATTAAAGGTTTACTAAGTGCAGCATAGAAAGGGTTAAAAGGAAAGGGTTAAAAAACTGCCTAAAGGGAGAATGATTGACAGGCTGCTCCCTCATCTCTGTGATTGGCCAGTGAGAAGGTAACAACTGGTGCTGACAGAATTGTTGGAGGAGTTGAAGTTTGGAGTCTGACGAAGATGGTCAGACTAGTAATCCTCTGTGTGAGAAAAAACAAAAAATTTGGTCTAACTGGGGCAGCTTTAGGTTTAAAGAAGACTTTTAGTTAAAGTACTTAAATGTAAATGCCAACACTAAATTACACAGGCAAGATGTAACTGGGGGGAGGGTTGCTGGCAAAGGAAGTGGGTAGTGAAAGGAAATTCTCCTTCTGCCAAGTGATCAGGGCTATGTCTTTTAGAGAAGAATAATTATACCCAGTGTCTAAAAGGGGGGAGATGGCTCTGAGGAGGACCCTGGGTCTGGTGTAAAGGGAAAAGAGTGCTGTATTGAAGTCAGAACACCTACACTGTAAAGTGAAATCTTTAAACCACTTTGAACCACTGATTGTGTGGAACAAACTGGAGGGCCTCTGGAGCGTGTGCCTGTGCGTGTGCTCTGGGGTTCCCAGCCTGCCTCCTCCCTCTTTTCTTTCTCACTGGCCAGCTGAGCAGGGCAGGGGATCTCCCACTGGAGGGTTGACATCTTGAATTGGATGCCCCATCCTGTTCCCTGTAATGACTTATTCTGTGTAATCAACCTTGATTCCCAGAAAGGCAGACTATAAATAATGTAAATAAATATATAAAACAGATTTATTTGCAATCTGAATAATCCAAGAAATAAAATCACAAAGGTCTATAATGTGCATTATAAATACATTGCTAGTTTTATTCAATTAATAAAAGAAAGTCATCCTGTACTTAGACGCAAACTTGCAGGACCTGATGCTTCTAGATTTAAAACAGCTTTAATTTGATTTTCACTACAGAACATTTTCTGTTACCAGGCACTGCAGAGCAAAATTTAATTACTGTACATTGCCTTTAACTTTGTGAACTGTTACCACTGATAATATTTATTACTTTCTTTGGTTATGTACAAGTCCCTTGACAAACTAATTTCTGCAACCAGAGTCATGGCACAGGAGCCAAATACGGGTGCCTGGGGTGGGGGATCCCCTGCTCCCACCCTTCCCCCCTCTACGTCCACTTACTTGGCTGGCAGGCGGGCGCATTCCCCAGGGTGCCCCCCCGGCAGTGTGGTGCACCCCGGGTGGCACGGTGCACTCCTTCACCATAGCAGCCCGGACCACACTCTGCAGAACCCCGCAGCGGGCCTGGTTTGGGCCAAATCGTGCCCCTCGGTGAGCATGGGAGACCCTTTGATCTGTAGGGCCACCCTTTGAACCGCATGATGATATCACTTCCTGGAAGTGACATCACCACACAAGCCAGGAGCGTGTGCACAAGAAACAATCCAGGGACACAGCAGGGTAAGTGTTGGGCTCCCAGTCCCCCGCCAGGGGAGTCAAGGGACCTGGCAACCCTAGAGCCAACCCATCCACATTTTCCCATCACGCACCTAATGATCATGCACACGGCCTTCCTGTTTATAACAGGAATGTCTTAAGTAAAGTGAACTCAAACAAGTTATACAAAATTACCAAGAGAAGATACACTGATCTAAAATCTATTTGTACTTCACACAATTCTTAAACAAAAATGCTAAGTAATTAGTAGATATAATTAAATTGTTCAAATTTTTATCTAAAAAGCCTTTATAGCAAGGTAACCCCAATTTTCTTGTTTAGGATTTATTGAATGTTTTCTCTTGCAGTTCAGCCTACTGCTTGTTTTTTTCTTCTCTCTGCTGTGTGTTAGTATGTGTTAATGCTTGTGCTCTGAAAGCTTCTTTGTAGCATTAATGGCCTGCAGTCAGTTATTGTCTTTTGCAAAGATTCTGTTGCAGTAAACTCATTGAAAGAAAATTCCAAAGCATGGATTGGGTTATTTCCTGAACTCTGCCAACAAATGGCTAAGAGTGAACAAATTGAAACTGAACCCCAAGACAGAGGTAGTGCTGGCTGGGAAGACTGAAGTCTTGAAGGACCCTGCGCTTCTCACATTTGAGGGGGTTCAGCTGACCCTTGCTGACTCGGTTAAGAGCCACAGGAATATACTGGATCCAGCATCACTATTGGAGAAGTAGGTTAATGTAGCTGAAAAACAATACTTTTCTTCCAACTTAGTTTAGCCTTGAAGACAGCCCTCTACCTTGACTCAGTTGTTCTGGCCATCTGGATCCATGCCATGGTAACAGAGAGACTAGACTCTATATGAGTCTGCCCTTGAAGCTGATCTGGAGCCTCCAGTTGGTACAGAATGCTGCA
Organism: Eublepharis macularius; assembly: GCF_028583425.1. Classification (NCBI taxonomy): domain Eukaryota; kingdom Metazoa; phylum Chordata; class Lepidosauria; order Squamata; family Eublepharidae; genus Eublepharis; species Eublepharis macularius. The sequence continues at coordinate 65,024,491 of NC_072796.1, read as the reverse complement.
GCTCAGTTATTATCAGGAGCTAACCAAAGCATACATATTCCACCCAATCTATAGTCACTTCAGGGGACTCTACAGTTCCACCCCCCTCCCACCGGTGGGGGCAGGGAATCCCCTGCTTCCAGCCTCCACCCCCAACACCTCTCACCAGGCTAGTAAGGGGGAAAGGTACAGGAACGGGGCTGGAAACTCCAGAATGCACCCATGTCACACTGGAATTAATGTCATTCTCAGTGTGATGTGGGAGGGAAATGACATGTTGCACCAGGGGCTAATTCAGTAAAAACTGCCCCCCAAAACTAAATGATGTCATTCCCAGAGCAATGCAGGAATGTTCTGGAGCACATACGTGCAAGGTAACGCCCCACTGGCATGTCTCCTCAACAACCCTCGATCCCTCGCTTTCAGCCCAGGGGAACTTGGCAACTCTATTGGCTACTCATTAGTTACCAGGGTCAGTTCAAATTATTGGCCATCACATACAAAGCCCTGCATGTCCTTGGATCTACAGGATTACCTCTCTTGCTTTACTCCACCATGACAGCTTCATTTATCTGAGCAAGGTCTTCTGAGGGTGCCATCCTACTAATGGATGGGCACCCTCAGGCATCAACATCTGCCTGTATGTGTACATTCTCTGTTGTAGTCCCCACTCTACATATAGTCAAGAAGGCTCTCATGCTTTTGTCATTCCGTAAACTATGTAAAACAGAATTGTTCAGGAAGGCATTTATACAAAGGTAATAGGACTGTATTATAACAGAATGGTTCAGGAAGGTGCTTTTTATAAAGGGAATGGGATTATGACCAATATACCTCCATGCATAGTATATATTATCTATTTTCTGTACTATTATCCTATTCTTACTATTTTGTTTTATGCCTATGTAATACCATTTTCTGCACTTTTTAACATATCATGTCTAATGCTCTATGATTTATTTTAGATTGCTGTAATTCCAGTCCTATTACATTGCTTATCAGTTGTTTCATCCCATTCATAACATTGATATACACTGTGTAATCCGCCTCGAGTCTCAGTAAGAAAGGTAGGTATAAAGTAAAATTAAAAAACAGACACAACATTTACTATTTTTAGTATCAGTAGCTCTTGTTTTCATAATTGTAGGTTTTTCCAATTACATTTTTTTCAGGATACATTAAATTTGGATACAATGTCAAAATTTCTTATGAGCAGGCAAAAAATTCTTATACTATGAAATATGAGATATTAATACCTTCTTCTTCTATAGCAATTCTTTAATAAAGACAATACAAACACTTATTGGATAAAAGGATATCCTTCTAAAATAATCTTTAACCCTGTTCCTGTAAGGCCATATGAGGCTGCCTGTCCCATCTCTAAGTTCTATTTCATGCAAACAAACAGACTTTCAAGAGAGTAGTTAATAATTGTTTGGCCCTCAGGACAATTCTCAGAATACATGCTATATATACATATTCATGTGCATACTAGGGTTGCCAGCCTCCAGGTGGTAGCTGGAGATCTCCCAGAATTACAACTAATCTCCAGGCCACAGAGATCAGTTCCCCTGGAAAAAATGGCTGCTTTGAAGGGTGAACTCCCTGGCATTATACTCCACTGAGGCCCCTCCCCTCCCCAAACCCCACCCTTTCCAGCCTCCACCCCCCAAATCTCCAGGAATTTCTCAACCTGGACCTGGCAACTCTAGTGCATACACACATATCCACCAGCAAATAGTTTATTCTCTTGCAAGTAAGACTGGGGCAAGGGAAGCATTTTGATTGTTGCTTTAAGAATCATTATCTGAAGTGAACTGAAAGAAGAAAGCTAAGAACTACCAAAGTCATGGCTTGTGTGCACTGACTACGCAAAACCATGTTTTCTCAGTACTCACAGGCATAAAAGGATTCACAAAAGTATGTGAAAGGAAAAGAAGTTTCAGTATGTCTTTATCCCTCTTTTAGGGAATATGAAACCAATTATAATAGGTATGAAGTTCAGACAAGAAGTTCTCGAACTGTTGTAATAATCTTTTACTAATATATTTTAGTTAAAGTTTTTTTTAAGAAGTTAGAGCCTCAATAGAACACACAAAGACACCTGCTGTGCAAGACCTCACATCACACTCTTATCCCAGGCACAGGAATAGAGAGTCAGAAAACAGAGCACGGTTTAAGATCCCCCGGAGAAGATGAAGGTGTCACTGAGTTGTAACTGACTCATAGCAACCCCATCTACAGGGCGTTTCAGGCAAGAGAGGAGTAGAAGTGATTTGGCATTGCCTCCTTCCACATAGCGACCACATAGCAACCCCTATGTGCTTCCTTCCACATAGCAACTCCAGTCTTCCTTGGTGATCTCCCATCCAAGTGCTGACTGGCCAACATGGCTGAGCTCCCACACTCTGATGAGCCTAGACTAAACTGGCCTATTTGGGGGAGCCTCATAAAATAAAAAACACCAAAATAGGGTTATTATAGAAGAGTATCAATTAGTGACATAAATGAGAGTATATAGTTTCCAATTTTTGCTACTTGATAATCTAGCCAGTCACATTAACTCTTAAGGACCGCAATGTCTCATCTCCCCGTCCGATCAAGACAGGCACATCCATCTGTTTTGTTGTCAAGGCTTGGAGGAAGAATTCGAGCTTGAGTTTTAACCAGCAAACCCACAGGAAGGAATTAAACCCTCTCACAGGTCTCCAGTCTGAATTACATAAATATTGTGTCTATTAAGAGGCCTTCATTTACATAGCTATAATCACAGCTGTACCCTGACCTGGATAGCCCAGGCAAGCCCAATCTTGTCAGATCTCAGAAGCTAAGCAGGGTCATCCTTGGTTAGTAATTGGAGGGGGGCCACCAGAGAAGACTAGGGTAGCAGAGATAGGCAATGGCAAACCACCTCTGTCAGTCTCTTGCCATAAAAACCCCACCTGGGATTGCCATAAGTTATGACATCACAGGACTCTCCATCAATCACAGCTATACCGCAAGAATTACCAATTTTTTGTGTTTTTTTATTCATGTAGCTATCATGATCTGTATTGCTTAACACTTAATGCATAAGGGAAACTGATGCTCAATAATATTATACATATAACAAGTATGCTAAACTGGTATTTAAACAATTCCCTCATTTCATATTGACCTACTTTAAAGCTGCAATTTTATCCACAATATTTTTAAGGCACCAACACCTCTAGTAATTAAATGCAAAGTAATGATTTACAGTGCCATTCTAAATCCAGGAACTTAGAAGGGTGTAACTTTGCTTAGAACAGCACTATAATAGAGTGACTCAAGTTATCTGGAACAATGTGCTCTTCAGGCATTCTAATGTGTTGCATTTTTCTTGCTCCTGCTCTCTGCTTAAGGAATTCTATGGTTAGGATTCTCTGAGATAAATGGAGATCTATAGGGGTTCATGAGGGTGACTTACATGGCAATTCTGCAATTCTAAACAGAGTTACACCATTCTAAGCCATTGACTTTAATAGGATTGTGCTGTCAGCCTTCCTTCACCCCAGAAGCAATCACTGGAGGGAAGGAAATAGTAGTGAGAAAGAATTTTTAAAAGTGGCAATGTGTAGCTGCAAATGAGAGAGAGAGATGTAAACTTCAAAAAGTACTAGAAATAATTATCATACTACACCAAGTTGCTATACTTTGTGTTTTTTCAAGCACAGAAGTATTTGTAACAGCATGAGAAAAAATTAAGAACATCCTCAAATTCTAGTCTTTCCAACATTCTCCTGTAATTTTTTTATGGTGTTAGTGACCACCAACCGTGCGCTGAGAGAAACAAGGCATTGCCAGACCCAACTTGTATCACAGAATTATTGAATGGCACAGCATAAAGACAGGGGTTATCCCATTTTCTGTGCTGTGCAGGATGCACCTCAGGCTCCTAAACTGAGCACTATAGTGATATGCATCAATGGGGGGAACATACAGAGATAGATACACAGCCTGACAGCCTCCATCCTAAGCAGGAGAGAGGTTCCCCCACTTCCTCATGTTGGCTGTTTCCTTTATTCTCATTGAAGGAGGGAAATGAAGAATTCCACATATTTATTAATTATTATTTCTTGAATTTATAATAATAGTGTGCTTATATAACACCCTTCTGGACAGAGAAGTTCCCACTCAGAACGGTGAACAAAGTCAGTGTTATTATTATCCCCACAATACAGCTGGAGAGTTGGGGCTGAGAGGTGTGGCTTACCCAGGGCCACCTGCGGAGCTCAAGGCTGTAATAGGAGTCAAACTGGCAGAGGGCTGATTTATATCCCAACCACTTAACCTCTATGCTACAGCAGCTGTCTAATTTAAGAAGAATGTAAGGCACTATACAACAAAAGCACTGACAATATAAATATACCACTTGGGTTCAAAAACTAACAACATTATGCATGGGAAGTTTTAACTCTGCTTTAAAAAGGCTTAACTCTTCATGGGAACTATCTTGTGGGGTTCCACAGAGCACAATCTTATCTCCCATGTTATTCAACCTCTACGTAAAACCTTTAGGAGAACTCATTCGCAGCTATGGAGTGGGATGTCATCAATATGCAGATGACACCCATCTCTATATCTCGCTATCCAGGTCCCTACAGGATGAAGCAGAAATCTTAGATTGCTACCTAACAGCCATGGTGAAATGGCTGAAAAATAAGAAACTGAACCCAGACAAGACTGACTTGATGCTTGTTGGGAAAGCAGAGATCGTGAAAGACATTGTACTCCCCACTTTTGATGGCGTTCGTCTGACCCTTGCAGACTCAGTTAAGAGCCTAGGGGTTATACTGGATCCAGCATTACTACAAAAAAAAAAACACAAGTTAAGGCAGCCACAAAAAATGCTTACTACAATCTCACTCTTGCCTGGAAGATGGCTTCTTATCTCAACATGGCTGACCTGGCCACCTGAATCCATGCTATAGTATCATGGAATCCATGCTATAGTATCAGTAATGAATCCATGCTATAGTATCAGTAATGTATAGTGCATTACTATTGTAATGCACTATACATTGGTCTCCCATCTAAGTTAACTATGAGGCTCCAACTGGTGCAAAATGCTACAGCTCGTCTGTTAGCAGGAGTGAGCAGGAACGTGAACATCACTCCCATCCTCCAGTCATTCCATTGGCTACCAAACAGTTACCATGCTCAATGCAAGGTATTCGTTATTACATACAAAGCTTTTCACGGCCTTGGCCCAGCATACCTATGGGACCGCCTCCCTCCCTATGTCCCTCCACGGCAGCTTTGCTCATCTGAACAGGGTCTCCTGCAGGTGCCAGCCTGCACATGAACGAAATCAATAGCAGCCCACACATGGGCTTTATCTGTGCTGCCCTGACCCTGTGGAATGGCCTGCCTGAGGAGGTCAGGAGAGCTCCCATTCTCCTGGCTTTCCATAAACGAGGCAAAACTGAATTATTCAAAAAGGCTTTTTACTCAGATAGGAGGGAAGTATTGTAGGGAGGGGGTCTCAGGTGCTTCACTAATGAGTTAAGGACCATAGACTTCACCACTATGTTGCCTTGCATATTATCTGTTGCTTTAAATATGTACTCCTATATACTACCTGTGCTTCATGTTATCTAATGTCAGTCCTAGAATGTATTATGTTCTTTTGCAGCAATTCTTCAACTCTGTATTGGATCCTTGCTAATGCTATATCTTTGTAAAATCCTATGGCATTGTTTATGGAAATGTCCTCGATACCGTATGGAAATGTTCTTGAGACTGATTGTACTAATCTCACACTATGTAATCCGCCTTGAGTCTCAGTGAAAAAGGCGGACTATAAATGACATAAATAAAATAAAATACATTTTCTTTAAATTATTCCATTTGTAATGTTGCATATTCTGAGTTTTAACCAAGCACATTTACATCTAAACTGGAGCTATGAATGACAAACAAAATCACATAGAGAGACTTTTTTAAAATGATGGGTATGTAAGTAGAATTCATTGCCTTTGAGGTATCCACGCCAGCCAGAACTAGAGACAGGCTGTTAAAGCAGGGTGCACATGTTTAACAGAGGTGTGGTGGCTATACATATTTTGTACTCAAGATCCAGTTAACTGTTGTATTTGAGATAATGCTTTTTCATAAGTTTCATTAGCCAGTTATGACAGGTTTTCCTCACTTTTCCTTACAGTATGCATTATGGCATAATTTTTTTTGTCTGAACGATCTCCATTTACTTGACTTGACATTGTTTGCTCTTATCCACCTCTGGTATGGTGCTATTCACTTGTTCTTAATTTGTTTGTGGAACATTACAATCTGACTGATAGATTTAACTGTCTTCAAAGAAAAAGTTTTTGCTGGAAGGAAGACTGGGTAAGCTGTCTGATATTCCTTTCAACAAGACAAACTATGCAAATATTTATTTTTCCCTCCTTTTCATCAGGTGAAACAAAATGGCATAGCTGGGCATCACTAAACAAAGTCTGCTGCATTTGCTATTTCAATAGCTCAGACAACATAAATGACCAACTGTATCCCCATTCAAAATTCTAACCAACATTTGAATGTTCATTATCAAAAGATAACATGTTGGGCCTAGTATTCTGTGCCAATAGCAGTAGAGCCTTCTTCCAAAGCAAGAAATATTTCTCCAGCAGAACACACTTTTGCAAAAGAAAGAAGGCTTTAGTGTCACCAAAACAGAACCACAGGATCCAACCAATGGATAATTATCCATTTGACTAGTCTATGGGATGGGGGTGCACATTTCTAACTGGATTAAAAGATGCAACAAAAGTCTGTCTTTTCCCCCTCCAAGGGTTGGTAAATGTATGTATGTTGACTGGTAAAGCCACCAAGGAGGGGAAACAGTATTTTCATCTCTACCACTGCATTCAATGCTCTGATCTAAAGTGGGACCCCGAGTAGCTGCTGGTTCCCCTTTAAACTATAGTCTAGTACGGACCATAGAGTATAACACACATTATTAATAGATTCCCTCAAAGGAAATCATTTGAAAGGCTGCCCCAATGAGGCTGAATTTTTTTCCAAGGAATGAATCCAATAGATAACATTAACCACGTTTGATTACATGTATCACTCCACATAAATGAAAGGGAATCTTCCAACAATTCTAACCAAGGTTACTTCATGGTACTACCAAATGGAATTCTGAGCATGCTACAACATTATTTGATCATGTACAATGCAGTCAGGGCTAACAAGAGAATGGCTGAGGATATGCCTTACTCCTACTTATGTGGTAAGAATTTAACTGGACACAATCTATATGTTTAAACCCGGGTCTGCCCTATTATGTAAGGAAGTGGGAGGTGTCCAGTTTTAACATTTAAAAGGGGCACAAAGACCCTGTTCATGGCTTACCTTGCTTCAGTCTGCCTCTGACATGTTTCTTTGGTTAACTGAGCTGCAATTTCTAATGAGTGCTCAGCTGGAAGGAAAATGTTTGGGGAAAGGGGCTTCAAGGAGATAAGCACTGCTTTCTGCATTGTTTGCACATACACAACTCTTCCACTGTTAAAATTGGACCTGCATGCTTCCTTTGCCTACATTATCCAAATGCTTGCTGAAGAAAGCAGGAAATTTCTTTCTATCAATGTGACAGAAAGAGCAGATCACAAGGTTGTATAGCCTTGTCCTGATACAATCTCAGCTAATGCTCTAGAAGGACCTCTTTCATACTCCTGCAAGCCTTTGCTTTCTGTAGCAATTTAAAAAAGACATGCCAAATGCAAGATGCAGATTCTCCTCCCCACCCTCCCTTGGACAGATTCAAATATTACTGTAATAATACCTGAATTCTTCTTGCACATGAAAGAGAACCGACAGTGCCAGCCTAATCAATCCTACTTAAGTCTACACCGTGGGGCTTACTTCCAGGAAAGTGTCCTTAGGACTGCACTGTGATAGTGTTGCATATTCTGTACTACATTCTGAAAGCAACAGGTGTCAGAACAATATTAATCAAAGGGATAAATAGACAAATACCATATCTTCCTTTTGGAATTCATAGCTAGCCCTCTGAAAATATGTCAAATTTTAGAGTTCTCTTCAAAATAAAACTTTCACAACAATTGCCATACATGTTGTTCTGAACTTAAAATGTGTCTGGGTGTTGCATTATCTAATCTGAAAGCCTTGGATCCTTATCCCAGACACTCAGGAGTTCATTATACCTACTCAATGATGGTATTCTCCACCCAAGTTAGTAAATGAAGAAGTCCATCTAGCATGTGCTGTGGAATTTACAGCCATCATTAGCTTCGTAAAGAGTTTATGGATAGCTCAACATCACATAGCTAGGCTGACATTAAATTGTACCACAGATTTTCCCATTGTTCTCACCATAGCAATGGAATAAGCAAATTTCATATTGTGTTCTAATAAAATCAAACATATACTGAATTCTTATAGCACAATCCAACATTGATTTAGTTAAACTCACCCCCATTGTGTTCAATGGGGCTTAAATTATGCATAGGATTACAGCCTTAGTATAACTTCTTGTTCTATTATGTCCTCTTACAGTGCACCAATTAAGATCTTTATGAGTCATGCTGTGTGTCACTTGTCATACATATTACTTTGTTTTTTTACCATACATATTATGTTGTTGTTTCTACAAGTAAAATAATTGGTACAATCTGTTTACAATCTAAATGGCTTTATGTTGAGGTGGCTTTGAAAAGTACTTAAGAGTGTTGATCTATTTTTAAAAGTATGTTTAAAGTAACTACCATAATCAGAGATATTTGAGGGCACTTTATAAGGCACCTATCATATAGGATCATATTATTCTACTTACGCACATAAAGTACATATAATACAAAAGCATGCAATCTGTTCAACCTATTGCACACACATTTCCAAGGCAGAAATGCACCAAGTCACTTTTTAAAATATGCTTATATAAACTGGTCAAAATCCTGATTATAATGAAGACTGCAAATAAAATGTAAATGTATGCATGTTAGAGTATTTGTTCTCATCTGAGGCATTACACTGCTTATTTGTCCTAACAAATAGGGGTGTGTGGGATCAGCTTTTCAAGTCCTATTAATATTCATGGAATTTTCTCCCAAATATATTGGTTTAGGATTGCAGTCTTGCTTGTTTTGGGTAAGAAAGGACACAAAACAAAGGCACAAAGCCAAGAGACATTAAGACCTCCTGCTAACAGCATGCCTGAGCTCTGACAGCTGCTGTCTTTGTTTTGCTTGGCAGTGCCCTCCTCCCCCCATCCTCATGCTGACCTACATGCACAGCTTTGCATCATTTTCTCTTCTACAGGCTTTCTCCAAGCAAGAGAAAGGAAAATTCTGGTTTCCGTAAAGAACTGGGATAATTCTGGTAAATACCCAGATGCGCAACATCCATCCATTTTACACCGTCTATCTAGATCACATGCAGCTCATCTGTATTGCAGTACATAAGGTGGAAATGGAACAAGGGGCTATTTTTCCTAATCTATCTAAAAACAAACCCCTCACACACAAACCAAGGTTTAAGCATAACTAAGCCACTCTGCAGACTCGTCTCAGCCATCAGCCATAATGCACCATTTGAAGGCAAGGAAACATTTTCCTACGTTGAAAGGCTGAGAATTCTAGAGGCAGCCCATATTCATGGGAAAACAGAGAAGAGACGGAGAAAGGGAGGGAGGGGCTAAGATCCCTTCCCCCGACCTCGCACTGCATAGCCAAGGATCTTTGACACGCAAGAGCGGACAAGGGGGAGGTAGCTGACAGCAAGCGGGGTGGGAATATCCATCCTTCCGGAAAGAAAACCCGCAGGGGGGCAAGCGACTCCGGCTGTCTGGAGGGGAAGAGAGTTGAGAAGCTTCCCCAGGCCACTCTACCTGCTCCTGGCAGGCTCCGGCCGCTGGCGTCGGTGTCCAGGGTGACGGCTCCATCCTTCCAGATGCGAATGTCCGCCGGGCTCTCTACCCTGTTGGCCGGGGGCTCCCTGCGGCGAAGCCGAGCGCGGAGGGCGCCGCAGCCTTGGTAGCAAACGGCCCACGCCTGCTCCTCGTTGATGGGCTGGTTGTAGAGCCTCAGGATGTCCTCCAGCGACAGAGCGTCTCGCACCAGCACCGCTGCCTGGCCGCTGCATCCTTCTCCTGCGTAATCTTTGCTGCTGGAGGCACCCGGCCAGGGCTCGCCGCCCCCCGCGGCTCCGGCGTGAGCCATTCCCTCAGCGGGGAAAGCAAAGCCTGCGGGCTGTCCGTTTCGTCCTCACCCTCTCCGCTGCCGCCGCCGCCGCCGCTCACGATCCGCCGTCTTCATCCTCCTTCCAGCCTTTGACCATGAAGCCGAGCGCGTGAGGCGCCGAGCGCAGCCCAGTCACCGGCGACGAAGCCGGTAGCGCCGCCACTGAGAGCACAGAGCGAAGCAGCGGCTGGGAGGGGAGCGTGAAGGGCGGGAATCGCCTGAGCCCAAAGCAATGGCGTCCCTCCCCCTGCTCCGGCAGGCCACACCGCCTCCTGGCTGTGGGAAACCAGGGCGGCAGGCAGGCAAATAAAAGACGCGAATAAAACTTCTTTCAGCCACGAGGCTCCGGTGTCTCGCGGGGAAGGAGGGATTAGACACGGTTGCCTCGGAAGGATGTGACTCAGCCGGCCGCGGTGCTTTAAGTTCTAAAAGTCAGCATTGTAGCCTTTCCTAGAAACCAGCGACGGCGGCCGACACAAACGCCCCTGAATGGTCTTTTCTTATGGGATAGCCCGGAGGTCCGGAGCGCGTGAGTTGTATGCAGAAGGCCCAAGTTTAACCCTCCAAGTGAAAGGAGTTCAGACAGCTGGACTGGGGAAGTTCAGTCACTGATAATATCTACTGGATGGTTCTAGCACACCTCTCTCCCCCATAAGAATAATATCTGTTCAACGCTGCTGCAAATGTAGAAAAAGCATGACCAAGTAGGAATCTGGGAACAGCAGTCCTTAGCAGGATGGTGCCACTTCACCATGTTCAAAGTATGGCCATCATTCTTTCATGTCTGCAGTTGAGAACTAGAACAGAAAACAAAATTCCTGGTCTAAGCCTGTCTGAGATTTATCAAGACTTACTGTCCAAGTATCTTAAGCCCTAGTTCGGGAACTCAGAAAGGTCTTTGAGATACCAAAATTTTCTCTTGTCAAGGAAATGTACAACCCTAGGCAGAATCTAAGGAAACTTGTGGCTGTTGCTTATTGACTCTTTTCTGCTTTTAGTTTAGTGCATGGTGCACTCCTGAGTCCTCAGCAGCCTGATGTAGGCCAAAATGCACCTCACAGCGGGCCTGTTTCAAGCTGAATCCTGCCCCCCAGTGGCTGACCCAGCCCGGGAATCCACTTCCCAGAAGTGACATCATCACACAAACTGGGAGCATGTGCACGTTAAACCAGAACCTGGGGCTGCAGCAAGGTAGGTACCAGGCTCCCAATCTCCCATCGGGGAAGTCAAGGGACCCAGCAACACTACTTCAGACATTTGTTTAATGTATTCACACATTACATTTTTAGATGAAAAATCCCAGTTATACCTCCATGTATACGAAGAAACCCGAAGTATCTTTGGTATGCTCTGATCTACCCCAGCTAAATCAGCTAAATCACAGTTCTTGTCCTTGGCTCTTTCATTTAGTTTTGCTTTGTTCTATCCTACACAGCCTGGCTTGAATTAATTATTTTAATTTTGATATATCACTACAGGATGGGATGTTGAGAACTGAGATGTGCTATTACACATTTGTATTCACTAGTATTCCTTCTCTTATTTCTACATCTCAGTTATGATTTTGAATTATTCATGATACTTCAGACAGGTACAGCAAAATAAACTAAGTAAAATGAAACAGCTCTGTATAAACAAGAATATCAACATCATCATGGATAGAATAAAGATCATGGATGTGATACACACTAAATTTAATACTCAGTATCCTGTAAGGGAGAAAACATGCCTGCATCTGACAAAATGGATTAGTGTTTAAAATGTAATCTCTAACAATCTGCTGCAGTATAAAAATGATTCAACAAGTATATTTAGGACCTGTTTGCAAGTAACTCCACAGTAGCTTCTTGTAAGAGGATTTTATTTGAAGAACTCTGCATTTTATTTATATTCCCCTTACAACCAATGACTTTACACAAATCGGGGCACCAAAGGCAGTGATCTTCAAAGGAATATGGGATTATTGCTGTCATATTGATAAGCTCATGACACATTGGTAGAAATGTGTAAAGACCAGTTCTAATTATTTGTTTACAGAATAAAAGATCAACAGTTAATTCAAATAATTCTTTAGAAGTACATTTCTCCAGGAAACATGGCACCAACAGGCCTAAATGACAGGACAAATCAGAACTTGTATATAAACGTATTTAAATATCTGGAGCCATACTTTTGTTATGGGTATAAAACCTAAGAGACTGCTTCTCCAAGGCAAAAAGAAAACAAAAACAAATGTTATATTGTCAAAGGCTTTCACAGCCAGAGAACGTTAGTTGTTGGTGGTTTTCCGGGCTGTATGGTCGTGGTCTTGGCATTGTAGTTCCTGAAGTTTCACCAGCAGCTGTGACTGGCATCTTCAGAGGTGTAGCACCGAAAGACAGAGATCTCTCAATGTCAATGTGTGGAGAAGATGTTAGCAGGTAATTTATATCTATTCAGGAAGGTGGGTTTGGGCTCAGTCATTCTGTAAGTTTCCCAGGGTACGGAATGCTAATGGAGGGAAGCTTCACTGCATCCTGAGGAGGATCTTTTGCATATGGATTGGTGGTTGATATGCTAATCTTATCTGCAGGGCTATTGTAAGATGTAGAGTATTTTATTAGTCTGGTGTTTTTCAGGACTGGAGACAACACCCTATTCATTTTTAAACTCTCTTCTTTCCTGTTGAAATTGTACTTATGCTTAGGAATTTCAATGGCTTCCCTGTGCAATCTGACAAAGTAGTTGGATGTGTTGTCCAGTATTGTAGTGTCCTGGAACAAGAGCCAAACCAAACGTGATGAGTTACTAGAGTTCAACTCATGTCTGCTTACCTCAAGGTTTGATGGGAAGTGTAGGGTGTGTGTGGGGGGGGGCAGGGCCCCTCTCCTGCCCTCCCTTCACCGCACAGCAGACAGGGCACCTGGCTGCTGCTAGTGCAGCTTCAGGCAGGGTCTGGGGGAAGAGGTCAGCAGACAGGGCGCTCAGAGTGGAGGGGGCTGGGCAAGCGGGGGGGGGGGCGGGATGAAGTGATGCACTGGGAAAGCGGAAGGAAAGGTGCCCAGCATGCTCTGCCTTTCTCCCGCTCGCACAGAGCACCATTTCATCTCCCCCTCTCATCCCGCCCCTGCAGAGCGATGCTGGGCTATGCAGCTCCAGGCCACGTGGCTCCGGGCAGGGGCCAGGCAAGCGAGGGGGGGAGATGCAGCGATGCTCCGGGAGCCTTTCCTGCCACTTTCCCTGTGCATCACTTCATCCCCCACCTCCCCGATTGCGCGGCCCGGAGCTCCATAGCCTGGCATCACTCTGCAGGGTACAAGAAACAATACCGGGAATATACAGTCAAAATTTTTGGATTTTTATAACAATATATTGGTGCAAAATGTGCAAAAGTGCAAAGTGTCAACAATAAATACAATCTATAATAAATACAAGGTAACAATTATACAAGGTAACAGTTGTTTGTCCGTGTTTTTGTAATGTTCATAAAGAAACGTCTGGGTGAGAGCTGCAGCAGAGCCTTCTTAGGAATGTAGGCAGACAGTCCCACAGAGGAGGGTGACCACAATCCAAATCAAATGAAAATATTGATGTGCCGACGGGATTATGCTTGCATATTATACCATTCCCGTTTCGTATACACAACTTCTTCCTGGGCACAGTTATTGGACTGTGGACATAAAGTCAATGTGTATTAAATATATTATCACATATAAACAATCAGAAATTGCATCTCATATTAAAAATATATGACTCACTGTACACCTTCCTAATGGTCTTCAATTAGAACAGCTCACCACATGATATTTTCATTACTGGCATGAACCACCATTTCAGTGCAATGGACATTTATTACAACAAAAGGGGACTCCAATATATACAAAAGCTGACTAGCTAATTAATTCCCTTTAGGACATAACATCTCTTAAAGATACAGTTACATCCATCATCCAACAAGCATCAAAATACAAACATACAACAAGGGCTCAATTTGAATGACTAGATACTCTCTGTGATACAGCCATTAGGAGAAAAGGCAAAACACACTAATCTAACCACTAGGACTTACTATCTTAAAAAACAGAATAAACAATCATATTATTGAATCAATTTGCATAGCTAAACACCCTCTGTACTATGGCCATAATGAAAAGAGGCAAAATACACTGATCTAACCACTAGGGATTATTACCCTAAGAAACAGGAATAATCAATCTCATTGTTGAGTCCATATGGTGCCAGACTCTTTAGTTTGAATTAGAATTCAAGAACACATTTCGAGAATTAGGAACAGGGTAGGTGAGGCGCCACTGGTACAACATTACACTGCATGTCAGCACAAATTTCATGAATCTAAGATCACGGTAGTGGATATGATCCAGGAACCTTACACTTTAGATAGCCCCAGAAAGCTGCTCCAATTAGAAACAAAGTGGATATTCAAACTAAAGAGTCTGGCACCATATGGACTCAACAATGAGATTGATTATTCCTGTTTCTTAGGGTAATGTCCTAGTGGTTAGATCAGTGTATTTTGCCTCTTTTCATTATGGCCATAGTACAGAGGGTGTTTAGCTATGCAAATTGATTCAATAATATGATTGTTTATTCTGTTTTTTAAGATAGTAAGTCCTAGTGGTTAGATTAGTGTGTTTTGCCTTTTCTCCTAATGGCTGTATCACAGAGAGTATCTAGTCATTCAAATTGAGCCCTTGTTGTATGTTTGTATTTTGATGCTTGTTGGATGATGGATGTAACTGTATCTTTAAGAGATGTTATGTCCTAAAGGGAATTAATTAGCTAGTCAGCTTTTGTATATATTGGAGTCCCCTTTTGTTGTAATAAATGTCCGTTGCACTGAAATGGTGGTTCATGCCAGTAATGAAAATATCATGTGGTGAGCTGTTCTAATTGAAGACCATTAGGAAGGTGTACAGTGAGTCATATATTTTTAATATGAGATGCAATTTCTGATTGTTTATATGTGATAATATATTTAATACACATTGACTTTATGTCCACAGTCCAATAACTGTGCCCAGGAAGAAGTTGTGTATACGAAACGGGAATGGTATAATATGCAAGCATAATCCCGTCGGCACATCAATATTTTCATTTGATTTGGATTGTGGTCACCCTCCTCTGTGGGACTGTCTGCCTACATTCCTAAGAAGGCTCTGCTGCAGCTCTCACCCAGACGTTTCTTTATGAACATTACAAAAACACGGACAAACAACTGTTACCTTGTATAATTGTTACCTTGTATTTATTATAGATTGTATTTATTGTTGACACTTTGCACTTTTGCACATTTTGCACCAATATATTGTTATAAAAATCCAAAAATTTTGACTGTTTATTCCCGGTATTGTTTCTTGTAGCTTTTGACTACCCGGGGTTTCCCTGCTTTGTTTCTATCACTCTGCAGGGGCCAGGCGAGTGGGGGGGGGGAGATGAAGTGACGCACCGTGCGAGTGGGGAAAGGCAGAGCATGCCAGGCTATGCAGCTCCAGGCTGCACAGCTTCGGGCAGGGGCCCGGCGAGCAAGGGGGGAAAGATGCAGCGATGCTCTGGGCGCTCTGTCTGCTGCCCTCTTTGCCCAACCCCTGCCTGAAGCCGCCCTAGCAGCGGCCAGGTGCCCTGTCTACTTTGCGGGGAAGGGGGGCAGGAGAGGGGCCCTGAACCCCCACACACACCCAGCAAAGGGGAAGGGGTGCCCAGCAAGAGCCCCACGCCTGGACTTCCCTCCCTGCCGCTCTGTAAAGGTTAAACTTCAAGCTGCAAGGAACTACACTTCCTACACTTCCCATCAAACCTTGAGGTAAGCAGGATTCGGTTTCGTTTTCTCAGCCATGCCGGACGCTCCTCTCGGCTGGTCCGGGAGGAAACGACCGGGCACCCTGACCGGGCGGCTGATCCGTAAGGATTAGCCCCCAGGACTCCCAGGGAGGGAGCCAGGGTCCGGGACGCGGCGGGAAGAACTCCCCGAAATCAATGCGGGGGGGGGAATTGCCCGTTTGTCCCTATGGAGGCCGGCAGATGTGCGCGGCGCCTCGAGTGCCGCCGGGCAACGAGAAACGGCAAGTAAAAGAAACAGGCGGAAGCCTGTAAACAAGCGAATCCCTTCTGTTCTACAAGCGTTTGTGAAGGAGAGGTTGATCTGAAGAAGACTCGCTCTTCCCCTTCGTGGAGTTCCAGAATTTTGTTGGCGCCCCCCCCCCCCCCAAATGGCAGCAAAGAAGCAAAGTCCCGCTCTCGGTAAGTCAATCTCGGCCACCTTGCAGAAAGGGGAGTCGCTCGAAGAGTTGGTGCGCAGGGCGGTGGTGGAAGCCATAAAACCCTTTGTTGACAAGCTGAACGAAACTGATCAAAGGGTGGGCTTAATTGAAAGCGAGGTGAAAACCATTAAGGCAGCAGCGGGGGGGGCAGAAAAGTCTGCTCTGGAAAGTGCGTCACTTGTGAAGGCTACAAAAAAGGAGCTGAAGTTGGTGGAGAACCAACTGATCGGGCTACAGGTGGAACGAACGCAGACAATTTTGCGTCTCCAAAACGTGAAAGAGGAGGAAAATGAGGATCTGTGGGATTTGGTCTCGGAACTACTGGCGACACCCGCGAGGACGACTAAAGAAGAGGTTAAAAGCGCCATTTTGGAGGTCCGTCGGGCTTCTTCAAAATATGCAACAAAGCGACAGTTGCCTCGTGAGATCATTATTGACTTTTCAACTAAAAAGATTCGGGACACCATCCTATATAACTCATACAATGCGGATTTGGACTTTATGGGTTTGAAAGTCAAGATTTTGAAGGACGTTCCATTTCTAGTCCGGAAACGGCGTTTTAAATATAAAAAGTTTGCAGCTCTTCTGAGGGACCATGGAATAAAGTACAAATGGTTATTCCCGGAAGGAATATGGTTCAGATATAAAGATCAGGCCTATAAGATATTATCAGAAGATCAACTAAAGGATTTTGAGAATAAAAACCCAGAACTCTGCTGCACCAAGAACGAAGAAAAGGAGGAGCCGGAGGGGGGGGGGGAGGAGAGCATCGCAACAGCAGTTGCACAGAGAGAATTGCGTCCGGGACCTAGAAGGGGGAGGAAAGTTTAATCAGAATTTGAAATGTTTATTTTCTGTATGATTAACCACTCCATCATTATTCTATGGAGCTATTTTTGTATTATGACAGTATGAAGGGAAACATTGAAGTGTAGTGTTTAGTGTTTGTAGTTCATTCCCCCCCCCTTTTTCTTTTTCCACCCCCCTTTGTCCTTTCCCTCTCCCCTTTCCTTGTAAAAAATAAAAATAAAAAAAAAATAAAAAAAAAAACCTTGAGGTAAGCAGACACAAGTTGAACTCTAGTAACTCGTCACGTTTGGTTCGGCTCTAAGATACTGTGTCCTATTTGAGTTAGGGTGTGTTCAGCCACTGCTGATATTTCAGGTTCGCCAAGTCTGCAGTGTCTTTCATGTGAATGCCACACTTCAAGCAAATGGCTACTCCAGAAATGAAATCAGGAGTGATTAAACCAAGGATAAATTAAACAACTAAGGAAAAAAATGTCGCGGATGCTTATGTTGCACTGGCCTCAGTGGCAGGTTCAAGAGAAGGCACGACACACCAAGCTTTAGTACAAATGGTGTATTACAGGGCCAGATCGAGGGGGGGCAGGGGGGTAGCCTGCCCCTGGTGTCGCCAAAGAGGGGGCGCCGGGCGCGGCTGCCAGCTGCCCGGGAGGCTGAGCATAGGGTTGGGAGACCCTCGCCAGCCCTGCTGATGGGGCGGCTGGCTGGCTTGCCGCGCAGGACCTCCCAGCCCTGCGCTCAGCCACCAGCGCGGCAAGCCAGCTGCCCCAGTGCACGCCCTCGCCGCCGCCAGCTCTGTGGCTCACCGTGCGCTGGGGCGGCTGGCTTGCCGCGCAGGCGGCACAGGGCAGCGGGGCATGCTAACTGTGCGGAGGACCTCCTAGCTCTGCGCTCAGCTGGCCACGCAGCAAGCCGGCCACCCCAGCACCTGATGAGCCGCGGAGCTGTTGGCAGCGAGAGCGTGCGCTGGGGCAGCTGGCTTGCCGCGCGGGGTGGCTGAGTGCAGGGCTGGGAGGTCCTGCACGCGTGGCAAGCCAGCCAGCCGTCCCAGCGCATGCCCGCACCGCCGCCAGTTCCATGGCTCACCAGGCGCTGGAGCGGCCGGCTTGCCGCGCATGGCTCCCACCCTGTGTGATGTCGTCACAAACGTGACGTCATCACGCAGCGCCAGGAGAGCGTCCGGGCAAGGTTTGCCCCAGGTGTCCGCGCGCCTGGATCCGGCGCTGGTGTATTATACAATATTTACAGGTGGATACATATACAGACTTATTATGTTGACTGACAAAGTGCTTCACCAGACAACTCGCAGAGCTGGAGCCCCAAAAGTAAAGGACTCTGTTCTCTTATATATTGATTACTCGCCTATCACAGCCATAGTGCTGACTCACTGTGCCAGCCCAAATATCCTTGTCATATAGAGAGAAACACATCATCTGGCTAAAGTCATGTGATAGCTACCTGTCATCTTTCTGCAACTCATGATGACTTTGATCAGTCACTGCTAGCTGCCTCTCTATGCATATGTTTGTCTCAACAATAAAGTCCCCCACAGGAAAAGTGTTTTTGCCATATATCAAAGGAATCACTGATCAGATGGGAAAACTTATGAAAAAGCACAATCTACAAACAGTATTCAGACTCACTAGAAAAATACAACAGATGCTACGATCAGCAAAAGACAGTAGAGACCCCCTCACCTCTGCAGGAGTATACCGCATACCCTGTAGCTGTGGACAAGTTTACATAGGGATCACACAGCGTAGCATCCTGACAAGAATAAAAGAACATGACACTTGGGTCATCCCCTGTTTCAGTTCATCTATCTCGTCTCACACTGTTTTTGAATTCTCTTCCTCCGAGTCTGAAAGTCCTTGGGGGGTGGTAGAGCTCTCTCGTCAATTCACCCCATGGCCTTAAAATAGTCCTCCATTCTTAAATCACCCAAGCTGGCGGAGTGGAGTCGGCGCCCTCCTCCTACGTCACTCCAAATCTCCCGGGTTCGAGGCTCCTCGGGGCCGGTGTGTCTCGATAGCTCCCTTATCTCCTCTTCCCTGAAAAGGGTATCCAGCCAGATCATAATTTTCACTCTGGCTTGACGGTCCAGTGAATCCCAATCCGAGCGCAGTCTCTCCATCAGTCTTCGTCGCTCAGTGGAGGGTTCAGTCCCCACAGGTCCGTAGATATTGTGCCTGTTGGCCAGGTTTGGTCCTGGGTCGTACCTGGTGTCCCACCAGAGGTCCACTCTCTGTCCCGTCGGTGCAGCTGCACCGAGCCTACATACGTTTGCGGGCAGTTTTATGTGCAGACCAAGGGTGTTGTAATGGGCTGTGCTGCAGCCCCGAGCATTGCAAATCTTGATATAATAAGGCAAGAGAAATTGTTTATTATGAATAAGGATTGCAACCCATTTTTCCATAATATAGTCTACTTTTGTCAGTACATTGATGATTTGTACTTCATTTACAAGGATAACAGTTCTGTTGAGTCCTTTGGGAGATGGATGAATTCAATTAACCCAAATATACAATATACTTGGCAGTATGGAAGTGACAGTGTTAATTACCTTGATGTGGTTACTTATAGGAACGCAAAAGGTACCGTCAGCGTTCATCTGTTCCATAAAAAAACAGATCGGAACTCATATTTACAATTTGCATCGTGTCATCCCCCGCATCTCAAGCGTAATTTACCTTTTGGCCAATTTCTTAGGTTAAGGAGGAATGCCACTCTGCAATCAGATTATCAGGAGGCGAGGGATAGATTGTGTTCAAGAGTGTTCCACAGCAAAGTGCTGGTTTCCTGTCGAGTGGTTCTGAAAGGCTGTTTAATCTCCTTCTATCAAGACTTGTGAGTCCCTAGGGTTCTCCCACCTGGGAGCCGGCAACCGCCTTGCTTCTGGTTGCAGGAGCCCATCTAGAAAAGAAATCACATGAGGACACTGTTATAAGAATTTTGTTGGACTTCAAGTCTTTATTGAATAATTGAGAAAGAGAAAATTGTGTAATTGAACTTCAAAGATTCTCTGATGTGTCTTTAATATTATGTGGATTCTCGAATGTGAATATATTGTAATTAATTGCTTAGACTCTTGGATGTGAACATACTGTAATTGTGATTTGTGATTGTATGAATTCATTTTGTGCACTGCACTTTAGACTCTAGGATTGTGAAGTTACTGACATTAATAGTGATATTAAACACTGGTAATAATTAGGTACGGTGCACTTTAAAGAAATTACTGTTTCTGCGCCTTTCTGTTCCTTATTAGCATCCCCGCGGGGCCCTTTTGTTTAATTAGAACATACTCATGGCATGTACTGCAGGCAGGCATACATGACAGAGTCTCTCAGAGCAGATAAACGTTAAGTACTACAAAGACAAAATTAAAGTAAGTAACTGCACATTCAGTTGTGAAGTATTTTAGTTCACAAATAAGGCTGAGAAAATACTGGCAAATTTGTTGACTAATAAAGTCAATAAATTTGAAAGGAGACAGATTTACATCTAACATAAATCCTACTTTTACAGAGCATTTGCACCTACAACTTTATTCTGTTCTTACATCTCAGTACTCTGATGTAGGGGTGTGCACAGGGAGGAGATTCAGGTTCCCCACTTTGGGTTTACCAGAAGTGGGGGGGAAAT
Source organism: Eublepharis macularius (assembly GCF_028583425.1). NCBI lineage: Eukaryota > Metazoa > Chordata > Lepidosauria > Squamata > Eublepharidae > Eublepharis > Eublepharis macularius. Next base: position 65,003,578 of record NC_072796.1, on the reverse strand, counting down.
CCAGAAATACCTTAATTCCGAAGCGGCAAGCCTCATCGGAATTAAGGTATTTTACTCGCTTCGGTATGCTCTGTAAATATTTGGAGCATACTGAAGTGAGGAGAGGAAATCCCCCCCCACCTCCCCCCCAGGGGCATCCACTCCACCCCCACCCACTTACCTCACGGGAGGGTCTTTGACAGCTGGGTGGCAGTGGCGGCAGCGGCGGCGGCAGCACGAGGCTGTGACGGCCTGGAGCCAGCCGGTTTGGCTCCTCTGCTGTCTTGCCGCCGCTTGAGCCTGCAGGGTGGTGGGGAAGGCTGGAGCCATCGCCGCCACCACTGCCTCCTCCGGCCCTTCCTGCTTCTCAATTGGCTGCAGCGCGGCGGCGTGGCAGCGGCCATTTGAGGGGCAGGAAGGGCTTTCTCCACCTCCTCCAGCCCTTCCTGCCCCTCAAATGGCTGCCGGCACATCGCGGCCAATTGAGGGGCAGGAAGGGCCGGAGGCAGCGGTAGTGGCCTTCCCCACCGCTCCCACACGCTCAGGTGGTGGCGCGGCAGCAGAGGAGCCGGAGCCACTGCTGCTGCCAACAAGGTAGGTGGGGTTGTGGGTGGGGGGCTGGGGATGTTGATGGGGGGCTGGGGGTGGGATGATGTTTAAAGGGCCCCGGTGCTGCTTGCAAGCAGCAGCAGGGCCCTTTAAACTCAGCCCCGAAGCTTTCCGAAGCATTCCGAATGATTTGGAAAGCTTTGATTAGGGATTTCCGAATCGGGGCCAGCATGCCGGCCCCGATTCGGATATCCCTAATCTTTATGGATCGGGTCCGATTCGGGTAATTTACCCAAAATGGAAACCCGAAGCGCACACCCCTACTCTGATGATATGAGCAGTGTTTTCAGCCTGCAATAAAATAGCACCTACTTTTAGCTACATTTGTGCTGCTCAACTTTCTATTTGCAGAAAGTTCTGTAGATGCATCTTAATGAGTTAGATTCACTAAACATATTTTATCCACCCATAATCAAAACCACTTTAGCAAAATTGAAATGATGGCAAAAGAGATTATTTTCAGTTATTTCAGCTATGCTATGTCTTATTTTTTTATTGGAAGCTAACACAGTACTAAGCTTCCTGAAGCAAGGTGTTGTGGTGTAATATGTTTCCTATCAAACAATATTTCTGTTGAAGATGCTGAACCTTTTAGTACAGCATGACAGTTTTTCAAATGACAAGCAACACATATGTTGATACATTAACTTACCAAGTGCAAGAAAGGTGTTAATTAGTAGAACAAGTCTCTGGGTATTAGCCCAAAGCCAACTGAAAACATGAGACTATAAAAAGCATCAGTGCAGCTATCAGTGCAGCTATATAAATTCCGCACATAAGCACCAATAAATTGCTTGTGAACTACAGGTCCATGATGGTGATCAGGGTGTCATCTCAAATATTTCTGCATATCATGCAATTCTAAGAACAAAATAAAAATCCTTAAGTTCCTAGTTGTCCACAATCATACCTTCTGGTAGAATGCAAGATAAAAATATTCTTTTTTCAAAAATCAGATTTAGTTATACCTTCTGTGAGGTATCACGCAGTGCGGAGATTGCTTAAGTTGAAATCTTTCCAAAATGTAGCTTGTTCTTCCAACTTTATAACTGCACTACAATTAAAAATGTTTATCAACAAAACATGTTTTCCCACTCTGGAGATGTAAAAGTTCAAAGATACTTGGAAACCAATTTAAACCTGTATATCTTTACTATTATTCACAAACATATACTGTACTATGATAAAAATAGACATTTAATTTATAATACATTAATTACATTTTATACAAACGTTTTCTGCCATAATCTTTTAGCACAATCACACAGCCAATATTTAACATTATTGTAGTGGTAACTTTTATCCAATGTGAACTATACATTATATTGTTGAATATTATTTTACTATTATTCTCTTGTATAGGAACTAAAGCTTATGATTCTAAACAAAGAAAAGTTCCACTGAAATCAATGGTACTTGCTTCTAAGTAAAATATGTTCAGGGCCATAATGAAAGGATGAGAGCCTGCAATCAATGCTGTACTTATGTCTTTGACCTCAATAGTTCATTTGCTTAATAGTGAGCAGGAATTTCAGTATAAAAGTGGAAGTGATTCCTTAGAGTACACAACGGTATTTGCAAGCAAACATGATCCAAACAGCACATGCAGATTCAGGATACGCAAATACTCGGACACGAACTGCAAGCCGCACTTGGTCTCCTCTACAGCACACTATTTCTTCACAGAATGGAGACCTGTTTAAAGACACAGAAACATTAGTAACTACAGATACTACTTTATTTATTTATTTATTCATTTATTTATATTTCAATTTATATACCGCCCATCCCCAGGGGCTCTGGGCGGTGAACAGTTAAAATCGATAAAAACAAGAACTAAAATCAATATACAAACAATAAAACAAATTAACAAAGTGCAGTGGTGGGGAGAACCCTCCCCCACCCCAAAGGTGGGAGGCCGACATGGCACTGCCCCCTTCAATCACTGAACGCCTGGCAGAACAGCTCTGTCTTACAGGCCCGGCGGAACGATAATATGTCCCGCTGGGCCCGGGTTTCCATTGACAGAGCGTTCCACCAGGCTGGGGCCAGGACTGAAAAGGCCCTGGCCCTGGTTGAAGCGAGGCGGGCTTCCTTAGGGCTGGAGACCACAAGTAAATATTTATTCGCTGATCGAAGCGATCTCCGGGGAACGTACAGGGAGAGGCGGTCCCGAAGATATGCCACTCCCAACCCGCTCAGGGCTTTAAAGGTAAGAACCAACACTTTGAACCTGATTCGGAATTCAACCGGAAACCAGTGCAGCTGGTGCAGGACAGGTGTGATGTGTGACTGGTAAGGTATACCAGTCAGGACCCGTGCCGCCGCATTCTGGACCAGTTGTAGTTTCCGGATCAGGCCCAGGGGTAGCCCAGCGTAGAGTGAGTTACAGTAATCTAGCCTGGAGGTGACCGTTGCATGGATCACTGTAGCCAGGTCCTGGGGCGTCAGGTAGGGGGCAAGTTGCCTGATCTGACAAAGATGGAAAAATGCAGACTTGGCAACCGGCGTGACCTGGGCCTCCATCGATAGGGAGGCATCTAGGAGCACACCCAGACTCTTTACCACTGGCAAAGTTGCCAGTGGTGTCCCATCCAGGGCAGGGAGCTGGACCCCAACATCTGGCAGCCCCCATCCCAGCTGCAGGACCTCCGTCTTCACTGGGTTCAATTTCAGCCTGCTCTGTTTCAACCATGCCGTCACAGCCTCCAAAGCTCTGGCCAGATTGTCTGGGGCCGTGTCTGGCCGGCCATCCATCAACAGAAAAAGTTGGGTGTCATCCGCGTATTGGTGACAACCCAGCCCAAACCTCCGCACCAACTGGGTGAGGGGGCGCATATAGATGTTAAATAACATCGGGGATAGTATCGTCCCTTGGGGAACCCCGCACACCAAAGGGTGACGGGGCGATAGATCTCTCCCAAGCGCCACCCTCTGTCCCCGACCCTGGAGAAAGGAGACCAGCCACTGTAAGGCTGTCCCCCTAATCCCCACGTCGGCAAGGCGGCTGGCCAACAAATCATAGTCAACCGTGTCAAACGCTGCTGTGAGATCTAGTAACACAAGCAGCGCTGACCCGCCTCGATCCAGATGCCTGCGAAGGTCATCTGTGAGGGCAACCAAGGCTGTCTCCGTCCCATGGCCAGGACGGAAGCCAGACTGGAATGGGTACAGGACTAGAGCATCATTCAGGAATTCCTGCAGTTGTACTGCCACCCGCCCGCTCAATTACCTTGCCCAGGAATGGGAGGTTCGACACTGGGCGGTAACTGGACGGGTCGGTGGGGTCCAAAGATGGTTTTTTCAGGAGGGGCCGCACTACCGCCTCCTTTAACGCTCCTGGAAAAACCCCAGAGCTCAGGGAGATGTTAACAATGGCCTCCAAATGGTCCCGTAGCCCCTCCGAGCTGGCCTTCACCAGCCAGGATGGGCAGGGGTCCAGAGGACAGGTGGTTGGCCTCATCCCCTGCAGGATCCTGTCAACATCGTCCTGAGAGAGCAGCCTGAAATGGTCTAATACGGACCCAGAAGACGGCCAAGGGGTCTCCAGTTCCCTTACTGTATCAACAGTGGGTGGCAGGCCACGGCGAAGGGACAAGATTTTGCCTGCAAAATAGCTCGCAAAAGCCTCACAGCCAATAGTTGAATTAAGAATTTGGTGGTCTCTCTGAGAGAGGGAGACCAAGGACCGAACTGTTCAAAATAATTGAGCTGGGAGTGAGCCAGAGGATGCAATGGAAGCAACAAAGAAATCCCTCTTTGCTGCTTTCACTGCCACCTCATAGGCTTTCATAAACGTCCTATAAGATGTTCTTGCCTCTTCGTCGCGCCCCCGCCTCCACACTCGCTCTAGTTGTCTCAGAGACCGCTTCATCTGGCGAAGCTCCTCGGTAAACCAAGGAGCTACCCGTTTGCGGGCTCGGAGAGGACGGCAGGGGGCAATAGCGTTGATGGCTTCGGAAAGACGGCCATGCCAGTCATCCACCAGCTCATCTAACGTACTGCCAGGGGGCATCGGATCCTGCAGAGCCGCCTGGAAACCAATTGGATCCATAAGCCTCCGCGGGCAAGCGTAAATCCGCTCACTGCCCACCCGGGAAAGGAGCGGCATGCTCAGATGAGCCTTCAGAACAAAGTGATCTGACCATGGCACTGCATCATAGGCATCCAAGACCACCATCATCCCTGCCCCCAAAATCAAATCCAGCGTGTGACCTGCTTGATGCGTAGGAGCCGAAACAAACTGGGAGAGTCCTAGGGCCGCCATGGAGGACACCAGGTCAATGGCCTGCATGGAGGCATTGTCGTCAGCATGGACGTTGAAATCCCCGAGAACCAAAAGTTTTGGGAATTCCAAGGCCCAGCTGGCCACCGCCTCCAAGAGACCAGACAGGGAAGATGCAGGTGCAGTAGGCGGTCGGTACACCACACATATTGCCAACCTCTCCTCGGCGTCCAACGCTAGGCCCACACAATCATTGCCAGTAATTTTTGGGGTGGGGAGTGGTCTGAAGGAGAAAGACTCCCGAATGAGCAAAGCCATGCCTCCCCCCCGACCACTTGTCCGGGACTGGTGGAGGACCGTATAACCTGGGGGGGGGGGGCTAGTTCTTTCAAAGCGACCGTCTCGCCCTCCCTCACCCAGGTCTCGGTCACGCAAGCCAGGTCCACATTCAATGCTGCAAGATAATCTTGCAGCGTTTTGATCTTATTATTTATGGACCTGGCACTGCACAGCGCCAGTGCCGGAGAGTGGTTTAATATCCTAGCCCCACAACAGGTATATCTTGGGATGGGACGCAGATTGGAAGGGCACCGAGCCCTCCCATGTCTTAATGCCCTTCCCTTCCATAATCTGCTCCCACCACCATACCTCCCATGTCCCCGGATCACTGGGATCCCCGACCCCAAGCTGGCCTCCTCACCAATGATCATAGTGCTAACCCACCACCCTCACAAAATCAACAGCCCACCAACTATCACAGACTAAGCTATCAAACATACATAAAACCCCAATACCCTACCAAATTAACAACATAGACTACAATAACTAACACACATAGTATAAAAACAAGAAACAGTAACAAGGCGAGCAGTCCCCTAGCAGCAGTCTTATAGGCTGGAGCAGCAAGGGGTGGGGCCGGGCAGATGGAAAGCCCAGCCCTTGATGGAAGCAGCTCCCTTGGCAGCGGCATCAGCAGCACTGCAGGCTACAACAACCTTTGTAGGCTGGAGCAACAAGGGGCGGGGCCGGGCAGATGGAAAGCCCAGCCCTTGATGGAAGCAGCTCCCTTGGCAGCGGCAGCAGTGCAGGCTACAACAACTTTTGTAGGCTGGAGCAACAAGGGGCGGGGCCAGGCAGATGGAAAGCCCAGCCCTTGATGGAAGCAGCTCCCTTGGCAGCGGCAGCAGCAGCAGTGCAGGCTACAACAACCTTTGTAGGCTGGAGCAGCAAGGGGCGGGGCTGGGCAGATGGAAAGCCCAGCCCTTGATGGAAGCAGCTCCCTTGGCAGCGGCAGCCAAGGGAGATCTGGAAAGGGCATTGCATGAAGAAAAAGTGGTGGGCATAGCTGTCACTCCAAAGATGGTTAACAGATGATTAAACAATGTAGCAGCCATTCTCATGTCAAAAGTTGGACAAATGCTAAGAATAATTCCATTCATTCACCATGGTGTATGAAGCTAAGATAAACACCTATTAACCCACACATGGTTTTTACACATTCAGTGATCTAACTGCAGTGTTTTCTCATGAATTAACTGACAGCTACATTGTGACCACCCAAAATACTTAATAGTTACCAGCTGTTTAGAAACTAAATTTAAGTATGGAATCAGATTTAAAACTGGTCAGGACTACACAACATAACTTAATTCTTCAGTTAAACATATACTTCCAAATTCAAACCGGAACAATTTAAAATTTAGATATCAATGTTACCGAAGACAGGTAGCAAAGGCCCTCCTAGCATTTCTATATACAAAATGGATGGGAAATCCTTTGAATGTATGACCATCTGGAACTGCTCTCCTGATAGCATCTTGAAACTCTTCATTTCCTGAAGAGATACTTGTGGTACGCTCAAGTTCATAGGCTGCCAAGGCTGGTGACAAAAGGTAAGACAGCTGATCATCCCAAACTGTTGCAAAACCAAGATCCTATATGAGAAAGAATTCACATAGACTATAATTAGGTTCAATGATAATAATGTTCACATTTAACATTCTGCATGACATAATAGGACTGCATGCATGTTTAGTCAGTCATGCTTTCCGTAAGAAACATAAGGTAACCATAATTTTGGTATTTAACTAGAAGAGTGACAAAGTTTTAAAGTTCTGCTATATTTTAGTGTAGTTATATAATTATTGTGGTATGTACTCATTACTTATATCCTTAATTTCTGATATCGGCTGAATGAAGATGAGGGACACTACTTTTGAACATTACAAGTTTAAGCTGATGCTATCACACCCTACCACCACATATTCAGTCTAATCTATGAAGTAATTATTTTTCATGTGTTAAGTGTATTTGTGTTCTCTTCCTTATGATTTTTTAAAATTATGCTTGAAATATTCATATATTTTGTTTGAATATATGGGAGGGACTGTATACAAATGTGTACAATATATTCCTTATCTACTGAGGTTTCTATTGAAGCATGGGGACCTGGTCTCCAAGGCAAAACAGTACTAAAGATAAATCTCTGCTCTCTGCCCTTAATGTAATAGAATCTTTGAAATCAAAGCAGAGAAGAAAGGAGAACATGTAATTTGAGGAAAGAGCTAACAGACCATTAGAACAGATAAAGGAGGGAACAGAATGATACAACCCACAGAGAAAGATTGGCGTGCAAAAACATGTAACTACACCAGCATGATCCACAGAAAAATTTATACAATATGGACATTAACCACAAATCATGATCCATGGTGTACAGCAACTAAGTCAGGAGTCCCCAACCTTTAGGGGCCTCTGGGAATCTTTGGAATTTTGCCATGGGAGGTGTAGCCAAGCACAAAATGTCAGGGAGTGAAGTTATGCATAACTAATAGTAACTCAACATTTCAGATGGAAGCTCTGGTTCACATGAGGCCTTTTTAAATGATACTGTTTTAAAGTATTTTCTTGCTTACATACAGCTTACCTTTAATTATACAGTGAAGAACCTTGTGCTGTGGGGGCAGTTGCTGCTGAAGCAATTTTTAAAAAATATGCATAGTCAATCAGATCTCAACCAATCAGAAGCCCACCCGGCCCCACCTATTTTGGGGGGCTTCTACCACAAGCATTTTTTCTAGTGCTTGCTTACACTAGAAGAAAAATGCTCAACTAGGAAACGTAAGGGATCTTTGGTTTACTAAAAACCTGTACATATCAATCCGACTGTGCCTCGCAATTGATGGACGGGATCGTCCTATGAGAACCTGCCTTATCTGAGGTTACACTAGCAGGGATCTTTTCAGCAAATGGCCCAAAGCTATGGAATTCCTTACTGTAGGAGGAGAGAGACATACCTTTAGGCTTTTCACAATGGATTGAAAAACATGTTTATGTTCTTGAAGATCTTTGAGGATGTCTTAGGTTTTTCCTTTATTATTCCCCACTATTCACAATAATGGCTAATTTAATGCAGGTCTTTCCATAGCTGACACCAGTGGGCCGAGTCAGCTTCAAGAGAGATCAGTGAGATTAAGATCATTTCTTAATTAAAAATGACCTTCATTTATCACCTTGTTTAGAAAATATCCATAATTTTTTTTCCGATGTCACATTTTAAGTTACAAAATAGACCTCAAAGAAAGCCGCTATTATAGCATCATAGCATTTCTCTTGGGGGTCTAAACATTAATATTAAAGTGATGAAGCAGAATATACTACTTTATATATAGTACAGATGTTATGATCGAGAGGAACTGAGAGCACAGCATGTTTTTAAAGAGGTTTTCTGGCATTCAAGTTCCCATGCCTAAAATTTTTAGATAATTACACGAGGCACCTGAACACATCCTGCCATATTCAGTTATTACATTTTTTTAAAAAAAATTCCTATACTTTGGGTTAGTGAAGTAATATTAACCCAACAAAATAGCTGCAATTCAAATAGGACAACACTTTCTCAAAAGTTCACTGTGGGAAAAAGCAATCCTTACCTTATGCTTCTGACCATTTCTTTTGAACTAAATCTTGTGGCTGCTTTAAATAGTGTACAGAGTGCTCCACATTAATATCTATTTTAATATCTATTAGCTGGAGCTACATCTGAGGACACCCTGTGTAGAACTGTATCATGGCTGTGCCCGTGGTTTTATAGTTTTACAGTAGCCTGGCATTGCTAGAGGCTGTTAAATTGGTTTTATATTTCTATGATGTTTTAATTGTATAATCTTTGTTGTAAGCTACCCTGAGCCTGTTCGCGGGGAATAAGTTGAATAAAATAAATAAATAAATAACTCTTGTAGTGAACTGCTGACTAATGATCACATTCATTTTATTTAAACAATTGAATGAACTGTATGTCCCAATTTTTACAAATACATCAAGTGTCATATATATTGAGACTGCTCAGAACAATGTTTTATTGTTTTCTGTCACTACCCTAGTTAAGAATGTAAGATTTTTATTTCAAAGTACCAACAATAACAACAAAACCAGCATGTTCTGCTAGGACACTCTGCTTGAATCTCACTATATACTATGGCTACAAGTGCCTCTAGCACTTCTTTTTATCATACATTTTTAAATCTAAGAACATATGAATGGGCTTTGAAAGATGCACTATGTAGTTATTTTACCCTAGCACTGACATATTGAAAACGAGTAACACAGAACCTCAGAAAGAATGTCTCAATGATATAAGAGGAATTTTAGAATTTAGGCTAAAGTACAACAAACATCTCTCTATATAAAGAAAATGGAGAAAATGGGAAGAAAGGAGGAGACGGTAGAAAGGGCAAGCCTGATGGGAGGTGGCAGCGTGAGGGCAAGCAAAGACAAGAGTTGGGGATAGAAAAGGGAAGAACAGGGCTGGTGGGGGGGAGGCAGGAATAGTAAATGAAGCTGAAAAGGGAGGGAAAGAGCTGGGTTCCCCGTTGCTCCTTAGAATCTTGTGGGTTATAATGGTTTGAGAGTTATAATGGTTAAATACTAAGGGAAAAAGACAATACCAGAAGAGAAAGAATGACATTTCAACTCATTATTTTTAGTAGTTGGTAACAGTGTTACGCTAATACAAAACCAGTTAACTGTGAAAAAACCCCTAGACCAAGAAACATGAAATTTGGGGAGAACATCCCTTTCATGATGTAAACACCCACTAAGAAGGGATTTTAAGAAATTCGCCCCCTAAGGGGGCAAAAATGGGTAAAATGTGTTTTCTCAAAGGGATAAAGCTTCCCTGTGTAGCTGGCAGGCAGCTGCCTGCTTGTGCCCCAGCCCACCACCAGCTTGGCCACTCTTCCTTGACTGGCCCAGCCTTTCAAGGTCATTTGCATATGTGGGCTGATTGGGGCTCACAACATTCCACGACTCATTCCGCCCCACCCCCCAGACAGTTGGAACATAGAGGTCATTTGCGTATGCGGCCTGATTGGTCCTCACCCCCCACATTCTAAACAGTATGCAGTTGCTATTGGGAGTCATTGACTGTGTCCTGAGGTAAAATGCACCTCCCAGTCTTCTCCTAAAAGTTCACTAGGGTTGCCAACTCAATGTAGTTAAATATCATAGTGAAGCATGAATATCAAGCTAGTATTATCTAAACTTAAGAATATATATTTGCAATTTTTGTATTTATGGGTATATTTTGTGTTTGTAAATTTGAGCCACCTTTAGCATTTTAAATGGAGAATGCAGTATACAAATGAGCTTAAGTAGAGGGTAAATAAAAGGTTGAGCTGGAAATAAGTTGTCTGCAGAAAGATCTACCTAATTCAATTTGTACTTCCTTGAATGTGGGTGATGACTCAGCAAGACACTGATACATATTTTGCATCTCGTACTAGCTAAAGCCAAAGATTGCAATTCAAACTGTCAAAGTATCAAGGATCTTCACCAAATATTGAGAGTTTGAACCTCTTAAAGAGGCTGATAGCAACCTGCACATGAAGCATGAATGAACTGTACCTTCCTGTGTTCTGCAACCAATATTCTCAGCTGCAACTCCAGTTCATTGCTTGCTGTTGCAGCATCTATTGTAGAAGCACAGAGAGGAGGAAAAGGTGGAAGAGCAGTAGTGGCACCCGGAGAACAGACAGATTTGATTGCTTCTCCACTCATTGGCTTCCATTTGGATTCATCATGCAAGTCAAAGACACAGACTTCTACTGTCTCAGAAGGCTGGCAGTTTGCCAAAAACTTTTGATGATTGAAGATGCATCCTATTGTTCTATAGGGATACAGAGGCTTGGGTTGCTCAACAACTGGAGGGTCATCAGGCTTAACAGGATTGTGGATGTACCTAAAGGTTAATAGATAAGCTATTATTAGTGCTTAACACTATCCCTCTTCAAAGACCTTAGTCTTAGTGCTTAACGCTATCCCCTTTTCAAAGACTTTGATAAATATTTTCATTCTACAGAGATATTGATCTGGTACACATGTAATGCTGCTGACAGCTTAATCATGACCAATTGGGAGTGGGCCATAGAACACACTCTGGAGCACACAGTGTGATGGCTCCCTGGCTAAGAGGTAACTGAATTTGTTTGACAGTATAATCTGAACACATATTCCCTATTTTGTAGTGCACTACCACTGCAAGGCAGAGGTTATACATGTTGCCTTCTCTTTTGTAATATCTGGTCCCACTTTATATCTATGTTTTAGACCTAAAGCTCTATGTGATGAATAACATTTTTAAAAAAGAAAACAGTAAAGCACAAGATATAAAATGGTTAATAAAATGTCTTTGGTGAATCACACAACCAGAACAGAGACTGGTATAAATTTATTGTGAAATTCTATTTACTTACCTATGTCCTGTCAAACTCTCCCAGAATACTACTATTCCATCAATCCCATAAGTCATTACCCATGTGTGAGGAACTCCTTTAGCTTTGGTTCCTACACATACAAAAGCTTCTAGTCCAAATCCCAATAGAAGACCGCACAGAAGGTTAGCATGATCTTCACAGTCACCCTAATGAGAGGATAAAATAAAGTCATAACATGAGTTAATACAGACAAAGAGATAAATCTTCAATGAAAGACAAGTTAACAACCACCCCAGATTTACATACTGAAAAAAACAAAGAATACCTGGATAATTTGTTTTAAATTAATATTCCATTGGTAGCATTTATATTCATTTAATTGCTAAATAACATAAAATTCAGAATATGCAAATTAAAAATCCTGAAGATTAACACTGCAATCCTAAACAGAATTACTCTAGTTTTTAACCCACTGATTTCAGTGGTGTTAGAGTAGATTAACTCTTCTTAGGATTCTTTTGCATTCTTTACCTATAACCAAGTATAGGCTATGGTTTCAACCCGTTATGGTTTCAAGTCATTATACAAAAGCTGCTCACTAGAACACATAACAGCTATAAACAGTATGTTGAATTTTACTCAGAGAAGATTTTGGAATAGAAAATTTGCATTTAGAGTTTCACCTTGCTATAGAAAGGATTCTAAACTGGTGATGAAACACACACTCCATCAACAGCATAATTCAGTGTTTGCTGGCACAATATATGTAAAAACACATAAATGAAACTTCTTGGGACACTCAAGAGGTCCTGGACCCAGAGCTGCCTCTTCCCCTTTCACCTTAGAGGCACAGCTCAACCTTATTAGTTGTCCTTGGCCAGAGGTCATTTCGTAGAAAGAGCTGGAGGAACTCATTAGCATAACTCATTAGCATATGTTATGCCCCTTGACATCACTGGAAGTGTGTCATTAACGTAACTGATTTGCATATGCCACACCTCCTGACATCACCTATCTTGGCTGTTTTGGACCCAATCCTGGCCATTCAGGGCCGAAATTGGGCCCCAAATGGCAAAAAGTGGCTGAAAATAGTCGAAAAGGGGCCCAAAACGGTCAAGATTGGGCCACTGCTGAGCACGAGAGTGATCCACCACCCATCAGAGGCCCCATCCAGGCCTTTTCAGCCCCAATCCAGGCCGAAACAGGCCCAAAATGGCAGAGAGTCAGGTCGGTGGGACCACCTGACATGTGACCTCTTTGGGGAACTGCCAGAACTGCATTCCTGCACGTTCCTCCTCTAAATGAACCCTGTCCTTGGCATCCAAGTCTCATGCTAGCTGCTTTCCCTGCTAGGCTGAGAGAAGGACTTGTCTTTCTGTTGCCATTTCTACCCTCTTGTCTATTATTCTCAGCTGCCCCGGGCTATACTGGAGTCCCTTCTGGCCAGGGTTATGTTTCTCCCACCACTAATGCTTCTGTCATGGCTGCTGCCACCACCAACCCTGCTACTGATACAGTTGCTGCTTCTGTGTCTTTCCAATAGCCAGGAAGTATCTTCTCAGTTGATGCTTTCTAACCACAAGTACCTCCCCTCATGAAAACATGGGGGTGCTTTTATGGTTCACCTGCCCCTGAGAAATTGACCCCTATGTGATAGGGCTGATGGCACCACAGTACTTGCACCCAGTACCCAACACAACCATACCAAACCAAACCACTATATAAATGAAAAATTTGATGCATGCTTTCTGAAAACTACAATACATTCTGCATATTTGTAGTATAAACATTAGAAGCAGTTAAGCATTCCCATTTCTACCAACTACTGCGTATCTATTAGAACTTTAATTTGCTAAGTAGGACTTTTAAAAAGTTTACAAAACACTGGCTTTGATCCAAACAATCATGACGGGGGCAATCTTCCTCAACTATCCAATGAGTGCATTCACTATCAACCAACTGGGCAGCGGGAGAGAGCTGGTGACCTCTGTCCCCACAAAAACACGATAAGGTGCCTTCACTTATGCACAGGATTTTTAGATCCAAGCCAACACCTTTAAGGTAGGTTTAAACCATGGATACATGTTATACAAATATTCCTATTTGCAGTATTATGTGGTCTTAAACTATGACATTCCTTGTGACAATATACCTTGTTTCTACATAGAAAAGCCTGAAGAGTACACCACTGTTCATGTTTACCACCTCCACCGCCAATGACAGGGGCCCTTTCATACCCAAGTACACTAACAAATCTTGCAGCTTGTCTGGGTGTGTCCAACAGGCGACCTGCTCGAAGTGGTCGAACATATGAACATACTGGTCTGTTTACTCCGTTTTCATCCTGAAGATTAAAAATACAAACACAAAAAAGCGATTAAGTGATTTTAACTAGAAGTCAAAGAATTATTTCAACCTTCATGGAAACACCATTATCAGACACAGATTTCTGTATCAATGGTACTCTAGAATTGTCATCTCCGTAAGTACACTAATAAAAACAAGAACATTCTAGTTGTACAGCACTACAGCATTTTAGACAAAAGTGGGTTTCATGGCCACATAATCATATTCTGTGAAGTTTTACGCTAGATGGCACAGCTTCTTCGAAGAGTAGAGAAGAAAAAACAGTGGTGCAGTGGGAGGAAAGACTGTTTCACTCAAAGATATAATAAAAATCTTTTTTCCGCACTGCACCATTGTTTTTTCTTCTCTGTTTTGATTCTATATTGGTGCCCCCAGCTCTTTTTTAGAGAGTAGATGTAATTTGTTACATATCCTGCTCTGTTCTATTTCAAAGTTATTTCTATGAAAAAGCTTAAGGGTTAGAAATGCTTCATTTTTATGAAAAGTTTATAAACCATCAGATAAAAGGAATCATCATCATCTACCTCTAAAAATTCTGTTCAGGCCACAAAATATTTTCATTAAAATGTCCCGATCAATGTAACAGAAAAGTCAGATTCCTTTATTTCAATATGCAAATTAGAATCAATTACATCTATATCATCACTCTTTGCGATCCCAGCTACATAGTTCTGAGTTCCAGTTTAGCTGCTTCTTAGTACTACAATAAAAACTGGGGAAGGACTTAAATACTATGAAGAAATAGGTACACCAAAAAAGGGGACTATGAATCAAGAAAAGGGACAGGAAACTATGGTGAGCATATATCACCTACCAAAAATCATACCTGTTCTAGAAATCTTTTCGTTATTTAAATTTTGTTTTAGTTTTCAATATCAAAATTACAAAAAACATTATACAAACCTGCCTTACCACTTCATAAATTTAAATGTGTTCTAAACTATTAGAATGTATTACAGAAGTGTCACCAGTTTACATATCCCTTTTATTTCTAATGGTCTTTGCTCTTAATAGTCTCTAAATATGAGGGACTGAAGTTACTGTTTAGAGGCTCAGCTAGACCAACACAGGCCACAGATTGTGGTCAATTAATGCAATGCACAGATTAAGCAAGTAATAAGAATTTCTAAGCAGTAAAGTTAACATTAATTAAATCCGAGGATTACATCATCACAATGTCACCACACTACTCCCTCAAAGGATAGGGACATCACACTAAAATTCAGAAGCAAGTGCCTCTGAAAACTGCAAGCTCAGAGGAAAGGTAGAGGATTGTTCATGTCACACTGTTGTATAGAGGTGCTTTCCAAAGCATGTAATTTAGAATATCCCCTGCTCTTCTCCTGAACTTGGAGCTGCTGAGCAAGGCTTTCTGCTGCTGCAGCTTCCTGCACAACCCTATTTGCCCCCATTTGGCCTTAGAGCCGATTTTGTTACAGCTTACTTATTCCTTCTCCATCCTTTCTCCCCATCCCATTAGTAGCATAAAAGCCTCCCACTTCCCACAACTACTCAGCTGTTTGCTGCAAGGCACATACACAGTCCTGACTGCCCTTGGCTAAAAGGAGCCTGGATATATTGACAGAGAAGGAGAGGAAGGTGAAGTAGGAACACACAGCTCAGTGTAGGTAGCAAATGTCTCTCTCTCTCATTCTCTCTCTCTCTCAAAAGGGTCCAGAGGCAATTGAGGAAATTACAGGCTGACTAGTGTAACATCTATTCCAGGTAAGTTAGTACAAACTGTAATTAAATATGGGAATATGAAGGATTCGGTTTCGTTTTCCCGGCCATGTCAGACGCTCCTCTCCGCAGGTCCGGGAGGAAATGTCCAAGCAGCCTGACCGGGCGGTTGACCTGTGAGGGTTAACCCCCAGGACTCCCAGTGAGGGAGCCAGGGTCCGGAGCGCAGCGGGAAGAACCCCCTAAAAGCAATGCAGGGGGTAAATTGCCCGTTTGTTCCAATGGAGGCCGGCAGACTTGCGCAGCACTTCGCGTGCTGCCGGGCCATGGAGAACGGCAATAAGCAGATTTAAGGTGAAAACCTGTAAGTAAGCGAATCCCTTCTGATTTCTAAGCGTATGCGAAGGATTGGTGGGAGTTGAAGCTAAGAAGGCGCGGATTTCTTCCCCTTCACGGAGTTTCGGAACTTAGCTGGCGCCCCCCCCCCCCCTAAGATGGCGACGAAAAAGCAGAGCCCTGCGATGAGTAAATCGGTGATGGCGATGTTACAGGGGAAGGGGGAAACCCTGGAAGAGATGGTCAGACGAGCGGTCTTTGAAGCTATGCAGCCCTTTGTAGCGAAGCTAAATGAAATGGGGCAAAAGGTTGATTCAGTGGAAAGCAAAGTGAAAACCATTAAAGAAACAGCATCTGGAGCACAGCAGTCTGCACGCGAAAACACAGTACTCATGAAAGCAACAAGTAAAGAAGTGAAGCTCTTGGAGAATCAAATAATAGGATTACAAGTGGACCGTGCCCAAACGGTACTGCGTCTCCAGAATGTAAAAGAGGAGCAAAGTGAAAATCTAAAAGATTTGGTGTTGGAACTTCTGGCGTCATTCGCAAAGGCAACTAAAGAAGAGTTAAAAAGCGATATTTTGGAAGTCCGGCGGACATCTTCAAAATATGCAATGAAGCGTCAGCTGCCTCGCGAGATTATTATTGACTTTTCATCTAAGAAGACTCGGGACACCATCTTATATAATTTGTATAATGTGGACTTGGACTATCTGGGCAATAAGGTTAAGATATTGAAGGATGTTCCATTTTTGGCTCGTAAAAGAAGATTTAAGTATAAAAGACTTGCGGCTTTCCTGAGGAAATGTGATGTAAAATACAAATGGTTGTTTCCGGAAGGCATCTGTTTCAGATACAAGGATCAAACCTACAAGATAATATCGGAAGTACAGCTGAGAGACTTTTTGTTTAACCATCAGGAGTTTCAGCAAGAAGGAAGTCCAAAGTCTGAAGGGGAGAGTGGGGGGGAGGAGGGAACGAGCGCAGCTATTGTAGCTGCGCAGAGAGAACTGAGACCGAGACGCAGGGGGGGGGGGGGAGAAGACCTGATCTTGAACGTAGTCTGTATTTTATAAGATCTACCAATCTGATAGCATGTTAGAAAGTTAACTTTAAAGAAAAATTTGCAGCATGAAGGGAATACAAGACATGTAGACGTAGTGTGTGTTTTCTGTTTATATGTTGCTCTTCCCTTTTCTCCAGTCCCCTTTTTTCCCTTTATATTTCTGTAGTTTTTTGTAGTTTTTATGTTAGAAATTAAAAATATATATATATATATATATATATATATATATATATGGGAATATGAAGTACACAGAGGAATAAAACTAGCTGAGAGAAAATCAGAAAATGGCTTCTGCAAAAGAAAGTCTTGCTTCACTCATCTTCTGACATTCTCAGAGGTTAATAAGCATATGGATAAGGCTATTTAGAAAGTACCCCACCAAAGGTACCTGAGTAAACATAACAGTCATGGAAAAGGACAGATCCTCTTATGGATTAAAAATTAGCTAAATGATAGGAAGCAGATAATAGAAATAAACAGACAGTTCTCAAAATGGAGAGAAGTGAAAAGTGGTGTCTAGGGATGTGCGCTTCGGGTTTCCAATTCGGGTTTTTAACCTGAATCGGGCCCGATTTGGAAAGAGCCAGGAATCCCAAAGCAAAGCTTTCCATAGCAATTCATATCGCTTTGGGAAGCTTTGGGCAAAGTGGCAGCAGCCGCGCCCACAGCATTTTTCTAGCTGTTTGCTGCAGGCGCTTGCAAGCAGCATGAAAAGGCTGGCTTTCAAATGCCCTCCACTTCCTTCACCTGATGAGAGGGGGAGGAGGCTCCCACTCCCATTGGGTGAAGGAAGCGGCGGGGCATTTGAAACGGAAAACCATCCTTTTTGTGCTGCTTGTGAGCAGCACAAAAAGGGTGGCTTTCCAACATGACAAGAAAAGGGTTGCAAGTGGCAAGAAAAGGGTTGCTTTGAGCTTCGGTATGCCAAAGCGATTTAAACACCTGAGTCCCAAAGCAGTTTGCCACTTTGGGATTCAGGTTATTCTGAATTGTTTTCCCACTTTGGGTAAACCTGAAGTAGGAAACCTGAATCTTTTTTTGGCTGCACACCCCTAGTGGTGTGCCACAAGGATAAGTATTGGGACTGGTGCTATTTAATTTGTTCATAAATTATTTGAAATTGAGAGTAAGCAGTGTAGTGCTAAAATCCAAGATAGATTGTGAAGAGATACAGCATATTGGGTGAGTGGACACAGCATCATAGCAAATGAAATAAAATGTAGGTAAGCATAAGGTGATGCACATTGGAAGCTAAATATATGCCAATGAGATCTGAACTGTTGAGACCAAGGCTGAAAAATCTTGGGGTTGTAGTGGATATCTTGATGAAATGATGATACTGTGTGCAGCAAGAGTGAAAAAGACAAACTGCATGCTGGGGATCATTAGGAAAGGCACTGAAGAAAAAAATGCCAATACTGTAATGCTCTTGCATACAGCTATGGTGCAGCCTCACTTGGAGTACTGTGCACAGTTCTAGTAACTGTATCTCAAAAAGAATATTACAGAACTGGAAAAAGTACAGTAGAAGGCAACGAAGATGATTAAGAGGATGGGGCATCTTTCTTAGGAGCAAAGGCAGAAAATTCTGGGACACCCAGTTTAGAAAAGAAGATGACCAAGGGGGATATGATAAAGATTTATACAATTATGCAGAGGGGGAAAGTAGATAGGGCTTCCCCCATAATCCTTGATCTCAACGAAGTTGATTGGCAATAGGTTCAGAACAGAAAAGAAAGTACTTCTTTACTAAAAAATGGTAGTGGCAATACTGATAGATGGTTTTAAAAGGAGATTAGACAAATACAGGGAGGAGAGGTCCATTGGTGGCTACTAGCCATGGTGAGTAAAAGGAACCTCCATATACAGAGGCAGCAAAATTCTGATTACCAGTGCTAGAAGACAGCATGAGAGGAAGGCCTTGACCTCTATGCAATTTGTTGGCCACTGTGTGAAACAGGATACTGGACTTGATGGACCACAGGCCTGATTTAAGAGGACCTTCTTATGTTCTTTCAGTGAAGGAGTTTGCTGTTTAGGAAAGGATAAGTGAGTTTATGAACATCTAGAAAAAATATGGAAGGTAAAGCCTACAGGCCTTTAGCTTTTGCCAACAAGTATTTTTGTAAGTATTTTAAAAATGTTAAATTAACAAACCTGAGCAAAAATTTTCACCAGCCTTGTGTTGTGCGAAGTCCTAATCTGCAGGTATTCTCTCCACCACTGCTTAGCATAAACAAGAAACAAACGTTCTTTTTCTGCTGTTTTCTGCCGTTCCAAAGCAAACTGCAATTCAAAAGAACATGCACTGTGCTTTATTCTTCCATGTTTTCTCTTGATTCTTTATTAGTGTTGAACAATATATGCCCCCCATGCCAAAGCTAAACATAAGATTTTCCTCTAAAAAATAAAGTTCAGCATATTTTAACACTATGTTCGGCATAGGCTGGTGCATTTTTTACTAAAGTAAAAAAAGTTTACAAAAAGAAGGGGCCTAGTCACAAAGAGGTTGAAAGGGAGAATTAATACAGTCAGATTCCTCCAGAATGCCTGGAAACTATTTAAAACTACACTAACTGAGGCCCAGATAGAATGCATACCTCAGGTCAGGAAAGATACTGCCATGTCTAAAAGGATGCCTGCATGGTTAACAACCCAAATCAAGGAAGCCATCTTCTTCTATGTAACATTCTTCTACTAAGTGAGGAGCTTGGTTGGATCCAACTACTCCTTTCTGCTAAGGAAACACAGGAAAGCTTGCTCCGTTGAAGATGGCTCCTCACCTCAGCGGAAAGGTGTCACTGGACCCAACCCTATGTGTCTTGTGTGAATATTGTCTGTACACTCAGAGAGCTGGAAGGGACCAGAAGGTCATCAAGTTCAAGTGTGCCCCAATACAGGTTCCTCCACAGATTAGGCTCTAATATGACATAATGCAGGTCATGGTGTGCTACAAGGAGATCTGAACCAAATGCAATGAACCTGTATAGATAGTACTAGGTTAACCAAACGACAGAAAAATTCAAAGTCACTGACTTGATCTAAAAAAAAAATCATGTCCAATGGTATATAGAGTTATTGCCTCTTAATGGTGTATGGGGTGTGGGTGGGGATCATACTGAAAGGTGCTGTACTAAACGGCTTGTTGATACCGGCAAATTGCTCCAAAAGGAATTGTAGTAATTCCACATGGTAGTAAATACAACCACTGGATACATATAAAAAAGGAGACATACAGCACCCTCTAGTGCTAGTTTCAGCTGCTGGAACTAGTACTAGTAGCAGGGCAATACAAAACATCTGTGGCCCACAAAGCTACACTCCTTGCTCTAGATATACCACTCCAGAATGGAACATATTACAAGGACTGAGGGGTCTTATTTCTAAGCAAGGGAGTCACATTAATCAGGGGCTAAATAGGTAGCACTGAGAAGTCAGAACTAGATTCATGAGGGAACAACACTGCTGATGAAGTGGGCATGCTTTTTTGTTTTTTTAAATTTATTATTTATTTTATTGTGGAAAAGCTAAAAGATAGAACAAAAGAAAAAAGTAAAACATAAGAAAAAGACAATGACAAAGGGCCAAGAATAGCCTACAAATCAGTCTACAAAGTCTAATTCAGCGGGCATGATTTTTTGCATGGAAAAGATAGCACAACAGAGAGAACACCACCAATTCACAACAGCATAAACTCTCACAAAAGTTCAAGTTGCAATTTAGTAGCAAAATGATGAAGTAAAAACTGTTCCAAAAATGCACAAAATATTATTTTAGGACATAAGCATAAAGATCAGCCTTATCAATTTTGTTAGTTCTCCAAACCAAATATGCCATGCGTAAACAATGGTGTTATCTTCTTAATCCTATTTTCACATGATCTTTTAAAACGAACAAAGAGGTAGAAAAAATTCCAAGTTACTACCCAATTTGGAATACTGATCTGAATTACATTAATACTAATGTTATTTAAATTTAGACTTACTTGAGTATTAACTATTTCCTGAGAAAGAGTCTTATTTAGCTTTGGGTACATTTCAAGTTTGATGTCAAGTACTCCAACAGAAACTTTTGATTCTGTACCTTTGGATCAAAATATATGGCTTGATCAGAAAACAAATATTTTAATAGATCAGACAGCACGTGTTGTCTTTTGCAGACTTTGAGCCAAGGACAGGAAATCCTCCATCCCTCCTTCAGAATTTTTACTAGTGTTTAAGATGATCGTAAAATGCAAATGTAAAATTCATTTGTTTGTTATCAACAATACAAGTTCATGTAAACACACAACAGCTACTATAAAAATGTCCTATGTTCCTACAATATAAATGTTAATTGTTAATACATGAATAATGACTATTCATTAATTTTGCTTATTTCAAACTGGAGTCCTGATGACCAATGAACATTCCACTAGCTTTGAAGACAACACACTGCTGCTGAACTGAAAGCTAAGAAAATCTGCATTATCTACAACAGAAAGAACAAGCTGATACTTTGATTATTAATGACTGTGACAATTCAAAACAAATTCTTCATCAAGGATTCTAATGTCATATTTGATAACACTTGCAATGAAATCCCTTCAGTTCTGGATGGCAGGTGTCAAGATTCCATAGATAGTGTTTTTAGACATTCTCAAATATTGAAAATATAAAAACAGCATTCCTTCCACAGAGACAGCCTAGAGGAACAGTTCTTTCTGATGCCCCAAAGATTGTTATTTGTGTCAGTTTAGTTTGTATTTTGTGGTCAACTTTCTAGATATCCAATTCTGAATGAACTTAGATTTTAAAAATCCACATAATGAGGCCGTGTACAGAGAAGGGGATATTTCTGCAAATACAAGAGAACCTCTTGATTTGCAGAAAAATGGGAAAAGCTTAAAAAGAATTTTACCGTGTGTACTCTAACTGACAACATTTTTTCTATCATTACTATACTACTATACTGTACTATAAGTCTATAACTATAATTATTATAGTTTAACTTACCCACACCAAGAAGCTCAACAGCAACTGTTGTCATCCTGTTTTCTGCACTAAGGACAGACCGCCACTCCAAGAAATAAGATGCTACTAATGTGGTCTCACCAGCTGTATCTGTCTTGATCAAAACAATATGCACTGGATCACATATTGACAGCATAGTAGTTGCATCCGCCATTTTACTTCCCTCGCCTGTTAATGGTACATGAAAACAAATTTAGCAAGAAAATTTGTCTAACAGTTTCCCCAGTATTGCCATTGCACATCCGTAGAAAATGAAGCAAGAATCATAAATAGCTTTTAAGATTGTCATTACATGAAAAGCTATTAGGTTGGATCTTGCCTCCTATGTGAGGGGAAGGTTATTTGTGCCAAAAGAAAGTACATCTATCAGGGTTCTTAGTTCTTAGATGATGGTAAAAAACCAACGATTCTACATAAAGCTTGCAGCCACTCATAAACACATAACCTCTTGCACTGTTTATTTACTTCTATTATACCTCACTTTTTTCCTCAATGGGGCATCAAAGTGGCTAACGTAATTACATAATAAAAATGAGAAGAAAGGCATGCTATATGACTCTTTACTAGGGATGTGCGCTTCGGGTTTCGGATTCGGGAAAAATACCAGAATCAGACCTGATTTGTAAAGATTCGGGGTTTCTGAAATGGTCCCAGCATATCTGGGCCGTTTCGGAACCCCCGAATGAAAGATTCCCGAAGCTATTTGTATAGCTTCGGGAAGCTTTGGGGCAAGGGGTTGAAAGTCCCTCTCCATGCAGCAGGAGGGAGAGGGACATTTAAACCACAGGGTTTCCGACAAGCAGCTGAGTACTTTGAAGGGAAGGAGAATCTCGGTGCGGCTTGTCGCCGCTGAGATCCTCCTTCCCTTCAAAGTCCCCCTCCCTCCTCCAGCTGGTTGGAACGAGGGAGACTTTGAAGGGAAGGAGGATCTCGGCACGACAAGCCATGCCGAGATCCTCCTTCCCTTCAAAGTCTCCTCCATTCCAACCAGCTGGAGGAGGGAGGGGGGGACTTTGAAGGGAAGGAGGCTCTCAGCTCGGTTTGCAAGCTGCGCCAAGATCCTCCTTCCCTTCAGAGTTTCCCCATTCCAACAGGCTGGAGGAGGGAGGGGGACTTTGAAGGGAAGGAGCTTCCCGGCGCCACTTGCAAGCCGTGCCGAGATCCTCCTTCACTTCAAAGTCTCCTCTGTTCCAACCAGCTGGAGGATGGAGGGCTAGGGCTGGGGTGTGGGGGGGCTGAAGCTGGGGGTTGTGGGGTGTTTAAAGGGCCCTGCCGCTTGCAAGCGGCAGGTCCCTTTAAACTATCAGCTGGCAGGCAGGATTCCTCCCTGCCACCTGCCAGCTGATAGTTTAAAGGGACCTTTAAAGGGCTAGGTAAGTGGGTTGGAGCGGAGGGGGGGAAAGTGGGGGGTTTAGGGGTGGGGGAGCTGGGGGAAAACCTAGCCCCCTGAATCACTTCAGAATGCTCCGAATCTTTATGGAGCATTCCAAAGCCATTGAAATACCCGAATTCAAAGCGGCTTTCTGCTTATG
Source organism: Eublepharis macularius (assembly GCF_028583425.1). Lineage (NCBI taxonomy): Eukaryota > Metazoa > Chordata > Lepidosauria > Squamata > Eublepharidae > Eublepharis > Eublepharis macularius. Next base: position 64,980,059 of record NC_072796.1, on the reverse strand, counting down.
GTTTTGGGTGTTTCTGAATGTTTTTTCTACTTTGGGTAAAGCTGAAGCAGAAAACCCAAATATTTTCGGGGTGCACACCCCTACCCTTTACTATTTGTAGAGCAAACCACAGTTTGCACCTTAGGACTTAACATGGAGAAAGGACTGGGCTTTTATTATGTTACTATAATACGCTTATCTACTGCATTTTTTCATAAAAAACAAATTTTTAAAAATTGACAGTCATCAGTCACAGAGTACAACTCATACTGAACAATATCATTTCAGATTGTAGGTGAGGATGTTAAGTTTGAATGTCCCAACTCCATGTTAAAAAAGGACACACATACACCCAGCCCATGTCTTGGAGACGGGATCTAGTCTAGATTTCTTCCTGACAGTCAATCTTATTTCCACTGGTGGGGAACATGCCCACTCAATGAAGGTGGAGAAACTAAGTGAAAGCATGTAAACTCACAGATCATATACAGGGGAGAAGACACGCAACTTGAAAAGAGTTCACTCAAACAATCTCCTCTTTGTAGACCAAAGGCAGTTTTGAGCCACTATGCACAAAAATTTATAGCATCTTTTCCCTACCTAAAACCAAAGGATCAGGTTTGCAGACAAGCTCATAATAGGCAAGACTCGTAGATCCCTAAAGGTGAATCCTGCTGCATTTCAATACCTCTCCGGGAAATTCTGCACCCAAAACATTTTTGGAGCCACTGTACTTAGGCCAGCTGGAAAGGCCCTGCTCTGTGTTCCCACTCTGTCAGACATTTGATTTGCTTTCATATATGGCAGGGCCACCTTGTTGGTGGCATCCTGACTTCATAACATGCTTCTCTGAGAAGCATGTTTGGCTCTATCTTTTTTAATCCTTAGAAAGGAACATCCTTTTTCAACAGACTTTTGGGTTGAATTAGAACCACCGGTGCTAGGGATATTCAGTCAATATTTAATTTTGTGTTTCTGCTGACGTTAGTTTTTCTGTTTATTCTTTGATTCTATCTGCTTATTTTGATGGCTTACTTCAACGTCTATTTTACTGAATGTGAGATTTTAACTGTGATTTTATTATAAACTTTTGGCAAGGCTTCATTGAAAAGCAGAATATAATTTTTAAATAAATGAAATTATAACCAGTCTTGAAACAGATCTTCTTACCTAGGCTATCTTTGTATACTTCGAGTAGAAAGCCATCATTGAAATCAGGTTCGCAGGCACATGGGACAGGTTTAGAACGGAAACGCTGATTTCGAAAATGTAAACAGAGAGTAAAAGTGGAACAAATTTGACCAGGCAAAGGCTCAGGTTCCTGCAAATGTTCCAGGAAGGCTTTCCCACCCAAAATCTGAAGGTACAGATATCTTCGTGTTGGATCAATATTAGCTGTAAAGTGTAACAATAAATATGGACAAATTACATAAAAATCACAAGTAATGTATCTATAATTGGTAACACCTCATAAATATACAGGACTGATTCCAGTGAACGAGTTTAAGTATCATTCCCTGCTTTCTGTTTCCCCAGACGGCCTGCCATTTATCATGAAACTGCTTTTGAGGACTTGGAGATCAAACTATGCCACTGGACAGGCACCTACAGCAACAAGAAGAAATAGGGTAAACTTGCCTCCTTCTTCCTCATGGCTGTCACAATCCATGGACTGCAGAGGGAGAGGTAGTTCTAACAATTCTCCCTCTCATCCCTGCAGCACCTGTCTTGTGACACATTTTGCTTAGGAGGCCTTCCTGACCTTCACTGATGAGTTCTGGGACAGGGAAGGGAAGGGAAAAACAGAAGAGAGCCACTCTGCCAACTTCTTCCATGACTATTCCACTAGATCCAATCCACAAATGGAAAAACTTCAGCCCAAATTCAAGGCAGGAGTTAAAATATATATTTAGTATTTATTGCAGACTTAGGAATGTAATTCCTGTCAAGTTCCCACAACATGCAGCGTGAAAAACAATTATATTTGCATTTGATTACAAAGGAAGAATCGTTTATAAACATATATATTACAGGAACATCACTTCACTTAAAACTTTACTAAAAATGCAGACCATATCTGTATCAAAGGAAACATTAAATCTCTTTATAGTAATTGATATTTAAATATCTAAAAATTTCAAATCACTGCAACAAATGCTAAACATAACATATAAACACATACTCTTTTTCAGCACAGGTGGCTGTCGATCCACAAAATGTGTAGGCGGCTTTGGAGTTGAAGTAACTTCTGTGTCATTCACATTCTAGAATTACATAATAATATATTTATGGACATCTTAAAGTGAAATTCTTTGGTAACTATACAACACATGCCTGCCAAAATATCTTCCCAAAGGTTACATACCCCAACAGAGGCTCAAAGACTACAGAAAGCAATATGCTGTAGGGTGCTAGCTATAAAGCAGCCCTGAGAATTGCATAACTCAGAAGCACTCTAACAGTGAATTCATAAGAACACTTTCCTGGGAGTAAACCCCACTGAATAGACTTCAATATGATTCTGAGCAGACCTCTCTAAGATTGCTCTTTAAGCACCCATTACTTTGAATCTAGTTTAATCAAGTACCTAAAACAATTTCATTTCAGTAAAGAACTGTAATAGCACAATTCACTTGTAAGTAAGTCTGCATCACAACAAAACTAAACACAAGTAACTGCATCACATTTAGATTATGCCACATATATTGTTTATCGTATCAGAAGAGCTGCTGTATGACCCTATGCAGTTACTCCAGTTTAACCTCTCTGGTCAACAGGCTTAGACTGGAGTGACTGCATAGCTGTTAATCTTTTTCAAAATATACTCACAGTCATGAAGTTGAGTTCTTTCACTACATCGTCAATAATTCCTCGCCGTATTAGGGCCTTCATCAAATCTTCTTCAGATAGCTGTTGATGCTGAGGTGCCAGTTCTTCACGTATTGTCTCAGCAAGAACTTCTCGGATCCTGTTGTGGACATCCATCTATACAGAAATGGGTTTTTTGGTTAACATATCAGGTGCATGATTTGAAAGACATTCTGACATACACAATGCAATTGTATGCATATTCACTTAGAAACAAGTCCCATTTTATTCAACGGCACTTACTCCTAGGTAGCTATGTTTTAATAACATAATAACATTCAATTTATATACTTCCCTTCAGGACATCTTATTGCCCACTCAGAGCGGTTTACAAAGTATGTCATTATTATCCCCACAACAATAATCACCCTGTGAGGTGGGTGGGGCTAAGAGAGCTCCAGAGAACTGTGACTGGCCCAAGGTCATCCAGCTGGCTTCAAGTGGAGGAGTGGGGAATCAAACCCGGCTCTCCAGATTAGAGCCCCGCGCTCTTAACCACTACACCAAACTGAAAATGGAAAATTTGGAGGAACACTGGAAAAATACTTGTAATTGGATTGCAGCTTTAGCTAAGTGACTTCAAGAAAAAAAATTAATAGCAATAACCTAAACAACAGTGAATGACCTGTTTAGAAACATTTTTTCTTACAATCACTGCTGTTTTAACCCGATTCTTTCCTTCCCCCACAAGCATCTAGTCCTGAAGGAGGGCATAAAAGCATAACACAAGAGCCATCTTCTATTGCTCTGAGAGCTTACCATGTCTACTAGTTGCCTCATTTGTGAACTGTACGTGAATTATTTCCCGTAGCACCTTTGAATTCTTAAATATAATTCTTACAGCTACTTGGAAAAAGAAAACAAGCAGCAGAATCTCATATGAAATTAAGTATTTGAGGCTGTAGTTCTAGAGATGTCACAACCTGGGGAAAATCTTAGAAAAATACAGGCTTTTCATGAGGAGTTTTTTTTTCAATTTTTCCAAGAAAAAAATGGGAAATTTGGAGGAGCACTGGAAAAATACTTGTAATGTTTTGCATGTAGTAAGTTTTTTGTATTTTATTTCTGCTGGTTAATGTGGGGTTTTTAATATTAATTACTGTGGTTTGAAATGCAAGCCTCTGAAATAAGTGGATAGGCGAGTGAAATGTGCTGTGACTGGACAGTAGTTGTAGGGGTGTGCACAGGAACCACCACCAATCTCCATTATTTCCTATGGGGAAAACTATGGGGGCTATCCAGGGGTTTAGGGGTGACATTTTGAAAGCAAAATCCACCATATTTGCAGCAGACCTACTACTAATTGCCCTCTAATGACCCCCAAGTTTCATGAAGATTGAACTCCAATAATGGGAACCCCTGCAAAAGGAGCCGCCCAGCTACCTCCAATACCTGTTATTTCCTATGGGGTAAACTAAGGGGGCTATCCTGGGGGCTGGGGGTGGAATTTCGCAAGAAAAATCCAACAAATTTTCAGGGGACCGACTCCTGACTGTCCTCTAAAGACTCCCCATGTTTCAGTGATATTGTACCCTGAGTTCCAATTCTGAGTGATATTGGACCCTGAATAAGGTTCCCCCAGCCATTCCATTTGTTCCTATTGTGAGGAAAAACTCCAAGCTGATCCCACTGCAGAAACATATGAACCAAGCACCTCACCAAACACCACCCTCAAAGAGAAATAAACAGCAGCATTTGAATGCTAAATCAACTTCAAACCAACATATAATAGAACCCGGCAAAACAACCAAACTTCTGCAAAGAAAGAGCAAGTCCCAACAACAGTGGAAGACCACTCCCCCAAGAATAACCCCCCTCCCCCCAGAAGAACAAGCAGCAAAATGCGCAGCAAATATAACTTCAAAAGCCAGAAATCAAAGCTCCACATACAGAAAAGCCCGAGCAAAGCACCCTCCACACACAGCAAAAGAGCAATTTTTAAAATGCAAAGTTAAAAAAACAACAACAACCTTTCCCCTTCCCACCAAAGAGAGAAAAAACCCAGCGAGTTTATGAATCTCAAACCAGGCACTAGCAGAAGTCCTTGGTGCAGAAGGCCTCAGCACAGGCAGCAGCAGGATATGTACTAAAAGGAATGACAGGATTGCCCATTGAAAATAATGGGAGAGGCTTGAATGCCCATTGAAAATAATGGGAACCTAGAATGCCCATTGACTTGCATGGGCTCCATTGAAAGACATTAGAGCAAAAAAAAAGTGCAAAGAAAACGTGGAATGGATTTCGAAGGAACGTCTCTGGGCCCAGACAGACTGTTCTGGGACTGGATTGACAGGCCTCTGAGTGCAATGACGGCCCCTGGGTGTGACAGAAGGGCTCTTGGATGGGAATGACAGGACCCTAAGTGCAATGATGGCCCCTGGGTGTGACAGAAGGGCTCTGGAACTGGAATGACAGGCCCCTGACTGGAATGACGGCCCCTGGATGTGACAAAAGGGCTCTGGGATGGGAAAGACAGGACCCTGAGTGCAATGATGGCCCCTGGGTGTGACAGAAGGGCTCTGGAACTGGAATGACAGGCCCCTGGCTGGAATGACGGCCCCTGGATGTGACAAAAGGGCTCTGGGATGGGAAAGACAGGACCCTGAGTGCAATGATGGCCCCTGGGTGTGACAGAAGGGCTCTGGGACTGGAATGAAAGCCCCTGGGTGTGCCAGAAGGGCTCTGGGACGGGAATGACATGCCCCTGGCAGGAATGACGGCCTCTGGGTGTGACAGAAGAGCTCTGGGACTGGAATGACAGGCCCCTGACTGGAATGACGGCCCCTGAGTGTGCCAGAAGGGTTCTGGGACTGGAATAACATGCCCCTGGCAGGAATGACGGCCCTTGGGTGTGACAGAAGGGCTCTGGGACTGAAATGACAGGCCCCTGACTGGAATGATGGTCCCTAGGTATGACAGAAAAAGTCTGGGACTGGAATGACAGGCCCCTGACTGGAATGACAGCCCCTGGGTGTGACAGAAGGGCTCTTGGATGGGAATGACGGGACCCTGAGTGAAACAGAAGGGCTCTGGGATTGGAATGACAGGCCCCGACTGGAATGAGGGCCCCTGGGTGTGACGGAAGGGCTCCTGGACGGGAATGACAGGACCCTGAGTGCAATGACGGCCCCTGAGTGTGACAGAAGGGCTTGGTGAATGGAATGACAGGTCCCTGACTGGAATGAGGGCCTCTGGGTGTGACAGAAGGGCTCTGGGACTGGAATGACAGGCAAGAGACCATTATTCCACCTAGGAGCATGACATTCCAGACCCAGAACAATTCTGCAATATTTAAAGAGTCTCAGTCCATTCAAGGATGAGTCATTTAGGTCCCAGAAAGCTTCCGCTACACCCAGGGGCAGTCATTCCAGTTAGGGGCCTGTCATTCCAGTCCCAGAGCCCTTCTGTCACACCCAGGGGCCATCATTCCAGTCAGGGGCGTGTCATTCCAGTCACCAAGCCCTTCTCTCACACTCAGGGGCCGTCATTCCAGTCCCAGAGCCCTTCTGTCACACCCAGGGGCCGTCATTCCAGTTAGGGGCCTGTCATTCCAGTCCCTGACCCCTTCTGGCACACCCAGGGGCCGTCATTCCAGTTAGGGGCCTGTCATTCCAGTCCCTGACCCCTTCTGTCACACCCAGGGGCCGTCATTCCAGTTAGGCGCCTGTCATTCCAGTCCTGTACCCCTTCTGGCACACCCAGGGGCCATCATTCCAGTCAAGGGCCTGTCATTCCAATCCCAGAGCCTGTTTGTTACACCCAGGGGCCGTCATTCCAGTCAGGGGCCGGTCATTCCACTCCCAGGGCCCTTCTGTCACACCCAGGGGCTGTCATTCCAGTCAGGGGCTCGTCATTCCAGTCCCAGGCCCCTTCTGTCATACCCAGGGGCCGTCGTTCCAGTCAGGGGCCTGCCATTTCAGTCCCAGAGCCCTTCTTGCACACCTAGGGGCTGTCACTCCTGCCAGGGGCATATCATTCCAGTCCCAGAACCCTTCTGGCACACATAGGGGCTGTCATTCTAGTCATGGCCTGTCATTCCCGTCCCAGAGCCCTTCTGTCACACCCAGAGGCCGTCATTCCAGTCAGGGGCCTGTCTTTCCAGTCCCAGAGCCCTTCTGTCACATCCAGGGGCTGTCATTCCAGTCAAGGGCATGTCATTCCAGTCCCAGACCCCTTCTGTCACACCCAGGGGCTGTCATTCCAGTCAGGGGCCTGTCATTTCACTCCCAGAGCCCTTCTGTCACACCCAGGCCCTCACTGCACTCAGGGTCCTGTCTTTCCCATCCCAGAGCCCTTCTGTCATACCCAGGGGCCGTCATTGCACTCAGGGGCCTGCCAATCCAGTCCCAGAACAGTCTATCTGGGCCCAGAGACGTTCCTTCGAAATTCATTCCACGTTTTCTTTGCACTTTTTTTTTTTTTGCTCTAATGTGTTTCAATGGAGCCCATGCATGCCAATGGGCATTCCAGGTTCCCATTATTTCCAATGGGCATTCAAGCCTCTCCCATTATTTTCAATGGGCAATCTCGTCTTTCCTTTTAGTACATCCCACACACGGGAATTAGTAAAGGAGCTGTCTTCACAATGAAGATAACCAGAGAACTGCAACGATTTTTCGTTGCAGCACAAACTCCCTGTAGAACGCATGCCTAGATATTTTTATTTTGCTAAGATCATCGATAACCTCGAGTGTCATTAATAGCAGAGAAGGGAGTCAGCAGCCACCCCTCATACCTCGACCCAGGTAAGATTCTCCTTACCAAAGAGGCTTAAATACCATTTATATTGTTTTGAATACCCGAGAGCCACTGACGGATCCACTTTAGCCACTAGACTGACTGATTTAAAATTGCGCGGGGCTCACTTCGGAGGCTGGCCAGAGTTCCCCTCCCCAGCATCGCTCTGTCCTCCCACCTTAGTTAGTTGCTGATGAATGATCTGTTTCAGTTCAGAGGCTTTCTCCGGAGGCAAAGACATGGCGCGGGGACCAGCCTCGGTCCTACTGAGGCTCAGGGGCTTGCGGGGCGCCTGTTCCAGAGACCACCACCCAGAAAGAGCGAGACGTTTCGCTTAAGAAGCCCGATACTTCGCAGCCTCCCGCTCCGTCACCCGCCTGAATCTCTTCCTCGCTTCTGCGGCGCTTCCATTGGCTCACTCTCCAGCCAACCAGCAGGTAACCCACAGTCCGGCGCCAAACGTCTGTCCCAACCGCCTTTCCTACCAGTTTAGGCCCAGAGGCCGACTTCCGCAATCGCCTGACAGAGAGACCAAGTCCACGTCTGGTAAACAGTGTGACCTAGAGGTTACCCTCAGGATCCCTTAGCTAGTCCAAAAACAGAAAAGGTATTGCGTGAAAGAAGAAGATGGCGACAGGCGCACTGTGAACACCTTTCCCAAGCCTCGTTTTGCACCAGTGCGGGGAAAAGGACCCCTGTGTAAGGGAGGACACGCCTTTTCGCCTGGCTTTCTAGGCTCGTGTCGATTCCTTTCCTCGTCTGTCAGTCACTGCCGGGATGTTCGTTTCCTGCGATGGCTCGGCGCGTCCTGACTTCAAAGACTTCACGCTCCTTATGGTAAAAATCGCGCGCTTGCCGCTCGCGCACCGTCGCTAGACCTCCGGCCCCCTGTTGCCCAGGCGACGCGCGGCTCTTCGGCCCTCTGCCCCGCCCCACACGTGGTTGTCAGCCATTCGCTGAAGTGCGAGCGGGGAAGCGCCGTGGCTTGGGCGTACCGGCTAGATGGCTGTGTCAGCTTTTGTGACCGTACGAACGGTCACTCATGACTTCGAGGCCCGGTACCTTACCGGTTGTGCTTGGAAGCAAGCTGCCTTGAAGCCGCTTTTAAGGAAGCGCGTTGGATTGCTGCCTTAGGGAGAGTAATGGCTTGTTGGGAAGACCACAATATAAAACTGAGGCGCTGAAGTTCCAGTGAGCCTGAAAGATCTGACCTCTGACCGGAGACGTGGGTCTATTAATTGCTCCTCGAGGCAAGGCAATGCAGATGTGGTCTCTTTGACTCTGCTTGCAGCGGGAGAATTAAGGCTAGTCCTCTTACTGAAAACGGGTTATATGGCTGATGGTTGTCTTAACAGGTGTCCTCTCTGCTAATATTAGTGAAAGTACTGCCTGTATACAAAGATGATGAGGAAGAAAAGCAGTCTTCTAATATTTTCTCTTACTCTGTCTGCTGGAGAAGTAAAGTAACCTCACAAGCAGCACATAATCAAACCTCCACAGTAGACTTTTAAATACATAATTTATAAATTTAGTTGATCCTAAAATTAGCAATGCCGTACAAAGACAATTGTGAACTCTAAACAGATCCAATCTACCCTTTCCCTCCTGTAGACGTATCTCTCTCTCACAGATGCCCTGTTAACAAAAGATGGGAGGGGCATTACAGAAGATCTAGATCAGGAATCCCAGTCCAAGGATGTAACATAGCTGTTTTAATACCATGTACAAAAAGTTCTACACATTTCCTCCAGATCTGATTGTGCCTATCTGGCAATTTGTGCCTGTTGGACAGGATACTATTGCCTTCTGACTGACACTCTTTTGGATCTTCCTTAGGTGTCTATCATTGTCAAACTACGTGCTCACTGTTGCTATAAATGTACGTTAATGTTTAGGCCATTCATCTAAAACGGATAAGAAATGCTTCTTTTAGCAACACTATCTTTTAATTTTTTTGAAAAGCACATGTGGCAATGCTCACATTTGCTCAAGAATAGCCTTGCTATTAATTTCTCCTCTCAAAATGTTGTGTTTTCATTAGAGGCACTATCTTGGATCCTGACTTGCATTTGCTTGGGCACAAGGATTTCTGCCCTTGTTACCCAGGAACAGATTTTAAGGAGCATTTCAGTCTGCTAAGGGAAGGGATGGGGAATCATGCTCCTAGGTTGGAAATTCTTGTGCTTGCAGAACCCCTAGTTTGGTCAAAACCGTAATGATGATGATTCTTGTTACTAATACTAATAGTTGAAAATTGCACTAACAAGAACATTAAAAGGGGATCATTAGAATGTAGCTCTACAAAATTGTATCACTTATTGTCTTCCTTTGACCAGTCATTTAGCTGTACTGAAACACATACAAAATACTCCTCTTCTTCGCCTTTTATTGCAGAAAATAATGTAAACGACTTGTGGCATAACTTGCCTTATGGCAATGGCATGTCTTAGAAATGGCTTTCTGTTAGTGTTAGTGTTAATACTAAACTTGATTTTAGGGTGTGATTCAAAGCAAAGTAGTTGAAAGAAATCATTGCATATAAGATGATTTTCCTACATTGATATAGTTTCTGTGTTTCTAAGAAAATGTCTATTATATTAATGTGTTTACATGTGGTTATAATTCATAACCAATTATATCTGTCTGCCACACATATATAAGGAGAAACAAACAGATGTGCAGTATGATATCCAAATGGTTTTCCTAAGCAGAGGTACTATTGATTAGGAAGTCATTGATGACTGAACTGCTGGCAAACATCATGTCAACTGTTGAAGAATGCTAAGAAAGATTTAGAAACTTATGACCCAGTGTAGTGTAGTAAGATAAGACACTCAGGTTCAAGCCACAACTCTGCCATGTAAGCTTACTGGGTGACCTTGGGGCCAGTCGCACATTCTCGGCCTATCGTAACTCACAAGATTGATGTTAGGATAAAATGGAGATGTGTAGAATGTTGTAAACTGCTTTGGGTTCCATAGGGAAGAAAATTAGGATATAAATAAAGTAAATGAATGAATAAACTTCTCAACTCTGATTAACTGCGCAATCCGGGGGGGGGGGAGTGCCCTGTGCCCTGGGAGTTGACTAGGTGTTACACTGGCGTATCCTGGTCTTACACCAGCATAGCCCCTCTACTTCAGCACAGTGGCCTGGTGCCACTCCACCCAGATCCTCTGCTGCTGCCCGGCTGCACCAGGGCTCCCCCTGGACGGTTTCCCCCAGCTGTGTGCCCCGATATAGGAACCATGACTGCAGGGGCATGTGGTCCCCAGCTGCCTGCTCTTTGGTGTGGGGTGTGGGGGGGGAGTAGTGTGGGGGGAGGTGTCGATAGGCAGCGGAGATTGTTGCCTGTCGATTGGCTGCACTGTTGCTTGCCACTTGCCTGCCTGTTATGGGGGCGGAGCTGCCACTGGCGGATGCTGGTGGAGTTATTAGGGAAATGGTCTCCTTGAAATGGTGGGGTGGGTGTTCTCGGCAGCAGCCTTGCTGTGCCTTACCTGGCTCAGCCACTGGCGTAGCTCTCCCATGGAAGTCCTTAAGGAGCAGAAGAGTAGCACCATAGGTCTGTGGGCACCAGCTGCACACTGGGCCTCAGGACTGTGCTGATATACAGTTATCCAAAGAAGGAGAACATTTTGAATATTCAAGTAAATAGTGACACATTATTTCTTTGAAAGGTAATTTTAAAAGGCAGTGTTCTAGAAAGATTTGATCTCTATCAAAAAGCAAAACTATGCTAAATAAGCTTTTGAGTGTTGCACAACTCATATGTGTCTGTTATGTCATTCCAGCCAGCCGTATCAGTGGGAAACATTGGCCAGCTGGCCATTGATTTAGTCATTTCAACTCTTAGGATGACCAAAGTTGGTTACTTTTATACTGATTGCCTTGTGCCAATGGTTGGAAATAATCCATACGCAACAACAGAAGAGAATGCAACTGAACTGTGTATAAATGCTGAAGGTAGGTGTTATAATTATAATCTTGCCATGTCACTTTTGGGTACATGTTTCCATGTAGAGTTATTTCCAGTAGGGAAATACTATCTGACCTGGTGGATCCTTGGATATATTAGTTGCTTTCTAGTTGCTATTTTTGTGACTGTGGGGACACTCATGACAAATTGCCACCAGGAAGCATCCGTAACTGGGAATACATTGGTTCTGACATGACTCCTTCACATAATGGTCTCACTGAAATGCTCAGGTTGCTCTCAGACTTCTAAATTGCCTCCCATAATGCCATCCCACTTGCAATATCAGTGGGGTGGATCCAACCAATGTTTCTATTCAATTTCACCCAACCCTCCTCCTTACTACAGCCCCTGTCTCATGGCTTTTGCCTGAAAACTTCCCCAGCATATGTCTTTTGGATGGTCGAAGGGGACTTTTCATCTCTTTTTTAGCAACAGAAAAGCTTAGTTGGATCCACCTTAGCGTTTCCTATGTGAAAATCCTTGTAATCACTCTTAAAGCTGAATTTGCACTACTACTGAGTATGCAAAAAGCATTTTTAAAATTAGGATAGGACAAAGCATTTGATATTGATACCAAAACTATACCCCAGTTGGCGTAGTTACTTTTATAGAAAGATAATTAATGGCCTGTGCCCAACATACTATGACCAGAGTTCAGTGAGGAATGGAGCTTCCTCTCCTCCCTGTCCGATTGCAGCCTGCTGCTCCCAGGGTTAAGGGACAGCCAAGAATAGTCCTTGGTGCAATGTCCAGATCTTCAGTGGGAGGGAGGAGAATTGACAAAAATTGCCCCCCCCCATCCTCTACCAGTGGAAAAGAAGATTTAGATACAAGCAATGTTGCTTAACAGTTTATTAATCTTGGGGACAGTTGGGCAAGCTTGTGGATGATGAAACTGTGCCTTTTGTTCAGTCCTGTTTGTATAACTTAATTTGAGTGGTCAGTTATTTGTGTGTGTGTGTTAGGAGAAAATGCAAATGTTTGAGATCCAAACAACATCAACATGGAAAAGCTTCAGAAATCTTTGTCTATGATAATTTATTTTTTTTTAAAAGAACATTGCCTGATCATAGAGCTAGAAGAGTCCTTAAAGACCATCTAGTCCAATCCCCCGCCCAATGCAGAGACAACCTAAAGCATCCCCAACAAGTATTTGTCCAGCCGCACCTTGAAGACTGCCAATGAGGAGGAACCTACCACATCCCTAGGCAGCTGATTCCACTGCTGAACTACTCTTCACTTCTAATATCCTGTCAGTACCTTCCCCTGTGTAGTTTAAACCCATTACTGCCCATTCTATCCACTGTTGCTAACAAGAACAGTTCCCTTCCTTCCTCTAGGTGACAGCCTTTTAAATAATTAAAGAGAATAATCATGTTTCCCCTCAACCTTCTCTGTCTTCAAGGATGTTTGCGGCTGCTCCCAGTTTGATGTCATCTGCAAACATAATGAGTAATCACTTCTCACCCTCATCCAGATCATTTATAAAAATATTGAAAAGCAATATTGATTGAAATATTAATGTTTCCTGGAATTTTGCCATTGTGGTTTGAACCCTATTATTTACTATATGTTAAACTACAAATAAATATCTGTCCATTGTTATTTCTTTTCAGTGCCAATGTGCATTGAAGACATAAGTGCAGAACGCATGTGTGACAACACTGTGTCTGCAGACCTAGAAACTAGGGACTTAAATTGCACACCCTACAAACTTGTTTATACTTTTATTTTTATAATTGAGGGTTTGAGACTGCTTAATCGTTTAGTCCTCAATGAGGGCAATGTCTGGACTCAGAGTACAACCCAGCATTCACCTATTGTATTATGAGGGGATTATAGATTTGAAGGAACCACACAGTAGATTTGATGGAAACAACTAAAAACAGATTTATTTCAGTGGTATGTATGGCTTGATTGTTTCTTTGTTTTCCTTTTCTCCAGTCTAGGGGTGTGCATAGGAAAAAGATTTGGGGATGCTGGGTTTTTTTGGGGGGGGGTCACAGGGGGCCATTTTATGCCCCCCCCCAAGAAGGTGCCCCCAGCCACTCCATTTTTTTCTATTGTGGGAGAAAACTGACTTCAACTGCAGAAACACATGGATCATGGCTGCCATGGCCACAGGCACACTCTCAATTACAATCTCCACACCAGACAGCCCAACAGAACCAAAATGACAGCCTGAGCAGGCTGACCAGCCACTCTCCATTAGTTTCTGTTGTGTGAAAAAAATGAATCCTACTGCAGAAACACATGGATCATACCCCCCTCCCCCTCCGGGGTCTAATCTCCCTGAAACTTGGCGGATCTTTAGAGGATAGTTAGGACTAGGTCCCCTGCAAATTGGGTGAATTTTGCTTGCAAAATGCCACCCCAGCCCCATGTTAAGCTCCTCTAAATAGCTCCTTTGGTTAGCTCTCCTAGTTTTTTCCATAGAGAATAATGGAGATTGGAGGTGGATAGGGGCACCTTCTTTGTCGAGCTATAAAATGCCCCCCCCCCCCGAAGTCCAATATTCATGAGACTTGGGGAGTCTTAAGAGGACAGTCAAGGGTATGTCCCCTTAAAATTTTGAAGATTTCTTTTGTAAAATGCCACCCCATCCCCTTGAATAGCCCCAAGTTTTCGCCATAGGGTATAATGGAGATTGGAGGTGGATAGGGACACCTTGTTTGGGGAGCCATAACATGGCTCCTCGAAGTCCAGTCTTCATGAAAGTTGGGTAGTCATGAGAGAACGGTTAGGAGTAGGTCCCCAGCAAATTTGGTAAAATTCAGTCTAAAAATGCTCCCCCCACCAGATCCCCGGAAAGCCCGGAATCGCATTTTCCATTGGAAACAACCAGAAAGCAGTGATTCTTACTACCATGGCTCCTGAAGCTTTCTGAAGCGCTTTGGTAAACAGGTTCGGTATTACCAAATCACTTCAGTAATACTGAACATGCTTCAGTAATACCTAATGTTACCAAAGTGGGTAAAATTTGGTATTAAAACCCGAATCCCAAACCCAAATCGCACATCCCTACTCCAGTCATCTCAGCCTTAAAGTCACAAAGTTATTGGAGAACTGGAGGGCTGAGAAAGCCTAACAGTTGCAAAGCAAGTTTCTTATTTGACTGATTCAGACTTATAACACCGGACAGAAAGTTTTTTAACTTTTACCTGTTTTTGACAGGAAAATCACCCAAACCTTTATCATACAAAATAGATAGGCTTCCCCCCTTTTAAACTGTGTTTGACTGAATGTGTGGCTTTTTATATTGTTTGCACTATTTGTTCCCATAGTGTATGCAATGCCTCCTAAAGAGCTGGTGGTTCTACAGATCAGATCACCATTCATAAAGGTGTGTATCTCCATTGGAAGTATTTGCATTATTATACTATTTAGTGAAACCAGATATAGGATCCCCATATCTTAACATAAAGTAAATTTTTGGTTCATGAACAATTTTTATTATCTGTAGACAAGTTGTAATTGTGTTTTAAAAACTGACAATAAAACACAATTTTCTTCACCTAGTAAGATTCTTAAGAGGACTGTGATTTATAGTGAAGGGCATTTTAGAATGGCCCTTTTGGCTACATAAGGTGTCACAGACATCATGGACTAAATTCATAATAAAAGATCAAATGGTTGGGTATCAGCTTTGAAAGTTCACTATATAGGTGATATGTGAAAATTGACATACAGATCCTCTTCAATTCACCTGGATTGTTGAATGTATGCAAAAATGTATACCAATGATGGCCCACAGAAAGAAGTCAGGAAAGATGAATCTTGTTGATGGAGGTGCTTGTTCTAAAGATTTCACTATTCAGCCCACTTGTTTGGGAAGTTCTGATTTAAGAAGTCATGGATCATAGGGAAAAGACAACCTTGTTAAGGCTATGGGTTATTGCAGTGGTCTTACTCTGTCTAGACCTGAGACCTACTGAGCTGCAAGCATGTGACAGGAAGTCAGAAGGAACCAAAATTGTGACCTTTCTAGCATCAAGTCCAGGACCACTGGCAGTAGACCAAAAAAGCTGGAGGCAGAAAACACTAGTCAGGCAGTGCCCCATACTGATGAACAAACCAAGGGTCAGCATTGTGGAAGAAACCTTTCCACTATTACATAACCTCTTGCTTTGCAGTCTTTCTGCTCTTTTCAGCGTGCATACAAAGAAAGGCAGGACGTTTGGCACTCTTGTTCTGTAGAGTAACCAACCAGGAGTCACCCCTAGTATACAGAATCAAACAACTTAGGGAGAAACCACAGTTGGAGGGAATGCAAAAATATAGAAGTCTATATCTATAAATATAAAGTGTATTCAAGTGCAAAGTGACTAGTGCTTCTGAATAAATACTTATATACTCCTAATAAATATTCATGCAAATATATTCCAATATACACAAATAGTTACAACCAAGTCACTTGATGTTGGTGTCAGCCGCATAAATAAAGTTCACAGATTTGCTAATGTTAAATCAATGTCTTTTCCTTTTTGACTAAAGCCGAAGAGAAATCTTTAACCAAATTGAAATTCCACAGATAAGTAGTCCAGTATGTATATTGTTTAAAGCATTCTCAATTAAGACGGAAAGGACACAAAGGACCTCCTCTGTAGAACAAAGTGGGACCCGAAGGACCCTATTGCCCGACGTTAGCCATATCTATCAGGAACACCGAGAGAATGTGTTGAATGTTGCTATAAGAATACATTGTGTTTATGGGTAAAATTACTTTATCAGCCTCGATGATGTACTTGGTATGAACCAAGTTGGAATATCTAGCTAGCCACTTGTTGGGCAATAGGGTCCTTCAGGTCCCTCTCCTTTTGTTTTGTCTCCACCTGCAAGGCAAAAGAGGAGATTCCGTTAGAGAGTTTGAAGCTTTGAGAGTCTTACCTGTGAAATACTTACCTCTTTGAATACGAGAGTCTCTTGAATCTTTACATCATTTCCACCTATACTGGAAAGGAAATATTTACGCGTGTGGATTACTGTAAGATTTACCTGTAGAATTCCCACCTTGTTCTACAGAGGAGGTCCTTTGCGTCCTTTCCTTCCTAATTGAGAATGCTTTAAAGAATATATATATTGGACTACTTACCTGTGGAATTCCAGTTTGGTTGAAGATTTCTCTTCGGCTTTAGTCAAAAAGGAAAAGAGATTGATTTAACATTAGAGAATCTGAACTGTTGTCCTGTATGCAGCAAATACTTGCAAAAAGCAGCAAAGAATGACAGCTCTGTAGGGTCTTTTGGCCCAACTCGGGCTCCTAACCTGTGGGTTGAAAACTGCTGGGTTAATGTATTGTTTCATAGAAATGCTGTCCAGAAGAGCACTAGCAGTAGGTGCAGCATGTGTTGATTTAAATGTCACATCAGTTAATTGGTTTATACCTCTTTGGTGGCAGTCTTCTCATGATAACCTTAGCATAACCTGTGGTTCCATTTATGCATGAGTCTTGCCTGGCTTAGTGGTATATGAGAACAATTCATTTTAACAAAATAAGTGGCTGATTGCTGCCCAGAATGTTGGAATATTGACAAGGCTTTGATGCAGTCATCTTTCAGTTAAAATAGTCTTACATTCCTCTAAAAGACATAACAAATAACTTGGAGAATTTTTTAAAAAATTCTAATTGGTTGTTTTCCTCCCCTTTGATGTAAAGAATAAATATAGGCACTTCTGTGAAACGCTGCTGTCCTGGGTGAAAAGCTGCAGATTTGCCAAAGTTGTTCTTTTGTCCAGCAGTCATGCTTACCAGCGTAATGATCATCAACTTCGCACGTAGGTCCATGTGCATGATGTAGTTAATGGACGCAGAGGCTTGATTACTTTTCCTGACACAAGTTGCCCCAAGTGGCTTACACTAAAAACACCAATCAAAGCACTGGAAAACGGCAAAAGTTTCTGTTGGTGAATTTATTCAGCTCTTATGTTTGCGAGGGAAAGGGGATGTTTGTTCTGTAATCTAGATTTTAACCTGATTTAGTTTCTGGGTCTTAACCTTAACTTCAGTGGACACACATATACTGTACAGTGGGCTGGATCCAGTGATCCATCAGCAGAAGGCGCTGTTTATCATCGTGTCTTCTGTGCAGTCCCACATGGGAACTGTGCATATGCAGGCCAACTGTGGACATTCTAAAGCTCTTAAAGGTGCAAGACACTTGCCTACTTTTTTGTGCAGTTTCCCCCCAGGTGCAGCTATAAAAGACGGGGCGAGCAGCTCCGTCCCTCAGTTCTTCTTTAGCCGCCACTGAAGAAGAACCTATCTCCGCTCTGCTCATCTGTTTCTACATTTAGATGAGAATTAGGACCTTCAGCTTCATGGCTTCAGAGGCTGTCTTCAAGAAGTTTTATGTTGAGGGACTAAGATGGCTCAATCGGATGGGCATGACAAATGCCTGCTATGTCTGGGCCAGGGCTCTGACACCTTTCAGTGTGTGGTCTGTAAAGAATTTATGCCCAAGGCACACCATGAAAGGGCATTGTGACTGAAAGTGGCTCTCTGGGAGTCAGCCCGACTCTGAGCATAATGCCACAGATAACGGACTGCAGCGGCCAGAACAGGCCTCCTTGGTTCCTCTAATCAGTTCCAGTTGCTCACTCAACAGTTCAATCTCAGTGCTAGTCAGAGCCACCTTCAAAAAAGGCTAAGCTCAAAGCAAAGCATGCTGATAAACCATCAACTTCATGAATTGTCCATCACATCAGCCTCCTCAAGTTCAGGGCAATAAGTTATGCTGTAAAGGATCTGGTTTGCTTAATGGAAGGCAAGAATGGTCAGATATGCACGGACAATACGACTGTCATGCATTACTTGAACAGCTTCTCTGGCTCTTTCCCGGGAATCCTCACTGATATGGGAATGGGCCATCCAGCATCTGTTTTGCTGTATTTGATTCAGCTAAAAGATCAAGATTTGACTAATTTCTGCAATAAGGTCTACCTAGCGGCCATTTCAGCCCACCATGATGATTTAAAGGGAAAATCTCTCTTTGCCCAACCACAATGCAAATCCTTCCTCAGAGGTTTAGCAAATCTGTATCCTCCAGCATCTAGGACAATTCCCCAGAAGGGACGCAGCTGTGGGCAAAGCTGTTCTCAAGAGTCTCTTCCATTAAAGAGCTTCACTCCCACCTTGTGGGTAAGTTAGCTCGCTAATCTCCCATGTGGGACTGTACAGAAGACATGACGACGAAAACTGGATTGTACTTATCTGTAACTTGTTCATCGAGTGATCTAATGTACAGGCACACATCCTTCTTCCCCGCTGTGTGCACTTTTTATTACAGCCCTTCTACACCTGCGGCTTAGAGAACTGAGGGAGGAAGCTACTCACCCTGCCTTTTATAGCCACTCCCGGGGGAAAGCGTCCAAAAAGGTTAGGCAAGTGTTTCACGCCTTTAGGAGTTTTAGAACATCCACATCTGACCTGTGTACGTACAGTTCCCATGTGTGCCTGCACAGAAGACCACTCAATTAACAACAGTTATAATTAAAGGCAACCCTGTTATCTATGTAGATCATTTCCCTTGTTGCTCTTCCTCCAGCAGTCCTTCTTTGAAATTGATTCCTGACATTGAATTTCAGTGGTAGTTATTAAATAAACAGATATTTCTGTTTTTAATAAATACCAGTTATGATGAATGATTGGAATTCTTTCCCTTATCTGTGTACATCTTGCCAGCTACTTAGTAGCAGTAAAATTAAGTCTTCATTTTGTCATGTAATGGGGGCATTGGTGGACATATATCAAGTAATATTTCCATGAAGTTGCTTCTTGCTATTTTTGTTCACTTATGTGTTACTGGAATGGCAAGCAGAGTTACCGGTAAAATGAAAAAGTCATATTTTGAAGTCTGTTGCAACTTTACTTTTTGTACCTTTCACACCTGATTCTTAACAGTACTTCACTGCGATACTTGCTTTCACCTGCTGTTCCAAAACCAGTTCAAGATCTGATGCAAAGACTGAACTGGAGAGAATTGGAGAGAGTGGCAGCTTTCCCTGGAGTAAATGATGATGAGAAAGTGTTCCACATTCCAGGAGGTGGCATTACAAAGCTGTTGTTCACTGAAAGGTTAGTGAGGAAGTAACCAGTTAATACTGAGATGCTGAGTACTAGGGGATTCTTTTCCCCTTTCCATTTCCATTGTCTACCTTAACAGTATTTAAGAAATCAAACTACTGTAAATCTTCCCAATCATATCACTAAAATGTTCTTGCTTCCTTTCAGCTAGTATTGGCATAACGTGCTTTGATAATACTTCTCAGCAACTTCAGAATTTCAAACTGGATGTGTATTTGATGTGCTAATTGTAACACAGTTCCTATATGGTGAGGTACTCATTGGTCTGTTCTTCTGGCCTCTCAAACTGGGAGTACATTTCTGCTTTCTGTGATTCAAAAATAAAAGAGCCTTGGATTAATTGTTAACTCCTTTAACTTAAGGGCTTTCCTAATTGTCCTTCTGATGTCTTCTATCCCCTACTTCTATCCTTGGGTCAATCTAATGCCCACACCTCTTTTGATCTTCATTACAACTTTTAGAACCTCTGTCCCCTTCCCTGTTGTGTTCTACATTCTATAACAGACTACCCCATTTCTCATGATCTTCATGTAGACTTTTGTTTCGTACCACAAGTTACCTTATTCAGACCACGGTCAAGTATGTTGATTACCTTTGCAACTCAGCCTACTGTAAAGGAGAAAATGTTGAACTTGAATGGAAGTGATCCAATTCAAATATCCTCTAAACAATAAAACTCCCTTCTTTGGGTTTCTTTGGTTCTTTGATAGAAGAGCAAGGTACAAATGGAATAAAGTCACTGGGTTACTTATGTCACAGCCAGCATATTTTGTGAAACGAAAATACTTCAATAATCAGAATGTTTTTCCTTGTTCACTCCCAGAATAATTATTTTTGTTAACAGTCCAAATTAAATCAATAGTGCTGATAAAGGAATGTTTTGCTTAATTGTTACATAGGCTCTACTTTTATTCTAGTTGTTCAAAAGGAATACAAATGGTGGTTTTGCTGAAATTTTGTTCGGAGGGTGACAATATCCCAGATGCACTTGTTCTTGCTGATTATCTTAATGAATGGCTTCAAGTAACTACATACCAAGTAAGTTTTTGTCTTCTAAACTCAAGAAGAAACATAATAGGTTTTTAGTTTTAGAAGTTAGGACAGCTAATGACAAAGATTGCTCTTCTTTGAAACTGAAATAGTTAAAAATGAATGGTGTTTTGTAATTCTTTGTCCTTTTAGTTCTAAAGACAATTAATGTTTGTAAAACAGCCTATTCTGACTCTGACTGGCAGCAGCTGTCTAGAATCTCAGGCAAACAAAAGTATTCCCTACACACCTGCTTCCCAAGATGTTTTATTGGGAGATACCAAGGATTGAGCCTGGGAGCATGTGCATACAAAGCTAGGTACCAAGCCACAGTTCCTCCAACAAATGCAGTAACAACTATGGAGCCACCATGCAGAATATGATTGAATTGAGTGGAAGGTGAAGAGGAGGCTGCATTCAGGTCATGAAGAGAAATTTTGCGTTACAGGCACATGCTGGGGTTGATTTGTCATGCTCACACACTCCTGCAGTCCACCCACTGTTAGTCTCATGAGTAGACATGGGCAGGAACGGGGAAAAAAACCCGAACAAGATGTTAGTTGTTCGTAGCCCTTTAAAGATCGCTTTAAACTATCAGCTGGCAGGTGGCAGGGAGGATTTCCCCCTGCTGCCTGCCAGCTGATAGTTTAAAGGGCCCTTTCCTGCCAAGTGCAAGGGGCAGGGTCCTTTAAACACCCCACAAACTGACCTTCCCAATGTCCAATACCCACCAAATTTTCAGGGGACATAGTCCTCACTGTCCTCCAAAGACCCCCCAAGTTTCAGAGAGATTGCACCCTGGGAAAGGCATGATCCATGGGTTTCCCCCTTTGTTGTCATTTTCTCTTCACAGTGGCAAAAACGGGACTCTCTGCTGGAAGCTACTTTGAGGGGTTACAAACTGATCTTCCCAATGTCCAATACCCACCAAATTTTCAGGGGACATAGTCCTCACTGTCCTCCAAAGACCCCCCAAGTTTCAGAGAGATTGCACCCTGGGAAAGGCATGATCCATGGGTTTCCCCCTTTGTTGTCATTTTCTCTTCACAGTGGCAAAAACGGGACTCTCTGCTGGAAGCTACTTTGAGGGGTTACAAACTGATCTTCCCAATGTCCAATACCCACCAAATTTGCAGGGGACATAGTCCTCACTGTCCTCCAAAGACCCCCACAAGTTTCAGAGAGTTTGCACCCCGGGAAAGGCATGATCCATGGGTCTCCCCCTTTGTTGTCATTTTCTCTTCACAGTGGCAAAAACGGGACTCTCTGCTGGAAGTACTTTGAAGGGTTAAAGCCAGAAGGAAACCCAGAAGGAGTTCAGACAGAGTTCAGTCTCTGCCTCCGTTGCCAGGGGAATTGATTGAAAGGTGCCAGACTGTTTGGCTTGAAGAAGGGCTGACAAAGGCAACTAACGAGGCTTGCAAGGACCACTTGTTCATTTAGAATGGGGCCTCACGAACGACTTGTTCGTGAACAGATGAACGGGCTTCTTCATGGGTTTTTTCCATTCGTAATGCTGTTTGTGCCCATGGCTACTCATGAGTAGAGCATGATCAAAGATTTTCTGGCTTCAGAAGTCTTCAGTCAGCTACATTGTTAGGATGTCCCAACATGTAGCAGTAAATTCTGGTTTGTGGGAAAGAAACAGTCTCCTGTTTGTCAAGGCATTGTCATCTGGACATCATGACAAACTGCAGTTAAGAGCTCCAGGAAATATTTCTTCATACTCCACACATGGGTGAAGTGCTCCACAAATACAATAATAAGCCAGGCTTGTGCTCTCTGAATAGAGATAAATAAGAGCTTGCATTTTCAAATGTCTTGTTTTTCAGGGAATACATTTCATATCAGTTTGCTGCAGAACTTTTGTGCATTAGTGAAGATTTCTCTAGGGGTATCATTTAGGAACTGACCAGGCTTCTTAGGCCTCACATTAGGCTTACATCAGTTGCATATGAGGCTGGAATCGTGGGTTCAGCTGGTTTAAGCTTCTTCTTGCTTAGTTGGTTTAGATGTGTTATTTTGCTAACCACTTTGATAATTTTTAAATTGAAAGATAAAACTTACTGCAGCTATATATTGTGAGGAAAACTGGTAGAACTGGAAAAGCTATCATTAAGCTAAGTTTGCTGTCTCCCCGCTTTACTCCTCTTCCCTGGAACATAGTGTGAAAGTTCACTGTCCTAGCCCCCAGTCTGCAGCTGATGGGTGTAGAACATAGCTGACTTTACAGTCTGCTAATTAAATTGTAGAGGGTCAGCAAGGGCATTTAGTTGAGTTAATGCAATCCTATTAATGTAATGTTTTGTTGTGCCTTTTATTTTCTGAAAGCAGAGTGGCTGTTCTTCCGCTCAGTCTTCCAAATGGAAAATGCCAAGTTCCTGGAAACTCCTCTTTGGCAGTGGCCTTCCACCTGCATTGTTTTAAATCCATCTTACCTTGTGTGTAGCCACCTTGTACAAAATTCAAGTTTTCTGTTTTTATTTTGATATAGTCTGTAATTGCCATTGTGTAACCTCGTATAAAATATAATTACTACAATCTAGTTAAGCTGACACTTTAGTATGCTTCAAGGAATGCATAAACATACTCAGTATTTTTCAGAAAAACTTTTGTTAACTTCTGGTTTGCTGTCTGTCAAACTATTTAAAACATTTCCAGACTTCTACAAATTATTTAAATAATTTTCTAGCCTTGGCCATTCTAGTTAAGAATCATCCAGAAAGTCTCTTTACACATACTGACTTTACAGTTTTCCACCACCATCCGTTAGGCAGTGTAAGCTATAGGTATCAGTTGCAGCAGCCAGAGCCTCCAATATAAAAGGTTAAATTCAGCAGTTTTAACTTTTCTGACATTTTCATAGGGCTAGAATGTCCCCTGAATCCATGCTGCCTTGTATCCATACTGTCCTTACTTATTGAAATGGAACACTTTACAGCAGTATCAGCCTTTGGGATGTATAATGCAACTAATGAGTAGAGTCTGCTTAAGGAAGCCAAAATATTAAGACTTTGTATGTGAACAAGTTATTAATTTTGAATTCCATCTAGGGCAAGAGTTTAGTTGATCTACTATGTTTACTAATTTTATATTGGTTGCATGTTTGCATAGACCGTAATGCATCTTTTTACGCAATAAATGGATAATTGACATGTGTCCAATATTGGCATTAAGCCCCTGTGAGCTTCAGCCTATTTCAGAGGAAGTACAGGTCGCAATTTGGAATGGTTCACTCTATGTTTTTAGAGCTTTAGGTTAAAATAAAGCCATGTTAAAACCTGGGCTTGCTGATAACATATACTGGAAAGGAGGTGTGGTATCTAGAAAGTTCCAG
Organism: Eublepharis macularius; assembly: GCF_028583425.1. Classification (NCBI taxonomy): domain Eukaryota; kingdom Metazoa; phylum Chordata; class Lepidosauria; order Squamata; family Eublepharidae; genus Eublepharis; species Eublepharis macularius. Next base: position 64,956,047 of record NC_072796.1, on the reverse strand, counting down.
GATTATGTAATTATGGCCAGCAGGGGACAAGTACATCAACAAATGAAAAGACGATTGTTAAATGTGCATCTTCTGTTTGGATAAATTAAAATGTGGGAGTTTTTAAAAGAAATCATGCCCCTGGTGGTTTTCTTAAAACTTATTTTTTTACAAGAACAGTGTGTGGCTGGCACTTTCTTAGTAGAGGCTTTCCTCCTCCTCCTCCTCCTCTGTCAAATAGTTAATAAACACTCCTTATATATACAGTTAAATACAAGAGAGTATACATGCTAAAGTGTTTTATTGCTTTGAAAATTCTTCGACTAAAATGACTAGGGAGGTGGAAGTGGGTGCACGGTTCTCACGTGAACTGAAAAATACAGTTAAGTGTGTCTGTGCAGTACCACACATCTATATAAGAAATTCAAAGTTATCATTTTCCTCATCATCTTGGTGTATTCAGTTGTCGGCAGGAAGGAAAGTGAAGATTGAGGTGATGGAGATTTCCCCATAGTATAGTTTCCCTGGCTGTCCCCAGAGCTCTGAGCCCCACTCCTTCTAACAGCATCTGCCTCTCTCATATTGCATCTAACTGCAGCACAGAAAGGTGAGTCTGCTAAAACGTCTTATAAATTTGGAGTAATGCCGTCCAAGGTTTGTCAATTTTACAAGTAGGTGGATGCAATTTCAGGGTTGTTTTCCAAGGAGCAGTGACAGGGCATTTACTAACCTGCATAGAAAATCGCTCCAGATGCATGACATATGTGCTAGGAACAATCTAGATCCTACTAAGTTTATTTACTTCATTTATAACCTGCCTTTCTCCCCAAGAGCAACACAAAGCAGCTTGTGTTGTCCTCCTGCCATTCACAATAACCTTGTGAGTGGCCTTGTAAGTTAGGCTGAGTGTTTGTAACTAGTCCAGGGTCACCCAGCAAGCTTTCTAAATTGCACAGAGCCCATCAGTGTGAATGCATAGATATCCACCTACTATTCTTTGAATGATTAAAGGTAAGCAACCTCTCTGTCTCAAACTTGATTCCAGATCCTTGCCTGAAACTGACCATAATATCTTACTGTCATCAACGGATTATTTACAGCCCTAACTTAAAAAGACAAAAGTAAATCCTGTAGCTAGCACATGCTTCAGGGGGAAAAAAAGTCAGAGTGCCAAGTGGTAGTCTTAAGAGCTAGAGTATTGATGTCAACTGCAATAGCTCTGACTTTAAGAACAGACCCTTTATTATCTGTTTGGCTGTGCAACTATTACTTCACCTACCTCCCTGAATATATAAGGCACCGTATGCTGACATCCCAGTACCACCTTTTGTGGTTGGATCAAGCAATCCCTCAGCGAAAGGTACTGGCTGTCATGGATCTTTTTCCTCTCTCCAGCAGCCATTTCCAATTTTACAAAACTTGATTCCTGGGACCTCTGTGGAAAATAGCTGTGTGGCTGGTGGGCTCCGATGAGGAAGGCAAAGGTAGTGAAATTACCATTTCTGCTTTTTCCAGCAGCACAGGTTCATTGATAGGGGGGAGTATTTGTTCCCCTTCTCCCACTTCTCTGCAGCCTGCTGACTTACATGGCTATTACTCCACATGGATCCTGCAGCTCCAGGAATCAACTTTGCTGGTCTCAGAAATGGCCGTGAGGTTTGGTGTGTGTGTGGGAAAGATCCATGATCCTTGCTGGAGTAGAATGCTGGATTCTACCTTGGGTTTGCATATTTAGCAGTATCCAAGTAAATGCACACTTTGTTCAGCAGCAAACCTTTTACTAATTGAAAATTAAGCTATTGATCACTAGCAAAACACAAAGTAACTAGTGTATAGCAAGATGACAGATTCAAAAACAACAGAAAATATTTGCCATTAATGAGATTTGTTCCTGCCCTTGGTGACTCAGTAGGAGATGCTGGTTATTGTTGGATCCATTAGTCATTACATCTAGTGGAAATCTTTCAGCCTCCTGGTTATTCTTTCAGGCTTCTGGTTATTCAAAAAATGTCTAGCTTGAGCATTTGGACTCTATTAGATGCCATAAAAAGTTAAAAACATTTAATTCATACTACACTCTGGTTGAGGTTATCAGTTTGGGATGTCAAACTAGAAGTGATGGTAAGAATTGCATCATTTTGCCTGCCCTGATCCCTTGCCAGGTTTTGTTTATATTATAATTAGAATGAGCAATTTCCCTCCAGACTACAAGGGTTAGATGCAAGTACCTTCCTTTGCTTGTTAAAAGTGCACACACTGGAGACTACTGTTGTGTATCTTGTTTTGAGAGACTAGTTTCTTAAAATACAAGATTACAAAGAAGGGCCTATTTAGACGGCCTAAAAGAGGTGCATATTTAAATGCACCCCTAATGAGGCAACACTGATTTCAGAATTTGCTCTAAGTTATCATGTATAAGCTTTTTACCTGTTACTAAGTATTAAATGACAAGTTGAGCAATAGCAACACTATAAGTTTATTAACATGTAAAAAGGGTCTTGTTTTACTCTGTGCATACAAACGGCAGCCACAGCTTTACTTATATCATCACTATATCAAATTCTAAACATGACCCCCTCTGTGGATACTTAAGTCTGGATATTGGGGGCATATACAGGCAGGACAGATCTTTCTAGAACCTCCAGCCCCAGCCCAATTTGCAGAAAAATCTGAAATAAGAAAAGGCACGTTGGAGAGTTAATCCCTTGAAATAATAGAAGCAGTGCCTGTAAGCTTTGCGCTGACCTGGATAGCTCATGTGAGTCTGATCTCATCAGATCTCAGAAGCTAAACAGAGTCAGCCTTGGTTAGTAATTGGGTGGGAGACCTCCAAAGACCAAGATTGCAGAGGCAGGCAATGGCAAACCACCTCTGTCAGTCTCTTGCCATGAAAACCTCGCCAGGGGTCACCGTAAGTCAGTTTTCAAGGCACATTCTTAGATTGAGTTTTCAGTAACTGCACTGCTTTTTCACACACTGAAACACCCCATTTTTCTTTCCTCGCCAAGTATTTTGCCATAATATCCTTTAGGTTCATAAGTATACCTTTCTTCCATTATTTGAAGTTATAGGTGATTGCTGTGATTTGAACTAAGTATAGTTGAGCATTATACCCAACAAACTTATGGGGCTGCATGATCAATTTTATTCTTAAGAGCATGGTCAAGTAAATCTATGGAGAAGAATGACTCCCCTCCCCCCAATACAGTTTGCATCAGTAAATATTTCTGGCAGAAAATAAAAATGTCAGATTGAAATTTTCAGTAGCCTTTTTGTGAGGTGGGGGAAGAAAACACACACAACCAATGTCAATTTAAAAAAATATTTAATGCTGCCAGAAGTATAAAAAAATACAATAAGAACGGCAGTACAAAGTATCTTCTAATGTGATCTCTTACATCACTACAATTAATACAAGCATAAAACAATTAAGTCATTTTTTTGTTTGCAACGTCTCTTGCTGGTGGTATACATCATTCCCTGGTTGGTGTTTACGTTGTAAACAGATATTTGTGAGGCCACCTGGGTATTGCTCAGACCTCACTTTTGTTTCTTGGCGAGGGGTCAGATCCTGCTTTGCATGCCAATAGTATGCAATTTATAGCTGCAGAATATTCACAAGTCTTGGAGAGTTAGGTGTCCGTCATTCTCTGCCTACAGACACACAACGCAAAAAAGTCACAGGTTCAGTACAGTCAGAAGTATAAACAACTCAGGTTTTCTAGTTTCACTTGGGTTGAAGATTTAGAAAAAAATTCTGTCAAATGAAGGACACACTCCTAATAAGCAGTTGCTAACAAACAGAATGTGTGTACATGCACACCTAACTCCTTGCCCTTAAACTAACAGTTATGAAAAATACTTGGACATTGGTGTTCACACTGATGCCTTGCTCTTGACTGAGCTGAGGAGCAATAGAACCATTAGATGACAACTTCTCTGCTCCTATTAACAACTCAAGAATATAGGGATTATGTTCCTCTGAGTCTGTACAGAAACCTGTAAACTGTAGTGCAGTTTAAGGAGTGTGAGTGTGTAATGGATGATACAGTGTTGCATTTCATATCATTGACATGAGTAAACCCAATCTAGAGTATCAAAAGAAACAAGGAACAATTAAACTGATGTTTGACAGTATATGTAAAGAAGTGTTTAAAGCTTTAATATTTTGATAACCTATGAACAATGTATTTTTAGTAAATCCTACAAAAAATGCAAACTTTCAACTGTTCTATTAAACTTTGAGTTATGTTAAGCAATAATGGCCACATGCTTAATTCAACACCTGGTGATATTTGGAAGTTTCCTATCCATTTACACAAGACTCCCAAACTTGACTTACAAAGTCAGCCAGGCAAGACTGGTGAGATCAACATTCTGGAGAATACTTATTCCCTGCAGATGCCTGCCAGGATGGGAGATGACAGAAAGGTGATTGCTGAGGTTGAAGGCTTCATCAACTATTGAGGGGGCAGAGCCAGGACCACCCATGAAACAACCAAGAACCACCTACAGAGATGCAAATTCTCTACATTAGGCAAGGGTGTGACACAAGAAATCTAGTTTTGCAGTGGTCACTCAACTCCAGTAGGAAACCAGACATTCCTGCTCCAATATACTAAGAAGCCCTGCTTTTACTTGCATTGTACTCTATAACATGCTTTAATGCAGCAATCTAAACATGCAAGTTAAATATAGATTGACCTATGCAACACTGGCTCTCAAGCTTCCACCTCACAGACAAGCCATTTTTGTTCCATGACTATTATAGCTTGCATTAATGTACATACATTTATCAATGAAAATGGCACAGGAATTACTTTTAAGAAGGCTCATTCAAATTGGGTAGTATCTAGTCACAGCATTTTCCCAAACTCCCTAATGTGAAGTTGATTTATGATTTTGGTTTGTATGTAATAAACAGAATTTTAAAGAAGGGGAAATACTAAGTATTACAATTGTAAGGCTCTCAACACCAGTGTCGTATTAATCCTATTAAACATTTCTGGTTCTTTCCTCAATCAAATACAGAATAGCATTGGAGAGCACACATTCAAACTGAAATATAAGAGGTGTAGACATCCAAAAGAAGGCTCTGCACCACAAAGAATGTGATGGTTGCATTAAAAAAATTGCAGCCTCTCTATTGTCAGTGACTTTAAACAAGCAAATCCATTCCAAAATGCTGTTTCACTGGGCAAAGAGCCATCTCAGCCAAATACAGGAGTTCAATCTGTACAGATACTTCCAAGAAAGAAAAAGGTCTTCACCAGATCTGAGCAACTGAAAAGCCAGAATGTAGAGGAAAGTAGTCAACCAAGGAGATGAAGACTGCATTTCAGAAAAAAAGTAATTAGTCTCACCAGAAATGATTTTATTTATGAAGTACAGGCTATAAGCAGCTTATTTCCCACCTCAAATTTCCCAATAGTTTGGAGCTACCCATTCTGGAAGAAGTGGAAAGTGTAAAACATTCAGTGCACCTACCCCTCAACTGAACAACAGCCAGCCAGCCCAACCAAGAATGAAAGGCAGAATAACTTCAGGGAATACCCAGAACAGTGTTGTGTGCAATATGGGTATCTACACTGGGGAGGAGGGATTGGCCAAAATCATTCCCTCTGCTAGTGGAAGTCTCTGGATCTCACGGATTGCAAACAACGTTATATAACCAACCATTGACCTATTATCCCTAGATAGGCCAGTGATAGGGGGAGGGGGGCTGCAACAAAATAAAAGGTCCCCAGTCATCTTTCAAACTCTGCACCACAATTTTTTTCTTTTTCTTCCAAAAAATCCTGTACCTATTGCTTTTTTGATGTGCCTTTCAGAAATATGAACAAATTTGTCATGTGCTACCTACACCCACTATGAAGCATATATTTTCAGTGTTACAATGAACAGGACTCAAGTCAAATCAATGAGAGACACACAAAAAAGTTTTCATATTTAATGGAATGTTTGAACTTTGACATAAGCTATTAGCTTCCAACAACAGCTGAAATTAACACAACTTCCTTTCAAAATACTCAGTTCTGAGATAGGGGACAAGCTCCCCAAAGTCTTATAAAAACGTAACATTTTCAAGTATTTTGTTTTTAAATAAAGTAAATGTCAACTATTAGCATAAATACATGAATGCAACTTACAAAGTAGAAATGGAAAAGTAGCCCTATGTCCTAACATGAAATCTCAAAGGGGCAATTTACTAATCATTGTGTTAAGAATGGTAACATTTTGTTGAAGGTCGGTGAATTTCAGAATCACTCCTGAAATTGATGGGAAGGGATGCACTGTTAATTACTTTAATGCATACTATGTTTGGGTCAGTGAAATTTGTACAAACCTGGCTTTTAAAAATAGTTATCTACAAAAGTATGATTAAATATAGAGTTATAAAATGTATTTATGCTAAGTCTGGATCATATAAATGCATATTACATACATACCACTGTAACTGCTTTGCATTCATAGTATGACACCACACTGTTTATTGCTTATATCAAATAGAATTGGCAGAACACAGCAACTCAGTGTCTACCTCTAGATCTAGTGGAGAATGACTTTTAAGTAATATATACATTCTTACTGAAAATGTGTTCTAGTTTACTTAATAAGAGTGTACAACTTTGTTCAGGTGGCAATATGGTTTCAGAAGTACCTGAAAAGTCCTGAGACTGGTTTGTGATCGGTTTTTAATCTCACGCTGGAATTTGATGTTGCAAGTCATATTCCCTCTGGTGTATTAGCAGCACATTTGGTCTGGAAACTATGGCTGCGATTCTGCAGCCAGTAAACATTTGTGGGACTTAAATGTGTATTATGGGGCATAGGGTTGCAACCTAAAGCACACATTCACATAAGGGAGGCTTGGAAGAACAATTTCCAGCAACAATAAACTCCAATGAAAATGGCTGTACTAAACCCAAGCTTAGTGAGAATAGGTTTCCAATATAACCACCTTTTTCTTTTCCTTTCAGCCTCACTCAGCCTATGTTTCATCTGCTGCACCTTCTGTGCTGTGTTAGCTTTTCTGTCCTCTCTCAGCCGTTTCCGAACAGCACTACAAAAGCAAAAAAAGTCAGTCAGTTTTATTCAGACTGTTAATCTGTCTTTATTCTGAAAGTGCAGAACAGGGAGCAAGGTTTTGAACACAGAAATGAACACTATTCAGCGGGTTGGAGCCAAAGGGTGCTCAAACAACAGAAGGTGCATACACTAGCAGAAAGGCGCTTCTGTTGGCAGGAGGAGGAGTTTTTCCAATTCCACCTCCTCCTGCAGAACCAGCCCTGCCATGCTATTTGCCAGGGTCTCCTACTTCTCCAAAGCAGAGTATAAGCAGCTCATGGTCTGCAGCAGGAGGGAGGAGTTGGAAAACAACCATTCCATGGGCTTCACACCTTTGCTGTTTTTTAGATCCAACTCAGTGTGTATCAAAGCCAGGCTGCATTATATCAACTTAAACCTGGCTACTAGAAGCTAGCTCACTCAAAGCAGCCTCAGTGCTTCGGGAAGGTACTCAAACATTTGAGCAGTACCACAGTTTAGAGAAGGGCAGCTCTCTGCATATTGCATGCAGAGGGAAAAATTGTACTCTTTTTTTCTTGGTTGCTGCATGCATGCATTTTTTTAGGCAAAGACCATAATTTATAAATGCAAGAATTTGTACGTGTTTGTAATCAGCAACATAAGAGAGCTACAGTTAAAAGGCAATGCATGCACATGTGTGGATCAGGATTTCAGTATTTAGGATCAAGTTTAAAGTTTTTAAGATTAAAACCAGCACCTTGAATAGTACTTAGAAAAAATGGAAGCCAGTGTGAAAAGTGAATCACCAGTATGAAGTGCTCCCAATGACTATGGCAAGTAAGAAATCTATTTGTACAACAAAAGTTATTCTTATGTTATATTGTACAAATATTAAAAGTAAACAAGCTTTAATTGTTTATATTTTACACATTTGAAGTAACAACCATATTAAGAGAAATCAAAAATCAAATATTGTCATTTTTAAAGTCTATTCTGCATACAGCTATTATTCTAGCAGGGTACAAAGTTTTATATTGTCATTTTTAATTTGACTGAAGGCCAGTTCACACAATTGGCAAGCAGCAATTTTGTGCATGTGTTAAGACACATATATACATTATGCAGTGCATCACATGTGCATGCTCACTTCCTGAAATCCTTGTACCTCTTCTGGGGCTGGGTGGGGAGAGAGGACTGCAGAAACATAGATATATGTCAAACATTATTTGTGAGTACAAAGAGGGAACTTGCACAGAACCCTGTTACCCCATCACAAATGTAGAATTTCTTCACAGAAATTATATGAATAGACTCTGTTGAGCACTGTTTGCACCAGACAGTAGAAGCACACATTTGTTTTGAGTGACATTTCTTGCATGACTTCAAATTTTTTTCTGCAACCCTAAAGACTAGAATCTGCTTTTCTAAAAATAAAAGCTGCGATTCTCAATTTTGAGCTAGTTGTCAGATTACTACTTGTCATCCTCCACTGAAACTTCCAGAAGTCTTCAAGAACAGTTCAAGACAGTGAAGTATAGTAGTCAAAGTAAAACAAACATGTACAACTGTTTAGACCATATCAGGTACAATAAATGAAAAGGCTCTTTGGCCAGTTTTCAAGCTATTAAATAAAAATGATGCTCACATGTCAGCATTCGCATCTGCAGTATTTTGCATTGTAGAAGTCAACTCAGCATCTATAAGATCTTCGGTTTGCTCCTGATTTTCTAACACCACACTGTTCCCATTGTACTTCTCTGTTGGAAGTTTGGCTTTGTATGATGGTGAGTGTTCAGAACTTGGTGCTTGGTCCTCCTTTGAAAGTTCCTTCCATTGATTCTGAATAAAAAAAAAATTTTGTTTTATTGAAATTTTTAAGACCAGAATTTGGTTTTTATCGTTCATAGTGACAGCTGTATGAGCTAAATTAACTTAAAATTAATAATCAAAAGGGTAAGTTGCAATACATGGAACAAGCAGTTCAAAAGGTAATTTAGATAAAGTTTACTTTTACTGACAATAACAAGGGACTGGATTGAAAAGTCTATCATGTGGAAGGTGTCTTCTGACTCAAACTACATCCAAAGATGATGATCTGCTTGTGCGAGCAGAGGCATAAGGATGCCTGCAGAAGCCACTAGGGGTAGCCCTGTGAAGTCTTCTATTAGCACCTGTGGCGATCATTTGCAGGACAGGGCTAGCAGCCATTTTCTTCCCCATTCACTCTTCTTGGATCCATCCCCAGCTCCAGCTCCATTTATTTTTATTTACTTCATTTAAAGCTCAGCTTTCTCACTGAGACTCAAGGCAGACTGCACAATGCAACAAAGTTTTTGTTATTTATTTTGTGATGGTGAGGGTTCCTGTTAAGTAATTTGTGTGACAAAATAATATTCAAGTAAATGGCTTTACAACACAAAATCATTGCCCTAATTTTTTCAAGCGTCAAAAAACTATACACCATTGTTTGCATAATAAATAAATACTGCTGTTAACTTTAGAAATTTACTAAAATTGTATCTATAGATTAATCAGTTATGAGCATATTGAACTACAGTAGTTCTTGATTAAATCATTCTGCCAAGTGCTTTGATGACAAACAGAGCCCAACTCAGGGCTGGAAAACAAGGCATTAAAGAGTGAGATTCCAGGAGTTTGTGGAAGCGCCTGTTGCATACCTCCCCTTCCCCAAAAGCTCCCCTACCCCGTCAAGCCACGGCTGAGGGTCATGAGAATCCTCTTGAACTATGTACCATGCAGCATTTGGAGGGAAGCATTACAGCAAGAGAAACTGAGTCCTCTCATTACTGAATGAGCTTTTTCTGTTTACAGAGCTTGCCAAAGAAGGAATTTCACCTAATTCTCCCACATTAATGAAGTGACCCCCTGTGCTGCACTGCATGCTATTCAGCAGGGATTTTGCAATCTTCAACAGCAGCTTTACTCAGGGCTGGGAACTAGGGGTGTGCGCTTTGGGTTTCCGATTTGGGTAAAATACCAGAATCGGGCCCTATTTGTAAAGATTCGGGATTCCTGAATCGGGGCCAGCATGATGGCCCCAATTCGGGAACCCCGAATCAAAGCTTCCACGAAGCATTCAGGTTGCTTCGGAAGCTTTGGGGCAACTTCAAAGGGCCCCGTGCAAGCAGCAGTTCCCTTTAAAGTATCAGCTGTTAGGCGGCTGGGGTAGTCCCCCCTCCACCACCTAAAAGCTGATAGTATAAAGGGAACTGCCCTTGCAAGCTGGCAGGGCCATTTAAACTATCAGGTGGGAGGTGGGGAACCCCCCCCCCCCGCAGCCGCCTGCCAGCTGATATGTTAAAGGGACTTGCCACTTGCAAACCTGAAGCAGGAAACCCGAATATTTTTGGGCAGCACACCCCTACTGGGGACATGGGAGAGGGGGAGATCCAATTCCAAAAACAACTTCTGTTTATGGGAGCTTGGGTCCCTAACCCAATAAGCTGAAGCAATCAGATTTGAGATAGACAGGTCACTTACCTTTAATCACTCAAAGAACAGTAGTTACAGGCGGATATTTATGCATTCACACCGATGAGCTCTGTGCAGTTTAGAAACTTTCAGAACTAGCTCTCAAGTGCAAAAACTCCTCTCTTATCAGAGACACAGCTCAGATAGTGCATGCCAAAGGAGAAGAGTCATGCCTTCTCACTCAGTTCCTTCCAGAACATAAGAATGCCACAGCAAGTTACAGGCACCTTTTGTAGAGAAGGCAAACAGGTTGTGTAAATGCCCAGATGCCCGCTAGAAGAACAGTTACAGGTAAGCAATCTCTGTTTACTTTTTGTGTGTCTGCATCACACTAACGGGTGCAGATCATCAAGCTGACCTCTCTGGAGTTGGGTAGAGATGCTTTCAGACGAAAAAGAGTTGACCACTGTTCTGCTAAAAGATGCATTCACTCTGGCTGTGACGGAACATATTGCCTGATGAAGGTGGAAGGCTAAACTCAAGTAGATCCTGGCACAGCTCAAGAAGATCATCTTTCTGCTGAAGGCAGAGAATGTTGTGACACCTCTGGTGAAATGAGCCCTGAGTGTCCTAAGAAATGTCTTGTGGGCCAGAGCTTGATGTTACCTGTACCATCACAAGGACATCCTGAGACATTCTTTGGGCCTATGTACCATAGAAAGAGGTTATTGTGTTTCCTTAGGGAAGCAGTTCTGTCCAAGCAGCGGCAAGAAGAGAACTGAGGTAAAGGGGCCGTTGGTCGCTGGAAGAGCATGTGACCATTTAGGCGAGAAAACGGTCGCTGAGGCGCGCGACAAACGGCCCCTTCGGAGATATGAAAGTGATGAAGAATTCTCCGGCGGCTGGCCTGCGCCTGTGCAGTCCCATGTGTGGAGGCACAGAAGAACGAAGATGAACAACAGTGTTCTCTTAATATCCAAATAATATAAATATCTCTCTGCTTTCAATGCTGGACTAAAAAGACGAGGAATCAAATCGTGATTGAGATGAAGATAGAGAATTAATGTCCTGGAGCAGGACCACTTTGTACTTGTGTACACAGAAGTAACCACAGTCTGGGTGGAGAGCACAAGTTCACTTGCAAACAAATTGCCACCAGGAACTACAGAGGAGGAGAGTTGTAGATATCTGACTAAGGTGTTCAACAGCTTGCCCATTAAATGAAACAGGACAAGCTGTAGATCTCATAGTGGAATGATTGGCTTGACTGGAGGATGGACAGGGTGCCTATGATGATGACTTCCCCTCCCAGCCAGGACAGGTGCTCAAAATAAGAACCAAACAAGGCCCTTGAAGAATTGCTTCAGTAGAAGCAGAGAGAAAATGCAATAGCTTTGCATGAGATACTGAGAAGTGGAATGGCAGATAAGTGCAATGAGTGTGAATATGCGGTTTCTATTTACATTCACAGGATTATCTGATGGAAAGCTTCCTGGAATTGAGGAGGAACTCTTTCAGGGTGGGTGGTTAGTAGTATCCATGAAACCACTAAGTTCTGGATGCCTAGACATAGGATCCTATTGTGTTGTTGAGACAGGAGATCCTGAATGTTCCTCTTGGACATGTGAAGGAACTTGATGCAACAAAACTGATGCAGCCAGTACGGTTTGATAAGGATGCAGTCCCTCATTATCTTCCCAATGACTTCTGTTATAAGAATAAGAGGGACAGCACAGAACTAGCATCCTGACCAGTGGAGTCAGAGAGCATCTCCTAGAGAATGCTGACCAACACCTGCTCTGAAGCTCAACTATTGGCTACAGTGGCAAACAGATCTATTTGATGTGTGCCTCAGTAGGAGAAGACTGATTGTAGGTTCCTGTCTTCAGGGTCCACTACTGTGCCATAGACCCTTGGCAACTGAAGACATCTGCCAGAATTATTCTCACCTGTAACAAGAATGGCAATCTGGGTGATGTTCTACTTGATGCCTGTCTCGCACAGCAGGCTGGCCTGTTTGTTAGTGTAGTACATAGTGGTTATCTACAGCCATGTACACTGCTTTTCTATGTCGCCTGGGAAGAAAGGAAGTGATTTGTGAACCATTAGGAGCTCGAGGTGGTGGATGTGAAGACTTCTTTCTTGTGGGAACCACTGATGGTGTCATTGCCACAGTGGGCATCTCATTCTCAGAGGGAGGCATCAGTTATAAGAGTCAGATACGATGAAGATAGTGCAAGGCAAGCAAGCTGCAGCAGGGGATACTCCACAGAACAGGCTGCAGCATCAGCACAGGGATTAAACAGGACTCGGTCTTGAAAATAAGAGAGGCTGGAAGTTCTTCTTGAACAAGCCCTGAATGAGTCTCATTTGAAGGTTGGTGAAATTTGTTTACATTATTTATAGTCCACCTTTCTCGTTAGACCTGTCTCTCCATCAGAAGTGGGGGGGAGGGGAGCTGGGATGTAAGGTAGATGATGCTGATTCTAGCTAGGAAGTGGGGATGCTCTCCCAGAGACAGAAACCATCAGATAAGAATAACTTTGCATATCCTGCCCTCAACTTGACATCAGGTGGAAGAAGAGGTTGCATCCTTCCTCCTTAAGGACTCTGCAGTTCACAGGAGTAGAATTCTTAACGGATACAGATGCAACCTCTCCTTCCACCTGCTGCCTTAGTAAGGAAAGGATATGCAGTTATTCTCACCTGATGGAGGGGGAAATGAGAGGCTCGGCGAGAAACCAGTTATCAGTCATCCCTCAACACAGCTGATGTGCCACAATCACTGCCATGCACTTGGTGGAAACCATTTGGACACTGAAGGGGAACACATTGTACCAGTAGTGGATACTTTCTTTTTTATCTGAAAATTTTTTATTAGGTGAGTACAAATTACAAATAAAATTTTTATTTAAAAACCTGAATATCAATTTCCCCCCACCCTTTCCCTCCCCCCTTTTCCTCAGACTTCCAACAGCTTTCCAACCCATATCTTATTTTATTACTTACTTATCTATTCCCTCTATATGATATTATCCCGTATTTCCTTAATAAACTAATAGTATCCATTAAATTCAGATCTATTCAAAACTTAAACTTAATAATAATTAAAACTTCACTTTAAATGGTAAAGATCCCTATCTCTAATAATTCTCCCAGTTAATAACTTCCCAGTAGTGGATACTTTCTACAGCAAACAGGAGAAATTTGCAATGTTGAAGCCTGACAGAGATGCAGAAATAGGCTTATTTGAGGGTGACAGAAGAGAACCTGGTGTAAGATGAAGGACATAAGGGTCTAGAATTTTTTGCAGAGGTCAAGAATGGGACAAAAAACCCTCTTTGAGCAGGTGAAGCACCAAAAGTAGAACCCTAGGTTCTTTTGAGAATTTAGAGTACATTTTATTCCCTGGTGGAATAGATATAAATATTCTGGATGGGGGAAGCAAATGTGGCATATCACATCCCAACGATAGTGAACACCCAGTGGTTTGACATAAGGATTCTTAATAAAACAAATATCTAAGCAATATTGGGCAAAAATTGTAGTATTCAAACTCATAAGCTTGGCAAGACAATTGTCATGTTCAGTATTCAGAGGAGGAACACCTGGAGAAGCAATTGGTACTGAGTAGGAAGGTGAGTGAGACCTCAGTGATGGCCAGATTGGTACTAATGGTTAGGGAAGAGCATAGAGTCTTAGCTGAGATCCATTCCACCGCACACTTTAAGCCCACAATACTGAGTATTCATGCCAATCGGTGCTGAATTGGCTCGGGCTCCTGGCATTCTGTACTGCACGACCTCAAGGTGATTTGATGTCTGCTTTCTTATTCCAGACGAGTTGAGAAGTGTCTGTTTCAAGCCACCTTTTGTGGGGGCTGGAGCTGATGTCATTTTTTTTGTTAAATTTCAGAGCATGTGTAGCAAAGTTACAATGTTGGTGCCCAGTTTGTTCACTACCATACCCTTCTCCTTATCCCTGTATTCGCTGATTGGGCAGTCTCGTGCCCACCAGTTTTTTATTTTTGAATATGAGCCCTGGTTGTAAAGAAAGGAAATAAAAAAGAAGTGATCAGTGGGGAATGTGGATTGCCATCATGGAACGGGATGCACATTGTGCTTAAAGGGGTAGAATGCAGGAATGTCTCACAGTTTTGCAACTCTCCCCTAATTAAAAAAAAAGGGGGACTACATGCTCATTTGCTTTGCGCTTGTTTCAGGCTTCTCCTAACTCCAAAGAGGAAAAAAAAAGACACACATGCAGAGGTGGGGAGGGAGCATCCAAACTGCTTTCTCCCTCCCCACATGTATCTTTATTGTTCCCTTTATTTTTCTCTGAAAACTTCCCTGTGTGCCAGCTAAGATGAGTTTTTAGATTAAGTATTTAGAAATTAGAAGGACTATTACTGCAGTAACGTTTCAGCGTTACCACCCTATTTGTTTGATTTTAAAAAAGGTGGGAAAGTAATTCCGAGAGCTGAAGAGGGAGAGAGAGTATTGCCAAAGGCTTTCACGGCCGGAGAACGATGGTTGTTGTGGATTTTCCGGGCTGTATAGCTGTGGTCTTGGCGTTGTAGTTCCTGACATTTTGCCAGCAGCTGTGGCTGGCATCTTCAGAGGTGTAGCACCAAAAGACAGAGCCTTTTGGTGCTACACCTCTGAAGATGCCAGCCACAGCTGCTGGCGAAACGTCAGGAACTACAACACCAAGATCATAGCTATACAGCCCGGAAAATCCACAACAACCAGGGAGAGAGAGGTTTCCACAGTCTGTTGTACCAAGAGCACAGAAAGGTAGATGACATAGTTGAAGGCAAAGATATTTGTCTCAAGGAGGACCCTTTCAGACACTTGTGGTTGTTCTTCACAGCACTGGAGAATAAGTCTCTCTCTTGTGGGCTTTTAGTTATTAAGATGCAGCACCATTAAAGAGACGTTGACACAGTGTACAACAGCTGGAGCCAAAGTCAGTATGAAGGTCTATTTTTTCCCTACAGAGATAGTCAGAGCTCTCTTCCAATGAAGAGCCAGGAAGAGTGATTTCATAGCACTTGTTTTGAAAAATTCAGGCTATGTATGCAAGAGTCTACAGTACGTTGTGTGCCCAAGCACAAAAGACAACTATTGTGGGCTGTCGGTAGAGAGGAGCTTTCCATTACACTGATGGTGCCTGAAAAGTTGGTTTTTGCACAATAAGCACTAACAACAGTGGAAGAACTATATACAACTATAAATACGTTATGAACATTTAATTTTTTAGACACAGTTTTTCTCCAAGAGAAATCCCAAAGTCTGTTGCAGCAGACAAAAAGGAACTGAGAAGGAAGGTGCAACGCCTTCTCCTTGGGCATGCACAGTTGGAACTGCATATGTGGGGGAGGGGATTTTCACACCTAAATGCTAGCTCTAGAAGTTTCCAAACAAAGGCAATGGGTAGGCACAGACACAAACACAAAAGTGTGATGCACCAAGATCATGAAGAAATTTTTACAGGTCTGACTCCCAACAAAGTATTTTTGGCTGAGAACACATATTCAGATTATGTGCCATCACGCCCTCCAACATCATCCAAAGACTTCTAACATTCCAGATGCGTTCTGACTGTACTGCTATGATACCAATTAAATCAGGACAGATCACTCTTGTGAACACTTAGAAAAAGTTAATATCAGAGCTATTTGGTTTTATCATAGTAAGCACTAAGATATTTACAATTTATTCATATAAATTATATGACAAATGTGCACAGCAGCAATTGTTCCTGAACAGAAGCAATATTTAGAAATAAATATTAGGAATTGTGCTTTCTAGACAAGTCAATGGAATCTCTTCTGAAAAGATTAGTAAGAGACAAAGGGTTGATTCCAACCAGCTTTCTCATTCAATCTCACCCAGTTCCCCTCCTTAATACATCCCTCATCCCACGTCTTTCAATCAAGCAGGCCCCATGATCCCTAGCATTGCATGTTTGATGGTCAAAGGGTGTGTGCGCGCGCATGTCTTCCTTTTTTCAACAGTAGAAAAGCTGCTTGGCTCCAACTCAACATGCTGGACCCAAGAAACTTTAACGTAGAAAAATAATGCGAGAAGTATTAGAACCAGACAACTAACTAAACAACACAAAGTATGCTGAGTGTTCCCACATTTTGGCAACTGTTTCATATTTACTGTACTATTATTCAACACTAATGTACCAGAAAGGAGGGAGAAGCGGGAAGATTTTGTAATTACAGCAAGTCTGAAGTAACTTTACATATTAGATGCATTGCATGTACTTGTCAAATCTGTACAAGCTGTACTCACATAAAATCTTGGCTAAGACAAGTGAAGTCTGCCAGCTGCCCATGAATCTCTTTATTTTACATCATAATTTATTGTCCAATAACTATCTCAGTAAAGTAACAGTTGCTTAACCAGACATTTATATGCACGAACAACTAAAGAGCATTTTAATCTAAATGCCTGAATAATTCTATTACGAATTCTCCAAAAAGTAAGAGACTTCAAAAGTAAATTCATTCTAAACATTTACCTGTATAGTAGAATCGCCCATTATATATTTTGCTCCTTCTATTACAGCCATATATGAAAATCTTAGCTGATCAGGAGTCTGAATAAGTCCCATTCGGTATTTTCTCATATTCAATAATACTTGCTTAATGTCTACAGAAAATGGATCTTTCCTTTTTTCCATCTACAAAAGAAAAATATCATTAGTTCTAGAGACAGATCAGAAAAACATGTGTAAGCTACTTTCAAATCATGTGATCATGTTCATGTATTTCAGTATAATTATCTATGTTATATGGGGTTGCCAGATTCCTGCTTCAAGTTGAGAGACTTCCTGAATCTGCCTGGACCTTTCTGGGTTGCACCAGAAGTGATGTCATCATATTGCTAATGATGTCATTACATCATTGGCAAAGTCCCCTGCCACAGGTCACTCTCTCACCAGTAGCCAGGCTCATGCTCATTTTTACTTTCTCCTTGGAACTCAAGACATCAATCCTGTATTATAAGCAGCAAATACAGTAAGGGACAGAATACTGAACCACAGAAATTTTGCCTTTATGTTCTTGAATAAGCCTCATATTGGTTCAATTGTTATTTACAGGCACACTTACACACTAAGTTGTAACAATACAAAATGTACCTCTCTCCCTTACTTCTGTGGCCTTTTTTACTTTACTTTTTTACTTTTTCCCAGGATGTCAGTGGAAGATATTCACATCAATTTTTACAGTTAATACAGCGCATCATATACCTGCTGAGGACCTTTGGACTTCAATTTGTTCCAATATTGGGGAGGAAGGGGAAGATGCGACAACATGTACTATTTTATATTTACACTGAGAATTGTTATTCAAAAATAAATTAAGATTCCCCCAGCCTTGAAACCTCACATTTTCACTGCACATTGAATTAACTGCATGGCAGTTGCTGGCTTTGGGGACAAACTTACCAGGACAAGACATGTATCTACCAATGAAAATGTACCAGAGCGCCCTATTCCAGCACTACAGTGAATGACTGCAGGCCCATGTTCAGGACTCAGAGATCCAGATTCTCTGACTTTAAACAAGAAGTTTAGGAATGAAGCTGGGGATTCAGGAACTCCAAAATCTGGCCAGGTAGTATAATGAAAATGGAATATCATCCTGGACTCTCCATTCTGAGGAGGAAAAAAATGGTTAAAATTGTAGTAATGTATTGGGATACATTCAATTTTCCATGCATTTATACTCAAATGCAAAGTTTTCAGCCATTACTATTGAAACCTCAGCTGTAGTTTGCCTCTTTTTGCACAGAGCAATTACATTTAAGAAAAATAAAACTTTGCTTATGAAAATGGTAGAGGTTATATTGGTAAAAGTAGCACTGCTAGTTTTAGTGTTGCTGTAGTTTTTGCCGGATTGCTTATTTCCTACTTATAACACTGAAAATGTGCTGATAATAGCCAAAACCTACAAACACAAAAACTGTGTAAAAGTGGTCTGCTGCCACCTCCCCCTAAGTACCACCAGCCAATGGACCTACACTTCAGTAGATGATACATTTTTGTCCTCCATGAGCGGAATAATATCTGGGTACTTTTTTTTGGAAGAAGGCAATCCAATTTAAAAGAGCAGCAGCACCAGTATGGCAGGGGTGTTAAATCTTTGCTTGGCAAGGCAAATCCCAGTTTCTGTTTGGTGTAGTAATCAAGAGTGGCAAGACTCTAATCTGGAGAACTGGGTTTGATTCCCCACTCCTCCACATGAAGCCAGCTGGGTGACCTTGGGTCAGTCACAGCTCTCTGAGAGCTCTCTCAGCTCCACCAACCTCACAGGATGATTATTGTGAGAATAATAATAAAAACCGCTCTAAGTAGGCATTAAGTTGTCCTGAAGAGTGGTATATAAATCAAATATTATTAATGTTTATTATGTTTGTTAGAGAACTGAGGTACTGAATCACAGTTACCACTGAATATTCACAAAAATTTGTATTTTAGTACTTTTAAAAAGAAGATGAGCAAAACATATCACGCTCTATTCTATCATTTTGTTCTGTTAAGGGTGCCATGTTTCACTGGCATAATATTTTCTGCCTCAGTGGAATGCATTGCCCTACAACCCAACATACATATTGTTGAGGTGGTTTAAAAACTCCATCAATTCTTCCTCCTGGAGTTTTTAAACCACCTCAACAATATCCACCTGAACATACAATCCACCATGGAGAAAGAAACCGAGGGTAAACTTCCATTTCTAGATACCTTGGTCATCCGCAAAGCAAACTTTCAGTTAGGTCACAAGGTCTACAGGAAACCAACTCACACGGATCGGTACTTACACAAAAACTCCAATCACCACCCTCGACAGAAAAGAGGCATAATAAAAACATTAGTAAACCGTGCAAGACGGATATGTGAACCGCACTCTCTCAATGAGGTAATTAATCATCTAAACCACGCACTTCAAGCAAATGGCTACTCCAGAAATGAAATCAGAAGCGCAATAAAACCCAGGATGAATCAAACAACCAAGGAAAAACAGTCTCCTACAGGAAAAGTGTTTTTGCCATATATCAAAGGAATCACTGATCAGATGGGAAAGCTTATGAAAAAGCATGGCTTACAAACAGTATTCAGACCCACCAGAAAAATACAACAGATGCTACGTTCAGCAAAAGACAGTAGAGACCCCCTCACCTCTGCAGGAGTGTACCGTATACCCTGCAGCTGTGGACAAGTTTACATCGGGACCACAAAGCGCAGCATCCAGACAAGAATAAAAGAACATGAAAGACACTGCAGACTTGGCCATCCTGAAAAATCAGCCTAACTCAAACAGGACACAGTATCCTATTCCAGGACACTAAAATACTTGACAACACTCCCAACTACTTTGTCAGACTGCACAGGGAAGCCATTGAAATTCATAAGCATAAGCACAATTTCAACAGGAAAGAAGAGACTTTAAGAATGAATAGAGCATGGTTTCCAGTCCTGAAAAACACCAGGCTAACAAAACACTCTATACCCAACAATAGCCCTGCAGAGAAGATTAGCACATCAAGGACCAATCCATATGCAAAAGAACCTCCTCAGGATACAGTGAAGCCTCCCACCATTAGCATTCCACACCCTGGGAAACTCTTACAGGATGACTCAGCCCAACCCCACCCCTCCTGAGTAGATATAAATGACCTGCCAACATCTTTTCCACACTGTGACACTGAGAGATCTCTGTCTTTTGGTGCTACACCTCTGAAGATGCCAGCCACAGCTGCTGGCGAAACGTCAGGAACTACAATGCCAAGACCACGGCTATACAGCCCGGAAAATCTACAACAACCATTTAAGCACAGTGTCTAACTGTTGGTGGTGTAATTCACAAAATGAATTTCTTAAGCATATGCTTTGGACATGTTTAGTCATTTAGCCCTTTTGGGAGGAAGTTATTAGTAATATTAATTTTGTGTTAGAAAACTCATTTATTTTTGAGGATGTTAATGTACTGTTAAACCACTTGCCTGTCTCCTGGAATCTAACTGATGGTCAACAGAAATAGACCCTCTGTGCCCTTACAGTTGCTAAAAGACTTCTACAGCAATGGAAAGACAAAAGACCACTTCCTGCAAATCACTGGATTGAAGACCTTATACACTTATCCACATTTGAACGTATCATATGTAGAAGGCAACTGTGTATGCACTTATTTTTAGATATTTGGAAATCTTTTATAGATAACTATGTATAGATCTGCTAGTAGTGTTTTTGTAGCCAGAATTCTTTTGTTTCTTTTTGTTTGCTTTTTAATTTTTTCTGTTTTGCACTAATAAAATAATAAAAATTAAAAAAACAGAAGAACTTCCAGAGCATGCAAAGCATATTCTTGCTACTCCTCTCTGGCAAGATAGTGCTTTTAAAGTAACCCAAAAGCACTATTTTAGGATCTTCTGCTGCTGCTGCTGCTGCTGTTATACAAAGCGGGGTCAGAGCGGAGCACAACAAAGGATAAAAACAATTACATTGTGTCAGAACATCATCACAAAGTGAACACAGTGCAATGGAATATCATTGCCCACTCATGCATGATATTCAATGAGTACTTCCAAAATACATGAATAATGTTCACCTTTACATCTTGACCTTTTCTATTAGCTTTATCATCTATACCATCCTTCTTGGTGCCAATCACTACTACCTTAATCAAGTGAAATTAGGATTTCAGATGTCCTTCATGAACTCTTGCTTTTTTACTTATTCTGGAGGGGGTGGGTAGGAAAGCACATATTCAATTAATTTAACTTCAAATTTTGGATTTGAATAAAAGACATAAAAGACATGTGTGTACTTTTATACATAATACTGGTGTCGGAAAATACCTCAAGCTGAGAGGTTTCAGACTTGAGTTCTTCCTTCTAGTACCAAACATGAATCAAACATATGCCCCAATATAAACTACAAAATTCAATACAGCTCTTGTTTTAATACACAGAAACAGCATGTTGAGTTCTGAAACATTTCTAGAATTTCCACAGCTTCATCACTGATAATAATTAAGAAGAAAGGCTGTGTTTATGAAGTTGTAAAATGTTGATAGGAACGGAAAATTAAATTAGTATCCCAAAAGAACACTTCCAGCAGCACAAAAAGTGCTTTGCATAACTGATACCGTGGACTGCAATCCTACCCATCCTTGGGTTGTTTAAATCCCACTGAAGTCAATGTGTCTGAATCAAAGACTTTGAAGTCCTTCCTTCACAAAGGAAGACATTCAATGCAAGAGTCTTTGGAATGAACCCAATGGGTATGAAACAATATTTATGTTGCCTTTTCTAAAATGCATAGTTCATTTTACTATTGCCTTTTGTGTATCTGACCACCCAATTCTTAGAACACCATCTCCTTCTTGTCCACACGATAGACAAAGGCTTAAAATAGGAGAGGCCAGATTTTACATTTTGGGAAGCTACTTAATTTTTTTCAAAAATCTTGGGAGATACCAGGCATAAAATGCCTGGAAAACAGGCTTCAGTCTGATCATACCCCAGTTACACGTATCTCCTTCCTTGCTTTCCATCAACTCAATGATATTGTGATGCATTTAAACCTCTATCACAAGAACAAAACTTTAAAGTACACATGATAAGTACAAATCACATTGGTTGGATTTTGAGGTTTGGCTAACTCAATTGTACCAGCTTCCATTTCCCCCAAAGTCCCAAATAGCATTTTAAAGACTTGGGGTGGAGGGAATATTTATTTATTTAATTCAACTTATACCCTGCTATTCCTGTAAGCAGGATCAGGGTGGCTTCCAACAAAATGTATTATTAAAATACAATAAACCTTTTTTTGCAAATAGCATATATTTTTTGTATCTCCCCACCACTTTTTTCTGTTCCCTGGAAACCACTGTACCCCTTTCATTTCCCTGCTTCCTTCTCTCCTTCACATTCACAAGCAAACCTACCTTTATCTCTCCCTGGTTTTCAGCTTTCACTCTCCCTGGCAGCGTCTACCCAGAAAAATTCTGGCCAAGCTGCATAATGCCAACTGAGCTGGGCCCACCTGTATGGTAGGGAACCCCCATGGACTCATAGAAGTAACCTGTATCCCTCTACCCACCCAGTTCCTCTTTCCTTCATCGTGGCAATCATTATATCCTCACCTTTCCCTGCTCCTGTCTCTCCTTCCCACAAATCAACCTATATTCTATCTGCCCCTCCACTTTAGTTATATTTATTGTATTTTTTTACTACATCTATATGCCCCATTTCTCCACAACGTTGACCCAAAGCAGCTTACATCATTCTCTTCCACTTTATCCTCACAACAACCCTGCGAAGTGAGTGAGACTGATAATATGTAACTGGCTCAAGTTCATCCAGTGAGCTTCCATGGCAGAGTGAGGACTCAAACCTAGGTCTCTCAGATGCTAGTCAAGCTAACCACTACATCATATTGGTTTTCATGGGGTAGCAGGGCAGCTGTTGAACAGAAGCAAGCATCCAGCCCTGGGCAAGTCATGCAAGTTGTGAGGTATCAAGTTAACAAGTGGTTGCTGGTGGGTCTGGCCCTGATGAGTCCTCACCCAAAGGCCAAAACAACCCTGGAAAGGGCTCCAAACCCTCCCCTTTCTTTTTACTGACAGCCTTTTAGCAAGGCTGGAACTTGCTAAAAACATAGCATGTGGTTGCCTACAATGGCCACTGAGGGTATTTGTTTCTTAAAGGTACAGGGTGCTGCTTCTGCAATGTTGCGAGATTTTAACCTCCTCCCATCCCCATGTGTGAGTTTTAAGATTAAGATTTTTCTGAAAAGCTGGGGCATTTTTCAGGTTTGTCGAAAGATCTGGCTTGTCTGTTCATAGTTCCATTCTCCACATTTAAGTATCCATTGATAGGGTCATACTGAGAGTTTAAGATCCTTTGAGTAGTAATGAATGTAATGAAACAGCAAGCCCATCACAGCAATTGCTACAATCCACTTTTGTCAAGTAGATTTCCATATCTGCTGCTAAGCAGAATTTCTTGAAAACTCTAGTACAGCCTTGAAAATAATGCAGCAGTCTAGTTACTTATAGTATAATCAACAGCATGAAGAAGTTACGATAGCTTGAAAGATAAATTACTACTAGCATACAAAAGTGAAATAGCCTACCATATGATAATTTAGAAACAATCTCTTGGGATAATTTAGAAACAATTTCTTGGGATAAGTTCTCTCATCTCAGACCTTAGAAAAACACACTGTTAAAAATTCAGTTTTTTTAAAAAAAAATTCTAATTATCTCCCCTCCATCCTTTTGGGTGTACTTAAAAATAACCTTGATGAAACTGCAAAGGAAGACATAGAAAGGTTATGGTCAAGGTTTTTGTAAAAGGAATTCAAATTCTAACTGACCAAAGACAACTTTTTTTAACCTAAACTGTCATCTTTTTACAGTTAAACTAGGCGAATTTCCATACCTCCCATCTAATCGTACCCATGCCTGTACTTAAGGCAGAATTAGATTTTATAACTGAGCTCAGCTCCCAAGTGTGTGTTTAATATTATTAAATGCTAGCTACAGCCCTCAAGTTTTATACAAAAGCAGTTTCTCCCTTAAGGTAGCTGCAGGCTTACAACTGCAATTTCTGCAAATGCAAAAATCTGCAATTCTATAAAACTATATTGACTCAGCATCAGGTAACATACTTTCACAGAATAAACTTTGTACTGTACTCATTTTGATTAGGCATAAAAAGAGATACAAATAGCAGAGCTCTTTACCAAAGAATTTGCAGGAAGCTTCTGGCACATAAAATACTCAGTTCAATAATTGAGGAGAGTTTAATGAATGCCAAACTGCCTAAGTTCTACCTAGTAAGCAAGCAAGCAAGCGTGTGTGGTGTGTGGGGAACTACTGTACCTGTTAAGAATATCACAACTATGAAATAGCCAGGAAAAGAATAATAATATGTATTGTTATATGATCAAGGTCAGTTTTGCCTACTGTGACTGGCAGTGGCTCTGTAGGACCCTGGGTCTGTCACTTCCCCTACCATCAGGTCCTTTAAATAAAGTTATCAGGGATTGTACTGGGAATCTTCTATATGCAAAGCAGATGCTCTACCACTGAGCCACAGCCCCACCAAGGACATACGACAAGTAAATATTTAAGATTCTGCCACAATCACAGACCATTGTAATTCAGGTGCTTTAAATAAAAAAAAGTGGTTGACATTTGTGGTTGACCTAGAGCTGCGATGGAACATAACGGAAGAAACAATTTTCAATCTGATATTACTTTCAGAACAAATTTCATTTTTCAACACTTCAAGTGAGTGTCAAGGAGCATCCTGAACAATATGCATTCGACACAGAGGGAGTTCTATCATGTAGAGAGAGAATGTTTCTGGAAATTTTGAAACCGTAGAAAACCACCATTTTTTTGAAAAAACAAATTTTGGAAAAAATAGAAATATATGAAATTCTTTCCTATCAAACCAAAACTTCTTTTACTGATAGTATAATTTATAAGTAATCAGCATATAAAATTTGAGATATTTATGGAATTTAAAAGTATAAATATCTCAATTTTCTACAAGAAAAATTCTAAGTATACCAAATAATTGAGAAACAGTTGCAAATTACTATAGGCTAAGCTACCACAGCACATGCTTATTCAAGTTTTGCCATATGAGATGTACAGAAAAAACAAAAGCTGCAGGTAGAAAACAAACTCGGTAGTAAACAAAATCCATTTTATTATTTCGACAGAAACTCGCTCAAGAAAAATAGCAGGTTGGACTGCCAGTGTGTTTGGATATCAAGTTAAACATTATACCACTGAAAACGCTGAACTCTTTGTATTATGAACACACAGAATATTAACTCTTGCCAAAATTAGTGACTTTTAAACAAAAAAAAAAATCTTGAAATTACTATGTATAAGAGGGTGTTTTTAGTGCTCCCGAAAGTTTCCTAATTTGTTCACTGGAAAAACTGAAACAGACCCCAAATTTTTTATGCTGTACATTTTGAGTGTAGGAAAAAAACAGAAAACACCCCCCCCACCCCGATTTTCCCATTTTTCTTCCAGGTCCTCTAGTAGCAAGAAGGGCACTGCTACTGAAATATGCATCCTCCCCCCCGCAATTACTGGGTGACCCTTGACTCATTCTGTGTGAATTTGCGTTTGTATTTAAGATTGGAGTTCCCTGACTCTAATCAGCAGCAGCTTTGGGGGGAAAGATCAGGTTGGCTGTGGTATTCATACTAAAATTTTAGTAACTCATGCCTGTTTATGCAAGAAGTTTACTTTGGTAACAAGCCCTACAGCTTCTATAAACACAAGCACAAGGCACTCAAAAGCACATCCTTTCCATTTTCCCTTTCCTGAGCAACACCGTAAGACTCCCTCCCAGCAAAAGCCAGTGCTGAGGACTGGGAAACATGATGCCAAGAAGCGAAGGGGGCAGCACTGATGAGGGGGAATCAGGTGGAATCGCCTTTCCCCCCCACTTACACCAAAATAAAGCTTCCTATCGTACTTGCACTACTAGGAGAAAGAGCTGTACGCAATTTAACCCCACTACTCTTCTCACTACGGCAGCTTGCACCTCATGGCATTTTGTTCAAAAATTTCCCTCAGTCTCCCAGCACTGACTTTTCAGAAATCTGGGAGCAGCTACTGGAAAAATGGGAAGACGGGAAGAAGATCCTCCTCCACGAGCATTTGGCATCTGATCAGACCCGTTCTGTTATGTTTTCAAGTTTACTTTAAGGGAATTGTCTGGAAAAGTTGCAGAAATACAAACAATAAGAGAAAAAGATGAGGTCGAAGAAAAGACCACACATCTCTTTATTCTAAACAAAGGGGAAGCCATGTTTTCCCACGATATGCTGGTGATGTTTAAGGTCAGCCATGAGGAGGGAGAGCAGTCTAGATCCCACATCAGTGCACTGGGGGTTAACTCTTCCCCACATAATTTCCTAATAGAAAATAGAATCTCTGAGCTGCTATTAGTCATGGGGGTGGGGTGGGGTCTAGGGCAGGGAGGAAACAGGGACAAGTTCCTGTCTCCTTATCCTAGCAGGGCAAATATTAGAAATATGGAGGAGATTTTGCATGGGGAAATGGTGTGCTCCTTGGCTGCTTTTTAAGATTAAAGCAGCTGTCAGGAGATCCAGACTTTTCCTGAGGCTTAGCAACAGAATCAATTGTCTGTGCATCAAGGGACATTGCAGCTCCTACAGAAAGCACACAGGTAACACCACACACTTTTACAAAAACACTGCATAATTTGATTGGGGAAAAAACTTACACTTGTATTTTCTAGCTGAAGTTGTCGTACTGTATAGTAGGATTTGACATCTTCAGATTTTAGCCTCACACAAAATCCTGTTTCTTTGAACATCATTACGTCTTCTTCTTTCGTTGGCCAGTACTGAGCACATTTTACCTAAGTTGTAAGATAAGAGTATTGTAATAAGAATTTGTCAAACCAAATATAAGACACTTATATACTGATTCATAACAAAAGAGCACAATTCAGGATAATGCAGTAAGCCTAGCCACCCAGCAATGGCTTTTGGGGTAGTCTCACAGTGATATAACATACCTAGGCTGTAGGTATGCATTATATTTCCTAAAATATTTGGGTTAATCTTATAATCTACCAAAAACAAATGCCATTTAAAATGCCTATTTATATAATAGGGTATGTCCACATATTGTATATCACCAATGTCACAATGACACACTCAACATCACTTACATACACTTTCCCCCCTAAAAATAGAGGTGCCGGAACTCATGATGTTAACTTCTCTCAGCCCAAGTCCTGAATGCTCAAGAGGTGCTTACATATATTGGTATAACCAGCCATTCACATTCATTGACCTTTCTCCAAGCTCTGCCAGATCTCTAAGTGGCTGCAAATATAGGAGACTGTGCTACACAGTCTCAATGACCCTACATTTTACTAAACTTCTGTAGTACCTAAAAGTATTCATATATTATCTCAAATATCTATCAAAGTGTTGGCTTTTAAGTCACTAGAATACTCAAGCCAAGAATACATAAGCATCTCATACCTGGACACCACAATTAATTGATGCTAATCTAGTCCATTTCTTGTGCATAATGCTAAGTAGCTACTGCAACTTACCGAATCTTTCTCAACAATTCTGTTTAGCATGACAACTGCTTTGGTCTTCTGTTGCCATACCATTAACCAGAAATGGCAACATGTATTAGGAAGTGGACCCTGCGAAACAAGAGAAAGAGATACTATGGCATCAATTTAATACAACGGAATCTGTACCTATTCTCCTCCTCCTCCTCTCTGTTTTCAATGTATGAATTAGATTACAAAATAGAGAACAATCCAGGCTGAACCTCCTAGATGCGAGTCATACACTCTACCCACTAAACAACATAGGCTTTGATAGCTTAAGGAGGTTCTTGAACATTCCTTGTTATTTTCCTCCTTCACTATCTGTGCTGCTTTTCTCACCAATGGAGACATAGATAGCTTACCTTGTACTCCTCAATTTTATCCTTACAACAACCCCGTGAAGTAGCTCTGGCTGAGAGTATGTGACCAGGCCAGAGTCAGCCAGCAGTCTTCTGTGGCAGAGTGGGGGATTTGAACCTGGATCTACATTCCTACATTCTATTCCACACAGGCTCTAATAGATCAGGGAAGTGGTTAAATCCCCTGTGTTTTAGTTTTAGCTTTAGTTTCACAGCTACCACAACCACGGCTTCCAATGAAAAAAGCTAGTGGGCAGGGGCTGGAGACTGCACGGCCCAGGATGCCCTGACTTCTTTCATGTTTGGCACTGCAACTCCCTTGATCAATTCTGAGGTGTCTAGATTTTTCTAAGGAGTTATGCCTGCCATAGATAGACAAATCAATTTATTATTAGATTCCAACTACTTGGAACCTGGAAAAAACATTAGCAAGCAATATGTAACTATTGACAGGAACAGCATAAAAGAGCAGTAGTATTCAGTTTTGGCCAACTAAGAGAAAAAATGTGCATGCACACACACACATGCATATAAATAATGGGCACAGATATTGAGAACGCATTACACATGAAATACTATGTTCACAAACTTATGCAGGTCTTTGTCCACAAATAGTACAAGTATTGCGGTCTTTGTTGTCAGCCTCAGTTATGCAGAAAGATGTTTACTTATCCAACCAATGACAATGTATAAGGTAGAATTCATGGGTAGGACAGTGAACTGCTCACAAGAATGTTTAATGCTTTTCATGTGATTATTCCCAGGAATTGTCTGAGAGACTATATGTCTGTTTTATTTAATAAAATGGAGGGGCGGGGGAATAAATTCAAAGATACGTATGATATCACAAGAAAAAATAAAGCTATGAATATCAAATCACAACCAAAAGTTAAATCCTTATTTATATGTCTCCTCTCACATGGCAATAAGGGTATTGTAACCACCAACTGATACAGAACTAACATGTAATGACATCACCCCAGTGATTTCCATGGAAGAGATTTAAATTCTGTTGAAAGAGACGAATGAATAAACACGCATATCATGCACAATTCTGGGTGTGCAAAAAGTGGTATGTCAACTATTTTCAGCGTCTTCAGGGTTTTTTTTTTGTGAGTATTAAGGGAAATACATGCTATAGTGTCTTTACACATTGACAAGTATTGTGCAAATTAAAATTACTTCTACATAATACGCTGAATTTGTTTGAATACAACATTTAAATCACACTTGAATTGTTTTCCTAATCAAATAGTTCAAGTATTTGGGACAAATTTAACATGAGGTACTTTTAAAATGTGTTTACTAGATATAAATAAAAATAAATATGTACATAGATTCTATTTAGGGTACTGACAATTTTCAAAAACATTTTCTGGAGAAATGATTCTGTTTTTTACTGGAAAACCCACATTACAGTTCACAAAAAATTATTAGCTAGCCTCTCAATACGTAGGCGAATTTAAAATTTGTCTGTCAAAATTCAGATAAATACTCCAGTGTTAGACTCTTAAGATAGCAAATAACAGTTTTGAGACAACAAAATAAAAAAATCTAAGGCCATAAACATAGGGATTTTTTTCATTTTAATTTCAAAGCTGTAATCATACACTCCCATACCCCAAAATAGAAGAAAAGGAAGCAACATAAGAAAACTGTAGAGTCTTGCATTGTAGTACCCTTCCAAATCTTTCAGCTACAAAACTTTAAACTCAAATAGATACCTATTTAAAAGAAAGAGCTATTCATAGCAGAATTTTGCAAATATTCTATACTTTATTTGAATCAAAGGTTACTAAAAGCTGTTTTTTTTGACAGGGCTTGAACCAGAGAGTAATTAATTTAGTAAACTAGAGTGAGCATATGCAGAGTGCCTTTAATATTTGGTAATTATATTAGAAGGGTAAACTTGTGCCTAAAAGCTGCTAAAAGTTCAAGCCTCTGGGTCAGAATTCTGTTGTCTCAGAGAATATAGCGAGTGGGTTTGTCTGGCCAGGCATAAACCTAGATATGATAGAAGTGCACTTCCATGAAGCTGGTCTCAGCAGCTGTCTTTAATATGTAGCTATTGGCATAAGCCAACTGCACTGACCTACATCACAGCCCCAGAACCTGTTTTCTGCACCAAAAGAACCACTAATTTAAACCTCCAAGGAAAGTAAGAGCTCTTACACCATTTTATTTTGACACAGATTTAGCATGAACTCTATTTCCATTATATTTTGATATTTTAAACCAGTACTTTAAAATTTATTAATACTTACCTGTGTTAAAATATAATTTCTTTGGGCTTCTTCATTAACCACCAAGCTTGCATTGATGTAATCATTGTCTGTATTCTGCAGAATAACTCGACTGTGATCATCTTGAAATAAATATCAGGAAAACACTAAGTCTTACAGCTTCAGTAGTAAAAAGTCACTGTATTGTAGATGAATTTGTATATCATATCTTAAGGGGAATGAAAGTACAGTACTGTATAGTGGCACATAGTGAAAATCTAGTTCTGCATACCTCATTACCAAATATACTCAATATACAGTCAGAATTTTCTTACTGAACTAAAATGGCTTATTTTTCATTTAACACCACTTTGACAATTGAATAAACAAAGTACAGAAAAAGATATCACGGAACAAAAACTCCTCTCAAAAAAGTTCTCCTGAAATAACGGCACTTAACATAAACAGAGGCAGTGAAAAGAAATTGAACACCCAAGTAATAGCCATTGTTCACATAGGCCGTTTTCACATGCCTAAAACCTCAGGAAAATCGTGCAACACTCACGGCACAGTGGCGTCTTCATAGCACAATTTTCCGTTTAATGGTGCGATTTCTGACGTCGTGTCATTAAACAGGAAATCATGCTATGAAGACGCCATCATGCCATGGGTTTTGCTCCATTTTCTGGAGGTGATCACAGGCATGTGAAAACAGCCATAAGCCAGGGCTCAACAAATCCCAGATGCCATGGCACCCAGAAATTTCACTCAGCGCCTAGTATTTTCAGCAGTCATTTATTGTAGGTGCCTCTTGCTGATTCTCAGTAAAGTTAAAAGCTGTAACCTTTTTTTGGTGATGACAGCCAAGATTATCCCATAGTAGTTTATATGATAATACACTTGTGTTACAGTTTTTTAAAAAATGACTAGAAACTATCTAGGAATAGGTTTTGTGGCAGCAATCATTAGAAAGCATGGTTAGGAAGATATAAAACCCTGAAGGCTGAAAAATAAGTCTGGCTCCTACATTTTGGGGTGGCTTGTAAAGCTGAAGAAAATTTGTCTAGACCTAACATAAGCCATTTATACAGCAACCAGGGCAGGGCAGTTTCTGACTTGCTAAACTCCTTTTAACAAGAAATGTTTGGAAGAATATGTACTGGCCTGAAAAAGCTTTCGCAACAATACATTCGTCAGTCTTGAAGATGCAGATTCTTTATATTAACTTACAACTTTTTAAAGGCAGGTCAGTATTATTCCTATATCATGACTTGTCCAAGGCTAAAGAAAATTCATGGCTGAGGTGAAATCTGAGTCAGGGATTTTCCTAGCTCACAGGTGACTTTTTAAATCACAACATACACAAGCTCTCACCTCTTACTTGTGTTGCTAAAATTAATCAAGAAAGGTGCTTCTCACAACTCCTTCTTGTGATTCTTAAAGGCCATGTTCCAGAACAAAAGACCTCACAAACCAAGATGATGCACATGTGCATGCACAAACAAACTGTGCATGTTACTTACATTTTTCTTGTTACATTCTCTATGGCAGCTCTCACAATAGAAAAACAGTTGCTTTTATGACTACACAGTTAGTGGCCTCAGTGCAGAGACAAATACTGTAGAGCATGTTCTGGTTGCACACATAGTTCCTTTAAATGTGCATAAACATCATTTGGATAACAGAAAGGTTTGTACCCTCAGTGCACCTGGTGTGCTGATACAAATGTGGTAAAGCATCAAGAGGGGGAAAAGGGACACTAATATAAGTATAGTCGTAACCAAAAGATGACAGCTAGACAGAATTGGAGAACAAAGATCTGCAACCCTCCCTTCCTTTCTGAGACTGAAAGAAGCCTTATACTCACACAGTTAAGAACTAAGCCTACATTAAGTAACTATTTGAAAAGGTTGTATTTTAAAGTAACGGTTTAAGACTACTTTATTGCAACATGAGCAGCATTTGCCTTGCTTTAAGGCTGATAAATACAGGAACTTAGAAATCATTTTTTTCCTGACAAGACAATGGAACATAATACTTCTAGATTCCCTTTTCTTAAAGTTTAAAAGCTATGGAAAGCTTTCACTCAGAGCTATTTGCTGTTTTTGTAGGATACATATAGTGGCAAAATGCACAGGCACATTTTTATGTGCAACCGGTATAAACTTCAATATATATAATTTGTATCCCAGGTTTTTTTAGTTTACTGAAAATGTAAACATGGGTTATTTGAAAGAAAATCATTTACAGTGCTTGGAAATGAAAGTGTTAAAAGGTTCTCTTTTCATGTATCAATTTATTGGAACTCAAATGTTTTTGCTGGACAGAAACCAAAACCTTTGTAAATACTACATGCCATTTGCCAACAGGAAAAACTTAAGATCTTGTTATAGTAAATCACACATACTGGTACTAGTGTTCTCGGAAAGATGATGTCAGCAAGCACTGTTTTAACTATTTAATCACCAAACAGTTGCTGTTTGATTTTTCACAGCAGACAACACTATTACCCCACTTCTGTGCTTCATCTCATAACACCAGGCAAGCTAGCTTCCAGTCTATTTTTTTCTAAGATACTCCACTTATAACCATCAAAACAGAAAGGTTTCTTCATAAAAACCACGAGGAAAGACTTGCAGCTTGTTGTTCAATCTAAATTTCTACATCATGTACCCAAAGGGAACTTGAATGCTAATAGCTACCCATTACCCCATTAATGGAAATTGTGATTAACTTTCCTTTCAGTAATACAGAATCTCAAACACTGAATCTGCACTTAGCCAGGCTGCAGACGTCAGGCATAGTTCTACACTACATTCTGCCTAGGCTGCCCTTCAGTAATAAAGTGGGATGCCCTTTTCATACTCCATTCAACCTCTAAGACAACCACTGTGGAGAAAAGGAAGCTCCTGACTATTCAGAGGTTATCCTCATTTTGTTTTTAAGGCATTTTAAACTTCCATCTCAGATATGTACAAAACTAAGACCAAAAACTGTTTTATTATTTAAGTAGGTAAGCAAGCCTTTCTAAAGTAACTAAAATGAAACTTCCAAGTATACTAACATGTAATCTGGCAGACAAGCACCTCAATCTACAAGCTATTTCTCTTATAACAGTCCCACAGAAATAAATGCAATTTTAGAAAGATTTTATTAAGAGTATATTATTCTGATCTGCCAGAAAAGCTCACTGAGAAACAATGAAAAATTGTCCTACTGCCAACAAAGAGATTCCTATGGGTCACTGTAACCACTCCTCCTGCTCTGCTTGGCAACTTTGTTCCTCATTTAGAAAAGCAAGATTCCAGTTCACAAACACAGTGGCTCACCTGCACATTATTTTCATTAAACCCTATTTCACGAATAACCAATTCCATTCAAACAATACAGTTATGTGAAATTTGGACATATCATCACATCCACAAAGCACTTACAAAAAAATGTCTAGATCCAATGTTCTTCAATGCTACAGAGTTTCCTAGCTCACAAGGACAGAAATACCAATTTGCATTTCGACTTTTCCAAACAGCATTACCCAAGACTTTAGCAACTGCTGAGATGGCTCATTCCAAACACAGCACCATCTGCAGTCAGATAAGCATACATGAAGCTGCCTCAACCCAAGTCATACCATTAGTCTTATCAAGGTCAGCACTGGCTACTCAAGGTCTCACATAAAGGTCTTTCACATCGACTATTACCCAATTCTTTCAACTGGAGATGCTGGGGACGGATCCAGGGTCCTACTGCATGCAAAGCAGATTCCCCAGCACTAAGTCACAGCAAAATCCCCAAATCCTGTTTGGAAGACATTTGACCTCAAGAATTGTCTTCTTCCTTTGCAGACACCAGTTGTGTCCTGACTCATGTGTTGCATTTTATGTCAACTATACTATCTGAAGCTGTGAAAAAAATAAGAAGAAAAATCTGCTTTGGTGCGATACAGTTTGATTTAGAAGAAAATGGTGAACTCCTCCAGAGTAAGTATTATATGGGAAAAAATGAAAGGCCATTCATAACAGAGGAAGTAGTGGATAATCCATACAATACGTTTTATAATAATTTTGGAAATCTGGATAATAAGAATGTTGCAAAGACAGAAAAAGGCTGAGCTCTACAGGTTTCTATATATATTTCATAGTGTACCACTAAGCCCTTGGTATGCACACTTAAGTCGCAATTACTGAAGTGTACTAGTACATGCAACTTTCTGCAACATTCTGACGTAATTGACTAATAAAAATCTATTTAGAATCTAAAACACTACTTGATCATGGATTTGATTAGAATAAACAAACGTTTACTTACATGGGCTAACATCTCTGTATCTGTTTCTATTTCGGTTTTCTGGATACTTTGCAACTTTATGTGGATAATCTTTGGACTGGTTCCGAATATCCTTGAAGAAAAAAAGAGATAGTTAAATGAAGTGCTGTTTACCCGTTTACAATAAAATGTTGGGCAAGCAAATCAATCAAGATTCATTATTTTTAAGTCACTGCAGATTTTTCACTAGTCTTGATTTATTACTTGAGTCTTTTCCTGAAAAGAAAGCAGTTAAAATCCAATGGCAAACAAGCACTACCTCCTTAATGTAGATATAATATTGTGCCTGTGAAGAACAGGATGCCTGCAAAGAATCATGGCGGCAGTGGGGAAAAGAATTTTTAAAAAAAACCCACATCTTAGACTCTCTTCCTCCAGGATTCAAGTTATCAGGAGCCCCAGCATGCCAATTTCTTCTTTTCTGTTTAAACAGATACTTGCTGTCAACATTAAGCTCCTTCTGAAGCATATTCAGTCTCCATCAGACTAGTTTAATTAGTTTCCCTTTTGCATTTTAATTTACAAAATGTTTTTATTCTGCATATCTGAGGAGCCCCTGAAGTAGGAAGAGACCCCCCCCCTCTCATTCCACTCCTCAGGACCACCCAGTATACTATTAGATAAAGTGACAGAAACACAGTAACTGCTACCCAGTGTCTTCAAAGCCAATACCAGATATGATAATGCATCTTGGATGACAGTTGCAAACCCAGGTGAACAAGATCTGTATTAGAGTACAGAGGCAACCTTGGCACTTTACATCTGCTACAGTTGATTACACACAACTGATTATATACATATAGGCCACCATTTCCGCTTGGTACTGGTTCTACTTATTTATAAAATGAGATATTTTACTGGGGAATGATGGAAATAATTTCCTGACCCAGGACTTGATCAGTTTGTTACCTCTCTCAGGAATATATTTCCTAAAAATGAAAAGTATATTGCTTATTTATTTTTATTTGATTTGATTTATACCCCGCCCTCCCCATGGATGGGGTCAGGACGGCTACAACATTCAAAAAATACATTAAAAGTCACAAAACCATAAAACCAATAATAATTTTTAAAAAGTCATTAAAATAGTCCAGGAGCAGGCTATTTAAACAAATATTGGGAGTCCGTACATGGGCATAGCAGATGGCTTATTTCATCTAGCACAGGTCTATTTCTACAGAGCTTTGCAAGCAGCAACCTGCGCACCAGATTTAAACAATTCCGGCTGTAGGAGGAGAGGCAGAGTGATAAATGCATGAAATACTTTTGTCTTTCAGTATCCCCTAAATTTCTTCTTTCAACTTTTTGCTGAATCTATAGTTTTACTGTTTTAGATATAAATAGCTAAACTATTAGATTGCTATAAATTTGTTATTTATGTATGTTATTTATAGTCCACCTTACTCAGGGAGACTCAAGGCAGTTTACATAGTGTAAATCATTATGAACTATGGCTGGAACATCCCATAAACAGCGCAACAGGTTACAGCAACAGTCAGTATGCTGTAGTACAGTCTTCAGTCCCTATACCTTTCCCAAAATATTTCTCTGAACCATTTCCATACAGCCCTCGAACATCCATAAAAAATCCCTCATGAATAATTCAGTTCTGCATAATTCACAGACAGCCAGGAGAGCGGGAGACTTCCTAACCTCATCAGGTACGCCATAACATAGCACAGATATGGACAGTTGTAGATTTTGCTCATTTGTAGAGTGGTACCTGCAGCAGACCCTGTTCAGATGCACAAAGCTGATGTAGCAGAGCACAGAAAGAGAGGCAGTCCTGTAGACATGAGGGACCAAGGCCATGAAGGGCTTTGTATGTGATGGCTAATAGTTTGAACTAAGCCCAGTAACTGATCGGTAGCCAATGGAGTGACCACAGTATGGGAGTAATATGCATGGTCCACCTAGTTCATGATATTAACCTAGTTGTATCAATCTGTGCCAAGTGAAGCCTCCAAGTTAACTTTGAGGGGAGAAATATGTAAAGTGCATTATAGTAGTCTAGTCTTGATGTTACCGTACTTTGGATCCAACTAGAAAGAGTAAGATATTAGTTTTCTCTACCGTTGCATGTTAAAAAGATGTTCTTTCAAGAAAGTCAATATAGATGAGTAGTAATAAGATTTTTCATTAATGTTCAATTAATTACATGTACTCACAAAACTGCTAAACTAACACAAAATTATTGTTTTTATTGTCATCTGCTTCAAAACTCCAATGGTACTAGTTTAAGTAGATTATAAATTTTGCATTTAACAAATGCCAAACCGG
Organism: Eublepharis macularius; assembly: GCF_028583425.1. Taxonomy (NCBI): domain Eukaryota; kingdom Metazoa; phylum Chordata; class Lepidosauria; order Squamata; family Eublepharidae; genus Eublepharis; species Eublepharis macularius. The sequence goes on along the minus strand of NC_072796.1, from coordinate 64,919,261 downwards.
TGCCATGGACAGACCACTCAGTCCTGAAGGCTCGGCTGGGGATATCCCCCCCCCTCACAAGGGCAGTGAGCTGATTTATGCTCACCCGCAGAGACTTATGGACCCGACTGGGTTCCAGAATGCTTTGCGAGATCCAATGCTCCATGGCGGTTCATTAGATGAGCTGGTGGAAAACTGGCAGTGCTGGCTCTCCGAAGCCATTGACGAAATCGGCCGTCGCCCTTTTTGCCCCCATGCAAGATGGGCTCCCTAGTATACAGAGGCGCTCCAACGGAAGAAGCGGGAGCTAAGACGGCTTGAGCAAGCATGGCGACGTTCTCGGGACGAAGAGAGAATATCATCTGATAGGACGTTTATGAAAGCCTATGAGGTGGCGGTGAAGGCTGTGAAGAAAGAGTTTTATGCAGCCTCCATTGCATCAGCTAGCTCACGCCCAGCAAAATTGTTTAATGTGGTTTGGTCACTGGTCTCCTTGCCAGAGGGAGGCAGTCAAATTTTGAATTTGGATATTAGCTGTAAAGCTTTTGGGAGCTTTTTTGCTGATAAAATCTTGTCTCTCCGCTGCGACTTGCCAGCCACAGTTGATTCAGTGAATGAGCTACAGACCTCATGGTCGCCTTTAGGGCCAATATTTGACCATTTCAGCCCACTATTTGGGGAGGAGATTGACAGAACCCTGCGATCAGTTAGGCCCACCACATGTCCCTTGGACCCATGCCCATCGTGGCTGGTAAAGGCCAGTGCCGAGGAGCTGTGGTCCTCACTGGAGGCCATTGTTAACCTATCCTTAGGCTCTGGGGTTTTTTCTGGGCCATTAAAGGAAGCTGTGGTGAGGCCTCTTTTAAAGAAACAATTGCTGGACCCCAATGACCTGGTCAATCACCGCCCGGTTTCGAACCTCCCGTTTCTGGGAAAGGTGATTGAGCAGGTGGTGGTGGAACAGCTGCACGGCTTCCTGAAGGATGTCTTGGCCCTAGAGCCCTTCCAGTCCAGGTTCCCTCCGGGACATGGGACGGAGACATTGCTGGTCACCCTCACAGACGATCTTCGTAGACATCTGGATCGAGGCGGCTCGGCACTGGTGATATTATTGGATCTGTCGGCAGCGCTCGATACAGTCAATTACAATCTTCTGACTCACTGCCTCGCCGATGTGGGGATACAAGGGACAGCCTTACTGTGCTGGAATGCAGGCAGGGAGACAGCCACGAGCCTCTCCAGCAGTCCGAGTTCAAACAAGCCGATAAGGGAGTGAGCCAGGAGCGTAGTCCAAGGAGCCGATATGCGGGGGTCAGAGCCGAAAAGCAGTCAGAGCAGAATGGAGTCGCAGTGGAACCAGGCGGGTCTGTGCGCAGGTGCTTCTGCACCGAAGGAGAGGGCGTCCTGGCTTAAGAGTTCTCACCTGCAGGACGGGGCTGCACTCTGTTACAACTCAAGGTCGTTCCGACGCTGCTTGAGTGCCTGAAGCCTTGCACTTCGCCTCCTTTCCTGTGCAGCAAGCCGCTGCCTCCCTCTGCGCTGCCTATCAGGTTCGGGGGAGCTAGGTGGGGATGTTGCCCTACCCTCAGGAGCTGGTGCAGGTAAAGGGGCAGCTTCTGTCCCTGAGTCTGCCCTGGATTCCTCAACCTGCTCTGGCAGGGATTCCTGCTGCTCCAGTCCCTGCTGGTTTTCCAAGCAGCTGACGCTGGAGGAGCTTGGAGTATTCCCACTCCTGTCGTCCTCCCCAAGGTCTTCGTCCTCCGAGGACTCAGAGGCCACGACACTTACAGTGGCTTGTCTCTTTTCTCCATGGTCGAGGACAGAGTGTGGAGCTTGGGGAGAAATTGTCATCCCGCCACCCTTTGGTGTGCAGGGTCCCACAGGGAGCAATACTCTCCTCATTATTATTTAACATCTAAATGCGCCCCCTTGCCCAGTTGGTGCAAAGTTTCGGACTTGGGTGTCATCAATATGCAGATGACAGCCAGTTGTATCTGATGATGGACAGCCAGCCCGACTCAGCCCCAGATGTCCTGGAACATGCTTTTGCAGCTGTGACTGGTTGGTTGAAGAAGTCTCGGTTGAAACTGAACCTGACGAAGACGGAGGTCCTGTACTTGAGCCACGGGGAATTAGGTTCGGGACTCCAGCTCCCGGCCCTCGATGGGGCACTGTTAGTGCCAGTTCCGAGGGTTAAAAGCCTGGGGGTGATCTTGGATGCCTCCCTGAAAATGGAGGCACAGATCTCAGTGGTTGTCAGGTCCTCTTTTTTCCATCTGCAGCAGACCAGGCAACTTGTCCCTTACCCTGTCGATCCCTGACTTAACTACAGTGATCCAAGCAATGGTAATCTCTAGGCTAGATTACCGTAACTCGCTCTATGCAGGGCTGCCCTTGAGCCTGACCCGGAGATTACAGCTGGTACAAAATGCAGCGGCACATTTTATTACGAGAGTGCCAAATAAGGCACTGTTCTTACATGAGCTGCATTGGTTGCCAGTGGAGTACCAGATCAGATTCAAGGTTCTGGTACTGACCTATTGGCCCTGTGCGGATTGGGACCAGCGTATCTACAGGACCATCTCTCCCCATATATTCCCTGGAGGACAGTCCGATCGGGGGATAAACAGCTGTTGGTGGTCTCTGGCCCCAAGGAGGCCCGCCTATCCTCGACTAGAGCCAGGGCCTTTTCGGTCCTGGTCCCCACCTGGTGGAACGCTCTGTCTGCTGAAATCAGGGCCCGGCAGGACCTACTATCCCTTCGCTGGGCCTGCAAGACAGAGTTGTTCTGCCTGGCATATGGCTGAGGCTGGGCCTCCGCCGGCCTGAAAAAAGGGGTGTATAAAATCTTAACCCTCCCTGTGAAGGCTGTCCACCATCCTGTTTTAAATGTGTATTAATACACTGTTTAATGTAGATGAAGTTTTTATTGTATTTTAATATGTTGTTATCCGCCCTGAGCCCACTCGCACAGAGGGTGGAAAAGAAATTTGAAATAAATCAATAAAATATGGTACTGCATCAAAATTACAACAGAAGTAGGACAAAATTTGCTGTGTATGTGCTTTCCCCACCCCTCACCCCAGGCTCCAGAATATTATATTTCAGTTTCTGGATCTTCTTCATAGTAGGCCTGTTGGGTATCACTTGTCTCCTGATATAGTAAAAGATGCAGTTCAGTAATTTCAGAAGTATAGCTTGATATTTCTTGAAGCAGAACAAGCAGTTTTATTTCTTGTGCCCAAATGGAATTCAATGAATTCGGGACAACATTTTATTTTCTTTTTAAAAGGATGCAAATTGAACATGATCATGTACAAATGTTCTGGTATGGATTGAGCATGACACTGCTGTGCCAGTGCAGCTACGGTCTTCCAACACTGCAACAGTGTAAGAAGTCTGTAGTAAACCGTTGCACTGTTCAAAGCCTTATGCAAAGCTTAAGGGGACAACAGAGAATGTGGCAGAAGATGAACAGGGGACTGGAAGCATCAGTCACACACTACCCTAATACAAAGCTGTTACAATGCAGTATAAGAGTACTCTACAGTATTCTGCATTCTGAAATAAACCATTTTTCTGAGCCCAGCTGCCCACCCTCATTTACCATTTGAGGGTAATGCTAATTTATCTTACAAAGTTATTACAAGGATCCTACTGTGAAGTGCTTTGACCATGCGAATAGTCCTTTATAAATACCAAATACTATTAACCCGATCCTCTACCAAAAAAAGAACCATCTTCCCTCTTTACATCAGAATAACTACATAAAAGCATAAGTGTTAAAAACATCGCACTATCTGATATACACTCAAGGGAGAAAGACCCAAACACACCCTAAGCAAGTGCTAATTCCACAACCTTAGGATAACACTATTAACTCTTCGACATGTCCATAGAGGGATATTAATGTCACTCCTACCCCACACATATACAGAACCCCAAGATAACACAGAGAGCGTTGCTCCAAAGTGTCACCTGAGAGTAGAAAAAAATCCAGCCTTAGATGCAACATATTAAAACAAGGCAAAAAGAACTATACAAGTTTGTAACAGTCCTCATCAATCCAACAGCTCAGCTACAGAAGGATCTGTGATTCACAGAAGAGCCAGCCCTATGCTATGCAAGGGATTAGAGAAAGCCACCTGCACTACTAAACATGAAGCATATATTGCCATGTCCTTATTACTGATGTACAGTACCTTACAACCTGTGCAACATGGCAAGGGTTCTAGGAAGTCACACACATCCTCAAAAAGAAGTCAGAAAAGCTGACATATTGTAGACCAAGTCTATTGCTGAATAGATTTCTAGATTATATTACTGTAATCCAATCTATATGGGCTGCTCTTGAAGACTGCCTGGAAGCTGCAGTTGGTACAGAATGCTAAAGCCAGAGTATTGACTGCAGTGGGTCACTGGGACCATTTGACTCCAATCCTGTTCCATCTACACTAGTTCCCAAGTTGCTTTCAGGCTCAATTCAAGGTGCTGGTATTGACATTTAAAGCCTTATATGGCTTGGGACTAGGATATCTTAAGGACATCCTTTTCTATAAACCTACCTGTCAGCTCCAGTTGTCTTCAGAGGCCTTGCCTTTGGTGCACCTGACATCTGAGGCTAGATGGGTGGCAATTCAAGAAAGGGCCTTATCGGTCTCGGCACCAAAACTTTGGATCTTTGTTTGGCATACTCCCAGTAAACTCTTATTGGCCTCCTCCCCAGTGTGTGTGTGTGTTTTATATGCTTTTACATTTTAAATTTTTAATATTTGGTGTTTGCTGTCTTAGAGAACCTTTTTTGAGTGAAAAGGCAGCAAATAAATGTTTTAAATGAATAAATCATTTAAATAAATAAAAATAAAGATTATGAAAATGCCCACTAAAGCACTGGCAACTGAGAGGAAAAACTGGATTTCAGAATAAGAATTGTTTTTTCACCTACTTGTTCTGTAGTTTCCTATGTAAGGTAATGAAGCAGGTTTATAAAACTTTTTGAGTTTTACAGAACAAGCTAACTGTGGACACATTGGAACCAAGTAGTAACTCATTTACTAGTCATTTAACAGAAGACTAAATAATTTAACAGAAGACTAGTTTTTGCCACCAAGATAAAGTGGTTGACTTACTTGGCATACAAATTACAATATGTATAGTAATAAACGTTGTGTATACAATTGGGGGAGGGGCGCATCTTACATTCAGGGTCATCCTCCTTTCAGTAAACACCATACCAGCACCCAGAAATGAATTTGAACTCAGGTCCCTTATTTACTATATATTCACCCTATTTTTCTAAACATAAAAGGTGGCTTTCTAAGCACTTTACAGGTAACAAATTCACCTGAAAATTAAATACGAAGGCTTAAATCCAAACTGAATGGTTCTGCAGATAACGATTTCTGCTTACAGAGTTTCTGCTCCAGCCTTGCCTCTGATGGGCTCGATGGATATCTTTAAGCTGAAGGAAGCTCTCAGAGACATGAAGGAGTGCCTTGCTGTCTTCCCTCCCTCTTATGGCCTCAAGAGTGGCAGCTGGAAGCAGGAAGGAAGGGTATCTCTACCATGCACAATGAAGGGGTATCTGGCTGCTTCCCAACACAGTTTTTTCAACTACTGACTAGCTGCCCAGGAGGGCAAATGTTTATTTTTCACCCTCCTTTGGGCAATCTTCCTTCAGTAGCAAATTACTTCTTGTAACCCAAAACTTCCCTTCATAGGATAGTCCATCTTCTAGATTTATAAGCTGTGAAAGGCATCTAGGTGATAAGACTTCTAGATTTGATTCAAATTCTGCAAACCCACAAGCACATAAACGATTACAGCAATTGTGGTTTTCAAGGTCTTTCATCTTCAGTGGTAGTTATGTTTCAGACTCTAAGGGCATCTAATTTCTTCTTGGTAAGACTCATTTCCATGACCATCTCAGCCATGGTTTGCATCTTACCCAGAACCTTGTAAATTTCACTGATCTGGGTTTCTAAAGGGTCAATAAGAGATTTGTAAAAGTCTGAGAGCAGATTTTGTTGCCTGCAGCTCTATCTTAAGATTCTCTTTAGTAGCCAAGTTAGTAGAGAAGTCAGTCATTGTTTCCCTACCTTTTTGCCCCAGGCCTCTGGAGAATTTATGCTACTTGGAGCATGGGGGGGGGGGGCGGCAGCACAGGAATTTTATTTTGAGATACCACTGCCCTTTGTTAATTTGCTCACAGTTTAAAGTCATTCTTGAAGATATGAGGCTTGTTTTGAGCATTTTTATGCCCGTGGGAATGGACATCAGGCTTTAGAGGTCTGCCATTGCTAGGTGATGTAAATCTTGTTTGTTTTTTAAAGGAAATACACATACAAAGAAACATAACTCCTATCATTCCTTTTAGTGAAACTGCTGTGACAGAGAGCCTGACTGGCTCTTCACATATTCTGTGCTGCAAGAGTATTCAAAAGAAAAAGCAGTAAGCCACTACCATTTCTGTACAGGATAGAACTCAGACAAACAACATGGAAGTAGAGCCTTTTGCAAACTTAATCAACTTAGCACCAAACCATACCCAACTTGTGGCCTATGGTGTAGTCTTGGTCAAACACCTCTTTCCTCACACTGACAAATGCATCCTGGTCATCAAAGAATGAAAGAAAACTCTGCCAATCAAGAAAAGCGCTGTGGGCCCCCCAACCCTTCAGGTGCTGCTTCAATAGGTTTGGTCTCTGTTTTACTATAGGATCACCTATATTTTTACTGCCACTATTAAGTGGTCTGAGTAGGAAACAGAATCAGATATGCTTAAGTATTACTTACCTAACTGCAACAATTAAAAGGGCATAGAAATCTCTTACATGTGTTTGTAATAATAACAATAGCCACAATAATAAAGTGCCATCAAGTCGCAATAGACTCATGGCGACTCCTCATGGGGTTTTCAAGTCAAGAGATGAACAGAGGTAGTTTGCCATTGTCCTCTTCTGCATAGCAATCCAAATCTTTATTATTTTATTTATTTCAACCTCCCCCCAAGTGGGCTCAGAGCAGATCACACCATTTAAAAGCCACAATAAATATTACATTTCCATAAAAACAATTTATAACATTTAAATTCAAACAACTGAAACAATTTAAAACATTTAAATTCAACCAATGTGGAAACAGGATGATGGACAACCTAATTGGGAGGGTTCAGATCTTTCTTGGTGGTCTCCTATCCAAGCACTAATCATGCGCTTCTAAGCTCTGATGAGCTTGAGCTAGACTGGGCTATTCATGCTTCTATGTTTATTTGTAATCCATTCTAGCAAGTTCACAAGGGGCCCAAGAGCTGAAGCACTGAGAATAAAGGGTTGAAACCTAAGACTGCCTAGTCATGTGGAAGTTCAAATGAGACTTACTGACATTGTCTAGTTCTGCTTGGAATTGCAACATGAGACCTTCAGTTCATAACAGCCATTTTAAACATTATGAAGAAGCAAACCTTGGTTCGCTGTCAAGTATACACTCAATACACCCCAAATGTACCCAACATACCTCTCCCTGCTTATTGTACCTATCCAAGTTGCGGGTTTGCTATATGATTTACCTAAACCGTTACAGATAGATCAGGCTGTATCTCAGCAAGCTCCAAGCAGGAACTCTTGAGGCATGGGATTTCCCTCAGTACTGGTTACCTCAGAGTTTTAAACCCGTTCCAGTAAATAGAAACCCTGAGAAAATCTCCCTAGCTCAATGGTGTCACTGCAATCATATGTGCTTGAGGTGACAGCACTCATAAACTAGAGGTCCCTTCCAACCGTATAAGATCCCTAGAGGTCCCTTCCAACCCTATGATTCTATGAAACTAGCAAAATCACTAAGTGTTCTTCCTTTCACATGGCAGCAAAATACAGAGTTAACAGGGAGTTTTACGCCGCAGAAATACTCCTTGGCCATAAGCTAAAGATAAACTAGCGACAGCCGATACAGTCCAGTCCAAACAGCCATTTCAGCAACTGCACCGGCTTCCCCCTTTTACGCTCCGGAGGGACCGCGACCACCATGCGCATGCGCGATGTACACCGGCCAGGCTCCCTCTTCCTCCCTTCACCAAGCGCATGCGCTCTCTCTTCAGTTCTCAAAACTATTTTTCGCTCTCTTCCCGGCCGCCTCAGTTAGAACATGCGCATTCCTTCTCCCCAATCTCAGTGCGCGCACCTGAGAGCCCGTCATGGCCCAACGACTTCCTCTTTCCTCAGGCCAGCGCGACCCTCTTCCCCTTCCCTTCCTTCTCGGTAGCCTCACCGCGTTCCACCCTCGCATACCTGGTAGCGGGGCTGCCAGTCGTTCGCAGCATCGATCTCCTGGAACTCTTGCTCTATCGTGGCCATGATGGCGGTGGCGGCCAGAGAAAGAGAGGCCCGCAGTAGCGGACAAGTTCATCCCCTGCCTCCCACCACGAACAAGGCGCGGACGACAACCCGCCCACTTTACCGGTCGTGCTGCCCTTTGATATGTTCCGCACGCAGCCTCAGCGGCTCCCGTGCGTACCACTCAAGCGCATGCGCGACAGCCTCCTAGTACTCCGCCTTCCAAGAATAGTCGAGGCCCCGCCCACTGCCGGGGAAAAGCAGCACCTGGGGTGACGTCACAGTCCGCCTTTTGAGGATAAACGGGGGTCAGGGTTAGCCACGCGAATGCGGGGAGCTATAGGGCCGTGTCCTGTCAAACTCTCGTACACTGGTCGCAAAGCTTTATTTTACATTGCTGGTTTATTCTTGTGCACACGCGTGCATGGCGCCTGGCGAAAACGGGAAATAGTGGACCTTACTCTCATAAATGTATAACCGAGTACAATGCCTCCCTTACGATAGGAGTTAGATGTGCAAAGAATGCGGGGCATCCGGTACGGGGATTATTAGTGTCATTGATCTGTGTAGCGCTTTAGGAAGCAGTACAAAGGTCCTGGCCCTTGCCCTAACGAGAATGTAATATAGAATTTGACAAGGACGCTCAGCAGAGGGGGAGGGCGAAGACAGAAACAAGACACAGCAAGAATGGTGACAGTTCAGTCACATATTTAGCCTTCACGTGTTAACCTCTTCCCTTGAAATGACGGTGTTTTCAAATGGTTAGTTTTACTTGGGATCATGTAACGAAGGCATTTCTTGCTAGTCCTCTACCTTTTCAGCTCCATCCCTGCTGAAATAAGGATTCTCGTAAGATTACGGATCTATACTTCTTACTAGCACAATCCCGTATGCCTTCTTTAACAAGCAGGCAGCTAGATTCAAAAGGAAACGTGCTACGATGACTGAAGAGTCACTCGACTTGGCCTGCCTTTTTATAGTTTCCCGCCGTTTGAGTGGATGAGTACAAGTAAGGCGGAGGCGATTCTTCTTCTCTGCTGGTAATAGTAGCAGCAACCTTTTTACACTTTTAGGTGGCCGTGTTGGTCTGTAGTAGAACAGAAGGATCTGACTCCAGCAGGACTTTAGATGTTCAGGGCATTAACTTTCGAGTCAGAGCTCCTTCAAATACGAGTAAAAACGGAGACCCCTGAGATCTTCGGGATCTCCGTTCCTCACAGGGAATTTTAGGACTATTTCATTTAAAAGACTGTGAAGCCGTGGCTCGCCGAAAAAAGATTACAACCCGGGCCACCGGCCTGGCGAAGCCCCGACACACAGAGGCGCGTTCCGGGCTGAGCATCTTTTCCGCCTCGGCGTTGCGTCACAGGCGCCTCTACCGGCTCTTGAGGGAAAGAAGCGAACGCGCATGCGCCAAGAAGGCTTGCGATTGGCTGCCTTCTAGCCGAGGCGGGGCCGCGAGCTCGGCGCCATTCGCTGAAGCCGGGCGCGCGCATGGCGGCCTAGTGAGCCAGCGAGCTTAAAGGGGAGGCTGGCGGGCGGAGAAAGTGGCAGCTGCGAGGCCCTCGGGATGTTCGTTGCGCGCAGTATCGCGGCCGATCACCGCGACCTCATCCACGATGTTTCCTTTGACTTCCACGGGCGGCGGATGGCGACCTGCTCCAGCGACCAGAGCGTGAAGGTCCGGGGAAGGGCTGGCCCGAGTGTGTGTGTGTGTGTGTGTGAGTGAGTGAGTGAGTGTGAGAGAGCAGTTTCCGCCTCCATTTGTGAGATTGTTCAGGCTTCCTCGAGGGCGAAAAGGGGAGTGGGGAGGAAGGGAGGAGCCCCCGCCCCTCTTCTGAGGCCGGTCGCAGCATTGCCTTGTCGGCCGCGTTCGTCGCTTTCAGTAGGCCCTGAACCATGCTGGGTGCGGAGCTGCCTATGCAGTGTGAGGCTTGCTCTGCTCAGCACTCACTGGCCATGCTGCCAAGTTCGTTATAAATCATCATTCTTACAAGGGAAGGAAAATGTCACTTTGTGTTAGAGGGCGGGAGAAGGAAGGAAGCCTCTACCTTACCCAGTTTTGTATTTCAAATGTCTGGACCGTGATTTCGGTGGCATAGTCCCAAACTCCACAATAAAATATAAGTATCCACGGTAACAAAATCGGAAAACAAAAGCCAAGTAATATCTTCTATTCCGGCTAGCAAAAACGACGAATGAAAGTGTGCAAACTTTCTAGTTATTCAGGCTGGACGATACAGTAATTTAAAAGGGGTAACACGTTTGTGCTGTAGAGGAAAGGAACAAACTCCTGACTTCTCTAGCGGTGCGTCCCTGTACCTGCCTATTGACATGGAAGTCAGGGCAGGGCTTATTCTAAACAAACATGCATAGTGTTAGGGAATTTTATGACCTTTCACCCGTTTATGAGTGCTATTGAAGCGGACCTGCACACACATTCGGGGAACATTCTTAGCTAAGGAGTCTTATGGTCAAAAAGTCAGAGTAACCTTATAGTAACTACAAGAATGTCAACATTTCTTATTTTCCTTTTCTCTAACCAAGAAGAGCCTTTAGAAAGCAGTCTCTAAGACACTGTAGGAGAAGGTGCCAAACTTTTTGACATGTTTATATCAGAAAGTACTTACTGCCTTGTCATCCAGACCCATCAGGTGCCATAATTCCTGAAGACAGCATTTCCAAAGAGTTATTTGTATAAGCTCTGTGTTAACCTTTGATCTTTTATTCTATGAACAATTAGCCGTAATAAGTATATAAGACCCTCTGCTGTGGCTGATTTTTTATGCATATGTCGGAACATGGCATTGCATCTGGGTTTTATTGTAAATAAAGCTCATCATTCTTTAAGGATCACTGTTTTGGTGTCTTAGTTAATTGTGGGTGATGGCTGTTGGGAAATATAATCTGAACGCAGAGTACCTTTAAGAAAAATTTTCCTTAACATATAGCTGTGCCCTTAATAAGAAGGCCTAAGTCTAGCGGAGCAGTTACGTTGCAGTTAAAACAGATTTGAAAAGCAGTGTTGGAGAAACCACAATGAAGAGGAGCATTGCAACTTATTGTATGATTGTGCATGTTTTAAGACTAGCAAAGCAACAGTTGTTCATGTTAGAATTTTCATATTCACACGCTTGCTTCTCCTCCGTCCCTTGACAAACAGAATCAGTGTCTATTACCGTTTTATTCTTCCCTTCTGCCAAGAAGCTGTGTATGTTCCCCCCATTTTGTACTTAAAACAATCCTGTGAGGTAGCCGTGGTGAAAGTGACCCACCATTACCCAAGAAACTTTACTTGTCAAGTTGGGATTTGAATGTAGTTTTCCATAATCTTAGTCTAAAACCAAAATCCATGTAATACCAGCCAAAGTAAAGCAGTGTCTTATGTAAGCTTTCAATTTCTTCAGAATTCTTCTGCATAGTGTGTTGCATTACGTGGGTTGATATTACTAAAATCTATTGTGTGGTTTTTCAGTTGTAGGTTTTGCTGGGTACTAACACTACTGCCCACTTTTTTGTCTACTCAGCTTTTGTGGGGTCCTGGGCAGAAAGTGGCCAGCCCCATCTCTTCTGCCCACCACCAGCCTCCAACTTAAAGCAGTCATCCCCCCATCCACCTGCATGCCCCACACCTGCCTATGTATCCTTCCTCCACATCTCATGAGCCATCCTGCTGTGTGTACTCACAGCTGCCCATGGCCTCGTTCCCCAATGGTTTCATGCAGTGCATGAATAGGAGTGCCACCCTGTGGATGCCAAAAAGTGCCACCTACCACGCACCACCTGCCCAAACTTCCTCAGCAGTGTTGGGCAGTACTTGCAGCTGAGAATGTGGGTGACAGAATTCTCCTAAGCAGACAGGAGAAAGGGTGCATTGATGAGTGGCAAGGCAGGAGCATTGCTTTCAACTTCCACAAGGAGTTGAAAGCAATGGGTCCTACTAGAAGCCCTGTGCCCTGGCAGCAACCCCCACCTTAGGATATGCTGGCACCGGCCCTGTATCTAATCCTAATCTAACACTTTAACCACTACTCCGCCCTGACTATCAAGTCTGATTGCAATTTTCCTGATTTGTGTATATGTTAATATCCAAAGTCCCTTCATTAGAATCAGTATGGTCTTGTGATACATTAATGTACTCTTTTGTAAAATAATTATGAAAATTCAACTTAATGATTTGATTTTGGGGTTATAATTTTCAGCAAGGAAAATACAACCTGGCAAAGCATTCCAAGTAATTGGAATTGTATAGAAAAGTCTTATTAAACATTGAACTTCAGACCAACTCTACATGTTTATTCAGAAGAAAGTTGCCCTAGTTTACTGGGGCTTACTCCTAAGTAAACATATAGGATTTCAGCTGGAGTTCTCTTGAATTTCCACAAGCTGTGATTTGTAGGCTTTTTCCTGGGGCTCATATCATGATACCGCATTTCACTTTTGGAGGAAGATTTTGAGTGTAATTGTTTGATTTCTTTAATAGGTCTGGGACAAAGGTGAAAATGGAGAGTGGCACTGTACTGCTAGCTGGAAGGTAAGGATTTCATGTTGATAATAGCTAGGAATGATATGGAACAGTATTGGGGATGAGAAGTCACTGCAAAAAAATTTTTTTACTGCTTAAAGTGGAATTCCAGTCTTGCTGCTCTCTACACATCTATCTTCCTTCATTTTTTAATGATGAGGCAGTTTCTGTGATGAATTACAATAAAGTAATGGACTAGAATTTTCAGATTTTGTCTGAAACTAAACATATTTATCTGCTTATCTTGGCAGCAGAGTACTGTCCCCTCACTTATACGCAGTTGCACACATTACAAATTTCAGTCCTTTTTATCACCCAGAAGCCATGCATGTTCTATGCTAGTTTTGCTTACTACAGAGTTCCATGCTTTCTCTCTTTACCCCAAGTTCTCAGTACATGCAGAGGACTTGAAGTATTGGAAGAGTCAGTGGCAATTGGCTTGGCAGAGTAGAACAAGAAAAGGCAAAAAAACCGATTGGCACCATGAAAAATGATTTATTAGACTTGACAGCCTCTGTGTGTTTCTCCTATGCTTCATCAGGGGATTTGTACAACAACATTGGCAGAAATTTCTCACAGCAGGTAAGCTTTAGAGAGACAGGGTAATCAGCTATTACTTGTTTTCTGTTGGTGCTATTGCCACTTTTAAAAAAAATGTGACATGCAGACATTCAAGAAATCCTTTGGCTCAGTTATTATCTCCTACTACTTATCACCCCTTTGAAATGTAAAGTGTACTCTAAATTGTATCTTTTTTGTCTGTAGTGCTGTTTCAGTCTTGCTTCTGACTCCAGCTCTTCTGAATGCCTCTTGCTAGACTGATGAATGAGTTCCCAGTTGAGTCAGTGGACTCTACTAACATATGCTTTTTCCTCTGTATAACTTCATGATGGCAGAGGCTTTGAGTCCATGCAAACAGGAAAGAACAGAGCAAGGCAACTGGTCTGGTCATAACTGTTGGAACATACATAGAGTGATGTTTCAAACAAAGAACAGTAGATAAAAACTACAAATACTTTTTTACTCTCTGGCACTTGTCTTTAAAATTTGAAATATATGCTCATATAAGGAAGGGCTTTCAGAATCAGTGTGAAGCATTTTGTAAACATGGCCTTAGACCTTATTCCTCCATTGAAGTGTATAGCAAAAACATATCTCTGTAACATTTACTTGGAATTTTGAACTTTGGCAATGAATTAGTTAAAAGGGGTACTCTAAAGAGATTTTGAGGTTTTTTGTTTAATTTGTATTACAGTGGCATTTTGGGTCAAAACCTGAGTAGCTATATGAATTAAAATCTTTGGTACTGTAGTGCTGAGTCTGTAAGTTCCAACTTTTTACTCTTACAGACACACAGTGGTTCCGTGTGGCGTGTGACATGGGCACATCCGGAGTTTGGACAAGTCTTGGCATCCTGCTCTTTTGACAGAACGGCTGCTGTATGGGAAGAAATAGTGGGAGAATCAAATGATAAACTGAGAGGGCAGAGTCATTGGGTAAGGTTTGAAGTATGAATATCCGTTTTCTTGCTCTCATTCCATCTCTGGAATTGTTTTGTTGCTGTTGAAGATTTGAACATTTTGTGTAATAACTTTCAGAGTTAGGGGTGGTCTTTTTAATAACAAGTAAAAAAAGTTATTCCCTCTTGTTGTAAAGTGCCAGGCTCTCAAGCTGATCAGAATGGTAGCACCAGCTACAAAGAGCAGGAAGCATTGTGTATATGAAGAAAATATGGCCTTCTCCTTTCAACCTACCAAAGTCTGGGGGGAGTTGACTTTTCAGTGGAGATTGCAAAAGGTTAGCCACGTTAGTCTATTATAGCAAAATAGAACAAAAGTCCAGTAGCACCATAAAAATGTAACATTTATTTCTATATCAGCTTTTGTGAGTCACAGCTCAGTTCTTTAGATATGTGGAGAGGAAACTGACAATCTTACTTAAGGGAGAAATTACAAGAAGCTGGAAAGAGACATTAAGGCAGAGAGTGTATTCTGCCACGAACCTTTAAACTCTGTTTAAGAGCCTTAGATCATCCTGGTTTAAACAGAGAATTGGATTTTCTTACTCACTACAATCTTTGATAGCTCCACAAGACCCATTTTATGGACATTTTGATTGGCTGTCCTTAACACGTTTTACCAGGCTATAACTTTATATCAGTATCTGTACATTTTTACTTAAACTTATTGCCTTGCTTAATTGATCTCTCACATCATCCATTATTTATAGCTGCTTTTGTGTTTCAAACATACAGATGGCTCACAGTTTGAAGTTTTATGACTGGATGTTTTGTGAAGTTTATGACCTATACCTTTCTTTTTTCTCTACACAGATTTATACTTGAAAGGTTTGTGGCAGAATTCACTCTCTGCCTTATCTCCCCCCCCCCCCCCCCCGCTTAAGTTTGGTTTCCAGTTTGATCTCCACATATCTGAAGAAGTGAGCTATGTCTCACAAAAACTTACATAAAAATGAATGTTATTAGTCGTTAAGGTGCTGCTGTTTTTTTTGTTTTATCTTTCACTGGAGGGTCTGAATGGTAACAAGCCATGAAATGAAAACTCAGTTGTGTTGGGAGAAAGACAAGCCTAGAGATTATTTAAATAAAGTGGCTTTCTGCTTGCTTCCATTCAGTCTAAGTAAAATAACTTACTGCGCTCCTGTTGATGGCTGAAGGAAGTGTTCAAGAGAATGTGGCATGATATGAAAATAGCCCCATAAACCTATAAAGGTGGAGGCCAAAGCTTTGGGCCTTTAAGAATCCATAATCTTTTCGAGACGGTCTTTTCAATAATCTTAGCATTATTAGTTCTGGGGCTCCTGGGAGTGAGAGGGAGACAGAAGTCCTCAACCCCTCCACCTAGCAGAAGGCTGAATATCAGAATATTGACATTTATACACATGAACATAGGAAGCTGCCTTATACGGAGTTAGACCATTGGTCTATCAAGGTCAATGATCAGTGGCTTTCCAGGTGAAAGTCTTTCACATCACCTACAACCTGAACTTTTAAAATGAAGGTTGGGATGCAGAGCAGATGTTCTACCACTGATCTACAACCTCCTTCCCTAACAAGCCACATTGTTGTCTCCCATATTCAGATATGACAGTGTGGTTCTTTAAATCCTAAAGTTCTAACGTTCAGCCCCACATGGAAACTGCCCTATGGAGATGATATTGCCTGCTGCTGCCTTAACTCCAGTCCCATCGAGTGGTTTCAGTATAGGTATTAGTTTCATTGATCGGAGTTTAAAGCCAGGTTACTGTTCCTGAATCTATGAAATTAAGCTCCTCATAGGTGCCTGCAACAATGTGTTGCAGATTATTTTCAGTTGCTACACATTTAAATTCAGCCTTTATATGGAAATCAGTGTTTAGGGCCAAAGCTTAGGTGAAGAGAAAGATAAAAACAGGTTGCAGGTTCCCTCTTGAATCACTGGAATTGATTCCACTGTTACCTGAATTGCTCTCCTTGTGAATAAGAGAATTGTGGGGGGAATTAGCAGCAAGAAAGACGGCTATGTGAGAAGCGGTACCTATGGGATCTTTTCCACCAATTTTTACGGGCCCCTTCCCAAAATAGCAAACGAGGCTGGTGCTTAAATTTCAAAGGCAATATTTTATTGAAAGAGGAAAATGCATGTACATGCACACAAGGAAGTTGGAATAGATTGAGGGAGGGCAAAGTATACCTATCCTGAAGAGTAGACCAGTCCACGGGGAAGAGGGCAGCTTCAAACGCCAGCAGTCTTGGCCAGGAGAGCAAGAGGCTTAGGGCAGACCTTGAGGGAACAGCGCTTTGGATCCAGTAAGTGTGTATATAGAGAGTGTCTTAGGGAAGAGACCCTAAGGGAGCAGCCTGGGAGCATGCATGATTTGAATGGGGCCAGGGCACTACTCTTATAGGGTAAAATGTGCCCTGAGGTGGGATAGCCCACCTAGCAGTTAGAACAAGGACTCCAATGGTCAGTTCCTGGGAGTAACAAAGGGTTTGATTACCTTGATTGGTAGCTGCCGGGGCATGTGAAATAGAATGCAAAACTTGTCCTGGCTCTGCACAATAGGGCAGTTTGGTCCACCGGAGCTAAGTTGATGAATTTAGTTGGGGGATGTACCTTCCCAGGAATGAATTATAAATACTTATGAATGCTAGTTGATTTTCTCCTCAATCAAGGACAGGCGATCTCATCACGGAAGGAGGGAAAGGAATGTGTTAAGTGGGATGACTCTGCGAGACCTTTGTTGCTCTGTTTTCCTTTAGGGCTGGGGAGACTGCAGAACTAATCACCGCGAGTCTCTCCGGACTTACATGCGGCATTCCATTCATGCCTGTGTCTCCCTTGTGGGACTCAGCAACTGTTAGCTGGAATTTCCTTGGCTGCAATCCAAACTGCCATAGTAATCCAGGGGCCTGGTGACATTTAATATCACAAGTAGCCATTTTAAATGGCTATTAAAGATGGTGGAGGCTGGGCTGACTGCTTACACCACTGGCATCTTACAGACCAATACGATTTTTAAGGTATAAGCTTTGAAGTACCTGAAGAATGGAGCTTTGACTCTCAAAAGTGTATACCCTGAAAATCCTGTTGGTCTCTAAGGTGCCCCTGGACTCAAATACTGCTGTTCTACTGCAGACCAACATGGCTACCCATCTGAAACTACCTTGAAACACTGTAACATTAACTGGCTTTGTACCAATCATGAAAGAGGCAAATCCAGGCCATCCACAGATATGGTAGGGATCTTTCAGTCGCAGCATTCCTACTGTACAGAAGAACATGGTATTGCAAATTAACTCTCCTCTCCCCCTTTTGTCCTGATAAGGACTGAATGTGCTCCAGGAGCATGGAATTAAAAAAATATTTCAGAGTAAATTAAAGAAAAAAAGAGAGGGGTTTAAAGAATGCTGGAGGCGGGTAGATTTTTGAGTTTGCGCGTGGTGGGTTTCCCAAACAGTTTTATCTTTCAGCAGTTCCTCACAGGCCCCTAGTTTGTCACTGGAAGGGCTTGCCATCATGCCTATTGTAAATGTAGCAAAGACAGACTATTCTCAGGGTCTAAGTATGTAGTACAGAGTCCTACTGGTTGCCCTGGTCAACTTGACATGCCTTGTGAGTTAAAAATTAATTCCTCGTGTGTGTGTGGACCTGATTTGAATTGGGACCGTGGTGCTTAAGCCCCTCCCTCTGTGTTCCTGACAGATAGTGCTGTGGTCCCAGTCTCAATTGGACCCATGTATATCTGGGAATTAAGTTCCAAACATGGATCTTCTAGAACATGTGTGATTGATAGGATTGGCGGGGGGGGGGGGCGCACAAGTTCTTCATAATGCACAGTTAGGGTCACAAATGACCAGGAGTCTGTACATGTTCAAGGGATTTTCCAAGTATGTAGAAAAATATGAGATTGTAAATTAACCAAAAGAAAAAGATCCCCCTCCCATGACCTGATAAGAACTGAGTTTGTTCCATAATGGACTGAATGTTGAGGGTTGTTGAGTTTTTAAGCATTGAAAAGAAGAGGAAAACAAAGGAAGAAGCAAGTGGAATTGATATGCTGATTCTCCTAACAATAACCTAGAGGCTGCGATTTGGGCTTCTCATCAGTATTTTTCTGGGGGCGGGGGAGGTAAACATGTTGTGCCATTCAGGTATAGCGCTAGATGAGTAGCTCCATACTTATCCAGTCTTGAACCTCAGAAGTCAACATTTTAGAGCAACTGTTCTGTATTATTAAGGTTTAGGACTTAGTTATGTAGGTTGGTACTCAGTTGGTACTGAGGAATTCCTGATTGTTTCCCCTATGAATCCTCCCTGGTCTCCAGCTTATTGTTTTAGATTTGAAATCTACTTCGCTTTCAGTTCATGGTTGTCATAGAATCGTAGGTCTGCTAGGGTGTTGTGATCATGTTAACCTATATAATTCAGATAGCAGCAGCAGAGAAGGATCAGGATATATGTTTTTGAACCTAACATTCTATTCATGTGCAGGGATTTTTCAGCTGTTTCCTATTATTGGCAGCTGTTTCTTCCGCTTTCAATTTTTCTTTTGATTAATTTACAAAGTTAAGTATCTGGGGAGTCCCCTAATAGAAGAGACCCTTACCTTGTCTGTGAGCAGACCCGTTTTATAATCTGCTCGATGACCAACCAGTTTAACTCTTAAATATAGTGAAGATGATTTTCTGTCATTTACATTTTTCTTGGCTTTTAAGTTTGGGGCTGGAAAATGATTTGGTTGATCCATTTCTCAACATCAAATTGAATGTTAAATGAGAATTTTTTTTCTTTCATTATATCTTTAAACATTTCTAATTTAAATATTTGTGTCTGGTTTTGTAACATTTTTTCACAATAAAGCCTGTTATCCTGATTATAAAATAGTTGTATTTATAATGACTTCATTGTTCACTGAGATCCAATTTTGTTTAATCCATATTTCACCAATAAATAACTGCTGTTCTTTTATTTAGGTAAAGAGAACTACTTTGGTAGACAGTAGGACGTCAGTTACAGATGTAAAGTTCGCTCCCAAGCACATGGGTCTAATGTTAGCAACATGTTCAGCAGATGGCGTTGTTAGGATATATGAAGCTCCAGATGTTATGAATCTCAGTCAGTGGTCTCTTCAGCATGAAATTTCATGTAAACTAAGTTGCAGTTGTATTTCCTGGAATCCTTCAAGGTATGTTCTTACTTCCCTTTGGACTTTACGGCAGTGATATTCTCTCACTGGCTTGGGTCCCTCAAGTGGCCCTTTAACATACTAACTGTGGCTCTTTGAGCACGGTTACCTAATATTTCACCTGCCCCATGGTTCAAGAAAGTAGGCAAGGCCATTGCCCAGTGGAGCTTGTGGTGGTCAGGTGGTTCCCTTGAAATAACTGCCACTGAAGGAATGGATAAACTGTGATCCTCCTTGAGTTGCAGGCCTCATTCTAGGAATGAAGATAAATGTGGCTGTTTTGGGTTGATGGCAACTGCGGGCTATCCATGAGCTACAGAGTGAGTGTTATCTCTCTAAGAGGGGAAAAAAGAGGAATTGGCTTATATGTTTCTTGTGCAAGTTACAATTAAAATTTTCTTTGTTAAAAGGGAGACCTTGGAACTAAAAGGAACCTTTGAATGTTGTTTTCTTAGCACGGCCCTTTTAGGGTCAATTCAAGGTCATGCCTATCACATTCAAAGCTGTTCATTACCTCAGCCCTTCATATCTGTGCAACTGCCCACCCCCCCATGTTCCACTGTGGCAACTTCGCTCATCTAGTCAGGGCCTTCTGGAGATACCACCCTACAGTTGAGCAAAATCAAAGCTGCCCTCACATGTACTTTCTCTGTGGTAGCCCCCCCACCTTATAAAATGGCCTGTCTGAGGAGGTCAGGAAACTTACCACTCTCTTGGCTTTCCACAGACTATGCAAAACTGAATTATTCAGGAGGGTGTTCAACCCAGATTACAGTACTGAGTGATAAGAAATAGCTGAGAGAGATGCCTTGGTAGGGACAGGAACTAAACTCTATGCTATTGGGTACTGTCTGCTGATGTAGATATGCGCCTATTACAGAGTTTCCATGCTCCTAAACATGCCCTGGAAATTAGTTACGCTTTGTTTCAGATTTCATCTCTGCTCGGTTTTATGATTGTTCAAAACTTCTCTGCTATTATTCCCTATTGAATCTGTTTCCCTGAATGTACCTACTGTTTATTATTGTGCTTAGCTCAGTGAATGTCTTAGCTGTTGATTATATTATATTTTCACTTGCACTGTGTAATCTGACTCGGATTTAAAGTGAGAAAGGCAGACTATTAATAATAATAACAACGAAGATTCAATTTATATACCACCCTTCAGGATGACTTAACACCCACTCAGAGCAGTTTACAAATTATGTTGTTATTATCCCCACAACAAAACACCCTGTGAGGTGGATGGGGCTGAGAGAGCTAGAAGCTGTGACTGACCTAAGGTCACCCAGCTGGCTTCAAGTAGAGGAGTGAGGAATCAAACCCGGCTCTCCAGATTAGAGTCCCTTACTCTTAACCACTACATCAAACTGGCTCTCACTGTGGATGCTTGTTTGAGCAGGAGTAATTTAGAGTTATATCCTCAGGTGTCCCCTGTAAGTATGTTTCATTTTACAATTGTAGCTGTCGCGCTCATGCTCCTATGATAGCTGTAGGAAGTGATGACAGCAGTCCGAACGTCCTTGCGAAAGTTCAGATTTATGAATACAACGAAAATACCAGGTGAGAAACTCTATAATGATCTTTGTTTCATTATATAATTACTGCATCATTTGTGCATAAATATATGTATCAGTGTTTCTGTGAATTAAAATATTGCTATGTAACAAGACCCAAACAACTGTGAGCCCGAGGCATATTTGGACAACTTCTCCCCCCACCCCCCATCACAGTCCCCAGTGACACATGGCAGAAACCGAGGGGACTGGATGTGATGGGATTCTGTTGTTCAGAGAAAGTGAAAAGCACAGCCATTGGGGCTCTTCTAAAGCTATTAGAAATCTGGCCTCTCATCACACTGTTTCCAGAAGCCAGCTGATGATAGCAGAGCTGAGTAATACAATTTTCTCATTATGGATGTTATTTATATTGAAGAGAGAATAGCCAGTTATAGTTCATTTTATCACATGTGCTGTGTCAACTCACTGTTCATTTTAAAATATGCACACCATAGAAATCTAAATCTTTTTGCGAATAAAAACAAGTGTTTAATATCAATTTTGGGGGGGGGTTAAAATGATAATGATTAATCGCTACTTTATCACTGTTTATATACTGAAAGTACATCATTAAAGTCCTTTGTCCTCAAACCAGCTCTTTTGGAGAAAATTTAAAGACCATACTGCAAATGTCTCTGTAACATGTATCTTTCTTGGTTGGGGGACGGCATGTCTGAAAAACATGGTGATTATATGCCAGCATATATACTTAGCCAAACTAAATGCTGTGTTGCTGTGAAAGCATCTTGTTGTTCTACCCAAGAATTCAAACTGTCTGTAATAACATGGTTACAATTAGTTTGAAAGAGTAACTGATGCGGAAGTAAAATAAGGAATTTGTGGACTGTAGAGCATTTCTTTCCTTGGGCTACTTAATCATTGAGCTACTTAATCACTTAGTTTTTATAACTGTTGGAATATAAAATAAGCATTAGCTTTCTGGATCTCAGTACTTCAGAAAAAACCTTCATGATGCTGGGTTAGAGCCAAAGGGTTAAGTGAGCAAATTTTCTTCCGGTGAATTCCGTTGAATGGAACCATTGAATCTGAACTAACGAACATTAATGGCTTGTTTTTAATATTGTGACATGGTGTTAATTGTAACCTGCCTCAACCAGGACTCTGAATAGGTAGCATAGAAGTAACATAAATAAATAAATATTAGGTTCTTGGAAAGCATGTTTGTTTTAAAGCAAAGAGTTCTTATGGTTAAAATCTGTCATTTCAGGATGGCTTGATTCTCTCCTTTCACTGGCAGTAATATTTGGCTGACAAAGTTACCTTATATGTCATACTGCAATATGTTCATTTTTTCATATTTTCCTATCATGTTGCAACTGTAAGATCAGTTGATCACTTTGGACTGTGACATATTTAAAAAAAAATCTACATCACAGATATACAGAAATATTGTCAGTGTTTAGATTTCTAGAATTTAAAAAAGTGTCTGGATCTGGCCTTGTAGCATGACTCAAGACTGCCCACGGCAGCCTCCCACCCCACTCACCAGTACCCACTTGCAGCTCTGTGACAGGATGAGGGAGGCGGCACCAGGGAAGGATGATGCAGCTGGCCAGCCCAGGCAATGCCCCGCTGGCAGGGCAAGTCCAGCAAGACAGCCCGGGGAGTGACGCCATGGCCAGATGGGCCAGGCAGTGACCCAGTGGCAGGATGAGCCTCGCCTCCCATCAAGGCTGCCTGAAGAGCCCTGCAGCGCAGGAGGCTGCCAGGACAAGGCATCCCATCATGAGGCTGGGCAGGAAGTGGTGCATGGCATGGACCATAGGCCTCCACTCACCCAAGGCCGGGAAGAGCTGGCACCACCACCAAGCATGGGGCCCCACCAGGAACGCCACCACTGCCCCAGGCAGAAGTGAGGGAACGGCTGGCTTGCCCAGCCACCAACCAGCCCTCCTGGAGATGGGCTGCAGCGGGGGTGGTACTGGGGGCGGGTTCTGTCCCTGCTGCTAAGGGATATCCTCCCAGGTGGGAGAGGAGTTACAGGGCAACCACCTCCCGACACTTCTCACACCACAACTGAGGCCTACAAGGGGCTCCCGCCCAGCGCAGAAAAGGGCTGATAAGGCAGCCCAAAAAGGGGGACAGGTAGGTCCCCGAATCACCCTGACTGGCAATGCCATGGCGGAGTGGCGGCCCCTGACTGGGGTTAGCCAGGAACAGCACAAAAAGCTTTCCTTTACAAAAAGGTTTTATATGTGAGAATCTAGCAATAATGTGGTATTGTTTAATTAAGAGCCTGCCTGTCTGTTGCTCCTCAGGAAGTATGCAAAAGCAGAAACACTTATGACTGTCACAGATCCTGTGCACGATATTGCATTTGCTCCGAACCTGGGGAGGTCCTTTCATATTTTAGCTGTAGCTACCAAAGATGTCCGAATTTTCACATTGAAGCCTGTAAGGTGAGTTTTGAATGAGATGTTCAGCACCATCCTTAGCAGGTCTGTTCAGAGGGGATCACTTCCAGAAAAGTATTCTTCAGATTGCATTTATTGTCATGTGAGAACAGAGTTATGTAACCCTTTTCTTTGAAGTCTGAAATAAATTATTCTTAGGGTTACAAATTTAGCAAGTTTATGATGCACCACGCACTAAATAATCAATTTAAAGCCATCATGCAAATAGGAAAGGATACCTTGTATTCTACCATTGAGGATGCTGGTGCTTCTTCTCTGTACAAAGTATTTTGAATGACTTTAAATGTCTGAAATGAATGTACTTTAAGCAGACTGTGCTTTTCTGTTCAATATAGTATGCTTATCTTTTCACTAGAAAAGAACTGACTGCTACTTCCGGACTGACAAAATTTGAAGTTCAGTTAGTAGCTCAATTTGATAATCACAATTCCCAAGTTTGGCGTGTGAGCTGGAACATTACAGGCACAGTACTTGCCTCATCAGGAGATGACGGATGTGTAAGGCTATGGAAAGGTGAGAGAGCCACATAATAAATGTGTTTTAAGCCTCCAGAGTTCTTAAATGACAAAAAAAAAATCACTTGATGGAACTTCCTGGCAGTATTTGTTTATCTGCATAACTCTTGATGTATTTCTGTAGTAGTTACAGTCTGAATATAACAGATGAAGTCAGAAAAAGTATTTACTTCAGTTAATACCCCATGTTTCTCCCCAGTGGAGATCCAAAATGGCTTAAATCATTCTCTTCTCCATTTTATCCTCACAGCAATACTCTGAGGTAGGTTAGGCAGAGATTGTGTGACTGGCTCAAGGTCACCCAGTGAGCTTCCGTAGTACAGCAGGGATTTGAACCTGGGTCGCCCAGATGCTAGCCTGACACCACACTGAGTCTATCAGTCATTCATTTACGATTCTCATGAATTAAACTGGAAATGTTAAATGTAACAGTTTGGTTTCTTAACTGAAATAATTGTGATCAGGGGTCATTTCGTAGAAAAAGAACAGCAGGAACTCATTAGCATAACTCATTAGCATATGCCACACCCCTTGATCAGACCAAAATGGCCAGGATTTTGCTGCTGCCACACGGGGGAGTGTTCCTCCACCTGGCAATGGCCTGATCAGGGCTGTTTTGGGTGCGTTTTGGCCTGGATCAGGCCCAAAACAGCCCAGATTGGGTTGGTGCTGGGCAGGGGAAGGGTCTCCGACCAGGCACTGACCCAGTCCTGGCGGTTTGGGTCCTGATCGCAGCTGAAAAGGGCCCCAAATGGCCGTTTTTGACCCGTTTCGGCCAGGATCGGGGCCAAAACGGCCGGGACTGTGTTGTTGCCTGGTGGGGGAGGTTTCCCCTGCCCGGCACCAACCCGATCTGGGCCATTTTGGCCCTGAAATGGGACAAAAATGGCCCAAAATGACAATTTTTGACCCATTTTGACCCGGATCAGGGTCGAAATGGCTGGGATTGGGTAGGTACTGGGCAGGGGATACTTCCACCACCTGGCACCAACCTGATCCGGGCTGTTTTGGCCTCGATTGTGGCCCTTTTGGCCCCAGTTGAGGCCTGAATGGCCCAAAATGTTTGAAAGTCAGGTGGACGGGGCCGGTGCATTCCCCCTCAAAATGAGCCCTGATTGTGATACTGTAAACAGAAGTCTGAATTATAAATACTAGGTTATTCAGTTTGTCTTACTGTTGGACGAGGAATAGGAGAAATCTGCTCTTCAAAACAGGTATGAAGACACCAGAGAGAGTGAGTTAATTTACATGTTCAGTTTAACACATGGATACAAGACTTTCTTTCCTTTTGAATTCTGAGGTGGAGAGAGATCCACCGGCATTCAGCAGTCAGTCTGAGCAGGAAAGGCTTTGGGGCCTTTCTATCTCTTGTGCTCTTGAGGTGAAAATTACTCTCCATCAACCTATTATGTTTTTTTCAGTAACTTTTGACATGAGTCACTTTTTTTCTCTAGTGAGCTCAGAAATAGCTAAAAGAGTTATATGAATTTTTACTGAAGATTTTAAACAGGATATAAAAAAGATAGAAAAGAAAATTGGAAAAGAACAGACAGGAAAAAAGACTAATATAAATGAAAACGTAAGAATAATCATTAATTTTCTTTTGCAGCCTAGTCTTCAAAAGCACAAATCATCAATTCGTTTCTTTCTATTTTCCACAAAAAGTCGAGGTAGCCATAAATTTAGATACTACTTTGATTAGGGAAAAGACATTAAGTTTGGCCTCTCTTCAAGCGCCATTTTCACCAGCGAATCCTCTGTTGTAGGTGGTGTCGTAACTCTTCATTTTTGAGCATATAACAGTCTTGCTGCCACTGTCATATACAGAAACAATGTACCATGAGTAGGGCTGTGCGATT
Source organism: Eublepharis macularius (assembly GCF_028583425.1). NCBI lineage: Eukaryota > Metazoa > Chordata > Lepidosauria > Squamata > Eublepharidae > Eublepharis > Eublepharis macularius. Next base: position 64,893,372 of record NC_072796.1, on the reverse strand, counting down.
CGGAATGCTTCGGTATTCCCCAAAGCAAAGCTTTCTGAAGCATTTGGAAATGCTTCGGAGCTTGTTTAAAGGGCCCCGCCGCTGCTTGCAAGCAGCGGCAGGGCCCTTTGAACATTAACCCTCCGCCTTCCCCGCCACCTAACTTGCGGTGGCTCCAGGCCGGCTCCTCTGCCGCTGCTGCGGCAGCCATTTGAGGGGCAGGAAGGGCCGGAGGAGGCGGCTCCGGCCTTCCCCACCACCCCGCAGGCTCGGGCGGTGGCACAGCGGCAGAGGAGCCTGCTGGCTCCAGGCCACGCAACCTTGTGCTGCTGCCGCCACCACCGCCGGCCAGCTGATAACCGAGGTCAGCGAGTGGGGTTGGAGGGATCTCCCCAGGGTTGGGTGGGGGTGGAGGGGTCTCCCGGGGGGTGGGTGGAGGAGTTGCCCCAGGGTGGGTGGTGGGGAGCCCCCCCTTGCTTCAGTATGCTCCGAATCTTCACGGAGAATACCGAAGCGATTCCTGAACCCTGAAGCCGCTTTGGATTTCAGAGTATTCCGAATCGGTTTCCTGCTTCGGGTAAACCCGAAGCAGGAATACCGAATCTACCCACCCGTGCACAGCCCTATGAGCAGTTTTTAGATTTTTATCCATTAATCCCAGCCAAAAAAGTGTTGCGTTTCATTTGTATATTAGTCTTTAAGATCTTCTGAATAATTGAATGTATTTGTATCCCAAATGTTTTAGCCTTGCTACATGTTCACCATAAAGATAAAATGTCCCTTGCTGCTGTTCATATTTCCAACATCTATTCAAAACATTTTATACATTTTAGCTAATTTATCTGGTGACATATAACACCAATACATCATTTTATAGAAATTATCTTTTAAGCTGGAACTTAATCCAAATTTGAGACCCTTCAGCCATATATTTTCCCATTGTTCAATTGGTATACTAAAAATAGCAGAGTTGAGCCAGCCGGGTCTGTGTAGAGCAGCAGCGATTTCTTATCTGTGAGAGCAGTGTCATGGGCTGGGCTAGCCCAAGCAAGGTGGTTCCAGTCCAAACCTTAAGGCCAAAGTCAAAAGGGAGTTCCAAGAGCGAAAGCCAAGTCAAACCAGTGGTCAGGGCACGAGATAATGTCAGGAGTGAGTCCAAGAGTGAGGTCAGGCACAGTCCAAGGTCAGTCATGGATGGTGTCGGGTCCAAAAGCAGGCACGGGCAAGGTTCACAGAACACGGAGTGGTTGCAGGCAGTAGACACGCCTGGCAGTTGCTCCTGACTGGCTTTTATAGCCAGGCGTGGTTTTCAGCCAGCTGCTTGGGGCTCCATCCTGATGCTACTCATCGTCGCTCTCCAGCAGCTGGCATCGGCTCAGGAGACGAGCACTGCGCCGTCTCTTCTGCAGTTCCAGTCTCCGGCGCTGTCTGCGGCGCTCTGTAGGCGTGGGTGAACCTGGGGGGGTGGAAGCCCCTGGCTGGGCTTCCCCTGTGGTGCTGGCAGTCCCCGACTGAGCTTCCCCTGTGGAAGTTCCTGGCTGAGCTTCCCCTGTGGTATTGGGGCTAGAGGGTGCTGGTGTCTCAGCTGCTGGCTGTGGGCTTTGATCAGCCAGCAGCTGCTGCTCCTGATTGCCGGCTTCTGCTGAGTCAGGGCTAGGGCTGGCTACACAGAACTCTTCTTCTCCTGAGGAGTCCTGGCTGGCTACACGAGGCTCCTCTCCTCCAGAGGAGACCTCACTCTCAGACTGGGCCATGACAAGCAGGGATATCGGTGATGGTAAGCCATATAGCAATAGTTACGTGTGATGTAACAATTTGCTTCTTTCCTTTTGACAGCAAAAAAGCAAGCAAACAAATGCACCATGAAAACCTTACTAACAAAGTGAAATAAACTCTATTGGTGTATGTACAGCGTATCAGTACTGTACATACACTGTTGCAGTAGACATAGGAATCATTATGGACATGTTCTTCTTTTTTATGGAGTAGTGGCTTTCATGATAACTGCCAGAGGAAGGAATACAGAAACAGGAATGAAATACTGGTACCCCCGTTGCAGTTACACCTCTGCTACACCTCCACCATTGGAACATCTCCTCCTGGAAATGAATTGGACTCTGTCTCATTAAGACTTTGGTCTTACATAAATTTATATACTCAAGGCGCTAGCACTTTAGCATTGTAAGCATAGGTCACTTTAAGTCTACGTTTATTCATATGGTCTGCTGTTAAGCTTGTCTTCCAAAGGACATGTGACCTTGCAGATGCATTATAATAAGATGCCTTAGAGTGTTGTTGTGCAGCCCGAAGTGACTGTACATCAAAACTTGACTTAATTTGCAATATTGACTATGTATTTATTTCTTGATACACTGTATATACACCAATAGAGTTTATTTCACTTTGTTCGTAAGGTTTTCACGGTGCATTTGTTTGCTTTTTTGCTGTTTATCTCCGTGATTCTCTCACGTGTGGATTATTTCCTTTGGACAGACAAGCAATTTAAAAACTGTCTTTAAAGAGCCGTATTATAACTTCAGTGTCAATGCCTAAATATAGTTTTAAGTAAAAGCTGATATAATTGGGATATGTGCTTGTTCCCTGTCTCTCCCCCCAGCTAACTACATGGACAACTGGAAGTGTACCGGAATTCTGAAAGGTAATGGAAGTCCAGTCAATGCTAGCTCTAGTCAGCAGGGAGTTTTTAACGCTCCTTTGGGCACAGCCAATCCAAGCCTCCAGAATTCAGTCAATGGGACATCTGCTGGCAGGTAGAGTGTTTTGTGGTTTTAATTTGTTTCCTTCTGTAAACACTACTCTTAAAATCTTAAGTGAGTCTTGTTTTATATGTATATTTATTAATTTTAAAAATATTGCATCGATATATTGTAGATAATATTCAGTTCTAGTTCTGTGAACATTGCTATGAACATAACAGATGAAGCATTTTCTGTCAGTATTTTGAGTATTTAAAATATATGGTCTGCTTCTTGTTACCCTACCAAACTTTGAGATCACTGATTATCCTGTTGCTTCTCAAACAAGGTCTCTTTGACTTGTCCTCTACCACTTCCTGAGACTTCTTGGGAGCACGACCCTCCTTCCATCCTGTTCTTCAGTAGTTCTTGGCAAACACTTCTGTACAGAAAGCTACAATCTCTTTTGATGCCTTTCCCTGCCCTTACAAACTTGACACTGAAAGAAACTATTGTCACACAGTGAACTTTATCTTAAGGACTGCCCCTGGCATTTGGATGCAGTCATAATGGTGGCATTTGATGGACTCAACTTGGAACACGTGCTACAGTGTAAATATATTTTCCAGAATTTTTGCCACAAAGCATGAAGGTTAGCTTTTGTTTTAAAGTGGTCATGCTTATGTCCTACTAGCTAGGATAAAACTCTTGGTGCACACTTGAGAGAGTAGAGCTGCAATTCCTACACTGCTAGTTTATAACTAAGCTTAAAAACTCTCTTTTGTGCTGCTACTTTAGAGTCTTCTGCTTTGTTAGTTAGTTTGTTAGTTAGAATCCATAATATTCTAGGCCGCTGCTGAAGAGAACTTTGCAGCTGGTCTGTGGTGTCATCGTGACTAATGTGGCAGTCTTTTTTGCAATTAGGTACTCTAGATCTGGGTTCCTTCATTGCATTCTCTGCAACATAATGGTGGTTGGGCAAAGGTGACACAGAAAGGGCAGAGAGAGAGTGTGAGTTGTCAGCTGCTAATCCTTTCTACATGGAACTTGGAGACAGCAGCTATTGGAGAGTGCTGCCTAGCCTTATTTCTTATAGTTTGTTCCCCGCCCCAACTATAAAGAATTTAATACTGCAGCAAGATCACTGTGGATTATTCACCACCTACAGCCTGTGACTGGATGAGGAGAGGACTTTACTCCAGTGTAGTTAAATGGCATGTGTTACATTAGCCCATTATGATAGTAAAATTACATTGCTAGGGCACAAATTTTGAAGTAAGAAGCAGTGAAGTAGCACTGATAAGCATTCACAGATGCTAGGTTTCTGCAACTAGGGTTTTCTAACTGTAAACAAAAAATCAAGTAAGGCAAGAATGGACATATTGTAATTACATAGAATCTGCAAGGTATTAATACAAACGTAAATGCTGTCTACTAGAAAAACTGATGAGAAGCACTACTAGATAGCTTTTTAGGGATCACTGTTTGGTACTTTGTTGGTAAATTCTAGTAACACTACTAACATTTTTGAAGATCAAATTCATCATTGTGTTTTAACAGGAAAGTAATAATGTGATTGAAAAGATTAAAACATAATAAACCTACCAAATACTGCTCTACAGTATTCTTGTTATGCTTATAACCATGTGTGTCTAAAATTGTGATGCATTTTCCCTTCTCCGTTTGTATTATGTCCTTTAACAGAAAGCACAGCTGATACCAAGCTAACTGGAGTAACTTTGCTGTTTTGCTGCTTGTTGCATGCACACAGGAATGGAAAGCGAACTCCTTTTTCCCCTCCCCAACGCCGTTTGATCTCTTCCCAAGACACCAGCAGCTTGCCTACTACTCAATGCAAATCAAAAGGCTCTTTTTAAAAATGCTCTATATGAATTCTACTGGCCAGCACAATATGTCCTTGTTGGAACCTGTGGAAAAAAAATAACCCTCTTGCAGAGACAGTTTTCCCCCCAAAAACTGTTGGAGGTGGGAGGGGTTCGCTGAGGATTACTATCCTTGTATCCTAAAGAGACAAGAAAGAAAATCCACTGAAGTCAGTAGGTTTTCATTAAACTTCTGAGTATTTGGTTATCTTCTGCATCTTGAAGTGTTTAGCTAGATACCGAACATTACAATTTTGTCAATGAATTTGTAATGCACAAGGAATACTTAAAACAGTTTGAACAGCATTGTAATTTGATGCATGTACAGTGGGTATCTTGCATTTAGTTGACTAGCAGTGCAACCCTATGCAGAGGTAAGTCTTGGTTTTAGTGGGCTTGGACTAAAGTAACTCTGCATAGGATTATACTGTTTGTGAGAACTATTTTAGCTAATATGCATGTTCCTGGAGTATTATTCTCTGGAGTAGTAAGACTCCCTCTCATCATAGTATGTCACATGGCATTGGCAAGTTGCTCTGTGAGTTGTCCATTGCTTCATCCTGTGTAACAACTGTGCTTTTGCCCTGGAATAAACAGAAACAGTGTCCTATTGCAAATAGCAAGACATGGCAAGGAACTACCATGTTTTAAACGATTTAAAAATGCAGCATGTAAATGTAGCTCTAAATATGTCATGTCTTAAAGTTTTACTAACTTGACTATTCTGCTATGTACATTTTCTAAATTTCCAAAAATGATAAAAATTAGAAAGGTGTTTTAAATATTACGGGTAAGTCGCAAACAGTGGAGGAAAAAAGTGACATGGCATAATTCTTTACGCCTATAATTTAGCAGAGGTTTGGGATTTTATCTGTTTTCTCCACAAATATGTAAATATGCTCACAGATTGTATTTCAGTGGAAAGGGATGCTCTTTTTTGTATATTGTGAAAATCTAAGCATTGTAAAAACCGCTGATTTTTACATCTCTTCTATAAAATATGCAGTAAAGCTTACCTAAACTGGATTGATATACATGATATGTACATGCATAATTAATGTATGCCTGTTTTCTGCAAGTGTTACTAAAAGCGATGTTAATGAGTTGCATAGTTTACAATAGTGAATAAGCAAAGGTGTTTATAATTGTTAGGAATTAATTTATTCCTTTGTAAAATGCACACAGGTCATATTATACATTATCCTTTGTGGCTGTATTCTTAAGGAATGGTTTCCACTCTTCCACAGTCAATTGTTTTGAATTGGACTTTTTTGCCATTGTATCTTGATTTTTTTTCTTTTTTGGCATGGATTTACTAAAGCCTTTTTTTCCAGCATGTGTCTTTCCCCTTTGGTTCTCCTTGTATTTACTACTTTTCTCTTTCTTCTGTGTTTTTTTTTTTGGTGTTTCTGTCTTAATTGTTTTCAGGTATTTCTTTCCCCCTCTGGATTCCCCACGGGCTGGATCAAGGTGGTCCAGTTATGCCCAGCTCCTACCTCCTCCTCCTCTGATAGAGCACTCTTGTGATGCTGACACTGCCAATCTCCAGTATCCTCACCCTCGCAGACGATATATCTCTCGACCTCTTAACCTGTTACGGGAACATGAAGGGGTTTAATACATATTTAAAGCTGTCTAAAGGGCCTTATTCAGTTGCTTCTGAAAATGTTTCAGTTTTTGGCTGCTTGGGGTTTTTTGCATGTCCTCACTTAAATTAAGGTTTTTGAATGGCAAATTTTGAAAACCAAAACAGTATTTGGAATCCAGCAAGTTAGTGTTCTGCATCAAGGAAATGCTAGTCCTGCCATTTTACCCATTTGAACTATATTGAAAGAAATAAGTAGTGTTAATTATGAGAATTGAGTTACCCAGGAGAGACTTAATTCAAAATGCTTGTTCCATTATTTTTTGTACTCAGCTTCTTGTGATCTTTGCTTTTTAATGGTTTTTGTTGATGTCCATCAATTGGGGAATACGTCTTGAAACAGAATTTAATGAAATTGTTCTAAAGTGTGGAGGGAAAATACTTTAGAACTTGTGCACCAGCATCACAGTTGCTAGGTGACACGATCCTTGAAACTCTTCCAGCACTGGGTTTGAGTACTGATGTAAAGGACACCATTCATCTTCAATCTGCAGCAAAAGAGAAGTAGGAGGTTTTAGTCACTTCTAAAACTTCTCCCCTTCTTGCATAAAACTATTTACACTACACTTTTATAAAATGGGCTAATAAAACATTTTGATAAGTACATAATGTGTTGTTTTTCTTTAAATTTTACGAACAAACATACAGGAAATATTTTGGGAGCTTCAGCTGAAGATTGTTTACTATTTATCCTGCTTGCTATTAATTGCCTTATACTGCTTGGCCACTGAGCATCTGGAAATGACATCAACATTGACTCTGATTGGATAGCACAAGTAAGGACAGGAAGCCTCCAGGGTTGTCTTGAGCCCTTTCACCACACCTCTCTAGAGATTGAAAAAGAGAAGGGCTTCTTTTCCCTGATCTCCTAGGGTAAGCTGGCTAAAAGAGATTATTCCTGTAGAGGAACAGTGAGGAGAACTTGCTGAGATAACAGCTTTCTACATCTTGGTGCTAAGGGCTTCAGAAGCCAAATAGGACTATAGCAAGGAAATCTCAACTTGTGATATACCCATTGGGTTGGAGTCAGCAATCCATGCTCACTGATCAGTCATAGATAATTTCCTTGTTCCTGTTGATCTTGGGAAAATTGGTCCCTGGAATTGTGGATCTTGTGTGGACTAACAGCCCATGGGTCAGAGAGCTGCTGAGGAGAGAGAGAGAGAGAACAAAACCAGTCCTTTGTTAACAGCAGAGCTTTTTGTTCCTTCCCCCTCTTCAACGTATGTTCCCCAGTTAGTCGCAGATTCTGTACCCCCAAGATATCAATGATCCCAGAATCTGCAAAGGTGGCTGGGTGAAGGGGAACAAAGGAAAGATCAGTCAGTGTCTTCTGATGGATTGTGGATTCCAATGAAATGACTGAATAAATACTATTTAGACCCCTGTGTTGTATCTTTACAAATACTGTAGGTTCTAGAGAAATTTAGGGTTTATACTGCTATCAAATATAAAAAGTTAGTGCTCACAATACTTGAGAAAACATGCCTAAATGAATCCTTCATTGATCTCTTTTAGAGGAGCATTGAAGAAAAAATTTCCATTGAACGTTTAGGTGAATTTCTGTAAGAACTGTGCTGCTGTGTTTCTACTTGTTTCTGTGACCTTTATTCTTAGATTGTTTTTTAGTGTCTTCAGGAAGATGTTTTATATTGGGGAATGTTACTTACGTCATTTATAGTCTGCGTTTCTCACTGAGACTCAAGGTGGATTACACATTGTGAGTGTACAATCGGTATCAAGGACAATTTCATAAACAATGCTATAGGGTAAATAAATGCAAGTTTACAAAGACATAACCTTAGCGAGAATCCAGTACAGAGTTGAAGAAATGCTGAAACAGAACATAAGCAATTCTAGGTCTGATACAGGTCTGACAGGAACACATATTTAAAGCAACAGATAGTACGGAAGGCAACATAATAGTGGTGAAGTCTATGACCCCTAACTCATTAGCAGAGCATCTGAGACTCCTTCCTACAATACAAAAGCCTTTTTGAATAATTTGGTTTTGTATCATTTGCAGAAAGCTAGAATAGGGGCTGTCCTGATCTCAGGTAGGCTGTTCTACAGGGTAGGGGCCACCACAGAGAAAGCCGGTGTACAGGCTACTGTTGATTTCACCCTTCTCTGGAAACTTTGAAGCAGTATCTAGTAAAATAAAATAGTTTACATTCAAGTAAAAAAGTGCTGAGATTAAGGTAAATTTCTAAGGCAGCATTCCTATTTAGATTTATCTGTTACTGATGTTCAAATTTAGATTCTGACTACTTTTTCACTTGAGGTGGCAATGGTATCTAAACCCCCTCCTCCAGCATTCAAATACTGCTTTTGTTTTTATGTTGGACAACAGACCCTTCATGCAGTAAGTAGTTTTAAAAAATTCTTTGTGTTTGTATAGTGAGTGTTAAGAGTTGCTTTTTCGGAAAACATAAAACATGCCTCTGATAGTGATAGAATGCTGGCTCAGAATCATCACAGCAGAGTTAATGCTGCCATCACACTGGAAATGTCTGTGGATAGTTCAGTCACTGTTTCTCTTTCCAACAAATGGAGCTATTTATAACTAGCATATGATTCAATTTCCAGGATAAGTTCATTGTAGAAAACCAGTTCCTTTAAATGATCTTTCCTAGGTTTTTATACTCACAGGGATATAGTTTGTCTGAAATGAACAAAAGCAGTTAATATTATGTAAACTTCTAAAATGGCAACTGTTTTTGAAAAGCAGAAGACTTAGAAAAGTCTGTTTTCCACTGTTCCATTAGAAATGCCTTTTGGAAAGCAGTTGTTTATGAAAGTCATTGTTTAGCAGCTTATTGGCACTTAGTATTTTTATGCCCGAAATACTTTTTTGTATATGAGAAAAATTTGTGAATTGTACCCAAACTTTTCATTTATCACAATCAAATGGGGAGGAGGGTGATTCTGTCCAAGTCTTCGTTAAATTATGCGGTTTTACCTCTGTATCAGAAGCTCGATTTGCAGTTGGCCAATACCCAGAAAAAAATTGCATCAAAATGCCATGAAATGCATTAAGATGTCCGATATTGCTTGGTAAAGTTAAAACGTCGCACAGTACAACGATGATTCCTAACAACCATTATTTGCTTATCTTGCTAAACTGATTAACCTCTAATGCCTGTGAAATCTTTAGTCTTATTCAAGGGCTGGAAATCATCGATTTTTTAAAATGAATTCAGTCGAGACTTCCTGAAGTGGTGACTTTCCCGCTTCTCCTTATCCGTGCGTCTGCCAAATGGGGAATCTCCTTCGAGAATAAGATAAAAAGGGCTGTGAAGCGTTTGCTAGAATTCGAAAGCTTTAGTCTTTAAGGGTTTGCGAGCCATTTGTTTTTGTTGCAATCTACTAAAACCACCATCTCTCCCCCGCTTAATAATGCAAACCTAAATTTGTTTACTGGAGAATCCAGTTGGGACGGTAGGATTAATATTTGAGTAAACGCTCATGAAACTAAGCAAGAGGAAGCCAGTATCTTTATCGCATGGTGCTGGCAAAGACATAAGTAAAAACAAATCAACCAGACTTCCACTTTTACAGGTTCTGAAACTAACCGGAAGTTAACCTTTTACTGGGCTATTTGAAAGTGGCGACGTTGCACACCCCTCATCCAATCCCAAAGCTTCCGCTCTTTCCGTTCTGCCAATAGGAATTGCTGTGAGTTCTCCCCGCCGTTCTCGTTTTTGTGCGAACCGTAAAGCGGAAAAGGCGCCGGACGGGAGAGGTGCGCGCACGCGCGTGGTGGGGAAACTACAGCCGTTCCCGTCCTCTGAAAGACACCGTCGCCCGCCCAGGGGGCGTGGCGAGGGACGATGAGCCCGCAGGGGTTGTGACGTCGTCGCGCGCGCGCGCGCCGGTTCGGGAGCAGGGGGCGTTCGGCTTCTCCGCACTTCGCTTCGGCTCTCCTCGGGTGAGTTTTCTGTTTCTTGAAGTGGGGAAGGGCTGCGCTGCTGGGACAAGGCCCGCGTGTGCCGCGCGATTCAAACGCTCGCTCTTTGCGGCTTGGGAAGCGAGGAAACTCCGGCGTCCTCTTTGGGGTGGGCGGCTCGGAAGGCGGCGCGTTTTTCCGCTCTTAATTCCCTCGCTCCAGGAAGAAGAGGCTTTTCCTCAGAGCCCCTTTGCCCTTACTGGGAAGCCGGGGTGGGGTGGTGGAATTGGTGTTTTCTGCGTGTGGAGGAGGAAGGGAAGAGCCCTCGCGTAAGAGTGCCCCGAAAGGTTGTGCGTGGTCTGGTTCTGGGATTTAGGTCAGGGCTCAGCCTCGATATCTTAATGGCTAGTGTTGCGGTACGTTCACTACATTACTTTTCTTTGGTTAGTAATTGGATGGGAGACCTCCTACGAAGACCAGGGTTGCAGAGGCGGGCAATGGCAAACCACTTCTGTTAGTTTCTTGCCATGAAAACTCCACCAGGGATCTCCATAAGTCAACTCTGACTTGAGGGCACTCTTCACCATTACTTCTAAACTCTACAACTACCTGCTTTTACAGAGGTCTGGCTGACAAGTAGGGCTCTCAGGTCAAGGCCTCTAAAACACCGTAGTGCTGCTGTAAATAACAAAGTGCCCAGGTTTGTATTCAACTCGTCAAGTGGCATTCTACATGAGCAGCTGCAACTTAAATGTAGATATTTGCTTAGAAAGCTAAACATAGCACTGGAAAAAGTGTAGAAAAGGGCAACTAGAATGATTAAAGGGATGGAACACTTCCCCTATGAAGAAAGGTTAAAGTGCGTGGGGCTCTTTAGCTTGGAGAAACAACGACCGAGGGGTGACATGATAGAGGTTTACAAGATTATGCATGGGATAGAGAAGGTAGAGAGAGAGGTGTTTTTCTCCCTTTCTCACAATACAAGAACTTGTGGGCACTCAATGAAATTGCTGAGCAGTTGGGTTAGAACCGATAGTAGGAAGTATTTCTTCACCACAGGAGGTGGTGGCAGCTTCAAGCATAGACAGCTTCAAGAGGGGATTGGATAAACATATGGAGCAGAGGTCCATCAGGTACTATTAGCCACAAGGTATAGATGGAACTCTCTATCTAGGGCAGTGATGCTCTGTATTCTTGGTGTTTGGGGGGGCAATCAGTGGGAGGGCTTCTAGTGTCCCTTCCCCCCTGGCAGACCTCTTGAGGACACTTGGTTTTTTGGCCACTGTGTGACACAGATTGTTGAACTAAATGGGCCATTGGCCTGATCCAACATGGCTTCTCTTATGTTCTTATCATTGGCTCGAACAATTTCAGTTGATTGTTCTGCTCGTGTGCCTTTTGAATTGCCAGAACCTTGTTGTAATTCAGAATTCTTTCTGAATGTAACAAATAAAGTGATATTTTTATTTGTTGAAATAAGTTCATAGGTAGTTTCAGGCCGGTAGCCGTTTTGGTCTGTAGTAGAAGAGCAAAGTTCGGGTCCAGCAGCACCTTAAAGACCAACTGGAAATCCCTTTGGTCTTTAAGGCGCTATTGGACCTGAATCTTGTTTTCAAACAGTGTCATTAGTCTGAAGGACCAAGGAAATGACGTATGTGCTGCTCTTTTCCTCTGTATCTAATGAAAAGTGCTGAACTCCTTAGGAACACAGCAAGAAGTCCATACTGATCAACTTTAAAGGCTAAAAATAACTCAGCCTTTATCTGATTAGTTTTAGCTTGAAAAGCATTTGTTAATGAAAAGAACTGTTTATGGCACTAGCACTTGTATTTGTGCATTTAAAGCTGTTGGAGAACTTCTGAATCAAATTACTACAGATTTTTGTAAGACTAGCAGGTGTAGGTCTAATTTTGGACCATAATGTCATTCTCCTTTCAAAAAACTTCTAGTACTTGTTCCTGTCCATCAACATTGTTTTTCTTTGCATTTAGAATTTTTAGGACATATTTTGAAAGCATAACTTCTATCAGCTTGCCATCTGCCCCATGGGTTTTCGATAATGAGGGATTGTGCAGTGTGAATGCTGCTGGGTTTTATTAGCTGGAATTGCTTTTATTTATACTTTTGATGTGATCTGCTCCGAGCCTGTTTTAAAGGGAGAGCGGAATAAAAGTGTAATAAAATAAATAAATAAAAGTAGTAAAGAACTCTATTCTTGTTTTGATAGTAGAAAAGTAGAAGAGTGGCTTTTGTATGTAAGAGTTTTTTAATGTAACTTGTAATAGAACTTTATAAACAGATTTTTCTTGCAATCAAAGGAACAAGAAACAAAAGACAAAATTTATAAGCAATGCTTTAATAATACTCTAATAATAAAGTCTCACTGTCTTTTTTCCAACTTCTGTGTGTTTTAAAGGTTTTGAACAGGTTATGTGACACATGGATATGGAAGACTTCAGATATATTGCAGATGAGACATTTCCAAGCTTCTTAGCTAACTCACTAACTAGTCGTACTAGTGAAATTTGGGACAATATTACAATTGCATCAAATCTTGGTTTACCAGTTGCTGCTTCAACTGAAGCCAGACAGAAAACTGGCTGTCATGAAAGGTAAGATTTGTTAAATTCCAGATTAAATCCTTCAGCGGATTCCAGTGAAGGAGGATGAATGAAGGATTGCCCGTAGCTGTTATTCTCTGAATCTAAAATTGTCTCTGAACTTGACTATCATAATGGACTGGCTTTCTGCTTGATAGACAATTTTATGAATCATATAGTACAAATAAAATCTAGATGTTTGTCTCATTGTTTAAGTGTTGAAATAAAACACTTCAGGCATTTATTTATGTGATTTATAGATTTATACTCTAATTTAATAATTAGAACAAGTTGAATGGGAAGTGAGCAAAAATTAATCTTCTGGGATTCCTTGCTTTCTCGTGTGTGCTGAATTTAGAAGCAGAACCTAATTTGGTGCACACACTGAATGCTTGAAATGGGAGATGCATGGAATTTCTGAACACAAAATATCTACTAACCCTGCATATGGAATCCTCTTTCTCTAGAAAATAATTCCAGATAGGTAGGTGTATTAATCTGTAGCAGAAAAATAAAAAGCATCCAGTGGCACCTTTGGAGACCAACAAAATTTACAAGCTTGGTGAAGTGAGCTCTAGTTCACAATTTTTTGTGCTGGAATAAATTTTGTTCGTCTCTAAAGGAGTGATTAGGCTACTGTTTTTATTTTGCTTTCTCTAGGAGATTCTTGTTGGGCAAGATCTTGCTTTTTGTGCATTTGCATCTAGGGAGAGGAGCAGAATAATAAATTTGGGGGGCTCCCCTCATGATCGCACTGCATATGGTTGATAACCGTTTAAAAATCTTTGACTGTTTAGTACCAGATGAGAATCTTCTAAATTTAAACCATTTCTGAAGATTAGAAGATTCAGAAATAAAAACCTGAAAAGCCAGATAAAAAATGTATTGTCAGTGCTGCCAAATAAAAATGTGTTAGTGTGCCTTCATAACTAGAACTCAGTAATAAAGCAAATGGTGGTTATGTTTTCCTTACAGGTAACTGAAACTGCTTTTCTTGTAAGCATGTAGGGAACTTGCAGAGTTATTAACTAGCAATTTCTTTGTAATACAGACATTGTGATCAAGCATCTTATGTGGAAGAGAGATTATCTGTTCCATCACCAAACAGTGGTGAATCTCCTTCTGATCCAAGGAGGAAGCTCGCTCTTAATTTACAGGATTCAGTGTAAGAAAAATGTTTACTCAATGTCTGAACTTGATTTTTCTCTGGCCAATAGGCTTTGTAGATTCTGTAATTTAAGTGGTATTGAATACGTTTTAAATTTCCTGTTCTCATAAGTGATAGCTAATGTCAAGAAAGTAAGTCCCGTAGATTAAATATAAGATTTACCTTGCAGGTGAGCCGGCAGATGTAACCAAAAGCATACTAAGTTTCTTTGGCTAATTATGAGGCATTTAAGTGTTATCCTGTAATAAACATGGTGGCAAGTTGTGATCATCTAGATAGCAAACTCTTATATGAGGTTGTATGTGCTTCTGGAAACAGAAATTAATTGTGTGCCTAAGGTTATGGGCCTTTTTCCAGGGTGGTTTAATGATTAGTGTCAGAGTAGGATCTGTGAGAACCAGGTCAGATCCCCGCTCAGTTTTGCAGTCTTGCTGGGTGACCGTGGGCCAGTCGTAGTCTCAGTCTTACCTTCCTCACAGGATAGTTATGAGGGCAAAATGGAGGAGAGAAGAACAGTGTAAGTGGCTTTTGGTCCCCATTGCAGAGAAAGCAGGGTATAAATGAAATAAACAAATATACTCTTGGTCTTCCTATATGCAGTGTCTGTTGAAAAGGAAACTAATTTCTCCTTAAGTTTTTAACATAGGTATTGAATATAAATGTCTGTGGAATTGTAGATACGGCTTTTTCCCCTCAAGTTAACTCCAATCCTGAAGTGACTTGTGTATTTCAACATGTTTTTTCTTAATCTTATTTCATTTATGTCTCAATTTTTTTCCCTAGTGGGGTCCTAAAGAAATTTACACTGTTCTCTTCTCCTCTGTTTTATCCTCTCAGCAACCCTGTGGGATAGGTAAGGCTGAGATTGTGTAACTGGCCTAAGGTTACCCAATAATCTTGCATGGCAGAGTATGGATTAGAATTTGGGTTTCCCAGATCCTAGTCTGACACTAGCCACTACACCATGCTGACTGTCATGAGAAGAGTGATGTATCTACTTGATAAAACAAAACTTCTTAAATCTGCTAACTAAATTATGTGTAATAACTGAGGAAGTCTGCTCTTCTTACTAGTATGGAAAACGTTGCTACTGGAAACAAATCCTCAACGGACAAAATGTCCACCTCCTCTCTTTTTGTCCCCAACCCTGGAACATGCGTAATCTACACAGTGCACTATCTAGAGCTTCCCTCTTCGAAAGCTGGAGCTAAATCTTGAATAAATTGTAATTCAGGCAGCCATTTAGAAAATCTTTAGTCTCAGGGTTTTCTCACTAATTAACTTGAAACTATGTTAAACAATATGGTTTGAGCTGTCTTTGATTATAAATACAGAGATTATATATAAAATTAAAAGTAGTAGCCACTGCTATTCAGTGGATATAACATGTGTTCCAACTCTTCAGAGGCAGCTGTAAGAACCCTGTAGAAACACTCTTGGAATCAGAATTGGTCCAGAAAGAAGACTCTGATACTTTGGAGAGAAGAAAAAAACAAAATTGCAATGATGAATGCTTGGGAAACAATCAGGATACTCTGTGTGAGATTCTTCCCCTTGAACATCTGGAAGGTATGCCATTCCTAGAATTTCCCACTGAGTTTTCAGTATACTGAAGTTTAGTGCTTCCCGATCTATTCTTAATGTACGATTTATATGCCCATCTGAGATAGAGAAGAAAATAAAACTTGAAATTAGAAAACAAATGTTGTAATAAACAAAAGTATATTATTTGGATAGAAACAGTCTCATACAGTCACAGTAGGACTTACCAGCATATTTGGGTATCAAGTTAATTTTTAACATTGAAAGCTCTAAACTCTTTTATAACACATAGCATATTGCTGCCAATATTATTCACATTTAAACAAATATATCCTTGAAATCCTTTGTCTATAATATGCATAGGTGTTACCATTATCTAATGCTGTAGATAGCCTTGCTGATAAAAATTTTTCATGCTTGACATTTTGAGAGAGTAAATCCTTGACTTAAAAAGCATTTCACTCATTCCTATGACTGTCGAAAAGAGTCCAGTACCACCTTTAAGACTAACCAACTTTACTGTAGCATAAGCTTTCGAGAATCACAGTTCTCTTCGTCAGATGCGTGACAAAGATGCATCATGCATCTGACGAAGAGAACTGTGATTCTCGAAAGCTTATGCTACAGTAAAGTTGTTTAGTCTTAAAGGTACTACTGGACTCGTTTCGATTTTGCTGCTACAAACTAACACGGCTAACTCCTCTGATCCTGCGACTGCAGGATCTAACCACTGTGATGCACTCAAAATCAATTTGGAAACTCCAGTTAGTGGAACTTAGCAGTGCATTCATATTACACCAATTCTACAATCACAGTCTGTTAATTACTGGGTTCGATTCAAGGTACTGCATGGCTTTGGTCTCTCATAGTTGCAGGACAGCCTTATGCCCTGTTGCAGCAACTTCGCTCATCTGAACAGAGCCTTCTACAGGTGCCAACCTGCAAATAGGCAAAATCAACAATTGCCCATAGATGAGCATTCCCTGTAGTGGCCCCACCCTCTGGAGTGTTGTGCTTCAAAAGATTGCTGAGGCACTCATACTTTTGGCTTTCTGTAAACTACGTAAAAAAAACTGTTCAGGAAAGCATTTTTATAAAGGAATAGGGTTGTATCATAACAGGAAGATTTTTTTATAGAGTGAATGAAACACTTATTACCAGTATAAACCAGTATTATCTAGCGCTCTATATTTTTATCTTGCTCTCGCTACATTGTAATTCTACTTATGTAGTACCATTTCTTGTATTGTTCAATATGTTATGTTTAACATTTACGCTTTATTTCAGATTTATGGAATCCTAGTCTGTTAGGTTTGTTAGGTTTCTCCTTACGCTAGTGATTGTACTGACTTACTTTATGTAATACACCTTGAGTCTCAGGGAGAAAACAAATAAAAAATGGTTGGAACTTTGTTACTGCCCATTTTTCATGCACTCTAGTAGCACACTGGAATACCATCCCTTAAAATTCTGCTCTGTTGATGAGTAATATTGAAGAAAAGAATGTGATAACTCATCTCTGTAGCTTGGATGTTGAATTTAAAGTGCTTTTCAAAGTGATATTTGCATTCATACTTGTGCATTTGTTTTGTATAGTATATAATCAATATGTTCGTAATTACTGAAGGTTTTTGTGTTACCGTTTAACACAGTGTTATATTGGCTACATTGCTAGTGAAATGTATTGAATATATATCACTGGCGTTAATATTCTAGTTGCCAGGAGTTTTGTTTTATTAATCTTCCATAAATGCTTTTACAATTCAATAGTTACCTTAAAAATTGACATAGGAATAATGCTGGATAGTCTAATAGTAAATAGATATACTTAGAGAAATTTAATTCTATGTAAAAATTGTTTAGTTCATTATGTTCTGTTAGCTATGCTCTATGACACAGATACATTGTTGATCGCAGTCACTTGACTTGACTAGATAATGCATTCATTGTTTATGGGAACACATAGGTTACTCTTAATCTTTCAGATTTAACTACTGGAATATGCTCCTTTTCAAAAAGAAAGAGTCAAGATGGCAAGGTAAAGATTTTCTAGTGTGGCAGTACCTTTGACTGGAAGTAAATTGCTTTTGTATAGCAGAGGGGTCCCCAACATGGTGCCTGTGGGCGCCACAATGTTTGTCAGTGCCATTCTTGGTGCCTGCCAAGTGTTTTTAGAAAGTAGGTCAGGTCAGGTTGGGGTTTTGGTCAGCAGGGCTTTTGAGGGGCTGTTGGAGATCAGATTGGGTGTGCAAGTTTTTAAAAGTTGCTTTGGCAGCAGCTGCCACTGCAGCACAGACATTTTCACTGTACAACAGCAGGTAAGCTGTATGTATTGCTGGACTGCCTAGTCACTTCAAAGCCAAATTCAACTGGGTGGTGCTGCTCGCATTCTCCCTCCTGCCCCAACCGGAAGCTGATCTGGGTACCACTGCCCTGTGCACCCCCCCCCCGAAAAAGGTATTCTGGGTACCACTTTAGACACTGAACACTTTTAGTTAGATCCAGCAAGAAAACGTTTCAGTTTTAAAATCAACTCAATAAGTAAAAGTTCCTATTATGATTTTGTTGTCTTTGTTCATAGGTTTCTTCATTAAAACTTAGTTACAAATGGATAAAAAATACAGTAGATGACAATGATGAGATTGGCTTCTCCAGCTTAATAGAAAATGAAAAACTGATTTTTGCAAGCTTAGAAGACAATTCTTCAGGTAGAGTTGAATTTGAATTATTGGGCATACTTCTACATTTTATTTCCAATAAGGGCTTCTATGTACATTTAGCAAATGATATTGCTCTGTGTACACTGATGTTCGCTACAGCAAAAATTACAGAATGAGGGATATATACATCGATTTGGGAATGGTTGGAAGATTACAGGTAGAAAGTTCATACAAACCAAATCTGTGCTAATGATATAATCCACTTTTTTCCATATTAGATGGTGATATTGGGGATGAAGAGTTCTGTGATGATCAATTGGAGGCTTACTTTGAGAAGCTGGCACTGCCTGAAATGCAAGAGGATGATATTGAACAAGATGAACTTGATAAGTGTATTAAAACTGGGGAATTGCTTCCAGAAGAGGTATTCCTGCATTGAAATTCAAAGTTGTTATGGAAGGCTTATAGGCTGCATATATCATGCCTCTTTTGCTCAGATATACAAATTATTTTATATCCATAAAGGTGGAGTAAAATGGAATGCAGTTTTTTAACATGCAGAATGATGCTTCACTTAATGTAAAGGCGCTAAACCAAGGCATGGTCCTCTTAGACTGTTTCCTTTCCTCCTTTCGGATAACAAACTTTGTGTATTAATTAAAATTGTCAGCATGAACAAATTCACTTTGAGTTTTGACATTGATACCTACTTCTAGAGAAAGTATATAATTAAACTCTTCAAAAGCTTTTAAAATTCTTTAGGGAAAATTCCAGATACTTAATGTTTGTCAAGCAGCAACAAGAATGGATTCTCCTGATAGTGATGAAGATTTGCATGAGTTTGTGGGAGCTGGGCACAGTGCAAAGAGCCAGCAATTCATGTTGCATTTAACAGCAGCGCCAGAGGTATGTGAAAGTTAAGCTGGGTACAATGACCTGTAGAGCATAAACACAATTAACCAGAGTTTAAAACCTAGGTGTGATTTACTTCAAACCTCTAAGAACAGCCCATCTGTTATTGTACAGTGTACTTTAGTCATATGATGATCCTTTATTTCTCTGACAGGAAGATGAATGCCTGACTCTTGAACAGGATCTGTTACGGAATGATAGTTCTGATAAACCTGTTGAAATGGAAAGAATCATACCAGAAATATCCATTACAGCGAAAGAGTCACCACTGATCCATTCTGGAATAGTAGGTGAGTGAACTTTAGTATACCAGTTGTTGAACACCTTTCTTGTGGCTGTGCATGTTTCTCACTTTTGATATCAGACAGCTTGTTAATTCAAGCGTGTCCTGAAAAAGACGCTACAATGCCGTAACACACTTTTAACTATTTGTTTAAAATGCATAGTACATACACAAATAAGCCATGTGAGGAAAGTACAGCATTGTGAAATAAGCAAAGAAGAAAATAACATGTTCTTTTCTTATTGAGAAACTAGCAACAGAGCCCATTGAGTGAACAAATACAGTGGGCCCTAGAAAACTGATTTGGCAGCCCCCCCTCGGCGGCAAGTGGCCTCCCAGGCTATGCTTCTTAGCCAGGCCCTGCCATTGGCCCTGTGGGGTCTCACCCTCCCAAGGCCTTGCAGCAGCTGCGGAAGTAGCGGGAGGCTGTTTCTGCCAAGTTTGGCGTGGAAAGTTGCCTCAAGCAGGTCCTCTGCTTGGGGAAGAGGTGCTCAGAAGCGCTCTGCTTTCCTTCTCCCTTCTCTCCATCCCAGCCCATGCGGCATTGAGTGGCTGCTCCTGGTAGGGTCAGCAGCATGGGGATGGACCTAATAATCTCCTTTAGCTTTTCGTTCCCAGTGCTATTAGTGTTCAGATAGGAAGAATGAAGCAGAACTATGTGCAAATCATGTTAGGAGCCCTTTATCCCAACGTAGACTCCAGGCCGGCCCAGCTTCTTTTCACTCCTCTTTTTAACTTCCTTTCCCTGTCTCTGATCCGTTAGTTTAAAGTGGGCTGTTAAAGACAGTGCTTGCATTTCGACTCCCATTGTACGTCGTGGCCAAACAAAATAGATTTGCAGCGCCTTGTGCGTTTTCTAACTGTGCGTTTAGGCGACAGTTGTTGCTGGGGGGGGGGGGAGGTGGAAGTGCCAAGATGAGGAGTTGCAAAAATTAACATACAGACAGACACATCTGCATCCGCCCGCACTCACCGAGACATTCTTCTGCTCCCCTCCCCCTCCAGCTGGCTCCCCCCTCCTTTCTGTTTCCTCTCCCTCTACCTTTGAGCACAGGGATAAGAGCCCTTCTTCTTACATAGTCCACAATGATTGGTAGAGTTGACAGCGATAGGCAGGGTGCTGCCATGGTACACAACAACGACCCAGCAGGCCAGTAGTAAAGTGAAACAAAATGCACTCACTGTGGATTTAGGGGAAATACTATGAGGCTGTGGTCATTAGGGTGATGGTGGCCGAGTCCCTAAATGTGCTTGGCACGGCAGCACTGCTCCGTGCCTCTGCATGCCTGCCTGTGTCTGTGTGTGTGTGTGTGTGCACATGTGAGTGAGAGCAAAGTGCAGGTAGGTGGATGAGAGGCTCTATGTGGATGGGCATGGGGTTCATGAGCCCGTTTCCTCCCCTCCTCTGCTCTCTTCTGCTTACCATCCTTCTCAGTCTCCTTCTTCCTCATCTCCTGCCTAGCTTGCTTGGCACCCAGAGCCCACATCCTGCCTGTTTCGTACCAGCCCCCACCCCCATCTGCCAGGTGTTCTAATCCCCTCTGCAGCTTTATTTCATCCTGCCAAACTTACCCAGCAACCTGTACCACCACCATCGCTCGCTGCTCCTGGTCAGCAGCAGTGACAGCTGTGGAGCTGGAAGAGGTGGTGGCAGCAATGGTGGAAGCCTTGGGAAGGCTGCCACACCATGCCTTTCTGCCACCTCCGAGACCTAGTGCAGACTGCATGCGGCCCTCCTAAGACCATGGAGGTAGCAAGTAGCCCTCCCGCTGCAGCCTTCTTGCCACTGGTACATTGCGCTGTGCCAAGCCTCCCTGTTGCCTCCGTGGCAGTGCAGACCTCCCGAGGCCACGTGCCGGGCATTGCAGAGGGCCTTCTCACCACCTCCACGGCGCAGTGTAATGGGTCTCCCTGCTGTCGCCATGACAGCAAGGCCACTCACAAGGCCGCAACACTGCGCTGCCTCCGCGGCCCCTGAGAAGCCTGGGGCAGGCAACAGGAGGCCTAGTGCTGCCCTACCAGGGCCCCGCAGCAGCTGTGACTGCCGACAACTGACTTCTTATTCTGGCACAGGTGCACCCACAGAACCCTCAGTATACCTGTGCCAGGATACGAAGTGAATCATCAGCAACACAGTATATCTTAGGATAAGGAAAGAACATACGTATTCATATGTAGCTTTTACTTTTGGTAAAATAAAATGCAAATACTATTAGAATTTAAGATATAGTTCTAGTGTTTGTGGTAGGCAATTTTTATTTAAGAAATATTGTAAAACTTAAATAACTATAAGAATAGTGTTAATGCCAAGATATGTTGTTTGGTAAATACTTTTAGTATAATGTTGCTTATGAAGCAAGTACATATTTTCTTAACTGTTTAATGACTGAAAAATGATCCCAACTAAGCAGAAGATACTAATAAAGTCTTTTGGAAGTAAACTTGCTAGATGATGATGTTAGATAATTACTCTGTTGGTTCTGAAAGAAGCACACAATTTGCTTCTCAGTATTACATTTTAATTCATCACCCTAGTCCATAGATTAACAATGCAACAGTGCATGTGGATTCCTTCTTTTTCCTGACACTGGGGTGTACACGCATGATCGTTGCAGTACGTGTGACCTGTGGAGACATATCCTGTGGATCACCTCCCCTTCCAAGCCGGAGTCCTGATGGGCATCCCAATCTTGAGACAAATTGCCACATCTCAGCCGAGGATAAGCCATTGCAATTATTCTTGCATGGGAGAAGACATCTGAATCTTCCACTGTAGCCTTGTGGTTGCTTAAGATGTGGGCTAACATACTAATATTGAGTAATTTATCAAGAATAACATGCTCTGAGTCACACTTCCCACATACAAGTAACGCTTACCTGAGGCCCACGTAAAAAGGGAATGCAAACTTGATAAATTTGTGTCCAAAGTCAACAAATACTGAGCAGTGTATATATGGTGTCTTCAGAACTATGGCATTGCATTGTTCTGCTCTGTATTATTTAAGGCTGCTTATCACATCATAACTTATACTAAGTTTTAGTAACATGACTAGTGTCTGTGCATGTGTAGCTAAATTTCAACTTCAGTCATGCAGTAGAAAACTCCAAATGGTATTTTAAAGTTTATCCTAAACTGCTATTTATTTTGTGCAACTTGGAAATAACATGAAATAATGCCAGGTAATTTCATAATATGGCAGATGTCCTTGACGGTGGTGGTGAAGATAGAACAGCCTTAAAAACAAATATATTCAACAATGGCAGAAAAGTCACAACAGAAGATGCTGAAAATCAGATTCCATATGTGTCTCCTGAAGATACTACTTATGATAGGGTAAGGTTTACCCTAGAAGACATGCTTTTGAACCTCTATGTACTTTTTTTCCATTTACCAGGAAAATATTTTGTTCATTCTTCTAGGGCATTCCTGGTTCATGTGAATTATAAGTACTACTGTATTTTGAGTCAATAATCTGCCTTATATGAAGATCTCAGGGCAGATCCCCTTAAAAATACTCTAGGCTCCAGTTAACTACCTCTCTTTTTCCATACTGGTCCCCCTGCCACCCACATATTTAGTAAAGCTAGACTTGGTTAACTGACAATATTCGGGGTGAGATCTGGAAGGAGGCTGGACGATTTTATTAGTAAATCGATGGGGCATACAAAATTTAACATGGATTTTTAAAATGTGCTATCTTTTTATGTTAAAATGTCAAATTAGAAGTGAAAGTTAACCAGCAGTTTTGTTTAAAATTTCTCAGGTAAATAAGGCTTTGAACTGACAGCAGAATGCATTGAAGGAAAAGGTCTAGAAAGCTATACTCAGATGGCTCTTTCCTAGGGCTAGTGCTATTACTAAAATGGGTCTGCCCTCAGCTTGAAGGCCTTAGGCTGCAATCGTAAGAACATTTTCCTGGAAGGAATTGCCATTGAATAAACTGGAGAAAATCCAAGAGGGGGTGGTCCCAAACAAAATTGAACTAAGACGAAGGACAGGACCACGTACAAAAGAGTTTAATTTTCTTGCTATCAAAACTCAAATATAAGGCACGACGAAAAGCCAAGATCAATTTCCTTGCTTCCAGAACTCAATTGTAAGGCACATAATGAGCCAATATCAACCGAGGAGTTGTGAAGAATTCCCAAACTCCCGGCTGGAGGTGGCAACGGGTTTGCCAGCTTGGAAATTAGGCCCCGTTTCGCACAATGTGCTTTGTCATAAGCCACATGTAAATCAATTAAAGTCTGCTATTATTACTTTTCTCTTTTACATAGAAGCCACATGTAAGTCAATTATAGTCTGCTACTGCTACTTTTCTCTTAGAAGCTTCTGTTCCCGAATGATTTAACCCATGAAGTTAAATCATTCGGGAACAGAAGCTTCTAAGAGAAAAGTAGCAGTAGCAGACTATAATTGACTTATATGTGGCTTCTATGTAAAAGAGAAAAGTAATAATAGCAGACTTTAATTGATTTACATGTGGCTTATGACAAAGCACATTGTGCGAAACGGGGCCTAATTTCCAAGCCGGCAAACCCGTTGCCACCTCCAGCCGGGAGTTTGGGAATTCTTCACAACTCCTCAGTTGATAATTGGCTTATTATGTGCCTTACAATTGAGTTCTGGAAGCAAGGAAATTGATCTTGGCTTTTCGTCGTGCCTTATATTTGAGTTTTGATAGCAAGAAAATTAAACTCTTTTGTACGTGGTCCTGTTTTCGTCTTAATTGAATAAAGTGGGACATATGTCAGAGTAGACCTGCTTAGGCATACTCCCTCTGTGAAATGGAGCTGAACGCCTGTCTTGAGAGGGATGAAAAGCTGCCTCTGCTAAACGGTTGGTAAGCTTTAAAGGATCTTAGAGGTGATAGCCAGCACTTTGAATTGGGCTTCAAAGTGACTAGGCAGCCCAAGCTGTTGTGCCAAAACAGGTATAATAAGTTCTAGGCTCTGTATTCACAAGCTGGTAGGCAGCTCTCTCTAAAGTTTGTCTATTACAATAATCTAATTTTAAGGTTGCAGTACATGAATCACTATAGCCAAGTCTGTAACATAAAGATGTGGTCACAACAGGCTTACCCACAGTTGATAAGACAGTTCTAATTGCCTGGTCTGGAAGTTGGGCTGAATAAAAAACTACACCATGAATGTGTTTTTTCTTTTCTAGCGAGTGTCATCCTAGTGGAAATGGGCACTTCCCTCTATGAAGTCACAGTGATAGTTTCAGTGGGTTTGCTTCATGTATACTATTTTTTAATAGGATGATATTGTTGGAACTTTGTAATGCCCTGCTTTTTCAAAAGGTTTAGGTGTATGTGATCTCTTCTTCCTCTTATATGAAAACTATCATCACATGGAGGTGATGATGATCAGCTGTAGTAAGGGAATAAGGAAGAAAAATGATCGTGTATTAAAGCCCTTTGATATGAATGTAAAGCCTTATTCAATAACATAAAAACTGTTCAAGATATTCAGTACTGAAGTGTAAAACTTTCCAATGACAGCTGACAATGAAGATTTTGTCCTCATGTTTAAGTATGAAATAACTTTGTCTCTGTATTTTCCTAAAGGATGTCCCAAACATAACCAACTGTGCTGAACTAAAACTAGATTCTCTATATTTTAAATGTATTGATGGTAATAATGCTGCCTCTGAGCTCTGGAACACAGAGGAGCAAGACCAGTCTTCTTATCTGTATCAAGTTGCTGATGATAGCAATGTTCCTCTAGCGGCTGAGTACCTGTCTCCAACTGTTTGTCAGACAGCAGATCTGAATCAAGGTACTACAGAAAATTAGTTGAATATTGACTTATATTTGGTGCTTTTAAATTTGTCAGAGGGAACCTAAGTTGGTGGATGGCTGTTGCTAAAGCATCTCTGCAGTATGAGTCAAAAACACACATACGTATTAACACAGCTCAGTTACTGCAGCTTACTTAATGTGTAAATGACCATGTACATGGAACTTCCTTTCATACAACAATTCACTGAAACTACTGAAATCCCATTATTTCATCAGTCATTTGACTTAGCTCCAGCGCAGGGAAGCCTAAGTGTGTGTGAGTGCATTTGCTTCCATTTGTTGCTTGTTAGTCCTGCCTCTTCCCTTCCCTCACTTCAGTGTACTTCCTCACTTCCCCCAACTGTCAGATGAGGTCCTTTGATGTGGAACATGTCTTCTGCTCATGATACTATGTAATCTGCCATATATGTGGGTGCCATATGTGGGGGTGGGGGGTGGACTTCAACCTAGACAAAGCTAAAAGCAACATTTGCTGCATTTTTCAGAGGAATCATCTCCTAATGTTGTATATCAAAATGAAGAGGGGAGATGGGTGACAGATCTTGCATACTACACTTCATTTAATAAAGAACAAGTCTCCAGTCTCTTGTACACAAATGAAAACTTCTTTACTGGATGTAAGTCTGCTATATTATGTTAGTAAATAGTTATTTATGAATGTTACTAATTTTAAAGGAGTATCTCATTGTGCATTTCCAAAATGCAGTGGGAAGTCATTTTATCTGAAGTTCTGTAAAACCGTGGATTTTTCAAACATGTCCAAAGATGATTTTCTTGGATTCTTCAACAAGTAGATTGTATATGTATGGTAAGAAATCTAAGTAAACGATCTGCTGGTTAACACCTTTAACTGAAGGATACAGTAATTGGCACATTATCAAAAAAGATTAGTTACAGAGTAATAGATCTGTTCCACATTTTTCTTAGAATTTAAATTCGTTGTTTTTTTAACTTGTGGAACTTTTCAGGTCAGACTTGGGACATCCAAGTCAGAGGAGACCTTTAATATAAAATATGAATATATTGTATCCTGTATCTTAATTGCACATCATAAAAATATTCCATAGAATATTCTGCTTAAAAAGTTTCTTAAGCCCTCATATCAGTACTTTCTAAATATTGCCTTGCTGATGAATAGTACTTCCTGATTATTAGTCAAAATGCAAAACCGATGTGCACTGCTACAGCAACTAGGAGACATTTTGATGTTATGCAGTGCTAAATACTAAGCCAAGTATGTTATCTCTATATTCTGTTCTATGTTTCAGTATTTTGAAATAATACATGAGTAAGAAGCTTCAAGAAT
This sequence comes from Eublepharis macularius, assembly GCF_028583425.1. Lineage (NCBI taxonomy): Eukaryota > Metazoa > Chordata > Lepidosauria > Squamata > Eublepharidae > Eublepharis > Eublepharis macularius. The sequence continues at coordinate 64,867,002 of NC_072796.1, read as the reverse complement.
GGGAATTTTTTTCCATTTTCTGACTAGCCTAATTCAGTACAAGTTGTATCAGCCGAACATTAATTACTCCAAGTCAGTCACGCTTATCATACTGTATGCTGGGAATTTTCAGTCGTCATGAAGCCTGATATTAGATTTCTTTTGGAGCTTATTTGGCTAAAATTTATATTCCAGAGTTGACTTCTAGAAAATGAACTGTGTAGAATATCACTGCCACAGCCACTAGGTGACTTCTGATCAATCCCTGCCCTGCGTTCTAAGCCTACCAAAGATCCAAGCCTCATCTGCATCCTTATTACTGGCTGTTTGGGCCTCTTTTGTTCTCTTTTTTTTTTAAGGGATCTGAGGCCAGTAACTGCACTTCTAGAGTACTTCAAACGTAGCCTCAAGATGCCTGCTTACAGCTATCTGGTCTCCTATTCCCCATATTCCTTCTTCCTTTGATCCAGTATGCTTTGAGAGCATGGATGAAAAATTGCCAGCCTTTCCCTTTCCAGCAATAAGAAGATCCTGACTGCTTCTAGGGCCAGTGACTCCTTTATATAGCCACCTCCTCCCTCCCATAGCACTTCTGTGCTACAACATTGAGTTCCTGCAGTCATGTCAGTTCATTTCTGGGTTGATCTGACTCCTTGTCCAGTGGGCTGCACTGACTGCTTCTTTGGAGCTACAGGATATAGTGTGCCACAAAGATTAACTTTCATGCTGGAAAAATTGTAAAATTGTCCCTGTTGTAATTCTTGATCACATTCCTGATTAAACAGTTGGGTTGAATCCCATCAAACAGACTACACACAGGAGGGGAGCAGTTTTCACAATCCCCCCCCAGGTGGAATCTCCAGGTCTCTTCATGCTGTTTCTGGGGGTCCCCTGTCCCCAAGGAGCGTTTTGGGCTGCAGCTGTAGGATTTGATGGGATCCAAGCCAGTGGTATAAACCTGTCTCCTTTGAGTTACTAGTTCATTTGGATTTAGATAAGACTTGTTTATATTAATTGATTTTAATTTTATACCTCAGCTTCTTCCTCAATGGAGATACAACATCGCTTAAATCATCCTTTCCCCATCTCCATCTGTCCTCATAACAACCACCCAGTGAGCTAGGTTAAGCTGAGACTAACTGACCCAAGGTCACCCAGCGATCTGAATCATATGTTTTAAAATTAAAGGAAGTTGATTCTGTACTGAGCTTGCAGTCATCAAGTTAAAAGGAAATAGTGGCGTTGGCAATTGCTTTTGGAGATAATATTTGTATAATTTTTTCTGCTGTTTTAAAAGCTGAAGCAATTGATATGATTGCCAAAGATCAAGAAGAATTTGAGAGGGAGCACAGGTTTATGCAGGTGAGTAACAATATATTTAAAAATTGTTTTTAGAACTGCTGAATCTAGCGCTGACTACTGTTTTTGACATTCTTGTATTGGTTACAATTTACAGGAAGAGCAAATTGATTCACAAAATATGTCTGAATTAAAAGATACATCATGGAAATCAGTTAGTAGCTATAATGCAGTACGAGCTTCACAAGCAGAAGACTTCAGCAAAGATGCTAGCTATTTACGGCTGACTCTGGGAGAGTTTTTTGGTCAGAGATCTGAGGCTCTTGGTTGTCTTGGAGGAGATGGTGATGTGAAACGAGTATGTAACTGTCTTGCCTTATTCTTCTTAGCAGTGCCCGAAAATTAACTCTTTCTGACAAGAGTGCAGTCCATCAGAGATCTAGGGTGGTTCTGGTGAGACCACAAATAAAAAATGAGCAGGCTTATATGGAGGAGCCATAGCTTAGTAGTAGAACACAAAAGATGCAGAGGTGATTTTCAATTAAAAGTTAGTTGGATGATGGAATTGCGTCTCAGACTTTAGAGCAGATGAAAAGTAAAGAGAAAACGATATATGCCACCCTCTGCTCACTGGAGGAATGTTAGAATAAAAATGTGATGTCTCTATCAGCATTACAAATTTAGTATGTTAATTTTGTTCCCTTTTATAGCCCTCTTTTGGTTATCATATTACTTCTCCCGAGAAGAGACAGCCTGTAGCTTTGTTAAGGGAATCTACTGTATCCAGAGCCAATTCTGATGAACCAAGTACGCGACTGTCCAACACTCCTCAAGGTAAGTCTTACAGCTGATAGGGCAAGTATATTTCAAGTATGTATCACCCATAAATACATTTCCAAATGGAATCTGTTCATCTCCAGTCTTCTGTGCAGGCCTGCTGATTTAAGAGGTTTAATAGTTAAAATACCATCAGGAGGTGCTTCCGCTTCCTCCTGCACCTGTGCGGCCATTACCCCGCTGAAACAGCCCCTTAGGAGGTGGGGCCCCCCTGCTACCCTCAGTTCCTCTTTTGCTGCCGTGTAGAGAGGTTCTAGCTTCTTCGTGGAGATAAGTACAACTGTTTCTCTTGCTGTCTTTGTTGTACCTTGAAAAATGTTGGAGAAGGCTCTGTTCAAGTGTTGTGTAAAATGCAACGCTAAGATGACGAAAACGAATGGGCATTCACTCTCCTTAATGTGTCTCGGGGAAGAACACAACATGCAGACTTGTAAACACTGCCAGAGGTTCATGACGAAGGCCCGTGCAGAGAGAGCCAGTTGTCTTAAAGAGGTGCTGTGGGAGAAAGCCATGGCGGTGGCAGGACTTGCGCCCAAGGCAAAGAAATCAGCGGTAGCTGATGTTGCTGAATCATCAGATCGAAAGTCACCCTCGACACTGAGACCACCTTCGGTTTTAAGACCCAGCCCAACGGGGTCAAAAACACCCCAGAGCCGTGCACCATCTATCTTAGCCGAGATAACAAGCCATTCAGAACTGACTCGGGCCCAACCACCAGCGTCAGAACCAAGATCTCTGACTTGATTGGATCCGACAACGGGAGTCCGCTGCTTAAAGTCGAAGGAATCAATTACAACACTAGCCCCAACGATGGGGTGCTTGGATCTGACTGGCAAGGAGACGACCCGGGATGAACCACCCAGGAAATGGACCAAAAAAACTAAACACCTCTCCCCCAAGGAACCTCTCAGACCGTCTTCAAGTCGAGAGCTGATAGGAGAAGAGATGATACTTCTGGAGCGACCTCCTACATTATCCCTACACTCCACGTCCCCATTCATATGGTATTCTTCCTTCAACTTAGCAGGGGGCACGGAGCCAATATCAGCAACAGTCCAGTTAAGAGGAAGGTCATATCATTACCAACCTTATCAAGGGTACGTATCCTAATCAGCGTCAGTTCCAGAGCACCCAAAGCAACTTTTCCAGATGGAAACAAAATCGGAGACATGGGTCTCAATCCCAACACTCTAAGGAGCAGGCGCACATTTCCAAACATTTCTGACTAGAACAGGGGCCAGACCCAGTTTTTGGGGAAAGGCTTCATGGTTACTTTTCTGTTTGGCATAATATTGCATCCGGTGTTTGGGTGTTGAAAATCAATTATAGTGGATATAAAATTGAGTTCAAAAGTTCCCCATGTCTGGCTATTTCTATATTTTCAGACTCGCAGAAGTGTCCTGAATTAGGAATAGAACTTAAGACACTGTTGGATAAGGACACAGTGCAAGAATTACCAGAAGGGGAATCTAAGTTAGGGGTTCTACTCCAGATTTTTTCTAGTAGACAAAAAAGATGGAGGGCATAGGCTGATCCTAGATTGGAAAATTCTAAATAAGTTCATTGTCACTCATAAATTCTGCATGACTAGCTTACACACTATCATGTCATTCATAGCACCCTGCTGTCTGGAACTGGGCTTATTTGTCAGTCAGAAGTCAAAACTGACCCCAGCGAGGAGGGTATAGTTCATAGGAGCGATCCTCGACAGTAGTGTAGATAGGGCTTACTTACCTGTAGAACGTATGGAGAAAATAAAGAGTATGGTTAGGACGTTCCAACGCTGTCGTTTTCAGGCAGCACGAAAAATACAGACCCTGTTAGGATTCATGGCAGCAACTACGACAGTGGTGCCTCACGCCAGACTTATGAGAGAACTTCAATTGTGGTTCAGATCGACCTTTCGTACGAAAGGGATTCCCAAGAACGGAAACTCAATATACCTAGAAAGGTTAAAGGTCATTACAGTGGTAGCTAGAAAATGCACATTTGTTGGCTGGGGTCCCTTTTGGCCATAGAACATCTGACCTGTCTGTCTCTACTGATGCCTCCAGTCGAGATTGGGGGGCACATTGTGGAGACCTCTGTGCTCACGGGAGTCAGGATGGCCTAGAGAAGGATTCACGCATTAACCTCTGAATTAAAAGCTATACACAATGCTTTAACATTCTTTTCAGATGTGATAAAAAATCAGTATTAATACAGAAAATTCCACAGCGATCTTTTACATCAACAAGCAGGGAGAAACCACATCCAGAAGCTTGTGCAGGGAAGCCATTGTGATGTGGACTTGGGCAATACAAAACCTCAGCACAGTATATGTACCAGGGGTGAAAAACGTTATAACAGACCGCCTTAGCAGGTTGGAAGAAAACCCCAACGAGTGGTTGATAAAGGATACATATATAAACTTGTTTTCCACCAATGGGTTTCCCCTATATCGATTTAATTGCTACAAGGGAAAACCAGAAAGCAGACCTGTTCAAGGGGAGGTGAAGGGTACGAATCCCTGGGGGAGCCGTTCCAGCTCTCATGGTCAGGACGCTTCCACTACGCACTCCTACCTATCCTCTTATTAACCAGGGTGATAAGCAAAATCCAAACGGATCGAGAGCGATTCTGATAGCTCCGTTTTGGCCAAGGCATCCCTGGTTCTGTGGTCTAATGAGACTAGCAAACCGGTTTTACCACTTACCCAAGGATCCGGACCTTCTGTCATGGAGGGGAATTCACCACCATGACATAGGGAGGCTCAAACTGACTGCTTGGCTAATACTTCTGAAGGGTCATTCTCTGGGGGAGTAGCATAGGTCATCTTGAATGCCAGACGGTTGTCCACCAGACAGTCTTATGGGTTGAAATGAGAGAAACTTAGGTCATGGACAGAAGAAAGAAATTTGAATGCTGCTAATTGTGCACTGTCTAACATTCTAGAGTTTTTATTAGAACTTAAGAAGGAAGGCCTATCGAACTCGTCAGTCAAAGTATATTTAGCAGCTATATCAGCCTTTCATGTGCCAGTAGACAATAAGACAGTCTTCTCCCATTTTACTTCTAAGATGTTTCTAAAGGGATTGAATAACATGTTTCCAGTTGCCAAATGTATACTCCCTCAATGGTCATTACAATTGGTCTTGACAAAATTAATTGCAAAACCCTCTGGCAGCCTGTCCTCTGAGAATTCTTTCCATGAAGGTTGCTTTGCTGGTGGCTGTCACATCAGCTAGGAGGGTAAGCGAGCTGGTAGCATTAAGCTTGGAATCCCATTTCCTGAAGGTCCCTCAGAAAAGGTGGTTTTGAGGACTGAATTGGATTTTTTGCTGAAAGTTGCTTCAAAGTTCCATATGTCTCAGGAGATAATCTTACCTGTTTTTTTCCGTGACCAATCGAGGCAGAAAAGGCCCTACATACTCCAGACATCAGAAGGGCAATACTGTTTTATTTGGATCATACCAAATAGTTAAGGGTGGATACCCAACTTTTTGTTTTGCTAGTCCCAATAAAGGGGGAAAGGCTAGTGCCAAAACCATAGTGAGGTAGGTGGTACAGGCTATAGGACTATGCTACAAGAACGCTAATCTGCCCTGCCCTGCCCTTTAGAAGTGCACACACATCCCACCAGGTCGCAGGCATCTTCAGCAGCCCTGCTCAGAGGTGTACCCATTTAAGATATCTGCAGGGCAGCAGCGTGGTTGTCAGCGGACACATTTGTCAAGCATTACGCTTTGGATATCCTTGATAGAAAGGAAGCGGCAGTGGGTACGGTGGTGCTCCAGTCAGTTTTCCTGTGAAGGAAAACAAGCTCCACCACCCAGGTAAATAACTTGGTGAACTCCCATGTGGGACGGCACAGAAGACTGAAGATGAAAAACAGGGTTGCACTTACCTGTAACTGTTGTTCATTGAGGTCTTCTCTGCAGGCACACATACCCTCCCTCCTTCCTCGCTAAGGCTTTTATAGTTCCTTGAGAGTATGGTGGCAAAAGAGGACTGAGGGTAGCAGGGGGCGCCCCGCCTCCTAAGCAGCAGTTTCAGCGGAAAATGGCCACACAGGCGCAGTTGGAGGCAGGAGTGCCCCCTGGTGGTATTTCAGCTATAAAACCTCTGAAATCGACAGGCCTGCGATTTCAGAGGTTTTATGGAAACCTTTTTACAGAAAGATATGCAGGCCAGAGAAGAGGAGATCAGCTGCAGCTTCTATGTGGAAGGCCCCATGCTTGGGAGGGACTCCAGACTTGTGCCCCAAAGTCTGGTCCTAACAGCACCTCTGTTTCTCTGGCTATGAATTATTATCATTGCATATTTCCAGATATTGAAATGGTAATTAAACATGGTACTTTAACATTACACAAGCACTGCGCTTGGGAGTATTTGGTGGAAGTAATACTGTCACTGATAGGGTGTGCTTCTGTGGAACATAAGCTGTATTCGAATATCAGAGCAGGCCTCTGCCCATTGCTGGCATGAATGCAGATTATTGCCATGTTTATGCACATCTTCTTCTTTTCCCCTCCAGTTGTGCATGGATTATTTTTGAAGGCTAAGGAAAGGAAACAAAATAGAGGGGTTAAGTAACAATCTCTCTCTCTCTCTCTCTCTCTCTCTCTCTCTCTCTCTCTCTCTCTCTCTCTCTCTCTCTCTGTGTGTGTGTGTGTGTGTGTGTATGTATGTATGTATGTATGTATGTATGTGTATATATATATATATATATTAGAGAGTATTTATTATAGCTGTGCACCAATATATATTAAAATCAAGGTTTTGGAAGTCTTCTCTCAATCTGCAGCTGGCCACAATGCTTGAATATGGTTACCTGGGACCCTTGGTTTTTTTCTGCCCTGTAAACTGCAATATAATCCCAGTTTGCGGAGAGGTAAATTCAGGTGTATCCAGGCATTCACATTCTGATGTCACAGAATGTAAGAGTTTGAAGGTTTCTAAAACCAGCGTTTTTTTATTACATGTCCCATATGAAGGGAAGATGGAGGGAGTGATGAGCACAACAACAGGCTGTGTTCATGCTTATCAGGTGTGGGCAAATAGGTTTGTCATGACATCTGAATGCAGCTGTGGATTTTAGTTTCTTTTATATACTAACAGTTTTTTATTCCAGTTTATGCTTAATTTACTAAGCAGTATTCATGTTAACACAATGAAAATGAGTTTTGTCTTGTTTAGGAAACTTAGAACACAGCATTAAAGAGGAATCACATACTGCATCGACTACATTCATTCTTAGTGAAAAGGACATATTAGCTAGCAAAACTAGAAGTATAAATATGCAGTCGGATACCAAAAGCAAAATGCAGGTATTTAAAATAGTTAAGGTAAATGCTCATCTGTCTAAAATGCAACTCTTTTAGCTTAAAAGATATGGTAATTTCCCTTAAGAGGTTTATAACAGAGAACATTATTGGGTACTGTGTATTGTGGGATTATTATTATTGGTGATGGTGGTGTTTGTTTATAGTCTGCCTTCCTCAGATCCAGGGCAAATTACATATCGCAAGTGAATACAATCTAATAGCTAAGACACTCACAGAGCAAAAATACTGTATGCTCAGCAATTGGACATTCAAGGAAACAGATACAATAGAGTTTAGTGGCTGCATATATGAAAACTAGCATAAAGCTGAACACATACATGAAACCTTTGTAAATTAAAATTTAAGTATTTAACATGATGTAAGGAAGTTATCAGCCCAGACCCAGTCATTTGGTAAAAAGGCTGAACACAGGTTCAGAGTTGTAAATGCTTTTGGGATTCTGGCCTAGCTTAGATATGTGCTGGGTGGGCTAATTAGTAACAGCCGCAGAGCGGTCTCCAAGTCCTCCAGTGATTTGACCTTGGGAGGCTGTTCTCAGAGAGGCTGTATCTGCATTCCCTATATTTTCTCACAGCTGAAACACTAATAAACAGCTTGGCCCTGATTGGCTCTAGGGTTGCCAGGTGATACACTGAGTTCCAGAAAAGATGACTTCTCAGTTCACTCAGTTCCCTTCTCTATTCTTTTCACCTCAGTATATCCCTATGCCAGACCAACCAGGCATGGGAGGGGGCACATTCTACCGGATGGGTAATATGAACAACGAATGGATGCCAACCAGAGATGCTAGGTAGCAAGCTCTTAAGTTTTCGATAGGCAGAACTTTATGTGGCAACAGTAAGGTTTCGTTGTTTTATGCCTTTTGCCTGTATGAGAGTGCTTTATGCTTCTGCAAACACTCCTTAAACTAATAATTAAGCTGGGTCTGGAATTCATGACTTGGGCTTAGGTACACCCCAGAACGAACCCAGAGATTGGAAAGCCAAGGCCTTAGGGCAAATTAAAACTTGCAGTTTCACAAACAAAAAGGAAGTGTGTCCCACCTGCCTGATTTCTGTAGTGGCTGTGATCAACACCCAGGGTTAGGGGAACCAGGGCAGCTATCCATTCATATGACATCTTTAGCAACATTGAACTACCCAGTAGGACCATATCTATGTCAGCAGACAGCACCCAATAGCCTAGTCTGTAGTCCTTGGCCAATCTGAGCAACATTGTTTTTATTCCAAAATGAGACTTCAACTTTGCTCCAGCATGTTGAAGTGACTATTTTCATCTTTTCTCCCCATTTTAGGAAGCATTTGGAGGAAAAAAAGTTGAAAGCATGCACTCTGAACTAAAGTCACCTGTGCTGAGTATAAGCACAATTGCATCTGCTATTGCAAATGCTTCTGTTAGTGCTGAACCTTCACAGTTAGCCGCTATGATAATGGCACTTTTAAATAACACAAGAGAGAGGAACAACATTCTTGAAGCTGGCAATCCTGCAGACTTCTCTGTAATCAGTCAGTTTTTAGCCAGCAATGTAGAAAACAGTACAATTAATATGGAGAAGTATCTCAGGAGGACTGAAGATGAGACTGACACCAAGTTCAAAAGCTTCTTTAATCATGAAGATGTTAGTAGGGACTGTCAAAAATCTGTGAATAAGCAAGAATGTCAAATTACAGGAAACTTGTCCAAAAGCAATTTGTATAGAGAAGAGAAACAGCATCTGGAAAAAAAGTATGAGGAAAACTGTTCCAAACACAAGACTTGTGATGCTTCCTCTGAAAAGAAAAATTGCATAGAATATCTGGACTCATATTTAGAAGCAGTATCTAATACATGTAGTAACTTCCAATCAGAACAGCTAACCACCATTGCACCAAGTTCAGAAGAGAGATCTGGGTGTGCTGAAGTTCTCTTGGAGGGGGGCATAACAAAGATGACACATGCCGGTGAGTCCTAGTTGAAATTGTTCTTAAAATAGTTGACTAGCTGCCCAGACTTTCACAGCTAACACTGACCGTGTATTCTTCTCAGTGCATTTTATGCAAGTCTATTAGTCTGACAAATATTTAAAATTTTAGCAACTCAGTAGTTTATCTTGAATTAATAGCTACTACAATATAAGCGCGTGCTTTTGTATTCTTCTGTATAGATGCTGCAGGCTAGTATAAAATTGCACCCCACTCTTCTATCACATACTTAAGGGTGGTGGTGGTGATTGGTCACTGATTACCATTTTTTGCCAAACTAACGTTGCTTCGTGGGTCTCCTACATTTATCATCTCCTGAGGTAGAATATGCTGGGAATAGTATTTAATAATACACACAAGCTTATCCTGAAATGTACAATAGAAACTGGCATCCCTGGCAGAAATTAATAAGAATTCTTCAGGTCTGTTAAATAGCAAAAAGAATAACATCTTGTTCTTCGTCCAGCTCACTTTGAACCGGAAGGAAGAACTAGCACAAGCACTTCACCCTTGAATTTAAAATCAGTTTCAGTATTGGTTTCTCCTCTTCCGGCGTGTCCTCACAAGGAAAAGGTTACACATGAAGTTCAGTACAAAAACAAGCAAAATGGAAGAATCCAGAAAAAGAATTCTGCATGTAACAGTGAAAAACATGTGACTTTTGACAAATTGCCTATTGATAATCAGCAGCTTGTTGGTAAGTATAAAAAGCTGCAGCCAATTTCTGCTGTGCCTTATCTTGAAAACAGTGAAAGCAGAATTATCGGAGTGTTTATTTTATTTACTTGCTTGCTTTATACCCTATCTTTCTCCCTCTGAGGCGGAGGACATCTTGGGTGATTCCCACCATCCAATCAGAGAGGCAGGAACTAACTTTCTTCCTCTTCCTGTCTAGCCTGTGGGACCACCCTCTCTCCAGTTCTGTTCCTGCCTCCAGGGAGAGCAGTTCTGCAGGAGACTAGCTCTGCTGCCTTTTCTCTCTCTATCTCTTATTTATCTTTCTTCTTCCTCACATCATTCTTTACCTTACTCCTTACTTAACTTCATTACCTTACTCTCCTCCCATTTCCTCTTCTTTTACTCCTCTTGCCAAAGAAAGAAAAGAAGAGGACGAGATGGTCTCTAGAGAGTCATCGGACTCTGAGGAAAGCTTCACGGAGAAGAATTTGGGCTGTTCCCACGGAGAGCCATCCTACCGGTGGTGGGAACAGGCCCAGCCAGCACCAGCATGCCTCTGAGGCTGTATGGGTTCCCTGGCAAGGAGAATATGGGCTGTTCCCATGGAGTGCCATCCTACCAATGGCGGGAACAGGCCCAGCCAGCACCAGCATGCCTCTGAGGCTGTATGGGTTCCCCGGTGAGGAAATGGCCTTGGAAGAGACGCAGGCCTCTCAACAGCCCCATCTTCCACAGAGGGAGCTTGTTAAAACAGCGTGTCTCAGCCAGCCAGCTGAGAACAGCGCCACCTGGCGGAGCTCAATTTTGGCGGGAAACAACGCAACGCACTTGCCAATCTCCTGGCAGGAGAAACATGGCTGAAACATAATCCAGACACCCAGAGCTCCAGCCGACAAGCCCAGGAGGGCCACGTAAGTGTTCCCCCGAGCGTGTTATACCTCCAGAATTCCTGTCAGCAATTAGACTGGCTGTGAGGGAGGAGGAAATCCTGTTACTTTACCAGTCAGAAGCACCTTGGCCCTATAAAGATTCCAGGAATCTCCTCAGCCCTGGCTCCATGTGAATGTGCCCATGCCAATCTCCTGGCTGGAGATTTTACAGCAGGCCTTTCCCCTTTGGATTTAGCCCTGCTTTTACAACAGGATCTAGCCCTGCCTTTCCCTGTCAGATGGGTAATGTATAAAGGGCGCAATTTTGCCGGTGTCTTTGAACCTTTTAACTCTTAAGACTAACCAGGAGAGAGGAAATAGTAGTGTGGTGTCTACCTCCTCCTCCCTCCATGAGTAAGGCTGTAGCTCTGTGGAAGAGCTTCTGCTTTGTATGCAAAAGATCCAGGTTTGTTCCCCATTAACTCCAGTTTAAGAGATTAGGTAGATGAGGAGAAAAACCTCTTTCTGAGACCCTGGTGACCTGCTGCCAGTCTGAGGAGATAACACTGACCGATGGTCTGAGTCAGAATAAGGCAGTTTGTAACGTTTATCAGTCAGGGATCCCCACGGAGCAGGGGGGTCGCCCTCAGATAGAGTTTGTAATGACAGGGAGAAGGATGAATTCCTTCAGATGTGGAAAAGGAAGAAATATCCCTACCAGAACAGTCAGTCCAGCTGTCAGAATCTGAGGTCTACCAGTATTTACACCTAAGACATCCTCAGCCTTAGAGCTGTAAAAATTAGCCTTGGGGGAGTAGGACCCTTAGACTGGGAATACCAAATCCAGCCCAGGGAAACGAGTCACTTCCTCGTGAAGGTTCCTCAGAAAAGGTCCTCCCATTTCCAGAATATTTGTGGAGAAGGTTCAAGGCTGAATGTTCTACACCATAAGCCAATTAATAATCCCCAAACTTGGTCCCCAAAAAACTGTACTTACTACCTTTCTTTGCTATGAGTTGTTGCAGGTACCTGCGATGGAACCTCCAGTGGCTACTCTTCAGTCATCTGGGCTCTGGTCAGAAGATGGGTAAGGATCAGCCAGAGACTACTTAGACAAGAAGAGAGAGGCCATGCTAACAAGAGCTCACGAGGCCGTGACCATGGCTATTAAGGCTACAGCTATTGTCTCTATTGCCTCAAGAGTGTCACGAGTATGGATCTGGAAACTGATCCAACTCCTCCTGTACAACAATAGCTGCCCCCATTGAAGGGGCAAACAGAAATGTAAGGGCCAATACCTTCAAGACAGACATCATCCTGGATACATTTACCTTTTTCTTCTAGGATTATGGTCTTGACAGCAGTGACAAGCTGGCACGCTTGAGTAAGAGCATGGCCAGCAGATTCACACTCTAAAAATATCATCCTGGCTTACCTCTTTCAGAGAGACAAGCTATTGGGGGGTACCCTGGGAAAGATCTAGATTGAGACCTAGGACAGAAGAATGTGTTGCCAAAAACACTCAAACAATCTGAGAGGAGATCCATTGGACCTCAGCCTTTTATTCATAACAGACACTACTAAGGTCCGGACAAGATTCCAAATGGCCATCCTGAGGTTAATCTAGGCAACCCTTTAATAAGGGGGGTCTTTTTAAGACCACACTTGTAGTATAGCGGTTAAATAACTGAACAGTGATGCAGTACTCTGCAGGTTTAATTCTCACTGCTGCCATGAACTTGCCACATGGTCTTGGATAAACCAGTCCTCTCAGTCCCAGCTCTCCAGCTGTATTGTGGGGATAATGCTTACCTTTTCCCAAGATCAAACAGACAGTTCTCCACACGGGGAAAGAGATCAACCTTAATACCCAGATCTCTTAAGACAGAACTTGCTAGCTGTCCCGTGATAGGCCAACTACTCTTTACCATCAAGCTTAGGTTGACAAGCAGGCAGGCCTTTACACATAGTCTCACAAGGCTATTCCATACAATTTGAAAGCTGCCCTCCAGAAAGGGGTCTACTCAATCTTCTTCTCAGTCCCTAAAAAGAATAGGGACTGGAGGGTGTTATTAGACCTCAAGTTTTTTGAACAAGTTTATCAAATTATATCACTTCTGAATGGAGACTCTGTGCTCAGTCGCAGTGACTAATCAATCAGAAGGACACATGACATCTACAGATCTCACAGAGACATACCTCCATGTACCAATTCTGACAGCCCATCAAAATTATCTACGATTTTATGTTTAAAAAAAAATAAATTAAAAATTGGCAGTTCTGAGCCATCCTATTTTGGCCTGTCCATCACACCAAGAGTATTTACAAAATTCATGATCAACCCCATCATACGTTTCAGAGACGGGGTATTCATGTTCACTTGTACCCAGATGATCTCCTGATCGGTTCAAGAGAAAATCTCACCACAACACTCAATTCACCATTCAGTTCCTACAAGCTTGAACACCTGGGTTAGATCACAGTCACCAAAAGGGTTTTTTCTATCCCTCACCAAAGAAAAGGTCAGGAAGACCAAACTGCTGACTGAGACTGTCATCAGAGTGCAAAATCACTTCTCACAACACTACTGAAACTGATGGGTTTGCTAGTTGCTACCTACAATGCAATACCTTTGGGGTCGTCTATAGGCAAGACCACTTCAGACCTTTCTTAGATCTCATTAACAACAGATCATGGAGAAGACAGATCTTCCCATTCAGATACCACTTCAGATCAAAACGCATCTGAGCTAAGGTCACCAACCCAATGCAAAGCAAAAGATTCATGATCCCTCGAGAACAACAAATATTTACAGGTGTAAGAATCAGGTTAGGCATGTCTTCCTATGAATGACGTAGAAAGGGGAGCAATTTGTCTGGCCCTGTTCCAGTTCAGAGCTCTGTATGGACAAGGTTGCAGACAAAATATATATAAACAAGCAGGGGGGATTCAAGACCTTGAAGTGACACAGGTGGCAGCAAGGATACTTACCTGGGAGGATGGTCACCTAGCTTCAATCAGAACTGTACACATCAAAGGCGCATATCCAATGCCCAGGCAGACTGGCTGAGGGGACAACGGGAATAGTCCCTTAAGAAACATCTCATAACATTGCACTTCACAACACCTCATGAACCTGTGTGCGCCCCAACACAGCCATCAACTACCGGGGTACATGACAAGATTTGTTCTATTCACAAGCAGATGCCGTGACATTGCAGTGGCCATTAGGCCTCCTCTATATATTACTACCCTTACCAGTAACAGACCATGTCTTTCCACCTTCCAACAGATGGTGATATTTCCAACTTTCACCCTACTGACCTCTTCGGTCAAGTTACAGCAGGGACCAATTTGGCTCCCTCATTTAGACTTACTCTGCTTAACCGTGTGGAAATAGAAAGGAACGCCTTCCTAAGATGGGGATATTTCTGAGAGGTGGCCAACACAGTCCTAGCATTCAGAAAACAGTTTATGCTCAGAATTTACAACTCTTACTGGGAAGCCCTCACTCAGTAGACATTTTACACAGCCCTGACCAAGCATCCATTTGAACCAGTCAAGGATGTTCCCCTGAGAAGGCTGAGAATGAAGACTATCTTCCTTATGTTCGCGTCTGCCAGAAGATTTAGTCAGACCTGAACTCTGTATCTTTCCCATAGTAAGGTGATGCCTCGTACTGTCTTCCAAAACCGTATTCCAAACTACATAGTTTGCAAGAGATAAGGCTACCATATTTATACCTGTACCCTAAATAGACGAGGGAGAGGCTCTGACACAACCTAGATGTCAGAAGGAGGATTAAGGCCTCTGCTCCAAATAGTGCAAATTAGAAAGTCAGTCTTACTGTTTTTAAATATATCTCATCTCAGTTTAGGGAAGAAAATGTCTTCAGCAGCAGTAGGTGCCAATAGCAAAACATACACTATCGAAACTCCTAAAAACTCTTTTCGCAGAGGTTCCTTGTGGAATACCAGCTCACTCTTTGAGGAATGCTACTACTACCAGTGCAGCGTTACACAGGAACACTTTTGTAGAAGAAGGCTGCAAGTTTGTCAGTCTTGACCTTATTAAGATGCTACAAATCGAATCTATATGATTCAGCGGATACCGACTGTAGTAGAAAAGTACTGCAGTGCATGATCATGGACGAAGACCACATCCCACCCAGAAACTGGAAACTGCTTTGGGAGCACCCAAGATGTCCTCCGCCTCAGAGGGAGAACGGACGTTTGGACACTTACCGTGAAGGGTCCTTCTCCTCTGAGGAAAGGAGGACATCTTGCCCTCCCCGGGTCTCCGTCCTTCTCTACCCTGCTGCCTCATTCTTATACCTCCTCCAGGTTATGCTTTATTTACAGTACATGTTAATGCAACAGTTGTTTTTTTCTCTCAGTATTAACAGTTGCTGAATGATAAATTCAATGTTACTGCTTTGTGGAGTCACCTGAACTGAAGAGAGGGTGGTCCCACAGGCTAGACAGGAAGAGGAAGAAAGTTAGTTCCTGCCTCCCTGATTGGATGGTGGGAATCACCCAAGATGTCCTCCTTTCCTCAGAGGAGAAGGACCCTTCACGGTAAGTGTCCAAAGGTCCATTCTCCTCAATGGGGATCCAAAGCAGCTTATATCATTCTCTTCTCCATTTTATCCTCACAACAACCTTGTGAGGTAGATTAGGCTGAGAGTGTATGACTAGCTCAAGAACACTCAGCAAGCTTCTGTAGCACGGAGGGGATACCCTCTTGGGTCTCCTAGATCTTAGTCCAACAATCACACTGTTCTTCAGATGCTGTATTAAATGGTTATAGGTTGTTTCAGGCAAGATACTTCTCTTTTCTGAATAAGGTTTTATATGTATGTGTTCTTACTATACTCACTTATTGCTGAAAATCTAATATTAGAATTCCATTTTACATGATGTGTGTCCTTAGAAGAAGGATCTCACTATAGCTAGAGTTTATTGTCTGCTAGGATTTTGCTAGATTGCTAAACTGGTGCTCAGCAAAGAAAAGCTTCAGCCTTCTGAATTATATGAAAACTAGGTTCTATACTCCTTTAAATACATTTTGTTAAGTACTAATTGAAAGTGGCTTTCATACTTACCATGTCTATAACTCCTAGGTTGCCCAAATGGATTTTACATTTGGTATGCAGGGTGTGCATGATGATGAACTTTCAACATGAACTTATCTGTAAATTCACTCTGCACCATCTCACTCTGCAAGTTTGGTTGTTAGCGGCAGAGATATCAGCCAGGACTTGCTGTAGTGTCTGTCAAAAAGAAGTCTGTGTTCAGACACAAGAACAAAACCTTCTTTCATTCCAAAGGGCCAGTGAATTACTCCAGACATGCTAAACACATCTTGATGTCTTTCCAGATGTCCATTGTATCTGAAAGAGTTGGGGTAATCTGTAGAAAGTCAAATTTAATTTCATTTTCATTCAGAGAATGTTGAAGGTAGAGGAAATGTTTCAAGAAATTCGTTGAATGCTAGCATGCAGATCTCAGTGGCACAGAGGATTTGGATCCATTCTGTGCGAAGATGAACTGCTTCTGTACCAGCAGTTTGTACAGTCTGGAGAAAATCATAACCTGTCATGTCATTGCTCTAAAACATTCCATTATTAGAAATTGCCTTTCTCTCTTGACAGAAATGTACTTTTCAGTAAGGTTCTTTGTGGTCACAAAGATGACATTCTGTCCTGAACCCTCACTCTTCACAAAGTTGGAGGGTAGGGTTATTCCCCATAGTTAGACTATGACATCTCAGGAGTAGTCTGCCATCCTAGACTCTTTTTCTGTTTAGCCATGTTATAATGTTCACCATGTGCAATTCCTCACTTCAGTTGTTTTTGCATAGACACGGGCACAAATCAAAATACAAATCAAATTTCATGACGAATTGGGCCGATTCGTGTTCCACGAAATGTGTTTCGTGGGGCCAAGGTTTTCACAAAAATCACAACTTTGGGGGCCGATTCATGAATGATTCGTGATGCCAGACAGGCTGGTGCCAATCCATTGATTCCCTGGGCAACATAGGCCTGGAATGTCTATAGACCTTTTGTTGCCATTGGAAACCCCAATTTTAGCCCACGTAACCTTGATAGGCACATCTCCCTGCCAGCTGGAGAGCTTCCATTCTGCCCTATACAGCAAGGAGGAGGGGGGTTAATTCCTTAGGCATCTGAGGAGATGGGTCTTCTGTAGCCATGGGAACACCAATCTCATCCCTCCGAACCCTGTTAAGCAGGTCTGTCTGCCAACCAGAGACATCCTGTTCTGCTCTATGTGAGCATTTCTTACATAAGGCACAGCTCTCTGCCTCGTGCTTTTCCGTTCCAGTAGACAGGGGCGAGGGAAAATGTATTGCTGGGATTTGTAGTGAGATAGTGGAATTGGGAGCTTTGGGCTGGATTTGCTGCTGCTTTAAAAGAGGCTGAAAAGCCTCTTTCTTATTTTCAGCTCTTGGCCTTGCTGGGAAGGTCGTTGGGTGAGGGTGCCTTCTTTCCTCCACCCCACCCCAGTCTCGGGGCATTACCTGGCTCTGGGGCCTAGCTTGACTGAGGCCTACCTTTTTTGAAAAATTCTTTGCTTATATTCTTATTTAGAGCATTTGTTCTTGTTGGGTGAAGGTGGGTGGAGGACAGCCTGCTGAAGTCTCCCTGCGCGTTTGGCATCTCTTGGTATGAAGGGGGCCATTGAAGTACTCTGGGTTCTGATGAATCATGAAACTAATTAATCGTTTCGCGAAATAGGACAATTTCGTGAAAGGTTATGATTCGTGGAATGTGACGAAACACAAAACGCTTGTTTTGGTTTTTTTCCCATTTCATGCTATTTTTCCATAGCTCACATCCTTAGAAATAAAGTGGGAATTTTAAGAAAAACAACCTAAGGGCTCCTCCTCCATGGTTATTACAGAAGGCTGTGCAAATCCTGCCTTCTGAAATCAGTGGGAATAATTAGCCATCATCACAAGAAGTCCTGTGCCATGACTCAAAGGAACTCCCATGCCTAAGTCTAATTTCTTGTTCTGTTCAGGTGAAGCTCTTGTCGAGACTGACGAGAAGCCTGCATCTCCTATACCTTGTATGCAGATTTCAGATGAACAGTATAGCTTCAGGCCTTCAACCTCTCCTCTTACTCATTCATCTCCAAGTGAATCTTCTGGAACAATCCTTTCAGGGTAAGGCCTGTATATGAAAGTGTGGTATTGGGAGAAAGGGAAAGAGATAGTAGGCTGTTAAATTTTCTTTTTTGTGAACTAGTAATTAGTCATATATTTTTTTCTTTTTAAGAAGTATGGGCTCATTTATGTGCTATATTAAAGCCTACCTGAAGAGGTCAGGAAAGGCCCCATTTTCCTGGGTTTCCAGAAATGATGTAAAACTAAATTATTCAAGAGGACTTTTTTACTCTGATAGGAGGGCTGAAGTTAATTTATACAAAGTTTAAAAGTTATGTAGGAAACTTGGACAATGTGTTATTATAATCTGTGTTTATTTCTTAGATGTGAAGTTGACTATCCTTGTACAACACCTAATTTTAAGCACTCAGCTTACAATGATAGTTCATTGCCTCAGTCAGCATATTCTAGTCCTAGCTTGGAACGATTGACCTTTCTGTCTGCCTCAGAAAACACAACTAAGAATTTAGCTCTTTCTAGAACAGAGAGATGTCAGGTAAGTAATCTGTGAGGTGCCAAATCATTTTAAAATTGTAATACAGCTCTTCATATTGTGAACTTAAAAGTCTATCTTTGTAGGCTATCTTTCAAGGGCTTTCACCACACACTCCTTTTCTCTAAGGGTTAATTCTAGCATTACTGTGAAAGTAGGCCAACTAGTTGGTCTCACATTTCGGTTTTTATTTTCAAATGTCAAAAGTGTGGTAGATCTGACATTTGAGAAGACATACTCCCTTACCCTTGTCTTGCGCAAGTCACTGGCAGGTACTTACAGATACTTTCTGCAGAATGAATGGATAACCTCTTAGTTTCTTCCAGCAGTATCTTCAGATAAATGTATGCATTTTTAAGATAAGGTGTATCTAAAATTGTACATTTGTCTCTTTAAAAGTAGTGGCTACATGTGACGAATCAGGCAATAGGATTTTTATCTGTAGAGCATGACTACCCCATCTCCTCTTCCATTGTATCCCCAAAGTGCCCTCTGCCTCAAATGCTGCTCCTGGGGGACAGAAGATCCCTCCAGGAATAGCCTGGGGATGTTGGAAGTATGCCACAGAAGGGGGGGGGGAATATGCAAATTATCCCCTTCAGAACTTTTAGCAGAGATCCAAGTCTATGTCAATATCTTTTAATAGCAAAAATTAGCTTCTTAGGTACAGCAAATTTGCCTAGTTTTCATAGCGGGCCATTTGTGGCTTCTAAATATCTGTTTTTTCTTTTTTCCATGTATTGATTTTTTTTGTACATGCATTGTCTATAGAATTACTGTAGGAAGTGCTTTTAATATATAGTTACTAGCCTTAATCAGATTTTACAAATAATTGTTTATTTTTTGTTCAGAGTAATGGTTCCAATGAGTTGAGCACAACCATAGTTTGGACCAGTCCATCTTCAGCACTGGAGCAGGACACTGAAAAAAAGAACATTACTTTACAAGCAAACAAAATCCCCTTAGTAAGCACTACCCAAAAAAGTCTTAGTAAGAAACTAGAGGCAGATGAATCTACGGAGCCTAACAGCCAATCTGAGGACCAGAAGTCATCAGCAGAATTTGCATCAAAAAGCAAAGATCAGTTTGCACACATTTGTCCTAACATGGCACCCAGCAATAATGAACTTTGTCAGGTGGATGCTCCTATAACACGCCATGACTATACAAACACAGCACAAGGACTAGGCTTACCCTCTCTAAATATGTTGCCAACTTCCAGAGGTTTTGATGGCTGTATTCCCTTAAATCAAAATACAGGAAACTTGAAGTCCCATAATGCTGCTTCAGAGATTCCAGGAGTACCTTCTGTGATGCCAACCCTGTTAACAGGTTGTTCCCTTAGAGCAACTCCATTTGCCCAACAATACATGGGAAGCTTTCCATCAAGTGCAAATATTACTTCGCCCCAGTATCATCTTGGTTGTCCTCCAGTTCTTGGTCTTCCAACAGGACTGATTTATTCTAGCATCCCTATGGGTCATCATCCAAACTCACTGGCTGCAGGAATGCCACTAGGTCCAGATACTAGGTCTGGATTGTTGGGTACAACTCCACATTATAAGTTTACATCCAACCCACATATTCTAAGTAGTAAATCAGGTACAATGCAAGACGCTGATATTGCCAGACCTAGACAGTGGGAAACATCTGTGCCATTTGAATTTGGTAAGTTCATTTTTCTTTAACTTTCACAGCATTGTTTAAAACAATCTGATCCAGATCCATCTTATACATCTTCTAGATTAATTTCTATCCTCTTTGCTTGTGCTTTTTTAAGTCATAAAGCATTTTGCATGTGTCAATATCAGTTTACAACATGAAAACAAAAAGCTGTTTTGTGGCATTTAGACTAACACATTCATTGAAGCATAAGCTTTGATATACTGGAGCCCACTCCATTAAATGCATAAAGTGAATCCTTAGTTGGTTATCTGAAGTGGGCTCTAGGGCAAAGCGTTGGCTTCAGTTGAATATTGTTAGTCTTTAACATGATAACAAGACTACTTTCTGTCTGTTGCAACAGACTAATATGTCAACCTCTCTAGCTTCTGTTTACATGATAAGCATATTTTATTTCTTTGCCTGCTATGTGTTTATTTCTCCCAGTTCTGATTTTATGTTCTTAACTTAGCTGTCTAGGGTGCCCACCATTTCTAACATGGACAGCCGGGGTTACTGACTAACCATCCATACTACAAATTCGTATGGCCTCACACCACTAGACTTCAGTTTTTCAGAGCATCTCAGTATAAACTTTTGAATATGTGTTCTACATGTTAAATTTTCTAAAGCACATAACCATAGTAAGGAAAGAATAAAACATACGTGGTAGCTATATGTCAGGCCTGACAAATGTTGAAAAGTATTCTGTTCTGTACTGCAGTTTATTTACATCTTTTCTCATGGAATGGTATCTTAGTTGGAATTTTTCATATTGTTTTAGGCATTGGTATGCAATAACAGTATTTGATACTAAACTTTTTTCTACAGTTAGCGAGCAGAATGCAATATATTCACTTAAGGTATTGACAGTTTTTTCTTAAGCTGTAGTTAATACTATACTGATACGCTGGTGAATCTGAAAGTATGCTTTTTGGGAGTATCTATGGCGCAGACACCCTCTTAACATTAAATTGTTTTTGATTTTTGCAGGTAAAATAATATTACAGTCAACTTCAGTGTTGAAATAGTGTCTATTTTACACTTGTCAATATATGAATGTCTTGTCTGGATTTTTTTTATTCCCCAGGGCAAGTGAGAGTACCAGAAGAAATAAAATTCTGCAATGCTTGTTGTGTGGGGCTCACATCACAAACGGTCCTTAGCCTTCTTAATCCATCTGAACGCTGGCTACAAGTTTGTATTGATTTGCGTAGTGTTACTCTTAATGGTGAAAAGGTATGTAAACATTTGTGTATAGTAGGGTTCCCAACCGCCTCAGGCACCTTTGGAATTCTGACACAGAATGATAAATGCAACTACAAAATGTCAGGGTTATGCACAACTCTAACAGTAACTCTTCAACATTTCAGACATAAAATCTGATTCAGGATGCCTTTTTAAAATGAACATACTGTTTAAAAGTATTTTCTTGCATGCACACAGCTTACCTTCAGTCATGCTGTGAAGATCTTTGTGCTGTGGTGGCAGCTTTGCTGAAGCGACTTTTTAAAAATCTGCAGAGCCAGTCAGATCTCAAAATGCCACTCAGAAGCCCTGCCGGGCAAAAGCCCCACCTAGCCCTCCCACTTTTAAAAAACATTTGGTGGGTGCTAAAAAAGGTTGATAAGTGCCCATGCATGCCACATTGGGGACTCCTGGTTGCCTTGCAATGTGGTTGGAGCCTTACCAAAGTCCTCTATTTTATGAACCCTGTTCCTCAACTACGAATTAAAGTTGTGTATGTATAAAGTGCCGTCCACTCACAGCTGACTGATGGTGACACCTCCTGGGTTTTTAGGGCAAAAGTGAACAGAGGTGGTTTGCTATTGCCTGCCTCTGCACAGTGACTCTGGACTTCCTTGGTGCTCTCTCATCCAAGTAATAACTAGAGCAAACACTGCTTAACTTCCAATATCTGATGATAATGGGCTAGCCTGGGCTATCCAAGTCAGAGTAATTAAAGTTGATTGACTTCAAAGCATCTACCAAAGTGTAATTTGGAAGGAAGTGAGGGAAGAAGTGTTATGACAAGATTTCAGTCTGGCAGATACTAAAATTTAAGTTTGTGATGAATCCAAAAATACATTCTTAAATATTTTACCAAGTAATATTACAAAAATGCATAGTGAACTATTTAAGTACGTGATGATGGCAGCAAGAATAGTATTTGCAGCAAAATGGAAGGAAGGCTGAAAGATGCCCAAATCTGATGGAATGGAAGAAATAAGCTATATGATGCCTCAGTGTCGAAATTAACATCTTGTATGCACAATAGGCCAATTTTAGAATTTCAAAAAAATGGAAAGTCTTTTTTTATTATATAGCTGAAAAAGAAGAATAATTAAGAACAATTATTATATATGAAGACAGAAAGTTGTTTAGAAGTGAAAAATCAAGAACCTATATTAGCAAGTTTTATATAGAGAGATGATTTATTTGAAATCAAAATTATTTAGATAGTAGTTTATTATGGTTTTTTAATATGATTTAGGTGATGTGTTTAGCTTTTATGATCTAGATAATTATTGATAACTGGATGATTGTAGAAGTGTGATTTGTATGATTGTAGCTTATGTCTTATGTGTTTCAATTTATTAATTGAAATTTAAAAAATTTAAAAAAAGACTTAAATGTGACTGACAATCTTCCATAAGCCTTTATCTATTTATCCTTTAAAATAAACTTTTTTGTATACATTGAAAAATGTTTTGAATGTGTTTTTAAAACTTCTTGTTCTTTGTAGATGGAACCTCTGAAACATGGATGTCTACTTTTTAAGAACAAAACTATCATAGGACCTTGTACTACAGAAGAAATAAAAATACTATTCTTACCCTGTCAAGCAGGAGTCTTCCAGTGTGTACTTAGCGTTGCCTCTTGGCCATTTTCTGCAGATGCAGAGACAATTGTCCAAGCAGAAGCTTTAGCAGCTAGAGTAATCTTGAATGCAGTTGCTGAAAATCCTGAGCTCGAGGTAAAACTTTGACACTTGTTTTTTCTGTAAAGATCTAGTTATGGCAAATCTAACAAATCTGCTTACTGGAAAGTAGTTTTAAGTGGCTTTACTAAGAAAAAAGATAAAGGATACATTCTTTCTGATATTGCAATGCTTCCATGAATTGCTTATCGGTGTGGATAATACTGAAATGTTTTTGGCATTCAGCAGTTCAGGTTTTTCCTTTCCATTCAGTGTTTTGAAAAAAGAAATAATGAATTCAAGTCCACAGTACTGCTACACTAGTTGATACAAAAAAAAAAAACCCCTCTGGATAGAAATCTGTCGAATCCCTAGTTCTTGTCACTGTTTGGAGAGGGAGGAGGAAGCAGTTTTGCTGCATATTTCAAGCATGCTATATAGAGCTTTGCATTTAAAGTAATGTCAGTGAAGTTCATGGAATTGAAATAACTAAAGAATAGAGCCTAAATGCACCATTAATTAAAAGCAGTTACTTTGTGGAAGGCTTGGTCGTAATGGTCTCTTAACCACTGTATATGTAACTATCTTTTTCTTGCTTCTGAGGAAGTACATTGCTTTGCCCTAGTGGACTGGAGGAAGACTATATGAATTCTTAGCAGTGAATTTTTGTCTGGGTTACTTTTTCATACAAAAAAGTATGGTTTGTTGTAGTTTAATTTTCAGAATTTGTTCCTTTCCCTGATATTAGGTGGAAACAAACCAACTTGACTTTGGTGATCTGCCATCTGGCAGCTGGAAAGCTCTTCCGCTAAAACTGATCAATAAGACACATGCTAGAGTGCCAGTAAGACTTGTTATCAATGCAGTAAGTACAGCAACTAGTACCATAAAATTCTGTCCATGTGGTATCTTTTCTTTTACGTTATTTTTCAGAGTTCAAGCAATTGCTATGTTGGCTTCATCATTGTTTGCTTGAAATATACACATAGATAAACTTTTTTCCCCTTCTCTCCCTTCGGCACAGTCTGCTGTGCTGTCAACGCAGTGTCCCTGGGTGATCTAACCAAACCCCATTACTTTGACACCTGTCTGTATCCATGAACTTCCCTACAGCCAGTCTCACAATGGCAGTTGACTGACTGATTATTTTCCATTGCATTGCATTTTCCATTGCATTGGCTTATGTTATAGTCATCTCTCACCTTGATTACTGCAACCTTTCCTCTCTGGCCTTCTGTTGCTGTTCTCAGTGCTGTTCTCACCTCTATTCAGAACTCTATTGCCAAAATTACTGTCTCTCTTATTATTTAATAAAATAGTAAAGAGTCATCTGACAAAGAGAACTGTGGTTCTCGAAAGCTTATGCTGCAGTAAAGTTGGTTCGTCTTAAAGGTGCTACTGGACTCTTTACTATTTTGCTACAAGAGACAAACATGACTAACTCCTCTGGGCTTCTTATAATGTAAGATAATACACCTCCTTTCTTAAGTTCATTTACTGCCTTCTAATTTGCATCCTACTCTAAAAGAAAAAATAGATCTGTAAAATGGAATTGGGAGATTCAGAATACACAAATTAAGATTTTCTTCTGCAAGTGTCTATTGTGTAGAAGAAGCTTTTTACTTGTTAAAAGCTGATGTTATAGGAGTCTTTCTCCAGTCAGTAGTAAAGGGTCTCACATAATGTCAAGATTTTTTTTCCCTTGAAGAGGGTAATACATAGCACACAGGATTCCTAATTATTCATATAAAGATGAAAATTTACCTTCTTGGCTTATTGAAATGGTGTTGTTAATATGCATCAATAGGAAATTATCTCAGTTGTTCAATAGTTTCCCTAAACCTGCTAATGGTCTGCTTTCAGTGTATAAAATTATTTTTATTATAGAATGCTGTTGCGTGGCGTTACTTCACGTTTTCCAAGGAACCTATTAATTTTCCCATTAAAAGTACAGTTCATACATACAACATCTCTCAGCTAGCAGCTCCTTCAGTGATCTCCCATGTCATGAATCCAAGCTACGATGAGCAGGTAAGTAGTTATGTACTGAGACAAAAAAGGACATTTATCTGATTTACTGTATTTTTTAATACCCTCCTTTTCTTCCCACTAGGAAGCTAAAGTGGCTTACAACCACTGGCTTCAATGACTTGCTAAAGTGGCTTACAAGCCAGTTTGGTGTAGTGGTTAAAAGTGGCAGGACTCTAATCTGCAGAACAGGGTTTGATTTTCCTCTCCTTCATTTGAAGCCAGCTGGGTGACCTTGGGTCAGTCACAGCTTCTTGGAGCTCTCTCAACCCCACCACATCACAGGGTGATTGTCATGAGGATAATAATAACACACTTTGTAAACTTCTCTGAGTGGGCAATAAGTTGTCCTGAAGGGCAACTTCCCTTCCCTTTTATCCATAACAGTCACTCTACGAGATAGGTTAGGCTGAGACACAGTGACTGACCCAAGGTCACTCAGTGAGCTTCCATGGCAGAGTAGGAACTCGAACCTGTACCTCCCAGATCCTAGTCTGATACTCTAATAATGACACCATTGTTCTGGGTGACCATGGTCAGGCTTGATTCAAATACAGGCGTGCACTTAAGAAGCCCTTAGTGTCTACTTAGCTTTCCTATATCAAATCATTTAACTCCTGGCAAGAGATACACCACAATGTTTAAGTCTTTATTATTAGAAAATAATTATTTAGTATTCTTGATATCAACTCAATCACTGAAAAATTATACCATCTATTTTAACTACATAGATAATTAAAGTAGAGCAATTACATCAATTCAAAAAAGTATCATACTCAAAGATATGAAAATCATAGGCTAGGAGCCCCTCCAAAAAGGAAGCTCTTTCAAATTAGCTTGTCATATTTATAAGGTTTCGTAACCTTTTCTTAACTATAGTTGCTTCAGAGACTCAAATTCTTGGCTAACTTATTATCTGTATGACATCTGAAACATATTCTTGAAACATATAACAGTAGCTAGTTCATTCTTGCTACTTTTTGTATTAACAAAATCTATGTAGAATTAGTGATTACAAGTTTCTCATACATCTGAATATCTTTTGGCCCTCGACCAATATAACTATCCTCAAAAAATATTGCCAGCCTCTATGAAGTTAGACATTCCTGCCAGTCTCAGATACTCCTGCACCTGGGCATTGGCACATTTTATGCGTTAGTATGAGTTCTTCTACACATGGCAAAACAACAACTAACTCTATTGTTTTATGCCCTTTTCTAGGCCTCTAGACTCCCTTAGAGGCCTATCTAGTTATAGGGTAGGGCTAGCCCTGTTTCTGTGTGCATAGATGTCTTGAATACCTTTCTTGGTCATATCCACCAGTTGTTCCCCTATAGTTCTAACTATATCCAGGACATCCTTTCCTTGTTGGATATGAATATTTCTCTCTTCTTTAGCTTCAGCTTCTGCACGAACCAGTTGCATTTGCCTGTAAGTGAAGCTGGCCACTGTGAGTTGGCATCTGAGTGACCAAAATCCACTATTACATTCCAGGTAGCCCAAAGGCAAGATAATGTTCACACCAAGCAACAAGATCATGTTAATAAGGCAATTTTTGTATGCATACAAGATCACTTCCTCCCTCTTTACAATTAGAACCACAGCGCAGAAGAAAACATTTCACATGTAAAATTCCATCACATATTAAAAAGTCCATGCCAGCTTCAAGATAATTTATCACCATACATTCTCCCAGTTCAAGAATTAGATACGACATCTTAAGGGAACAACCTTGTCTCATATGGATTGAACTGGACACCTATGCTCCGTAAAAATTTGGAGCATACTGAAGTGACGGGGGGAGGGAGGAGGCCCACTCCCACCCTTAAACTCCCAACCCACCCTTTAACCCCATCCCCCCACCCCCACCCCACTTAACTGGTCAGGCTCCAGCCACCAATGCCGCGCTGGCTAGCTGGCCGGTGGAGAAGGCCTCCCCTGCCACCACCACACAGGCACCGCTGGCCAGCAAAGAGGGCCTTCCCTGCTGCCGCTGCTGCCGTGGAGGCGCGGCTGGCCAGCAAAGAGGGTCTTCCCTGCTGCCTGTAAAGGTTCGGAGCATTCTGAAGTGATGGGGGGAGGGGGGAGGCCCACCCCCTCCCTTAAACTCCCACCCCTAAACTCCCACTCACACCGCACTTACCTAGTCAGGCTCCAGTCGCCAACACCACACTGGCCAGAAGAGAGGGCCACCGCTGCCATCGGGGGGCCAGTGGGGAGGCGGGAGGGCCTCCTCCTCCAGCTGGTGCCAGGTAAGTGGGGTATGCCTGCTGCTTGCGAAAGGGCCCTTTAAACTTAACCCCTGGGGCCCCTAAAGCTTTCCCAAAGCATTACAAATGCTTCGGGAAAACTTTGATTCGGTATTTCTGAATCGGGGCCAGCATGCTGGCCAGCATTCAGAAATACCGAACCTTTACGAATCGGGCCCAATTCGGGTATTTTATCTGACGCGCACATCCCTACTTATTACTGTCTTGTAAGGTTTGTTAAATCTAGGCATTTAGGAATTCTTATCAGTTATGAAACAGTCTTTTGAATAAGATCAGTATAATCACAATTATATTACAAATAAAACTGGTTTTATATAAAACAAAACATCAAATATACCTCCCAGAGAGCTCTTACTTAAATTCAGTACAGTTTGAGCTAAATTCTTAATGGTCTATGATGCTGCAGACCAAATATCTGTCGATGCTACTCCAAGCTAATCCAGACAATCAGGGATCGTGTGTGTGTGTACATGTGTATTTGTACTGATATTAAGATGTTTTGCATATTCTTTTGGATAGGAATATCCAATCTTTTCATTGGATTGCTCATATGAAACCATTGCCATTAGAAATGATATCTTTCAAGAAAAGCATATTAAGTTTAACACATAATTTTGCAATATGTTTTTTTCCTTAGTTTTAATGGTTTTAAAGCCGTGTTTTTATTTATTTATAATCTTGGGGGCTATGATGAGGGCAGAAAGGTGGGTATAAATTTGCAAATCTGGCCAAATGCAGAAACATTCCTTGCTTTTATTTTGTTTTAACGTTCAAAATAACAACTTGATATCTCAGTTGATGGCATTCCTATTGTTATAGTACAGCGGTGCCCAAGTGGCTGATGAAAAATATCTCCCATACTTCAGAAGAACTCTACTTTTTTCCTGCATCTATTCTTCATGGTTTTAAATAAAAACTACTTATATTTAGACATGGGCACAAATTGAAATACGAATCAAATTTTGTGACAAATTGGACCAATTTGTTTGATTCATGAATGATTTGTGATGCCAGATAGGCTGGCGCTGATCCATTGATTCCCTAGGCAACATAGGCATGTCTGCAGACCTTTTGTTGCCATTGGAAACCCCAATCTTAGCCCACATAACTTTGATAGGCAGCCCTCCCTGCCAACGAGAGCCTCCATTCTGCCCTATACAGCAAGGAGCAGGGGGGTTAATCTCCTAGGCAACTGAGGAGATGGGCCTTCTATAGCCATGGGAACACCAATCTCATCCCTCCAAACCCTGTTGGCAGGTCTGTCTGCTAACCAAGGACCTCCTATTCTGCTCTGTGTGAGCATTTCTTACATAAGGCACAGCTCTTTGCCTTGAGCTTTTCAGTTCTAGTAGACAGAGGGAGAGGGAGGACCTGTTGATGGGATTTGGAGTGAGAGAGTGGACTTGGGAGCTTTTGGCTGGACCCGTTGCCAACAGCCTGGGAGAATTCTTCCCTCATCTTGCTCCCCGGCTTTTGTCCTGTCTGTTTCCCGACGGAGCCCTGCCTGCAAGAAAGAAGAAACAACGTCTTATAATTATTGATTACAAACATATACTTACCTTGTGGACTGCATTCTATGAACATGGATGGACTTCCTATTCTTCTTTGATGGAACAATATGTATTTGTTAAGCATTGGGTTAAATGTATTGTTGGTATTGTCCACTTAAATAGAACAGTAGGGAGGTAAAGTTAGAAATGCAATGAGAATTAATGCACTTTTGCACTTGCATTTTTATTATTAAAAAATATAGATTGTATTCTGGACCCTTTGGTCCCCTTGTCTGTGTAGCTTGTCAGAGACCTTCCCTCTTTGCTTGTAGCTGCTTTAAAAGAGACTGAAAAGCCTCTTTCTTACTTTCATCTCTTGGCCTTGCTGGGAAGGTCATTGAGTGAGGGTGCCTTCTTTCCTCCACCCCACCCAACCCGTCTCAGGGCATTGCCTGGCTCTGGGGCCTAGCTTTTTTTCTTTAATTTTCTTTGCTTATATTCATATTTAGAGCATTTGTTCTTGCTGGCTTTTGTTGGGTGAGGGTGCGTGGAGGAGAACCTGCTGAAGTCTCCCTGCGAGTTTGGCATCTCTTGGTATGAAGGGAGCCATTGAAGTGCCCTGAGTTCTGAAGAATCACGAAACTAATGAATCATTTCACAAAACAGGCCATTTTCATGAAAGTTCATAATTCGTGATTCGTAGAATGTGATGAAGCACGAAACGCTCGTTTTGTTTTTTCCCCATTTTGTGCCCATCTCTACTTATATTAAATTGCCCTAATTAATTGTTTAAAATTGTAGTTCTGTTCAAATTATGAAATTAATGTCAGTGTTTCAAGTTTTATAATTGAAACATTTTTGAGAGTTGAAGTTTCTGTAGCACTCTTGATTTTACTCAAATATTTTTCCCTCTAGGATCCTGAAGCTGTAATAGTTTGGGTCCAGTTTCATGCACCAAGTAAACGCCTCTCATCAGGTACAGAACTCTAACAAACTGTGTCTTGAATTTGGTCAGTATCAGATAGTTATTAGCCTGTCAGAATAAAATTCAATTGGTGAAATGAATCTTTGAACCTAGTATTAGGGATGTGGATCAGCAGTGCCATATATATTCGGTATTCCTGATAACTGGGTCAAATTGTCTAACCAGATTTGGTTTTATTAGAGAATTCCAATTATATTTGGTCATTTATTTCCTATGGGGGTAACTATCTGGATGGACTGAGGGGGGAATTTTCAAGCAAACCACCAGATTTACAGAAAATCTAATTCTTCCTGTCCGCTAAACCACCACCCCCCCCCCCCCAATTTCAGAAAGATTGGACCCAGGGATCCAGTACTATGGGCCTGTGAACAAGCTGCCCCGGCCACTCTCTTTTGTTTCGTGTGGGGGGAAACAGAACCAAACAGAAGCAAGGGAATCCCACCAATACCAAACTAAAGCAAGGGAACTAACATCAAACCAGAGAATTCCAACAGAACCAATGTCAAACCAGGGAATCACGCAAAACAGAAGCAACAGAACCAGTGTCAAATTGGACAGTCCCACCAGACCCAATGTTAAACCAGAGAATCCCAACAGAACCAAAGCAAGAGTACCAACATCAATCCAGAGAATATCACCAGAATCTTTTGAAGCAAGGGACACTGTAACAAATAAATAGCAAGCAAGCAATTGCTTAAGCACCTTCCCCCACAAGAAGCAACAAGCAAATAAATGTCAAGCAAACATCAATAAACATTAAGCAACCCTCCCTACCACTAAAACAACCCTTAAGAATATATAGCAATAATATATAACACTAGCAAGCAGCAGAGCAACCAACCTGTCACTAACACAACCAGAAAAAAGCTATCTCCCCAATGCACATCCTTTGGCTACTTGCAAATAAATCCTCTCTGAAACAAAGTAACAAAAACATCAAAGAAGCAGCTAGCCAGCTTTTAACTGGCTAAGCTGCATTTGACAGATAAAACCAGGTATATTCAGTTTTATCTGGTATTCATGTATTCAATATCCTGGTATCCTGAGGATGGGCGGTTTATAAATCGTAGTAGTAGTAGTAGTAGTAGTAGTAGTAATTTGGGATTCTCTAATTTGATTCAGCATACCTGGATTTAACCATTATCCAGGTATATAGCTGATATATTAATACTAAATTGCACACCCCTACCTAGTAATGATCAAAATATTTCATATACAGCATTTGCTGTCTAAATCTAATGCACATGGGTGAAAAGGCTCCATGGCAGTGTTAGATTTAAGAACACATGAAAATATTCTCTGAAAGTGTATGTTGCTCAGGTACATGCAGAAGAGACACAGATACTAGGGCTGTGTGCTTCGGGTTTCCTATTCTGGTTTTTAACCCAAATCGAGCCCAATTTGGAAAGATTTGGGATTCATGAATCGGCCCCAGCATTGCTGAGCCAATTCGGGAATCCTGAAACACAGCTTCCCAAAGCTATTTGTATTGCTTCGGGAAGCTTCGGGAAAAGAGGCAGTAGCCACAGCACTTTTCTAGCTGCTTGCATTTGCAAACAGAAAGAAAAGTTTCAAACTTCCCGCCCTGCCACTTTTTTCACCCAAAGGGAGGGGGAGAAGGGAACCCCCTCCTCCCCCTTCCATCGGGTAAGAAAGGCAGCGGGGCAGGAAGCTTGAAAGCAACACTTTTCTTGCCATTTGCAAATGGAAAGAAAAGTACTGCTTTGAGCTTCGCTGTGCTCCGTAAAGATTCCCAAATTTTTACAGAGCATACCGAGGCATTTAAAAACCAAGCTGCTTCAGGATTCAGGTTATCTTGAATTGTTTTCCCACTTTGGGTAAATCTGAAGCAGGAAACCCAGATATTTTTTGGGTGATCACCCCTCATTGCTACTATTATGAGACAGAATATTTCTCTATTTTCTACCATAAAATGTGTGGATGGGTTGTTAGGTCAGATTTCAGCAAGCTTTAAACAATATTTGAGCATTATGTTAAGTCTTCTGCAGATTTTCATCTTTAACATTGAAGGCATCATGTGCAAACATGTCTTGATTAGAGCAAGTAGTGTGCTAGGATATCAAATTAACATACCGGTTCTTTGAACAAGACTGTATTGTGTGACAGGTATAATTGGCAAGTATGTCAGCAGCTTCTGTTTTGAATTATGAGGAGAATGGGAAGCTGCTTTTCCTTGGGACACTTTTTGGAAGCCAACCCGTATGTTGTGGCAACCAGTGAAAAATGAAGTACTTTGCATGTCTTCCTTGTATCTGTGTGATACTAAAAGAGCCTTGCGGCGGTCAGAAGCATTGTTTTTACATGCCTTTCAGGTGGCTTGATTTATTGAGATTCAGAGCATTTAACAATCTGCCTTTTTATCAAAGGCTACTGAAAAGCAGTAATAAATTACAATGTAGTTTTAATAGTGTGTGTTGCACTGTTTTCTAAAGTGACTTTCAGCTGCCATTTTGAGATTTGAATGTTTTTTAAAGATAAGTGTTTTTTTTTAAATTAATATGAAATACTTCACTACCACTGTTCCTGTGCCATTTGATTTCCTTGTAAATTTGAAGGTTAGCTTTTAGCCCTTGTTGGGCTCTTAATAAGTTACCTGGTATTTTCTCATTTGATTTCACTGCTGGTCTGATTAAAACTTGAGGTAATATACTGTTAAGTCTGACTAAATAGAGTAAGGTACAATATTTTTGTGCATTTGAGTAAAAAATATCAAATTTAAACTGTTCCAGATTTTTTGGGCCCAGCGGATGAATACTTGGCAAGAATTGATGTGGAGGTTGATTGTCCAGAGCCTACTAACATTTTAAGTATTCCTCTTTGTGCAAGATCTGGAACTCCTAGAATATATGCCCCAAAGGGTCTGCAGGTACATTTTAAAAACAAACATCACTTTTGATATCTCCGATCTTCCTGTATTAGATGTCAGCAGTTTGATATCTTTCCCTCCAGACTTTACATGTGTCTGCAAGAATAGGATCATCAACAAGACAACAGCTGCCTCTAAAGAATGCTGGGAATATTAAAGTGGATTTAAAGATCATGGTGAGTGACTATCTCTGTTCTAAGTATTTCTGAAATTGTCAGACCAGTCTAACTTTGTAAATACGTAAGAGCTGAGTGGCAAGAGACTCTTTAGTTTCTTCTTTTTCTTAGTAAAATAAAAATTGATATGGCAGCCTGGAGCAAACAGTGACCAGTTGTCTGTCCTGCTGTACCACTACCAATCATGATCTGGGATGAGCACCAGTGATAATTCCCTGTTTTTGGCATCCACTCACAATGGGAAGCAGAGCACAAGTCTACTTCTCCTTGGTTTCCTTTGTGAGCCAGTGGAAGTGGTTGTGTGCTGCAGCAACAAGGTGGATAGCCACACAAGTAGTTTAATATGACATTATACAGTTATTCATCTGGCTACAGTGTCATTCAAGTGGTTACATATGCACTTTCTCTTCTAGAGCACAACATAGTTGGCCACTTGGATTTGTGTCTAGTACAGCTGCTACATACTGCAAACTTGTGTTTGTTTGGATATTTGTACCCAGCTATTCTCCATCAGGGGAGAAAAGGTATCCTTGTATGGGCTGTGCCTACTCCATATTCCATGGGCAAATATACTCCATATGTAGATATCTTGCAAAGGCTTCCACTATCCTGAGGAGGTGATCCACACACACCTAGTCCATGCTATGCCTGCTATGGTCAGACAAACTTCCACAACTCTTTTACTTTGTTAAGGAATTAGCAGGATAAAATGTTGAAACATCTTTAGAAATCTGCCATCAGCTTCTCATGCCTCTTGGTCACTAGCAGCGGTGGCTGGAACAGAAAAGAAAAAGCTGTCTCAGATGAACACCCTAAGCAGTAACTACAGCAGAGCTGCTGTGACAGGACAGTGCAGCAGCCTTGTCTTTCACAGCTCCAGAACAAGCCTCTGCGATGGCTACTAATGCCTCTCCTTTAATTGCCATTCTTCTCTCTCCTGCCAAAGCATCAGCAGGGGCAGAGAGCAAACAGCAGCAGGCCCATCCTGCTCTGAGGCACTAATGGCTACTTGAACTAACAATATTCATTTTCAGACACTGGAACCAAGTAACAGCATCTCTGTTGAGCCTGAGGAACTGTCTCTTATACCTGGGGAAGAACAAGAAGTGACAGTTCGGTTCTCTCCAAAGGACTGTAGAAGCACTGAAAGGTAGTATCCTATATGACCTAATCATGAAAGTCAGAGTTCCTTTTTATGGAGTATTTAACCTGAGCTTTTATTTTAACAGCGTTGTGAAAATTTTTGTATTACCTTCTGGGCCAGAGTATAAAGTGACTGTGAAGGCTGAAGTACCTGTGGTGGACAGCAAACCTTTCTCACAAATGTGCCACAACTCAGAAGTTCCTCCCATCCTTGCTAACAAGCAGCTTGTGGCATGGGGCGGAGTACAACTTGGCAGAACAGTGTAAGTACCAAGAAAATTCTTTCAACAATGTTTAGTTGAATTCTGTATAAAGCTTGAGCCAATGTTTCGTTTGTAATTTAAATACCTTATTTAAAACCTGAGAGTAAGTTTGTGCAGTGAATAATGCCCTAAGAAAGATCTTCCACAACTGAACTGGGTTCTTAACTGCCCTATGAGCAAGCATGAATTCTCCGTATGTGCAGACAGACTATAACTGTTTTCCCAGCATAACGCTCCAGAGGATCTCCTGATGCTCAGGTGTAGCTTTTCAGGGAGCTAATAGGATGTAGGGGAAATGGAAGGCAGGAAATCTCTCCTATGTAGAAGCCGAATACTAAGCACAGTTATTTGAATTCCAGCCCCTTGTATTCAAGTTTACATTCAAGTCACGATCCTGCCATGTTTCTTTGCATGCCTCTGAAGAAAAGAAATGAAATCTCTCACTCTTGGTTGTTGCAATTATTAGTATGTAATTCTTTACATGTTGTTGATATTAAAGATGAACAGATGTTATTAATATTAATTACAAATGTTATTAATATTAAAGATTTCAACCAGAAAATAGGGCTAGGATGAATTTAGCTTCTAAAGTCCTCAAGTTTTAATTCTTTCCCAGGTGGATTTTCAGTGAGTTTGTACCTGCCTTTTGCTTTCAAGGGAGGCTTGTCCCATCTTTTATGGAAATTAACTACTGAGCACACAAATTAGGCCTCAGCATTTGTACAGAAAATGGCTTGGAATGTAGCCATATGTTCTCTTGGTGGAAAGCCAGAGGCATGACTTTTGTCAGTTTGTCCCCCTACAACCCCCTGCTTTGTATCTTTAATCTATTCCCAGGTGTCCAATGGAAACCTCCCCTCCCCCAATATGTTTTTGGGGAGAAAAAGGCAGGCTGCATAGAAATGGAAAATCTTGCTTTCAAGAGTACTGATGCCGTTGTCACCACCATACTTTCTGATTCCATTGCACTGCCAAGACTAGGGCCTTAGTCTTCCTGTTCATCTTAAATCACAGTCGGACTAGAAACAAAACTTGCATGAAGACTGTAGAAGGTTTATTAGAGGATTCCATTTGCCTTTGCAGTTCTCCCAGTGCTATAATTTCTCAGTTCATTTGGGAGAAGAACCTTAAGGGAAGTTTCTCTAGGCATTCCATATAGGAGGCATAAAGTGAGCAGATGTGACTGTCATTCCAGGGAAATTCCTTGAGCAGATGTATAGGTCTCAGTACACAAGCTATCAAAGTATCTTAATTCTAAGGCAACAGAGAACACACACATCAAGTGATAAATTTTAGCCCTATTACTAATCTGTTGTGATACATTGGTTTCTTTTTGTGACCTGAAGCTAATGAAATCATGGTAGCGTGTTCCATTGAAAGGGAATAAACTCCACACGGTATTTATAGCAGTGAATGCTATCTTGTCTTGATAATCAAAAAGAAAAATCTGCACATTTTAAAGTCTTGAACAACAAGCAGCCTGAAAAGCATTGTCCATGATCCTAATGATGACAACCCTTATTTAAGCATACTTTGAGCAAAGGAAATGCAATTCAAGCAAGGCTGGCCTTAGGTATTTTGTTATGTGAGCTGCTGAAACCAAATCAGTGCATTATAAGTAAACACAATAAATGCCCAGCAACTAGCATTAAATGCCACTGTTTAATGACATTAAAATATGCTGCTTGATGGTTTTACCTCTTCTGGCCTTGTAGATTACTCCATGCATCCAGAAGTATGTGTTGTGAATATTAAATGTTCTAAGAATTCTGAACAGACCTTGTGAAAGTTTGGGGGTGATTCTGGGTGCCTCCTTATCTATGTTATCATATGGTTTATTAAGTTAATGGCAGTTGCCAGGTCTGCCTTTTTCCATCTGTGGCAGGTCAGGCAGCTTGTCCTAATGACCCATGACCTAATGACAGCGATCCAAGCAATGGTCACCTCCAGACTGGACTTCTGTAACTTGCTCTATGCTGGGCTACCCTTGGGTCTGGTCCAGAAATTACTTTAGGTCCAGAATGCAGCTGTGCATGTCCTTACGAATACTCTGTATAGGGCACACATAACACCTATCCTGCACTGACTGCTTTGGCTTCCTGTGGAGTTCCAGATCAGATTCATGGTTTTAATTTTAACCTATAAAGCCCTTAGCAGACTGGGACCAGTATATCTGCGGGACCGCCTCTCACTATATGTGTCCCGGGGGGTTCTTCAATATGCTGATAAACAGCTCCTGGTGGTCCCTGGCTCCAAGGAGGCTCGCCTAGCCATGACCAGAGCCAGGACCTTTTTGGTCCTGGCCCCAGCTTGGTGGAACTCTGTCTGCTGGGACTCGGGCCCAGACAGACTTGTTATTCTTTCACGAGGCCTGTAAGACAGAGATGTTCCTCCAGGCATATGGTTGAGGTTGGGGCATGGACAAGTTCAGTCTCCTGTTGGGAGGAAGTATTGTACCCCCACTCCCAGCCTTGGCTTTTTCACCAGTTGATTTATCTTCATTTCACCATCCCCCATTCCCATGGAATGTTTGGCTAGGGTTAGGAAATGTGGGTCTGCTGTTGAGATGTTTATTAAACTGTATGTTTTTATTTATGGTTTTTAATGTGATTATATTCGTTGTTGTTTATCCATTCTGAACCCACGTAAGCAGGGAGCGCAGTATACAAGATAAATAAATCAAGTCAAAGTATGTTAACATCCAATTCTAGATTAAATAGCAGGCATAAAGGGAAACGTTAATGTTACATTTTCTCTTTAGTAGCTATCACATAGATTCCTAGAAAATTTACAGCTGTTCTGTTCATCTCTCAATACAAGCAAATGACAAATTAATAGTAAACTCTTTTCTAAAAATTTTTGGCAACAGCAAATGAAAACTGAATATTTAACTCTTTTTAAAAATAAATTTTAGTCAACAGAAATTAATTCTGAGAAATGACTCTCAGACTACTACCCAGCAGTTACGATTGCTGATAAGGGGTCAAGATCAGGACTGTTTTCAGGTGAGTCATGGAAACCAATACGTTTTTTTATACAATGAAATGTGTTCAGTATTTCAGGCCACTTTTTATTTAGAATGTCTAAATGTGATAGCCTCTGTGATATTTTGCTGTCCAAATATAGTATAGTATTCATTAATGCCAAAATTTAAAATTTCGAAGTGTTCGTCTTGATATTCCTGTGTTCCTCTAGCATTACATTGTGTTAGTCAAAACTTTTTAATGCTTGTTTTGTTAAAGTGATCTTAAATATTTCGCTTGTACGACAACAGTTCTTTGTTGCTGTTAGGAGCTTCTCAGCCCACATATTTGCAACACTTATGAATATTTACATATGCATAAAATTGTTGTGAATCCAAAATAAAACGTTGAGACTACCCCAGCATTTATTCATTTTAGTTATTTGTACCTTGTCTCCTCTTCTCAAGATGGTTTACAGATAATGATTAACAAAATAATAGTAGATTAGAAATAAATAAAATAAAAAATCACAAAAAACCCTCCACCCAGAATGGCTGCCATTGTACTCCATCAAAAAAACCCATCATACACTTGGCAAAAAAACAAGTCTTGTATTGCCTCCTGAAGATCTCTTGCAAG
Source organism: Eublepharis macularius (assembly GCF_028583425.1). NCBI lineage: Eukaryota > Metazoa > Chordata > Lepidosauria > Squamata > Eublepharidae > Eublepharis > Eublepharis macularius. The sequence goes on along the minus strand of NC_072796.1, from coordinate 64,828,942 downwards.
GCAGCTTCTCTGGAGCCCATTCTACAGAGTGGAAGTGCAATGGAGAAGACCCAGGTTCCATTTGATTTGATTGATTTTGATTTTATTAAACATATATAACCCACTCTCCCCACAAATGGGCTCAGAGAAGGTAACAGTCAGTTAATGTATATAAGGATAAAAACAGCAACAATATAGAATAAAATCCATCAGCATTATAAATACAATAAAACAGCTTCTCAGTGTGGTGGTCAGTATTTCACACGTCTGCATTCCAGCCCTGTAGTAGGAAATTGCAAGCGCTAAAACAGAGACAACATGACTGGGGGCGGGGGGAACAACCCCCCCCCCCCATTGATGCCAGGAGGACCACCAACATCAGACAGAAAGTCTGGGTCTAGCAGATGGCGGTTGAAGGCTGTAATTGATACATGGGAACATATAGGAGGAGATGGCCCCTTCAAATATGTGGACCCAAGGATGTGAAGGACTTTAAGAATCGTAACTAGGGGTGAGCAGTGCCAGGGTGCTTTGGTTTACCCAATTTGGTTTACCCAAATCAGGAAAAAGATTCAGAATCAAGCAATTCCTGAAGCAGTAAGCAGCTTCAGAAATCGCGATTCGGGTCTCTTCGGGTGTGATTAGGAAAGATTTGGCCGTTATTTTCAATGGGACCATGCTCCCGGCTTTCCGGGAGCCTGGGCGGGGGGGCGCATTTTCTTTCCTAATCACACCAAGCTTGGTGGGGACCTTCTCCAAACTCTCCTCTAATGACCCCCCAAGTTTCAGAACGATTGAACTTCAAAAAGGTACCCCAAAAAGGTACCCCAGCCCACTCTCCATTATTCCCTATGGGGAAAAACAAGGAGGCTTTCTTGGTGGCTTGGGGTGGCATGTTGCAAGCAAAATGCGCCCAATTTTCAGGGGTCCTGATCCTACACCTCCTCCCACCCCCTCAAGTTTCAAGGAGATTGCTCTTTTGTAGGCCATTTCATGCCTCCCCAAAGGTGATTTCCATCCCATACTCTATTTCTACTGTAGAGAAAACTACCACACAGCAGAAACGCATAGATTGTGGCTGTCAATGGCCGCAGCCACAGTCCCACTCACAATCCACCCCCCAACGAAAGCAAAGACACACACCTCAAAATCCTCCATTACCCCCAGAGCTGGCTGGCCATCCGCTCTCCATTCTTCCCTAGGACGAGAACTTTTCAGACTTTGCTCCCAGGGGCACTCATGCACAGGGTGGGTGCCACACAGCACAGGCATGCACCCCTGATGCAAGCTTATCCCTGGGAAAGCAAAGCAGAAGCAATGACACACATCCCAAAATCCTCCATCGCCCCCTGAGCTGGCTGGCCAGCCACTCTCCATTCTTCCCTATCTTAGCACCAGAGAATCACACACTGTAGATTAAAACAACCCCCAACATCACACCAGAGAATGACACACACACAACAAACATAATTTTTTAAATTTTTATTTCTCAACAGCATTAAACATCACAATTCACATCACTATTAAATCACAACTTACAGTCCTAGATTAAAACAACCTCAACATCACACTAAAAAGTCACACAAAAACAACAAAAATAATTTCTTTAAAATTTTATTGCTTGGACTTCCTACCCTCCCTCCCCCCATAACAGCATTATTAACATTACATTACAGCAGTACATCACATTACATTACATATTCAAATCACAACATACAGTCCAGTTTGAACCAAAAAAATAACATCACACCAGAGAATCACACATCAAAAAAAAATTCTTTAAAAATGTATTTCTTGGATTCCCTTGCCCTCCCTCCTCACAAGTGGGCTGAGGGTGGCACGTTAGTGGCACATTCAAATCACAACATACAGTCCAGTTTGAACCAAAAAAATAAAATCACACCAGAGAATCACACACCAAAAAAAATCTTAAAAAATGAATTTCTTGGATTTATTTCTTAGATTTCTTGGATTTTCATCACATCATCGATTCCACCCAAACCAAATTCAACCAGGGGACATTTTTGCAACTTAGTCCAGCAGAACCATTGTCATTTCCTCCAGCCAGGCTCTGAGTTCAGCCAGTGGAGAAACACCACAGAGCAGAACCACACAGTACCAAGCCACAAGCACAACACAGTGACATTCGCGGACCACAGTTGCAAAGGATTCCTCCCACCCCCCACGCCAGCTTCAGGCTGAACACTACCTATGAGGCAATGTTGGGACCTAGTCTTCATCATCAGCGGGCGCCCACCCACACCATTCTTCCCTACTCCCCCCACCCCTTCAACAACAACATTTAACAGCAGTTATCAATATCAACATTCGGCATCAACAAAATTGGACAACGTTTTAGAGAATTAACCAACATTTAACAACAGCAATTTTAAAACATTTAACAACAGTAAATAGCTTAGTTTGGGTCTGCTTCTCTGGGTTTCCATGTGTCCTTCTACAGTTTACAGTTTACCTAACCTAACCTGTCTCTCCCTGTCTTCCCATTCCAGTGGCAGTCAACATTTCTGGGGCCTCTAGTCACATTTATCAGAACAAATTTGTACCCTCAGGGACTGGGCCAGTGCTGATGCAGTCTGTGGGTGGGTGGGTGGATGCTTGGGGAGATGGCCAAATTGCAGGGTGCATCCCTACTGCCACTATTCTCCAGTTCCTAGACTCACAAAGGATGCAGACCTCGAGGGCTCACCTCATTTGCTCTGGAAGTCGACTCAGAAATCGAACAGCTGTATGTTGACCTTCAGGAAGACCAACTGCTCAACTTTCCATGGGAGAAGGCGAGTGCGATGTGAGCTGACAATGTCACCCACATAAGAAAGGATGCACTCGCTCTCCATGCTCGTCGGAGGGCATGAGAGGAGCCTCTGCATCTTGAGGGAGACGTCCAGCCAGACCGCCTCCTTGGCCCGGTAGCTCAACAGATCGGTAGACAGCAACTCATAGAGCTCCACAAGGTAGTCCCTGACCATTGCCTCCGCCAAATCCTGTCTCACACGACTCACAGTCCCAGAGGGGCCGAGGGGCCGCCGGAGCATCTCCATCTCCAAGGACATCCCAGCGGCCGTGGAGGGAGCCTGCTCAGAAGGAGCAAGAGAGGGACCCGCAGGGCTGGGGCCCCCGCCCACCCCTTCTGATGTCAGGTGGCCCCTCTTGGCCTGCCTACGCCTCACCCGCACACAGAGGGCATCTCTGGTGCTTGTGAGGTTCCCGTCACACTTGCGAGCAGGGATTGCGTACCAGGGAGCAGGATCCTAGAGCAACTCCTGGAAGCTGTGTTGACTTACTAGGGAGAATGGCTGGCCATCATGGGCAATCATTGTGACAATACAGCGCGTCATGCGCCTGCTCACCTTCTGGATCCCCCTTTTGGGCACACTAGTGCCCTGCGTACCAAGCATCTCTGTCAGAGATGTTTGGCATCCCTGCCCTACAGGAACCCATGGGGGGAGAGCACCAGAGGAGCCTGCCTCCTTCTGGCTAGCTGGCATCCATGTGGTGCCACTTGAACTTTCCAAAGCCCTGAAGAAACACCACCTGGTGTTGCCTCTTCAGGTAGTTCCGCATGCCAGACTTGGAGAGATGGTTCACATCCCTCCCGCAACTGATCCATTGCCTACAATGCTTGCACTGGGCAAACAGGGGCTCCTCCATTCTCTGGAAGTGATTCCAGATATTGGAGGTAGTGGGGGGCCCACATCGCACAGGAGAGGCACTTACAGGCCCTCCAGGAGACATCTCCTGTGAGGTGATTGGGGCAGACACACACCGTGCCTCAGCTGGGAAGTCACAGATGGATGAGGATGAAGGGGCAGAGATGTGGGCTGTTCCACCACAGTCTCTTCCTCTTCCTCCAGCACCCTCTCCTTATGCACAGCTGTGAGAGGCCTGCTGCTGGCCTCAGAGAAAACAGGGGAGGACTGCCCAGCAGGGGGTTCCTCGTGCAGTTCCTCCAACATCTGACGGGTCCCTGGGGTGAGCATGAAGGATGGAAAAGTCATGTGCCCCACGTCCATCCCAGGAGACATGCTGCCTCTCCTCCAGCTGCTGGGTCTCAACAGCTGAAGAAGGGGGAGCCTCAGCAGCAGGCCCCCACCCAGTGCTAGCTCCTGCCTCAAACACCTGAGTTGGGGGTGGCCCTCCAGCATCTGCCTCAGGAAAGAGGGCCTTGCAAACCCTCTTGCTGTCACCAGAAGCCAGGTTGGTGTATGGCAGCAGCGCAGGGGAGGGCCTCCTCTGCTCAGATGGGAGGATAGCCTCAGCACTCTCCCTCCCCTCCACTCCTATAGTCTTAGCCCTAGCCTTTCCCCTGGGGCCCCTCTCAGCTTTCCTGTCACTCATTCTGTTCCCCTCCTTGAACCTACACTAACTAGCTCTTAAGTTTTTAAAACACCCCCTCCCCAAGCAACTAGCCAAAAGCTTTAGTTTCAAAACCTATCTACCCGTTCTAGATCTTTGTTTTTGTGGCTCTGTTCCTGGAGATGATCAGAAATCTCTTTTTAAACGGCCCTGTTTATTTTTGTGAACCTAAACCTACTCCACCAAACTGCTGAATTCCTCTTCAGGAATCAAGCTGACCCTAAACCCCGATATAAATGGAAGCCTATTACAAAAAAAGTGCCCGGCTCCAAGGGTGCCAGAGGTGGAAAACCCTAGTTAAGGGAGAAATAATAGACAGCCTATTTATATGAATATAACTTGAACAGACCCTTACCTAACTCTCACTAAATCTTTTCTCTAACAATTTACTTTATAGGGCAAAATAATAACAAAAGCCTACAACTAGCCTACCTTATAAAAACACTATTTAAAACTAAACAGTTCTTGGAAACTCAAAATAATGCTACCCAAACACAGCTATTACTAAACAACCGCTATAACCCACCACCTCCAACCAATAAAACAACAACAGCAGCAAACAACATACTATAACTGTAAAACACCAACACCAACTATTCTAAGAAACACCAATTCCAAAGTTCAAACACAACTGTAAAATTTGCCAACCACCAACTTCAAACACCAGCTGTAAAACTTGCCAACAAAGCCCCCCAAATCAAGCAAAGAAAACAGAAAAACAGAACCCCCCAAGCAAGCAGTCCCCTCTCTAGCCCACCTACACCTCCCTAGCGCGTTCGCGTGTGTGTGCACACACACAGACAGCAGAAAACTCTGGCAAAGAGGCAAAACACAAACTGAAATTAAAGAACTCAGGCCCACTCACTGAAGCTCAGCAAAGGAAACCAGAACCCCCAAGCAAGCAGCCCCCTCCTCTAGCTACCTACACCTCCCTAGCACACACTGCTTCCCCCCCCCACACACAACTGGAAAATGAAACCCCAACAACAATTAACTTTAAAACAGTAACACCAGCCCTTCCAACAACTGGAAACTGAAACCCTAAAAACAATAACTTTAAAACACTAATATCAGCCCCCCCCCCAACAACTGGAAAATGAAACCCCAACAGCAATAACTTCAAAACAGTAACAGCAGCCCCCCCCCCACAACTGGAAAATGAAACTCCAACAGCAATAACTTCAAAACAGTAACAGCAGCCCCCCCCCAACAACTGGAAAATGAAACCCCAACAGCAATAATTTCAAAGCAGTAACAGCAGCCCCCCCACCAACAACTGGAAAATTAAATCCCAACAACAATAACTTTAAAACAAGACCAGCCTCCCCCCCCTCCAAAAACAAATGCCCCAGCCAGCAGCCACTCAAAGCAGAAAAAGGCCACACACACATACTCACTCTCTCACTCACTCAAAAAAGCAAGAATCCACCTCCACAAAAATTAATAAAGAGTAAATAAAAGTGAAAAATGGCTACCGTTCTTTGAATACGTTGATAGGTATAATATCCAACCCAAATCAAAAATCAAATCCAACCCAAAGCAATAACCCACTCTGGAGGCTTTATTCTGTAGTTTTAAAGACTTGGCGAACTGTATAACTTTGTTTCTTTCTTCTCAATTCTCTTCCTGTATCAAAATAGTTTTCTTACTTGTTCAGCTGTAAGTTGTTTATTTGTCAGTTTGTATGTTATACTTGTTTAGTTTTAATTTAAAAAATGTTATAAAAAAAAGAGTAAATAAAAGTAAGGCTTTTAAAAAATTCCCATCAGCTAGTCCCTTACAGTAATCAAGCTGCTGCTTACAGGACCAGATGCAGTTTCCAGGTTGTCTTGAAAAGCAGCCCCGTGTAGAATGTGTTACAGTAATCCAACTTCCAGTTTACCAAACCATGGATCAATGTGGCTAGATTGGCCGAGTCTAAGAAAGGAGAGGGTTGGTGAACCAGATACACTTTTAGACGGTGCTGTTGGCCATGGCCACTGCACCATCCTGCTTATCAAACAGAAAGACTGGGTCCATGAACACTCGCACACTCTTAACCTGCTCTGCAAAAGCCAGCTCCAGAGCATCCAGGGCCAGTTGATCCACTCCCTCTAATAAAACAGCATTACCTCTCTTGTTTCTAGATTTTGTCAGTTTGTTCTGCCTTAATCACCTGAGTACAGCGTTAAAGCACCAGTTCAGAACCAAGACAAAAACATCTGAAGGCTTGGATAATTAAATATAGAGCTGGATGTCATCTGCATATTGATAACACCCAACGCCAAAGCTTTTACACACACAAAACAAACAAAAGGAATCCCTCCCAGTTGATTCTGTTCCTCCAGTGAATCTGTCTCAGTCAGTGAGGCATTAATATTTTTCACCAACAACTCCAATAACTTTTTTCTGGAATGATTTTTAGAAGCCACGCAGAACATGGATTGAGAGCAGAAGTGGTGGCTTTCACACTTCCAAGGATCCTTTCAGCACCCATAAGCAAGATCAACTTGAATCTGTCCATAACAATAGGACAAGCAGATGCTTGTGGCACATCAGACACCTAGTGAAACTTCTTTTATAACTTACATATCTCTGTTTTACTTTGTCTTGTCAACATTTCCTTAGATTGCTAGTTTGTAAAACCATGGAGATGAATAGTTTATTAGCTGTTGAAGTTATAAGCTAACTTCCCATTACTAATTTTCTGAAATTTAGAAGGAAGCTCTTCTAAATTAAGATCTCTTCAAATTAATTTACAGTGTGCTTATTTTCATGTATATTTTTAGATGAAACTTGGAGAACATGTGTACAGCAACTGCGAAATCAAAATCCGACCCAAACATGATTACAGTGTGTCCTTAATGTTTACACCGTCTCGTTTAGCTTGTATGTTTGCAAAGCTTGAAATGAAACAGCTTGGTTTTCCAACTAGACTTGGAATCAAGTTCACTGTAAGTCTTCTCTTGCATTATAACAGTTACTTATTTGGATTTCCTTTCTGCATTGTTGCAAAAGGAACAGATTGATACCAAAAGGCCCTAAATGGAAAGCTTAAGTAATTGAACTGATGTTCCCTTGTTTCTCTGGCCAGTATGTTTTTAGATTCACTATTGAACTTGTTGTGGATATTGCCCAGTTGCAATGTATCTCAGTCATGTAAAACTTTCTTCCTCATGTTCTAGTCTTTCTGCATGTCAGAAATGTTAATATGGGAGAGCATACTAATCTATAAGCCTCAACTTGCAGTTTGCAGTACAGTATCATCATCACCATATTCTGCCTCTAATGATGCAACATCTGAACCCTAAAATCTCTTGATAGTACTTTGCTGTTAATTCTCCTATGACAGAGAAATTTTAAATAGGAGCCTATTCAGGAAGAAGTGGTAGTATGCAGTATATTTAACTGATACAGTATAGTGGCTGAGAGTGTGCTATGATCCCAGAAGCCTTGGTTCAGATCTTGCCTCTGCCGTGAATTCACTAGGTGGCATTAGGCAAACCACACTCAGCATCTGCACATTACTAATCCACCCCCCATCTGCAATACAAGAATAACAATTGCAAGACTGTGGAAAGGATTATAAGATAATGTGTTTTGAACCATGAAAGTCCTATATAAATGGTAAATATGTTTAGTAAAAATGTAGATATTTATATACTCTATGTTTAGTAAAGACGTAGTTATGAAGCATTCTAAATATCCACAATGCTTGATAGCACACTAAGTATTAAAAGATAGATGTACCTGGTATCTGGAAGCGGATGTTGTCGCAAGTCTCTCTTGTTGTATTTGAGTTTTCGTAATAGTTTTATATTTGTGACTGACAGTAACCATTTTGTTACCTACTCTACCCTTTCATTGATTGTCTCCCCCTGATTTTATTTTTGCTTATTTAACATTTTGTTTATAGCTTCCATTTATTTTTAAAACAAGCTATGTGACTTCATTGGGCTTTTAATCTAATGTGGATCAAGTCTACTGACATTTTCAAAAACGGCCTTGGAGAAAAAACATTCATCTATGGTCTGTGCACGCGCAGGCCTGCAAACTTCAGAGATTTCTATAGCTCAGAACCACCATGGGGCGCCCTTGCCTCCCAGTGTGTATGCGCGGCTGCCTTTTCCACAGAAAACAGCCTCTAAGAGGTGGGGCGCCCCGGGGTACCCTCTGTTCCTCTTTTACCACTGACTTTAGAGGTTCTAGCTCATTCTTCTTCTGTGAATCGAGACTTTTTCCCTTCAGCAATATCAGAGAAGACATTATTCAAGCGTTGCTTGTCTTGCAACAGAAAAATGACTCACTCCAATAGGTACTGTAACTGCCTGTATTGTTTCTGCCACACCTTCACCCTGAAGGCCAGAGCGGAACGGGCGGGCAGGTTACAAGCCTCCCTGTGCCATGGCAGCAATAGATCCACTGGATACAGCACGGACCTCTGCCTTGTCCAGTTCAGCTACCCAGCCTGGGCCTGGGTCCTCTGGAGCCAAGACGCTCTCACTCCCGATTGAAGAGGATGTAATATTGGTGGAAAAACCACCTACCCCTTCGGGTCGATCCAGATCACCTTGCCAAGGTTCCTGGTCTCCGCACTCGTCCCAAGAGACGAGAGGGCTCTCTCAGTGTAGAGGTAGCCCATACTCTCATAGAGGAGGCAGCCTCTATTCGAGGGACCAGCGTTTTCTGGACGAACTGGCTCTCCACAGTTTTCATAGAGAGAGATCTTACTATTCAGACCGACCAGTTAGAGAGCGTTCTACATCCCCCTCCGTACGGGCCTACTCCTATTCCGCTTCCAGGAGGACCCCGCATCTGTCTGAGGCAGATTTGGAGGAGGATTTCCGGTACCTGAGGTCCTGCGATTTACCACTGTTGGATTCACCCAAGGGAGTGATTGGGCCAACAGAAGATGTCTCACCCACGGATGACTTCCGTGCTTATAATGAGCTTCTCTAGCACATAGCTGAGGCTCTAGAAATTGACGTGGCCTCCATGGAACCATGCTCGAAGGAGAAGATCCTAAAACATATTTACTTTGGGTCAACTCCTACTGTGGCCTTTCCAGTTATTGAGGGCTTTGTTGAGCTTCTGACCGGGTTGAACCTGAAACCAGCTTCGACTCCTGCTACGAACAAGAAGGATGAGAATCAGTACAGGACAAAGGATGATCTCTGCCCTTTTCTGTCAGTGCATTCTCCTCCTCCTTCGCTTGTCACCAAAGACATGCAAGCTAATCCCAAACAGGGGTCCCTATCTGTTGCTTCGGATAAGGAGAGCAGGAGAATTGACACAATGGGCAGAAAAATTTACACCTCTGTGTGGTGTTTGGCATAAAAATTGCCAATAACGTGGCGATGATGGCCGCTTACCAGTTGTTCCTCTGGAATAAGGTGGCCATCTTCGTTCCTCATGTTACCTGAGGACCAGAGTCTTCCTTAGGGTTATTCAAGAGGAAGCGGTCTGTTTATCCTGCCACCAAATTAACGTTGGCTGCAATATGGCTGATACTTCAGCCAGATCTCTACTCTTGGCCATCGTCCTTTGCAGATTCATATGGCCGAGAACTACAGCATTACCAGTGGAGACGAGAAATAAGGTCGAGGACCTCCCTTTCGAAGGACAGACTTAATTCTCTGAGAAAATGGATGAATACTTGTCCAAGAAATGAAAAGACAGACTTACAGCTCGCTCATATGATGTCCTTCCACAGCAACATTCCTCTAGCGTGTTGCAATATAGATCCTTTGCAAGGGGTTGACAACATTGCTACCACCCTTACCAGGGGTATGCCTATCACCCTCAGCGATCTTACCAAAGCCCGCAGTCTTCCTTTTCTAGAAGGAAACAAGGACACAAGAGTAAACAGGGAGGTCACTAGCAACAGGCTAAGGAGCAGATGCACTCCCACTAGCAATTTTGACCATTACAGGGTCCTGACCCACTGTTTGGAGTCATGCTACGTTCTTTTTTCTCTGAGTGGTGTAAGATTACCTCTGATGTTTTGGTTTTACAAATCGTTGAAGTTGGTTATAAAGTTGAGTTTTTACAGTTGCCCTGTCTTCGACTCCTCTACTTTCTCCGCTCAGGGGTCTCAGCCAGGGGTGTTGGCTGAACTGTCCCGTCCTGAAAAAAGGAGCTATTGAGGAGGTTACAGATAGTTCCCCTCTCTTGGGGTTTTATTCCAATTTGTTCGTGGTGGAGGAAAAGGATGGGGGTTTCTGCCCTATCCTGGACCTCCGCAAGTTGAATAAACTCGTCTGGGTTTGTAAATTTAAGATGACCATCTTACAGGCAGTCCTAGCCCTGATACCACAACAGTCCTGGTTTGCGGTTATAGATTTGAAGGGCCCTATTTTCATATTTCTACTTTTCAGGAACATAAGAAATTCCTACGTTTTGCTTACGGTACTCGTGTCTTTCAGTACCAGATTCTCCCTTTCGGATTGTCTGTTGCTCCGCGATTCTTTACAAAATGCATGGCAGTAGTTATCGCCTTTTTAAGGATTCAAGGGTGTAGTATCTTCCCCTATTTAGATGACTGGTTGATTGTGGGTTATTCAGCTGATGATGTAGATAGACAAGTTTCCACTACATTGTCCACCTGCCTTAAGCTGGGCCTATTTGTAAATTTTAAAAAATCCAAACTTGCCCCATTGTCTAGAGTTATTCCATTCATAGGAGCAGTCATTGACGGCATCCGGGATAAGGGGTTTTTTACGTACAGAGAGAGCCATAAAAATAAAGGCATTGGTTAGGAAGTTTAAGAGGTGCAGGTTCCAGCTGGCCAGACTCATCCAGGTCCTACTGGGGTATATGGCCTCCACCACTGCTGAAGTGCCTTTAGCAAGATTGCATATGCGTCCCTGCAGCTCTGGTTTACCTCAGTTTTCTTTTTGGAAAGGAATTCTCAGAGTAAGAGGTTTAGTATCCCCTGGACGGTCCTTACCTCCTCAGACTGGTGGATGAATGTTTCTAACCTATATAAGGGTATTAGTTTGGTTATAAACAGCCTGATGTCTGGGTTACTACTGATGCATCCAGTCTACGTTGGGGCGCTCACTGTGAAGGGTCCTATGTGCATGGAGTGTGGGACGATTCTCAATGTCAGGAGCGTATCAACTTACTGGAACTGAGAGCAGTGTTGTATACATTGGTTTCCTTTTCAGATATCATATGGAACAAGACTATCCAGATACTGACGGACAATACAACTGCTGTGTTTTATATAAACAAGTAGGGGGGCACAGTGTCTGTGACTCTGTGCTGAGAGGCGATGAAAATCTGGAGTTGGGCCATAGATCAGTCAGTATGGCTACAAGCAGTTCATATCCCTGGTGTAGACAATGCAGTGGCGGATCATCTCAGCAGGTTGCAAGGGGACAACCATGAATGGTCCCTTCAAGACGCGTATTTACACCCTGTGTTTACCAAGTGGAGTTTTCCCGACATAGACCTTTTTGCCTTAGAGGAAAACCACAAGACTCCTTGATATTGTTCCAAAGGAGGAGTAGGCCTCGAGTCTCTTGGGGACGCGTTTCAACTCAAGTAGTCCAACAGCCTCTTCTGCATGTTCCCTCCGTTCCCACTTCTAGCCAGGGTCCTCAGCAAGGTTCAGGCGGACAGGACGTCGGCCATCCTGATAACCCCGTTTTGGCCACAACAGCCTTGGTTCCACACCCTTCTGAGGCTAAAGACTCGAGTGTTTCATTTTCCATTAAGACCAGACCTGCTGTCATGGAGGGGAGTGTTTCACCACGGAATAGACAAACTCAAACTGGTGGCCTGGCTGATCCTTCAAGACAGGCCTTCTCTGAGGGAATGAATGACTTGTGCTGTAAAATGTGAGGCGCTTGTCTACTCGCCAATCTTAAACCCTAAAATGGAACGAATGTATTGTTTGGTGCCAGGGGAGGAGCTCAGATCCCCTAGCTTCTTCCCTGCTCAAAATCCTGGAATTTCTATGGGAGCTCAAGTAAGGGGGGTTGTCTAATTCATTCATCCAAGTGTATTTGGTGGCCATTTCCACCTTCCATCCCCCTGTAGATCGAAAGACTGTTTTCTCTCATTACACGTCTAAATTATCTTTGAAGGGTTTAAATAATTTGTTTCCCCTTTTCAGATCTTTAGTCCCTCAGTGGTCATTGCCTTTGGTTTTGACCAGGCTCATGTCTAGACCCTTTGAACCATTGGCCACTTGTCCTCTGCACTTCCTTTCTATGAAGATCGCGTTCCTGGTGGCCATTACATCGGCCAAACAGGTGGGTGAATTAGCAGCATTATGCTGCAAACCCCCTTATTTGAAAATCCACCCAGAGAAGGTAGTCCTTCAGACTAAGGTGGGTTTTTTGCCAAAAGTGGCTTCTAAGTTCCACCTATCCCAGGAAATTTCCTTGCCAGTATTTTTCTGTGATCAATCCACAGAGGCTGAAAGGGCCCTTCACGCTTTAGATGTGCATAGGGCGCTCCTCTTCTATTTGGATCGTGTTAAGTCCTTTAGGGTAGATTCTCACCTTTTTGTGTGTTTTTCGGGCCAAAAGAAAGGTTACAAGGCCAGTTCACAGATGTTAGCCCATTGAGTGGTTCAGACAATTTTACTGTGTTATAAGATGGAAGACTTACCTTGTCCATTGGAAGTTCATGCTCATTCCACTAGGTCTTAGGTATCTTCGGCTGCCCTCCTGAGAGGTGTTCTGCTCCAGGACATCTGCAAAGTGGCGACATGGGCCTCAGCTGACATGTTTGTCAAGCAGTACGCCTTGGACATCCTAGACAGGAAGGAGATGGCAGTGGGCACTGCAGTCCTACAATCAGTCTTCCTGTGACAACTCTTTATTGCCTCCATCCAGGTATTTAAGCTTTGTAATCTCCCATGTGGGACTGCACAAGAAGACCGTAGATGAAAAACAGTGTTGCACTTACCTGTAACTGTTGTTCATCTAGATCTTCCATGCAGGCACACATACCCTTCCTCCTTCCCCTCTAACACTCTTGGTACTTACCTTAGTACGGCGACGAAAGAGGACTGAGGGTATGTTGGTGGCGCCCCACCTCTTAGAGGCTGTTTTCAGCAGGAAAGATGGCCGCGCATGCACGCTGGGAGGCAAGGGCGCACCCTGGTGGTTCTGAGCTATAGGAATCTCTGAAGTCAGCAAGCCTGCGCATGTGCAGTCCCATGTGTGCCTGCACAGAAGACCTAGATGAACAACAGTTACAGGTAAGTGCAACACTGTTTTTCTGTCATGAAGAAGCACATTTTTATTATTTTAGTTCATAAAGAATCATCTGCTTGCCCTGAATATTCATTTTGCTTGGGAGTAGGGAAGGATAATTGTGGATAGGAGAGCGGATCTCTTTTTCATTCCTGTGATTCTGAATGTGAATTATGTGGATTTTTTTTTTCTTCCAGATACCCTTGTACGGATATGGGGGCAAAAGCTGTGTGATTTTAGAAGGTGTGAAAAAACACTGTAACAGATACCTGGTGGAACTGAATGAGCTGTCTCCTGGGGAAACAAGCCAGGTTTCTTTCTCTCTAAACAATACAGGATGTCGGGCTGCTTATGTGAAAGCATTGTGTTTTAGGAATTTCTCTGAAGGAATTATTATGGATCCAAATATGCTGAATTTATTTCCAGAGAAGTTTGTTCTTAAAGAAGGTGAGCAGCAGGTAAGTCTGAAAGCTAGTCCCATGATTTTCATATTAGGTTGCATGAACCTGAACTCTTGTTATAGATACCTGTAAAATACAGAATTTTTTTGAAATATGTTATATAATTTTGTTCTGCATTTGAGAGTTTAACATAAATCAAATATAGTAGCACTAATGAAAGATTTTAACTTTCCATTTGAACACTGGAATCCTTATTTCCCCCAGAAAGTTACAGTAACATGTAACTCTGCCAAAAGCGAACAACATAATGCACCAATGTTATCTACAATTTGCTTCTTCTATGGAGATGAAATATCAAGACAGCAATATCTCAGGTGAGGCTCAGCTTTCCTTGCAAAAGAACAGCATATTTTGTAGCTTATCTTTTTGTTCTTACAACTAAGCTGTAGATAGCTACTGGATTGTAGTGTACACAAAGAGACCAGGAGAAACCTGGCACATGTCCCTGGTCTCTGGCTGAGTTGAGGAAGGTAAAACCATTCCATAGAGTTTCTACAGTCTGAGGGACAGAAGTCTGCTAATCCTGACTGCCATAGACACTTCAGTTTCCAATTGATGCTATTTGTAGATTGTAGCTCATGCTACAATGTAGAAATGTTACTGCTATGTCTCTTTTGATACTACCAAATGTTCACTGTTAAATGAGTTGCCAGGCATTTGCTTTTGTAACTTGTCACCAGCAGAACGAATGTTCAGGGTAGTGCACTTTGAGCAAAAAAAAAAAAAAAGCTATTTTTTTTACAGGGTATTCTTTCTCATACTGGTTTACCTGAAGCGCAGGCAGCTTTGGGAACCTACGCAAGGAAGGCATGAGTGCTGTGTCCGTCTGAGATGGCCACTAGCCCTGTCATTCCCTTCAGGCTTCTGACGTGTGCTAATAACTGCAAGGAGTTTGTGAGTTTGCGCCGGCTTTGGAAGTGCCTGGAAGCAATGCAATCTCCTGCTGCTTTTGTGTATTTACATATAAGACATAGTGAGAAACTGTTTTCTGTGTGATGCAAAAGTAGGTGAGGATTATTTCTTCTGGCTGGATGTCCAGGGGCAACATTTCCCAGAAAGGGATTTATGGCCTCTATTAGCAGCCCGATCTATGGATTTCTGACTACCCTGAGGAAATAAAAATGTGCTCTCTTGAGGAGTTAATTGAGCTTGTTTTAGGCTTGAGAAATTGTTACATTGATGTTTTGGGAGCATAAGAAACAGATCAGTGTAACTCTAAGTACAGTATGGTATAGGGCAAATAGGTCTATAAAAAGGAATATCTGGTTTGTGCACACTACAGTATATGTTAGCATCTTTCTCAGAATGCTGTGTAATAAAATTAATGGAACACAAGCAGCAACACTTTAAAATTGTCTTTTCAGAGCTATCAAGCATAATCCAGAAGAAGAACAAAATATACTCCCTGCTAATAATCCAGTGACAAATGTAAAGTTCGATGAAGAATTCCCAGGGGAAAAGCTGGTAACTGAAGGTAAGGTCATTTGTCATACTTGAAGGATTTCTATGAAATCCTTGTAATAACACAAATTTAGAGTGTGGAAAGAACCAGCTTCAGGATTACTATTATTGGTGTTAATATACAGTGTTACCATGCCTTATGCTTTTTCAGAATGTTATCAAGCACATATGCTAACTAATATTAAATTATACTAAAAGTAAAGGATACGTTCCTAAATACTAGTTGATACTTCAAAATCTTAGTAATCTGTAGCATATTTTTCAAAGCCTCAGACTTTCAAATAAGATTTGAGTGTAAGAAAGCATACAAAGTGTGAGAGCATACAAAAGCAAGGCTTTAGTAAGTGACCAACTTTAATAATTACACAGTATTACTTAAGAGGTTTTAGAAGAATAGAAATTTGGGCATGTGTGTTGTATGCTAAAAATGTTTCTGTTTTGTGACGTTCCTCAACAACTTCATTGATACAGATTGAAAATCAGTCTCAGTGTGTGTTGCCAGTGCCACCCATATGTTGGCTACATCAGCTGTTTTTGTGAAAAGTTGTGAGGGAGGAGGTAAAAGAATACAAGGTACTGGACCATATGAGAATCATTTGCTCTTCTCTAGAGATGTAAAACTTGGAGAGATTTTCAAGCTGTGAAGAGCATTGAATGCCTTGGCAGTGCAATCCTAATCATAGTTGCATCCTTCTAAATCCATAGAGGTCAGTGGGCTTGGAAGAGTGTAATCCTGCTTAGATTTGCTCTGCTAGCTTTTTACAAGTAAAATGTGAATATACCCTATTCTAAACAGGGAACTGCAGCTTGTATCTCATTTTATTTGGACAGAAGCAATCTCCTTCAGATGCAATAGGAGAAGCAACATAGTTGGATATAAAGTTAAACTTCATAACATTGAATTCTTTAATGGTGTATTATTGTACAAATTATGGCAAACTAATTGTGGACATATTTAAATAATAAATATATCATTGAAAATACATTGTATATGGCTATAGAAACAAGAGTTATCATTTGTCATATAGATTATTGGATAAAATCTGCATACTACCCATTTGGAGTTTTAGTCTTAAAAAGCATTTCACTCATAGTAGGACTTTTTCTGTACTGCCTAAAAGTTATATTTTTCCTTCATTGGAAAACTTGAAAAAAAATCTGGAGGGAGGACTGTCTTTTCAGGCCTCTGCCACACCCTCAAAAAACTACATGTACACATTGTTTGATAGCACTGTATATTTTCAATTTTTAAAATAAAAGAAACTCTGTGTGGTACCATATAAAGTGGAATATCTGTTATCAAACTGCAACTTTGGTATGAAATTATTAGAGTACAACTTCCAAATTTGTACAATGGAGTACTACTAGATTTAAAGATTTGCAATAATTGTATTGGTTGCAGATTCATTTCAGAACAATTTACAATTGAGATTGTAGTATGAAGGAATGATATTTTTGTTCCATTAATACATGTTTCTAATTTTTAAATATGTTTTCCTAGTATGTGATCTTCCACAACAAATAAATGGTATCCAGTGTTTTTTCATAAATATGAGGAGGATTATTCTTTCTGTTTATAAAGCATCTTCTAGTGCTACTTTGAATGCCGTGACACCTTCAGCACATCTTACAGCACTGGATAGGTAATAGCAGAATTTTTTGTTCAGTGTTTTTAAAATCCTGGGACAATGATCCTCTGCTTTGATGAACTTTAATTGTCTTAGCTAAGAAAAGGTATATGTAGATATCTGTTGTTGGAGTATTTCTCCGACTAGAACCTGCTTTAATCTCTCTCCTTGGAAATTTTGGGATTCTTCCTGAGAGAAAAAGCCTCTGGAAAATACTGGGTTTGAACTGAGCGCTGTTGTGGATCTTCCCTGAAATATTTGAGCCAGGATCTTAATTTCTGGATTGCTCCCACCCACTCACCAAATCCCTGCCATCTTAAATTCTTCAAGGATGTAATCTTTATTAATGATAGTCACTTTGGTTAATGTTAAGTAAGGCTTTTTATATACGACTTTAAAAGGTCAGTTTGAGGTTGAAAGTTGTATGTTAAATTTTGTGTTTACTCCTCTGATTGTGGATTTTTCCACGTTTTTTTTCTCTTATCAGTTCTTGCCCCATACTACTTCAGTTTATCCCCTGATTTCAGCATTCATTTTTTGTCTTTAGTTTCCCCTCTGCCCCCAGTTTTTTCCCATTTCTTTTGAAAACCCTTTTACTCTAATTTTTTCCTAGAAGTCAATTCTGAGTTAATTTTTTCCTCATGTTTAATGCTTGCTTTGGTTTTATTTGCCGCACCCACCTACAATCCACTTTTCAATTACTAGGCATTTGTCATTGTTGAACCTCTTCTCTCCCCCCACTGTCCTCCCCCTTCCTGGTTTTGTTTTCAATCTTTTTTTTTTTAAAGACAGTATGTTGATCTACCATTTTAACAAGAGGTATGGCAAGTTCTCTGAATCCCCAAATTTAATTTTTTTAAAAAGTAAGTCTCTAGCTCCTTCCATTGTGGAGATATGCCTTTTTCCTTATATATCCACAAGAGAATGAGCCTGGAGACTTACTTTTTTAAAAAAGTGAAAGCTGAAAATTCAGAGAACCTGCGGCACCTTTTATTACAATGTTAGGTCTATATATTAATATGAAATTGACATTTGAAAACACACACACACACACACAAGCCTCAGTGGCCCAGTGTAGGTGGCCACTCTGGTGCCAAAAAAACCCAGTGCAGTTTGAAAAGCACATAGCTGCTGCTGCTGCTGCTGCTGCTCTGAGTTCTGTTTCAGCAGAGGTCAGTTTACTCCACCAGTGCTAGTCTGGGACTGCTGGGAGGAGGCTTAGGAATGGGTGGTGGAGTGCTCCCCTTTTAGGCATCCTCGTTCAAAGGCTAGCAGTGTCTTCTTTTTTGATCTTTAAGAAAAATTCAGCCCTTATAGTGCTGTACCAATATAAGCTTGTGTAAAAAATAAAAAAGAGGAGAGGGCCAATGATGCCAATGACAATAGCTTGCTTGCTGGAAAATCCTGATTATTTAAGGCATGAGAGGGAGAAAATAAATTGTTTCCACAACTGTAAAAATGAAAAGGGAGGGCAGACATGCAGGAAAACAGTACACAAATTGTTTTCAGTGCTTGTGGATTGACTGCTAAGAAAATCGGGAATAAGTCAAGCGTGCAGAAAAATCCTGCCTCTCCCAGTAGCGAAATTGTGCTGTTCTCTTGTTAGTATGCTCTTACTGTATGGTTCCTGATTTATTTCATCAAATTTCTCTGCTCTCTAGTATTCAACTAATTCTGCAAGTACCACCAATCTATGTAGGCTTCCTTCTGTAGAGCATATTTCTACGTAAAAGGTTATAAAATGTACCCAACGGAACAGGGAATGGAAAGAAGGAAAATTGATTTCTATGTGTGTATAGGAACAAATACTTGGCTACTGTATTCTGTTGACCAGTGAGTTTAAAAATTCTTTTAAAAAACTTTTTGTAGACATGGAGTGCCTGAGAAACAGAGCATGACTCTAGATGTACTGCCTGTTAAAGGACCTCATGCTTGTGTCCTTCCCTCAAATGTCAGCAGCCAGAATGAGAATAAGCTTGTTTCTCAGGGGACCTGGTCTGTGCAACCTGAATTTCTGTGTCTCTCAGCTCCTTCTCTGAGTAAGTAACTATATAGAGTTTCACTGTCTAATAAAAATATAGACTATAACTTGTTGTCTTGGAGCGCTTTAAAATATTATTCTTACATTAATAAAGTGATAAGCTGAACATGGGGTGGCATTGTGCTTATTTTCAATTATTTATAAAACTTGATTAGCAAATGAATTCTGAGACTTCAGTGGTGTTACCACTGGCTTTCACCAGTGCTATTTTTCCTTTGGTCAGGATCTGCTTGCCAGTTCTCACCTGCAAACAGGTAGTGAATTTTTTTTAGTTGCTTGTTTCATTATTTACAGCCTGGTGACCATACAAAGTTCCCACTTTGAAAACACAGGTGCCAGTCTGCCATTTAGGAATCATAGTAATAGTGTATGTTTGTTGCTTTCACTTGTGCTTTTTAAATGGCCTTAATTTATCTATGTATGCAAAAACGAAGGAGTAGACTTAGAAGCCTCATTGATGCAGTTGTTAATATTGTGTGTACAGTACATTTAACTGAGGATTGCATGCACTTTCTTTAATAGGTGGAGCAACAGATACTAGACATACACAAATAACCAACCATTCAAACAGATCGTTGAAATTTGAACTATCATGGCCTGCTCATTGTCTTACAATAACACCTCAACATGGAACTATTGAGCCTGGGCAAGTATATCTGTTACTTTTGCATAGTGTTAACAGTTGACACAGCCATCTATGAGCATGAAACTATTATAAGGGCCAGCTGGGAAAAAGAAATACATTGTTAGCTGTTAAAAGAACATGTTTCATAATGGAAAGATAAGTAAGAATATATAACCACATCTTTAATCAATATTAATGAAGTGTTTAGGATTACTGTAAGTATTAAGATACTTTTGTAAAATGTATCTCATTTTTCTTCATAGAAATATTTGTTAACAGCAGGGAGTTTGAGCCCAACAATACAGTGCTGTATTCTAAACTTCTAAAATCAACATATACTTGTAGCTGCAGTATTTTTTCTGAGCGCCATATGGTACAAAGCTTGTGGGTGGAGTTTTTCTCTACCCTTTCTGTACAACAGACACAGGGATTTTCAGTGCTTATTTTTTGATGCAATAGATCTAAGAATCTGGTGCTGTGTTGATGATAAAGTATTTCACTGCTGGGTAATCCATCCATTGGTGGGTAATCCATCAATGTTCCCATTGCATTTCTCTATCTTGACATGCAGAAAGGCTACATGTTCGCGTTCTCTCTCTTTGGATTGATTTGATATAATGCTAGTGGAAGTTTTCTCATAACTTGAAGATTCACTGTTCAATTGTTTAACTTGTTTCTAGAAGCTGCATTTCAATTTATGTGAGTCCAAATCCGTCACTTGCAGAAAACAAATTAGTATTTCCATGGAGTGGTCATATATACATACATTGTGATAATGGACAAAAGGTAAGTGGCTTGCTTAAATGGCTTTGGATATAAAAGTTTTTGTAGCTGCTAGAATTCTAGAAAACGTTCACAACGTAGTTGACTAAAGCACAGCCATTAGTCTCACACCATGGTCAGAATTTGTGCATTGGGTTGTTGCTTTGAAATTGCTGCAGGATAATGTCATGTTCAGCTAATTTGAAGACTTACAATGAATAAAGTATTTTTCTGTTTACATAGTTTGTTAGAGTACAAATTCGTGAGAATACTTCTGAAGAACAATCTAGAAGGAACCCAACAGTTCCTAATTTAGGCGCTCGACATCATAATACTGAGCTTCCTGTTAACGTAATAAAACCACTTCAAAAGCCACCTTCCACACAGCTTGAGATAAAGAATCGGACAATAGTTTTTCCTGAGACAAAGTCTAGTGAAAACTCAGGTAAGTGGTAATTTGAAAAGTTCCATTTGAATCATCCCTTTGGGATGTATAGAGTTTATTCAGCCTAGAGTGATGCTCCAGAAGTTGTGAAGTGAACATCAGCATTGGTCTGTTTTATTTAGTACACTTTGGATAAAAGCTATCTTCAAGTGGCTTAAGAAATAAGAATTCATGAAACAATTACAATATAATAACATTAAACACTTTAAGAAGTGCTCTAGGCATAAAATAATTTAGGAAAAAGAGAGGGCAAAACAGATGTCCCTTGGTCACCTTCCTAAATACTGCCAAGTAGGGAGCCAAATGGATTTGCTGGGGCAGGCAATCTAGTGCCAATACTCAAAAGCCTCTCACAAAAGGTGTCACACAAAGAAATTATCACTAGCTGATCTTGATGTCATGTTGAATAAGACATTCTTTGAAATATCTTTGCTCCAAATTGTTCAGGGCTTTAAAGGCAAAACTAGTACCCTGAATTGTGCCTGGCAGTCAGTGTAGGTGGATCAAAATAGATGTAATGTGAACCACATGGTGAGTTCAGAATAACAACGAGAAAGATACATTTTGGACAGGTTGAAGTTTAAGAGCTTTTCAAAGATAGGTAGGGTGTGTTAATCTACTCTAGAGGTCACCAAGGTATGTATACATACAGACATATCAGGCCTTTCTAGGAAGGATCACAGCTGCTATACAAGCTTAAACTAATAAAAAGCATCCGGGCTACCAGAACCACACTTTTAAGAGCAGGGCCAAGTCAAGCAGCACCCCTCCCCGAATTTTGAATCTCGTTCTTCAGGGGGACTAATCCCTATCTAAAATTACTATAATCCTATTCAGATTAGCAGAATTTTCAGCCAACCCTCCACATTGTCTGAATTAAGATTCAGCTTGTTCAGTCTCATCCAGTACACCAAGGAAATTTCAGTACCATACCCAGGTTGGAAGCCAGGTGGAAAAGGATCTAGTTAATCTCTCTCATCTGAGAAAACTTGAGTTACAAAACTGCCAAATGGTTTATCGCTTGCTCAGAAATGGCATAACAAGTACCAATCAGTAGTTGTCGCAGTTGATGAGATCATGGGAAGACTTCTTCAAAAGTGAATACAACTAAGTCTTTTAGAAGTTTTTTGGGAGTTGTTTTCCACACAGTCAGTTTATGGCAATTCAGATTCTATTCTGCTTCTCTTGATCTCCAGTGTTCTGCACAAGAAAAGGAAGCGTAAATTGCAGAATTGAACTTTCCCTGGTTTTCCCTGACTTTTTTCCCTGTGTGCGTACAGTGACCTTTTTTTAAGCCACTGTTAAGTCACCATTGATGCCTCTTACACTTATGCAGAATTTTTAGTCTTGCACTGTCCCCCCACCCCTTCTTCTCTTCTTTGGGTGCTGAGTGGTTGGCCACCTGGTGGAAACCACTCCCTCCCTAGGTCTCCATGCACACCTCTTTATTATTTTTCAAAAAAAAAGGAAGGGTCATAACACTGCGATGTCATTTCTCATACGGCTGCTTTGGGAAATCAAGACTGCAAATTCATAACCTTGCAAACTGTGCCCAGAAATTACATTTTCGTACCTGACTAACTCATTGGCAGTAGAAGAAGCCTGCCAACAAACCCCAAGCAACCTATCACCTTCCTTTTTTAAAAAATTAGAGGAGGGTCACAGCGCTGTGATATTCACGCATTCCATCCCTTTAAGCACAATATCTGTCCTGTTCCCTGATGGCAATCCACATTCCCCACTGATCATTTCTTAGGTTTATTTTTATTTCCTTTCTTTATAATCAGGGCTCATTTGGAAACTGCCATGTCTGCTATTTCTTTCTCCTCAGCTTCTCAAACCATAGCGTGTCCTAATTTTGCAGTGCTCAAAAATGCAGTTGAAAGTCAGATTAGCCTTTTTGCATGAGATGTTTGTAGATAACTCCTCTTGTTTGGTACAGTAAATTGAAACTGCATTCTAGCAAAAACTCATGAATTCCATCATAGTTTGCAGTAACAAGCAATTATGAATATGGTTTATAAATAGAATAACTTTTTGAACAAGTGTCTTATTTGGATTATTAGCAAACTTTGCTTGTGTATCCTTGTATGATTACTATGAAATTATTTGTCAAAGGTAACTATTATATAATATTAATTTATCTGATTATTTTTTAACAGAAAAACGCCTAGAGTTTGAAAATAATGGGAATGAAAGTGTAAAGTGGTTTTTGACGTCTTTTGCACCCCCTTACGTCAAGGTGAGTAGGCAGTGTGGAGAAAAACCCACACTTCTTCAAAAGATTAGGATATGTCTTCTATACCCTGAAACTGCATCTCAACCGAATTTTGCTGACATTAACATGCAGCCCATCTTTCCAGAAGAATTAGCTACAAAAAGAATAGAGCATAAGACGTTGAAGCTCCATAAAATCGTATAAACTAGCTTATGAGTCACCAGCCTTTTAAAGCCAGCAGGTAACTTCAGAATTCTAGCAAAGGATAGTGGGCACAACTACAGAATGGCAGGGAATGAAGTTGTGCATAGAAGCTTTAATTAAGAGGATGCCTTTTAAAATGAACATATTGTTTAAAAGTGTTTCCTTGCATTTACATCGCTTACCTTCAGTAGCTCAGTGAAGGTAATGGCAGCAGCTGCTGAAATAAACTTTAAATAGTCTTTCATGGAAAATCAGATTTCCAATAGCCAATCGGAAGGTGTGCTGGGTAAAAGCCTCACCAGGCCCCACCCACTTTCTAAAAGTACATTGTGAGAACCATGGCGCTGACAGATGCCACATTAGAGACCTCTGAGTTACTTCGTTCTATTGTGACTAATTTTTATTTGTTCAACTGAAGAGCTTTGATTATGTGTTTAGTGTCACACCTGTCTGGGATGATAAAAGTGGCACATAGTGCCTATTGCCAAAACTGTGGTATAACTATTGAGAACTGTCACCAACATATATACAGTCTCTTGCTCCAGAGGCTTAAACAGATCAATCCATTCTTGGTGTTATCTTCAGTTTAACAGTTGCAGTGACAGCAAGGAGAATTCTCAATCCTGATCAGGTTTTTTTAAGGGGGATTACTAATTCACGGGTGATGGTTTTCTTTATACTTATGCCATCCCCAAAATATTCACCACAATCTTGTCTGTGGTGATCTGTAGGCTGTCTTCATACCCAATCGTAAAGTTTGCTATTGAATTACAAGCTAGAAAATGGCTGGTTTGTGGGAGGAGGGGTCTGTTTGGAAACGTTCCATCTACACTGGTTTTGCTTTATTTGTGATTGGCATGGGGACCATTTTACTGCCGTGTAGTGGTAATGTAGAACTATCAAAATGGGGGATTTATACTTAGCATCTACTAGGGATGTGTGCCAAGTAAAAATTAATTATTTCAGATCTGGGCTTCAGAGAGGAAATTTTTACTGTTTACCTATGGGGTACTTTTTCAGGGGGACAGAAGTGGTGGTTCATTTGCGGTCTTCCTGTGCAGTCCCACATGGGACTGCACACGCGCAGGCCTGCCAACGTTGGAGATTTTTACAGCTCAAAGCCACTAGGGGGTGCCCCTGCCTCCTAGCATGCATGCACGGCCGTCTTTTCCTGCCGAAAAACGGCTCCTAAGAGGCGGGGCGCCCCCGACATACCCTCAGTTCCTCTTTTGCCGCCGACTTGAGAGGTTCTTGCTAGCTCTGCTCTTCGGAATAGCGTTCGTCGTGTTTCTGGAAGATGTCTGAGAAAGCTCTATTCAAGCGTTGTTCGACATGTGATCGAAAAATGACCAAATCGGATGGTCACTCTCAATGCCTATACTGTTTGGGCGAGACACACAATCCACAAACTTGTAAGTACTGCTGAACCTTCACGCCGAAGGCCAGGGCAGAAAGGTCAGGTAGATTTCAGGCCTATCTATGGTGGCGCGCGATGGCGGTAACAGATCCATCTGCGCCGGGCAAATCTCCCGCGCCAGGAAAACCCGCCACTCCAATTTCAAGATCTGCGGAGAAATCGCCACATTCCTGCCAGTCTCCCGCTCGTTCCGACCCGAGACCGCCAACCCCGGTTGCTTTGGCGCGTGGCTCCTCGGATCCGATCGCTACCACCTCATCAGATCTGATCTTGAGCTTGAGGCCCGCGTCAGAACCGTCGGGCTCCAGGTCAGGAGATCGACCTAGGAGGGAGGCTTCCGTGCCCCATTCGGAGCCGAAAACCCCTCGGAGTGATTCGCTATCGGACCGACAAAGATCTTCGGATCCGAAACCATCGGATCCGTCAGGATCGAGTTTGGAGAAGAAAAAGAAAAAGCACCGTTCTTCGAAGTCGGACAAACAGTTACTCGAGAGTGTCATCACTCCCCAACGAGATGCATCCGAGTCGGAACTGCCTGCTACAGCTCATCGAGGTTCAGGAGATGCAACCTCCCTGAAGAGAACCCCGGCTTCTGAGAGGTCCCAGGAATCAGATGTAATTATGATAGAAAACCCCCGGACTCCATCGGGTGTACCTCGTTCACCCTCTCGAGATTCGTGGTCCTCGCGCTCCTCTCAAACGGATAGGGGTTGACCAAGATCGCGCCATTCAGACAGATACAGCCCGTACGCTGCTGGACACCGCTACTATGAAGAGAGATCTTATGGTTCCGACCATGGTTCCAGGAGACAATCTCGCTCGCCTTCGATGCGTGCTTTTTTTCCCCCAGGGGTATCCAGACGGACCCCTGTTTTCTCTGATACTGAGCCTGATGGTTATGCTCCCTTTGAGAGGTCTTATTATTCTCCTCCCTCGGATTCACCGGAGAGAGTTATTGGCCCTTCGGAGGAAGCCTCCCCTACAGAAGATTTTCGCGCTTACAATGAGTTTCTCCAAAGGATGGCAAAGGAGCTAGAGATTGAGGTGGCTTCTTCGGAACCACGATCCAAAGATAAGATTTTGAAGCATATGTACTCCGGATCGACTTCGACAGTTGCCTTCCCTATGATAGAAGGATTTGTGGAGCTCCTGTCAGGTTTAAAGCTGAAACCTGCTTCTCTTCCTGCTACAAATAAGAAGATTGAAAATCTCTATAGAGTCAAAGATGAACAATGTCAATTCTTATCCCTTCATCCGCCTCCCTCCTCTCTTGTCACGGAGGACATGCAATCGAAACCCAAGCAAGGATCCCTTTCGGTTCCGGCGGACAAAGATAGTAGAAAGATTGACTCTTTAGCAAGGAAAGTCTATGCCTCAACAGCATTTGGTATTAAAATTGCTAACTATGCGGCGATGATGGCCGCTTACCAGTTGTTGCTATGGACAAAAGTAGCAACGTTTGTCCCCCAGCTTCCTGAGGACCAAAGAGTCTTCCTTCGAGTCATCCAGGAAGAGGCTGTGCATTTGTCCTGCCACCAGATTACTGTTAGTAGAAACATGGCTGATTCATCTGCCAGAGCACTTCTATCTGCACTTGTGCTTCGTAGGTTCGCTTGGTTAAGAACCACTGCTCTACCTTTAGATACGAGAGCCAAAGTAGAAGACCTTCCCTTCGAGGGACAGAACCTGTTCTCTGATAGAACGGCTGAGTATCTAAGAAACAGAAAGACAGATTATCAGCTCGATCCTATGGCGTTCTACATCAGCATCAGCCTAATCGTGCTCAGTATAGACCCTTTACTAAGAATTGTCAGCAGCGCTATCACCCTTACTATGGGTGTGGGTTCCAATCTCAACACCGCTACCAAGGCCCACAGTCTACCTTCCAGAGGAGAAGGCAGGGCAACAAGAGCAGACAGGAAAATAACCAACACCAGTCCAAGGAACCGGGACATTCCCCAAAACAGTTCTGACAATTACAGGGACCTGATCCCTATTTTGGGGACAGGCTCTCTCTCTTCTTTTCAGAGTGGAATGCTATCATTTCAGATGTTTGGGTGTTACAGTTGGTTAATGTTGGTTATAAAATTGAGTTTGTTCAGTGGCCTGGTCTCCGGCTCCCTGTTTTTTCCTCTCATACACCCCAATCTGGGGTAGTGTCTGAGTTATCAGCCTTGCTAAATAAAGGGGCTATTGAAGAGGTGACTCCTTCTGATTCCCCCCTTGGTTTCTACTCGAACCTTTTTGTGGTAGACAAGAAGGATGGAGGTTTATGCCCCATCTTGGATCTCAGAGGGTTAAATAAGTTTATAAAGACCCAAAAGTTCAAGATGACTACCTTGTAGACAGTCTTAAATTTATTACCCTTAGACTCTTGGTTTGGGGTTTTAGATCTAAAAGACGCATATTTCCACGTTTCCATTTTTCCTGAACATAGGAAATTTCTACGTTTTACCTATGGTAACAGGATTTTTCAGTACCGTGTTCTCCCGTTTGGGTTATGCACTGCCCCTAGGGTATTTACCAAGTGTGTGGCAGTAGTGATTGCCTTCCTTAGGACTCAGGGGTGCTACATCTTCCCCTATCTTGATGACTGGTTGATTGTTGGCCATTCAGAGGAGGATGTCACTAACCAGGTGTCTATTACCTTGGATACCTGTTTGAAATTGGGGTTATTCGTGAATCAAAAGAAATCTCAACGGGTTCCCTCTAAAGTGATTCAGTTCATTGGGGCCGTTATCGATGGGTCCCTAAATATGGGATTCTTGCCCTCAGATAGGGCCTGCAAGATTAAGGCTCTTGTTAAGAAATTTCAGAGATGCAGGTTCCAACCAGCGAAGCTTATTCAGGTTCTTCTGGGTTATATGGCTGCCACCACGGCTGTGATCACCCTAGCAAGGCTTCGGATGAGACCTTTACAACTTTGGTTTTCTAGGGCCTTTTTCCCTGAAAAAAATTCCCAGAGGAAGAAATTGAGCATCCCTCGCAGGGTCATCCTATCCGTAAGTTGGTGGTTACAGGATTCCAACCTCTTTGGGGGGATTGGTTTTGGTTGTAGACAGCCAAATGTTTCGGTTACTATGGATGTATCTACTCTGGGTTGGGGTGCCTATTGTGAGGGCTTGTATGCTCACGGAATGTGTGAGGAGTCAGAGTACATAGAACACATTAACCTCCTTGAGTTATGGGTGGTCTATTACGCCTTGATTTCTTTTTCTGATCTAGTACAGAATAAGACAGTCCAAATTCTTACGGATAACACCACCACGATGTTTTATTTGAACAAGCAAGGGGGTACATTGTCTCCAGCCCTATGCGAGGAGACAGTGAAGATCTGGGAGTGGGCTATTGATCATGCGGTCTGGCTAGTGGCAGTGCATATACCAGGTGTTGATAATGTAACAGCTGACCACCTTAGCAGGTTGGGGGCGATACCCATGAATGGCCTCTTCACGATAAGTATTTAAATCCTGTCTTTTCAGAATGGGGGACCCCAGACGTAGACTTTTTCGCCACAGAGGAAAACCGCAAGATTCCCAACTACTGCTCGAGAGGAGGCGTCGGCCTCGAGTCACTTGGGGACATGTTTCAGTTAACCTGGTCCGGTCGTCTTCATTACATGTTTCCCCCGTTTCCCCTCCTAGCCAGGGTACTCTCTAAGATTCAGATGAACAAAACATCAGCCATTCTGGTAACCCCTTACTGGCCGAGACAACCGTGGTTCCATGCTCTTCTGAGACTCCACTGTCGGATGTACCAGTTCCCAGAACAACCAGATCTGCTGTCCTTTTGGGGGGTGTTCCATCACAGAGGGCATACACTCAGACTGACGGCGTGGCTGATTCTGCAGGACAGGCCTTCTCTGCGGGAGTAATGCATGTGCTTCAGAATGCACGTCGCTTATCCACACGCCGGTCGTATTCCTTGAAATGGAATAAATTTTCAGAATGGTGTGAGGGCAGGGGGTTAGACCCGTTGACTTCCCCCCTCCCCGAAGTTCTGGATTTTTAATGGGGATTAAAACAATCTGGGTTGTCAAACTCCTCTATTAAGGTTTATTTAGCTGCAATCTCTGCTTTCCACTCCCCAGTGGATCGGAAGACGGTGTTTTCTCATTACACATCCAAATTGTTTTTGAAAGCGCTGAACAATTTATTCCCACCAGTAAGAGTGTTGGTACCTCAATGGTCTCTTCCCCTAGTGTTGACCAAATTTATGTCCAAACCTTTTGAACCCTTAGCTACCTGCCCCTTGAATTTCCTTTCTTTTAAGGTGGCATTTTTTATTTCCGTCACATCTGCCAGAAGGGTAGGTGAATTGGCGGCTCTGTCATGTGATCCCCCCTACTTGAGTATCCACCCTGATAAAGTGGTCCTCAAGACAAAGGTAGAATTTTTACCCAAAGTTGTGTCCAAATTTCATTTGTCGCAAGAAATTTCTTTACCTGTATTTTTCAAAGATCATTCTTCAGATGCTGAGAGATCCCTTCATACCTTGGATGTTTGTAGGGCTCTCTTGTTTTATCTGGATAGGGTAAAGCCCTTTACGAAAGATTCTCACCTGTTTATTTGCTTTGCGGGCCCAAAAAAGGGGATGGGCACCAATCCTCAGACTGTGGCTCGGTGGATGTAGTGCAAGCTATTTTGTTAAGTTACAAATATGCGAACTTACCTTGTCCATTGGAGATACATGCTCACTCCACTAGGTCGCAAGCAGCTTCGGCAGCGCTCCTGAGAGGTGTCCCTCTACAAGATATCTGCAAGGCGGCGACCTGGGCGTCTGTGGACACTTTCGTCAAACATTATGCCCTAGATGTGCTGGACAGGAAGGAAACGATAGTGGGCATGGCGGTCCTACAATCGATCTTCCTGTGACGAGACATTTATACCTACACCCAGGTATTTAGCTATATAATCTCCCATGTGGGACTGCACAGGAAGACCGCAGATGAAAAACAGTGTTTCATACCTGTAACTGTTGTTCATCTAGGTCTTCCGTGCAGGCACACATACCCTCCCTCCTTCCCCGCTAATTCTCTTGGTACTTACCTTGTAGTTGGTGGCGAAAGAGGATCTGAGGGTACGTCGGGGGCGCCCCGCCTCTTAGGAGCCGTTTTTCGGCGGGAAAAGACGGCCACGCATGCGCGCTAGGAGGCAGGGGCGCCCCCTAGTGGCTTTGAGCTGTAAAAATCTCTGAAGTTGGCAGGCCCGCGCATGCGCAGTCCCATGTGTGCCTGCACGGAAGACCTAGATGAACAACAGTTACAGGTATGAAACACTGTTTTTTTCCACCCAAATTGTACCAAAATTGAGTGCAGTGAAGGATGCTATCCCCAAGTTTCAAGTGAATTGGACCAAGGATTCCAGTACTATAGGCCCCTGAATAAGGTGCCCCCAGGTGGCTTTCAAAGGAAGCTAAGGTTTCTGCAGTTCTTTGAAGCTTGCCTGCAGAGGTGGTTGGCTGAGAGCTCTACCTTTGCAAGGACTTCATTGGAAGGGAGAAATATCATTTCCCAGGAACTCATTAGAATCAAAGAGAAACAACAGAATATACAGCATGACTAGAACTTGGGAAGAAAATAACAGATTTTTCAAGGGAGAGGGGTTCATAATTCCCAAGCATCTTGGATTTGTTTAACTGTTCTGGAAATCAAGGTAATGAGCCCAAACAGTGTTCTGTGTATATTTTTGGTTCAGGAATTTCATTATACCCACCCCTAGTGTGTATAATGAAATCCACTTTATCTCACACATAAATCCATATTATTT
This sequence comes from Eublepharis macularius, assembly GCF_028583425.1. Classification (NCBI taxonomy): domain Eukaryota; kingdom Metazoa; phylum Chordata; class Lepidosauria; order Squamata; family Eublepharidae; genus Eublepharis; species Eublepharis macularius. The sequence goes on along the minus strand of NC_072796.1, from coordinate 64,798,368 downwards.
CATTTTGTAATACTTACTTCTTTCTTAATAAGGAAATGACTTCTCAAATTCAGTTTCCCCAATATTGCTAGTAGGGTTTTTACCTGAGCATCACCAAAATGAAGTCTGTTTATGGCTTATCAAAGACATCGTCTAACTTGAACATTGATCAAATGAGTCATTAATGTCAGTATTCCACTGTTAGACCTTGGTCTTGCCAAGTCCTTTTTTTGTCTGGAGTGCCATCTAAAATCTGTTTGTGGTAGGTAAGCAAGTTCTATACACAGCTAACGTAGTAGATGCTGGATTAATCTTGAATTTTATTTTTGAACTCTGATTCCCTAGTAGGCGTGGGCACGAACCGGGAAAAAACTGAACCTCGTGTTTCGTTCAGTTTCATTAATGCCAGCACTGGCTGTAGAGGCACTCAAAATAAAAGTAAAGGGTACTGAAGAGGTGTGCAGACAGGCCTGGTGCGTCCATTGAGTCAGTGCCGGCAGCCACCTCGAGCGCTGAACTCTAAAGGAGTGCTGTGCCGGCCCCCAACGACCAGCATTCCCTGTGTGCTTTTATGCGCTTGTGCAGGAATTCTCCTCTTTTGGCGCTGGGCATTTCTTCTGGAGCACAAAAGGGCAGCCCTGCCTTCCCACTCAGCCAGCACCCGGAGAGGAGGAAGACGATAGAAGGTGGTGCCTGCATTTCGCGTCAGCCTTTCCACCAGACAAGAGGGCAGTGAACTGCCCAAAGTGGAGCTTCATGTTCAGCCCCATCAGCGGGGACATTTCTCTCTCTGCCCTGTTTTCCCTCCTCCTCCTCCTCCTCCTCCATTCTCTCTCTCTCTCTCTCTCTCTCTCTCTCTCTCTCTCTCTCTCTCTCTCTCTCTCTCTCTCTCTCTCTCTCTCTCTCTCTCAATTTAAGCCTTGGACGAAGCTTCCGCGCTGGAGCAAGCAAGAGACACTAGCTAGCTGGGGAGCAGCGAGCTCCCATCTGACCTTTTCTCCCCCTTGCTCCCTCCTTTCTTTCTTGCTTCCCTGCCCTCGCCATGTACTAAAAGGAATGACAGGAGGATAGCCCATTAGAAATAATAGGAGAGGCTTGAAGGCCCATTGGAGATAATGGGAGCCAGGGATGCCAATTTACTTAACTGGGCTCCATTAAAATGCATCACAACACAAAAAAAGTTTCAACGAAAATGCGGAATGGATTTCAGACAGAATACTCTGCTAGTGGAATGACAGCCCCCAGAGTGCAATGATGGTCCCTAGCTATAGAGTTTGTGCTCCGGGACCAGAAGGACAGGTTTCAGAGTGGAATGACAGTCCTTGGAATAGGCTCAGTGCTCTGGGACTGGAAGGAAAGCTCCCAGAGTGCAGTGCAATGACAGCCTTTGGGAGTAGAAGAAGTGTTCTGGGACTGGAATGACAGGCACCAGTGGGTGTGGAATGACACCCCCTGTCATTCCACACCCACTGCCATTCCAGTCCCAGACCACTGATTCTTCTCCCAGGGACTGTCATTCCAATCTGGGGCCTGTGTTGATGGACCAAGATGGGTGTTTGTCTGTAGCAGTAGAAAAAAGCAAGAATCCAGTAGCACCTATAAGATTAGCAAAATTTGTGGTAGGGTATGAGCTTTCATAAGCCACAGCTCTCTTCTTCACTACTGGACTCTTTTTGTGTGTGTTGTAATGCATTTCAATGGAGTCCATGCAAGTAAATTGGCATTCCTGGCTCCCATTTTCTCCAATGAGCCTTCAAGCCTCTCCCATTATTTCCAATGGGCAATCCTGTCATTCCTTTTAGTACATCCCTTTCCCGGCTGACATCAATTCCACTTCTCACTTCTTCTCAGGGTTTTTTGGGGGGAGGGGGAGTCGCTTTTGGTGGAAAGAGTGGCTGGTTGTGTGTGCACTGCCTCAGAGGAAGGAGGAAGTGAGGTGAGACACACAATGCCCTTTCAGTCCCTGTGTGACAGGTAGGAGCAAATCACTGTTGTTGGGTTTAAAGTTGTTTTAAATTCTATTACTTTCCTTCCCCCTTCTCCCTTCCATTCTCCCTCCCTCTCCTATTCTCCAATCTCAATGCTGCTCCCTCCTCCACTCCAGCAGAGCAGCGCCCCGCACTGCACCCCCTCTTTGTCATCTCCCTTCTCTCATCTCCTAGTTTCCATATATCACCCCACCTTCCCCCTCTCCCCCAATAGTTTGTTTCAATATTTATACACCACATGCTTAGCTGTCAGCTGCCATTCACTTCAAACCCAAGGTGGGAGGGGGGGAGAATAAGCATGGAGGGTAGTTCCCAAAAAGGATCTCCGACAAAGGTGATCAAGCAGGCCCTGTCAGAGAAACCCTCCTACTGCCAAGAGAGTCTGGGTTCAGAGCAACACAGGAGCACTCTGGTTGGCAGAAAGACCTGCCTAACATGGTTTGGGAGGAAGAGATTGGTGTTACCATGGCTACTGTGAAGGCTCCATCTCCTCAGTTGCCTTAGAGATTCTAACCCTCCCCCCCCCTTTTCCTGGCTGGATGGACCAGAATGGGAGCTCTCTAGTTGGCAAGGACAGCTGCCAGTCAAGCATGGAGGCCTCAGATTGGGGGCAACCAAAAGACTGCCATCGTTGCTTGGGCGATGGATTGAATGGCGTCAAAGTGTCTGGCTTCCTGAACTGGTCATGGAATGGTAGGAAGAAGTCATTTGTTTCGTAAAAACAGAACGTGTGTTTCTTTGACTACGAACCAGCCGTTCCGTCCAGAATTTTGTTCTGTGGTTCATTTCATGCCCATCTCTGTTCCCTAGTGTTACGAACCATTCTTTCTCTTGGGTAGATTTTGTCTTTAATCTTTCTCTTACACCCTCTGGGTAGATTACTGCCACCAGGAATATTATATTCCAAGATATTTTATTTAAATTTCCCCTTTAGTGATGTGCTGAAAAATCAAGCTCCTTCGTGGTACTATGTGGCCCTGAGGATAGGAATGGGATATAAGAATGATACTCTGGGATATTTTTTAAAAAAAACTTTTATTTTTATAAGAAGCATATCGGTTTCATATTATTTCTTAAGCTTGATGGTTTCAAAGAGTGTTATTGGTTCTTAAAGTTTCTTTTCATAGACACAGTCACACAGATCTTCTCTCAGGCTTCACACACAGTTTGCCTGCTTCAGATATCAACCTCCACTCAAATACACATAGACTTTCTCTCTCAGGTGCGCACACAGTTTGCCTGCTAAAATCAGACTCAATATTTTTTTCTCAGAAATGCTTAAACATGCTAAGGCTATACTCAGCTTGCCTCTCTTGCCCTGACTGAATCTTTTCTCTCCCTCAGTAACTAAAAAGTGCATTCACTCCACCCACACTCTCAGTCATCAACCAGTCATATCACTCACTCATCCCTCTCTTTCACCCCCACACTTCATCTGTACCACACCAAGCATTTAAAGACATACACACTTAAAATCATTACATCTATGTTTTGATTTGCTATCTGAAACATTGTTTAACTGAAATTCGTTATATGTTGATTTAGAAATAATTCACTTGTGAATGTTCGAAAGCTGTTTAACTGAACCAATTAACTTTAGGAATGATTATTTCTTTTTAGGGAGTAGATGAAAGTGGAGAGGTTTACAGAGCGACATATACAGCTTTTCAATGTTCCTGTAGTTCTGGTACACTTGAAGCTCAGGGGAAAGAAAAGGTAAGTTCATTTGATTCTAGATTATTCTAGTGATCTACATTGTGTGCATTTTAACTAATAAATTCTTTCATATTTGGCTTAAAAGAAAAAGTAGCTAAAGGTACTAAAATTCTAGGATTTCACCTATAACAGGGTGAAATTAAGCCATATTTGTATTCAAGATTCCATCTTGCAAAGATATTAATAGTAGTGATAGAAGTATATAATTTCTTGGGTCTCTCAAGGTCGACTTATTTTGTTCTAGATTTGTGCAAGGCATTTTTATTCAATGTACTGTATACTGAATTTTTTCCCATTTGAACTAACTGCCATGGTGTAGGTGGAGAAGCTAGTGCGACTGTATAGTGGGAGCTTTGGTGTCTCTACAAGGTGTCCCACAAGACCCCTGCACTGCTTTGCTCAAATTAATTCAGATGTAGGGAATGCTTTCTTTTGGGCCACCAGTGAGTGCTGTGGCATCCCTCAACATCAGCCTGTCTCATATCCTGTTTAAATTAGTGGCGTGGATACCAAGTAGTGTTGAGATGGCTGAAGTTACAGGAAGATTGCAAATTTCCCTTTTCCCATAATGAGGGACAGAGATGGAAGTAGTGGCATTTGAGTACATGGTGTGGGCATCTGCTGAGTTGAAGGGCTAGCCCTCAGATCCATTTGTTTATGCCTCTGTCTTGCAATCTGTGTTCTTTCTTCTGCACCATTGAATGTGCAAGGAATGCTGTTTTTCTAGCTTTCCTGCTTTTTCTTCGCCTGAGCAAAACAAAAGCGTATTCATCTACATTCCTACATTCATGGCGTCTGTGCAGTCCTACATTGGGACTGTGTACATGCAGGCCAGCCATGGAGATGATTTCCAGAGCTTTATAGAAGACTAGGAATGCCCCTCCTCCCTTTGGTGCTTTCCTGCCAAAAAAAATCACATGACCAGGAAGAGGGGTGCTATTCCCTCAGTTCTCTTCTTGCTACCACAGAGAAAGGATCTCCATTGCTGTTCTCTGCTTTTCTCTCACCTCATCCTTGAGGCTGAGGAGAATTATTTCTTTTAAAAGTTTTTAACCCTCAATAGATATCCTTGTGAAGAATACAACTACATTTAAAGAAGAAAAAGTTTCCGTCTTTCCCTTCATTGTTATGGTTCAAGAAAGGCTTCTTCAAGATGCTGGAAAATGTCAGCCTGATTATAAAGGCACCTGCTTCCTTTCTGGCACCCTTGATTAGTCTAGAGGTGTGGCTGTCAGAGCCTCCTCACAACGGTTCTTCTCCAAGGCTGACTTCATACCAGCCTGATTGCTTCCCTGGCACCCATGCTTTCCTTTCCTTTCCTTAGAAGCTCATTGATTAACAACAGAAAGTTCTTGTTCATCGTTTTTTTTAACTCAAGGGATATAAGAACTGAAATAAATTTTGCTATCACCAAAGTAATCTTAGGATCATTATCTCTAAGCAGATAAAACAGTGTTTCTGACGTGTAGTGGGGAGTGATTGATCAGTAGTAAGTGGCTTATTATAATAGTCTCTGTTATTCGCATACGAACAGCCTTCAAGCAGGACGTGTAAAGATGTATCAATCTTATTAAGACCGCAAGGGCAGATTCTATAAAAATAAGGCCTATTTAAAAATTTTCCTTCTAGAGCCATAGAAGGTATAATATTCAATCTTGTAAATAAAAAAGATCTACAATTGCATGGAATATTCAATACATATAGGGAGGTAAAGATTTCGGAGGAGTAATGTCAAAGGACAGGAAGAACAGACAACGAGCTCTACATGTCAAACTTCCATGGTCAATTTCTAAACCACGCTTTTTAATCAAAGAGAGAACTTTTTACCCATCTCAGAGATAAGATTAGCCATCATATCAACTAGTGGCAGTTTCTCATCCAAAGTTTTCCTCCCAACCAATTTGAGAGTATCACTTTCAAGGCAGCCAATAGGCCATCCTCAGCAAAAAAGCCTCCAAAAACTATTTTATTCTCAGTTTGAGGGCAGAGAGCCATGCTCTTGTTTCAAAAGATAGTTGACCAAATTATGCAAAATTTGCAACACAACAGTGTACATTCAATAATTTTCTTAGAAATTGAGCAAGGGGCTGATTAATATTTTGGGAGCAACTTTAATCCAAATAGTTGAATCGTAAAGAATTAGGGGAACCACTTTCAAGTTACAAGCCTGCACAACTCTGGGAATGTACTCCCCCTCCTTATTATAGAAGAACTCGTTCATAGAGTTTGCACAGGGTTTTGTTTTGCAAAACACCATTCTAAGTTGTGAATTCCAAGATAAGTCTGCTCAAAATAGAATCCTCAAATAAGAGAAGGTCCTAACTTGCTCAGTATTAAATCTGTAGATTACCATTTGTAACAGAGGCCATCTCCTACTTTTGATGAAGACTAGGATCTTAGATTTCTGGTAGGTAATCACCAGACTCACACACAGAAAATATTGGAAAAGATTTGCAAGGCCCTTTGCAGACCAGCCCTGGTGTGAGACAAAATGGTGGCATTATTTGCATAAAGAAAGATAGGGACACTAGATTCAATTAATTTAGGTGGATGGTATCACTTGTCAAAATTAGATACTAAATCATTTAAATATAGATTAAACAGAAAGGGAGCTAGTAAACAGCCCTGTCTTACTCCTTTTTCCAGGTTAAATGAGTTTGTTAAATGTCCTTCATACTCACAGCATGCTTGAACAGTTGAGCCACAATATAGTCGTAGTATAAGCCCTAGAAGCCTTTTGTCAGTGGTGGTTTGGGCAAGTTTACTTCACAATTTGGGGTGATTTATAGAGTCAAAGGCCTGTTTAAGGCCACATACAATTGTCCCCTTTTAAAGGATGAATATTTCTCAGCCAGATGATAGAGGACTAAGCAGTGGAGTCAAGGAGCCCCATTTGAAACCAATCTGCTCATGACCCTGCACTGCTTCTGATTCAATCCAATTCAAAAGTTACTTAAGTAGGTAAGAGAAGTATAGCTTTCCCAATGAAGAAAGAAGGCTAACTGGCAGATAGCAGAATGGACTGCATTTTAAATATTGGGACTGTAATCAAATGTCCTCTTGAGTTAGGTATCTGAATTAAAGTGAACCCCGAGAGCCAGGAATCACTATTGAACCAGTTGTTTCACTTGACTTCAAAAGTCATTTTGATGAGATTCTTTTTAATGAAAAGAGGTCACCTAAATATGTCAAAAGGTCTGCCCTTAGAATAGATTAGTAAGAAACGAGGAAAGTCAATTCATTCTTCAAGCCAGTAGGTGGTGGTTATGTAGTTGAAATAATCCAATAGTTCCATTTACTCTCAGCCAACAGGTGGCAATATATTTCAGTCTGTAAATTTCCATAGTGAACTTACTTTAAGTATTCAGCCATTTTCTTTTTATTAAAAAGAATAGAGACAACAAAGAAAAGAAAATAGTTTCAACAATCATCCAACAAATGTATATTCTTGATATATTATAGTTCAAATAGTAGAAAAGACCAAAAAAAGAGGGATTTAATACAGAAGCTTTGTAATCCAAAAACAGCAAGTTAAGCCAGAAGGTGAAGCAATTTCAAGTCCATTAAGTAGTTCCTATTCTCCTTAGGAAGACTGCAGAGCAGAGAATTAAAACATAGGAGGAGGAAAGAAAGCAAATAATGTCCAAATGTTGGCAATATTCCTAGATGTGTTTAAAATTGCTTCTTTAACAATTATTAGGATGCTAAAATGGAATTATAAACAATGTTTGTGCTTACGTCTTTCCCCAGTTATAGTTCACGGTCTTTATCAGCCAAAGTTAAATAAAACGGGTTAACAAGATGGTTTTTAAATCAGCGTCCAACTTACGTTTTGGAATTCAAAGTCCAAATAAGCCGTTAGCAATTGTTTTGATTTTTCTTTGGAAAGCTATAGATTTTACTGGCTCTCTTCATTCAGAAAAGAAAAAAAGAAAAGAAAATGTAGCTCTAATTTTTAGTTTCTTATAAAAGAAGAGGAAAAAATAATTCTTAAGGTTTTAGCACAGTCCAAAAAAATCTATTATATTTACAGATGGCCCTGGCAGACTTATTTGGCCTTTTTCCAGTCACCTCACTCCTGCTCCTGCTTGATGTTCCTGCATCCTCCAAACACTGAGAAGTCTTCAGCTCTCTAATTAAAAAGAGCCAAATAAACCCCCAGATCTATCCAGCACCGCACGCTTGGGTGTTTCCTATTGATAAGGAGACAAGCTCAGGTTGTTTTCCCAACCCTGCCTAGCTGTAAAACCTAGGAAACAGAACCAGCACAAGAGACCACAGAAATGAGAGTCTCAATCACTCACCATGTTGGATCTTTGGCCACAGTTCTGTCTTCTTATATACCTGTATGTGTCACCTTGGCAGAATGTGGTCTTCAGTTTAAGTTTTACACTACATGGAATACCCAAATTTGTTTTCTTCTTTCCTAGACACAGCATATGGTACACCATTCTTATGCTTTCAGTGCTCTGTTCTTCCCAGGGCACTGTCATGATGCTGTGAGTGGGAGATTTAGTGCCATCTCAGAGGCTTCTCCTGTGGTGCAAAGGCCCTACTATGAAAGGATGGCTCCTGGTCTTCTGCAAAATTACTTTGTCATACTACTACTACTACTTTCACCAAGAGTACTAGACATACCTTACCTTTATTTGTCTTTTGTTTTACTGCAAATGCTCCACGTCACTGCAATGCATTGCAATAATGTTTCCTCAACTAACTGGAACCAGCTCCTAGATACTGTGATTGGAGGCATGGGCTAGTTGGCCTTGCGACACACTGTGATGGTCTATGACCTGCCCTTTTGTTTGCTCCTTTGCTGCCAGGGTATATGCCAGGGTATATTGGTAAATGCCCTTGCTAATCCACTGGCAGGGTAATCTGTTATGTTTTATCTCCTGGCTGGTTTTTGCTGCACAAATTGTTCTGCTAGCAGCTCAGGGTTCATTGATGGTTTGTCTTTTCTTTGGCCCCATCATGCCTGCTTCACTGTTTTCATTATTCTGGTATGGATCTGCTATGTTTTTATTCCCACTGATGGCTTTGGTAGGTTTGGTCAGCTCCTTTTCCTGCACTATAGCAATAATCTCAGGTTTTTTTCTGAGTGGCAACCACTGCTCCTTGACTACTAAATCTTGCACCTCTAAGTGGGCAAGAATCTCTACAGCAGGACTTGGACCCTTCTCTTTGTGCTCTTGATTATATTTGGGACTAAACTTTCCTCTTCCTTAGTGGATCTCCAAAGACATTTAAAGTAGAGGTGTGACCCCTTGTTAACTTTGCACCTCTCTGATGTTTCATTTTTAGTGTACAGCACTTCCACCTGTGGAATGAGGACACTGTGGGTTTCTAACCTATGTCCCTTCCATACAGAGAGTTTCACAATGTTAATGTGTCCAGTGCCCTTGCCAGGATTCCCTACCAGGGGTTGGCTTTCAGCCCTCACGTCCCACAACATTATTGGTTGTATTAGTCATTCACGCTCCAAGAGAGACCTGGCAGTATTCTCACATAACTCTTCCTTTGTGGGTTGGTAGAGGCTATCACACTTTCCCTTGAGTGCATGCTTGTTCGTTGCCCTTCACTGATCTTTACCTAGCATGGCTCTCCCCACCCTTGCGGCATTCCTGCTTGTACTTTGGCAGGGACGGTTTTAGAGAACTCCAGTCTTCTTTAGAAGCATCTCTGGGTTAATGTTATTGAGACGCTAAGCGTCTCTTGGGAAGGTGGTCCTCCATAGTCTTTTACTTTGAGAGCTTCACATCTACCGCCTTTATCAAGTGATCTTGCTACTCTCCCAATGTAAGACTGCACAGAACCACAAAGATGAAAACAGGGTTGCACTTAACTGTAACTATAGTTCATTGAGAGGTCTTCTGTGCAGGCACACATCCCTCCCTCCTGTTCCACGGTGAACTCTCTGGAACCTTAGTTTCTGGGGGGGGGGGTCCCCTCCGGAGGCAGCATGGAAAGAATGGAGGGAACATCCTAGTCGTGATATTTTTGGGAGGAAAGCGCTAAAGGGAGGAGTGGCACTCCTAGTATTCTAGAAAGCTCTGAAAATCTTTCCATGGCTGGCCTGAATGTGCACATTCCCAATGTGTGCACTTACAGGTTAGTGCAACCATGTTTTCTGCATTAACAAGTAGCGTTGCATATTTGAAGTTGGAGGGTAAAGTGGTCATGGCCTTCACTCCCACCCAATTGCTAAGATGTCTATAATTCTGAATCTGTGAGCTATCATTCAAATGCTATAACAGTTTTTATCAGCTAAACAGAAGAAACAATCGTAATGTCATTTTTGCATTCCCTTCACAGAGACAATCCTTATTCAGTAGCAAGGGAGAATGCTGATACTAGGGCTTAGGCTGAAATTTGTATCTGGTTCACAGAACCATTATGGAAAATTTCTTGGCATCAAGGCTAAAGATGAGGATTCTTGGAAAATATTCTTTCAATACATATTATATAGTTAGCCACACAGCTACTCTTAGGTATACTAAACTAGCTTGATACCCGTGCTTTGCTATGGTATTTTACTACTTGGCAACCCTAGTGAACTTTTAGAGAGAGTCTGGGAGGTGCATTTTACCTCAGGACACATTCAGTGACTCCCAGTAGCAACTGCACACTGTTTAGAATGTGGGGGGTGAGGACCAATCAGGTCACATACGCAAATGACCTCTGTGTGCCAACTGTCTCGGGTGGGGGGGGAGGTGTGAAATGTTGTGAGTCCCAATTAGCCCGCATATTCAAATAACCTTGAAAGGCTGGCCTAATCAGGGAAGAGTGGCTGAGCTGGCAGTGGGCAGAGGCGCAAGCAGGCAGCAGCCTGCCAGCTACACAGGGAAGCTGTATCCCTTTGAGAAAACACATTTTACCCCTTTTTGCCTCCTTAGGGGGCGAATTTCTTAAAATTCCTTCTTAGTGAGTGTTCTCATCATGAAAGGGATGTTCTCCCCAAATTTCATGTTTCTAGGTCCAGGGGTTTGGGCTGGGCGTTGACACTTGTCTGATAGATAGATAGATAGATAGATAGATAGATAGATAGATAGATAGATAGATAGATAGATAGATAGATAGATAGATAGATAGATAGATAGATAGATAGATAGATAGATAGATAGATAGATAGATAGATAGATAGATAGATAGATAGATAGATAGATTTCACAGTTAACTGGTTTTGTATTAGCGTAACACTGTTACCAACTACTAAAAATAATGAGTTGAAATGTCTTTCTTTCTCTTCTGGTATTGTCTTTTTCCCTTAGCATTTAACCATTATAACCCACAAGATTCTAAGGAGCAACGGGGAACCCAGCTCTTTCCCTCCCTTTTCAGCTTCATTTACTATTCCTGCCTCTCCCCCAGCAGCCCTGTTCTTCCCTTTTCTGTCCCCAACTCTTGTCTTTGCTTGCCCTCACACAGCCACCTCCCATCAGGCTTGCCCTTTCTACCGTCTCCTCCTTTCTTCCCATTTTCTCTAGTCTCTCCCCTGCTTGCCTGCCCCCTCAGAGCACCACCTACAGGTGCCTGGCTCACCCAGCCTCTGTCACATTCCTCATTGCCTTGTCCTTCCCCCACCTTCCACCTCCCACTTCTTCCGTCACAGCAGCTGCTCCTCCTAGTATGTCTAGCAGCAGCGCCTTCCTTTTTAAAGCTTTAAAAATTACTGTTAATTTCATTTTTCATTTTTGGATTCTTTTGTAAACCCAGTGGCTGTCCCAGTTCTGTATTAAACATATTCCCAGTCTTTACTAGGCCTCAGTATGTGGGTTTTTTGATCCACACTCCATGGGCCCAGAATCAGAATTGGGTGTATGGTATTAGCTTAAAAGGAAGTAAAGACTGAAGATGGTCTGAATAGATCTTTCATGTTCATTGATTGAACCTCGCATTCAAGAAGGACATTGTATCTCATTTTATCTCGGTTCTGAGTCTTGGCTTTATGATGGCAGTTAAGCTTGTGCTACTGAGGTAACTTAGATTAGGGTAGTACTATCGTTTCTGATGGAAGAAAGCCCAGCTTTTGTGTAAAAATACTGTTCTGTCAGGTTTGGAATAGTATAAATTATTTAAATATATGGTTTATTTCTTGTTAGGTTGTAATCATGTTTTTGCCAAGAGATAGGGGTGATTATTCTCAGTTCTGGGATCTTGAGTGTCACCCACTTCATGAGCCTCACCTGAAAGACAAGCACAGACTGCAGTTTTCTGGAGTGGTGAGTACATAGAACAGCAATGTTTTGTTGGATGCTTTAGATTTCTCATTAATTCTCCTCTATTAAGATAGAATGAGGAAATGATCATTTATTAATGATTTAAATGATAAATGGAAGAAGGCTATGGGTTGTTGCTGCATAAATGTAATTTACTAATTGGGTAACCTCCTACAAACCAAAGTACCTGTATGGATCCAACATCCCTGGCCCAGCACTCACCTGCTCAGAAGACAACTGAGTTGTGACAGCAGCAGTGAGGCCAGCAGACTGCACTGCATCCACTTTGGAGACACTACAGAAAATGGCATTGGGGAGTGAGCCTGCCCTGTGAGTCACAGGAAGTGTGGTGGCAGCTCGCAACCTGCCCGGCCTGCCCTTATATAAAACAGCAAGCCTTGCCTGGATCACCCAGGAAGACTGGCTGGCTTATTGGAGGGCAGTCAAGCAGAGCCAGGCCTGCTGCACTACCCTTGGGGGATTGGAGGCTGGGAGAAGTCTGTGTTGGCCAACAAAATGGCCATTTGTGGCCAACAGGAGGGAGGGAGGGCGAGATCTCCAAAGGCAGTTTCTAAGGGATCCAGGAAGTGTACATACTGCATTAACAATGTATATGCTTCTGCAGATCATATGAGATTATAATTGCCACAAATGCCATCCTAACTGGCTACCTTAGCATCTTAGCCCAAGGCAAGCAGTCACAAGCCAAGTCAGATAATAGGAACTCCAGGTGATCAGACTGGGCCTCCATGCCTTCAAGAATCAGGCATGGGGCTGATATGCATCCTCACAGTAACAGACAACACTATGGCAAAGTTAGCCACAAGGGAGAAAAAAGGTCCTGCTCTCCAACAAGAAACCACTTTGGTACCATACTGGGCAGAGTACCATACCACAGCCATTTCTGTTCAATACCTCAGTGGTGAATTGAACGACTAATCAACTAGTTCTGCCACCAGGATCTGAATCCTGCAAACAGACCTTGAGCCAAAATCCTTTTTGAGCAGTTTCCATATGACTAGGGCTACTGGTGTTGAACCTCTTTCTTGCTCTTGAGAACAAGCTCCAAGGGTTTTTGTAAAAGTTAAGAACTGAAGGAGCATGTACCAAAATGATGTCCTTGCCACTCGCATTTGATTTAAAAAGTATGCCTTCAATAACTAAAATAATGAAAATTAATAGTGGGGGAAAAATGCAAACATGTTTTTGTGGACTGCCTGTATTTTAAAACTCTTTGCTGATTGCTAGTTTTAAAAAAATAAGGGAGCAAAAGGAGATAATGTTAATCACCCTGGCCCCAAAGCCTGGCATATGCCTTCCTGTGAACTTGCTTCATTTCAAAGGCCATTCAGCCAAGGAAGTAAGAGCTGAACTGATTTCCTATTATCCACTTAGTCAAGGAGTCCATGGTTCTTGGAAGTGGTAGTAATGACAATCCATTCTCCATGGATCTTTCCAATAATACATAGCATATTATAGGGACCATTACAACACTCTAGCCCAGACTTACTTGTTCCTTTCCTTTTATTCCCTTAGAAGCTTATTGATTCATAAATGTTGAGCAGTAGAAAATACTTATTCCTTATCTTTTTGGGATGCAAGGGACAATTGCTAAGGTAAACTTAGGATCCTTACTGCTAAGCAAAAGAGCCAGAGTTTCAAGAGTATAAGGGGACGGTTGGTTAATTAAAGGCTTAATATAATAATCCCTTATATTTTTGAAGATCCTACATTCAAGCAGGACATGAAAGGATGATATCAATCCTATTAAGGCCACAAAGGCAAATTCTGTCAGAATAAGGCCTGTTTAAAAATGTCCCCTGTAAAACCATTATGGATAAGATTCAATCTTGCAAACAAGAAAGCCCTAAAAGTATCATGGGATGGTAAGATAATACATGTAAGGAGGGTATTGATTTTGGGAAAGGAGGACCAAAAGATAGTGGTGAACCAACTTTCTGGGCTCTCAAAATCCAACTGCTATGGTCGATTTCTAGGAAACGGTTTTTAATCAGAGAAAATGCTTTGGATTTGCCCATCTCAAAAATATCAATCAACAATCCAACTATCATCTGTTTCTCATCCAGGGCTTTCATCCAAGTTGATTGGTGGGTATCCCGATGTAGAGCTTCTAACAAACCATCTTTAGCATAGAACAGTTTTATAGCCATGCTCTTGCTTCCAGGGATAGCTGTGCAAATTCTGCCTGCAATACAATGTTAGACACACAATAGGAGATATTCAATATTTTCCTAAGAAATTGTACTAAAAGATATTATCAGAGATAGCTTTAATCCAAATAGCTGAGCCATAAAGAATAATGGGGGCCACTTTCAGATTAAAAGCCTGCACCCCTCCAGGAATATACTCCCCTCCACTTGTTCACCTGAACACTGACAGGAAGGATCTAGACAGTCTTAGAAACTGAAAATCAGTCATCAACAAACTACTGGCCTTCTGGACCCCCTCAATCCCTCAACAAACAGTCTTTATGATTTGGAAAACATTTAGCAGATTGTACTGTCACTTCCTTGAGTGCCTGTCCGACTACTCTTTGCTGACATCTACCACCTTCCCACATCTCCTCAACCCTGAGTCCCACCCAGCACCTTCTCGATCTTTTAGGCCAGTCTGGTATGGGTCACCATATGAAGTAAATTTGGACTTGTGGGCTACCATATCAAAAAGGTTGGGAACCACTGTATTAATCTGTTAATGCTTCTCTTCAATACTGAGAATTGTTAGAGATAATAAGCAAAAACAAAGTATTAAAAAGCCAGTACATTTGTTTTATTTCTTATCAGAAACTACAGTAAAACAATTTGAGTAATCAGTGCTAATGTTTAACTTGGAACATTTCTTGAAACAGGGCATTGTAGAAAATGAAACTTTAAAGAATGAAGTCTCATCTGCTTTAGTAAAAGTTAGTGTTCCACTTACTTCCCAAAGAAGAGAATACCCTGACACCTCTGATCCCAAAGCTAGGTATGTGAATGATATGATAATTCACTGGAATACTATGAAAAACCTAACTTACTGTGTACTTATTTGTTGCTAATCTTTTTTGAACCATCAATACGGTCTCCAACGCTCCGGACAGAGTGGTCCTCCAATTCCATTTCTACAAAATTTCAGTTTCATTACTTTTTACAGTTCTTTAACTATTAGAAGCATAAAATTGTAGCAATCCTAGTAGAGCATCCAAGAACCCACTGTTACTGGAAGTGGTCTCCTTGCAATAAAATATGATTTATGGGGGGAATTAGCTAGCAAGGAAGACGGCTATACGAGAAGCTGTAACCAGGTCCCTTCCGACAATAGAACAAGCAAGTCTGGTGCTTAATATCAAACAATAACTTTTTATTGAACACAAGAACTTCATGCACATACACACCAATTACTGGGGGAAATAATTACACACACACACAGAGTCCTAGGAAATGTAGCCAGAAATTGGGAATAGCGAGAGGGAGTAATTATATCTGCCTATCCTGGAGAAGGAGGTCCAGTCCGCGGTGAGGAGAGAGAGATGCTTCAAACATCCAGCATCCTTGGCAAAGCAAGAGGCTTAGAGCAAACCTCAAGGGAACAGTGCTTGTGGATCCAGAAACGTGTTCAATTTGAATGGGGCTAAGGCTCTGCATTTATAGGTAAAATGTGCCCCAAGGTGGAGGAGAGTCCTCCTAGCAGTTAGGACAAAGACTCCAATGGTCAGTTCCTGGGTTAGACAAAAGGCTTGAGTACTTCAATTGATAGCTGCCGGGGTGTGTGAATGCAGATGCAAAACTAGTTCTAGCGCTGTAGAAAAAGGACAGTTTTTCTGATGAAGTACACCGGAGCTAGGTTAAGTGTTTTTAGGGAGGGGATACATTGTGCCAGGAACGACTGTCCATACTTATGAATGTCATTTGATTAGCTCCTCAATCATGGACAGGAGATCTCATCACGGAAGGAGGGAACGGAATGTGCTAAGTGGGGGTGACTCTGCAAGTCTTTTGTTGCTCTGGGCACCAATGGGGCCAAAGAGCTAGTAAATCCAATCAAGCCACAATCACTCCACATTCCAGGGCAGCATTCATTGCATGCCTGGTTCTCCCTGGCAGGATGTAGCAACGGCAGAGGCTCTCTGGAGGCTATACGGTAGCTACACCACTATTTCAGTGTTACAAGATATTTGAGAAAAGGTTTTTGATAAGACACCAAACACTAAGAAGCAAGGTGGCCTGGTGGACTTTTCTGGTGGTGATATATCCATTGTCTTTCAAAATCAGGGAAGGAGTATATGCCCAAGATGGTGTCCATACATTTCCTTCAACGAGGGTTGGTGAATCAAGCATGTTGAAAATCCGCATGCGAAATTATTCGACCTCTTCAAACATGGTATGTTAAATCAGATATGAAGTCACTATGCCGCTTTGATCTTAAACATTTTTTCAGGATTAATGTAGTAATAACTAGTGGTCTGCCTAACAAAATTCCCAAAGCTGAAGATACACACAAAAGTAGCTGTTTTGAATCATTACTGTGATTTTCCGGAATGGTACCACAAATCCAAGATGCTTGGGAATTATGAAACTCCCTCTGCTGAATAATCCATGGGGTTTTTTCCTAGTTTGGTTGCTTACCAACCATGCAACATGAGCTCATGTTTTTCTTTAATTCTATTGATTTCTTGGACAATGGCATCTCTCCCTTCCAGTCAGATCTTTGGAAGGAAGGTGCACAGAGCTGTCCTAGCCTTTGGATACAAACTGTAGAGAGCAGCCATTTTCCTTCACTCCATCTCATGTGAGGGTGGAGCCCTTTTTTCTTTGCATGTAGCACCTGTTCACTTTGTTCAGTGCACTTTGTTCAGTGGCCTGTGGAATTGAAAAACTTGGTCCAATTTACTCTGCTGCAATTTTGGTGTCATTTGGTCAAAGAACAGCCACTTTTCTCCCTGGAAAAGGCACCTTGTTGCAGGCCTTGTAGAATTGGAACCTTCAGTCCAGTTCACTTGAAACTTGGGAATTCTTTAATGGACAAGTAGCCCTAGCTCCACTGCAATTTTGGTGTCATTTGGTTGCCAAACAGCCACCCACATCCCCCATAGGGAATAATGGCAGACCATCAGGGGGTGGGGTCTGCAAAGGAAAGCTTCCTCACTTTGTGAAAGGAAACAAAAAACAGACCACAACAAGGCTGGCAAATGCAGAATTTTCAGCAGAAAGGTTTAAAAAATTGATAGTCTGTCCATCACCGTAAGAGTAGGAAAATGAAATGAATGCAGGCAGGGTTGTCTTTTTTTCAGATGCTCATGGCTTGCTGGAGCATTCTTGCTAGACTGGCTGCTTGATAGCTATTTTAGGAATCAGTAGAGAGAAGTGCAGCTGTGCAGAGAGGAACCTATTTCAGAGGAATGTAAAATCAAACTTTGGAGGGTTTTAGATTAGAGGGAAGGCTATGTTCTGTGTGCCATTATCTAACGAAGTGACTGCCCCAGACCTTCATATACATTTGCTATTGAAAACAATGGTCCCAAACTCCAGAATGAAAAAACCACATTTGAATCCTGAACCAGTATCATCCTATTCGGAAATAAGCAACCACAGTAAAAATTTCCCTCCAAAGCCCAGATCCAAAATTACAAGAATTTTTCTCAGCACACACCCCAAATAATAACTGCAACACACTTAATGCTTAACGCTAACTGGATCTTGCAAATGCAGCAGCCTTATATTTTTATCAATATTGCATGACTTGTTCATTTTTTACCAGAATTTTTGCTAGTTTCAACTGTAAAATTACAGTTTTCATTAAAGCCAAATGCTGGATTAAAGTTTAATCCAATTGCTTTAATCTGTACTTGATACGATAACCAAGATTTTCACTTAAACCTGCTTCTGGTATCTTTTTTAGTTGAAATCAGTGAATAAGGATGTATATACCTACCTTTCATGAAAATAGCCCTGTTTACTATAAATTAAATAACCTGCCTTTTAAAAACAATTTCTTACTAAATTGCAGCTGAAATTTTTAAGACCCAGGGAGCCTTTTTACATCAAGCATTCCCACTATAACTTAAGGTAAGTTGTTTCATGTTCTAAAGCTGGATCCTGTACATGGATAAAGCCTGATAATTATTGAGTTAATAGATACTACCATTGAATTCTTGGTCCTGCAGCAGTGCAGTAATAGTTTCATAAGGGTGCATGAAAGACTTACTGCTTGAGCTCAGAATTTAGATTCGGTGCTTTTTCAAGGTATCTGTGGGCTTTATTTCATCTGAAACATTTAAATGTCATTCATTTATGTGTGATTCATTTTTATCCTAGCATAATCAAGCTGTTTTCACACCTCTGGTTGTAGCAAATACGTGTGTATGTCTATAATCACAAACTGTTTTCTGACAGAGTGTTATACAGAGTTGGGTCCCAAAGTGCTGTTTTGCCAGCATAATGCCAGCTAGCAGAACAGGGGATGCTGTTTTGGCCTATTAGTCCCTACCCACACTTTTCTGCCCACCATTTTTAGCAAGGTTTCTCTGACCACTAGAAATAGAATTTTAGAGGGCTCAGTCGATTACAGGTGGAGGGTGGAAAAGACAAGAAGGACCTGTTCCACAAATTTCTTTCCATTGTCATATTTTGAATTCAGTCCATGGTGTTAAACACATGATGTTTTCACATAGAAATTTCTCTCATAGTTTTATGATGTGTACATCTGAGAAGAGGAAGAACACTTAGCAAAACCAATTCAATGAGGGGAAATTATTTAATCCAAGACATTTGAGCTGGCTTCATAGATTCAACGCTGTAATGAGTAAACTTATTTAGGTCCTGTAATTTCCATTAGAGAACTAAACAAGTTCAGCTCTGTAAATTTAATGTGGTTTAAAAGTGCTCTAAACATTATTTGGATTGTACACACTTGCAAAATGGAAATTAAGCCAGGGGGCGGGGCATGTACATAGCTGCAAAGTGAAAAACAGACCTCAAACTGCTTTTCAGAGTTGCAGTGAAGCCTGGAGGAAATTCTGAGTCCTATAATTACATTTAAGACTACAGTGTGTCTTATTTTTGTGAACTTGTTTCTTGCAGATGTCATCACTACTGCAACTTACCAGTCTTTTTCAGACCCGTGTCAGCAGGCATTTTCAAAAGCTTATTGGTGGTACAGACAGAGAAAAATGATACACTCACCATTCAGCTCATTGGTGAGGGCTTGCCACAGCAGTAGCCATTAGCTATTGTTAACACATGATAAATTTACAACTAAATTATTGAATTGGCAAGCTTCTTTTTTGTACACTAAAATTATATTTTGTGAGAAACGGGTGCTTTGTAATTTTGTAATTTTAAATAAAATAATTTTGTATAGGCATCATGTCACTTAACACTACTGCACTTTGGCTGCCAGAAGCAAGACTATCTCTTATTTTTGTATTGTCTGCAAGTTATAATGTTTGTTTGTTTTTTAAACTCAATTTCATAAATAAAAGATTTCTTTAAATTCTTGCCTGCTTTAGTGTGCTTAGGATACCTATAACCACAGCATGGGGAGGACAGTTGCCTTCATGCCCTGTTTGTGGACCTCCTACTGCCGGGGAAAGGGATGCTGAACCAGATGGACCTTTAAGTCTGACCAGCAGGAATCTCTGCAATCTTACATTCTTCAGGACATCACATGCAAATGAGATAGAGGATTAGCATCCCCACCCAGATGCTTATTGGGAGTCATGTCTATAATTTTCCACTGTCAAATTATCCATCGTGGTAGAACGGGCGGCAGAGATTAAGAGAGTGTTAAATACTTGAGTTTGGAGTCCTGTTATATGACAGTCCTATGTGCTTGGCCTAAAATGGTATGGTTGTGTATGTGTGTGATGGAGCCAGAGCATATAACAAAAGAATATTAATAACTGGATAGTTTCTCAGTGGGAACCAATTATTAAGAGAGAGTTATCGGGGGGGGGGGGTGTTGTTGTTGTATCCTATGCAAGAGGTGGCCCATCCAGCTGAAGGAAGGAATGTGTGTGTTAAGAAACAGGAATTTAGATTCTAGAAGAGACCAAAAAAGAAGAAGACAAATTGCAGAGAGATGACTGAAGCTTCTTGAGGTGCCAGTATCTTCTGGGATCAGATGTGGGCAGTGGATCTGCACCCCTCTAGGTGTGCCTCTTTGCTCCACCTGTTCTCTAATTCTTGAACTGTTGTCACTCAAAGAAGTGAGAAGTGTGTAATAATTCCAGGGCTTTTTTTCAGGGGGAACGCAGAGGAAAGGAGTTCCAGAACATCTTGAAAATGGTCACATGGCTGGTGGCCCTGCCCCCTGATCTCCAGACAGAAGGGAGTTTAGATTGCCCTCCACGCCGCATGGCGTGGAGGTCAATCTAAACTCCCCTCTGTCTGGAGATCAGGGGGGCGGGGCCACCAGCCATGTGACCATTTTCTCTGAGGGCAACCCACTGAGTTCCACCACCTCTTTTCCCAGAAAAAAAGCCCTGAATAATTCCATTCCTCTAGTCAGAAAAGCATTTCCATTACTTCCTCCTCATTTTCCTATTCCTCAATGACATGTAGTTCTTCTGAAGTTATTGTATGAGGCATTTCCCTATTTCCAACAGTGGTAGCAATTTCTGTGTATGGATATGGGGTGAGTGGGTATTGCATGATGGATGCCATGATACAAGATAAACTGCATGATACATTCTACAACAAAAAAGCTGTATCTTTCCATGCAAAAAAAGCTGTGGTGGTGTTGAATAGGATTCTATTGGAGTAATTTACATATGTCCCACCATTTCACAGGTGCATGTTTGTTACACTACTACAGTTCTCCAATGATTTATAAAACAAGCGTATTTTTTCTTTGTTGACTTTTAAAAAAAAAACAATTCTCTTCCAATATATTATTTTGCTCAAAAACATTGCAGCAACAGCAAGGTGTAAAATAGGCTGCTCACACCATAGTGCCTTAGTGACTGTAAATGAATTGAAATGAATATTTACTTAATACAAGATTCATCCAGCTCACTTTTAGAGATGGAGGGAGGATTTGACCCTCTTTCCAGGTGGCAATAGTAGCAAAAAAACATTTTAATGTGGCACCCCCATAATGCAGAAAGAGAAATAAAATAGTGATTTACCAAAGGACAAGGATCAGAGAATATAGATTGTACCTGATAAACAGTAACATGCGGAGCCTATGTTTTTCGATGAATATCGGCCTCCTCACAGAAAAAAAAACCATGAACAACTACTTTGGTGACATCAGGTAGATGATGGGTGAGGTTTATTTTTATTTGGTTAAGAAAATGTACATATTTCCCCATTATAAAATGTGAATCAATTATCATATAAAGGAACTTTGTCTAGCCCCATCCACCATGACTGTTGTGCAATTCTAACAGCTCAAGTTCATCTGCCATCTGGTGTATCAGTACGTCTGGGCTTTTGTGCATCACAGTACTAGCTTAGCCAAAGGAGGCCCTGTTAGCCTGGGGCACTGCCCGCTTCAGTGGATAGTAAACTCTCAGCCAAGAAGGAAGGAACTGACCTTGGTGGATTAATTTATTCAATATTAGCCTGTGTTGTGTAGTAAGTTTCAGGGAGAGCTGGTCTCAAATCCACACTGAACCATAAAAAGTACAGGGTAATGTTTGGCTAGTCACTCTCAGCTCAACTTAGTTATAAGAATAAAACAGAAGATAAGAACTATGGAATCTATGCCAACCTACATGGAAGAAAGCTAGGAAAAATTGTTACCCATCAATTATTTCTATAATATACTTCTATGCCACCTTTTACTCACAGTGTTCAGGGGAGCTAATTTAATTCCTGCAAGGAAAAAGGGATAGAAGGGAAGGAACCAAACAAGCAAGCTCCAGTGAAGACTGATAAATTTAGGTTACGGTCACCTAATGATCTTCTGGGATAGCTATTGTGGGGAGATAATTTATGGCAGGAAAGCTAATTAGCAGTTGGCCTAGCCAACCTGATATATGGAACCTCCCTGTCTCTGCTTTCCTTCTATCATACCATAGCCAGGTGGAAGACTATGTGAATCCATTTGCGCCTGTTGAAGTGATGATTAATCCTGACATCAAGAGTTCAGGACAATAAGAAAAACCAGATCCAGGGAGTATAAAAGTGGTCCAGAGTAGTAGACAGAGTTATCAAGTAGCAGCGAGTTGTCCTTAATGTTGACGTTTTGTAGCTTTTCTTCATGACTCAGAAGATCAGGTCATGTCAAAGAACCAATCCTGTGCCACTGGCTAGTATATAACGATTCCCTGGTCAGCTGCATATTTTCTGTTTGGGCAATTTAATGATGAGGGGATCACAAGGTTAACTCTCTTCTGCACCCTCTCAATTTTGTCCACATCATTTTTGAAGTGAGGTCTCCAGAACTGCACACAGTACTCCAGGTGCCGCGTGACCAAGGCAGTATAGAGAGGGACTATGACCTCCTAAGATTTCGATGCAATGGCCCTTTTGATACAACCCAGGACTGAGTTTGCCTTTTTTTTTGCCACTGCATCACACTGACTGCTCATATTTAGTTTACAGTCCTCTCTTACCCCAAGATCTCTTTTGCATTCACTACTACCCAGAAGTGTATCCCCCATCCTGTATTTGTGCTTCACATTTTTGTGGCCCAGATGTAATACTGTACACTTATCTATGTTGAATTGTATCCTGTTCACAACCACCCACTTCTCCAGAGTATTCAGGTCTTGTTGAAGTTTAACTCTATGTTCTTGGGTGTTTGCCACTTCTCCCAATTTGGTATTATCAGCAAATTTAATGAGTAGTCCATTTACCCCTTCATCCAGATCATTGATAAAAATATTGAAAAGTACCAGGCCTAAAACCGACATGTCAACCGATATTGACATGTGGGACACTGCAATAAGAGGAAGGAAAGTTAAAGGAGAAAAATGGGGTCTGATGGAAACTAGATCCAGATACAAGCCTTACGGTGTATTTCTTCCAGGAAGCAGGCAAAGTACCTTTGGAGCATAACCTTCCAAACTGACCTAGAACTACCCCTTACTTTGATAGACCCATCTCATCCAATCCTTGAGTCCCAGTTCCATGTTCTTCCATGAGATGAAAGGGAGCTTTGACTCTCAAAAGTTTATACCTGTGACGAACAGGCATATTCAACTCTTACGATCTTGATTAAAGTCACTGAACTTTGGTTCGGGCTGCAAGTTGTTGCAGGCCTGGCTCTGACCTTGCTAAGAAAAATATGCTGGCCTGTTAATCTGCCAGTTCTCAAGAGATTCGGCCTTGGGAGGCTGGCTCTCACCAGTCCTACCTTCACTCCTCAATTTCACAGGGCTAGCAATGCCAATTAAGCAAGTGGGCCCTGATTGACTCTTAGCTGATACTGTGACATTGGCAGGCTTGAAAAGATGGCTCCCTGTTACATAATGTTCATTGTCGTTCTTCTGTGCAGTCCCACATGGGACTGCGCAGGCCAGCCCCTCAGAAAATATTTAAAGTTTTTAAAAAGCTTCTTTAGGGGCCGCTTCTCCAAGTCACATAGAGACCCATTTTCCTGCCAAAATGGGCATGTGATAAAGGAGAAGCAACCTCTCTTCCCTCCAGTTCTCTCTGAGCTGCTGCAAGGAGAGGATTTTAGCTTTGTTGCTCCGTTCATTCTTTGTGTCTGTATATCTGACTGGACTTTTCATGCTTGAATCTTGGATCGCCCTGACTTCTCTTTCAGGTTACGGACTTTGTGTGAATTAATCTACCTTAATTGACTAATGGACCGTTTTGAACTCTTTTCGGATTTTGGACTCTGACTTGATGCTTTTGGTAATCTGTGAGCCTCTATACCTAAGCTGCTATGTCAGAGCAAAGGCTCTGTTAAAAAGTGCATTCAGTGTGCTACCAAGATGACACACTTGGATCAACATGATCTCTGTCTCCTCTGCCTTGGCGAGTGACATAATGTGGGAGCGTGTGCCATTTGCCCCCAATTTACTCCCAAGCTTCATAATGAAAGGGTGGTTCGCCTTAAGGCCGCATTATGGGAGAAGGTGTTCGCAGAAAAGACACCAATCCCAAAAGATCAGGTCCCTGTACCAACAACCCAAGGATCGCAGCCATTGTCAACTCCTGATCGCCACTTCAGAGTGGGTTCAGTGGGTTTGGTTAAGTCCGTAGTGAGATCAGAACCAGCAGGGTCAAAACCTGCCAAAAAATTGAAGCCGGCAGAGCCAAGAGATCTTCAGAATGACCCGCCAAAAAACTGAAAAAGACCAAACACCTTTCCTAATTCGACTTGCGGGCGAAGTCTAGCAAAAAAGTCCCAGCCGAAGTCGAGGTTGTGCTCGAAGTTGAGCAGGTCGGAGTCGAGAGGTCATGCTAACTCTAGCAAGAAGTCTTCAGAACTGAGAGAGGGTTCAGAATCGAGGAGGTCGCAACCACTTCAGCCTCCCAGCGACTCCAAGGACATCATCTTGATTCCTCCTCAGACACCTTCTCCACATCTCCAGTCACCTGAAAGATCAATTTCGGAAGGTAAGTTCCAGGAATAGCAGACTGTCATCCCGCCTGTTCTGAAACAGGAGTCAAGCAGAGAACCGACACTGCACCCAGATGCAAGACCATCAAGTTCTGACTCCCCAACAGCACCAGGTCAGAGTTGATAGGGTTCCTCCGGTAGACCTGCGGAACCGAGGCTTACAGCTGAAAGGCACCAACATGTCTGCTGCATTCTGCCACCTTACCAGTGCTGCTGGGCAGGGGCACTGCATTTCTCGGATTTGAGACCATCTACTTCAGCTGGAAGGTCCTGGCTACCCCCTGTCTCCAGCTCTGCTCCAAGTGTCTTATGACTCCGAGGATGATGAGGAACCAGCGCCTGCATTATCAGAGGTTGGGTCCGATACAGCCTCTGGCTGTTCTGCTGATGAAAATGTCGCACCTGCAGCTGGATCTCCCTTTGAGGACCTGCGCATCTACGCTGAACGGATGTCTCGTATGGCAACAGCGCTTGATTTGGATGTAATCGCATCTACACCAGTGACTAAGGACAAGTTGCTTAGCAGGCTTTACAATGACACTCCTGCATCTGTGGCCTTCCCTGTGCTGGAAGGATTAGACCAAATTATACTGAAGGCATGGGAAAGGCCTGCTGAATTACCAGCCACCTCGAACAGAGTTGAATCTATATATAACATCAAGCAGGATACATAGCCTTCACTCTTCAAATATCTGCAACCTTCATCTCTAGTGATAAAAGAGGCTCAATGAAGCAAAGCAGGTACACACTCAGTACAGCCTGATAAAGAAAGAAAGCAAATCTGTCTCAGCACTTCATTTACGGATTGGCAACTACCAAACAATAATGGGGGTCTATCAGTTCTACCTTTGGGGAAAATTGAGTGAATACATTAGAGACATCCCCCAAGACAAGAAGACAATGATAGAGCTGCTGCAAACGCAGGCCATTCAGCTATCAAAACAGCAGATGAATGCGGGTAGACATTCAGTGGAAACATATGCCAAGGGCATGGATGGTGCAATCTTGATTCAACGCCACTCATGGCTACACTTGACAGGCTTGCCACCTGAGACAAGGAACAAGGTGGAAGAAATGCCTTTTGAGAGCACATCATTGTTTGCCTGTACCATGGATGAGATTCTCTCACAGAAGAAGAACAAATGGCGAAATCTCTGGGAATTGTGCCCTCTGACCAGCGTTACAAACCCAAATACTTACCACACCATCAGTACCATCAGTACCATCCCCTGGTACCATCAGCATCATACAGACACTACAAACAAGGGCAACAGTACCAAGGGACCTACCAATGACCCTATCAATCCAATAAACAAAACAGGAGGCAGTTTAAACCAAAACAGCAGCAACAACAGCACCAGAGGAAGGACAACCAGGGTCCTTCCAAGCAGTTTTGACTGGCAGCCACATCTAACCCAGTCTGCTCCTTTGCAGGTCGTCTCTCTGCATTTTTAATGGAGTGGGAGTCAATAACAACTGACTATTGTCATTGAGTATGGCTACGGGTTAGAGTTCATGGTGCCTCCTGATTGCATCCTACCTTCAGCA
Organism: Eublepharis macularius; assembly: GCF_028583425.1. Taxonomy (NCBI): domain Eukaryota; kingdom Metazoa; phylum Chordata; class Lepidosauria; order Squamata; family Eublepharidae; genus Eublepharis; species Eublepharis macularius. The sequence continues at coordinate 64,772,396 of NC_072796.1, read as the reverse complement.
GCTGTAAATAATGTTTTACCTGAGTTAAAAAATGGGATTGAAGCTTTCCTTAAGAAGGGAGCGGTTGTACAGGCGGAGGACATAGACACTTCCCTGGTTTTTTCCTGAAAATTTTTCATGATCCTCAAGAAAGATGGAGACCTTAGGCCTATTCTCACCCTGAGAGACCTCAATTGGTATTTGAAGACATCAAAATTTAAAATGGTTACACTGGTGGCTGTTCTGGCCCTTTAAACACTTGTGAGTGGTTTGCAGTCCTGGATCTTAAGGACATTTATTTCCATGTGGTTATTAGGAAGGATCACAGGAAGTACCTCTTGTTCAAATATCTGAACAAGGTCTACCAGTACACTGTTTTACCTTTTGGGTTATTTACTGTGCCTAGGGTATTTTCAAAGTGTGTGGCACCTGCTGTAGCCTACCTTAGAGAGCAGGGCTGCTGTGTCTTTTCATACCTTGATGAATGGCTTATTTCAGCATCATCAAGGGAGGAACTGCAAAGAGATGTTTCTTTAGTGGTTAATACCTGTTTGCAATTAGAAATGATTATTAATTTTGACAAATCTAAATTGGAACCATGTCAGAGAGTGAACTACATTGGGGCGCTCCTTGACTCAGAGGACACTAGGGCTTATTTACCACCTGAAAGGGTGCATACCATCAAAACATTGGTATCTGTATTTTCTAAGAACTGCTTCCAACCTGTGTGGAGAATGCAATGGTTGTTGGGTCACATGGCAGCATCCACGGCTGTGGTGCTTTATGCACGCCCTAATATGCGCACCCTACAAAATTAGTTTCTAAGAATGTAATCATGCTACCTTACACTCTCTTAGTCACAAGTTCACTATACCCAGATAGGTACTTAGGTCATTATGATGGTCGCTTGAGTCTAACGTGACACAATATATGCCTTTTGGCATGTCTCCTCACCACATACTGCTGACTACTGATGCTTCCTCTTGAGGATGGGGTGCACATTGTGGGTCATTTTCCATTCAGGATATTTGATCCCCAGAGGTCAAAAGACTGCATATTAACGTTCTGGAACTCAGAGTCATTCGCTTTGCTCTTATCTCTTTTACAGCTATTCTTTGTGGCAAGAATGCTCAGATCCAGACCAACAACAGCATGGCCATGTACTATTTAAATAAGAAGGGGAGTACTGCCTCCCTGGCCCTATGTGCAGAAGCTATAGAAGTCTGGAACTAGGCTATTGCCAACGAGGTCTCACTTCATGCCATTCACATTGTGGGATCAGACAACACCAGAGCGGATGCTGTGAGCAGAGCATTAAACAGCAATCATGAGTGGACCCTGGACAATTCATGTCTCAGTCACATTTTTGCCCAGTGGTGTGTACCGGAGGTGGACTTGTTTGCCATGGCACACAACACCAAATGCCCCGTTTTGTTCCAGGGCTGGGAGCGATCCACTGTCTCTAGGGGACGCATTCCAAATTACTTGGTCGGGCAAACTGTTCTATCTCTTCCCGCCCATTCCTATGATCGCCAGGGCACTTAGCGAGATCCAATCAGACAGGACGGATTGTATACTAATAGCCCCATTCTGGCCCAGACAGATCTGGTTCCCGAGATTGCTGAGTCTGTCAGAGCGGAGATACATACACCTTCCAATGACAAGACGTCTTGACTTGTGGGGAGCTGTACCACCACAATCCCAGATCTCTGCCTCTAACAGTGTGGCGCATCCACGCAGGGACTTAGCACTATCCTTAGAGGTGCAAAGAGTATTGCTTAATACCAGGAGACCTTCTACGAGGAGGTCATACAAGGCAAAATGGAAATGTTTTTGTTGTTGAGCTCAGTCTAGGAATTTGATACCTGCAGACTGCTCTCTGAATAGTGTTATGGAATATCTCTGCAGCCTGAAATCAGAGGGCTTGGCCACTACTTTTTTAAAGGTTTGTCTAGCAGCCATTTCTGCCTTCCATTCTCCAATGGAAGGCAAGACTGTCTTTTCACATCACATTAGTCACCAGTTCCTTAAGGGGATGTTTAACCTGCATCCTCCTGTATCAGCCCCAATCCCACAATGGTCACTGTCATTGGTGCTGGCCCAACTTATGTTGTCTCCTTTTGAGTCTACGGCAACTTACTCACCAGAACTATTGTCACTCAAGGTCAGCTTTCTCCTTACTGTGACTTTTGCTAGGCATGTTAGTGAACTGGCTGCACTTAGGTCATATCCTCCATTTCTGAAGTTTCTGGACAAGAGAGTGGTGCTTAGACCTAGACTTTTTACCCATGGTCAAATCACCTTTCCATCAAAATCAGGAAATCTTCCTACCTGTCTGTCTTCTTTCCTGACCCTAAGACAAAGGCGAAAAGAGCACTCCACTGTCTGGATTTGAGGAGAGCATTGGCCTTTTATTTACACAGCACGAGAATTCTGCATTGACAATAGTTTATTCATCTGTTATGGACGGCCTAAGAAGGGCAGAGGTGCTTCTTCACAAACGATTGCCAGATGGATTGTATCTGCCTTTAGAAAAGCATACCAGCAAGCTGGTGTACAATGCCCTTTGCAAATTAAGGCCTATTCCACCAGAGCTCAAGCTTCTTCCTCAGCCTTCCTGAAAAGAGTACCAGTGTCCCAGATTTGTAAGGCAGCCACATGGTCCTCTTCTGATACTTTTGTAAAGCTCTACTCTGGTGATGTAGACACAACCCAAGACGTTGCAATGGCATGAGCTGTATTGCAGTCCTTGTTCACTTGAAAGGATCACAGCAAGGTCACTCACTTAGGTGACTACACAGGTGGCTTACAAAGGGAAACTGACTATGTACAGTGTATATAGGTGTATATAGTTATGTAAGGTATATCTGTGAATGTTTATACAGAGAAATATATGAGGATATATTATCTCTGTTTTTCTAACATGTTGGTTTTACTTGTGCATATCACTTTGTTGAACTAAGAGCTTTTAACTTTGAGTTTTTGTTAATAAAAATGTGTTTTTGAGAGATTCACCCTGCCTCCATATTGTGTCTAGCTTGGTAATCGCCCATGTAGAAGCAAATAAAAAAGTCTCCCAATAAATATTTAAATTATTTTTATATCAAAATTTTAAATTGGTGAAGAAACGTGTAAGGTGCTCAGTGCATATAATAAATAACAATAAATACAGTTATTAAATAGTTCATACAAAATAGTCAACTACATCCACAACATTAGCAGCATAATAGCTCATATGCGTACAATCCATGTAGATGGTAAAGTCCTAATTAAAAGATGGAACAGTCAATCCACTTCTGTGAAAGGTGTATCGCTGTCTGGAATCTTCCTGAGGCTCCCACTAAGAAAGATAACAAGCAAAGTGCAAAATGTAACCAAATCTTCAATTTGTTATAAGAAGTAAAGCTTGGATGGGTGTGGGATGCCGCCGGGACAGGCTCTGCCCAACAATATGCTAGCTGCAATTGTTTCGCTATCCCAGCTTCTTTAAGGGTAGCAATATAGTGGTGACGCTCTTTCTTACACTTTCTTGCATCCGTTGAAAGGGAAGAAGGTACATCTGGTGTAAGAAAGAGCCTTATATGCATAAATTTTCCAAAATTTTATTAGAGGCGGAATGAATTGTACCCTCTGTGTCTTTCAAATGATGCAAACAGCTCTTTTGGCAGGGGCATTATTCTCACATCCCTATGGAACATCGCACCTGCATTTGTGCATTACCTACAGTTGAAAACCTTTCCCACTACCTACTTTATTGTCCATTATATAGTATACCCAGAGCTAAATTCTTGACCAGAATCCTATCAGTCGTAAACACATATTCTGAAATCGAGAAGATTGTGTTTTTGTTATCTGACACTGATAATAATGTGTCCTACAGAGTCTCTCAGTTTGCACTCGCAGCCAAAAAGATAAGATCTAAGGTGGTACTGAATGAGGCTGTTTCGTGATTCCTGGGATAGTTTGTCATACTGTACTCTTTTAATTAATTTTAATTAACTTTTACAAACTGTGATAATGGATTTAACTGTTTATTAGTCGATGTTTGGTAAATTGTGATGACCTACGGCTATACACAATTAACTCTTTGGACTCTGTGTCTTTAATAAAATTAATGAATTTGGAAGCCATTTTCTGTTTAATTTTCCATGATAAGATACAAATTGATTTAGAAGATTTATACCAGTTTTTTTGTCTTAGGAATAATAGGTTGTATTTTATGTGTGAGCATTCTAATGTCTCGTCTTTTCCTTTCTAGCAAAATTTGTTTATAATTTTTTTTTTGCTACATGTCTGTTTGTGTTCTGTCTCTAATAACTTGATTTTAGCTAAGAGTTGGGTTTTAACTTTTTTATTTTCTTTTTGTATGCAGAGGCTAGAAAGAAATATTTTCCCTGAATCACTGCTTTCATAGCTTCCCAAACTAATAGATGGAGACACTCCACGGTTTTTGTTATTTTTAAAATATTCCAGGATCTCTTTTTCTATTTATTTAAATGAATCTTCGTGAAATAATAAAGATTTATTCAAAATCCCATCTGATTTATTTTTATTTATTGTGGTGAGAGAAAGAGTGCAATCTAACCATGCACGGTCTGACCACATTTTGACTCCAATATTAGAAGAGATGACATTGTCTGTTAAAGATTTAGATATCAAAATATAGTCAATTCTTGTATGTACATTGTATTGGGGGGAATAATATGTATAGTCCCTTTCTCCTTGGTGTTTATGTCACCATACATCTATTATTTCAAACTTTGTTAATATTTTAGATAGATTTGAGGATTTATGCTTTAAGTGTTTTCTCTTTGAGGATGTTTGATAAGTGCAGTCTAATTCAAAACTGTCTATTAAATTAAAGTCCCCTCCAATAATGCTACTACCTTCTTGGAAAGTTTCCAATCTTGTTAATGTTTCCTCAAGGAACCGCTCTTGGTTAACATTGGTTGCATATAGAGATGCTAACATAATCATATGATTGTCAAGACAACCTTTTACAAAGATATATCGACCCAGAGTGTCTTTTTCCATGTCTAAAAGCTCAAATCTAACATTTTGGGAGATGAGAATGGCTGCCCCTCTTGATTTTGAGGTACCGGCAGCTTGAAACTGGTATTTAAACAGATTTAAATACAGGAAGTGACGTTACCTTTAGATGGATTTCCTGCAAAAATAACAAATCTAGATGATGTGTCATCAGTGCTGTGGAAACTCTTATTTATCACTGTTGTTAAGGCCTCTACAATTGTATGAAAGCAATTGAAGAGACATTGTTAATCAGTGCTTTATTTGAGGGGGAATGCTCTGGAACACCGTTCCGGCAGCTCTAGAATCTGCCCACATGATTCCTTCCTCCTTCAGCCCTGCTGGCTCTGCAGAGGAGGCTTAGCTGTTTTGAGTTCATTCTGCCTTTTTTCATTTATGAGTGAGAGAGAGAGAGCTGGGGCCCGACAGGAGCTCTGTGGAGGAGGCCTAGCTGCTTTAAGTTCATTTTGCTTTTTTTCATTTGAGAGAGAGAGAGAGAGAGATGGGGCCAGGCAGGAGCTCTGCAGAGAAGGTTTAGCTGCTTTGAGTTCATTCTGCTTTTTTTCATTTGTGAGTGAGAGAGAGAGAGAGAGAAAGCAGAGCTGCTGAGGCCAGCTCTGCAGAGGAGGCTAAGCTGCTTTGAGTTCATTCTGCTTTCATTTCATTCAGGGGTTTCTATGTATGTGCTGCTTTGAGTTCATTCTGTTTTATTTTCATTGGGGGAGTGGGTGGGTGGGGCTGTGTGTGAATGTGTGCTGCTTTGAGTTCATTCTGCTTTCTTTTCAGAGGGTGGAGTTGTGTGTGTATGTGTGCTGCTTTGTGTTCATTCTGCTTTCATTTCATTCAGGGGTTTCTGTGTATGTGTGTGCTGCTTTGAGTTCATACTGTTTTATTTTCATGGGGGTGGGGGCAGTGTGTGGGTGTGTGCTGCTTTGAGATCATTCTGCTCTCTTTCCATGGGGGTGGATGGGGCTATGTATGTGTGTGTGTGTGTTGCTTTCATTCTTTTGTTGACTGAAGTTGACATTGTTATGGTTCCCACAGCTTTTGAATGCAGATTGGTTCTGTGTTAGTTAAATATATCAGTTGTGGTTATTTGTATTAGTTAAAATATCAGTTATGGTGATTCCAGTTTTATGCTAGGAATGGATCGCTGTGTCCAAGTCACAGAAGGGTTTCATCAATATATTCATCAACACATAGGTGTTCTTATGTTTTAATAGCTGTAACTCAAATGGTTCTCCCCACCCTCAGCTGACTAACATCACTGAAATTGCAGTGGACATATGGGTGTTAAGGAAGTTTTTATGAATATTGTTTGAGACACTGGAATATTTATGAACATTTCACAATATCACAATGGCTTAGCCATTGGTAAGGTAGAGTTGGCAGGCAACAAAAAAAGCCACTTGAAACTAATTATAAATCTAATGCAGCTAAAGTTGAGTATCTAATTTTGAATTGCTCCAGTAAAGCAAAACCTTCCCTGAAAATTTGAAAATTCAATATTCATTAGATTAGGAATTTCAGACTCTGTGGAATTTTGAGAAAGAATTTTGGAATTTTTTTTTCTACACTGGCAGAGAGAATCTGTTAGAATTAAGATTTGTGAGATGGGTTTTGGATTTTTAGAGGCCCCCTCCTTATTGCATATTTTAAAATATGATTCCAAAGAAATGAAATGTTTGGGAAAGGGAATGGAAGATTTCACTTCTTGTAGAGGATACAGAAAGGGGGAAAAAACCCTTTCTCATAATAGTGTAATTTCCCAAGCTTACTAACATTTGTCTCGTCGTAATCCATTGTGCTGGGTTCCTTGAAGTGGCACCACTTCTGAGAGTGACATCACTTCTGGGAGTGACATCACCACACATTTCCAGGAGCCACGTGCACATGTGATAATAGAGAGTTCCACCACCTCTTTTCCCAGAAAAAAGCCCTGTTGTTAACCGTTGAATAGAATGAACATTTAGCATAAATAATCAATGAGAACCCTTATTAAACAGGTACAGCATCAATAGCCAAAATATTAATGAACGAGCAAAGTGAGCCCACATAAGCAAGCCCATATTATATATGAATAATTTACTCAATGCAGCAGCTTATATTGGAGACACCGGTAAATTCAAACATGGAAGCATCAAGCTCCTAAATAATGCAACCATTTTTTCTCAGCATATTAACTGTCCCCCCTCCCAACCTAATTCCCCTTCCCACAGAACTCCCTGTCCCACCCCAGCCATTTCCCCCCTCCATTAACCCAACCATAGTGTAAAAAAAAAGAAAAAAGACGTGGAAAAAAGAGAGAGGAAAATTAAGCAGTAAAAAATACTGCATATTTTACTCTCCTTGTACAGAGGGGAGAGAGAAAAAAAGAAAATATAGGTAAGTACAGAGAATAACACTTGCTTTTGGGATTTTATCAACTCAATCTCCCTCCTCCACTCGTATCAGGCAGAAGTCAGGGATAGCATTTGGTCATAACAAAATGGTAAGATAACATAGCCAACTAATATTAGCAAAGCTTGTACCATTGTTTTAGATTGGTACTCTTTCTATTGTTTAGTATCCTTATGCTCAGGTTTCAGCATCAAGTGAGGTTTTGATTGGAATCTTGCTTCTTTTTCCCTTTAGAGAGCTTTTTGGAGATGTTTTCTTATTTGTTTCTTCATCCTGAGTAGTCGGCTGCAATAAGTTTAGAGATCTTAAAAGTGAATGTCCAGTATCCAAGTTTGTTGCCTCCAGCTATCTCCCTTGGTATCTCACATTGAGTCTGGTGTAGTTTAGCCATCTATACTTAATGTTTACTTGAGTAAGTGTGGTGATGATTGGTTTCAGCTCCCTTCTTGCTTGCAAAGTTTCCAGAGAAATGTCTTGATAAACCTGAATTTTTGTATTATTGAAGAGGAGATGCCCATTTTTTTTTATTTCAGCCAAAAAAATTTCTTTAGTGCGAAGATCTGGAAATCTTGCTAGTATGTCTCTGGTAAACTTCCTTTTTTTTAATTTTTATTGGAATTAGAAATATTTTGTCATTTACAACAGTCAAATTACTTTAATATTCCAGTTCTAACCCCCTCCCTTTCCCCCCCGTTTGTTGACTTCCAACAGTTTTCCAACCCTTTGTCTATTCTTCCCCTACTCATTTCAACTTATTTTGTCAATTAAACATATACTTTCACACTCTTCTAAGCTAGTCTATTATAACACAGTGCTAAGTCAATTTCCCTTCACTTATCAACTAACTAATACATTCCTGGCATATTATTCAATAGTAATAATACTGGTAATATTCTCAATATCCTGTACTCTAACTTATTCATTCTAATGTCATCAATATGGGACAAACAATTTATCCCTCCCTATACATAACTTGAGTACTCATAAGTGATGAATACATTTATAAGTCAACCAATTTAACTTATACTCTATATGTTACTCTTTACTTCCTCTTATATCTCTTATCTTTATAACATAAAGTCAATCAATTTGACTCGTATTCTACACATTTCTAAATATACCTATAAACACCATATACATTCGACATAAGTCAATCAATTTGACCCATGTTCTGCACATTTCTAAATATCGCTGTAACCAAAAATACCTTCAGCATAAGTCAATCAATTTAACCTATATTCTATATGCTACTTCTCATTCCCCCCCTTCTTGTATTCATGAATTTTAATTCTGTTAATTCTCAATTACACCCCTATCTGCCAGCAACATAATTAATTAATTAATTTTATTCTTATATATCACATAATAACTATTACTTAATACTGTATAGAATAATCAAATAGAATAATTGCTTATTAATTCTTTAACTCTCCTCCCCCCGGTATAGTCACTTCTCTCTTCTTTTGTTTTTCTTCAATAATTTTCAAACTGCCACAGTTCTCCTCCCACCTCCCATTTTTTCACCAAATATTGTTTCAGCTTCTCCCAATCTGTGTTATACTGTCCTGGATCAAGGTCTCTTAGTTTTCTTGTCAGTTTATCCATCTCCGCCATGTACAGCAATTTGTGAATCCAGTCCTCGATAGTTGGCACTTCTTGTACTTTCCACTTTTGCGCATACAAAAGTCTAGCCGCTGCTGTCATGTAAAAAAGCAATGTCCTATGTTGTGCTGGAATATCTTCCATTCCCAAGTTCAGTAGCAGGAGTTCTGGGTTCTTATTGACTTGAAACTGTAAAATCTCACTTATTACTTTTATTATTTCCCCCCAGTACTGCCTGACTACCTCACAGGTCCACCACATATGATACAAAGATCCTTCATGCTTTTTACATTTCCAGCATTTATTAGACGTGTTCACATTCCCTAGCGCAATTTTCTTTGGTGTCAGGTACCAACGATAGATCATTTTATAGACATTCTCTTTAATGTTAGTGCATGTCGTAATCTTCAAAGTATTTTTCCACAAATATTCCCACGCCTCCATTGTTATTTCTTTATTAAAATTTATAGCCCACTTCACCATTTGCACCTTAACTACCTCTTCTTCAGTATACCATTTTAACAACACTTTATAGACCTTTGAAATTTCCTTTTTGTCTTCTTGTAAAATTACTTCCTCCAAGTCCGAGTTCTCCATTCTTATCCCTCCCTTGGCACAATCCGATTTATAAAGGTCTCTGAGCTGTCTATATTGAAACCAGTCATAATTTGGAGACAACTCTTCTTGCGTCTTTATTCTTAATTTAGAAAATTCTATTCGTGTTATCTCCTTATACGTTAAACACTGTTGTTCATTATCAACAGTTCTCGGATCTATCGCTTCATAAGGAACCACCCAGGAGGGAATTCCTTCTTGTAGGTAATCTCTGTACTTTTTCCATATTGTGAAGAGGCTTCTCCGATTGTAATGGTGTAAAAACATAGAGTCCGCTTTTACTTTATCATACCATAAGTATGCATGCCATCCAAATATTTTTTTGTATCCCTCTAAGGCCAGCAATTTGCGATTTTTAAGCATCATCCAGTCCTTCAGCCAAACCAAGCAGATTGCCTCATAGTAAAGTCTTAGGTTGGGCAGTTGCATTCCGCCTCTCTCTTTCGCGTCCTGTAACACTTTCATTTTCACTCGAGGCTTTTTGCCTGCCCAAACAAAGTCCGATATCTTTCTCTGCCATTTCTCAAACTGCTTGGAATCCCGAATAACTGGTATTGTCTGTAACAAAAACATCACTCTTGGCAGCACATTCATCTTGACTGCTGCAATTCTTCCCAACCATGACAAATTCAATCTATTCCATTTAATCAAGTCTCGCTCTATTTGAGTCCACAATTTCTCATAATTGTTCTTGAATAGATCTATATTCTTTGCAGTCAGTTCAATTCCCAAATATTTCACCTTATTTGTTACTTCACAGTCTGTTATTTCCATAAGTTGCTGTTGTTTTTGTTTAGTCATATTTTTACACAGTATCTTTGACTTCTTTTTGTTTACAAAAAAACCTGCCAAATCTCCAAATTCTGTGATTTTTTCTATTACCCTTGGCATGTTTTCAATTGGATCTTCCACAATTAACATTATATCGTCTGCAAATGCTCTGACCTTATAGGAAAAGTCTTTTATCTTTATTCCACGGATTGCATTATCTTCTCGGATCTGTATCATCAAAATTTCCAAAACCATTATAAACAACAGTGGAGACAACGGGCAACCTTGTCTTGTACCTTTGCCTATAGTCAATTTCTTAGTCACCTCGTCATTCACCACAATTGCTGCACTCTGGTCTCTGTAAATTTCTTTTACTGCTCTGATAAATCTTTCTCCCAACTGTAGCTGTTCCATAGTGGCGAACATAAAATCCCAGTTCAAATTGGCAAATGCTTTTTCAGCGTCCACAAAGAAGAACCCAACCTCCTTATCACAACGCCTATCATAATATTCAATAGCATTTATAACTGTCCTTAAATTGTCTCTGATTTGTCTATTCGGTAAAAAACCAGCTTGTTCTTCCCCAATAACTTCGGATAGCCATCCCTTTACTCTTTCCGCTAAGATCTTCGCAAAGATCTTATAGTCATTGTTAAGTAAGGAAATAGGTCTGTAATTTTTGACGTTAGTCAAGTCCTGTCCTTCTTTAGGGATCAATGATATATTAGCTTCACTCCAAGTATCTGGAATTCTTTGGTCTCTCATAACACCATTGATCACTTCTTTTAGGAATGACACCAGTTCATTGACCATTACCTTATAAAATTTAGCTGTGAGTCCATCAGGCCCTGGCGCCTTACCCAGATTTGACAACTGTATTGCCTTCCTTATCTCTTCCTCTGTCACTTCACTATTCAATTTATTTCTCCAATCTTCCGAGATCACTGGGAGCCTCATTTCCCCCAGATATGTCGCTATTGAATCTTTATTCACCTCTTTTTTATTATACAATTTAGCGTAAAATTTGTAGAAGGCTCTACTAATAGCAGTCTGTTCCAGATATACTGGGACTTCCTGTTTGGGATCCATGGAGGTCTAACACAGCTCTGGGAGCAGAGCTGACCGGGCTGCCGTTTTTAGTGACCGGCGGGGGCAAACAAGCCCGCGGTCCCCTGTTCTCAGGCGGAGAACAGGCTTTGAACGCTCAAGTACCTCAGGGTGCGTTGATCTCGAGCGAGGGGGGGTTCTGCGCAACGGACTCTCCCCCGTCCCTTGAGGTCCCACCCTAAGACAGGTCGGCCTATATCTCTGCGGCAGTTCTGGGGCCAGTGACGGCTGGCATAAGATCTACATGCCCAAGCATCAACAGGAGGAAAGAAGGTGAAAGAGAACCTGAGTTTGAAGCAGTGATTACAACCCAGAAAGACGTTTGAAAAGGTAAAGATCACTATCTCTTGAAACGGGACGAATTACTTAAAGTAAAGAAGCATTAAAGGGGACTTTTAAACTGCAACAGTTTGATTAAAAGTAGAGGAAGACTCAGCAAGAAACAGATTAGTAAAAGGACTAAGCTAAAAGAAGTAATTAGAGAAATTGGAGGATTGTTGTTCATACCTGTGGTTGTGAGGAGATAATAGACTGTGAGAAAGCTTCTACCATCGCGAGAGCTGCTGTGAGGAGACGGGAAACAGGAAGTACGTAATTGTGATAGAGCTGCTGGAGAGAGACGGCCCTAAGGCAGACAGGAAGAGGGCAATCACCATCTTTGAAGAGGGAAGGGCACGGGCTTCAGCAGAAGAGGAAGTATGCCATATTGGATTACAAAAATATAGAAAAACCATAGAGAAAAGACGCCCGGCATTTTGGATTTTGTAAGTGCTTTTTTTTTCCCTTTTGAAACCGGGACATTTGAATTAAATTAAATTAAAGGGACACTTAGCCAAGCGCCACGGAGTTAAGGAAACGAGCAGATTCGTGGGAGCGAGGCAAGTCAAGCCCCACAATGTCGAAAAAAGAGTGGCAGACGGCTATGGAAAATTTAGACAAAAGATTTTCGGAAATGTTAAAGGTCCAGCAGGAGCTGGTGAAAGAGATCAAAGAAGTTAAAGAGACAGTTAAAAGTGAATTGGCAGAAATGAAAAAGGGAATGGAAGCAACACAGCAAAAAGTTAACGTGGTGGAGAAGGCGATGGAGAATCTCTCAGACACGCAACAGACAGATATGAGGACGATGAAGGGCAGAATGGCTATTGCGGAGAGCAAGTATATGGAAAAGCAGCTAAGGTTTCGCGGTTTGCCGGAGATGGAGGGAAAGACAGCTCAAGAGCAAGTTGCTGAAGTGTTAGCTGGATACCTGGGGAAGGAAGAAGAAGAAATCGTGGCTATCCTAGATGTGGTGTATCGTATAAACTCAAGATTGGCGACCCAGAGGAAGTTACCAAGAGACGTGATTGTGCAATTTACAACCAGAAATATGAAAGAAATGATTGTGAGCAAGCAATTCCAAGACCCATTGGAGGTTGATGGCAAGACGGTGATTATTATGAAGGAGTTACCTAGATCGGTGTTGCTTGATCGGAAAAAATATAAAGCCTTAGTCCAAATTTTGAAGGACATGAAAATAAGGTATAGATGGGAATTACCGGAAGGACTGGCATTTGAGTTTGGAGGAATGAAAAAGCGCATCAGATCTGAATTTGAAATGGAAAAGTTTATGAGGGACAATGAAAAGGACTTACCAGCAACAAGGCTATGAATAGGGAATGTAAGGTTATATCTTGGAATGTAAATGGACTTAACTCACCCAATAAGAGAAAAAGTACTTTTCACTGGCTATTAAAACAGAAATGTGATATTGTTTGTTTACAAGAGACTCATATTAGAAAACAGGATGTAAAATATCTAAAACTGAGCAAATTGGGCACTCATTTTGCAGCGGCCACAAAAAAGAAAAAAAGGGGAGTGGTCTTGTATATTAGAGAGGAGCTGCAGCCAAAGTTAGTGTTTAAGGACCCAGAAGCCAGATTTTTAGCGGTGGAATGTACATGGAATTTAAAGAAAGTGCTGGTGATTGGAATCTATGCACCTAATGGAGCAAAAGAAAGCTTCTTTGAGGATTTGAGGAAGCAATTAGATGAACTTTCTTACGACCAGATAATTCTTGCAGGAGACTTCAATGGAGTTACAAATTTGGAGCAGGACAAGAAATCAGCAACTGCACAAAAGAAAAGAGGACTACTACCAAAAACTTTTTTTGCATTAATGCAGCAGGAAACTTTGGAAGATGTATGGAGAATACAGAATCCCAAGGGCAGACAATTCACATTTTTCTCCGCAAGACACTCTACTTTATCACGAATCGACATGATCTGGGCCTCAAAGGACTTAGTGTTATGGACTAAAGAGGTGGAAATAATGCCTATGGTAGGCTCAGATCACAATCCAATTATGTGGAAGTTTGGGAAAAGAACTAAGAGGAAAGGATGGAGAATAAATGAGGACTTGTTGCAAGAGGGAGAAAACTTGGAGATGTTGAGAAGGGAAACTAAGTTCTTCATACAATACAACATGAATCGAGAAGTACCAACCAACAAGGTATGGGATACCTATAAGGCAGTAATTAGAGGCATACTAATGGACTTAAACGGAAGAGCCAGGAAAAAACAAGAGGAGAAGAGACAGGAGATTACAGAGAAAATAAAAGCCAAAGAAATACTACTAAAGAAAAGACCAGGGAAGAAGAAAGTTTACCAAGACATTAAAATTTTACAAGAACAGTTGACAGCAATGAATAATAAAGAACTGGAATGGAATCTGAAGAGAATGAATCAAAAGTCGTTTGAAGGAGCAAATGAACCTGAGAAATATTTGGCATGGCAATTGAAGAAGAGAAAGGAGAAGAAGACAATAAATAAAATATGTGAGGATAATAAAGTATATCTGGTAAACTTCCTTTGAGGGGCATATAATGGGCCCAATCTGAAGGCTTTCTCAATCCTTAGGGAAATTCCTTCTTCTAAATGCAGTATCTGGGCTAGCCAGTTAGCCAGAAAAATTGCAAGGTCAGTATTTTCTTCCACATGTTCCTCAAAACCACAAAATTTGAGGTTATAACTTCTCATTTTATTATCCAGTTCAATCAGTTTGTTCCTGGACCAGCTCTCGTCTTTTTGAAGGTTCCATATTTTTCCTTGTGTACTCAAACTTATTTCCACTGCTTTTTCAGCTGTTTGGGAAACCTCCTGTATTGCATTTCTATTTTCAGATATTTGATCATAAAGGGGCTGCAAGAATTTCTCTAGCCTGCAGAGGAGTTAGCCATGTTAGTCTGTAGTAGCAAAATAGAAGAGTCCAGTAGCACCTTTAAGACTAACCAATCAAGCATAAGCTTTTGAGAATCACAGTTCTCTTCGTCAGATGCTTGGAGGGTAAGAAAAAAACTGGTCAGATATATAGGTGGAGAGGGGAGGGGGGAGTAGATGCAATCAGTGGCTTCTGATAATGAAATCAGTTACTTCTGATAATGAGATAACCATTCATAGTCTGTATTCAATCCAAGCCTGACTGAGTCAAATTTACATATGAATTCCTATGTAAACATGTAATGAACATGTTATCAGTGCATATCTCTAATTCCTATGTTGTAAATTTGCCTGTATAATGCTGCCCTGTCTGGAATGCTGATTTTAGGTTCCTATTTTTACTTCTTGTTTAAGGTGCATTTTATGATAGTTTCACATTTTTTGGGGGGGTGCAATACTAGATTAAAGAAATGCTTTGAACAGCGAGGAAAATCAGGTCTTGTTAGAAAAATAAAGGTCTGGACAGCACAGGTCTTTGTAAAGGTCTGGACAGCACAGACGATTTGTGCAAGTCTTCATCTCATTTCTAGTCTGAAGTCTCTGTACATGGCCCCCTCCCCCCAGCAAAAAATATTATGCCATATGTATACTTTGTGAAAAATCTGGTGATATTTCACATTTTAATATTCTCTTTCCTATGTTCATATGGAACTATCCAATCTGTATTTTAAAGGGCATAGGACATCATCTAGTTACTGCATTATAGATCGTCTAGGTCAATGAGTTACTTTAAATAGAAATCACACAAGTCCAAACAGGAGAACAGATCATTTGAAGGTACGGAATGTACTCAGAAGCCAAAAGGGAACAGGGAAAGACCTCGACCAGGGCCAGGGTCTTTTCAACCCTGGCTCTGACCTGGTGGTACTCTCTGTCTAGTAAGACCAGGGCCCAGCAGAACTTACTGTTGTTTCACCAGGCCTGTAAGACAGAGATGTTCTGCCAGGCATATGGTTAAGGTTAGGCTGGGCCGCTGCCGGCCTGATAGAAGGCAAGTGAAGATCTGAGCCCTCTTTATTAGAATCTAGCTCTTCCCAATTGGTGGATCAACTGCCTCCAATTAGCAAACCTGATTAGTGAATTGATTGCTGCTATTTTGGGTGTCAACAGTTTTATATTTATATTTTATACTGTACTGTTTTACTATTGCCATTTTAAATTGTTTTTGATGTAAATTATATTAATTTTTTTACCTGATGTAATCCACCCTGGGCCTGCCTTGTGGGGAGGGCGGAATAAAAATCTAAAGTAAATAAATAAATAAAATCCTGGTTATTAAGATAATCTGCTTTGACAATTAAAAATATACTGTGTAAATGCTAAATATTCATATATAGTTCCTAACTTTATATGTCCCCTGATCTATTTTATCTACAAAAGTGCTCTGCATTTATCTTAAAACTAATGGGAAAATATTTTTTTACAAGTCCCATTTTAAAGTTCCATCCATTTAAAGAAAATCAAAACCTTCATTTCTGTTAATGTTTTTGTCTGTGTGGTTCCAAGACTTAAAGTAGGTTCAGTCACATAGAAGTTGGTGAGAATTAGGGATGATGAAAATAATAGTTAAAGATATCCAGTCACTGCAGTCAGCTTCTATAATAGAAACTGTGCTGATAGACTTTCATCAAAGATATCATAGATTAATAGCCTGGGAAGTGCTTGTTTGATTCTGAATGAAAAGTAGTTCTCAACGTCCCCTTTCTTTGTACTTTTTTTTTTAATTGGGCATTTTCAGAATCATAGGCTTTATAACTATTTTGAGAGTATTACTGACATTTTATGAACCAGTAGCCCCAACCTTTTGGAGCCTGTATGGGCATCTTTGAAACGTTGATAGAGGCTGGTGGGTGCCCCCCCCCCAATGGCTCTCATGGGAGGAGCATGTTGCAATAATACAATCTAGAAGCCATTTACAGCATAAGTAATCACAGCCTGACTGATTACTTGGACAGAAGTTACATTGAACCAATCCATTTTATTTTTAATTGTAGCTAGAGTCTCTGGAATATTATGTATACCCAGCATGTTTTAACAGGATTTGTGGAGTTTACCTTACAGAGAGTATACAGATGACTGAACTATCCTTTCTGCCATCCAAAAACATTTGACTAAGGTAGAAAATATAGCAAGATTAATTAATACTTCTGAATTTTTTAACTGTTTTAACTCTTCATTAGTACACACTTAACATGCCTTTACACCTACATAATATGAAGCTGAAATCTCCCTAGCACTTTAGGTTATATGTTATCTCTGCTATTTTCAGGATTTAGTTATTTAAACATTTATGCCCCACCTTTCCACACAGGTTTCCTAATTAATATGTATGCCATTTTGCAAAGGCTGTATAAGGTAACTAGAAAGAGCCAAATGAAGACAAAAATTATCCCTCAAAACCTACTGCTGAATCAAAATCTTCGGACTGATCACTTTATTAATTCTGAATTAAAATACTAACAGGCATATTGAATAAACAATTGGTTCATTAGGTACAGAATTATAAGAAAATTGTCCTCTCTAATGCAGGAAAATACAGCAGGGGGAAGATTGAATCCCTTTCTTTCCTTACCTTCATTTCAAACTTCTTCTGAGCGAGAGGTAATACTCATCCTGCACAGAACTCTATTTCATTGTGAGCATTCTGTCACTAGTCAGAGCTGTCAGGTATGTCAATCATGTTGTATTGTGGCTGTGTCAGAGACATAAACGGAGAGATTAGATGGCTACAAAGAGCTGTGAATAAGGGAGTAAATTGCGTTCATGAGGGAAAAATTTAAAGAAACTGTTTTCTCAAAAGGTCTGTTCAGGAGGCTACTGCTAATATATTACAGCTGGAACAAGATAATTGTCCTAGGAGATCTTTGGGTGTTCTTTGCAAAAGGCAGCACACTTGCAATAAATATTCAAATGCTTATTTTGTGTTGTGAGTGCCAGATAACCCATTCAAAGTGAAATACAACTCCTTTCAGGACATTTAAAATCCACTGCCAGGAAATGTTATAAACTCACAAGGAATATTTGTGTTGAGTCACAAAAATACTTGCCACAAAAGTTTCCTTGGAAAATCCATTCAACCCTTAAATGTCTCTGCAGTGAGAGAAGTATCTAGAAGCAAATTCAATTTGGGCCAAATTCTGTTTAATTCACTGCTGTTTCATCCTACCAAAACAACAGGATTGCTTGTTGCATAGGGTATTGTGTATGCAGAACAGAACTAAGTCTTGCCATTAAGTACCACCCATCAACTAACTTCTGCGGTTCAGCAGTTAATTAACTGCCATTCCATATACCAAAAGGAAATATTATTCCATTTCCTATTTAATAAAGAGGAATTTTATTCCACTATTTTAAGGATTTTTTATACTTGATGAACAGACAATTTAATTATACAGCCTTTCTAATGAAAAATTCCCACAGTTTTAACTGGTAAAGCACCACAATGAGCTACCACATATCCTTTCCTTTTTTCCTGGCAATATAATAAAGAAACAATACATAACAGTCAATATTACCTACTTGTTTTAGACAGTTGATCAGCAAATGATTACAGCTATGATCCTGCTCTGAGGAACATCTGCTGTGCTCCTCTGACAGCAAGTAACTTACTCATGATGAGCAGATCCCACATAGCTGAATGGAGATCACTTTTTTATCAGCAGATTCCGTAGTGCTGGGAGTTAATCTTGAGTTAACCGTATAGGCTTGGACCAGCACATTGGTCCTTCCCATGCAACTGTTGCTATGTAAGGAAAACTTACATGATGGGCCCAACCCACGCAGTCAAACCATTCAGCTCTAACTCCCTGCACTATGGTATCCACTCACAGATAGGCAGCTTGCATGTAGTTGGGGGAGAATTTTTGATGGACATCTACATTTTTAACCCACGTAATTGCCTATCACAGTCAACAATTGGCTCTTAAACTTACTAGAATAGTGTAAGCTAGAGCTACAAAAGTGAGCAAGGTATGCTATTCTATAAACATTGGAACCCTTCTATCTACTGCAAAAAGGACTAGGTTCTTTTTATCTTACTGTTGTTTGGTTGTAGAAGTTTTATTATTATTAGATGCTTCATGCTGTGAAGGAGTGGAAATGTTTAAAGCAATCAAATATATTGTTACTATGTAACCTGAATCAATCCTGAACTAACCCTTGAAATCAGATGAGATGAGGTAGGCAGGCAACAGCACGCATCTGGAGAGTGGGGGGTGGAATGGGGAGGGGAAGATTATATGGATCTTTTAAATCTGTTCTAAGAAGTAATGCAATTGTATTTTATTGTATGGGAAATACAGCAGGATGTTTTTTTCTTTTTCACACTAAAAAAAGAAACTTTCTGCCCAGAGCATTATTTATAATTTCATTTATTCCCAAAATATTATTTATAATTTCATTTATTTATAATTTATGTTCCAAGTTCTAAACACGCAAGCAGCATAAACTGTTTGTTCCATAGAGATTTGGCTTAACAGAACAACTTTGAAGCACATTCATTTGTAATTCACCTCTGTAAATAAATGCCTCTTCTTTCTACACTCTTTCTTCCCATTAGGTTACAGTCATCAAATTTCAAAACGAGTGCAGGAAATTCTTGGTATTAATATAAAAATAAATGGCAGATTTTTGCACAGAGATCTCTTTGGTTATTTTAATGGTTGGCAACTGAGAAGTTCTACAGTGGCTATATTTTAACTGGCACTGGTAGGTACTTTAGTAGCTTTCTGAAATAAAGGGGGAAATAGTAAAATTTGTGAGGTCTTCTAGACCACTGAGGCATAATTTCTCGGCTTAGCAGACTGATTTGGTTCTTCTGACCTTTTATTTGAATCAATTCATATTTTTTTCCAGTGGTACCCTTCCTTGTCCAATGAAAGGGTAATGTGAAATTTGATCACAACATGATTGCAAAAGTACACATGCCAGCAACCCACAGGCATTTCTTACCACCTTGTATACCTTT
This sequence comes from Eublepharis macularius, assembly GCF_028583425.1. Classification (NCBI taxonomy): domain Eukaryota; kingdom Metazoa; phylum Chordata; class Lepidosauria; order Squamata; family Eublepharidae; genus Eublepharis; species Eublepharis macularius. The sequence continues at coordinate 64,752,674 of NC_072796.1, read as the reverse complement.
GTGACTAAATAATTGTTAAATGGGAGATTGCAGGAGTCTATATATTTTCTCTTCATTCTGAACTAAACCTCTGGACAAATTACATTCGTCAAGCTTCAGTTTCATATGCTTTCCAACACAATGCATTATCAGGATTTGAAAGCCTTTTTTGTTGTTGTTGTTGTTTCAAATGGGCTATTTTTTAAAATGTTCCTGGTGACGAGAGTCATTTGAACTTCAAAACCACCCACACTTTCAATGAAGCAGTGTGAACCTGCTTCAAAATTCCTGCAAGTTTTTCAAGCTTTTATGCTCTCATATGGCTTCCAGACAAAAGCCTACAGGAGCTCCATTTAGCCACCTAATAGCTAAGAGACAAAGAACGGAAAAGTTTTAAACTGAAGTACCCTCTTACAAGTACATTAAAACCCATTTTATTTGCTTTCCAATTTCAAAATGCTTCAGACAACCCAAGATACCATGCTAACAAATGACTCACATGCATGGTGAGAAAGATTCAGATTCTTGCCATAAAGTTATGGCCATGTAATAGGATATTTGTGCCCATGACAATATTCTCAATTTATCCATTTAAATTACATAAATAGAAATGATCTGTATTTTTAGTGTTTATAACAGTCTATCAAACCTTGGTTGGAGAATATATGTTAGTTCTGAAGTAAGAATCTTAACAATACATCTAAGAATCTTAAGTTTTGAAGCCAAGACAGTTATTCAGCTGAGAAACCTGGAAATTCAGTTGGCATGTCTGTATCCTGATTGGTTGTAATTAGCCAGTAAACATTGAAAAACATGTAATTGACCTAGCTCTTATCATTTGTTTTAAACTTGTAGCTTATTGTCTGCCAAGGAGGTTGTAATAGGGTTTTACAGTGATTACTCCAAACATTCAAAACATGAACCATAATGGGAAAAGCGAGAAGCCAGAGAGGAAAGTGGAGGAGCAAAACATGACATATAAAGAATAAAATATGAAGGATAATCTTGTCTCTTACTCCATCAACATTCCTTCCCCTATTCTCTGAAGGCAGAAGTTGTCCTACAGTTCAGCACTATAAACACTCAAGCCTTTCTTTCCACTAGATGGCAAAAGCTGTTCCTTATGATACACCTCAAGAGAAGCATCTTCTACTTTGCTTTATAAGTTATCATTCAGCATCAGCAACCATGCAATGTCAGAGTGTGTGATGGTAAAAAGTTGGAAAACAGATGCCATTTACCAGAAGGAAACTTTACTTGCAGTTTGAGAAAGAGGGAATTTAATGCACTATTTTAGGATTTTTAATATTTGATTAATATTACTTAATTACACATTAAACGTTTAAAATAGTGTTTTAATATTATTTGTGACAAATTGATTGAAAATACTGTTTTGTTTCCAGCTTGCTCCATAGACGTTCAGGGACGACATGTAGTGGCAAATGTTTCTCAAATGCATTAATTTTTTTAAATGATCTCTTCGAAATCTCTGTAAGAACCAAAATTGAGATTGCATGTTTGAAACGGATTTTGGATCCTTAGAACTTTGGAATAAAGTTTTTAATATCCAGCTTATGTTTTACAACATTTTATTTGCAATAAAAACATATTCTTTGTCCAGGTTGAGTCTTGCTCTGATGAGAAAAGCTTGAATATGTCTAACTAATCTGTGTGACTATCTAAATCCCAGACTGGCATCCTATGGGGGAATTTGCAGGTGTATGGGTGTAACTGGCAGTGGAATGGCACAGTTTAGAATGTATGTTTGCAGATGTGAACACAAACAAGAGACTAGTCCCAAAGTGCAGTTTCACTGAATAAATTAGTTTCTTATGCAATTAAAATGTATTTTCTTGGCTTTCTACATCCATTTAACTTAGCTGAAAGCTTTGTATTATATTTTTTTAATCTGTAGTCTACATTTAAATCTATTCTATCCAGGGCTTGATTTCACAGTAACGGTAGAACTATAATTTTACAAATCTTCCTATTACCACAGTTATTTTAATTCTATGTCCCTGTAGCCAGGAAGGGTTTCTGGGTCCATAACCCCTGGCCAAGAGGTGGCATAAAGGAGCTGCCAGAGGAAGAAAAAATGCCCTTAAAGGATGCACAGAGTAGCTGAACAAGTTAGTGTGCCAGGAGTGGCTCGGGACCCATGCTGTAAGCAGAGGATGGCTAGCTTTGGTGGCACCCATTGAAGAGGAAAGCATCCCCTTAGGGGTGAGGTTGCCTTGGGTAAGAAAGAGAGGAAATGACCCAGAGGGCAGGGGGCATGTCTGAACACAAGGGAGAGCTCTAAAGGTAGTGGTCAGATGGTGCCTGGAGTGGTGGGTGGAGGAGATAAGGTGGCTGGAGGCAGAAGTGTGCAGGAAGAGTGAGGAAACTTCTTCCTCTCTGCTGGGCCATCAAGGGGAAAGAGTGTATAAAGAGGAAGATCCTATAAAGAGGAAGATCTAAATAATCATTGTTACCTGAGTTGTTCATCTGGTGAGTTCTTTGGGTTGGAAGAAGTCATGGAGCCATGCTCTCCCCCCAGTTTACTGCATGCCTCTTCCCTACACCTTACCTGGGGTTCCACTAATCCACCTACATTAGCCCATATAGATCCATGTTACTATCATCCTGTATCAACAGTGCTGCTATGAATTCAAACCATCGATTTTATTATAGTATGTTCATAGATTAAATAAACAAGCATGTATCTATGAAAATAATTATCCAGTGTCTTGAAATATATTGAGTCGTAAAGACACTAAGATTCTATATGTATATGAGGTTGACAGGGAATAATTTCAGGCTGACATTCATCCTACTTTTATGTATTTATTGAAGTATAATTGCTGTGGAGAAGAGCAGGAGTCCAGTAGCACCTATAAGACTAACAAAATTAGGGGTAGGGTATTGTAAGGATGCGAGGCAACTCTCATGGTCATAGATCCAGAAGAGTTAGGCATGTTAGTCTGTAGTAACAAATTAGTAAAGAGTCCAGTAGCACCTTTAAGACTAACCAACTTTATTGTAGCATAAGCTTTTGAGAGCCACAGCTCTCTTCGTCAGATGCATCTGACGAAGAGAGCTGTGGCTCTCAAAAGCTTATGCTACAATAAAGTTGGTTAGTCTTAAAGGTGCTGCTGGACTCTTTAAGAATAGGCAACTCTCAAGAGACTCCACATTATGAGTAAAAGTTCTTTATTGATAAGATGCCAGTATCATACACTTACGGCATCCTTGCTAGGACTGGCGGCTACAAACAAGTATCAAGCAGATATAGGTTCCCCAAAGGTACTTCTAATTTCCACTCTCCCTTTCTTTTAATAGTCCTCTAACTCTGCAGACTGGAAAACAGGCTGTGTGATTCATGGACTGCTCAAGGTCAAGCAGGCTCCCAAGCTCAGGAAAGATTACAACAGGAACAAAACCTCCCATTCCCAGTTTCCCACCTCGGGTTCAAATAACAAAATCACCCCAACGGCATCAGCTTCAGCTGCAGGAGGTATTGAATATGACAGGTAATCCTGAACACCTGACAGTCTGCCCCCCCCCCAAAGATCAATCCTCCCCCTCGTTTCCCCGGGTATTTATTATGGAAAGCTCGAACCAGTTTCTTGGCTCTCACATCAGTAGACTTAACCCATTCAGCCTGGCTTTTTGGGAAATTTTTCCATTGTGTTAGGTAGTACAGCAACCTTATCTTCCACTTGGAGTCTAAAATGAGTTTGACCTCCTGATGGGGCTGTCCGTCTATAAAGATTGGAGGTGGGGTCATGGGGGCAAGGCACCACTTGTCAAGTCTAGGGTGCTTTTTGAGGAGGCTGAAATGGAAAACTGGGTGCACATGCCTCAAATATTTTGGCAATTCTAGTCCCACAATAACATTGTTGACCACAAAGAGGACCCAAGTACTTCCATCCTAGTTTTTTGCTGGGTTGTGTCCCTTTCAAATTCTTTGTGGATACGTAAATATTGTCTCCCACTTTCAGGTCCCAAGGGGGTGAACGTCTCTTACCAATCTGGAGTTTATAATCATGTTTAGCTCTCTCCAATGTTTGCTTCACTACATCCCACTGTGACACAATTCTAGTCCACCACTCCTTCAAATCACCCCCCTTTATGTTTGGCTCTGTGCCTAGCATTGGCAGAGGTTTCCCTTCAAAACCTTGAGTCACTTGGAAGGGTGTTTCCCCCATGGAGCTGTGTAGGCTATTATTGTAGCAGTATTCTACATAAGGCAAGAACTCCATCCAGTCATATAATACCTCCGGAACTGTTCCGGTATCTGATTAGTACATTCTGTTTGTCCATCTGTCTCTGGATGATAGCTGGAGCTCAACCCCTGCTCAATTCCTCTTACCGTCATGAGCTCCTGCCAAAAGGTAGCAATGAATCAACTCCCCCTGTCAGAAATTATCTTGTTTGGATAAGACTGTAAACATACCATGGTCTGCATAAATAGCGTGGCTAGTTTTTTTGTAGTGAGGAGTTTGGAGCAGGGAATGAAATGTGCTTGTTTAGAGAATAGATCAACCACCACTAACATTACAGTTTTTCCCCTAGAGGGGAGAAGGTCAGTGATGAAATCCATGGAGATGGTAGACCACAATCGCGGTGTGTGTGTGTGTGTCTCTAGCAGCTGTAAGAGACCTGGAGGCTCCCCCTTGTCTTTTCTTCATCAAACAAATGAGGCAACTGGACACATACTGAGATATGTCTTTCCTTATTCCTGAACACCAAAATTGCTTCTGTGTTAAATGCAATGTTTTTACGAACCAAAGTGCACTGCTGTTTTGTCACTGTGACATTTTTTCAGTACCTCCCCCCTCACGGCTGCTGGTATGTGCAATTTGCCCTATCAGTACCAGCATCCATCCTCCCCTTCTCCAGAGAATCTTGCAAACCCTCCTCCCGCTCCTTTTCCTTCTCTGTTTTGACTGTCTTCAGCCAGGAGTTCGATGGGGAAGTGAGGTTTTGTGCTTGCCTGTGTGTCAGCACTGCCCCTCCCAACTGTGTGGGTGTGAAAATACCGTCAACAATTTCCTCTCTCTGACTTTTGTGTTGAGGGAGGTGGGACAACGCATCTGCTAAGAAATTTGGTGTCCCTGGGAGATGCTTGAGTGTGAATTGAAACTTTGAGAAGAACTCCGCCTACCAGAGCTGTATCCAACTTGCACGGTGATCTAAGTGCTTCTAGATGGTTATGATCTGTCCAGATCTCGAAGGGTATTTTTGCCCCTTCCAGCCAATGTTGCCAAGTAGAAAGGGCTAACTTGATGGCTGTTGCTTCCTTGTCCCAAACCGACTAGTGTCTTTCTGTCTCTGAAAACTTCTTAAACACATAAGCACAGGGTTGTAGCTCTCCATTAGAGCCCTCTTGTAATATGGCCCATGGCCATATGGCCCATGACCATATCACTTGGGTCTACTTGCACAATGAACTTCTTGTTTTAATCTGGGTGGCATAATACTGGTTCAAAGGTGAACAGGGTTTTTAACTTCTCAAATGCCTGCTGGCATTCATTTGTCCACTCCAACTTAGCACTTCGTTTTATTTCTTCTGGTCCTTTTCCTTTCATTTTTAACTAGTCTGTTAAAGGTAATAGAGTTTGGGCAACGTTTTTAATGAATGGTCTGTAAAAATTTGCAAAGCCCAGGAAGGATTGTAATTCCCATCTCATTTTAGGAGCCTCCCATCCCAACACATCTCTGACTTTAGTTGGGTCCATCCCAAGTCCCTCCTTGGACACTCTGTAGCCCAGGAAGTTCAGCTCAGTTTTATGAAACTCACACTTTGACAATTTTGCATACAGTTTGTTCTTATAAAGGGTACTCAGAATCTCCCTTATAAACTTCATATGCGAGTCATAGTCATAAGAATAGATCAGAGAATCATCAAGATAAACAACCACTCCTTTGTACAGGTATTTATAAAGACTCCAGGTGCCCCTTGAAGTCCAAATGACATGACTAGGTACTCAAACTGTCCCAGAGGGGTGTTAAAGGTTGTTTCCCAATTGTCCCCTTCCCTGATGCACACTCTGAAGTAAGCATCTCTTAAGTCCAGTTTGTTGAAAATCTTTCCTTTGGTCACCACTCCCAGCAGATCTCTAATGAAGGGGTGTGCATTTGACATTGACACTGCATTAATCCCTCCATAATCCACACACATACATAAACCCCCAACCTTCTTTTTGCAAAACAACACTGGGGCAGCATGAGGGGAACTTTCGGATCAAATAAAACCCCTTTCCACGTTTTTGTCAATGAACTTGTGAAGCTCTGTTCACTCAGCTGGGCTTAAGGAATATACTTCCTCTTAGGAAGTTTCTGCCCAGGGATCAGTTCAATAGCACAGTCTATTGTCCTGTGAGTGGATAATTTGTCTGCCTCTTGTTCCTCAAAGACCCGACTGAAATCTTGGTACTCAAGGGGGTTGCATCAATTTTTCTCTCATTAGGCATACAGTTTCAGGCATGGGAGGGGGTAGTGGCACCTCATGGGGGTTCCACAAATGTTTCTGGCAATCCTCAGCAGGGAAACATAGTCGCCCCATCTTCCACTGTATGTACGGGTCATGATCATATAGCCATCGGACTGCTAAAACGGCAGGAAATTTTGCAGTGGGGCTTATTACGAAAGTTCTTTCCTCCCCATGACTCCCCATTCCAACTTAGGTTAATTCAGTCTCATAGGCACAGGGAGCCCCTTTCATAGAGCCATCCATTTGCTCAAATCTAATAGGCTCTGTTAATTTCACCAGATCCAGTCCCAGACCTGTGACTAGGGCTGGGGCAATTAGCTCCCTGCTGCACCCTGAATCAATCAGAGCTCTCACCCCAATATGCGTCCCCCTTCTTGGGTGTACTATTGTAATGAGGAGTAAAAATAAGTTTCCCTTTTCTCTCACCTTGCTTGGCACCTGTTCTTCTTTGACCTGCTGACGGGTGCCAGTCACAGTAGGTCTACACAGTTTCCTGCCAGTTCTTCCTCCTCACTGCTGGAAGGAGATCCCTCTCCTGGCCTCTCAGGTGCTTCTCCCATCCCAGCCGCTGCTGCCTTCTCACACGTTTGGGATGCTGCTCCACCCTGTCTCAGGTTTGCTGGGGCCGCTGCTTCTCCCTTCCTCGGCCTCCTCGCCAGGCTGCTCCAAGGTCCAGTTTTTCTCTCAGAGGACTTCTTCTCAACCCCTGACATTCCACGGAGAAGTGGCCCACCCCACCACACTTTAGGCATAAATCTTGATTCCTCCTCCTCTCCATTGGATTCAGTCCAATCTTGAATGTTGGCAGCACACTATCTAAACTTGGTTGCAAACTCACGCAAGGGTGCTTCCTCCGCCACATACACTTCAGTTTAGTTCTTGCTCTTTGTACTGCACCTGAATTACACACATGAAGGCTCTCACACTCTGAAGCTCCAAGGCTCGGGTTGTATAGAGAGTTGCATACCATTTGGCCATTTCTCCCCCCAACCGGGAGCCAAAGTAGCTCACCCAGCTGGCTTCATCAAGGAAGGTGTGGCCTCATTCTCTTAGGAATTCTGCCAATTGCACTAGGAAGTACCCCAACTCCTCTGGGTCCCCCTCAAAGTGGGCTTCTAGTTTCCATAGCTCCTACAGTGGCTGCAACAGAGTTTCAGGATTCAGTGCAGTCGGGACTCCCATTGGGTGTATGGGTTGGGCCGGTGGGCCAGCTGGCACTGGGACTCCTTGCTCATCTGGGGGAAGAACAGGTGCCTGGCTTTGTAGCACCGGTGCTCCTTGCCTGTCTGGGGGAGGGACAAGCAGCTGGTCTTGTGGCCCTTGGGTGGCTTTACCCAGCTGGCCACCTTGGCCTCCCAGGGGAGCAGGTTGGAAGGCTGCCTGCATCATCTGTTTGATATTCTCTTTGAAAGCATACAATTCACACCTTATCTCTCCCATCTTGGCTCGGATCTCCCTCAGTGGAGGGTGCTTCCAGCATTCTCCTCCTTCCTGATTCCTCATCACCTTCCCCTCCTTCTTTGGGGAAATCATCCTATTGGATCAGGGATGGTATGTGGAGCTGAGCCCTATCTCTTGGGTCCAGCTCCCTCCTGGCCAATGCCACTCACGGGGTCCACTCCACTGAGGTCCCCTCCGTCCAAGCTCTGTAATCAATGGACTGCCAGGAAACACCTGTGCGGAGTCTTGCGCCAGCTCCGGCCAACACTCCTGCATTGGGCCCATGCTCCTTTGCGGGGTCTTTAAGGCTTCCCTCGATCGGCTCTGCTGTACCAGTCCCCTTGCCTCCCTCAGCCACCAGTGCTCAGAGTTGGGAGTTTACGATGAGTTAGGTCTGAGGATTAAGAAAGGCAGTCCTAGCAATTTATGAGGATGCCAGGCAACTCTCAAGAGACTTCACTTTATCTTTATTGATAAGATGCCAGTTTCATACACGGCATCCTTGCTAGGACTGGCGGCTACAGACAAGTATCAAGCAGATATAGGTTCCCTGAGGCTACTCCTAATTTCCACCCCTTTCTCCTAATAGTCCTCTAACTCTGCAGACAGGAAAACAGGCTGTATGATTCATGGACTGCTCAAGATCAAGCAGGCTCACAGGCTTGGGAGAGATTACAACAGGAACAGACACCTCTTGTTCTCAGTTTCCCACCCTGGATTCAAATAACAGAATCACCTCAACAACATCAGCTTCAGCTGCAGGAGGTATTGAATATGACAGGTAATCCTGAGCACCTGACAGGTATGAACTTTCATGAGTCACAGCTCACTTCTTCAGATACAGCTAGAATGTGAGTCCATCTGTCCTTATATCTTGGAGAGTGGAGTGATTACAGAAGCCAAATGATAATAGCTGGTGAATGAAGTTTGTCATGTGTGATATGTGTGCATGCAGACCAACCATGGAGAAGTTTCAGGAGCTCTAAAGAAGTAGAAGGTGCTCCTTTCCCTTCCCTCATGCTGTTTTCCCACATTTTTTTCAAAATGAAAAGGAGGGGAAATAGTGCCCTTCCCTCAGTTCTCTCCCTGTTACTTCTGAGAGATGTCCTTACTTGAAGTTCATTTTTTGAGAAAAGTTTAAAACTTGGTTTACTTTTTCCTTCAGAGAACAGGGCACAGTTTTTTCTTTGTGTGTTTTTCTGAAGAAAAATAATTAAGAGAGAAAACAGCCACCAAACATGAACTTTACTGTAATACTTGGACAAAACTAAACATTTAAGAAAAGACTCAAACCTGCTGCTGTAGTATAGTGATTAAGTGGTTGGACTGTGAATCTGCACTCTGCTGGTTCAAATTCCAGAGGACTTTAGGCCAGTCACACACAGTCTGCCTAACTTATTTTGCCAGGTTGTTGTGAAGATAAAATTGAAGAGAGGATAATTATGCAAGCCTCTTTGTGTACCCATTGTGGAGAAAAGTAGGGTATAAATGAAGTAAATAAATAATAAATATAGCTGGAGATGGGGGGGCTGGTAATAGGTAGGTTGGTGAGTCAGAAAGAGACCAGGAAATAGGTAATGGTAAGGATATGGGGGGCTGTCAGGAGAGAAAGTAAAGTCCTTGTAGGTTTCCCCTGTACAACTGGCCCTGGCCTGACCAGTACCATATAACTGGACCCACCCAGCTCTGCTGACATTGTGCAACTGGGCATGGGCCAGCCTGGCAACAGGCACCATACAATTTGGCTAGACTTTTCCCAGGGAGAGGCTCCCAGGTGGGAAAGCTGAAGACAAGGGAGTAGATAAAAGTATTGCCGTGGTCTTGGCATTGTAGTTCCTGACGTTTCGCCAGCAGCTGTGACTGGCATCTTCAGAGGTGTAGCACCAAAAGACAGAGATCTCTCAGTGTCCCCTCCTATTCTCTATAAACTTGCTCTTTTGATTATTACATCTGTATGTCAGCTAGGAGTGGAGACAGCAGAAAAGGTTAAGGCACCTTAAAGCTATTTGAGGGCATGAGTTTTCAGGGTCACAGCCCACTTTGTCAGATGCTTTCTCCTCTAAGTGGGTAAGTGTATATTTCCCAATTATAGAGAAAAGAGGAGGAAAATGCAAGTTTATGCCCTAATGCAAGAGAAAGCAGCAGGCGTCACAGTAATATGGAGAATGCAAATTAATTCAGAATCCATTCAAATAAATATGATCAAATCAGCGTAGGTATGTGACTCATTCCCAACCCAGTGGGGATGATAAGCACAGCAGTAGTATAATAAATAAACACCTCATGAGAGACATTATTTTCTTTTGTGAGATAGCCACCCCAACTATCTATTGAGCCCAGGTTTCACAGCATAATAAAATTGTTAGTGGATTCTAACTGAAGATGTTTTCTGGTAGTAATTTCCCTTTGAACTAGTGATCAAGTGGTTAGGTTGCTTATTATCACTCTGTTGGTTCAAATCCCACTACTAAGATACAACAAAGGAGGCTTTCATGGGAGAAAATGCCCAATAGTGTTTATTCGTCATGAATGGATGATTGCGTACATCCAGCAAGAAGCAGATTCAACATACTTGTTCATTAGAAGCAGCCCCTGAAAAAGCACGGTTGGTGCAAAACAGACTCGGCTAGCAGTCTGTTGGGCTGGTGGAGCCTTGATCAGTGGTGTCCCACAGGATGAATGAGAACCTGAAAAATAAGAAATACGCTTGTTAATTATAGCTACGAAGGGTTACTTACCTTGAATCCCATCAGAACTCCATGTCGGACAGCAGAGAAATGACATCAAACCTTTGATTACATGGACAATAATTGTTGATGTACCTTTAAGTGTGAGAAGTTAATATGTGCTATTTATTGGATATTTATGGATATTTATTAATCGTTTATTATTGTTATTTATGAATTGTTGATGATTATTGATATTTATAGAAGAATGACACTTTCATGCACTTTTGCACTTTGCACTTTAATGAAACTTCACAACAACCATGTGAAGTGGGATAGACTGAGAGTGTGATTGGTCCAAGGTCACCCAGTGAGCTTCCGTGGCAGGGGGGGGGTTTCAACCTGCAGCTCCCAGATCCTAGTCTGACACTCTAACCACTATGGCCAATGTCATTTGACTTTTATTATAGGGTTTTTTGAGTAGTAGGGGGCTGGGTTGGCACTGGGGTTTGCTGCAAAACTTGGCCCCTTGTTTTAAATTCACATTTGGCAGCCCATTGATATAGAACAGCTGCTTCAGATTAGAGCCTGCCTGCCTGCTTGCCTGCCTGCTGGTAAGCAAGAGCAGGCCTTCCACACAAGGCCTGTGAGAGGATCACAGGCCTTGTGATGGGCATTAGAACCTTGGGCATTAGAACCTTGATGATGTTCTGGAGCAAGTATTGTGGGGGTGGGGAGAACTTATTAAGTGATCAGCTGTTTTCCATGTGGGCCTGTTCTGTAGCAGGTAGCTCTCTTGGGCACTCATCTGGCCCTGTTAATCTATTTCTTCCTTTTTCTCAGGTGAAAGCTGTTGTTTTATGAATTGCTGATATAAATCCTTCAGGATTAATGAAAATGCCATTATATCTTAGGGCTTGAGTACAGACCGTGGACCTTGCTTATGCTGTCAGTGATAGTTTATGTGAGGTGATGGTTTTATGTCCTACACATACAAAAAGGAACTGTAATAAACTCGCTTCAGAGAATGGTCCAGAGGCGTGTTAATGTTGGTAACATCAAAAGACTCTCAAAGCCTGGAGGTGGAAATTCTCAAGGGTGTTCTTCCTGTTTCTCCAAGTCATTCAATGTTCTTCAGTGTATATATATAACTGCTTTTTAATATTGATAATTTATATTGTTTGCTCGTAGCAATACCATTGATATAAAGATATCAGGCTATTCCCAAATTTGAAATAGCTATGCATAAAAACAGGACAAATTGGCAAAGCTCAATGACAAGGTATTCTGTGGTGTTGTTAACCCTGGAGAAAACTAGCTTCAGAGGGTGGACTATAGAGTATCACATCCCTACTGTGCTCCCTCCGTTCCTTAAATAATGCTTTTTCAAGGGTCCACCCCCAAATCTCCAGGAATTTCTTATTCCAGAGTTGGCAGCCCTAGTTATAACCCATCCTGACTCTGACGTTGGAGTTGGCGAGAACTCTAAGTAAATAACGAAATTCTGAAATAATAGAAGTTTTGGTATATTTGATTGGTCTTGTGAATCTTCTGCTTTACCACATTTGGGGAAATCATGTGACTGTGAGGCAATCCGGGCATTAAGATGGTAGATGAGCCAGCTGCAGCCCATTGTGGGCAGGGAAGATCTTGCCCCTGTAGTACATGCTCTGGTAAGATCTAGAGATTACTGCAATGCACTGTACATGGGACTGCCCTTGAAGACTGTCTGGAAGCTTCAATTGGTACAGAATGCTGCCTGGAGTAAGTTGTGTGGACCGTATCACCCCTGTCACGTTCTATCTACATTGATTCCCAATTTGCTTCCAAGCCCAATGCAAGATGGTGGTATTGACTTTTAAATCTCTATACGACTTGTGGCCAGGATACCTTTAAGGACTGCCTTCTTCCGTGTTAACCTACCCATTTGCTCTGGCCATCTTCAGAGCCCCTGCTTTGGGTGCACCCACCGTCTGTGGCTAGGTGGGTGGCAACCCAAGAAAGGACCTTCTCAGTCGTTGTTCCAAAACTTGTTATTGGCCCTCCTCTCTGTTTTTGGTGTTGTGTGTGTTTATAGAATTATTTTTATTAATATTGAACATTGTTTTTACCTTTAAATGGTTTAAAATACTGTTTTATAATTTTTAATGTTTTAATCTTTGCTGCCTTGGGGACCCTATTTGGGTAGAAAGGGGACATACAAATGTTTTAAGTGAAAATGATGGAGAAAGACTATTCAGTTTGGCAATCTCTGTGAAAGATGTCTTCTTCGTGCCACTGTTGAATTTTGGAGTTTACACACCGCACAACCCTGAGTCCCTTTTCCTTACACATCCAGGCCTGCAGATGTCAGTGTAGCCTGCGATTAGTATGGGCAGGGGCTGGGCAGGAAGCTTCCCCTCCCTCTGCCCTGTCTCCCGTTCTTTGCCTGTCACTGAGAGCCAGACTCGCTGCAGACAGGCAGCAACCAGAGGAGGAGTGGGAGGGAGGAGAAAGGAGGAGGAGAGACTGGGAATGAGTTGGAGGCAGACACAGCCTCGGCGCGCAGATCTCCCCTGCTGGGGACGGACAGAAGGGGGGAGGAGGAGGAGGAGGAAAGAGACTTCATCTGCTCTGCAGAAAGAGAGCCCACCTCCTGGCGCTTCAGGGGCGAGATGTAGGGCTCGGAGGAAAGGTGAGTGCGGGACCTGCTCCCTTCTGGCTCCTACCCTTGGCTGGGCTAACGGAGATGCAGCTCTCAGGGAAGGGGAGCCCCTGTAAAGGCAAGAGTTGCTCTGGCACCGAGGCGGCCAGAAAGTGTCTGGCAAAGTGAGGAAAGGCCCAAGTTTAAGGTCTGCCGCTCTTAAAGAGACAAGGCTCTCCTTGGTAGGTCCAAAGAAGGTGTTTCTCGGTCTCCTTTGTTTCTTTGGCCGCTTGTCTCCTTCGCATCTAGGCAAAGTGCGTGCATGTCTAGAGAGTACGCAGGGCACACGCACACGATGTGCCAGACGTGAGCATTAAAAAAAAAACCCCATAACATTAGTTAAGGACACACACACACACACACACAACACACACACACTGCTATGAATTTGACGTTTATAGTCAGCTTAGGGTCCTTGCCAGGAAGGAGGTTCGGTCATTTGGGTGCCAAACAGAGAAGAAAAAATTTGGAAACAAATACTTCTCAGGGCTTCCCTGCCCTCTGGTATTCCAGGTACCTTGTCAGTCAGGGGTTGAATTACCAGTAGAGACATGCAGTTAACCACAACGGTATCCCTCTAGTTATTAACTGAAATTATTTTTTTAATAATTATTATAAGATGTTGGTCTGTGCATTTGGCGATATCTGGCTATAATTTTTTAAAAAATGAATCTGCAAAAGTAAAACTAAGTGTCTAACATGTCCCTGAATCACGCTTATGATTTGAAGGGACTGTGTTCTAGACGAAGGTTAGAGGCAGCGTAGTGAAGGAGTGTGGGGTCACTGCCAGCAAAGCCTTCTGTTGGAATCTTTCATATGAATGAAACCAGAATAGATAAAAGTGGGATCAAATAATTACTTTCAACCTAATACATAAAAAACCAAGAGTCATGATTGGGAATACTGCATCCCAGCTGGTAAAAACGTTGATGCATCAGACGTGCTGGTTACTACAATGCTGCCCCAAGAGACTGTCACAGAAGCATCTGCATGCTGGAAACTATATGACAGAATCAGGCGTGCAACTTTTATTGGAGAGCTGATAAGTATCCAGTGGTGTGGGAGCGTATGGAAAGTCAATACTTTCACACATTCATAGACCTGTGCTGCATGTGGTTACCTTACTTTAGCTTCGGGTATGGATGTGCTGAGTTTATGGCACAAGCTGAGTTGTGAATTCTGCTAGGAGATGAATGGTTGTTCTATATGCCTTTATAGACTGATGTTTTTAAACATTTCTAGGAGTTTAATGAAGGAAGCATGTTTTTAAAGGTTTCTGTTGACAGGAAACAATGAATGCAATAACAACAAATCATGAGTTATACTTTTGTGCTTGGATCTATTTGTACTTAGAATTTTTTTGGAGTGTAATTTCTGATGCATAAGTAAATTATTACAAAATTTTTGCTCAATAATTTTCTGTGGAACAAAGAGAACATGAGATGCTGTGTTATTGTTTCTGATGCCTAAAAACATTGTATTAGAGCATTCATAAATATTCATTGATAGGGGGTTCTGGAATAAAAAGCACAGGTATCTTGACTCAGGCTCTTGAGATAAACATTTTGCATGTAAAAGGTTATGATTAGAACTGTTTGTAGTTATAGATCAGTGTAATGAATAGTGCAGTATTAGGAAAGAAATTTCTTACCAGGCACTGTTTTAACTTTATCTGTAACTGTTTTAGGTAGCATTTAATGGCATTTCAGAGTGACTTCAGTTGAGTCGATCTAAAATTTAATGTTTGGCTAGTTCCACTGCTAATTATATTTGTTTGCTGATGTAGGAATGCTTTCACAACTACTTGGTAGCATGTAAATATTGTAGTTTTCCTATTGCTAGAAATAAAGGGGCTAGTTTATTGGACAAGACATTGTAGGAGAAAGCATGTATTGAACAGGTGAATGTCCCTACTCATTGCCAGCTTAAATAGTGACAAAATGTTCTGCATGTCTATATCTGTACTGGTGTTTTCAGCATGAAGTATAGAGTTACTATGAGTGTGCCACAAGATTCTCCAGTGGTAGAATCTTAGCTGCAATATATTCTATATGCATGTACATGAAAAGTAATCTCTGGAAATTCTGTACTTTGGCATGTATTCCGTTCTGGCTCCTGGACTGGGGATTCATAGGCATTTCTTTCTTCTCTTGGTCCACTCACGTGCTCAGATAATCAAGGCTTTTACTACTATGCAATTTAATTTCAGCCCAGTACTTTGAAATTGCAAGAAGACAGCCTTCCACACTAAATAATAAAAATTGACTTTTCTTGATGCACCTGCCGTTCCTTGGGAACTTGAATGGTTGTGTCTGTGCAGATGGAGCTGCTATATAACTGTGAACAGAATGAGAAGAAGTGATAGCAAGTTTGGTACTGCTGCTGCCTCAACTCCATCCTGTTCTCATGCTCTGCTTAAGGAAACATCTCCAGAGCCATTTAGTACAGCCTTGTCTTAGTTTTTCTGAAGGAAATATTCCGATCAGTTCAATTCAAGACGTGAAATTCATCCTTCTTCCTGCTGCCTTTTGGATCTTTCTGTGCCGTATAGAATCAAAGGCAAAACTGTAATAGGGTCTTGTTGTCAACTGTTATTTAGAGGAGGATGCTCCTTGTTTCCTCATCCTTGGCCTGTTTATCTGAAATTTCTTTTTTTACTTTCAGGCACTGGACCCCTTAGGTCCTTTACCTACTTAACTTTCCAGTCCTTGGCCTCATGCTTATCCTCACCCGTTCTTTGGATCCCTAGAGCTGGTATACTCAGCCAAACTCCCCCCCCCTGACAGTTTGGATACATTTAAATAACTTTGATGGACAATTTAGCATGCTTTGAAACATTCTGAGACATCACAGCAATTAAAAAATTGTTGCCAGAGATCTTTACTACTACAGAATTATAATAACTCATTAGACTGAACTGTAGTATCCTGGGCTATGCCGCTATTAGGATGGAGATGTTTGTGACTGGGGCAGGGGTTTGAGGTGTGCCTGTGCTTGGTCAAATTGTCATTCTTTGAATATTATGCAGCTTAATGGTTGCAGCATATTTAACTGGGATACTTGTCTCCTAGTTGCTAGTCCAGGTGTGTCCCAAAACCAGACCATTAAAGTGAGGGTGGTATGTTAGTTTTCAGTCTTTCCACACAAGTCTGATGTGCTGGCTGTATTGCGAGCCCAGCTATAAGTGTTGTCTCAGTAAGGAATGTTTGGCTGTGTGAGTGTATCAAGCACTACATAAGCATTAAGTTAAAGAAAAATGAACAAAACAATGTTTATTTATATGTTTGGGGAGGGAAGGGACCTTAGCTGGGTATAATGCCATATAATCCACTTTTCAAGTCAGCCATTTTCTCCAGGGGAACTGATTTTTGTCACGAGACCAGTAGTAATTCTGGGAGATCTCCAGTCACCACCTGGAGACTGGCAACCCTAATTAAAACTTAAGTTTCCATCCGCAGGCTGGTGCCTTCCTGCCTCCCCCTCCCACAGCAGCCTGCCAATCTCCTTGAAATTCTGCTCCTAGAGATAGGGAACCTGAGGAATGACATGTTGGGCGTCTTCAGCAGGAAAGGGGAAATTAATGTATCTTGCCAATTTAATCTGGATCTTAAGATAACTTTTGTTATCTTCAACGTTTAATTGCAACATCTATTTTAGAAATTATCCGTTCCTAGTCTGTAGTGGTTCTAGAAGGCTTTGTATGTAACAGTGTCTTGATTACTCAAGGATCTTATAGGTTGCTGAGGTTCCTAATACATCTGGTCCAAATTCTGCTGTCATCAAGAGCTGGAGCTGGCATGTCAGTTAACAAGTATTAGTACTGCTGTTCAACCCTTGCATAATTAGTTGCCGTGTCTAAGCTCCCTGGACACAGTGGTGTAACCTAATCCTATAGTTGGACTAAGGTTTCTACCTGCTCTGGAACAAGTTTGTCTGTATTGTATTTTTACTTATCAGCAGCTCTCCATATAGTTAGGGTCAGATAGTAGGTGTATGAGTGGTGGTGTGGGATGGCTTGATAGTAGGTTATGTAGGAATAACCAGGTCCATACCCATGGTGGGTCCAGTGGTTGCACTACAACATTGTAGCACTGGTTTGCAATTCCTAGGAATTTTTCCAGAACGAGATTTTGTCTGTGACATGATGGCTTCCGTTTAAAGAATGAAAACTTGTTTTCAGAACAGGTTAAAGAAATAGTTGAAATGTGCTCTCTAAACGTAATATTGACAGAAAGTCAATCCATCCAACCTGTCCCAAAGGCTGCTGAATAGTATCCTTTTTGAATGATAAAGCTTTAAAAAATTACTTATTTAAACTTTGATGTTTCTGAAGTGAACAGTTCATAAGCACTAAAATACAAATGGACAATTTGTCTCGGCTAGAGGTGTATAGACCTTTCAGTGGGTTAGCATTGTAAATCTCATTCCTATTTATGTGAAGTCCCACTGGAAATAGGATGTTCCCACCTATGGAGGAAGGGCTAGTGATGATGCTAGGAAGAACAGGAGTTTGCTAATTATTTTGTACATCATGTAAGATAGCAGACACAGCTGTCTGTACTGTGTGTTTGCCACCAGAATGCAAGAAGCTGAAAATGCACCCTTAGATGCCATACTAGTGTCTCTTTCCTTTGTAGATGGCACTAACTCAAGATGATTTGGCATATGTCTGCTGCCATCCCAAAGCACACAGCCCAGGAGACAAAAGATATAATCTTCCTTCCTTTCTTTTCTGTTCTTGTGCTGTTAAAAAGTAGCATGGCAAATGCACATGTCTTATAGGGCTTGCTGAACTGTTATAACATTACTTCCTCTTGTGAGAGTTTAGCCACTATTTACGGTTATTCTGGCAACCAGAAATGGTGGCTGAACTCTCACGAGAAGAAGGAGAGGGCTTGAGGACTGACATGTGCATTTTCCATACTGCATTTAAAGAGGTGATAGGGAGGATTATCTCCTCTGACTCTTGAATCTAAATTGGCAGGATCTAAATTGGCAGGAACCTGACTGTATATAGTGACAGGCTGGGAGATTGCTGCCCTCCCAAACTGTTTGCCTGATGTGGCTACCTTAGGTCACATTACACAGCTGGCCCAGTTTTTAATGGAGATTGGCACTTGAGCACACATTTTAAAGTAAATCTTATGTGGTAAGCTTATTGTTCAGACTGGCTTGGAAAATATGAAGAATTGAAGAGTAATTTCTCGGTTGATTGGTAATTGAGAGCTTTCTTACACGAGATATGGTTGCTCTGTGCCAAATGGTTGACTTTTCTAGAAGGAAAAACTCCAAAGGTTATGTGAAAAGGACTCTGGTTAATATATTGGCATTCACAAAACCCACAGAAACTGGGGCAAGTTGCCAGACCCTACTTAATGAGAATGCCAGTGTTTGGCACAAATCTGTATAAACACAAAAGATTTTCAGAAAAGCAAGCTTGTGAGTGTAAGTGCATATCTATATCCACAATAATTAATTTTTAATTACTGCACTTCACACTTAAAGTAGATGGAAATCCTTCCAATTACATACTTGAGTTTGGCATGCCCAGCTTTGTGTTTTTTTGTTTTTCTGACTTGTTTATATTGGTTGTTGTTTAGCCAGAAGCAGAAATGTGCCTGAGTGTGTTTTGTAAGTCCGCAATCAGACCATACAAGCGCAGAACTAACTGTCTTAAAAGCAGGTTTGTAGCCTTTAATTCTGTAAGGTAGGACAGCAATGTCGGCAGTGCTGATAAAACTGTAGATACTGGGTAGGTTGAGGAGCTGAGCAGGATTATGATCAGGGTGCACGGCTGTGCAGCTCTCTGTTCAGGGATTATATTATGTGAAATAAGAACATAAAGACAAAATTGCTTTATCTCATGATGTACGTAGTCTGCAGAATACTGTTTTTTATGAGAATTCTTATTTGAAAATAATACTGACCTGTCTCCTTAGATTAAGGTGATTCTTTCAAGACAAAAAAGGAGGGCAAGCAATATTGGAGCTACTAAGTAGGTGGGTTTCAGTGCTTCCTCCCAAAATTGCTGCTCTTGAGGAAAACTGCAAAGCAGGAACAAACTTGGGTCAGTTATATCAGGTATTAAAGAGCCAGTGTAGCATGTAGGCCATTGGTTCAAATCTCATATCTACTATTAACTCATTAGGCAGCTGTAGGCAAGCCACAATCTCTCAGTACCATCCCCTCTGATCTGTGATATGATAATCATGCGGGCCTACCTTAAATTCTCTTGCAATGAACACTGAGATAATGTAAGAAGGAGATAGAATTAGATTGGTTCATATGAAGATGCAAAAGCCATGGAATACCAAAATAACATAAAGTAGCGTGGAAGCTTTTGAGTTCTCTTGTTTTTTTTCATCAGCCTGGATGTAAAAAAAAAAAAAAAAGATGGGGGGGTATGATGCCTCTTCCTCAGCATCCTATGTAGAATGTTTTGATGTTTTAAATGCCCTAAAATCTGCGCAGTATTATATACAAGATGTTGAAGGGAGAGACCTTCAGATTACGGCCTGAGAGATCTCTCTTCCTTTTAAAAATATCCAGTCTGACAGAACATTTTGGCAAATATGAGAGCTTGTGTTACCTTTAAAAAAAAAAAGCTTGTGTTATTTTATTAAAATGCTATAGCTTTTGTTTTTGGTAATTATATGAGGTATGTGTTGAAAATGCCATATCAGTGCTTAGTCCTTATTTCCATGGTGCTGATGGGCAGCTGAAACAGAGAGAAAACTTGTCAGCTTTTCCTAGTTCAGAATTTGGACTATATCAGTGCAGGATTTTGGTCTGTCCCAGCAGTCAGAAGCTACAATGAGTTTGATGAAATCTTTCTCTCTGCTGAAACAGAAATCCATTTAAGAAACTCTAGGTTTGTCAGACTGTTTATATGACAGTGCAAGTCTGTGCTTGCCAAGATACAGACAGTCTGTTAATGTTACATGTCGGGGATAAATAAATTACTGTGTCTGAGATAGAAATATTCTTGCATTTGGTGCAAACCAGTGGTGTGCCTCTACTGATAACTTGTTAATCTCTTGCAATGTGATGAGACCAGGTAACTTGTTCAGCACCTATTTCTTTATTTACTATCTTATAACCTGCCCTTAACTGCAAAAGCTCAAGATGCTCAGTAATAGTTTTAAGAGAAGCATCTAAATTCACTATGCTGCTTACGGCCAGCCATTAAATAATAGGGCAACTTGGTTTAGTTTTATTTAGTACATCTTTATCCCAGAACAATGCTTAGGCTTGGGACCTGACAAACCCCTTAAGTGGAGGCCCAGACCTGGTATGTCTCTGGATACCTTGACCATACTTGATATATGGAGGGCGCTAGCATAAAAAGACTCTGTATTGATCCCTGGAATGGGCTTGGTACAGGTACAGTAGGACATTGCAAGTCAGATAGTTCTTGTGGCTATGTTCACTCTTTCTGATACTGCTACCATGGTAACATGAGTGTTATTTAGTTCTGTAATGTTTATGTAGATCACTGGTGAAGGGCAAAGACTAAAATCAATCAGTCAATCATATTTTTATCCAGCTTTCCCCCCAAGGAATTCAGAAATGAGTGTGCGGTTCTTTCATCTCTGTTTTATCTTCACAGTTATCCTGTGGAGTAGGTTATACTGAACAGGACTGACATGCAATCCCCCAAGGAACTTTTTGGAAGAGTGTGGATTTGAACCTGGGCCTCTCCATCCCAGGGGCCATGTCTCAGTGGTAGAGCAGAAGGTCCAAGGTTTAATTTCTAGCATCCCTAGTTCAAAGAATCGGGTAGTAGGTGATGGTAAAGACCACCACCCAATGGTCTGATTAAGAAGAAGGCAGCTTCGTATGTTTAGGTGTTCATGTATCCAAACAATTGGTTTGGATAGTGGTAGAGGTTTTCCCATAGTACAGTTTGGTCGCTGTAAGGAAGCACTAGTGTGAATCCAGACTGTTATGTATATAACAGATAAATGTACAGTTTATTTATTAAAAATATTTCTATGCCACCTCTTCAGAGTCCTGCTTGAGGCAGCTTAGAATTAAAGTGGTTTTGTTCTAAAAGATTCAGACATCTTCCCTCAAGTATGTACTGCTATTTGCAGACATCACATTTTCCCTTCAGTCAAATGGCAATATGTTTTTTCTGGGTAATTGTATTGTGTTCTTGAGCTAGTAGGGTCATTGCAATGTGGAGTACTTGCCTGAATGATATGGGTACTTATGGGACAGTGTCTCTCCCATCTCTGACAGAGAATGGCAAGAATTCATTTTGTAATTAATTTCCTTCTCCTGTTGTGTGGTAAAACTAAAAGTTATAAAACACTGGCAAGGTCACCCATTCCTTCTGCAGAAATGTTTTTTAACTTTACTACTACTTTTTTTCAACTTCTTTTTCAATAATATATACCACATTGGTCAGGCCCCACCTGGAGTACTGTATGCAGTTCTGGAGGCCTCACTTCAAAAAGGATGTGGAAGAAGTGCAGAGGAGAGCAACCAGGATGATCAGGGGCCTGGAGGAAGCCCTACGAGGAAAGACTGAGGGCCAAGCTACACATGACGAATGACACTTGAACGGCAAGTGGATTGAGTGGAGGGCAAGTGAACAGGGAGAAATACACTTGCTGTTCAAGTGTCATTCGTCATGTGTAGCTTGGCCCTGAGGGACCTGGGAATGTTCAGTTTTGAAAAGAGGAGGTTGAGGGCAGATATGATTACTCTCTTTCATTTAAAAGGCTGCCACTTAGAGGAGGAAAGGGAGCTGTTCCTGTTGGCAGTAGAGTATAGGACTCAAAACAATGGGATTAAACAGAAGGGAAGGTACCAGCTGGACATTATGAAAACTTCTTCACGTTAAGGGTAGTTCAGTAGAATCTGCTGCATAGGGATGTGGTGATGAGTTCCTCCTCATTGGCAGTCTTCAAGGAGTGGCTGGACAAATACTTGTCAGGGATGCTTTAGGTTGCTCCTGCCTTGGGCAGGGGGTTAACTAGATGGTCTGTAAAACCCCTTCCAACTCTATGATTCTATGATTCTAAGCCAGTGGGTGTATGCAGCCTCTGTTCCCTTGCCTTCTGGCTGTAGGGAACACATTTAACCAGCTTTAAAAGACGTTCACTGTTCAGCAGTTTGATTCCAGACACAATTCAAACTACTAGTTATTACCCATAAAGCCTTTTTATAACTCAGATCAGGGTATCTGCTGAGAAATATATATAGACTAGCAACAGAGCCCGTTATGTGAACAAATACAATGGGCTCTAGAAAATGGATTTGGCAAGCCCCCTCTTGGTGGCAAGTGGCCTCCCAGGCCATGCCTCTTGGCCAGGCCCTGCCATCGCCTGTGTGGGGCCTCACTCTCCCAAGGGTCTGCAGCAGCTGCAGAGGTGGTAGGAGGCTGTTTCTGCCAAGTTTGGCGTGGAAAGTTGTCTCGAACAACTCCTCTGCTAGGGGAAGAGGCACTCGGAAGCACTCTGCTTTCCCTCTCCCTTCTCCCTGCCCCAGCCTGTGTGACATGGAGTGGCTGCTGCTGGTAGGGTCAGTGGCCTGAGGATAGACCTAATGATCTCATCTAGCTTTTCTTCCCCAGTGCTATTAGTGTTCAGATAGGCAGAGTGAAGTGCAACTATGTGCAAATCATGTTAGGAGCCCTTGACCCCAATGTAGACCCCACTCCAGCCCAGCTTCTTCTCGTTCTTTTTTTAAACTTCCTTTCCCTGTTTCTGCTCATATTTAGTTTACAGTCCACTCTTACCCCAAGATCCCTTTCACATATACTACTGCCCAGAAGTGTATCCCCCATCCAGTATTTGTGCTTCCCATTTTTGTAGCCCAGATGTAATACTGTGCACCTGTCTTTGTTGAATTGCATCCTATTCACAGTTGCCCACTTCTCCAGAGTATTCAGGTCTTGTTGAATTTTAATTCTATCTTCTTGGGTGTTTGCTACTCCTCCCAATTTGGTATCATCAGCAGATTTAATGAGCAGCCCTTCCACTCCTTCATCCAGATCATTGATAAAAATATTGAAAAGTACCGGGCCCAAAACCGAGCCCTGCGGCACCCCACTGGACACCTCCCTCCAATCTGATGAAATGCTGTTGACCACCACTCTTTGAGTGCGGTTCTCTAACCAGTTCCCTATCCACCAAACTGTCCTATAGTCCACTCCACAGTCTTCCAGTTTGCCTATCAGAATGTCATGGGGGACCTTATCAAAAGCTTTACTGAAATCCAGATAAATCACATCAACAGAGTTCCCCTGATCCAGTAAGCTGGTCACTCAATCAAAGAAGGAAACCAGGTTGGTCTGGCAAGATCTGTTAGGAACAAAACCATGCTGACTTCCCCGGATCACTGAGCAGTCCTTCAGATGCTTACAGATTGATCCCTTTAAAATCTGTTCTAATATCTTCCCAGCAACAGAAGTCAGACTGACCGGCCTGTAGTTTCCCGGGTCATCCTTCTTCCCTTTCTTAAAGATTGGGATAACATTTGCTCTTCTCCAATCTTGTGGCACATCCCCAGTCCTCCAGGAGGCCTTGAAGATGATGGACAGAGGTTCAGCAAGTTCTCTAGAAAGTTTTTTCAGCACTCTTGGGTGCACCCCATCCGGCCCAGGGGATTTGTATTCATCCAATGCAGCCAGATGCCTCTCCGCAACCTCTCTGTCAATGTCAATTAGCCACTCAGGTGTCCTGCCACATTTTCTGCTATCTCTAGATGTGCCTGAGTTCTTCAGGGAGAAAACAGAGGCAAAAAAGTCATTAAGCCTGTCTTCTTTTTCTCTGTCCTGCACCAGAGTTTCTCCATCTACTCCCAACAGCGGTCCAATTGCCTCTTTTACCTTGTGTTTGCTTCTCACATATCTGCAGAAGTTTTTCTTATTGTAGCGAGCCCTCCTGGCCAGACCCAGCTCGTACTGAGCTTTGGCCTCTCTGATGGCTGATCTGCAGTACCTAGTAACCCTCATATACTCCTCTTTAGAGGTCTGTCCTTCTCTCCATTTCCTGAACATTTCCTTTTTCTATCTTAGCTTATTCTGGAGCTCTCTGTACATCCACATCGGTTTCTTGGAGCCCTTACCATGTTTCCGTCTTGCTAAGATAGTGAGGGCTTGAGCTTGCAAAAGCTCGTGTTTGAGAAGGGCCCACCCTTCACTTGCTCCTTTCCCTTCCAGCACACTCCCCCATGGAATGACTCTCATCAAGCCTCTGAGTTCATCGAAGTTGGCCCCATGAAAATCTAACCTATGAGTCTGGCTACAAACTTCTTTGGCTCCCCACAGCAACTGGAATTCAAGGAGGACATGGTCACTTCCCCCTAAGGTCCCCAGCACCTTCATCTCATCTACCAATTCTTCCCTGTTGGTTTAAAGCAGGCTGTTAAAGACCGTGGGCTGTTAAAGACCGTGCTTGCATTTCGACTCCCATTGTACATCTTGGCCAAACAAAATAGATGTGCAGCACCTTGTGCGTTTTCTGACCATGCGTTCAGAGTGGGGAATGACGATGGTTGTTGTTGGGGGGGGAGAGAAGTAGAAGTGCCAAGATGAGGAGTTGCAAAGATTAACACACAGAGAGAGACACACCTGCATCCGCCTGCACTCACCGAGGCTTCCCTCTGCTCCCCTCCCCTCTGGCTGGCTCCCTCCCTCCTCCCCATTTCCCCTCCCTCTGCCTTTGGGCACAGTGGTAAGAGCCCCTTTTCTTACATAGTCCACAATGATTGGCAGGGTTGACAGTGGCCATTTTCATACGCACTCTGGGAGATCGTGCAAACTCACAGCATGAAGCGTCTTCCTAGCACGATCTCTCGGCACGATCCCCTTTAATGGCCCGATGACGTCAGAAAAAGGGCCATTATATTATTAATATAATAGATATAATAGAAGTAATTAATGAGGTGTTACAAACCAAAATAAATAAGAACCCAGAACTGCTGCTACTAAACTTGGGAATGGAGAATGTTCCAGTGCAAAATAGAACATTGTTATTTTATATGACAGCTGCAGCAAGATTACTGTATGCGCAGAAATGGAAAGTGCAAGAAGTACCTACTGTAGAGGACTGGATTTACAAATTGCTGTACATGGCAGAGATGGATAAAATGACAAGAAAACTTAAAGACCTGGATCCGGGACAGTATTTGGCGGACTGGGCGAAACTGAAACAATTTTTGGGAAAAAAATGGGATGTGAAAGGAGAACTGTGGCAGTTTGAGAACTTTTGAAATAAGACATTTTAAACAGAAGAGAGAAGTGACTTTACCATTAAGAATTTATATCTATTTTAATCTAAGCTTGGATTATAACATAGCAGAAGAGGGGTGAAATTTAGAACTGATTTTTTAAAGAATAAGATAGGGAGGTTACGATAAGTAATACCTTTCTCAGAGTATATGAATAAGGGAATAGTTAAATAAATATACTGATGGGGCATACTATATATACTATTATGTTGGTAGATCAGATTGTATATTATATAATGAATGTGCAGTATGGTGCTGTGTGCGGTGCCACATTGGTGGCAGGGTGCACAGTAGGGGTGTTAATACATATTATAATGACAATAGTATATTTGATAGAATATATGTTTAAAAGAAATAGAATATGTTTAAACTAAGACTTTTGTTATATATTATATTATATTATATTATATTATATTATATTATATTATATTATATTATATTATACTGGTCTGCTGTATTGAGGGGTATAAGATTTATACTATATTGATAGTATAATTGATAGATGTATATTATACTGATAGAATATTTGATAGTATAATTGATAGAAGCATGTTATATTGATAGGATATTTGATATATATGATAGAATACCTGAAAAAAAAATTAGAATGTGCTTAGACTAAGGGAATTATCAAGTAATAAGAGGGGGTAAGGGTTGGAAAGCTGTTGGAAGTCGATAGAGAGGGGGGAGGAAAAGGGTGGGGGATAGGGTTAATTAGATATTGAGGGAATGTATGTATTGAATTTGAAAAGTATACTCACCAATAAAAATTTTCTAAAAAAAAAGAAAAAGGGCCATTAAACGGGATTGTGCCAGGAAATCGCGCTAGGAAGATGCTTTTATGCCGTGAGTTTTGTGCGATCTTCCAGGCGTGTGGCCGTGTGAAAACAGCCAGAGATGCACGGGGTGCTGCCATGGTGACGCAACAATGACCCGGCAGGCCAATGGTAAAGCGAAACAAAATGCTTTGGTACTGCACTCACTGTGGATTTAGGGGAAATACTATGAGGCTGTGGTCATTAGGGTGATGGCGGCCGAGTCCCTGAATCTGCTCGGCATAGCAGCACTGCCTCTGCATGCCTGCCCGTGTCTGTGTGTGTGCCCGTGTGAGTGAGTGCAAAGTGCCAGTGGGTGAGTAAGTGGGTTTGAGTGTGTACGTGTGTGTGCGGGTTTGGATGAGGGGCTCTATGTGGATGTGTGTGGGGTGCATGAGCCCCCAGTCCCTCCCCTCATCCACTCTCTCTTCTGTGGCTTCCCCTCTTCAGTCCCCTTCTCCTTCATCTCCTCCCCAGCTTGCTCGGCACCCAGAACCCACGTCCTGCCTGTTTCTTGCCATCCCTCACCCCCATCTACCAGGTGTTCCAGTCCCCTCTACATCTTTATTTCTTCTTGTCAAACTTCTCCAGCAATCTGCACCACCACCATCACTCGTTGCTCCTGGTCAGTGGTGGTGGCAGCTCTGGAGTTGGAGGAGGTTGCAGAAATGACAGTGGGAGCCTTGGGAGGGCCGCTGCACTGCACCACCCTGTCACCTCCATGGCTCCTCAGAGGCCGAGCGCAGATTGTGGAGGAGGTAGGTAGCCCTCCCGCTGCAGCCTTCTCGCCGCTGGTATGCTGCGCTGTGCAAAGCCTCCCAGTTGCCTCTGTGGTGGCGCAGACCTCCCAAGGCCATGCACCTGGCTACGGCATTTCACAGGGCCTTCTCGCCACCTCCGTGGCATAGCATGACAGGCCTCCCTGCTGCTGCCATGGCAGCAAGGCCACTCACCAGGCTGCACCAGCGCACCACCTCTGTGGCCTCTGAGAAGCCTGAGGCAGGTGGCAGGAGGCCTGGTGCTGCCCTACCAGGGCCCCGCAGCAGTCGCAACCGCTGACAACTGACTTCATATTCTGGCTCAGGTGCACCCACAGACCCCTCAGTGCGCCTGTGCCAGGGTAAGAAGTGAGTTGTCAGCAACACAGTTAGCCTTTTATATCTTAGGATAGATTAGGGTTGCCACTCCTTGTATCCTCCTGATGGGAGGGGGCCTGGCACTTACTTGCAGACTTCTTCGTGTGCCCGTGTTCCTGATGCCAATGTGATGATGTCACTTCCATGAAGTGACGTCATTGCACTGGCAGCGGGCTTTCTCCCACACTTTGTGCTGGGCAAATTCAGCTCAGTGGGTGCCAAAATTGGCCCCTGCAAAGCCCAGGAGATTGCTCACCACTGGGGATGATGACATCACTTCAGGAAGTGATGTTGTCACACCCACTGGGACTGCACCCACTGTGCACTTGTCTGGGAGGTTTCTTGCCTCCGGGGCCTGTTTCCTCCGCCTTTCCCTCTGCTGGCCAGGTAAGTAATGGCTGTGGGTGGATGTTGGGTGTGGGGGATCTCACACCTCCACCGAGGGGGATGGGATTGCTAAATGGATCAAACCAGATTTTCCAGTGGTGAAGAAGGGAGGAGGGAGTCTCCTTTGACTGCCAAAAGAAGCTGTGTAGGGGATTAGTGGGACTGCAGGGCCAAAATCCATGTGGAATGTGGGGGGGGGGGGAGGCAATAGAGAGGAGAGAGATTAGGTGAAATTGACTGTGAAAGCTGGAGTCTATTGTGGGGTCTACTTTGTAACTCTAAGCCTTTATTCCTACCATCATACAGCACATAGCTAAAAGCCTTTCTATGCTCACTGGACTGAAGAAGTACTGTTGGCACAGTGTTGATAGTCCTTATGCAATAACTGTCACCAAGAAATGATGTAATCTGTGAGACACTGAATGTAGTTATTGTGAAGTATTTTACAATGCTAAAAAGTACCACTATTTTATTGTGTCGAATAATGTTTAGCATTATGCTAATCATTATGAAGAACTTCATGACAGTAAGAGTGGTTCCCCTCTGGAATAGGCTTCCTCAGGAGGTGGTGGGCTCTCCTTCTTTGGAGGCTTTTAAGCAGAGGCTAGATGGCCATCTGACAGTAATGCTGATTCTGTGAACATAGGCAGATCGTAAGAGGGAGGGCAGGTAGGGTTACATCAGTGCTTTGTTCTCGTGGCCCTTTCTTACATGCCCAGGGTAATGCTGACCGCCACTTTGGGGTCAGGAAACAATCTTCTCCAGGTCAATTTGGCCAGGGATCCTGGAGGGGTTTTTTGCCATCTTCTGGGTATGGAGTAGTGCAGTGTGTGTGTGTGTGTGTAGATATTTGTGAATTTCCTGCATTGTGAAGGGGGGTTGGACTAGATGACCCTGAGAGCCAGTTTGGTGTAGAGGTTAAGAGCACGGGATTCTAATCTGGAAAGCTGGGTTTAATTCCCCACTCCTCCACTTGAAGCCAGCTGGGTGACCTTGAATCAGTCACAGCTTCTAGCTCTCTCAGTCCTACCCACCTCACAGGGTGTTTTGTTGTAGGAATAATAATGGCATACTTTGTAAACCGCTCTGAGTGGGCATTAAGTTGTCCTGAAGGGCAGTATATAAATCAAATATTATTATTATTATAAGATCCCTTCCCATTCTATGTTTCTACGATTTATGGTATCATTCTCATTGATGAAAAGAGAAACTCAGGTGGTCATCTAACATTTGTTACAATCTGTACCTTGTCTTTAATTCCCTGCAGTTTCCATCATTACTGTTTGCTGTAACTACACCTTTATTTCTGTATTAGAAATCCCACCATACCTACCTCTGAAAGACATTAGAATGAAACCCTATTTTTACCGTATAGCTGTGTTGACACAAATACTCTTTTGCTTTCTCACTAGGGAACTATTTGTGTTTTTTGTTACCCATGGGGGAAGTTCTTTCACTGAGAGACAGGAAACCTATTACAGAGCAACATCTCTGACACCTTTCCTTTACCAGTGAGCTTGGCCTAAGAGCTGTTGCAGTATGTGCGTTAATTGAACAAAGAATTCATTGTGAGTTCTTAATGTGAGATCTTGAAATGCTGCATAAGGTTTCCTGAGAGGAAAGGAGCAACCTGTACTCCGTCAATGGACAAATTGAGAAAACTGTTGTATGCGTGTTTGTCTGAAAGTCAGGAGGACATGACAATGGAAGAAAATTTCAAAAGATACTTAAAATAAATGTGTTACATGTTCCCAATGCATTTCAAGTTCATGTTCTTTGTTAGGTCAAGTACAACAACAAGCATAAAAATATGTAAAGAGCTAAAAGTTCTTAGCTACTTATTTTTTATGTTTAAACACTTCAAACATATAAAAAGGGGAA
Source organism: Eublepharis macularius (assembly GCF_028583425.1). Classification (NCBI taxonomy): domain Eukaryota; kingdom Metazoa; phylum Chordata; class Lepidosauria; order Squamata; family Eublepharidae; genus Eublepharis; species Eublepharis macularius. The sequence continues at coordinate 64,722,966 of NC_072796.1, read as the reverse complement.
TAGACAATAATCTCCCCCATCTATACAGAGGTAAGCATGGTCAAATGTTAGAACAAAACTTCTGTCCATAATGGGCCTGCTCACAGCTTGTTTACTAGAGTCATTTACTCCCCCTTGTTCCTCTTGCACACAGACTGCAACCGGCAGCTCCTGGTGTGGGAAGTCTTCAACCAAACTCCATTTTGCTGTACCAGATCCAACACTATATCCAAATGCAAGTAACTAGGCAAAAGGGAGTTTGGGATTTCTGAACCATGGTTTAAATAATCCTAGATTTGTTGGAAAGAAATAAACTGTAGTTTTCCCAAGCACCTACATTCAGGCATCTTGGCATCTTGAAGTTTGATTAAACAAGGAAGTGTCTATGTACAAGGGGAGTGGGGAGGGAGTGCATGAGTACAGTGCTTGCCCAAGACTTTTTGGAGCCCTAGGCAGCTTCTGATGGGGGTCCCCCCTGACATGATCTGGGTGTGCATGAAGCTGCCACAAGCAAGGCTCATGCATAACCAGGCAGCCAAGGAGATACTGTTTGTTGCCACGAGCTGGGCAGCATGAAGCTGGCAGCCACATGCTCTTCTTTCCTCCCTCTGTTGGAGGGTGGGGGTGAGGGAAGGCAGGGTGAGTGAGCAGGGCCTGGCCTCCAGTGCCATTGCTGATGATTTCGTTCATCTGGGTGGCAGTGCTGGGGCTGCTGGGGCTGCCGCATGGGTCTACTACAGGTTGTGACTGATCCAACCAGGACCTGTCCTGCGCCTCTTCTGGAACTGTAAACAATGAGCTAGGCAGGGCCACCAAGAGATGGGGACTGTGGGGATGAAATTCCCAGGGCCCAAGGCAGCTCTTGAGAGCCCCTGAAGCTGGAATCCTCCTGCATTCAGCAAATACATTTCAGGATTTTAAAAAATGTTCACACAGTTCTGCACTGCAGCCACTAGGGGCAGAGCAGAGTGAACAGATTCACTCCCTGACTCCCTGGTTGGTGGAGTTTGCTGCCCTTTTTAGCAGCCAGCGATTTTTAAGAAAGCTGTCCTTCGCTGCGAAGTACAATGAGGCAGAAGGAAAAGAGGATGTTGCTAACCTTTTATGTCTTCATTCCTTTCTACCCACCTTTTTAATTTTTCGGCGTTTGTTCCCCTAACCTCTTTCCAGCCTCGTTCCTTCTCACTTTTATAAATGTGGAATTTTAAATGTCTTCGTTCCAGTTTATATCAAAGTAAACAATATTCTAGCTTAACTATAATTTGTGTTAGCTGTGATGATGAAATAGCACCTCCAGTTTTGGGGACAACTGTTTGGGGTGGCTGTTGCCTTTATTCTCTGCTGGTGGGATTCCCAGAAACATCTGTCTGGCCAGTATGGGAAATGGGACTAGAGAAACCTCTGGAGTGATCCAGCATTACTCTTATTTCATTCTTTTAAAAGCTGTAGGACATACCTATCTTATACTCATTTTTACAGAGGAGTTTAAAATATTATTTAGCGATTCCACAGCTTCCTCTGCCTTTTAAAGTATGCTACTGAATTATTAAAGTGTGTGGAAAGAAAGGTGACTGAAGTTTTTTTAAATTTTGGGGGAAAGGCATTCTGTGCATGCCCAGAAACATTTTCCTTCCAGAACTCAGCCCATGCTGAAACCACACTGTTTCACTAAGTAGCACAAACTAAGTGATTAGACAGGACAGATTCTAGAGGGTAGCCATGTTGATCGGTTGTGGCAAAACCAAAAAGGAATCTAATATAACATGTACTGTATTTTTAGCTTTCATGATGGGAATCTATTTTATCAACTAAGACCAGGGTTGCAGAGGCATGCAATAGCAAAACACCTCTGTTAGCCTCTTGCCATGAAAACACCACCAAGGGTTGCCATAAGCCAGCTATGACTTGAGGGGACTCTCTACCACCATGGTTACATGCATGAAAAAAAGTTTGTTAGTAAGAAAAGCAGTTGTAATTCCCATCAAAATGCATGCTATTACGATACCTTGTAATTGATTAATATATGATAAATTTTAAAAAGCTGCTATGCAATGGAACAGAAAAGCGAGGGTAAGCCCCACTGAATAAAATGGGACATTGTTCTAAGGATACCTGCTTAAGGTTGTTCCATGCAGATCTAGTTAGTCCAGTATCCTTTGATCTATTAAGGATCTGTAACTTCAACCTGATCAAAAGCATGGAATGGGCCACTCTGAAAATCATTTCCAGGATAATTTCAGTTGCCAAATTTGCCCCTATTCTCCTGCTTTATTTTTTCCTCTTTAATGGGGCAGCAGTGGGACAGGAGGGGATGGGATGGGGTGGGAAGAGAAAGCTGGAGCTAGTTGGACTTCAGCATCGGGAGGAGACAAGAATCTCTTAGTGCAGGTGCAGGAAGACAACATCATCTGGAGATTTGACTTATCTGCCTCTCCCTAGATGATGAAACTGGCTTTTCACATCTCGCTCATTTTCTCCATTAAACATCCTTTGGTTGTTATGACTGTGCTTTTGTTTTGGGGTTGGTGTAAATGTTTTCAAAGTATTTTTGCAGTTTAGTACTTTTTGAGAGAGAGTGATCTCTCACTTAATTCTACAAGGTTTATTTGCAGGTAAGTTGTGTTTCACCTGTATTTACTTGACAGTGTACATCAGTGTTCTGGCTAGGTCCCTTTGGCTGGCGTTTTTTTGGTGCAGTTTACTCCTTTTGTTTGTTTTGCCCTGAGTATGTTGCAGGGTACACTGTGTAAATCATAAGTTAAGTCTGTTCTTTAATAATCCGTCCCTTCTGTACCCTTTAATTATTATGATTATATTCACAGTAACAGAATGGCAAGTTATTTGTTGTTATGTTTGTTTTGGGTCAGGGTCTTACGGGGGGGACAGATGGAATTTTTGACCGGGGGCCCATGGTGGCTTTTGGCAGCCCTGCACCTACATCCACCTAATAGACGCGCCAGCCCTGCATGAGCATGACAGTATTCATTTGTGGATCTGTCACGATGCCTGAATGAAGCCAGTATGTGGTCCATTCCCTCTTTTATTTTTGGAGCGTTTTAAATATATATAAAGCTATGTGTGTGTATGTGTATACATATACAAACATATTTTAACTTTCCATGTAACTGGTTTTATGTTCTTACGAATGCCCACAACAAAGATAGTGATATCAGAATGAGTTGGATATATTAAAATGTAGTTTGGGGACCTTGTTAAAAGTTTTCTTCCATTTTGCCTTTTGCATCATTCCCTGTCCCCTTTTTTCTCTTGTCTGAAAGCCAATTCTTATATTAAAGTAACTAAATGGATTACTTAATAATGCCTCTTATTTGACATTTCCTGTTGAAATCTTCAGTGACGGAAGTTGAAGCTTGCTGCTGCTATGAAGGTTGATGCCAAAATATGTGAAATGAGCATAACTGAGACTGAAATGCTTATCATAAGTTACAGAGTGGATTTGGAACAAAGTATGCCAAATCTAATATAACTCTTGAATTCTTTGAAGTTAAATCTTTTCCCTCAAAGTATTTATATTTGAATATGCTTTGATGGAACATCTGATTGGTTGGATCCAAAGGCTATGAGTCTTGTTCTGATCTCTCTGTACTTCAGCCACACATTACAGCTGCTGTGGTGATGCTGCTTCCACAAGGGAAGTTTCATTGTGTACCAAGCTATTGCTGTATGGTGGCAGTTGCCATGTGTCTTGAGTAATTTTCTCCATATCACTGCAACCTTGTTTTTTTAATTGGGTATAGCAATCATAAATCCTTCCACTGACCTGACTAGGTTCAGTACATTTTATTAGATTACGAGTGCCATTCCCCCATCCTGGGTGGGGGAATCCCCTGCTCCCACCCTTCCCCCTACACCCACTTACTTGGCTGGCAGGGAGAGTGTGCCCCCAGGCGGTGCGGCGCACTCCCTCGCCCACAGCGACCTGAATCGCACCTTGCAGTGCCCAGCAGCGGGCCCATTTCAGGCTGAATTGTGCCCCTTGGTGAGCGTGGGAATGCCCTTTGACCTGCGGGGCCATCCTTTGACCCGCGTGATGACATCACTTCTTGGAAGAAAGAATTCACAGACACGGCAGGGTAAGTGCCAGGCTCCCATTCTCCCACTGGGGGAGTCAAGAGACCTGGCAACCCTATATTAGGTAGATTGTTTACTCTCTCCCATGCTTTTAGTAGCATTCTGAGAATAAAAAAGGTAGATTGTGCAGACATGAGAAATAATGTTAGGAAGCAATTCGAATGAAGGCAGTATTCATTAGGTGGTGGGATGCCAGAGGTGGGCTAACAAACTTCCTTTTTGCTGTCATGTTGCAGCCAATTTATGGCAATACTGTGGGGTTTTCAAGGCAAGGGATGTTCAAAGGTGGCTTGCAATTGACTGGCTCTATGTAGCAACACTAGACTTTCTTGGTGGTCTCTTCTTCAAGTACTAACCAGGGTTGACCCTGCTTAGCTTCCAAGACCTGACAAGACCAAGCTAGCATAGACTATCCAGGTCAGGGCACCGAGGTCTTTCGTATAATAAGAAATACTTCATTTACTTGGAAAACAATAAAAGATTGACCTCTTTGCTTCCTATGAGATATTTCAGATTGAAAGATATATCCAAAGGATAAATTTTGGAGACCAGTAGGTGGCTTTTTGTTTTCATCAGGTTGGTAAAAAATACTAGTTGGATGATAGAAGCAAGTGAGACTGGGGTCCAATGTGATTTCTTCTGCACAAATACAGCATGTGAACACCCATCTATAGTAACTATCCAGTCATAATTTTGATCAGTGCATGTTGTAGTGGTAAATTTGATTTTTATTTGCTTGTTTTTGTTAAAAAAATGATGTTATATCTAACCGCACTGCCCAACTAACAGCAGCATGTTCTGTCAGCACACAGCACATCCCTTTGCTGGGGTGTGCCTTGCCCAAAGGGAGTGTATGACTTTTAACTGAACAGAGTGACAGGATACAACCAGTCAGGGCTTTTTTTCAGCTTTAATGTAGTGGAATGGAGTTCCAGCACCTCTTGAAAATGGTCACATGGCTGGTGGCCCCACCCCCTGATCTCCAGACAGAGGGCAGTCTAAACTCCCCTCTGTCTGGAGATCAGGGGGCGGAGCAACCGGCCATGTGACCATTTTTGCCAAGGGCGATTTAAACTTTAAAAAACTCCCCCCTTGTTCCAGCTGACCCAAAATGACATCATTGTGCGGTCCCGAGTTCTACCACCTCTTTTCCCAGAAAAAAAGCCCTGCAACCAGTTGAATGCTATAGTATTTTTTCTTTAGAAGATGGCTTTTCCTTTTTCCGATGGCGAGGAAATGACTTTTATCTTTGACTTTTTGTTGTTAATTGTTGTTAATTATGTTACGTATCTTTAGTTTTTTTATGTTTCTTGGTTTTTTTATTGCTTTGCCTTTAGTATTTAAGGTTAACAATGCTTTTGAAGTTCACCAATTCTACTCCCAAACTGGAGAGAGTGCACTTTGAAAAGCCACTTTATATGGCAGTATTCACCACCCCACTCAGAGTAAAAGTGGGTCAGTCCGATAAATGTGCAAATGTCTCTGCAGGTTTATACAAATGATTCTGTTGTTAAAATTGTGAATGGAAAATATTAGGTTGCAATGAATTACCATTTCTGAATTCTAAACCTCTGAACATAGAGGTATGCAGTAGAAAATGCATGCTGTAATGTAAATTATTAGCAACATGAGTCCTCTGAAACAATTAATTTATCTTTTAAAATGTCTCTTTAGCAGCTTTTTTGCTGACATAGAATAATTTTGCTTTTAAGGTATTTTTAATAGAAATAATAAGGTAAATGACATGCTACAGGATGCAGTTGTTTTCTGAACATCATTTTCAGAATCGAAACCTTAAGCTGCTGAATAAACAAGCCATGTTTTAATTAGGTGTGTCTGTTTTTCAGCAAGTCTATGTCAGAAAAGAAAATCAACAGATTAATTAGGGTTTGATTAAAACAGCACTACTGTAAGTAATTGTAAAACTGCCTCTGTAATAAGTTTTCTTGTTAGGTGCCACAAATGTATTCTTAATAGCATGTGTTTAAAATACATTTAATTAGATAGTTAACGGTGCTTGTAATACTAGCAACCTCCCTTTGTGGAGGAAACAAGAGGCACAAGTATGTTGGTTGTTAACACTTGCTTTCTTAAGTTTATATAGGTTATGATGAGTAAAACGAAAACAGAACATATCAAACTTACTTATTAAATAGATTGATTGATAATTTGGGATAAAAGTATACTAACTGGATGCATACACCATTTAATATTTCACTGTTATAAACATTTAACTCCTGGATTTTCTTGCCAGACTGAACTGATTTCACGCAAACCAACAAACCACTTTGTACAAAATAACCCCTTAATCCTACCTTTCTTTGTTGCTGTTGGCAACTGCTTGTAGCTATTATGTTCCCCCTCTGCTGCTGCTTTGGAAATATTTTCATCTCTACAGGAATGTTCCTAGCCACTCAGAGATCATGTAGTAGATAGGATGAGTTCACAGAGTTACATAGTCAGATTTGGTTATAAGGAGACATAATTAACAGAAAGTGATTTTAACAAATTATAACTCTAACAATTGAACACTTCTTGCAGTCTTTTTGTATCAATCCCTAAAACGTCACTGATGCTTATTGCTGTGGCCCCTTTGGAAGCCACAAGTTTATATGAGGTCATCTAAAAGAAGTGGAAGTACATACAGAGGTTGCTATTATTACAACAGAAATTGAGTGCTTACAAGGACTATTGAGAGTTTTAAGAATCTGAATTCCATTATGTGAACAAAACTGGGATTAATCCTATAATAAGGTTTATTAATCCATAGTAGATGAATGTGAATGCCATTTTATGACCAACCAACATAAAATAATCTTTTCTTTATTTGAGAAGCTCTGACTGCCACCCCCAATTTGCCATTTGCATGGACCATGTAATGCACAATCAAGGTATGTCCAGCAGTAATTACTATCATTGAGCTAGTTGGGTGTAGTGGTTAAGAGTGGCAGGACTCTGATCTGGAGAACCAGGTTTGATTCCCCACTCCTCCAGTTGAAGCCAGCTGGGTGACCTTGGGTTAGTCACAGGTTCTAGTTCTCTCACCACCACCCACCTCACAGGGTGATTGTTGTTGTGGGGATAATAATGACATACTTTGTAAACTGCTCTGAGTGGGTGTTAAGTCATCCTGAAGGGAGGTATATAAATCAAATGTTGTTGTTATTATTGTTGTTGTTATAGAAAATTTGCTGCTGTGGTTTTGGAATCTAACCCAATCATATCCTTGTTTGGCTGATTCACACACAATGTTTGTCTACATAAGAATATTTGAGCAAGGTATCTGAACTGTTTTTGTGAAGAAAACAATGTGTTAGGAGAATTATATTTATCTAGTAGTTAATTTGTTTAGCTAGGTCTTTTAGGAATACCTGAAGGTAATACATTTTCTGCTGCCTGTGCAGTCTTGGATGCGGATGTGTATCTGGCAGTTTTTGAGATATTTTGCTCTCAAAACTTGGGAAACCCACTGTACTAACCTGGTGTAATTGATATACTTTGCTTTAGGGTATTAAATTGGACAAAGGATATTAATGGGGAGAGTGCTTGAAAGTTTAAGCAGGCTTGGCTCTCCCTTTTTACCTCCAATTTGTATAAGAAAATTCAGTAGAACTTAAATGAGATTGTTCCTATTCACACAGTACCCTTTTAAATTCTAATTAGTGAATGAATTAACTAGCACGAATTTTTATGAGTCATGATGATTTACAGGTATTAATGCCTTGACAGTCTTGCACATAGTAAAAGCAGTGGTTATCTAAATGGGTCTTCAGCTGTCAGTTTGAGCAGAATGACATTAAATAATCTGATCAGGATTTTACTTTTACAAAAACTGTTTTTCTGCCAGATTCTTCAATGAAGAGAATTGAAATAGGGCATAGCTAAAGCAAGATGTAGATTCTCATCTTCTGGGTGGGCTGCAGAGTAGAGAAACTGCTCTTGGCAGGCTTTCAAATTCTGATGCCTCATGGCTAGATTCTGGAGTTCTGAATTATACATATACATTGTGCGTGCCTCATGTAGCATGAGTCTTATTACTAGAATGCAGGCACCAAACACTCCAAGGAGAAGGACATCTATTCTACACTGGTGCTTTTTCTCACAGTACAAACCTTGACCTAATTTCTCTTAAGTATCTTCATTTTTTACCCTGTTGCTGCAGCAGGGGATGCCTCTGTTATTGTATGCTTACTGTTCGGAAGGCACTTAATTTTTAAGTGTTGCTTTTTAATGGTTGTATTTACACTGAATTATAAACTAGCCTAACCTAGATATTGAATTCGGTAGTGCGTGTTTGTGTTACAGGAAACAGAAATGTGCTTATCAACTTTATTGTTATGTTACAAATTAGTAGATTTGTACAATTAGAGGAGGTGGCCTTTTTTTAAAAAAAAAACTGGCAATGAACTGTAGGACTTTGCCCAGAGACATCAGAAATGGGCCTTGAGACTCTTGGCAGAGAGTCTCAAAGCTTCTCTGAAATAGTTGCTGGATTTCAAGAGGAGGCTATTGATCCTCCGACTTGAGATATATATAGTATATAGTATGTAGTGTCTCTCTATATATATGTAGCAGAGGGATGTGCTATGATGATTAAGGTGGCTTCTGACCACGGTCAGAGTCTTTTGTCCTGTTCTTCAGTCAAGCTATATGTTTTTCAACCTTTGCACAATAATCCCACAGTTTACACTATACCATTCTGGTCGCTTGCTGAAGAAGGAAGCTCTGGCTTGTTCTCTGCTGTGCTCCAGAACCACCAGCGGGGATATTTTCAGGATGGTGCTGGAGTAGTTGGCCAAGACCCATAGATCTCAGATGTCAAAGAAGAGTCAAGGTGGTACAGGATTCCACTGTCTTGTAAAACCCAGTATCTCAGATTGTGCAACTCCTCACCAGGTTACATAATGTGCTTCTCTTGAACTTCCTGTTCCTGCTTGACCATTGAGCAGCTTGACAGTTCTGATTAACTGTGTGCATCTGTAACCTGTTTTGTTCAAGGAGTAACATCAAATAAATATATATATCTAATTTAAGAACTGGGAGAGTTCATGTCTATGACAGTGTGATCCCACCTTGTGACACTTACATTTATAAAAAATAACAGTGAACAAATTTGGAAAAAGAAAACATTTTATTTAGAACAATACAATAATAAAGCATATACAACATCAATCATGTAACAAAACAGGCCTGTTTTACTCAGGCAGACCCAGGTCTCAGTCTTTCTGACATCTTCTAGCCAGTCCCTTGAAATGCAACAACTTGTAGCTGCGCTCTGCGTTGGGATGTCTTCTGTTCTTCACAGGAGTCTAAAACATTAATAGAGATTAGAGATGGGCACAGAATGAACGGAACAAAATTCCGTATGGAATAGCTGGTTCGTTTGCACCGAAACACGCGTTTTGTGGGAATGTGTGTTTCATAGAATCATAGAGTTGGAAGGGGCCATACAGACCATCTAGTCCAACCCCCTGCCCAGTGTAGGATCAGCCTAAAGCATCTCTGACAAGTATTCATCCAGCCTCTTCTTGAAAACTGCCAGTGAGGGGGAGCTCACCACCTCCCTAGGCAGCTGATTCCACTTTTGAACTACTCTGACCATGAAAAAGTTTTTCCTAATATCCAGCCAGTACCTTTGTGCATGTAATTTAAGCCCATTGCTTCGCGTCCTACCCTCTGCTGCCAACTGGAACAGCTCCTTGCTCTCCTCCAAATGACAGCCTCTCAAATATTTAAAGAGAGCAATCATGTCCCCCCTCAACCTCCTCTTCTCCAAACTAAACATTCCCAAGGCCCTCAGCCTTACCTCATAGGGCTCAGTCTCCAGACCCCTGATCATTCTCGTCACTTTCCTCTGCACCCTCTCGATTTTGTCCACATCCTTTTTGAAATGAGGCCTCCAGAACTGCACACAATACTCCAGGTGTGGCCTGACCAAGGCAGTATAGAGAGGGGCTATGACCTCCTGCGATTTCGACGCTATGGCCCCTTTGATACAACCCAAGATTGAATTAGCCTTTTTTGCCACTGCATCACACTGACTGCTCATATTCAGTTTACAGTCCACTCTTACCCCAAGATCCCTTTCACATATACTACTGCCCAGAAGTGTATCCCCCATCCAGTATTTGTGTTTCCCATTTTTGTGGCCCAGATGTAATACTGTGCACTTGTCTTTGTTGAATTGCATCCTATCCACAGCTGCCCACTTCACCAGAGTATTCAGGTCTTGTTGAATTTTAATTCTATCTTCTTGGGTGTTTGCTACTCCTCCCAATTTGGTATCATCAGCAAATTTAATGAGCAGCCCTTCCACTCCTTCATCCAGATCATTGATAAAAATATTGAAAAGTACTGGGCCCAAAACCGAGTCCTGCGGCACCCCATTGGACACCTCCCTCCAATCTGATGAAATGCCGTTGACCACCACTTTTTGAGTGCGGTCCTGTAACCAGTTCCCTATCCACCGAACTGTCCTATAGTCCACTCCACAGTCTTCCAGTTTGCCTATCAGAATGTCATGGGGGACCTTATCAAAAGCTTTACTGAAATCCAGATAAATCACGTCAACAGAATTCCCCTGATCCAGTAAGCTGGTCACTCAATCAAAGAAGGAAACCAGGTTGGTCTGGCAAGATCTGTTAGGAACAAAACCATGCTGACTTCCCTGGATCACTGAGCAGTCCTTCAGATGCTTACAGATTGATCCCTTTAAAATCTGTTCTAATATCTTCCCAGCAACAGAAGTCAGACTGACCGGCCTGTAGTTTCCCGGGTCATTCTTCTTCCCTTTCTTAAAGATTGGAATAACATTTGCTCTTCTCCAATCTTGTGGCACATCCCCAGTCCTCCAGGAGGCCTTGAAGATGATGGACAGAGGTTCAGCAAGTTCTCTAGAAAGTTTTTTCAGCACTCTTGGGTGCACCCCATCCGGCCCAGGGGATTTGTTTTCATCCAATGCAGCCAGATGCCTCTCTGCAACCTCTCTGTCAATGTCAATTAGCCACTCAGGTGTCCTGCCACATTTTCTGCTATCTTTAGATGTGCCTGAGTTCTTCAGGGAGAAAACAAAGGCAAAAAAGTCATTAAGCCTGTCTGCTTTTTCTCTGTCCTGCACCAGAGTTTCTCCATCTACTCCCAACAGCGGTCCAATTGCCTCTTTTACCTTGCGTTTGCTTCTCACATATCTGTAGAAGTTTTTCTTATTGTAGCGAGCCCTCCTGGCCAGACCCAGCTCGTACTGAGCTTTGGCCTCTCTGATGGCTGATCTGCAGTACCTAGTAACCCTCATATACTCCTCTTTAGAGGTCTGTCCTTCTCTCCATTTCCTGAACATTTCCCTTTTCTCCCTTAGCTTATTCTGGAGCGCTCTGTACATCCACATCGGTTTCTTGGAGCCCTTACCATGTTTCCGTCTTGCTAGGATAGTGAGGGCTTGAGCTTGCAAAAGCTCATGTTTGAGAAGGGCCCACCCTTCACTCGCCCCTTTCCCTTCCAGCACACTCCCCCACGGAATGACTCTCATCAAGCCTCTGAGTTCATCGAAGTTGGCCCCATGAAAATCTAACCTATGAGTCTGGCTATGAACTTCCTTGGCCCCCCACAGCAACTGGCATTCAAGGAGGACACGGTCACCTCCCCCTAAGGTCCCCAGCACCTTCATCTCATCTGCCAATTTTTCCCTGCTGGTTAATATCAAGTCTAGTATGGCCAAGCCCCTTGTAGCTTCCTCCACCTTTTGAAAAAGGAAGTTATTGGCCAGGCAGGTCAGGAAATTGTGTGATTCAAGATGCTTTGCTGAGCCTGTCTCCCAGCACACATCAGGGAAGTTGAAGTCACCCATAATTACAAGGTTCTGATGTCTGGATATTCTACCAATCTGTTCAAAGAGGGCAGCATGCGTTTCTTCTCGCTGGTCAGGTGGTCTGTAGCCAACTCCAACAATAACACTCTTTGTCCTTCCTCCCCTTATTTCTACCCATATGCTTTCCACCAGGCTGTCCGCCCCATTCTCCATAACTTCTTGACAATCAAGCCCTCTCCTCACATACAACGCCACTCCACCTCCTCTTCTACCCTTCCGGTTTTTCTTGAAGAACTCATACCCATCCACTAGCACATTCCAGTCATGGGAATCATCCCACCAAGTCTCAGTAATTCCTACTATGTCGTAGCCTTCTGTTTGCAATAGAAGCTCAAGCTCTTCTTTCTTATTACCCATACTTTGGGCATTGGTATATAGACACTTGTAGCCTTGTACCTTTGTTTGACCGTTCCTACCCAGGGGGTCCCCACTGTTTTCACTTTGTCATTGAAATCACCATGTCGATCGTCCCCTTCCCCTTGTGGCATCAGTTTAAAGCTCTCCTGATGAAGTGCTCCAGGTTCGTTCCAAACGTTTTCTTCCCTGCCCTTGAGAGGTGAAGCCCATTATGTGCTAGAAGGCCTTCTCTAAGAAAACCTATCCCATGGTTCCAGAACCCAAAGTGCTCCTGCCGGCACCACCAACTCAGCCAACGATTCACCTCAAGTATGGTCCGCTCCCTGCGTGTTCCTCTTTCTGTGACTGGAAGGATAGAAGAGAATACCACCTGAGCCCCCAATGTCTTCAACTGCCTTCCAAGAGTTTACGGAACAAACACATTTTTCCAGCCGTTCCGTGGCCGGGTTCAGATTTTCACAGACCCAGCGCCAGTTTCAGCCCATCGTGAACCCATCGTGGGGTCTGTGAAACTAACAGCCCCTGTGCAGGAGAAAGGGGCTGTCAGTTTCACAGATCCTGCGCAGGGTTCAGCTGATGGGCTGAAACTGGTAAGGGGTCTGTGAAACTGACAGCCCCTTTCTCCTGCTGCCCGAGCTGTCCGTTTTACAGACCCACAGCATGGGGTCTGTGAAACAGACAGCCCGGGCAGCAGGAGAAAGGGGCTGTCTGTTTCACAGACCCCACGCTGGAACTGGCGTGGGGGGGTCTATGAAATGACAGCTTCTTTCTCCCGCTGCTCTGGCGGCAGAAGAAAGAAGCTGTCATTTCACAGACTCCGCGCCAGTTCCAGCACGAGGACTGTGAAACTGACAGCCATTTCTCCTGCTGCCCGGGCTGTCCGTTTTACAGTCTGTGAAACGGACAGCCCAGGCAGCAGGAGAAACAGGCTGACACTTTCACAGACCCATCGCTTGAACCGGCGCAGGGTCTGTGAAACTGACAGCCTCTTTCTCCTGCTGCCCGGGCTGTCAGTTTGTCAGTTTCACAGACCCTGCGTTGGAACAGTGCGGGATCTGTAAAACTGACAGCCCCGGTAGCAGGAGAAAGAAGCTGTCATTTCACAGACCCCTCACCGGTTCCAAAGCAGGGTTTGTGAAATGTCAGCTTATTTCTTCTGCTGCCAGGCAGCAGAAGAAAGGGGCTGTCTGTTTCAAACGCCCCACACCAGCTTCAGCAGCTGGTGCAGGGCGATTGAAATGCCACGGAACAATGAACCACGAACTGGGAAAAGGTTGGAAGTTCGTGGTTCAATGTTCCGTGGAATGCTATGAACCCCAAATCATGTGGCTCGTTTTTTGTTTTGTTTTGTTCTGTGCCCATCTCTAATAGAGATTGGTTATAGAAAAGGAGTGCTTCTGAGGTGAGAGTGCTTCTTGCAGCTTCAGGCCTTCCAGTCTCTCAGGGAAAAATTATACACATATAACATCCATTTCAAATAGTCCCAACAATAATCAAAATACAAACTAATGACCAATTAATATAAAAACAATCCTCCCTTCCAGTAATTAGTATAAGAAATTCTCATACCTAAAACATTGAGATTGATCATAGAAAAGGAGTGCTTCTGAGGTGAGAGTGATTCTCCCTGCAGTGTCAGCCCCCCCCCCCCGTCTCTCAGAGAAAATTGCACCTTTTTTCCTTATAAGGAATACCCCAACTCTTTATCTCCCTCTAGTGGACAAGGGTTACACATGCATCCAGCCTTGACTGCCTGCCTTGACTTCCTGTTTGCTTCTAGATTGTGAGTACTGCCATCTCCATGTGCATATGCTTTGTACGCATGGTAGAAATGTAAAAAGTGTATGGGCATCCATTTGAGTTAATAAGCTAGCTTCAAGTTCCCTCAGTGCACTCTACGATAGGAGTGTGGGAAGGGAAGGTACATCTATCTAAGAACTAAAACATATAAAAAGTAAAAGGGTTCCAAAGGTTCAGTTCAGTGGAGAGAAATGTTCTGTTGTAACAAAAACAAGTAAAAGCAGGGTGATGGAGGTGATTTTTGGCATGAAAATAGCCAACGGGAAGAAACCCTTGTCTCTCCCACCCCATGCCTCAGCAGCTGCATTCTGCAGAAACAAATGCTGTCCCTGAAAAGAATCACAGGCTACATGCAGTTTCTAGCCAATTCAAAGAATCATCATAAGGTTGGAAGGGATCTCTAGTGTCATCTAGTCCAACTCTCTGCACAATGCAGGAAATTCACAAATACTTCCCCCCCCCCATGCACACACCCAGTGTCCCTTACTACATGTCCAGAAGATGGCAAAGCACCGGCAGGATCCCTAGCCAAACTGGCCTGGGGAAAATTGCTACTTGACCCCAAGGTGGTGATTGGCCTTACTTTGGGCATGTCAGAAGGGGCCATGAGAACTAAACACTGATGTAGCCCTTCCTGCCCTCCTTCTCATGATCTGCCTAGGTTCACAGAATAAGCATTGCTGTCAGATGGTCTCTACTAGCCTCTACTTAAAAACTTCCAAAGAAGGAGAGCCCACCGCCTCCCAAAGAAGCCTATTCCACTGAGGGACCGCTCTAACTGTCAGGAAGTTCTTCCTAATGTTTAGCTGAAAACTCTTTTGATTTAATTTCAACCCGTTGGTTCTGGTCCAATGTTCTCATTTTGTGAGAACTGGTACATAAATACGCTTCTAGGTTGTGGTAAAAAGCTGCATGTGAATACTGTAAATGTGAATGCAGTTGGATGATGTTTCATTTATTAAGCGGCTGGCCAACATGCTCCTGTCCCCCACCCAATGATTTATCAAGTGCTGAAATGGCTGCAGTCCCCCTGCTCTGGCACTTGAAATGGTGCACGAGGGCTGGTGACAAAAGAACCATGATCAGGCCCTTGCAATATTTTTAAAATCACTTAAAAATGGTGGCAGTGTCCTAATGACAGCCATAAGGACACTGTCACATCTAGTCTGGCCCTAAATCCTTCAAAAAACAGATACTGCTTGGCTGTAGACAAAGGCCACCATTGCAAACTTTTATTGACTTCATGTCACACAGCTTATGGATAAAGCAGCATTTTGTAGAATTGGAAGACGTTGTCTTGACAACCAGACTCCAGCTAAGAATAGAAAACTGAAATTGAAAGCCCAAATTTGCCATAATTTCATGTAAGTTTCTTCAGTTTTGCACTTAAATTTGAGAGCTCATTTCAAAATGGTACTTGTTTGTGCATTTTACCTGAAATTTTGTAAGTATCACTGTTGAACATTCAGATGCTTGAGGGGTATTAAAGATTGTTCAACAGGATGCTCACAAAATAAGCGCGTGCATACACATATATGCAGGGGCCCATCACATCACTGCCAGTTGTTCCTCTTGCTATGATACAAACCTTATCTTTCCAAAGGGAGTGGGGAGAGTAACACTGCAAGGATCGGCTCTTTAAATTAAGAGAAGCACCATCCAGGACCTCACTGCCCTACAAATCACTACTCCCAATCTTCTTCAGCAGTACTCCAGCTTGGATTTGATGGAATTGGAATGGCAAGAAAATTAGAATTCCTATCAATCCCAGTTATCCAGTAAGTCCTCGGCATTTGTCAAAAGAGTCTCCTAGTTGACTTATGTGGAGATGCAAGTTCAGTAGTATAACTGCTTATTTTATATTGTGGGGAGATCATGTATATGAATGTATCTACATTTTCGTCTTGAGATAAAAAGGGCATTACAAGCAGGATAAATTCAGTTTTCGTGGCAGTACATTTATTTGAGGGCTCGCATTGACTTTGTATAAATATGCATCTTGCACCTTACTTTTTAAGGCCTCCGGATCATGTTGAGACCAGCCCTGTATGTGTGAAAGATCTGTGCAAATTCTAAACACGCATGTAGGCTGCTGGATGAGGCCTCTCACTGTTGTTCTGCAACACCTTGCGTCTTCATATGACGTGAACGGAAGGTCTGAAAAGGGCTGTTCTTCTCCTAGAATAAAGCCTTTGCATGCAGTTCTTTGAAGAGAGCCTTAAAGATGCTGTTGGAGCATTATTTTCTTCTTCTGTCTGGCCTGTTGGTTGGCAAACAATTGAAAAATCAGTTTAATTTGGCAAGGGATACCACCCACCTAATCTGAGTTCGCACTAGATGTCACTGTAAAGGTACAGCACTACATAGTGGATGCACTAAACTATTTATCAGTTGGATAAGTTCTGTTGCTAAGTTACATACAGTGGCAGTGCTGATCAAGTCATAGTAATACAACATAAAAATAATTGTCAAAACAAAAGGTTCTAGAGAAAAGTAACTAAAAAAACTTGTTAGACATTCAGAAGGAATTTGGGAAGGCATTTGGGGATGGGTTTTTTTTTTTGGTGGGGGGAGTTGGCGTTGCAGCAAGATAAATAAATTTCCTAAGCTATATTTAAAAACCTTAACTGGAAGCTTTCCTGTTGCTGTCTGGATAATAGTGTTGCCAGTCCCCTGCTGGGGGTGGGGAATCCCTGCTCGCACCCTCCACCACCTACCTTGCTTACCTGGCTGGCGGAGGAAAAGGGAGCTGAATGCGCTTCTTGGAGCATGCTCCTGGGTGGCGCAATGGGCCGATTTGGGCCAAATCGGGCCCTCTTTGGCCTGAAACAGGCCAAAATCGGCCTTCTGTGGAGCAGAGGAGCACCCCAGGGCCCATCATGCCACCCTTGCAGCACTCCTGTGCCCTACAACAGGCTGATTTTGGCCCCAAATGGGCCTGATTTGGACCAAAACGGGACAAAATTGGCCCACTGCAGAATGTGGGAGAGTTCCCAGGGGTGGCATGTGGCCTGCATGATGACATCACTTCCCCGGAAGCGACATCATCATCACATAGCCTCAGGAGCGTGTGTCTGCTGCTGTTAGGTGAGTAAATCCAAGAGGGGGTGGTCCCAAACAAAATGAAACGAAGCCGAAGAACAGGACCACGTACAAAAGAGTTTAATTTTCTTGCTATCAAAACTCAAATATAAGGCACAACGAAAAGCCAAAATCAATTTTCTTGCTTCCAGAACACAATTGTAAGGCACATAATAAGCCAAAATCAACCGAGGAGTTGTGAAGAATTCCCAAACTCCCGGCTGGAGGTGGCAACGGGTTTGCCGGCTTGGAAATTAGGCCCCATTTCTCACAATGTGCTTTGTCATAAGCCACATGTAAATCAATTATAGTTTGCTATTGCTACTTTTCTCTTTTACATAGAAGCCACATGTAAATCAATTATAGTCTGCTACTGCTACTTTTCTCTTAGAAGCTTATGTTCCCGAATGATTTTACTTCATGGGGTCTAAGAGAAAAGTTCTCTTAGTTCTGGAAGCAAGAAAATTGATTTTGGCTGTTAGGTGAGTGCCAGGTTTCCCACCTCCTGCCTAGTGGTTAAGGGGACCTGGCAACCCTACTGGACAATGCTGCAAAAAGTCTATGTGTGGTTTGAAGCCTGGCCATGTGTGGAAAGAGAAGTTTATACTTGCAGTTCAGTTGGTTTGTTCAGAATAATTGGTGAAAGCATAAGCTAAATCTTCTAGAAGGTACTTTTTAAACACACACTGACAAACAATATGATATATTTATTATTTATTTAGCACGCTAGAATGAGATCTTGGTGCAGCTCCTAAAGATATGGTCTCTGCATCTGTACTCCATGGAATCTTTTTCCTGCCAAGAAGCATTCTGTGTATCTTGCATTAATATGTAAAACAATTTTGTTTATAAGGTAGCCCAAATGAAAAATAAGTGACTCCCTTTCAAAACAGCCATGTCATTTTCTTTTATGTTCTGTCTCTGGAGAAATTTTAAATCAGATTTTCAGGCGTGTGCAAATCTGATAAAGTCAACATATACTCAAGCAAATAGCAAGTGAGAGAAGAAAATTTTCTTTTAAAATGAGCTCAGAAGAGTTATTTACTTAAAGCAAAGTTCAGTTATTGACCCTGATGCATATTACCACAGGCAGTGAATATCTTAGGTTACTACTCTGGTCACCATTTGTGATGGTCCTAGATTTTGATTGTTTTATTCTTAAAGAGCAGGGAAAATTATATACGCTAGCCGTGTTTTTCATATGCCCTTTTCTGTCCTCACTTTCATCTCAGAGGCCTCAGGGTGTTGCGTAGTTGTGATCCTCTGCAGTGCTAGTCTAAGCTCCTTTTCATACAGGCTCTTTAACGCACTTCGGCTTCAGAACGCAACCAGATTTTTAAAGGTTTTGACACCTAGATGGTAAAACCTGTTTGGATTCTTAAGGCAAACTAATTTTTTTAAAAGTCTGATACACCTTAAGGATAAAATGCTAATAGGTGGGTGATCCTACCTTTAGTTGCCACTTGCCAGTTTGGATGAATGTTAGTAATCTAGTTCTGTAATTTTAGGACTGAACACATGAATCTGCCCTGTACTGAATGAGACCATCAAGATCAATGTTGTCTACTCAAACTGGCAAGAGCTCGCCAGTGTCTCAGGCAGAGGTATTTCTCACCACCTGCTACCTTGTCCTTTTAACTGGAGATGCCATGGATTGAACCTGGGACTTTCTACATGCCAAGCAGATGCTCTGCTACTGAGGCATAGCCCCTCCCACAGCCCAAATTTGTTAATCTTGAATAGACTTGAATTGCTAGGGACTTCGTCCAGCCCAGTTGATAACAGTGAAGATTCTTGCTGAAGCTGTGGTTTGAGCTTGCCTTTGAGTTTAATGATAAAAGCCTAAATCTGTTAAAAGAATGAATTTTGTATGCAAATCATGTTAAACTTGAATAGGTTCCAACTATTTATGGGAACAAAAGCCCTCTTCAAATAGACTCTTGTGATATAATGCCTAGAAAATTATTACTGTATTCCTTACCAGTTGTTATGATAAAGGAAAAATAAACCTGAGAGCTGTACACCTTAAAAGAAAACAATAAAATGGAATTTAATGTAGAGGAAGATCAATTTAGATGTAGCTGCAATGTGATTTAAAAGGAATTAGGCCAACAAGTAAGTGAATCACAGAATCAGACGCTGCTGGGGAGTGTTCATAACTACAATGATCTAGATGGTTGTTGTGGGTTTTCCGGGCTGTATTGCCGTGGTCTTGGCATTGTAGTTCCTGACGTTTCGCCAGCAGCTGTGGCTGGCATCTTCAGAGGTGTAGCACCAAAAGACAGAGATCTCTCAGATCTCTCAGATCTCTGTCTTTTGGTGCTACACCTCTGAAGATGCCAGCCACAGCTGCTGGCGAAACGTCAGGAACTACAATGCCAAGACCACGGCAATACAGCCCGGAAAACCCACAACAACCATCGTTCTCCGGCCGTGAAAGCCTTCGACAATACAATGATCTAGACTTATTTAACTACATATAATGAAATGAATTGGTACATTTACTGTAAGAAGAGAAGACCTCAAATATTTCAGATTATGCACACCCATCAGTGACATGATGGCTATGGCAGTTCTTTTGTTTCCTGTTTATATAGTCCTACCTTTCAAGATGGCCCAGTCCCAGCAATTGTAGAGGTGCTCCCATTTTAAAAACTTTACATTCATAAGAAGAGACCAACTTTTGCTATTATTTTAATAAGGTGGAAATTGCTTATGGTACTGAAACCAGCTTTACGCTCCCTAAATATGATGCCCTTTAATAACTCCTGTGCAGTAATTAGAATATTTTTTATCATTATTTGGCTTTATTGAAACTCCATTACAGCAAAATATGATCACTATGTGTCTTAACTATCAATTCAAGCTTGTGAAGAGGAACTCTTCCCTTTCCCCATATTTATGTCCTAGTGAACAGTCTGCTATGTCTTTGACTAAAATCAACTTAATATTTATTGATTTGGGCATTAGAGGATAAAGAGTATGCTCTGGATCTAGATGGATAGCCACATTAGCCGGTTGCACCAAAAATGATTGGGAATTTGAGGCAAAAATTTTAGTCCTGCATAAACTCATAGACTAGAGGATCTGAAGTAGTAGTCTCTACTCCACAGAAGTTTGTGCTGGAATAAGCTTGTGTTAATCTTTAAGGCACTGTCTTTTTGATCTAGATCTGTTAGATTATTTTTACATGAATTAAATACAAACAAAGGTGGCTTTTATCCTTTTTTACTGGGGTCAGACTTGGCTTTGACTGAAATCTAGCAGGCTGACGTGCTAACATTCAGGGTCTATTTTCGTTAGTTTAATTATATTTTAGACTCTGGTTAACTCCTGAGTAAACAAAACAGAGGAAAGTAAGATTTGTAATCTGTGGACAGCAAACCAGCAAACCAGAGACGGCAAACATGCTCTCTAATTCCCACTGAGCCTTCTTGTTTGTTCATTGCTTTGTGTGATGCATTTCAGCAGCACCCGAGGTGTGAATAACCTACTCCTTCAAACCGTATATATGGTCTACCAGTTCTCTGATGAGAATTCTCCTATTTTTCCACTCATACAAATAACAGATTTATTTTTAGCCTTGCTTTGAGATATTTTATAAATACATGAACTTTAGGCTGTTTTGCTGCATGTTATCCAGTGTCTGTGTTTACTATGTTACCTTCACTTTCTGTGAATTCTTTCCAATCTAATGCATTCAGTAGTTTATTTTTGACAGCAGATGCACTGTGTACTGTGCCTTCCATTCATGTACACTGTTGTATATGGATGTGTGATTAGGTATACATATACCAGGTATATGCCAAATCTGCATGATCTAACTATACTGATTAAAACTAGAGAATCCCAAATAAAATTAGGAGGTCTGATAGTAAGAGGCTAGATAGATCCAGCAAATGCAACTACAGCCTTTAACTGGCTGTTTCTCTGAGCTTCCCTCCTTTCTTTACAGGCTTTTTCTGCCAGTGGAGGAGGGGGAGCGAGGGGTGGGGGCTGAGTGAGTCAGTGGTCAGTAGGTGCAGGAGCTTATGTTGTCTGGGGATTCTTTGATGGGAGAGAGTCTTTTTCAAAAACTGCTAGGAGGTAAAAAAGTAGACTCTATTTTGGATGGATTTCTCTGGAGACTGTGGAGAGATTGTGTTGTGAGAGTTCTGTTCTTGTTTGCTCTGGCCAGCTCTCTTTGCCTTTAGGACTACCACCTCTGGATTTACCTGCCTGCTCCCTGGGTCTTACAGCTGCTGCCTGCCGGGAGGAAGCCTGAGAGCTGCCTGCCTGAGGGGGGCCAACTTAGGGTCTTACTTCACCTGGTTTGAGATTCCTAAGACTCATTTTTTACCTGTTACTAGGGAGAGGGTGGTTGGCTTTGTGTTGGGTGGAGAGATGGTAGGGTAAAGGGAGGGAAGAGGCAAGGTTTTGCTTAGCTGAAGTTTAATAATTGCTTTTGCTGTTTTGGGTGGTGCTTTTAGTTTTGCTGCTAAGATTTGTTAGCTATTCTGGTGGGGGAGAGCTCTTTAAACCAAGATTAACCTGGGGTGTTTTTTTTGGTGCACACCCCTAGTATTGTATGGCAGATTCTGTAAAATGAGATTGTTTTGAGTTATACACCACCACTAGTATGTAAAGAGCAAGGTAAGTACTTCTTTATATTGATATATTTCCACTTTTTGTTGCTCCTTGAGACCTCCCCATTGCATTGGTCAGCATTCTCTGTACTAGCAATCAAGTGAACTTGACATGAATTCACCTTTTCCAAGTCTTTCCTACTGGTGCTTCCTGTGGGGGGTGGAGACAGTTACTCTCAGAGCGGAACTACAAGTGACAAAAGGCACAGATTGGACACTTGTCAGCTTCCCTCAAGTTTTGATGGGAAATGTAGGCATCCTAGTCTTGCAGCTTGGCTCTCTGACTGCTGTCCAATGGACTTTTCAACTGTCACTTGTCCAACATTCCGCCAAGCTGCCTACATTTCCCGTCAAAACTTGAGGGAAGCTGACAAGTGTCCAATCTGTGCCTTTTGTCACTTGTAGTTCTGCTCTCAGTTTCATTTGTATTGTGTAGCTAAATAATTGGGAAAGGTAACATGGCATCTGGCTTTAAGAAGCATACATATTGGGTAGAGAGGGCAGTGGAAAGTAGCAATATTTATCACATGTAACAAAACAACATTGACGGCACAATCCTAAACAGACTGATATATCTTTCTAAGCCTATTGATTTAATTGGACTTTATGGAGTATAATTCTTCTTAGGATTGCACTGCAAATATACTCGCTTGGAATAGTGAGTAAAGAGTTTGTGTAAGGAAAGGCACCAAAATTAGAAATTCTCAGTTGCTATAATAAAAAGATACAGTATTTACTGTAATGTTAGACTGGGGTTGTTCACAGGTATGCCATACAAAAAGAACAGAGGATTGTCTTACATTTGCATGAAAATTAGGGTTATGTCCAGTAATAAAACTGTTTATGTGTATAACATTTTAAAGGGGATCATCTCCTTTTTGAGTAAATATAGTAGTTATGAAGAATGGACATGATACTACATAAAATTATTATGCAGATTGAGAAGTGTATGCCATAATTTTTTCTAAATACATATCATTTGCTTTGTGAATATAGTACAACTTTGACTTCTTTAAAAGATACTCCAAAAAGATAAAGAAACACTTCTTGGCAGTTGTTGCTGAGACGCCTGGGTGAATAGGAGATAAGCAGAGAAAAACACTTAATTGTACACTTGGATCTCTCCACTTTTGCATGTGGTTTATCTCATAGCTGCCTAAATTGTTCTCCCCTTCTCCCATGTTATCTTCACAACAACCCAGGGAGGAAGGTTACACTGAGCGTGAGTGACTAGCCCAAGGTAATCCAGTGAGTTTTCATGGCAGAGTGGGGCTTTGAACGTGGTTCTCCCAGATCCAAGTCTAGCGCTCTAACCACTAGACTACACTTGCTGTCAATGAAATCAGTGGGCTTAGGAGGTGTAACTCTGCTTAGGATTTCACTGCACATCAAAGTTACAGGGTAAGACAATGGTTATGTCACCCTTCCCTCAGCAGTGTTGTTCCCATCTAATTTGGGGTCTCCACAGCTGCCATTTGTAGACATTCTAAAAGATGGGAATCCAGTCATGAATCTCCAATGACTGGACTAGTTGCACCATCATTCTTGTAGCATTTGAAGTACATTTTGACTAATATTCCATACTAGTGATGCCCTCCTTTATGCTCTTTAATAAATCATGATACGTAATATCTGTCTGTAGTAACTAGACCCGTTCGTGAATTTTTTCAAAGTATTTAATTTGTTCTACACCTGCCATTTGCTAATTCGTTCCAGTTTTGTAAGCGATTACATATAACAACACCCTTTTTAATTTCTCAGCTAAATGCATCTCAGCATATCCTGATAGTCTGTTTCACAAATCTTAACTGCTTTAATCTTGGGCCAGCTACACATGATGGCAGCTGCCCCATTAATATGTAATATTGTGATAGAGATTTGATGTAAACTGCAGAAGAGACATGTGGAATGAAGAAGGACTGCTGAATGTCCGCTACCCGCTGCTTTCCCCCCAATTAGTTCTTTTCCTGTTTTTGAATGTGTTCCAGTTGCTTTGGAGTAGACACCCTCACCCTCACTAAACTATATGCAGAATGGCAAGTCTGTGTCAGGCCTGTGTCAGAGAAGCAGAACTTGGTACGGCCAAATGGGAATGTTTGTTTTCCCCAAAACAACAACAACGTGCTTCTGTACCACCCTTCTGGACAGATTAGTGCCACACTCAGAGCATTGACCAAAGTCAGTGTTATTATCCCCACAATACAGCTGGGGATCTGGGGCTGAGAGGAGTGGTTTATCCACAGCCACCTGCAGAGTTCATGGCAGTGGGAGCTGAACCAGCAAGAGTGCCAATTTGCAACCCAGCCACTTAACCACTACGCTACAGAATAACAAAGGATTCCACAGTTGAAAAATTAGGTTTAACCACTATATTATTTTTCATGGTGGGGGGAGGGGGGGAGCACTCTGTTTAGTAGCTTATTGCTCTCAGAGGAAGTAGGGCTTTGTTTTTTGAAAGTGGTTTTTGTCTTGTTTCTTTTACAGTTGATACTCTGCAGTCAAGTTGCCAAATGAGATGCAGAGAGAGTGAAATTAACCAAATACAGTTGAAATTAATATGATCTCTGACAATTGATCTGTTATCTACATAAGTTTGCAACACCTCCTGGTTACCTTTACAATACTGCTACAGTTTGTTCCTTCCTTTTTTTGTATTGAACATCCTGCCAGATATAGTGATCTCGGCAATTGAAAAGCTTGTTTACCAGTTTTTTAATGATTATAGTTGGTTTTAACAAAGAAGTATTACACATTGTGATTATTTATTTATTTATATACTGCCTTGCCCCTGTGTACACACGACTCAGGGTGGTGAACAACATAATAATAAAAACATTCATAAAAAGTAAACAATTTAAATAATCCATAAGTAAAACATTCTTAGATGGTGTTGATACTTCAGATTATAAATTTATCACTGCCTTCCATGAAGGTGGAAAGGGGGCAGGAAAAACAGAAGGGGGTGGGGAGAAAGGAAAAAGAAAGAGGGAGTGCCAGTAGGATGGCACCTGTCACTGTCCTCAGCCAAAAGCCTGGCAGAACATCTCTGCCTTACAAGTTGTGTTTTACTGTCCCAGTACTGCTAAATGCACAGCATCTAACAGACGATAAATAATTTGCTGTGATTGAGGAGCATATCTTTTAAAGGCAATGAATTAATTTGAATGGAGGAGAAAGCACATCAGTTTTATTTCTTCAATAAGAAGCTTGCTTCTTTTCAAACTCACATTGACTTGTACAGATGACCAAACTTGGGTGGGTTTGAGAATGACTTGCTCCCTTTATGCTACCATTGTGATATCACTATAACCAATGTAAGAGTACATTCTCCAACTCACTTCTAGAGTACACCAGTAGGATGTATGCTGTATTACCTGAGACATTGTGAAGGCCAACTTTCAAAAGATTTTTTTAAATTTAGGACTTCTTTTAATTAACTTTGTTTTTATGTTTATTGGCATTCTTAATCTATGTTTTTAGACTTTGTTTTAATAATAAAAACAACATTCGATTTATATACCACCCTTCAGGACAACTTAATGCCCACTCAGAGCGGTTTGCAAAGTTTGCCACTATTATCCCCACAACAAAACACCCTGTGAGGTGGGTGGGGCTGAGAGAATTCCAGAGAGCTGTGACTAGCCCAAGGTCACCCAGCTAGCTTCAAGTGGAGGAGTGGGGAATCAAACCCAGATCTCCAGATTAGAGTCTCATGCTCTTAACCACTACACCAAACTGGCTCTCATTTTATTTATTTTATGATTGCTGTTTTATTTATATTATAAGCTGCCTTGAGTTCCTGCAATATAGAAAGGCAGCTAATAAATATTTTAAATACATAATTGTTTAAAAGTGAGAGTGATAATATTGTGGTGCAGTAATGGTGAATAGTCTTGCACTTTCCTTTTAAAGGGCTACCTGAGCAGTAATCTGGTATGATTTTGAAGCAGTTATCTTTGCCAAACTAAATGATAAACAAATGTTGTAGATGATATGGAAAAGCTGGCAACCATGTCACTTGTCATCAGTGATGTCCACAATCATTATCTCATAGGTTTTTAAACAGTGATATATGAGCTTAAATTCATCAGTACTGCTGGCAATTTTGGGGATGTGTGTGGTAGAACGGCCCTATTGATCCATGAATGCCATTCCATTCCACTCTCAAAAGTGTCTAGGCGTCGGCAGTTGTCCAAGTCTCCACCTGGTGACATGCCATTCTCCTGGCCCACCTGATCCTTGGAGTGTTTTTCCTCTCCTTTCAGTACCACTCCCACCAACTGGCCATTTCAGGGACTACCTACCATGATGGTCAGTGCTCCCATCTTCCCTTCCCGTGTTGCTGTTCTAAGGCCCTACCTCATACCCATGCTTTTCACTATCCCACTACCCAAGTTCATGGTTACTGTGGCAATGACTTGCAGGAATTGGTGATTTAGCAATTGAACACTTCCTTTCTCCAAGTACTTGATTTAAATAGCATGTTTGAACAAGGGAGATCCATGTGGTATGGAGAACAACTTCCATCATTCAAAATAGTAAAGGATTTTTTAAAAGTAAAATGTCCACACACATGCTGTCTGCACAGCAATGGATTGATCAGGGAAAACAAAAGAAAGGGGTAAATGCGCAATTCCTCTGTCTGTCACTCTGTACATGCCCTATCTGATCTAATTCTAAGGCAAGATCTTTAACTTAGAAATTACAGAGTTCTAAAAGCTCCCTGTTACGTTGGAGACTTTTGTCCTTTGTCTGCTCCACATGGCAATGGTGGCCATCAGATGGCACTAAGGTGTGAGATTTGCTTCCTGCTGAATCGACATGACAAAATGGACATGGCAAAACGGACACCACTCACTCCGTGCCAAAGGATTTTATTATCTCTGTTTGCCTTTCCCCTGTGAGTTAAAGAATCCTTTCCTGAAATCTCCAGGATGATGCAATTTAGCCTCTTGCTCTCTTCTAGGCCACTTCTAGGTTTCTTGTTCTTTCTAGGTGTCAGATTCTCAGTTAACGTGTGAGTGGCTATTTCATGGTCTGTGGCCCAGAAGGACATTAGCATTTCTAAAGCTTTGATGGTTAGTATTTGGTGAGGCTTGTGGCCAGTTGACTTCCCCCTTCCTGCCTGGAAGAGAAAACCCTTTTAAAACTGAATATGGAGGTCTATCAAGCCCAAACCTCTTAATTAAATGTATTTCTTCACAACATCTTTAAGAAGCAGTACTTGGGTGAGTGTGTGTGAGGAAGGGTGACAGGTACAGTAAAAATGTTTCTGACTAGTGCCCCTGATTCCCTACTTATACTGCGAGGGCTCTAGCTGGGGGGATATTGCTGAGGGATCAGGTGTATTTCACAGTCAGAGGCTGACTGAGAAAGACTGAAGGTATAATATACATGTTAGGAGCTATGGAATATTTTTCAGAGTTTTAAGAAATGGCTGAATAAAATGATTTGGTTTGAATATGTTTACTTGTGCCACATTAAAGACCAGTGATGCTGTTCACCTATACAATGTGCATTAGTAATTATCCTACTCAACAGGCTGAGTAGCTTTCCACATCCCAGCTGTGAGCATTATAATGACATGACTTGGGAGGGGAGGGAGAACAGCACCTTTTTTTGGTCTTTAAAAGCACCTTGCTGTTAAATAACCCATCCTTTCTCTTTTCAATTACATCTCTGTTGAGGGTATATAACTCTCCAAGGAGACTGGAAAATGGAAATGCAGGAAAGGAGCAGTAAGATGCTTTGAAAAAACTGACTGTGCCAGCGCCAAGTTGGCCCTTGTTCCCTATAGGCAGCAGCAACAACTTTCTGAGTTCCTCAGTGCCCCCCCCCAATGACTTTTTGCTACCATTTCATATGCTTATTCTCAGGGACAATTGCCGCATATAACTCCTGGAGATAATTTTTTTGTGTGACAGGAGGGAAAACGTGAACTGACCCGAGAAGTAAAGCATATAATGTGCTGAACTCCACACAGCTTGTAAGGAGACTGTCTCTTTGCCATGAGGGAAAAATTCAAGGGCACCCTTAGGAAAGTCATCTCTTGTTTTGTTCTCTTATTTGGGGGCATCTAGGTTATTCCTGTTTGGCTGGTAATATAATGTTGTCTTTGGTATCTGCACTAATTCTGCAAAATTGAAATGATTTTTGATGTTGAATCTTCTATCCAGAAGTCACCAAGGGTGGGGGAAGCACTGTATTTATTAGTCAGAGGCAAACTTTTCTTTCCCTCCCCCCACATTTTTGGAGTTGTAAGGTTTAAAATAGTACTTTTTTACGTTGTTGGTGTGGTTAAATATGTAATATCCAATTAACTGGAGACTATAGCCACATATATTTACTGTGACTGTTTTCTCCTAGTTATTGATGTAATCGATATAGATCCTTTTGATCTTGCTTTCAAGATTTATTGTTTCTTGTTTTTATGATGTTTTATTGGTTGTTACAGGAATTGTTATTGTATTATTGGAGATCAGTGCCTTGGGGACTATTGGTTGAGAGAATGGGATATATATATAAGAATCAATATAAAGGTTAATGTGTACAGATGTCATAAATTATGGTTAATTGCAATCTCTTTCTTTAATTATTATTGTGTTATTATTATGAGCAAAATCCTAATGTAATGAATCTGAACATCCAAAGTTAGCTGCTTCATCACTGCCTCATTTCACATGTGTCAGGAGGATTCTCAAAGACTTGTTGCTTTCCGGTTCCTAGCAGTTTCAAACTTAGAGTTATAGAGAAGAGAGAATATTATATTTTTATGCAACAAATATTTATTTTATCCTTGAAAAATCCCTAACAAAGATCAACCTTAAAAATTATCAGGTGACATAATTTAGTACATTATAGTCTTTCAGAATATTGTTTTAGTAAATACATCTTGACAAAGTTCTCCTTTCCTTCTTTGACTATAAATTCTTCAGTTCAGATCCAAGTGGTTGGTTGCTTTAGGTATTTCCAAGGCCTTATGTACAAGTGCTGGCATTTTAAAATTTCTTTTTATAAACTTTAGATCCCTCTGATGTATTGCAAACTGCTGTGGAAAGACCTCTTGATTTTTTTGCGAAGGGTTAGCCAAACAGTGTTGTTGTTGTTTGTGAAGTGCAAGCCTTTAGCCCATTAGTGCCCAGAACTACTTGATCAGGACTTCAGAGGTCCTTCATGATTCTCAAATCTTATCTTTTAATTTTTGTGTACAAATGAACCACATCCCTAACAGCTTGGCTCTGTAGACCCCTTTCATCTGTTTCAGAGTCAATAGCGACTTGTCTCATGGCAACAGACTCAGCACTAGCTGCAAGGGTATCCACTGGAGTTTGGACCCTTAAAGCTGATCATGTGAATTGACGAGCCTGTGCTATTTTAGCCCTGAAGTCTCTAGCAATGCATGTAGGTTTATTACTGGTTTTTCTAAATTTGTGTTTTTGGTAGGTTTTTATGAAGACAAACATGGTATGAAAAGGATTTATGATATTTGGATTCCAAACACATTTGAGAACCTGTAAATGTTGTCACTTGGTAATGCTCCTGCTCCTTTCTGTGGAAGAACAACTTTGATAACTTATTTTGAGATTCCCTAGCGAGTGAGGCAAAAGAGCAGCTGTTCCATGTGGATCTGTGTTAAAAGGAGATGTTCAACATGAAGAATAAATTGGGTGGAAAGGATCAATATAAAAAAAGTAATTCCAGAACTACACTTTGTGGTAAATGCATAATCATGCATAGCATCTGTTAGATGAAAATATTAACATTGTTACACAGAAATAGTCTCACTGAAGGTGCAATTATTTGGAAAACATTTATGTGCTTAAAAGCCATGTGTTACGTCTGAATTGAGCAAAAGCATTTTATGTCAGCATGATGGGAAAATTGTACATGTAAAAATTATCTCAGTGCGCGTTTTTAAATTCATTTTTTGACAAGAGCTTATTTTGAATGCTGTGGTAACATATTGTCATGAAAATCTATTTCTCTGTTGGAAACGCAACTGTCATGAAAGATGCCTGAATTTATTTTATTTAGAGAACATACACTCTTTGGTAATTTAGATCAGATTCAAATGAGTAGCCATGTACAAAGTAACTGAGCCACAGCTAGCAACTTCTGTACTTAGTACAGACTTTGACTTTGTTTCCTAAGCACTTATAAGATTGCATGTTTTAAGTGCATGGCAAACTTCATTGTGCATGTATGATTCACATTTTCTTTTGGAAGGATACAACCTATCAATCAGGAAAAGTTTGACACCGCCCCCCCCCCCCCCCCCGGCAACTGTGCTACATGCATGCATCAAAATCTGTCATTGCTGGACATGCAGGAGCGATAGGTTGCATCCTTTTTGATATAAACACTTTTGAATGCAAGAGTTTGTTGATATGTTTTTTTAAAATAAATAAATATAATTTAGCTGTATGCAAGTTTATTGCTTGCTACAGTTCTCGCAAGAGAATACGTTGGAGATTATTCGTTTAAAATCACCCCCAGGTACACAAAAATCTAAGAAAGGTGGTTCATGACATGTTGGTTTTCTGTGCTGGGGAGAGGAGCTTTCCAGTAAACAACGCCTTATACACAAGTCTGTAGGGATAGTATTTTGGAAAGTTGATCAAAAGAATTTCTATTGAAAGTGTTTCCCCTTTCAGATTACATATGTTAACTAACTTCCTTTTTTAAAAAGTCATTTTCTCTTAACTATTGTTTCTTCACTTTATATCTGAAATATTACACTGCTAGTTTTTGTCCTGTAAATTGCTGTAACTCATTCTTTCAGGAAGAGAATAGAAATAATTAAAATAAATGTCTATAGGTTAAGGGATTTGTTTTATCTCTTAATTATAAAATAGCTAATTTTGCATTCCCAGTATTTAGGAATGCAAAATTTAGGAACTCAAATGCTTATTTACTTTTTCTAAACTGGGCTAAAATCTAGCAGATGGAATTATACTAGGGTAATTTCTGATGAACATAATTTTTCTAAACTAAGCTATCTTTAATGACAAGTCCTTTTAAAATGACCCTATGGTTACAACCCACAGTTTTGCTGTCATTTAAGCCAGAGGGGACATGTGTTACTGTCTTGCTCAATTGATGGGACTGGATGGATGACTGAGTGATGAGACCGCAGGCTGGGTCTTTAGCTTGTCATCTTGTCTGTAATTCAGGATGACAGCATGCATGCCTGGGCAGTATATTTCTTCCATCGGCCTTATGCTTCTTGATAGGACTGTCTATGTGCCTCTCTGCTCTACTTCGTCTAATACAGACTTGTAGAAATCCCATGAATAAAATCATTTCCCCATGTACAATAAAGCATTGACATGTTTTTAATATTCTCCATTCCTTGTTTAGCTCTACAATAGAAACGTATGTTGATTATTAATTAATTAATTTAAGCAACTGCAAAATTATTCCTGTTCGGCATACTCACATAAACTCAGCATGACTTGCTATAAACTTCCCTATCCTAATTCTCTGACTTGTACAGATTCTGTTCCTCTTTTCTGAACTTCCTGTGATTGAAAAAAATTACAATTTCTAGAAAACTGGAAGAACTGTGGAAGATACCAGCTGACTATAGTTAAAGAATACAATCTAGCTAATTACAACTAGCTAATTCAAAACTTTGGAAATTAGCTTTGCAAGTTGGATCCTCTGCAACTTCTGTAGATTTTAATTAAATGAATTGGTAAAAGTATGTTGTGTGTCTCATTTTGATGTGTGAAAGGATGCTGAAAAATGAGGAAATCACCCGATACAGAGAATAAAAGAGGTGTTAATTGAAATATTAATTTAAAGAGGAATATTTTTTCTCTTTCTCCCAGAAGATTAGCTGCTGTCTTCAGTACAGCACTTTCCACCTTTTATTTAAGTGCAAACATTCAATATATTTCAGTTTTGGAAATTGTGACAATTGGTTTCCTTCAGACATATATCAGTCATTCTAATTAGGGATCCCATTCTCCCAGTGGGAGCGGGGGATCCCCTCTTGCACCCTCCACTCCCCGCCACCACTCACCTGGCCAGCGGGGGAGAAGGGTATGGGAACGGGCCTCCTGGGCATGCTCCCGATGGCAGGGCAATGACGTCACTGTGCCACCCCAAGAGCGTGCACGCACACTTTGCAGTAAGCCGATTTGGGACCCAAACTGGCCAAATTGGGCCCGTTTGAAGCCCAAATCGGCCCATTGTGAAGTGCGCAGATGCTCCTGCACCCATGTGACGATGTCACCTAGAAGTGACATCACCGAAAGTGAAGCATGCTGGGGCCATAAGGAAGGTAAGTACTGGGTCCCCAGTCTGCCACTGGGACTGTAGGAGGACCTGGCAACCCTACTTCTAATTTATTTCGTTTTGTATTCCTAATCTAGATCAAGAGAAATAGCAGCACATCTAAAAGAAAGTATACTTTCCCAAGCTATGAACTTTATCACATATGATAATCACAAAATAGAGCATTTGTACTGCAATCCTATGCAAACTTTCCTGAGAGTAAGCGCAATTGTATACAATAGATCTTCTGAGTCGGTATGAATATGATTGAACTGCTGAAATTTTACATGTAAATGGTATGTTTTGAAAGCTTTTAAAAAAATCTTTTTAATAAACTCATTTATTTCAAACTCTTTGATCACATTTTTTTTCTTTGATTACATACTTGGAATATTCTATTGCCTGATCTTTTGTTCTTGTCTAACACTTTCTTCATGTTTCACAGCTATTATTTTCTCTTGTGTTTGTCTGCGTGCTATCTTTGCTATGTGGATGTGTTGAATTTCTGCACAGCATTCTTGATGGCAGCTTGCACTAGCAAGGAAATGTGCCAAGTGATATGGAGGAATCATGTGACCAGAATGCTGCTTTCATGTGGCAACATTATGTGGAAAAAATTCCAAGTAGTGACTGTATGATTAAGGCTAATATGTGGTTTAGGTAGTATAGGAGGGCCTCTTTACTGTCTCACAGTAGAATAGATGCAATTTTAAAAGCAAGATTGAACGTATAATATTTTAATCTATTTTGCCAGTACCTAATTAACATTATTTTAAAGTTGCAGGATAATGTTTAAAAATTAGAGAAAACATTAATGCAAAGTGTTACAAATCTGGATACAATGGGTTAGTCTTTAATCAGTATGTTTATTATTCTGGAGAAAAATCTGTTGCCACCAAAGGTGGCTATTAACCATTCCTGTTTGCTTATCAGATTTACTTTGAAACCTCTTTGAGGTTTGAGTAATCTGTTTGGTGCAAAAGCTGACAACAGCAGTTCAGTATCCAAATCAACAAGGTCAGAACTTGACACCTGATAAGTCCAGTTAACTAGTAATAGTATCCCACCCCAAATAATTCACCACTGAAGAAGATTTAACAATATCATGCTTTTCATTAGCACAGAACCTGTAAATTTTTTCCAATTTGTCACGGTGTGAGTAATCTGTGTATCATGAATAAAAAGTTAATAACATGAATGAAAAGTTATTATCCCCACAACAATCACCCTGTCAGGTGGGTGGGGCTGAAAGAGTTCTAGAAGAGCTGTGACTGACCCAAGGTCACCCAGCTGGCTTCAGGTGGAGGAATAGAGAATCAAACCTGGTTCTCCAGATTAGAGTCCCGCTGCTCTTAACCACTACACCAAACTGGCTGCTTCATCAGTGCCTGAAGTGTGCATGCACTCCTGGCCTTGGCAGGATGACTTCACTTCCTGAACTGACATCATTGTGCTGATTGTGGGAATTCTCCCTTGCTTTGCACAGGGCCAGTTCTTTCAGAATTGGCTTGTTTGGGGCCAAAATCAGCCCCCACAAAGTGGAAGCATTCCCATAGCTAGCGCAATGATGTCACTTCGGGTAGTAATGTCGTTGCACTCTACTAGGAGTGCACCTGTCACACACTTGCCTGAGTTGCCTGGTAGTGGTGGGTGATTGCTGGATGACTTGGCCCCTCCCACTGATCACCAGTGATTGATGGGCACCAGGGCAAACTGCTGGGAGTTTGCCCGCCATCAGTGGACACCTGGGAACCCTACTCATCCCACACAAAATGTGTCAAGATTCAACACAAAGGCTTGTTGTTGTTTTCTATTTCCTAGTAATTTCAAATCTTGAGTTAGAGGGAAGGAAGAATATTAGATTTTTAATACAAATGTTTATTTTGTCCTTGGAAAATCCCTAATGACAATGGACCTGAATTTGGAATGACATTCTGTCTAATGATCCTACTGATCTTTTTAATGTCTATACAGAGTGATTTTGAACAGATCCTACCTGTGAAAACATTTTTAAAAATCTTGCAGTACTGTTTTTTAAACAAGCTGCTTATAACTGGATAATGAGAGATCCTGGTGGGACTTTATGGCCCATAATTGTGTTCCATAATTGTGACATCTGTACTAAGAAGGCTGAGCACCATGGGATTTTCCTTCCTGTAAATACAAAACTTTTCAAGACTTTAAACAGAACCTCTCCTAAAGATTCTGCAGTCAAGGGGTGTTCAGTGAAGAGCAATTGTCCATTTGCTGGGCCCAGGTTTTTTAGGTCTTTTAATCTAATAATGAACCTTGGATTTGGTTTGAAAAAATGCAGGAAGCTGATGGAGGCGACCAAGAATTGCTTCTTAATGTACTCCATGAAAATGGTTCCTATTAAGAGTTTTGCATTAGCTGAATTTTCCGGTGCATTTCTACATGTAATAATCAGTCTGAGAATTCAGCGGGCATGTAGAGTGAATGAGGTTTTAAAAAACCTGTTTCACTTTTGTATCTCTACTTTTTCATTATTTAACTTCTATAAACCAGCAATTCTTATTGTCTTCTAGTTATAAGATCTTCATTAATGCCTTTTCAACTTTTTTGTTACCAGCTCTGGCGTGATATGTCTTCTCTGCTCATATCTGCCTGTGCCATAATCCTAAATCACTGGAGGCAACTTGGAATGCTTTTTTGCCATTTCC
Organism: Eublepharis macularius; assembly: GCF_028583425.1. NCBI lineage: Eukaryota > Metazoa > Chordata > Lepidosauria > Squamata > Eublepharidae > Eublepharis > Eublepharis macularius. Next base: position 64,688,206 of record NC_072796.1, on the reverse strand, counting down.
CTCTTTTGACAACAGCTGGGATGCAAAAAGTTCCTTTTGTTGCTTACATATGCTGTAGTATTTCTCAGTCCCCCCCCCCATTGTGTTACTACTTCTGAGGTTGCCCCTGAAAAGCTGGTTCACTGATGCATGGCAGGGGTGTTTCTTGAAAAAGGGTGTCCAGAACTCGCTGTATGATAAATCTCATCATGCAGTTGTCTGACACTTTAATCTTTGCATGCAGAATAGGAAAACATCAAGAAAATAAGATCTATTTAGTATTTGAGCAGTCTTCATTATTAAAAGTGTATATTTTTTAGCCAAGTTTGAGGCTTGGTATTATTTTCGTGTGCATGACTTAAGCTGAAAGGTACTAAAAGCAAATTAATTAAAATTACTGTGAATTTCAGTTATTATAAGCACACAGTTGGCAGCTAAAACTTAAATCACTTCCCTCATCTTAATCAGTAGGCTTTTCTTACAGTGGCCTTAAAAATTAATGCTTTGATTTGCTTCTGGTGTTTTGCCCTCTATTTTAATAAGAAATTTATTGTATAGAATGAATGTTGGAATGGGCCATGGAATTTGGTCTTACTTTTTTCTGATTGGAATTGATTCAGCAAAACTAAAATTTGTGTGGAAGTTGTGTGGAAACAAAGCAAATCTGTTTACAGAACTCTCTGCCTCTTAAAACTTTTTCACACTGCTCACCGGCCACGGAACATCGCTCCAAGCTCCTGGAACGTCAGCATCTTTCTGGTGCGATTTCGTGTGATAACTGTGGAATTGCTCCAGAAAGACACTGTCATTCCAGGAGTTTGGTGCGATGTTCCATGGCCGGTAAGCAGTGTGAAAATGGCCTTAATGAACTGAAACCAACCAGAAGGAAAGATTGTACATCATCAAATAAAGAACTGCTTTAGTGGAGTGGTGACATTTTGCAGAATTTTTCTCTTGTATCAATTTCTTGCCTGTTAGCTGTAGTACTGTTTCTTGCTTGTTAGCTGTAGTGCTGCTTCTTGCTGTAGTGCTGGCAAAATGACCAAAGTGACTTCCCAAACTCCTGTAATCTATTATTACACAGTTTCTGTCTAGAATTGTGAAATAAGTTCTTAACAGCAATTAGTCAAAAAAGCATGACAATCACTCATTCACTTGGGTATTTTAAGCATTGTCTACTATCGTTAGCTTTTATGCTTTCATACGTAAATGCTTAGGTTTCTTTTCCTAGAGGAATAAAATGGCCTGCAGAGGGAGCCGTCTGACTAAGTGGCCTTGTCAATGAATCTGTTTTCCCTAGATGGTATTTGCCGTGGCAAAAATGGGAAATGGTTGGTCCTTTGGCTGTATTTATAGCTGTGTTAGATGCACCTTTACTACTGCTTAGGGGATGGACTGAAAAAACTTAAACCGGTAATAGTGTTGAAAAATGAGTGGTGTGTGGGTAGCCCCAGTCAGCAAGGAATGGATTTATTCAATAATAAAAGCCTGTATTTATACATTTAGCATGTATTTTGAATAACTGATAAGCATGGTTGCTGGGACTTTTCCTTTACTCTCTTGATCTGAAATGCTTTGTAGCTGACCCAAAGTACTCATGTCCAAAGGCTGTGAGGAAATTGCATTAAAATGAGATTTCAAACCAAAATCAATCCAGGAATTTTGCCCATTGCATTCTGTCTCCCTACCCTTTAAAAATATAAAAGCACTGCAGACTTTACTGTCAGTGGTGGGGTTCAGAACATTTAGTTTATCAAAAATGTAAGGTTAATATAATTTCAGCTTCAGAGTTGTGAACTAATAACAGATTGTTGCAACTACTGAATGCATTCATTTAAATTTGGGGAGGTTTTTGCTTTTATATTGGAAAAAGAAGCAAGTTGAATTTTCTTCATTTTGCGCTATTTATAGAACTGTTTATCCAACACCCTACATTATTTTACTGTTCAGACACAGCAAGATAATGTTTATCGTGACTGAAAGTTGTTAAAATAGCATGAAATATGTCTCCCCTTATTTCTTTTGCATGAGTACCTCATGGAATTGTTTGCTTGTAATTGAATATAAGATCCCAAAAGATAAATGTTTAATAAGTGACATGAAATTTATTTCCACCCAAGCACCTTTCAGAAAAGAAAATAAATCTTGTGGCATCTTAAAGACCTAAGAAATTAATTATAGCATCAGTTTTCATAAACTAGCCCACATCTTATGCTACATTTAATTGCCATCTTAAGAAGGTTTTCCTGGGAGTAAGCTGCACTGAATAGACCTGAGTTGGATTCTGCTTAGGAGTGTTAGTTGTTCAGCTGCTATAAAACTTCCTTGTCTGTCTGTCTGTCTGTCTGTCTGTCTGTCTGTCTGTCTGTCTGTCTGTCTGTCTATCTATCTATCTATCTATCTATCTATCTATCTATCTATCTATCTATCTATCTATCTGAATGTTTTGGATATATTTGGATATCCAGAGCGACATCCGGATGTTTTGGAATACCAATAAGCAGGTCTTGAAAAATTCTGGGAATGTTCGGGACTGAGCTGTTATTGTTTCCAGGCCTGTTCTCCTTTAGTTTTAAAGGTTTGATTGGGCTTACTACAATGTCCCTTGCCTAAGTTGGTTTGGCTTGGGTTCTGTGGTTTGTCATTGGTTGTATTGGGGTGGCCTGTGGTTCTGCTGGGTGTCTGTGGTTGGACATTGGTTCTGTTGTGCTTGTTGGTCCTTTTTGCATTCAGAGGCTTTTTGGCAACTGGTTGTTCTTGTGTGTTTGTCAATTGGCTGCTTTGCCTTGGAGAAAGCATGGGATTTTTTCACTATTGGAAACAATGGAGACAAGTAGGGCACCTTGTAACTGGACCTTTTGATCCAATTCACTTGAAACTGAGGAAGTATTTAGTGAACAGGCAGTACTAGCCCCCCTGCAATGTTGATAATATTTGCTTGAAAAACAGCCACTCTAGCTCTCAGAAAGTGTTTCCCATAGGGAATAAGGGATCCCCAAAATTTTGGAATCCTCCCAAATCCTCTAATCCAAATTCCAAACCAGTACTGGAATAATCTGGAATACCAGCATGGAGACCCTTCCTGAAATCTGAATATGGATATTCCATTTTTTTCAAGTGTGTATCCCTAACTCAGCTGTCCTGCAGGTTTTTCATTAATTGCTATTGCTGTAAAGTAGAGGTTTACAATTGCCCTAGAGGTTTACCGTTTCAAGCTGTCCAATTGCCCTCCTTCCCTTTGCATTTCCTCCATGTCTTACAGTGTGTTTTGTTTGAGCCTAATCATGCAGCAGTGCTGATTCTGTGAACCTAGGCAGATCATGAGAGGGAGGGCAAGAAGGATTACATCAGTATGTAGTTCTTGCGGCCCCTTCTTACATGCCCAGGGTAATAACGATCGCCACTTTGGGGTCAGGAAGCAATTTTTCCCAGGCCACTTTGGCTAGGGATCCTGATGGTGTTTTGTCATCTTCTGGGCATGGAGCAAGGGTCACTGGGATGTGGGGAAGAGGTAGTTGTGAATTTCCTGCATTGTGCAAGGGGTTGGAGTACATGACCCTGGATGTCCCTTCCAACCCTGTGATTCTATGCCATTTCTCCATGCTTAATAACAAATGATGAGAGGGTTTCCAGGGAAAATTGTGTTAAGCAGTTTCTCAGCGATGGAGCCTGGTAGTGGGATGGCCTGGCCAGTAGGCCTGAGAACCTGCAAAGCTAACCTTGAAGCAACAGTGGACCCTGAACAAACTTTATTTTAGTACCTGATGATATTTTCCAAGCTGTCCAAGGAGGAAATAGTTGTTATTGAGAGCCAATAAGCAAAGAAAATGGAGACATTAATTCCCCACGCTCCTTTGAACTGAAGTACGTAAACAGAGCTATGGACATATTTTTATATAGAATCATAGAACTGGAAGGGGTCTTACAGACCAATTAGCCCAACCTCCTGCCCACTGCAGGAACAGCCTAAAGCAGGGGTGGCCACACTTACTTAATGTAAGAGCCACATAGAATAAACCTGAGATGTTTGAGAGCCACAAGACATGATGGAAGTGACTTCAGAGGAAGAGGCGGGTTTGGGGGGAGTGCCCTGAAAGTGACATCACAGGAAGAGGTGGGGGTTTGGCACAGTATGCTGGAAGTGACATCATCAGAAGGGGTGGAGCTTGGGAGGGACTACCACGTGACCTTTGACCTGGAAGTTACATCACAAAAAAGTGATGTCATCCTTGCAAGGCACCACCTCCAAAGTATTCTGGCTCCACCCCTAAAGACCCTGGGTATTTTTTGAGTTGGACTTGGCAACCCCAATGTTTTATTGAAAATAGGAAATGCATGGAAAGAAAGAAGGAAGGGAAAAAGTAAAGGGAGGGAAAGACATGGAAAGACAGAAAGGAAGAAAAAGATAGAAAGACATGGAAAGAAGGAAGGAAAAGACAAAAAAGAAAGAAGATATAGAAAGAAGGAAGGATAAAAAAGGAAAGAAAGAAAGACAAGGAAGGAAGGAACGAAGGAAGGCATGGAAAGATATGGAAAGAAATAAAGAGGAAGGAAGAAAGGAAGGGAAAGAAGGAAAATACATGAAAGGAAGGAAGACATGGAAAGATATGAAAAGAAGTAAAGAGGAAGGAAGGGAATGGAAGGGAAAGAAAGATTTGAAAAGGTATGAAAAGATGGAAAGAAGTAAGGAGGAAGGAAGGAAGACATGGAAAGAAAGAAATGAAGGAAGAAATGGAAGGAAGGAAGGAAGATACGGAAAGAAGAAAAGAGGAAGGAAGGAAGACTTGGAAAGATATGGAAAGGAGTAAAAAGGAAGGAAGGAAGGAAATGGAAAGAAAGAAAAAGAAAGAAGGAAGGATCACAAAAGCGGAGCCACACAATCTTCAAGCAAGAACATGTCCTCTGAAACAAACGCACTCCCTGCCCCTCCATCCCAGCTGTCCTGCACACACGTGTGAGCCAGTTCTCAGTGCAATGAATGGGGCTTCCACCCATGCAAAAGCACCCTGGCACAGGCTGCGCTTCATGCCATGAGCGGCTCTTGCCAGCTGCGCACTTGCCTACTCAGGAGTAAGCCTGCAAGCATGAAGTTCTGGGCCACCACTGCCTTGGTGCTTCCTTGCCACTTCTTTGCTCCTCCCTTTCTCCTTCCCCCCAAGTGCCCTTCCCAGGAACTCTCTGCGAGTGCGGGGCCGGCAAAGCTCGGTGCCTGTAGAGGAGCGCCCGGCATGGCGAGGGAGGGTGGGCTGTCTTCGGCCCTGGCCCGCCCCTTCCTTGCTCCAGCATTGGGAAAGAAAGGGGAAGCACACTGGGTGTATTGATGGGGAGAGCGGCTGGTCCACTCTGCCCCTTAAAGGAGCCTGGGGGAGGAGTGAACTTGCAAGCCGGGAGCCGCCAAATAAGGCTTGAAGAGCCTCATGCGGCTTGCAAGCCGCCATTTGGCCACCCCTGGCCTAAAGCATCCCTGACAAGTATTCGCACAACCACGACTTGAACGCTGTCAATGATGCAAGAAATTAGCTGTGAAAGGGAATAGATTAGTGTATATATATGCATATATATCATGCACATATATCATTTGATTTCCAGTTATTTGATGACAGGCAGCTGAATCTGTGAACAGACTCCATCAAAAAGTATTGCACATGCAGTGACTTCGGCTGATATGAGAGTCTGATCTGTAGTTTGGATTGGTGATTCTGACATGCAAGTATTTATTGGTGTTACAGTTAGCAAATAATGAACACAAATATATGAACAAAGGTGAGAGGTGTAATTTATGTGCCTCTGTGTAATTATGTGTATTTTTGAATGCATTTAAGACTGTTTGGTCATCCCTAAATCCACTATTTGTTGCTGCACTAGTCATTTATTTCTTCGTAGTACTAGCAGCAGATAAAAAAACATTATACAGCTGTCTGCTAGGAAATAATTATTTGAGATGCTCTCAATTATTTGAGATGCTCTCAACCTTCAGTTGTGTTCCAGAAGACATTAGGTGGAGGCTCATTTTATGCAGAATATTAAATAGCATGATGCACGTGCCAAATTGGGGCTCCTTTTGTGATGGTTCTTTTCCTTGGGAGTTCTGTGATATAGAAGGCACTGGGATATTCAGTTCCGAAAAACCAGTGGCAGTTTTATAGTCTGATCACAGTAGACATTTTTCTGCCCAAGGGCTGCCCAGTGTAAGGAGCAGACTGGCTGTGCTTTCTGTCCTTTGATATCAGATGAGGCATGCTCACCCATGAGCAAGTGCTGGCACTAGCGCTTCAGTTCTTGGCTTAACATAACGTATCTATGGACTTTGTTTTAAAAGTCAGTGCACATTTGTTTCCTATTTGTAGGGCGCAGATAACACAAGTTTGACTTAGCTAGTGTTCTTGTCACTGGAATGTCATGTTTTCTGAGCAGGAAAGCAATCCTTTATACCTAGAAAAATGTACTATATTTCCCAGATAATGTCTTTGGTATCTGAATGTGGCTATATTTATTTGAACATCTGGTATCTTTGTAGGATTAATGTGTGACAGCAGCGCAACTCCCCACTGTTTGTTGACCACATACTTGCTCCAATGTGTCAGTCCAGACAGGTAAACTTTTTCTCAAAGGTCTAGAAGTCTTTCTCTGTGCTTCTAGAATTGATCTCAATATTTTATACAAAGTTGTGCTTGTGTCCATCTGGATAAGGAACTTCTTGGGTGCTTTTAGTATGCATTTTAAGTACCCACTTTCCATTCTAAATTGCATTTTTCTTGGTTCTATTGTCACAAAAGGGTGTTGTGTTGATATAAAAAGCACTCCTACGCATCATCTTTATACAAAGGGAATGCCTATTACAGTGGATTGTGTAAAATGAAAAAAGTGGCAGATATCTAGTAAAGCTATCTCCATGCTTGTAATTCAACTCGCTTAGCGCAAGTGCAATGTAGTGGTGGAAACATGCTGTTGTAAGTGAGTCACTTTCATGTGGATCCTGAAGCATAAACCTGCAAGCATTGCAGAAAGGGTTCATGGAACTGGGGACACTTTAGTTAACAGTATGGGTAAGCCTTAGATCCTTTATGTGTTGCTAGATTTTGTTTGTGCTCATTTGATTGATTTTTGGAGCATGTAGCCAGTATGGTTAAAATGTCAGAGACTGGAACAAAAGAGACTGAGGTTCAAATTCCAACTTTGGCATGAAGCTGGTTGGGTGATTTTTAATCAAGTCAGTATCTTTCAGCTTAACCAAGTCATAGGATCGTTGAGATAAAATAGGAGGAAGGAACCATGTAACCCACCCTTGGAGCAACCATTTCCTCAAGAAATATTGAAAGCCCAAGTGTAGAACTTTCACACTGTCCTCTTGAATGGTTGCATCCAAATCCCCTTAAGGTGACCAAGGTCATAATCCACTGGTATGACGTAGTGGTTAGAGTGTTGGACTAAGACTTGGGACAGATGGATTCAACAACAACAGCAGCAGCAGCAGCAGCAACAACAACAACAACAACAACATTCAGTTTATATACCACCCTTCAGGACAACTCAATACTGCACTCAGAGCAGTTTACAAAATGTGCTATTATTATCCTCACAACAATCACCCTGTGAGATGAGTGGGGCTGAGAGAGCTCTGAGAGAGCTGTGACTGACCCAAGTTCACCCTCTCCATGCAGTGATATGTGGTGGTGGAGAGAGTCCTCAAGTCAGAGTTGACTTATGGCAACCTCTAGTGGGGGTTTCATGGCAAGAGACTAACAGAGGTGGTTTGCCATTGCCTACTTCTGCAACCCTGGTCTTCATTGGAGGTCTCCCATCCAATTACTGACCAAGGCCAACCCTGCTTAGGTTCTGAGATCTGATGAGATCAGGCTTACATGGGCTATTCAGGTTAGGGCATGCAGTGATATAACTATTGATATTTCTATAAAGGAGTTAAGGTAAGAGCTGCCCACTCCAAACTTCAAAAATAGAAAAAATATGTAATAGAATATATAAAGAACAGAAATATATAGATGTAACAGAATATATATACGTATCAAAATATATAATTTAATTTAATTTAATTTATTACATTTATATTCTGCCCTCCCCGCTTTTGCGGGCTCAGGGCGGATAACAAAAATACAAATGTTAATACCATTAAAAACATTAAAAACACTATATCTAATCATTAAGATTACAGCTATGTATATAAATGTCATCTATTTACATACAAATGGATAAAAGCAGCACATAATTGAGATTTGATGTTCCATACAGCAGTTTTTCCAGAGCAACTATGTACAGTATCAAGTGTGGGCAATAATAATAACATCTGCATCCGCATAGGAGGGCATACGGTTTGATCCTCCCCTCCACAGGGGGGGGGGAGCACCGCCCAGCGTCAGCCATATGCCTGGTGGAATAGCTCCGTCTTACAGGCCTGGCGAAATGCTAACAAATCTTGCCGGGCCCTGGTCTCACAAGACAGAGCATTCCACCAGGCCGGGGCCAGGACCGAAAAGGCCCTGGCCCTGGTTGATGCCAGGCGGGCTTCCCTAGGGCCAGGGACCCTTAAAAGATGCTTCCCGCCTGACCAAAGAGTCCTCCGGGGCTCATATGGTGAGAGACTGTCCCGTAGATACATCGGTCCCAGTCCGCATAGGGCTTTGTAGTTTAACACCAAAACCTTGAACCTGATTCGGTACTCCACTGGCAACCAATGCAGCTGGCGTAGCACTGGCGTGATATGCTCCCACACCGGTGCTCCAGCACCGGTGCTCCAGCAATGACCCGCGCTGCTGCATTCGGTACCAGCTGTAACCGCCGGATCAGGCCCATGGGAAGTAGAGCGTGTTACAGTAGTCCAGCGTAGAGGTGACCATTGCTTGGATCACTGTAGCCAAGTCGCGGGAAGATAAATAGGGGGCAAGTTGTCTGGCCTGCCGAAGATAATAAAAGGAAGACTTGGCAACTGCAGTGATCTGGTCCTCCATCTTCAAGGAGGAATCCAGAATCACCCCCAGGCTCCTCACTCTCGGGGCCAGCGTAAGCACTGCCCCATCAAGTGTAGGAAGCCAGGGTCCTGCAGCCACCCCCCCACGACTCAGGTACAGGATCTCCGTCTTTGTGGGATTCAATTTCAGCCGACTTTGCCTCAACCAACCAGCCACAGCTTCAAAAGCACGCTCCAGGACATCAGGGGCCGATCCAGGCCGCCCGTCCATCAACAGATAAAGCTGGGTGTCATTCACATATTGGTGACACCCAAGACCGAAACTCCACACCAGCCGGGCGAGGGGGCGCATATAGATATTAAATAATAATGGAGAGAGTATTGCTTCCTGTGGCACACCACACACTAGTGGCCTACGAGATGATATTCTCTCTCCAAGTGCCACCCTCTGTCCCCAATCATGGAGAAAGGAGACCAGCCACTGCAGTGCTGTCCCCTGAATCCCCACATCGGCAAGGCAGTGGGTCAAGAGCTCGTAATCGACCATATCAAACGCTGCTGACAGATCCAGTAAAATCAGCAGTGCTGATCCGCCTTGATCCAGATGTCCGCGGAGATCGTCTGTGAGGGCGACCAGCAGTGTCTCGACCCCATGTCCTGAGCGGAAACTGGACTGGAAGGGATCTAGGGCCATGGTCTCGTTCAGGAAATTCTGCAGTTGCTTCTCTGCCGCCCGCTCAATCACCTTACCCAAAAATGGGAGGTTAGAAACTGGTCGGTAATTGAGCAGGTCGGCAGGATCTAATGAGGATTTCTTCAGAAGAGGCCGTACCACAGCTTCCTTCAGCACTTTAGGAAAAACCCCGGAGCTCAAGGATAGATTTATAATTGCCTCCAGGGAATCCCGTAGTCCGTCAACACTGGCTTTCACCAGCCATGACAGGCACGGGTCCGAGGGGCATGTGGTAGGCCGTACCACCTGCAGAATCCTGTCCACCTCTTCCCCGAAAAGAGGGCTGAAATGATCAAATATAGCTCCTGAAGACAGCCAAGGGGCCTCTAGTTCACTTACCATATCAACTGCGGCTGGTAAGTCACGGCGGAGAAGCAGGATCTTATCAGCAAAATAGCTCGCAAAAGCCTCACAGCTTATTTCCGAATTCAGCTTTTGGTGGTCTCCACCTAATTGGGAGACCAATGAACGAACCACATTAAATAATTTAGCCGGGCGTGAGCTAGCTGATGCAATGGAAGCTGCATAATATTCCTTTTTCGCAGCTTTCACCGCCATCTCATAGGACCTCAAAAACAGCCTATAAGATGTTCTTGCTTCCTCGTCAC